>NC_090449.1:922453879-923703879 GCF_031143425.1 Pleurodeles waltl
ACCTAGGGAAACCTATCAAACCTGTGCATTTCTGAAAACTAGAGACCTAGGGGAATCCAAGGAGGGGTGACTTGCGGGGCTCGGACCAGGTTCTGTTACCCAGAATCCTTTGCAAACCTCAAAATTTGGCTAAAAAAACACATGTTCCTCACATTTCTGTGGCAGAAAGTTCTGGAATCTGAGAGGAGACACAAATTTCCTTCCACCCAGCGTTCCCCCAAGTCTCCCGATAAAAATGATACCTCACTTGTGTGGGTAGGCCTAGCGCCCGAGACAGGAAACACCCCAAAGCGCAACGTGGACACATCCACATTTTTGAAAGAAAACAGAGGTGTTTTTTGCGAAGTGCCTACCTGTAGATTTTGGCCTCTAGCTCAGCCGGCACCTGGGGAAACCTACCAAACCTGTGCATTTTTGAAAACTAGAGACCAAGGGGAATCCAAGGAGGGGTGACTTGCGGGGCTCTGACCAGGTTCTGTTACCCAGAATCCTTTGCAAACCTCAAAATTTGGCTAAAAAAACACATGTTCCTCACATTTCTGTGGCAGAAAGTTCTGGAATCTGAGAGGAGCCACAAATTTCCTTCCACCCAGCGTTCCCCCAAGTCTCCCGATAAAAATGATACCTCACTTGTGTGGGTAGGCCTAGCGCCCGCGACAGGAAATGCCCCAAAGCGCAACGTGGACACATCCCATTTTTTGAAAGAAAACAGTGCCTACCTGTGGATTTTGGCCTGTAGCTCAGCTGGCACCTAGGGAAACCTACCAACCCTGTGCATTTTTGAAAACTAGAGACCTAGGGGAATCCAAGATGGGGTGACTTGTGGTGCTCGGACCAGGTTCTGTTAACCAGAATCCTTTGCAAACCTCAAAATTTGGCTAAAAAAACACATGTTCCTCATATTTCTATGGCAGAAAGTTCTGGAATCTGAGAGGAGCCACAAATTTCCTTCCACCAAGCGTTCCCCTAAGTCTCTCGATAAAAATGGTACCTCACTTGTGTGGGTAGGCCTAGCGCCCACGAAAGGAAATGGCCCAAAACACAACGTGGACACAACATATTTTTTCACAGAAAACAGAGGTGTTTTTTGCAAAGTGCCTACCTGTGGAGTTTGGCCTCTAGCTCAGCCGGCCCGGGGGGGGGGGCAGAAATGCCCTAAAATAAATTTGACCCCCCTCAAACCCCCCTGCCCGGGAACGACCCTTGCCTACGGGGTCCCTCCCCCTGCGTGACATTGGTGCCAAAAAAGTGGTTTCTGCCCCCTTGGGGGCAGATTGACCTAAAATCGGCCAATCTGCCCCCAGGGGGCAGAAATGGCCTAAATACAATTTGCCCCCCAGGGGAGCGACCCTTGCCTGATGGGTCGCTCCCCATCTCTAAAAAAACAACCAAACAAAAAAAAAAACACAAAAAAAAAATTTCCCCTGGCACCTAGAGGTTTCTGCCCCCCCCGGTGGCAGATCGACCTAATAATAGGCATAAAATAAATGTGCCCCCCCAACCCCCCCCCGGGAGCGACCCTTGCCTACGGGGTCGCTCCCCCTGCATGACATTGGCGCCAAAAAACAAATCCCAGGTGCCTAGTGGTTTCTGCTCCCTTGGGGGCCGATTGACCTAAAATCAGCGGCAGAAATGGTCTAAATACAATTTGCCCCCCAGGGGAGCGACCCTTGCCTGATGGATCGCTCCCCATCTCTAAAAAAACAAACAAACAAAAAAAAACACAGAAAAAAAAAATGTCCCCTGGCGCCTAGAGGTTTCTGCCCCCCCCGGGGGCAGAAATGGCCTAAAATATTTTGCCCCCCAACCCTCACCCCCCCGGGAGCGACCCCTGCCTACGGGGTCGCTCCCCCTGCGTGACATTGGCGCCAAAAATCAAATCCCAGGTGCCTAGTGGTTTCTGCTCCCTTGGGGGCAGATTGACCTAAAATCGGCCAATCTGCCCCCAAGGGGGGCAGAAATGGGCTAAATACAATTTGCCTCCCAGGGGAGCGACCCTTGCCTGATGGGTCGCTTCCCATCTCTAAAAAAACAAAAACAAAAACAAAAAAAAATTGCCCTGGCGCCTAGAGGTTTCTGCCCCCCCCCCGGGGGCAGATCGGCCTAATAATAGGCCGATCTGCCAACAGGGGGGGCAGAAATGGCCTAAAATAAATTTGCCCCCCCAACCCCCACCCCCCCGGGAGCGACCCCTGCCTAGGGGATCGCTCCCCCTGCGTGACATTGGCGCCAAAAAACAAATCCCAGGTGCCTAGTGGTTTCTGCTCCCTTGGGGGCAGATTGACCTCAAATCAGCCAATCTGCCCCCAAGGGGGGCAGAAATGGCCTAAATACAATTTCCTCCCCAGGGGAGCGACCCTTGCCTGATGGGTCGCTCCCCATCTCTAAAAAAACAAACAAACAAAAAAAAAAACACAAAAAAAAAAATTCCCCTGGCGCCTAGAGGTTTCTGCCCCCCCCCCCCGGGGCAGAAATGGCCTAAAATAAATTTGCCCCCCCCAGGGAGCGACCCTTGCCTAATTCACACAAAGAAAAAACTCCCTGGTGTCTAGTGGTTTCTGCCCCCCTTGGGGGCAGATTGGCCTCATCAAAATAGGCCAATCTACCCCCAAGGGGGGCAGAAATGGCCTAAATATAATTTTCTCCCAAGGGGAGCGACCCTTGCCGAAGGGGAACTGTAGCCTTGGACGAGATCATCTCGTTCAAGGCACAGAACAGGTTAAAATGAAACACCAAAATGATAACAATCCAATGTAGGGAACCGCCAGCCTGCTCCAATGGAGTGGAGAACTACCACTCATCGACAGCTGGGCACCTTCTGCCCGCAATACTGGGGCGTTACACGACAGCTACCGCCAGCCTTTCCTGGGTATATGCAGTGGCCACACAGTGCCTCCCGCTGTGTCCTAGACAACTCCACCAGCTGTCTAACACATGCATCCTATTATAAATTATTTATGATTAAATTATAAAATGTGCTTTCTAGTGCTGAAAAATTAACAGAGCCAACCGAGGACAGCTGGTCGTGTGTGTCCAGGACAAAGTCAAAGTTTGAGGGTGACCTCAATGCACTGAGCGGGAGGCATCAGTCAAAAATGTGACCTTTGCACTTTTCTGGAGCTTTTCTCTTTTAGCATTGTGTGGTCCTACTAAGCAAATCGGTTTTGATATAATGTCGTCATACTGCTTTCCCCTGAGTGCTCAGTCAATTCCTGGAAGTCAGGAGCTCTGGAGCTTTCAGTGGGACAGATCTGAAATCCTATCTGGATCACAATTGAAGATAGTGCGCTTGGCTCACGACTGCAAATCAGTCCACTTGTGGAGCTTTTTCCAAAAGTTATTCCAAACTTCTCCAAAGTTCTGGAACCTTTTACTGAAGTTCCTCTTGAGGGTTAAAAGAGTCCAAAACACACCTCCAAGGGTCTAGAAGCTCTGAGAAGGTCCTTGAAATTTTAGGACCACAATTTCCACAATGCACGTTGCCTAATCTTTAAAAGTCCAGTGGGCGCTCTCCAGGCTAGGGACTTTTGTGATAGTTGGTGCAGGCAAGCTCTGATAACCTGTTGCTTTCAGGGAGTTCACTCCTGAGTAGTTTTTGAAGCAGGCCAAAGTCCTTAGGTCTCCTGTTCCAGTTGCAACAGGAACAGTATTTCAGAGTGTAGTCCTCTGGGCTGCAGACCAGGGTTTCAGCAGGGAACAAGCTTGGGGTACAAGCAGGGGGGCACCCGTGCCCAATGAGCTGCAGGGTGCCACCCAGAAGCATGACAACTTCCTCCAAAGTATGGCATTTTCTTGTCCCATAAATCACTCCATTTTAAAATTCCAAGATGGGTGATTTTCCCCCAGAGGAGGAAGACCAGGTTAAACCAATTTACTGGTGTGGCTTATTTCCATTATTTCCATTAACACTCCCCATCTGGACATCTGCCAAATCTTTTCCTGGGTCTGCTATCTATCTGTGGGGAACAGGGTAAGAGAGTGGCCTGGCTGGCATTAATTCCCGTCCTGTTTCCTTTGACGCCCTGTTTAATCTACCTGACCTCCTTCCTGACCTGGCCTCAGCATCTGCCAACCTCCCCCATCAGATAACCACTGCTCAGTGCAGGCCATGTATCACTTCAACAAAGCAGCCTGTATAATCCTGTTATGGGCTGACCAATCAAGAAAGGCCACCAGCAGGCTGAAATTTAGCTTAAAGAAAAGAAAGTCTTATAACTTATTTTCTGTGCTCAATATGATAAATTTATAATGCCCCTGATTATTGTTACATGGCACCCCACCCCTGGGGCATCTAGGGGAGGTCTTTGGGGGTGATTTATATGTAAAAATATGAATCACTTTGGAAGTACCTTAAATTTCAAAGTTGAATTTGCACATATTTCAATTTTTAAAGACAGTCTGCAAGGCAGGGCTGCCTTTAAAAAAAACAGCAGACAACACAGCAGTGCACACTTCAGTGCAGGAAAGCTATTGGGCCTCTCAATGTCCCTGCCCTAATATAAACTAAGAAGTTATAGGTAGTTTGAATTCCCCTTGCCCTAATATGTGCTAAGGACTGACAGGGGTCTGTCATTGCCAATTGTAATTGTGCCACCTTTTATTTAGAGCACTGGCCCTGGGCCTGTTTAGAGCCCACGGCACAGCCAGGGTCAGTTACAACCAGTATCAGTCAGAAACATTGAGGTGAACATGTTAAAATGATGATATTCTCCATATTCTCACTCTCTCTCTCGCTCTCTCACTCTCTCTCTCTCTCTCGCTATATATATATATATATATATATATATATATAGCATGTAATTAGTATACACACACATATATATATATGTATGTGTATATATATATATATATATATACATATATATATACCGTATTTTCCGGCGTATAAGACGACTTTTTAACCCCTGAAAATCTCCTCAAAAGTCGGGGGTCGTCTTATACGCCGGTATACGGTGTGCTGAAACTTCAGGGACAGGCGCCCTGTAGCTGAGCCACCGTGCGTTGCATTTGGAAATCGATTCCAAGCATATGATGGGTTCCGCATCCCACAAGATTCAGCTACTTGTGGACACAGAGCTGATTGGTCAACCGTGAGTTGAGCTGTCCTTACCGTGTGCCGCAATCCTCGCTGGCAATTGTCTGGACAGGCACGTATTCCTGCATGTGCTCCAGGCTATTCCACTTGCACTGTTTTATGTTTACATGTTTGATGACAAATAGCCTTCTGTTTATAAGAGACAGTTTTCCTACTAAGTACCTGCATGTCATAAGCATTTGAATTAAAATTACCATGTTAAAATCAAATCTGATGTTTTAAAATTTTTATTTGGTGTGCGTTGGAAGAGGGGTAGTCTTATACAGCGAGTATAGCCCAAACCCTATATTTTAACATGAAAAGTAGGGGGTCGTCTTATACGCCCAGTCGTCTTATACGCCGGAAAATACGGTATATATATATATATATATACATACATATATATATGTGTGTATATATACATATATATATATATATATATATATATATATATATATATACATACATATATATATGTGTGTGTGTACTAATTACATACTGGCGGTCGTCACTAGGGAGTTATAGTTTTACCACGTTTCCATAGAAAAAGCCTTTTTTGACTTGTCTAAATCTTTGATTTGACACCATTTGGCGAATCTTTAAGAAATTTTCCAAAAAAGTGTGACAGTGATTCTTGCCGCACATGGCAAGTTTTGGGTTGATCTAACAAGTGGGGGCCGAGAAAAAGGGGGAGTCAAAAAAGTTGTTTCCCATGTTAATTTCCTTATGACCTTTAGACATGTATACAGCCGAACCGCTGGATGGAATTACTCCAAATTTGGCAGAAAGCTAGCTTTCGGTACGCAGATTGTGCTTCTGCATATTTGGTGTGAAGTTTTGGAGATATCAAAGGGAAAATAAATTTGTATATCTCTGGCAGCGGATAAATTGCAAATATTTGTGAAAATTCACAATGCACTGGTGAATAGAAGCGCTGCGATTTGCTGGCCACAACCTGACTAGAAAGTTGCGGTCGCCATTTCATATTATCGGAGAGGGTCCCCGGAGTTGACAATAGAAATGGTAAGCGGTGTAAGAGGTCAGGGTGGAGGCACCCTGACCCCAGGGGTGTGATATACGGGTGTGTTAGGGTCAAATTATTGGTGTAAAATGAGTATTCTTCATCATGCGCAATATCCTTGAATATTCTTGAATATCCTTGAATATGTGAGGATATTCAAGGATATTTGAGGATATGGAAAAAAACGTTTCAAGACTCATTCCTACACTAATTCTTTCACTCATATATGCACTCAGAGAATCATGCGCCCATTCACACACCCACTCAGACACTTATGCACCTACTCAGACCCACTCATAGACTCAAACCCACTTTTAGACCCACTCAGACACTCAGGCACCCACTCACAGATCCACTGTCAGAGACAGGCCCTGTAGCCTACACTCTCTGCACACAGCCAAAGGCTGTGTGTGGGACAAGGTTGGGTGATTATAAGGGATTGTTTGCAGGGCCTGGCCACAGGTCAGGCCCTGTGGCGAACCCATACCACCCATGGCTGAAGGTTTTGTGCAGTTGGATTAAGATATAGTAATTAAAATTACTCTACGTTAAAAAATAAACATCAAAATTCACTGAAAAAAACAATAATTACAGGGAGGTTATAGTTAGGTTCTGAATTTTCTTGTAAAAAACCTCAGAAATTCAGCAGTTATAATTATAGTTGTTTCAAGTAACCCTACTTCACACCTTACGGTAACTATGACTGGTGCCCGCACCATGCACAGTTAATTTGACACTAATGCTTCATTTGTATTATTGATAAAGTTATAGAAGTTATCATGAGTTCTGTAATACCTGGGGTAATTAGCAGTGCATGGCATGGTGTGAGTTATAGATGGAGGAGGGGGGCCGTGCAGCACCCCTCCCTGGGCCGATTTTGGTCTGGGGAACCCTGTACCATAGGGCCAGGCCATGCCTTCTGGGTGCCCCACAGGGCACTCAGGGGGTCATTCTGACCCCGGCGGGCGGCGGTTGCCGCCCGCCTGGTGGTTCCTGCCATTTGGTCGCACCGCTGTCAAAAGACCGCTGGTGCCATTTCAACTTTCCCGCCGGGCCAGCGGGAAAGAGGCCTGCAACACTGAAGCCGGCTCCGAATGGAGCCGGCGGTGTTGCAGGCGTGCGACGGGTGCAGTTGCACCCGTCGCGCTTTTCACTGTCTGCTAGGCAGACAGTGAAAAGCATGCTGGGGCCCTGTTAGGGGGCCCCTAGACACCCGTTACCGCCAGCCTCTTCCTGGCGGTGACAACCTCCAGAAACAGGCTGGCGGTAAGGGGGTCAGAATCCCCAGCGGATTCGCCCAGCCGGGGGTAAACCGGCGGGAAACCGCCGGCCCCGGTTTTCTGACCGCGGCTTTACCGCCACGGTCAGAATGGGCAAGGAAGCACCGCCAGCCTGTTGGCGGTGCTTCCGTCATTCGCGGCCCTGGCGGTCTTTGACCGCCAGGGTCGGAATGACCCCCTCAGTGTGCATTGCGGGCCCAGCTGGCTCATCACCTCCTGCAGGTGTCAGCATTGCTCTTGCACACAAGAAGCTGCTAAACATGCATCTCCCTGTGTACAAGAGCAATCATTTCATCTCTGTCCCTGCCCACATCTCTATGTTCAGAGAAAGAGATGAAGCCTCCACTTCCAGCAGTTGGAAGCACTTTGACAGCTCTTGCCCGCTGAAAGCAGTGTTTGCCCTGATTTGGTCCAAGTTTTGACAGCTCCTGCCAAAGCAGGGAAAACAGCTATCTCATGGGTGTGGCGGTCCACAGGGCCTTTATTATCTCCACAGGGGAGGCCACACGGCCCCCTCCATTATTTTATTTTGCCCCGGAGAAGTGGAGGTCCCCTGGGACAGGGGTCAGTGGCAGACCTCTTCATAATTTTTTGTTCAGCCCCGGGGAGGTGGTGGTTCCCGGGCTGTGGGGGTACATGCAGGCCCCCTGCATAAATTCTATATTTAGCCCCAGGTAGGTGGCGGTCCCTCAGGGCTCTTGGAGAGGCCATGCGGGCCTTTGCCATTAGAAATAAAGATTTAGCCCAGTGAGGAGCCAGTCCTCAGGGCTGCTGTTTTTAGGCCTCTTGTGCACCGGCCTGCCCCATGTGGAGAGCACACTGGCAGACAGTTGCACAAGATGTTTGAAACGCCTGTGGAGGCAGCAAAAGCTGCCGCTTCAGGCCTGTTGTGTACCCGCTTGCCCAGTGTGCACTGCACACTGGACAGGCTTGTGCACAAGAGGCCTTGGCAGGCTAATGCACAAGAGGCCTGAAACAGCAGCTTTCGCTGCCTCTGGCCTGATATTCAGGCCAGGGCCATAGGGCAGCAAAAGTTGCCGTTTCAGGCCTCTTGTGCACTAGTGTGTGCACAGTGCACAAACAAAGTGAACAAAAAAAATGAGGAATTACCTGGGTCTGCCCAAGTTGCCAGCAGCCTGGCGCTCTGCCTCCCTCTGGCCCCTGCTCCTGTGCCCAGCGCATTTATTATGACGCATTATTATTATTATAATTATGACGCATTTAGTGAAATTCGGCAAGGGAATGTGAATGTGGCATTTTATCTCATCCACTGGTTAACTGTTTTTGTGTGGCACTGAAGATAAGCGCAGGCCATCTTCAATGGAAATACAATTAAAGCAGAATTAGCCGCAGTGCAATTTGAGAAATATGACACTTTAAAGACACTCTTAACAGAAAGTAGGAAGATATTTATTGCTTAACTTTTTTAAATTATGAGAAGGACATTGTGAAGGAAACTGAGCAATGTCATTTTTAGAATGAATAATGAAGCAATAATATGAGGACAATTATAAATTCAGAGTGTACTTTGATATATTATATAAAGGAAATGACACTATGGAAGTGAATTTCATGAACAGCACTCAAGTTTCAAAATGTGATAAAGACTGTGACTTTAAGGCCACGGTATAAATGATTGGTCAGCTTTGTCATGTGATTATTTTCAAACCAAAGAAACTACATATCTATGATTAAGGCTGGTACTGACAGCCGAAATGCGTCAGGAGAGTAAGAACTTTGAATTTTGGAAATAAAGTGCCTCACACTACCGCTAACCGGAATACTGCGTAACTCTGTTGTGGAGAAGTTGATGGAATGTGTTTGCGAGGGTGCTCCGTCCCTGCAACGCCGTTGCCGCCCTGTAAGCGATAAAGCTCCCTACACGGAGAAACTTGTTGGATATATATATATGTGTATATATATATATATATATATATATATATATATATATATAAAATTCCAGATGCCGCATCACCTCCTGCACAAGATCCAGGCACAGACCCAGCTTGTTTGAAAATGGGCTGTTTATTTTGTGCTTAGTCCTCCATAACACTTTCCAGCCCTGAACCAGGCCTTGTTCACATGACGTGCGGTTCTGTCAGACAACATAAGCAATAGACTCTCTCATTTAAATAAAACAAAACAACATTAGGGGTATCTTCAAAAGCATAGTACAAAATATCAACTTTTAAATTCATTATCGATCGCTGCATCACATTGGTCCCGATGGATTATTCTTCTATAGATCTTTCTCCATGATATAAAAGGGCTTAAAAACAACACTTCAAACTGTCCTCCGTACATGTTACTTACACAGTCCCATTTTACAATGTGGGGCTACGTCCACTGTGGCATGTGATTTCAACCAAATTATTGCATAGTTTTGTTCTCCAAATGCCCACTCAAATCTCACAGACCTCAAATGAAAAATGTGGTTTGTATAATACAAATAAAACAGCCTGTGGGTTAATTATTGCATTATTTTCAAGTCTAAAAAGCGGAATACACTCTTCACCTTTTTAGCATTTCTTTTATCCCTTACTGAAATATCTCTGTACACTGCTATTAGCCACATGAGCCACACAGAAAAGTGTTACTGTCAATTGCATTACTACGCACAATCATGCCCAAGTGGCCCATGCATTCATTATGCATCTAGGGGGCAACAATTCAAACCACCATTAGTTGCAAACTTCATGGACTTATTTTATTGCATGCTCCCATTATTATCATGCTCCCACAAGAGCACCTTCCCATTCCGTTCATTAGTCTCTTAGTATCCCAATTCAACCCCCCGGAGGCTGTCATCACTTGTCATAGCTTGCCTGTGTAAGTGTCATACTACCTCATTCCCCTTTGCATATATTCAAAACCTGCACCTATATGCCTATACCATTAATCACAACTAATTACTATCTGCAGTAATCACAATTACTCCCTACTTAACATGACAATGAACATCTAGGGGCTTGAGACACCCTTCAGAACTCAATATGAATATATATTGCTTGAATATGAAGACACTAAAAAAGCGTACAACTTATCTTCTGTGTTCAAACCATTAGGTACTTTGGTGTCCAATTTTATTATGTATCTGCTCTACAGTTGTCTTAATCTGATCTCCCTGTTGCCAGCCCTCTGCTGCACTGGAACTGCATCTACTACAAAATACTGCATTCTCTCCATGTCACCTGCATGTATCCCCGTGATGTGTCTGGCCACAGGATATGTCCAGTCCGTATCAGTGATGGCCCTTATTTATTGTAACACTCTCTTGTGGACCTATAGTTTAGAGCTGCCTACCTATTGTAGGCTGCATTGACATCTAAGTACATAAACTGCAAAGTCAGTACTAAAATGGTACGGTCCCTGAACTTATTGGTTCTCTTCTGAAGGGTGAAACTATTTCCTCCATTTCAACCCCATATTTGCAGGCTTTGTGGCATCTGTGAAACCCCTTGCCCTGCAACCACGAAACTGTGTCTCTTGTTTCAGGGATATTGGAAACTAAGGAATCTTTCATTCTATACGCCCTCTGAAAGTAATCTGGGGACATTTTGGAAGAGTAAGGTCTAGTGTTTGGTTTGAGTTTAATAAGTGCCAGTGTCTGTTCAAGATAGCCTTTAATCTTCTATTTTAAGCACTGTATGCAGTAATCATCCTAATCTTTGAATCATTGTAAGCCTTACATTTCTCATGTGTGAAGTCTATTGGTTCCCTGCTTTTCCCTACTACCTTCACCACAGCCGCATCACTGATGTTCTGATCATACCCTCTCTGTTAAAATCTCTCAATTGTCTCCTCCTTACTCCTTACACCTCTCCCAATCACCTTTCTCACTGGTGTTCCTTTTTACTCTTAATAACACCCCATACAGGATGTTGTAAATTGCATGTCTGGGATGGAATCTTGATGCATGTAGTAAAGAATTTCCCGCTGTAGGGTCGCTGAACAATCTGGTTTCTGGCATGGCATGGAATTGTTTCTCACACACATACACCTATAAGTCCAGAAAGTCTACTTGGTTCTTACTGACATGTTCTGTAAAGTGGAGATTAAGATCATTCTGATTAACCTTCTCTATAACTCCTGCTGATGACTCCGATGTACCTTTCCAAATTGCAAAAAGATCACCAGTAAGTCATAGTCAGCATACAATTTTATCTGTTTCAATCTTTTTATGATCCCCTATGAGCACCTGCTCCTCCCACCTGCCCATATGCAAACAAGCATAGTAGGTGCTTTTGGAAAGTGGATTATTGGTAAGGGCAGATAATTACCTACCCTTAGCAATAGGCCACAAACCCCCACTATGTCCAGCCAGAGTCTCCAAAAAATAATCCCAGCTCAACCCTTGTTAGCTTGGCAACTGGCAGTTAGGCTTAATTTAGGAGACAGGTGTGTAAAGCATTTAATATCAAGAAAATAAGTAAAACACAACACAAAATAAAAAATCCCACATCAATTTATAAAACTAGATTATATTTTTGTCTTCAAAGTGACACTAAAACAACAAAAATCCAATAAAGGGAACCTGAGATATACATGTTTAAATATTAAGGTGGTCATTATGAGTTTGGCGGCCTCTGGGCGTCATATTATGACCATGGTGGTCTTCCCAACTGAATACAGCCAATACACCGCCAGCACCACCAGTGTGATCTGAACGCCGCAGACAGCTGTAGACACCTTCAGGCTGGCGTGGAGCATTTTTCCACTGGATTTATTATGAGGCTTCACATCGCCAGGGTTTCCGCCATGGTAACACCGCCTCCAAAACCCTGACGGAAACGGATGTATAAAAGGGAACACTCACCTTCGGGAACACAGAGCTGACTGGAGGCGATATTGAACCTGAACTCAAAGTCCTTTCACTGCTCCTGCTCGTACAACGACTCCAGATCCAGCGACAGTGACAAAGACAACAACTGTAAGTACACACCTAGCATGCACTGGAGGGAAAGGCATTAGTACCTACCCACACACAACACGCACAGCCGGGACGCCTTGAGACTGCCACGCATACCCCATACCCACATGAACATAGACACCTCAACATAAACACACACACACGCACATACAAACTACACACACCGCAGCAAACACACATGTGACATACACACACCAACCAGCACACACACAACACCACCACTGTTAGACACATACATACACACCACTGACTCACATAACCATACCATAACCGCAACTATTCAGACGCTTCGCCAAACACTCTCACTTCACACATCCACATCACAACACATACACACAACACATAACAATACCACACAACCAAACAACACTAACACACACCCATATAACGAATGCGTTGTCACACCACGCCCACACCACACACAATGCATAGGACATAACCAACAATACACACAAATGCACACACAACAACCACACAATGGCACACAACGCCAACACAACACATCGCACCACACACAATACACACTATAGCTACACACGTGCATGTGACTACACAATCATTTCACACACACAATACACACCCATCACAGCAGGACTTATGCTAGGGCCTCACACACACATGCAGGCCATGCACAACAACACGCACAGCCAACACACAAACTAAGGATCACAAACACAAATCTGACATGAGTTAAGAAAGGTAAGACAAGTAGTGTTCGATGGATACCAACATTTAGTTGGCCCAGATGTATTACGACTTCAAAATAAATAGAAATATATAACTATGTACAAATTAGCTCACAGACAAGCCCAATGTTCAAGGATGCCAAATGCACATTAGGCACCCCTCTGTGCCTCCACTTGACTCCTGGTAGCAAAATGACATCCACAGGGCAGGGGCATCAGGGGGGCAGACAGGCATCTCTGTGGCGAGAGGGGGTGATTTTGGGGGGTTTGGGATTAGGAGGGGGGTACTTGGGTTTGGAGGTGGGCTTGGGAGAGGGTTCCTTGGCTTTGGCTTTAGGTTTGGGTGGGGGGTCCTTGGGCGGGCCTTGGGAGGGGGCCTTGGCCTTTGGGGGGGTGATTTGTTTTGCAGGGGGAGGGGAAGGGGCAATAGCAGGGGTGGTAGGGGAGAACTTTGAGGTGGAAGGGCTGGGCTTAGGGAGGGACACAGAGGGATTCAGGGTCTCACGGGGTGGGAAAGGGGTAGCGAACAGGGGAAACTCATATAGGAAAAAAAAATTAGGTACACAGGGGTGGTCATGGGAAAAGGTTTTGGGAGTGGAGGGAGAGGGAATGTCGTAAGATGGGTCTTTGTGGTTGTCTTGGTTGCAGGTGTGTATGTAGAATGCTTGTGTGTGCTGGGTGTCTGCTGGGTGGGTGAGTGTGGGCATTTAGGTATCTTGGGGGGGTGCTGGGAGATGCCATGCTGGATGTGGGACTGTCTGTTGGGGTGGTGTCTGCAGGTATGGTACATGTGCTGCATGTGGAGGTGTCTCTGGTTGTGGTGACTGCGGATGTGGTGACTGGGGTGGATGTGTGAGGGTCTTATATTGTATTGACTGTGGGTAAGAAAGGACTGGTGGATGAATCTGCAAATGATGATGTGCAGCACGCAAGAGTGTCAGGTGTAATGTCTGTGAAGGAGAGGGTGGTGGGAGAGTCTGTGCAGGGAGTGGATGTTGTTGTGAATGCAGGTGCGTGTTGTCTGTGTACATGCTAGTGGTGGGTCTTGTGGTGTATGTCAATGCCAACCGTTACTGTTGAGGTAGATGTATGTCTGTGAGAAAGTGTGCTCTGGATGGGTGTGGAGAGAGGGGTTTGGGATTGGGAAGAGGTAGGTGGAGGGGGGACGGTAGACAAAGGGAAACTGGCTGCCATCAGTGAGGTGGCCAGAGCCTGAAAGGATCTCTGGAGGCCAGCAATGGCTTCCAGGAACGCATTGCTCTGTGATACCTGAGCTACCAGTCCCTGGATGGCATTCCCAATGGTTGACTGACCCACAGAGATGGACCGCAAGAGGTCAATAGTCTCCTCACTGAGGGCAGTAGGGCTGACTGGAGCAGGGGCAGAGGTGCCTATGGTGAAGGAGACACCCACCCTCCTGGGTGAGTGGGCACTGGTAACTGGGTGGGGAGCATCTGTGAGGGTGGTGCTAGTAAGGGGGGTGGTGGACATAGATCGTGCTGGGGTGGTCCCCAGTGGGTCTACCACTGCCAGGGAGTGTCCACTGGAGGAGGATTCTAAACATTATATTTTGGATCCACTCTCCCCCGTGGCACTCCACTCGCCCTCCATCCTACTGGGTCTCTCAGTGACAGTGGTGACACCTTCCTGGGTCCCTTGGCTGCTGCTTCCCCACTCGCCTGTGCCCCTTCTCCTCCACCAGACTATGCTGATGCACACAATGATAGAGAGGGAGGGTGAGAGATAGGGGACAACATGGTTAACATTCAACTCCCATTGGCACAGCTACTCATGTACGTCTGTCACTATAAAAATCATAACTATCAATCTAATTTGCAAGGACACATTGGTGGTCATTACGACCCTGGCGGTCTGAGACTGCCAGGGCAAAAGTGGCATCCGTACCGCCAACAGGCTGGCGGTACGGAGACCCATATTTCTACCGCGGCTATAGCGCCGCGGTCGCACAGCCGGGGCCGGCGGTTTCCCGCCGTTTTAGCCCCGGCGCTGATAATCCGCCAGGGAAGCGCTGCAAGCAGCGCTGCCCTGGGGATTATGACTTCCCTACCGCCAGCCTGTTTCTGGCGGTTTGCACCGCCAGGAAGAGGCTGGCGGTAAGGGGAGTCCTGGGGCCACTGGGGGCCCCTGCAATGCCCATGCCACTGGCATGGGCAGTGCAGGGGCCCCCTAACAGGGTCCCGTGCAGCTTTTCACTGTCTGCATAGCAGACAGTGAAAAGCGCGACGGGTGCAACTGCACCCGTCGCACGGCCGCAACACCACCGGCGCCATTAGGAGCCGGCTCTTATGTTGCGGCCGCATCCCCGCTGGGCCGGCGAGTGTAAACTAGGTTTGCGCCCACCGGCCCAGCGGGGATGTTGTAATGGGCACCGCGGGAGTGCGGCCGCATGGCGGTTACAGCTTGGCGGGCAGCGGAAGCCGCCCGCCAATGTTGTAATGACCCCCATTACCTACATCATGTCATGACATGGCACTACTTCCCACAAACACCTGGCAACCCTCACACCTACAGCAATACCTAAATAGGACATCACTACAAGACCCATTCCCATGATGCCAACATATGCCCTCTTGAGCTGGCACAGCATGCCCTTGATGCACTATCAATACCATGCCTGATTACACATCTTACCTCACTGTACCCCTATCACCCATTGGATGTGCAGATTACACAACAATACACTTTAGTTCCCTCCAGTGACAACACCTGAATAATCCATGTCCACTGTCAAATTTCCATCAAAGTGTAGTCAACTCCAAAGACACAACACAACACTTACATGTCCTTAAACATGACTGCCCTTGGAAGACATCTCAGAGTTGGCCAATACCAGTTAGACACCTAGACACTTCACATTAGATGTATAATACAATACTCAAACCACTCCCAATCTGCCACAACCTAATAGCTAAGCCAAGCTGTAAGATTCACAGTCCATCACAAGTGCCCCCAACTATCCATGTCCACATGATGTAGGCAGTTAGTCAGCAATGCAGCAGAGGACAAGCTAGGGCTTCATTATGCAAGCCATATGCACACCATGTTGTTACATTGGCATCTCCAAGAACAATTACCACCACCAGAACCAACCCATACTTAGGAAGGACACATCCCCACTAGTATAGTCCATAGGAATTTAGAACTTTGCAATCATACCTCATCAAATCTACATGTATTTGTAGATTTACAAATCTTGGTTGCCTACCTACACATACCCTACAGTCAGCACATCACCTATATATGCCTATTCAGCTCTCAGGCCAGTACTCCTGTCCCATGAAGGGCAGTGCAATGGTGAAACTGTAATTCCAGCCCCACAATCTATCTATACCAGTTTCAGTACATGATCTACATAGTCCCAGGGATAGAAGGAGAGTTGCACAGTCGCATATACAGTTTGGCTACACAGATGGGAGTGGATTGACACCTCTGAGCCACTGATGTTGATTGATGGAGCTGGTCATACACAATGCTTAGGGTACTACTGACACTCGCATCCATCGTAGGGCCTGGATGGAGTCACACATGTGCCCATGTCATTTGTGCATCTACACATTACAGACATTGAGAGGTATGGAACAAGGAGATGAAAATCCACTGACAGTAGAGCATGGGGACACATCTAAATAAGATACTCAGCAAGGGTGCCTAGTGCCCATTTCCAAATGTTGATGCACATGTAGTATTAACTGCAATGCCACTTTCGCAGTACTTATGCACCCAACACCAATAATGGCCAGTAAATTCTAAGGATACAGTAAGTACTCACACACTTTTGGCTGATGTGCTGCCTTCAAAGCCCATCCACCTCAGGGTAGGCCACTGCCAAAATGCAGGCCATTAGTGGGGTCAGGGTCTGTCGAGTACCCCTCCCTCATTGGGAGGACATCCCCAGCTGGGCCTCTGCGGTCTTCCGGGCCCAGCATCTCAGGTCCTCCCACTACTTGCAACAATGGGTGCTCCACTGGGCATGGACCCCAGGGTTCACACTTGCTTGGCGATGGCATGCTAAATCCCCTTCTTTTGATGGGTGTTGACCTGCATGGGTGACGCAGGCAGAAAGAGAAAGTTTTGTGGACTGGCACCATACCAACAGCAGGGACTATAAACATCAGATCCGCAAAATGCCCAAACACACCCATCCTCACGGTTCACACACCTGGACTCCATGCCCCCTGCATGCATGTACTCCCTGACTGGTACACATATGACATTCACCCTCACAACACCCCTATCACACGTGATGGTGGCATTGGGCTCACCTGCTCTTCTAGTGACCCATATAGTTGTCAATGCAAGGGTAGGGCCTCATCCACCAGCTTCTCTAGTTCTTCTGGGGTGAAGGTGGGGGCCCTATCACCTGCAGGATGTGACATGATGGCTCCCGAGACAGTACACACCGGTTCATGTAGTGGAGGTCTCTCTTGCTAGAGTGTCAGGAGTCAACTGATATAGGCTGCAGAAAATGGTTGTCACGACCTCCACATATAGGACAGTCACCGCCGCCGGTGATCGCCATTGGCCCTAGTCTCCCATAGGCAGCAATGATGACATATACCGGAGGAATTAGGTCACTACCACCTGTTCAGTGCTGCAGGTCAGAAGGATGCCATTGTAGGCACATATCATGCCATTATGTGGTAAAATAAGGGTGACATACACCTTTTACAGCAGATAGCAGGGTAGGACTAAGTGGAACAATCATGTTATTGCACATACATGTGAGATGCATGACACAGTGAGCCTATGTGGCTGGGTGTCTGATGACCAGCATGTCTAGCTACTCATTGGCTGATTGGCAGTCACCATATAGGTATACGGCATGATTACATACAAGCTCAGTGCAGGACAAGTCAGTGTACTACATATGGAACTTGACACACATGATGTATGTCAGACACTATTGATCAGGGGCAGCAGTGTGCATCAAGGGAGAAGAAGTCCATGCCACTTCAGCATGCCCAATGTGGTATGTCCCAGCAGTGTGCTCGATGTGGAAAGTGTTAGTTGTGTGCAAGTTAGATGTGTTGTGCCAACATCTGTGGTGTGCATTTCACATTATACTTTTTCTCCTCTCCATTGTAGATTCCCTGTCATGAGGAGGATGTACCGTCAGCTAGTGGACCTTGCAACCCTGGAGGAGAGGCACATCATGCAGGCCTATCGTCTGAATCATGGAACTATGTACCTAGTTGGAGCCTGATCTATTGCCTGCCGTACATAATACCTATGCCAGCCCTCCCGCAGTTCAAGTTCTGTCAGTGCTTCACTTTCTTGCCACAGGCTCCTTTCAGATGACAGTGGGATTGGCAGCAGGGATGTCACAGCTCATGTTCAGTCTTGAGTTGAAGAATGTACTGTGTGCTTTTTTGAAACACCTGGACAGCTACATCAGGTTCCCCCAATGAGGAGATCTGGCCCATGTGAAGGCAGACTTCAATGATGTGTGACACCACCCTGAAGTGATAGGTGCCATAGATAGCATCCATATTCCCTTGTTCCCTCCCAGTGCCAATGAATAGGTATATAGGAACAGGAAAAACGACCACTCCATCAATGTGCAAGTGGTGTGTGTGGCAGACCAATACATCTCTCAAGTGACAGCCAGGTTTCCTGGAACTGTGCATGACTCCTACATTCTAAGGAACAGTAATGTCCAACAAATGATGACGTCTACAGAGGGAAAGGGTTTGGCTAATAGGTATGTAAGCATTTGGTTGTATGTCCCTATTATGGCACCTGTCATCCCAGTGTTCCCTATGGCTGTACCCATCCTGTAACAGGTCCTACCTCTGTTCACACAGGTGACTCTGGCTATCCTAACATTCCCTGGCTGATGACACCAGTGAGGTACCCTGCCACTGAAGGGGAAAACCGTTTCAATGAGGCCCATGGCAGAACGAGGCATTTAATTGAAAGAACATTTGGCCTTCTGAAGGCCAGATTTAGATGCCTGCATGTCTCTGGAGGTACCCTCCTTTACACTCCCCTAAAGGTATGCCAGATCATAGAGGCCTGTTGCATGCTCTACAATCTAGCCTTGAGACGTCAGATACCCATACTGGCTGATGAGGAGGAGGCACCTAGACCAGTGGCAGGTGATGCAGAAATGGAAAGTGATGACAGCGCAGTTGAGGAAGGTGGAGCTGAATCAAGGGCTGAGCTCATCAATCAGTGTGTCCTGTAACATACAGGTATGTTATCTGTGTATTTGCATGTGTGGTATTTCATAATTGGTTTTTCTTCTATGGTTCTACTGATTTGGTACATCAGTGGTGGTATAATGTGTTCATTTCCACATATATGGGTTATGGGAGGTGACTGACTGCATGTAAGGTGCAGAGTTGTAATGTATTCCTTCTCACATGTGTACTCTCTGCACTTTGGATGCATTACATCTTTCATGAACAGGCCAGTATTGTGCAATGTCTTCTGTGCACTCCTGTTCATTCCAGCTACTGGCTTTGTACTGTTTATCTTTGACACTCAGACCTATTGCTTGAGGAATGCATGTTCTGTATTCTTTGGTTACTGTGCACATTGTGGATTTTAGTACATGAGAGGTGCCATGTATAGTGTTTGGTGAAGTATTTCCTGAACCTGGTGCTGTAGCGGTGTTATCTGTCGTGCCCTGTTTAGTTGTCAGTTGCACTGGACATGTCCACTATGGACTACATATGTGCTTTAGCTGTCACCATGCCTGCTATCCTCATGGTGATCCCTGTACTTGTCTTTTTGCAGGGTGGATGTGTAGATTTACTCTGGTGTGTGTCAACACTAGTAACTCCCTTACATCAGCCCTGGCACATACCTATTGTACTGTGTCAGCCGAAGAGGATACCTCCCTCTGCAGTCCTTTATAGTGCCTGTTCGATTGTGGCCCATTCCACTTTGACAAATAGCTAAACATACTTTTGTTATTGTACAAACAAAAACACATATGCAGTGGCTGTGATCAATGGTGTTTATTGTAATTTGAATGACATATAGGTAATGAGTGGGGTCATGGTAGAAGAAATCCTGAGAGTAGGCGGCCCAGCTGTACTTAGCACAGGTCATGTGTCCATGGGCCATTGGAAAATGTAGTTTAGGCATTGAACAGTCAACAGGGTGTCTCAGTGTCACACAAGGGAGAGCTATCAGGTGAAAGTCACTCCCTGGCAGTGGTCTTGATCTTGGCATCTGCTACAGCTGGATGTCTGGATGGACATCCACATTTGCAGAGAGTTCTCAAGCTACAGAGGGAGGGGTGCCTGAGGGCTTTCATTTCACTGGCATCCGCAAATGTAGAAGGCTCAGGTGTGATGTAGGCAGTGGAAGGGGTCTGCTGGTAGGTGGAGGAAACACTCATGATGGTGGAGAGGTTCCTGAGCATCCCTGCAACGGAGACCATTGTGGCATTGTGGGTCTGTCACTGCTGCATGACCCCCTGGTGGTATTCACTCTGCAGCCTCTTGTTTTCCCCCATCATGGTTATGATCTGGGCCATCCTGTCCTGGGATAGTTGATATGCTTCCTGGACTTGGGAGATGGGTTCCTGGTCATATGCCTCCATTTGGTTCCCTGTCCTCTGGCCAAAGGTCCCCTGTCATGCACCCTGCCCCCAGGTGCCTGTGTCCCTGGAACGGTGTGCCCACTCCCAGTTTTACCTGGACCTTCATTGTCTTGGGTGTGAGGGGTTGATTCATGTCCCTGTACTGTGGGGCACACTATTGATTGGCCAGTCCTTGGGGCACAGGTTTGGGGATGAGGGGTTGGCATTGTTGTAGTTGCCACAAAGTGGGGGAGGGTTGTTGTAGGCTGAGCGAGGAAGGGAATGGTAGACTGACCAGGGGTCCCAGATGGGCCAGGTAGGTTGTCTCTGTCCAGACATCCAGCTGCGTTGTCCTCACTGGGGCCTTCATCCTGAGGAGGACTGGCTCTCTCTGGTAACCTCTCTGTTGTTGCTGTGGCAGGGGTACCTGTGGATGGAGTGAGAGAGAGTTACATGTTGTAGGTATGTATGGTTGTCTGTTAGCCGGATGCATACAGTGACTTGGCTTGATTCCCAGCAATGGCATTGACAGGTGCAGCACTGCTAACCCTGTTTGTGGATGGTGGATTGAGACGTGTGTACCATGCTCCTTGGGCTTGTTTGCATCAGGCCTGGTCACTTTAGCTCAGTGGATTGGTTGTGTTCCTGCATGATGGTTCACATGTCAGGTTTGCCCTGTTAACTGATGGGCATTCTGGCTTGCTAGGTATTTGATTGGGAATGGCTGTACATTGCAGCATGGTGTACATATGAGAGGTGGGTATGTGTGGATGCAAGGTTGTTTGTCCTGTCTGTGCCTGTTGGAGTATACCTCCTTACTGTCATGGGCAGGATTGGGCCATTTCAGGGTAGTGTGTCTGGATTAGTGCCCCTTTGGATTGGTGACAGTGCTGTGATTGTGTCTGGGTTAGTTTACCATTACGTAGTTCCATAGCACTGCTGGCATTGCCATGTAGTGGTCCTCAGTCAAAGCATCCAGTTGCTCTAGCTAGTGCAACTGTCATACATGCAAGAGGTGTAATGTGACGTCCACAATTCAGGTTTTGTGGTGGATGGGCTAGTGCATTGTGGGAGTAGTAGTGATTGTTATTGGAAGTGCTAGCCGTACACTTGGCACAGAGTGTGTGGGTATTGGGGTGGGTGGCAGTGTAGCATGCAGGAGAGGGGCAATAGGTGAGGAGTTGGGAGTTGTAGTGTGTGATGTTGTGATTAGAGGAGTGATTGGGTGGTGAGGAAGCATGCTGGACAGGACGACTTACTGGCAGGGGAGTGTTAGTTACTCACAAGAGTCCAGTCCTCCAGGTATTCCAGTCAGGCCCTCAGGATGAAGGATGTCCAAGACCCTCTCCTTTCATGATGTGAACTCAAGGGGAGTAACTGGTACCTGGACAACATGGAACGCACCTTCCCTCGTAGATCGTTCCACCTCTTCCTGATGTCCTCCCTTGTGTGTGTTTGGGTGCCCACTGTGTAGACCCTATCGACTATTCTCTGCCATAACTCCATTTTCCTGGCTATAGAGGTCTGCTGAACCTGTGCTCCAAAGAGTTGTGGCTCTACCCTGAGGATTTCATCGACCATGACCCACAACTACTAATCGGTGAAGCATGGGTGCTTTTGGCGTGACATGGTGGTTGTGTTTGGGGGGTGTTGTGTGTGTGGAGTGCAGTGTAAAGTGCTTGGTAGGGTGCGGGTGTTTGTGTTTAGCTGTGATATGTGTATGGTGTTGGTGGTGCTGTGGTGCTGTGTGTGGTGGTTGTGAAGTGTATGAGTGCCTTTGGTGTATGTGTGCTATATGTTTGAATTGTGGCTTCTCGGGGTCTGTGTAATTCATTATTTGTGCAAAGTATTGTGGGTTATGTGGGTGTGTGTTATATAGTGCTGTGAATAGGTGTGCGTGGTGTGTGGATGTGTGTCCGGTGTGGGGTTTTCAAACTGTCCAATGTGGTGTGGTGTTCTGACAGGAATGTGTTCTGACGAAGCGGTTCGTACAGCCAATGATTTTCCATCAAGGAAGGACCGCTGTGCTGATTTGTGGGTCATAATCTAATGGGTGGTAAGTTGTCGGTGTGGCGGTGCAAGTGGAGCAACTGCCTCTTTCCCGCCCCCCCCCATGTCCTGGCGGTGCTGGATTTGTGGTAGTTTTTGGGTGGAATACTTTGTGGACTCTTAATACGGTGGGTAGGATACCGCTCATCACTGGTGATCTTTTGGTGGCTGCCACAGCGGCATTCTTGCTAAAAGACCACCAAAGTCGTAATGAAGGCCAAAATGTTAGCAAATAAGAAATCACAAGCCAGTTTGAACATCTGGTCCCACTCGACGAAGTCAAAATTTGAGGCTGACCGTGATGGAGCCCTGCTTAGCTACAGTGAGCAGGAGGCCTCAGTTAAAGTTTCACCTTTAGACTTATTTTTTTTCTTGAATTTTTCTCCGGGTTTGGACTTAGTCACCTGTTAAAGCCAATCTCCATGGAGACCTCTCTGGATAGGTGTCACAAGAGGCCTCGGTCAAAGATTTCACATTCGGACTTAGACAATTTTTTGGAACGAAAATCTTTGTCCAGGACCAATTTGAAATTGAAGCTGACCTCCCTAGCGCCCTCCTCTGATCCACTGCGCGGTAAGCATAGGTCAACTTTTTAATTTCAGACTTAGAAACTTTTTGGGAGCTTTTTCCCTCTGACACTGGACGACCCTCCACTGCAAGCCGATTTCAATGCAACATCATCGATAGCCTTCCCACAAGCCCCTGGTGAAATCTTGGGCTCAGGAGCTTTTCAGCAGGATGAACCTGCAAGTCAGGCTGGGTCGGGGTCGATGTTGGCTGGCTTGACTCATGACATCGGATCGGTCACCTTATGGAGCTTTTTCCAAAGCTGTTCCAAACTTCACCAAACATCTGAATCTTCTTCCAGAAGGTCTTTTAAGGTTCTTCAGGTGTCCGAAACACACCCCCAGGCTCCAGAAGCTCTGATTTGCCCCTTTAGAGTTGAGACTTAAACTCTAAGAATGCACGTGGCTCAAATCCACAAATGACCACTGATCACCGATCAGCTGGTCAGTTTCTTCAGGGCTTGTTGCAGGGGACTCTGGTCAGCTGTTTTCTACCTTTAGCATATATGGAGTCCCTTCTTTAAGCAGTAAAAGTCAGGCAAAGTCCTTTTAGTGATGAAGCCAAAGTGTGCAGCTGGTGCAGTCCTGCTGAGTGCAGTGTCCAGGTGCAGGCCAGGGGTCCAGCAGGACAGTACTCCTTTTTCTTGTCTTGTTCCTGTAGGGATATGAGGTGAGGTGCAGCTCTGCCAATTTTATCCTTGCTCTCGGTGTGTCCAATCACGTGCAGTCCACCACCCTCTTGAGTTACCACTTCCTGGGAGATGTGCCAAAAATCAATCCCAGAGAGCAACATTCCTCCAAAATCCAAGATGACAAAAATTCACTCTCAGAGTTTAGGTCTGGCTAAGCCCACCCACTGTTGTGGGTAACTTCCCTTTACACACAATTTCCTTTATCTAATCAGGGGCACCTGGCTGTCTGGGTTTGCAGAAAATAGGGGAGGTACAGTGGCTTTCGCCAATGTCCTTCCCTCCTTTGAAGTCCAGTTTGGCAGTTCGCTCCCATCCTGTTCTACAATCTGCTGAAGCAGATCTCCTCCCACCAGATGCTTCCTTTGTTTTAGGTCAGGTCACTTCACCCCTCATCAAAGCAGCCTGGTTCAGGCTGCCAAAGGCTGATCCATCAAAAAAGGGCACTACATAGCTGAAGTTGGTCACTTCCAGGAAGAATTCTAAAACTCTTCTGAGGTACAAGTTACATTAAATTCAACAGTGGCAAGTTGATTTATTATAACTTTTGATTTGAGATTAAACATGACATATCTAGCATCTTCATATGGAAAATAAGAATTTATTATTTTAAAATAAAGTCTCTCCATTTTAGCCTATGAAGCCCATTCACTACAGTGGGAAAACAATAATTTGGCTATTTTTCCCTCACCAGGGCTTATAAAACATATTGTATAGAGTCCCTGCTTAGAGTTACATTACACCCAACCCTGGAGACACTAAGGGCATACCTTAATAAAAAGGTGGCTTAGGACTTTGGAATTACTTTTAATTTCAAAGTTGAATTTGGGGTCACCTTTAACTTAAAAGCAGCCATCAAGGCAGGACTGCCTTTAAAATGATACTGGGCACCACATCAGTGCACCTATGGGTGTACCACCAATGCTGAGACCCCTAAACCTGCATGCCCTACCATATACTAGGGACTTATAGGTAGGTTTGTACAGCCAATTATAGTTAGCCTAATATGTATATTTATTTTAATCAGAGCAAACACCTTGGAATTGTTTAGCATTGCCCAGGGCACCATCAGAGTGAGGAGAATACCTGTAGAAGTGACAAATGAGGGCAGAAAGTAAGGAGGTTTCTGCAATTAGCCCAGTTTTCCCACAGGTGCCCATTGCGGTCCCGCATGTTTGCCTGTGCATCTTCTTTTGAAACAAAAAGAAATGATTCTCAAGGTACTTCTATATCATTGAAAGTAACACTCTAGTGTGTTTTAGCACCATCAATGGTCGATTCCTAAGATGATACTCCACAGCTCTGAGTCCATGTTCATGTCATATACTGGTGTAAAGTGATGTGACATCCAATGTCATTAAAATGTACTCTTCGCTCCACGGGATATCATACATCCCTGTAAGAAAGTCACAAGTATCTTGTATATATGATGACAAGTTACACATGTATTCCTGAAGAAAAAAAAAACACATATTTTAAAGTATTTCCAAAGAGACCTTTGATGGCAAACATAATTGGTCTCCCTGATAGCCACAGAACATTTTTATGAATCTTAGGTATGAAATACATTACTGAGATTTGTGGATGATCATTCCTGAGGAACAAATATTCCTCCTGACTCAGCAAAATCTAATCTCTCCATCTTGCCTGCTGGAGCAATGGGACTGCGGGGAAGGCCATGAGCCTCCCCCGCGAACCCAGATAGCCCATAAAGGACTATACAAATACATTTAAAAAAGGAATACCTCAAGTGTGAAGGTCACAGACCATCAGATTAAGGTTGAGGGGTCGAGTCGAGGTGTATCTGTCATCATTTCCCTCTTTTTTTTCAAGTGCAAATGTTTAAGGCCCATATTGGAAGGTTATCTTACTGTTTTTATTTGACAAATACATTTTTCATTTCAATTTGTGCAGAAATATCTTATTCTAAGTATATCATCTATCAAAGCCTAAAAAACTCTTTATATACCTTTCATACTCTTGTTCTCTCGCTCTCTCTTTTAATGTTTCTCCCGCTCACACACTCACTCAGACCTTTATGCACCCACTCACAGACCCACTCAGACACTGACACATCCACTCACAGACCCACTCAGACTCTCTTGCTCCCACTCAAAACCCAATCAGACCCTCACACACCCATTCACGGACCCACTCAGACACTCATGCACCCACTCACAGACCCACCCAGATTCTCACACACCCACTCACAGACCCGCTGACACCCTCATGACTCAAATCACAGACCTGTGCAGACACTGACACACCCCTAAGACACTAATGCATGCATTCTCACACCCAGAAAGACACTCTCAAAGCCACTTTCACCCCCAGATACACTCTCATACACCTATTCTACTACTCGTGCACCCGCCAATCACAGGTATATGATCAATAATTTTACTGCAGATGTTATAGTGACTTTATCAATGATATTATTAAAGATGTCCTGAGTGCTGTAATTTGTTTGGTGATTAGCAGTGCATGGTGAGGGCACCCCCTCACACCCCGACCATGCACATGTATGTGATCAATAATTTTACTGCAGATGTTATAGTGACTTTATCAATGATGTTAATCAAAGATGTCATGAGTGCTGTAATTTGTGGGGTAATTAACAGTGCATGGCGACGGCAAAAGTTATAGTTACCTAAGGACACAAGCTATAGTTACTTTAGATAACTAACTATAACAGGTGAGGAGATTTATATCTATGGTTGTGTACAAATAAATTAATAACCTAACTATAACGTCCCTGTAACTTTATTTTTTTTCAGTGAATTTCTAAGGTTTTTTTAATTCTATTTTTTCCTAACTATAACATCCCTGTAACCTCTAAGTTTTTCATTGAATATATAAATATATATATATGTGGAAAGTCATTTTGGTATGGGTTTTTTGAGTGTCAATGGCATTTATTAGAGTTAAGAGTGGGTATGGGTTTTTAGTTGGCACGGGTAATTTTAGGGTTTAGGGTGGTTGTGGGCTATTGGTTGGCAAGAGTTTCTTTAGGGGTTAATGTGGGTGTGGGTTTTTGGGTGCCAAGGGTAATTTTAGAGTTTAGAGTGGGTATGGGTTTTGGGTGCCAAGGGAATTTTTAGAGTTTAGGGTGGGTATGGGTTTCCAGGTGACAAGGGTAATTATAGGGTTTATGGTGGCTATGTGTTTTTGGCTGGTAAGGTCAAATGTAGATTTTAGAGTGGGAATGGTTTTTTGGGTGGCAAGGGATTTTTAGGGTTTATTGTGGGTATGGGATTTTGGGAAGCAAGGAAAATTTTAGGGTTTAGGGTGGGTATATGTTTTTGGGTGGCAAGGACATTTCTTGGGCTTAGGGTGGGTATGGGTTTTTGGGTACCAAGCCAATGTTTAGGGTTTTGGGTGGGTATTGGTTTTTATATATTATATATGGTTTAGGGATGGTATGGGAAATGGTTGGATTAGGATTTAGGGAGGCTGTGGGAAGTGGCTGGATTAACATATAGTAGGTAAATTACCTTATGTTAAAACAAACATAGAAAGCCACTGAAAAAAACAAAGATTACAGGAATGTTATAGTTAGCAAATAGAATTTGAAAACATAGAAATTCACTTAAAAATCCAAAGGTTTCAGGGAAATTATAGTTAGGCTCACATTTTAAATGCACAAAACCATAGAAATGCAGCTATTATAGTTAGAATTATTTCAAGTGACTACAACTCATGCACTAAATGAGCCTAACTATAATGTCCCTGCAGCCCCTGTAACCTTTGGTTTTGAAAGTTATTTTATATATATATATATATATATATATATATATATATATATATATATATATATATATATATATATTATATATATATATATATAATTATTTTTATAGTTTACCTAGTGGTGGGTAACTACTGCATTTCTTTTCTGTCTATCATTGTACAAAACATAGGTGTTCCTAGTGGATCATAGGTGTGTAGAGGTATTGAACAAGTTATAAATCTTATAATCTATAATCTTTGGACCAAGATCTAACTTCCTGCCAAACTTGGTGTAATTTCTTTTAGCAGTTTTTTTACTGTAGCTATGTCTAAAGAAGCCCATAGAAAATGCAAGGGAATTTTGTGTTTTCGGACCCCCCATTTTTCTCGGCCTTTGCTTGACGAATCACCCCAAAACTTTCAGTAGTACCTTTTCCGAAGGTTTTGCTGAGAATAGTCAAATGGTGCCAAGTTACTAGCAGCAGAAAAAAAATCCTATATACTTTACCCACTGGCAGTCACCACTGGGTAGTTATAGTTATGTCTACTGTTACTTAGAAAAGCATCATTTCATGAGCCCTAAGATTAGTTGAGAGGCACATTTTCCCCACCTGCCTTCTCAGTCCTGTGGGAGGAAGAGAGTCATGTGAGTTCCATAGTAGCGTGCACACTGATTTTCTGGCTGTTGGAGGCTTAGAAATGAAATGCCTGCTATCACATTCACTGTGAAAAAAATGAGGTACTGTGAGAATGAACTAAAAAGCTGTATAAGGGGAAAGGAATAAGGTATCATATCCCCCTAGATTTTGACTGTAAGGCAAAAGTATTGTGATGGAAAAAAAAAGTAAATGATTTTTTAAAACGTTTTGCGATTTCATGTGGCTTTTGCGGGATTGCGAAAAGTATAAAGGAGTAGGTGACTTCTCAATACACCCTACTAGGAGAAATGCATGTTGTCCCCTTAGTTATTGAGAGGAGGTCTGTAAGACACAAGTACTGTGATAAATAAAATGATAGTTCACCCTGTGGAGGGGTGTTAGTGGAGAGGTTAGTCCCTCCCTCAACCTGGTATGTACACCTGACACCCTGGGGAACAGTGTCAGCAGAGATGTCAGTCCCTCAACACACCCTACTGTGCACACCAGTCATCCCAGATAGAGTACTCAGCTTCGAGGCTTGCCTGTCTCTACACCTACTACAGACACCCGTCATCCAAGAGAGACATCCCAACAATGGGCCTAGTTCCTCACCACACCCAATTATGCACACCCATCATCCAAGACAGAGGTTTAAGTGGAGTGGTCATTCCATGCCCACACTCTACTACATACACTTGTCACCCAAGACAGAGGTCTCACCTGAGAGGTCAGTCCCTCCCTATACCCTAATATGCATACTTGTCATCCAATAGATAGGTCTCAGGCTCATCTCTCCCCTGAGACACTATTACACACACCTGTCATTCAACAGAGTGGTCTCAGTGGAGAAGTCAGTAGATCCCCACAATCTACTACACACACTTGTCTTCTAACAGAGAGGTGTTGACAGAGAAGTCAGCAACCCCATGCCCCACTATTCACACCTGTCATCCAAGGGAGACATCTTATCTATGAGTCTAGTGTGTCCCAAAACCTACTATGTACGCCTGTCATCCAAAAGGAGGTGACACCGGAATAGCCAGTCCCTCCCCACACCCTATTGCATACACCTGTCATCTAAAAGAAAGCTCACAGTGGAGAGGCTAGTCTCTCCCTAGTATGCATACCTATCATCCAAGAGAGATCTCTCATCAGAGAGGACAATCCCTTGTTACTACTCACATCTGTTATCTGAGAGGTCTCACCGAAATGGCCCATCCCTTCCCACACCCTATTGTACACATCTGTCGTGCAACAGAAAGGTTTTAGCAGAAAGGTCAATTCCTATTCATACCCTACATTGCATACCTGTCACCCTATGAAGGAGTCTAAGTGGGGAGGCCAGTCCATACCTACATCCTACTACACACACCCACCACCCAAGAGAATGGTCTAAGTGGAGAGACCAGTCCATCCCCGCACTCTAATACATACACCTGTCATGCAAGAAAGAGGTCTCAGGGAGAGGTCAGCCCCTCCCTGTACCCTACTAAGCACACCTGTCATCCAGGAGAGGAGTCTTATCTATGAGCCTAGTCCGTACCAAACCCTGCTATGCACACAAGCCATTCAAGAGAGCGGTCTCAATGGAGAGGCCAATCCCTCTCCACATCTTACTGCACACACGTCATCCAAGACAGAAGCCTTAGCGGAGGGGATTATCTTTACATATGTCAATAAAATATTACTTTACATTAAAGAATACCTAGAAATTCACAGAAAGAAAACAAAGGTTAAAGTAATGTTATAATAAGGTGTGTTCAAAAGATCTGTGTTTTAAAAAAAAAAAACTTAGGAATTCACTGGAAAAACAAAGATTAAAGTAATGTTATAATTAAGTGAATATTTTTGTGACAAAAGTAATGTTTTGAACTGAATAAAACACAGAAATTCACCAGATATAGTTAGCAGAGCTAAATACATCTCGTGCCCCCGCAATGCTCTGCTTATGACCTCACATATTATCTCACTCATGACTTGTTCTATGACATCATTAATGATATCACTGATGACATCACTGCTGTGTTCCCTGCCTGGGAGAGTGAGGGCGGAGAATATTTTTTTTTTCCCTACCTGTGCTCTCCCAGGCAGGGAAGGGAAAATTGCCCCCGCACTAACAGAGAAAGAAGCTGCTCCCACCCAAGCAGGGGTAAAAGAAAAAAGCTGGCTACCATGGCACCCATGTAGGGTGCTATCACTGGAGCTGGTAGGGATGGCAAGGGTCTTGGGGCTCTCCCTGCAGCCCTCAATGAGTAGACATGCTGTGGGTGCCCCTGGTGGGCACTAAGGCACCTGCTTTACAAAAGTCCCCAGCTCCCAAAGCACCCAGTATGGATGCTGGCTGGGGATTTGGTAGGGGCTGTGGGGTCCTCGGGGCTCACCCCACGGACCCTCACGATTCCATGTTGTGAGTGACCAGGGGCACCCACTTTAAAAAATTAATTTCTAGCTTATGAGTGCTGGCTAGAGAGCCAGCAGGGACCACATGGGTGCTGGGGCTCCACCTGCAGCCCCACCATTTAGGCATCTTATGGGTGCCCTGGGTGGGGACCAGGTCACCCACTTTAATAAAAAACACAAAAAAATAATAAATGTACTTTTAGAGCTGTTCATTTTTTGTTCACTGCTCAAAGCAAAGCGAGCCCCATAACGACTTAGAGCTTTTTTAAATGTCATTTTTCTTGCAGGTAGTGCCACTTAAAGGGGTAGGGAACCACCAACAATTTTTTAATGTTGCGGTGTGGCTGCAGGTAGTGCAGCAGTCCACAAGTAACATTAAAAAAACACAGTAATTCTCCTGCATTATTGAATCCATGACACCAGGACAGCTTACCATATTTTTTTTTATGAAAAATGTAAAAAAAATGCTCAAATACATACTGATTTTCTATTTTTAGGAAAGCGGTATTGAAAATATTTGGGACAATCCCTGTCATTAAACATTGCAATGTGTCACTTTATAAAATATACATTTTATTATAGCTACTAGGGACTTATTGGCAAATAGAACAAGTCTGCTTTTTATATGTTGATGCAAAAACAACCAGGTGATGGATGGAATGCTTGCATCCTGGGACCAGTTTCACTTTATCACCCCTCATCAGCCAGGCTACCTTGAATCCAGTGGCACAGTGAGCCTGGGACACACATCTGGGCATACCTGACACACTTAGGGCAGCATATTCAAAAACAACAAGGTGATGGATGGAATGCTTGAATTAATCTCAGCCATATATGTTGATGTGCAGATCCCTTGATGAAGCCAATAGGCCCACTTTTTAAAGTTTGGCATGCTAAAGATTTGAAAGCCTCTGTATGTCTACCTTAATTAAGGTACTGCCCCAACCCCCCCCCACACACACAGTCAAAGGCCATGCAGAAAGGTGGTGGGACAGAGTTGGGCACAAGAGGAGAGTTTGACACGCACAGTGATGGACATTTTACTTCTCATTAAAACATTAAAATAATGTTATATAACATCATTGATAATATCACTGTATCATCTGAAATGGCATCATTGACAACAACACTGTACATAATGGGGTGCAAGTAACAGTTACTTGTGATAACCATAACTGGTGAATTTCAGATGTTTGTTTGTTTAAAACAGTGTGTTTTGCTATCATTTTGAACTTACTGTAATTTCTCTTTGACTTTTTCTTAGTGAATATATGTAAGACCATGGCGAGAGCTGGCCATTTTTTCCCTAAGTGGGTGCACTGGAGTATCCCAGATGGAGAAGGCTCCTTAACTTTAATTTTTCATTGTTCCTGTTCAGGTGGGAGCAAATTTGTGTTTTGTGGCCAGAGAGTGCTGGCTGGGTATGTCTGCTCTCTCCCTGGCAGGGACTAGAGAATCCATGGGGATACGGTCTCCTGGACACTATAACTCAATTGGGCTCCAGGAGATGTGGTGTGGGGAGGGGGGGAGAGTGCTAACCTCCCCAGAAATTAAATACTGGTCCCTGGAGATGGGGTACCAGGGCCACCGTGAGCCAAGGGAGGTTGCATGCCCCAACCCATAAATGATGTACTCTCCCCAGAGTATGGGGTCTCAGGGGCCTCAACAAGGCATGGAGAGGGGGAACCACATGCCACAGATCCATGTTGGCAGGAAAGGTATTTTGGACCACCTCTCCAGGCCTGCCCCCTTTATGTTTATTTTTTTTAATGCAGGACAAGACAAGGGACTGAGTCCCTGAGTCCTCCATGGATATGTGGCACTGATAAAACACAATCAGGTTCTTGGCGTAGGGGGTGGGATATGTCTACCCTGTCTGTATTTTTTTTATTACATTTTTATAAAGGATAAGTGACTGAGTCACTCAAAATTAAAGTATTCCCTGACAATGAAAATTTTCTGAATCATTCTCAGAGAAGGCAAACCAGAGGTAAATCAATAAATGACCCTCACCCATACTAGTAGTGGCATGCTTCATTATCAGGTCCACCCCAGCCTCTAAAAGCCAGGGTGGGCTCTACCCTGTTTCAGAGAGCACTTGAATATATCCTACCGGGGATCTAAAGATAAAAATACCTCACTTTGGCAAAAGGTATCCCTTTGTTCACAGTCAAAGTGGGCATGGGTTAAAAAATATATGGGGCGATCACTGGGATTTTATGGTCCTAAGACCCTCACTTAAGCCATTGACATGTTTCTGCCCTTGAACAGGCCTCCAACGTCCCGGGCTTTCATCAGGACATATATCATGTACTGGTCCCTCTGTCAATGTGAATTCACGGTGCAAGGGTAACTGTGTTGTATGCAGGATTGTTTTTGTGAAGGAAGGGACACCTTCCTGCACACAAAACAGTCCTGAGAGACATATTCCTCTTTCTATATGTGCTGCAAAATGCAGTACACATAGAAAGGGGAAATTACAAGGACAAATACAGAAATTTCTCCTTGTTATGCCTCACCTAAAAAAGAGCACCTTTTTGGCACATTCCGAGGCCTACCAGTTCTGAAAGATCTGTAAATGTGCCAGAAAACATGAGAGTTGTGTGGGTACACCTATGTGACAGCCATGGAATGCCTTCCCAGGGCAGAGTAAGGCAACACAGTGATTCATGCTGTGTTGTCTTATTCCAGATTTATGGAGCCATTCAGGGCAACGCAAAGTGGCCTTGTGTGGTTTCATAAATAACATGTTTATTCTCATTCAATTGAGGTATCATATATAAGGGACATATCCATAGCTACAGTTATAAAATTTCTTGACAATAGTTTTAAACGAGAAATCCATTCTAAATGTCTTCTTATGGATGCTGATATGCCGTTATGTTTCACAGTAAAGGCATAGTAACTGAGTGAATGTGGGATTGTTCACAAAATGCCAGTGTTGTACCACTCTTAAAGGGCTAATGGATTAGATTGGAAGGCTGAATGGAAAGCTCATTTCACCATGTTCTACTAGTGGTCAATTACCTTTGGAGATGTTTAAAGCTAGAGCTCTGTGCATTAAAGTGTGTCTATGTTTGATGGTATGGCAAGATATGAAAATAATGCTTTTGGTTAATGAAGAGAGAAAGAAGTAAGTTTACACAGAAAGAGAAAACAAAGGTTTGATAAGGCAAAAAGTGTTAGGCATGTTGCACTCAAAGTCAGTGAATAGGTTGCAATCAGTGCTTCTATGTGTTGTACTGACAGTTTGAATTCACAAAAGAGTTGGAAATGATGAACCTTGTCATAAATGGCAGCAAAACTCAACTCAAGAAGGTAGAATGTGTAATAAGAACAAAGTTGTTGTGCTATATGCTGTTCAATAGATCTTCCTTGATGGACAATAGGGTATCCTACTGAGGGAAAATGTTTAGAGTAAAACGAATGATGTAAGCATTTAGAAGAGAAGAATGGTGTGAGCAATTCAGATGAAATGCACACATTTGTACACATGAATACAGGAGAAGCACTAGGTCAGTAAAAATCAAATCTGATTTCTTGCTGGATTTTGTGTTACTTTGATTGTTATATTTTTCATATGTTATAAGTGTGATTTAGTGACAGATAGTCATTTGATTGTATAGTTCATTTTTGATTTTTTTTCAGTAAGACAGGCATGTGTCATCTTCATCACAATTAGGGTCTGATGTCACATGCAGAATGGTCCATTATGCTATAGAGTGTGTGGGGTGGAGAGTTCTATGAGTTGCCAGTGAGACAGCTGATGGAGGACGGGATGTCAGAGTAAATATCTACCATGTGGGGTCCCAAAAGGTTTTATGTCTTTTGAGAGCTTAGGAGGCATGTCATATTTATCTGAATCTCAGTAACAGGTGAAGTATACTGCTGGAGCAAAGGGGACTACTTAACAGAGATTGGGATGGGTGGGCGAAGAATCATAAGGTTCAGTTGTCTCCTATGAACAGCCATGTAATTTCACTAATGTTTAAGACCGTGGTAAATCACCTGGCTCGTTGCATAAACTGAAAAAAAAATGGAAAGTAATGCTGGCTGGGAGGAAGAGGAGGTATGGAATGAGGTATGAGAGTACTTTGTGGAGGTAGCTACCTGTTCTGGGTTCTCATTAGGGCAACTAAAATCTTGAATGACTAGTTAAAGGTGCAGCTGTGTAGATTTGGGTGATGTTGGAAAGTGGATTATTCGTAAGGGAAGGTAAGTACCTACACTAGCAATAGTCCACTAACCCCCAGTTGGTCCAGTTAGGTATCAATAAATGAATACCAGCTAAACCCTTGGTAGCTTGGCAATGAGCAGTTAGGCTTAACTTAGGAGACAGATGTGTAAAGAATAAAAAAAAACACAAAACACAATAAAAATAATCTAGCACCAATTTATGAAAATAGATTATATTTTTACCTTTACAATGACACTAAAATGACAATAATCTAATAAAGGGAACAAGAGATATGAATTCTTAAAGATTAAATGTTTTTAGTGCATGGGTACTAATAATGCCAATCTGGATATCTGATTGCACTCGACTGGGGCAAAGTCAAAATTTTAAGCTGACTGCTGTATCCCATGGAAAGGACGATGACAGGAGAAGTATTTATCTCGATTTATTCACAGTAAGCAGTAAAAATACAAACACGCTGCGAGGGTTTACACCAGTGTCTCTGTCCTCAGCCATCTCTCCCAACCGCCTCCTATCGAATCCCCCTCGCCACTCCAGAATGGAATTGTCATCACGGAGCATGCAATGACAACTCCACTCGCGTGCGAATACAACATATCCACTCCCTTTACATTAAACAAAAGAGCGAACATGTTAAACTACAGCCAAATGTTAAGACAAGCAAAACAATAAAATAAAATGAGAAAAATGAATTGCAACAACACCCCCCCCATTATAGTGTGTTTGATTCAATACTAACTATCATCACAATACATGACATATTCTTTTAAATAAGCTGGAGTCCTCCAACATCTGGGACCCAGCCCCCGTGTATACGAACCATCACTGATAGCGGTGCTGATGGCGGTAGTAGGCACATGCAAACCATTCGATGTCTGTTCTTCACCATTTACACGATGATTCTTCGTCTGACATAAACAAGAAACTGTTACAACCACCTACATTTTCATCCCTACATTCAGTACCTTGATTTCCACCAGCTTTGAAATATAAAGCTACTTTCTTTTTGTTCCAGCGTTGACCATTGTCCAACATTACATGGAAATCATGAACTTCTTTCACTTCCCAAGGTCCTCGAAATTTTGTAAGACCACCACACACACGTCCTGATCATATTTTAACCAAATCCCCAACTTCAATCACCTTCCCACCTTTTGATACGGGAAGTGAAGCGCCCACAGGTGCTTCATCTTTCCCAATCAAATTAGTCATCCATACAGGGTTCAATTTTGTCCCAGCTTCTTTACCTCTCATTAACATAAAAGGTGTTTTCCCTGTTACCACATTCACAGTTGTTCTATAAGCCCAAACTAAATCATTGACCATATCCCGTACATCTTTCCTGCTATTCAATGCCATTTGAATAATACCTTTCACCATGCGGTTACACCTTTCTACCATCCCATTCACTTGCAGGTTGTACGAGGAGGTGCAGGAATGGTCAACCCCACATGACCTTAAGAAATGTTCCATTTCAACAGACGTCAATTGCGTACCATTGTCAGTGATGACTTTTGCTGGACATCCCTCCTCCAAAAACACTTCTCTTATTGCTTTATCCGTGTTTGTGGTGGTAATGTCTCTTAAAAACTTCACAATCAACCAATGTGAATGTACATCTACCATGACCAAGGCACATCTAACATCCTGACTGACTCTCCCAAGTGGACCGATAAAGTCCATGCACACTGTGTGCCACCCTCTCCCAGGGTGTGGTATAGTCCTGACCACACTTTGTTTCCCCACTTTCAGTCTCTTTTCACCCTCTTTACAATCAACACAGTTCTCAACCCATCGGTCCACATCAGTATCTAGCCCCAGCCACCTAAATTGTTCCCTCCACCTTTTCTTAGTTAATGTCTGACCCAAATGACCTTCATGGGCTAACCTAAATGGTTTAATCCTTCAATCTTCAGGAGGCACAAACCTGTCCCCTCTCAAAACAAACTCATCATTGGTCAATGATAGTTCCTCCAACACCTTCACGAAAAGGCGAATGTGAACATTTAGAGTACTTTCTCTCCTACCACCCTCCTTGATCAATTTAATCACACCCTTCATGGCCATGTCACTCCCCATACTCCTACACCACTCCTCTTGGGAAATTGTACCTTGAGAGCACTCCAAAACATCCTCAATGCTTGCCACTGCCCCTCTTCCTCACAGTCTCACACACCTTCCTTATCCACTCTCTGCCAATCTTGTGGCACGCGAGACAAACAATCCGCTCTGAAATTACGCCAACCTTGAATATACTGTACCTCAAGCTGATACTCTTGCAACCGAGATGCCAACCTGGCCAATCTAGCTGACACTTTGCCCACCCCTCCTGATAGTAATATTCTCAATAGAGGTTTATGGTCAGTGCGAAGAATAATCTTGCGCCCCCATACATATGTTCTAAAATACTCAATGGCCCAGGTTGCAGCTAAAGTTTCTTTTTCGATAACTGAATAATTGTGTTCAGAGATGGTTAATGATCTGGAAGCAAATGTCACCATCCTCTCCACATTGCCAGGCATCTGAGACCATTCTGCACCCAAACCAATGGCACTCGCATCAGCCGTAATGATCGTTTTAGCATTAACATCAAATGGAACCAACACTTGCACTCCACACATCTCCTTCCTAATATTCTGGAACACAATATTTTGTTCCACACACCACACAAACTTCTGTCCTTTACGTAACAATTTTCATAAATCCTCTGTCTTGTCTGCAAAATTCTGTATGAACTTTGAATAATACTCTGTTAGACCAAGGAATGACTTGAGCTGCTCTTTATCCTGAGGGGGGGGGGGCATTTTCAGTAGCATCAAGCAAATTTTTCTTTGGTTTAATGCCTTGTTCAGACAAAGTATACCCCACATACTCAATCTCATGCACTAAAAATCTGCATTTCTCCTTCTTCAATGTTAAGCCAGAACTCTTGATCTTACCCAACACACAGCTCAAAACCTCATTATGCTTATCTACTGAGTCCCCAAACACCAGACTGTCATCTTGGAAATAGATGACTCTCTCTACCCCTTTGAACAACTCTGTCATCAACCTTTGGAACACTCCTGTAACTGACACAAGGCTAAACGGCATTCTTGTAAATTGAAAAATTCCTTCCATGTTAATGAAAGCTGTAAGTTCTTTGGACTCAGTATGTAATCTAATTTGATGATACGCGCTCCTAAGGTCAAGCTTGGAGAAGTACTTTCCTCATTGCAACAACAAAATTAACTCGTTGATATTGGGTAATGGATAGTTGTTAACCACAATGTTTTGATTGAGTGTACGGAGAGCAACACAAAATATGAGACTCCCATCTGATTTTCCAGTAATCACAACTGGAGAAATCAAATTGGAGGTTTCTATCGGCTCAATAATGCCCTCATGTTCCATTTTCGTTATCATCTTACTCACTTCCTGATGAGCCAAAGCTGCTACTCGTCTCAACTTATGTTGAACTGGCATACCATCCTTCTTCACCTTAATCTTATGCACATAGCCTTGGAGTTCCCCTAATGTATCTTTAAAAACTTCCTTATATTCCTCCAAAATCTCAACACCTCCATTGCCCACCAACATAACACTCTCATGAGCTCGTGGATCAATCTTAACATTAAGATCATACTGATTATACCACCCCAAAATCGGTGGACCACTGTTGGCTATATATACCTTCCCATTGATATGCCTCTCCCCGAACTCAATCTTGGCCACCATATATCCCAAGATGTCAATTTTTTCTCCCTGATAACCACCTGGATTAATGTTTTTGGGTAAAAGCCTATCATCTGGCCACTCCTGTAAAAATAGTTTCTTGGATAAAATGGTATACAGTGACCCGAATCAATCATCAGGTGCACTCCTTTGCCTCTTATCACAAAATTTGCTGTAGGTCTTGGAGGCTTACTATTATTTGACGCCCCTCTATCGTCCAATGCTAATACTCTGTCACGTCCTTCATCACAAGCAGGATCATCTCTCACTACTCCTATGCTATACTTATTGGATACAGTCTTACACACACGTGCAAAATGGCCTTTCTTGCCACACTTCATGCAATCGTTTCCTATCGCAAAGCAAGTCTTGCTCTCAGAGTTATGAAATTTGCTCCCATATCTCGTACACGGTCTATTTTCACATTTTCCACTATTGCTGGCCTTGCTCATGTATTTGCGTGTCGACCTTGCACTCGCTAATACTTCATTATCATCGTACTCTACTTTGTTCACAGCATTCACGTTAATATTAGCATTCATGTTGGTAGCATCTACTGCTTCTTTCCTCTCCATTTCTCTCATACAATACTCAGACTGTTCAACCACTTTTGCAATTTCTATAGCATCTCGTGGGGGGGGGTTTTCGCCACCCACAGTCTTTCTTGCATTTTTTTACTGCGACATTGTACAATTAATTGTCACAAATCAACTCATCAGTCATCGTTCCAAATTGACACTTCATAGCTAGTTCCCTCAATCTGGAAACAAAATCATCAATACTGTCTCCCAACTGTTGAGGTTGTGTGTAAAACTTATGACTAATCATAACAACATTAAACTCTTTTGCAAAACAATTTTCCAATCTTTTCAATGCTTCCGTGAAAACATCCATTGATTGTTGACCTTCTTGCTGTACTATGGGAGGTAGATACTGAAATATGCGCTGTCCTTCTTGGCCTAAGGTACTGAGTAAAATTGCTTTCTTCCTAGTAGGTCTTAAGTCTTGTCCATCCAGTGCCAACAAATAATTTTCAAACATGTCACCCACTCCTCCCAAGGAATGCATGGAGATCCTGGTTGTGCTAAATATTGTGGTGGCGGTATTATGCCTTGGTTATTTGTGCTCATAGTGATTAAGGGCCTGATTACAACTTTGGAGGAGGTGTTAATCCGTCCCAAATGTGACGGATATACCACCAGCCGTGTTACGAGTTCCATAGGATATAATGGACTCGTAATACGGCTGGTGGTATATCCGTCACTTTACCGTCACTTTTGGGACGGATTAACACCTCCTCCAAAGTTGTAATCAGGCCCTAAGTTCCTTGTACAGAATAAATGACTTGAGCTCTCCACCTATATATTTTTTTTTTTAAATCGAACTCCAATTAATAAGAGAAGCGTTTCCAAGGACGAGATTCTTCTTGCGGCACGCGCATGCTGAAGGCTTCCACGTTAGTCGCCTGGCGTCATGTATCCAAGCAACCAGCTCTTCGTGCAGGGAGTGCGCGCGTGCTGATGGCTTCAATGTTGCCTGGTGTCGGGTATCCAAGCAAACAATGCGCTCTCCAGAACTGCTCGCGCTCACTGGCAATGCCGGAACTGCTCGCGCTTGCTGACCCTCGGTAGCGCAGGGTGGGGTGCTTGTGCCACGCTTCAATCGGTAAGCGCAAAGTGAATCACCGCTACTGGACAGTACCTCACAGTGTGCTGCCAACATCCATCAATAACTTGTATGCCGTGGATTCGGTCATCACTTCTCGCACATTTTTGTTTTCCTATCCTTTCCAGGTCTCTAGTGTACGCCGCTCGTCGCCATAAATGTGCTGTATCCCATGGACAGGACGATGACAGGAGAAGTCTTTATCTCAATTTATTCACAGTAAGCAGTAAAAATACAAACACGCTGTGAGGTTTTACACCAGCGTCTCTGTCCTCAGCCGTCTCTTCCACCCGCCTCCTATCGAATCCCCCTCGCCTCTCCAGAATGGCATTGTCATCACGGAGCATGCAATGACAATTCCAATTGCGTTCGAATACAACACTGACCGCGATGGAGCCCTGCCTGCCTACAGTGAGCAGGAGGCCTTGGTCAAAGTTTTGAACCTAGGGCCTCATTACGAGTTTGGCGGAGGGCATTACTTCATCACAAATGTGACAGATATCCCACCCATCATGTTACAAGTTCCATTGTATCCTATGGAATTTGGAACGGCAGACGAGATAGCAGTCATGTTTGTGACAGAGTCATCCCCTCTGCCAAACTCGTAATGAGGCCCTTAGTCTTTTCTTGAAGAATTTCTTCACTGGGACGAAGTTGCAAGTAGGATCTGACCACCCTGGAGTCCTCTTAGCATACAAGTCACAGGAGACATCAGTTAAGAATTCTACGTTCAGACTTATATGATTTTTTGGGACAAAAATCTACATCTGGGATGAATTTGAAATTGAATCACTGCCCTGGACTCTACTGAGTGTCAATGTTTCATACATATCTGGGTATGTTAGGTTCCTCTTCACTGTTGGCTGAGCTGCACCAAAATAATCTTACTACCCAAATTGCAAGAATGGGTCAATCTTCAAGGTGACATTTTGATAACTCCACGTTGTTCCTTGGGGCCTTTTATGTTGCCTGTAATAGGGCCCAAAAACAGATGGGGTATTGTTTTTATCAGGAAAAGAATGGAAACACAGACTAGTAGAACATTTGGTATTAGCAGCTGGACGTATTTTCATTTTTATTGCCAAATGTAAGTCAGTGTGCAAGAAGGAACACTTTTTGCACAATTCCATCTTGGTTTCATGATTGTATGGGTAAGCCCACATTACATTTTGGCTATCAAAGCAAAAAATACCGATGACAATGTCACTTATTATTTTTTAAAATATTTATTTACATTGTTTTTGCTTTTGATGACTGTCTTGGTTGGAAAAACATTTGTCTATGTGTAAGAAATGTATAGGTTTATGTGCTCACCGATGGGTTTACAACTGTTACCATCAAAACCTGCAAGCAGGTAGAAACCACCAAACTAGAAAAACTTGAAAAAATTGACTTCCACTTAGAAAATTCAAAAACTGTGGTTATGTTTAACAACTATTTCTGTTCCTGAAAGGGAAGATGGCGATTTCAGCACAGCTTAGCAAACCTTTTGTTGGTGCCATTTGAAGAAAAAGAAATGATGCGCTTTCTTCTACGGCTCTTTTTCCCTTTATTTAAAAAAAAACAACTACACATTTTTCTTATATTTTAGCTATTTTATCTGCTCTTCTCTGGAATCTAAAGACCTCGGGTACAATTAGAATCTCACACAAGGAAAGGACGCAAATATTGCCTTGACACCTTTGGTAAAAGCAGTTTTCAAGGGTTAAGTGCAAACTTCAACAAACACAAAAACGATTCAACACTGGGGCTGGCAAGCCTGTAGAATGTATTAACTAAGCGTTAATACATTCACTGTTACATAACACTTCAATGCACTGGAGGTTAAAACTGACTAAGCCAAGCATATGCAATATGTGCATTATAAAGGATAGCTGGCCAGAAACTCCTTACAGGAACACTGGTTCAGGAAAGCTCATGAGCAGAAACGTGCAGAAAGTCACACAATTTAATGGACTGCATTCTGTCTACATTTTGACTTTCAGATTTAGAGCCCTTTTATACTAGCAGAAGCCCATTTTTAAATTGTTTTCCTGGCCCCACCCCCCAATTACCTGGGCCAATATTTAGACTCCTTCAAATGGCGTTGTCTGTTCTGCCTTTAGACTTGCTCTCAGAAATTTGTATATCCTGACCAGGATCCTGAGCTGGGGCTGGGTAGAAAAGACAGCAATAGTTGGGGCGCGATTTACCTCTCAAATCCATGGTCTTCGGTACCGGCGTTCTTGCTTTTTTTAAACATACCTCCCAAAATATTATCAATTACTACAATCGTCTCTTTCATATTTTGAAGTTTCTCATTAATTATTTTCAATCACCTTTTCATTATGCATTAACTAAAATTAATGTTTGTTGACGGAAAGCATAAAGCGTCATACAGCAAGTTAACATCACAAAAAGTTCAACAAATTGTATTACACCATTGCTTACAAAAAGTTCATATAAATACACCCTCTTTTCCTTTCAGACAGAAATCTTAGCAAACTTTGTGTATTTTACTCAACATTACCTCAATATATCCTTATCTACCTCATTCATACCTTAGCTCACTTTATAGACTGCCCTTCAGAAGTAATATAAGTAATTCGCTCCCCCTACATTGTACACTCCTACAAGAAGGAGTCGCACATAAAAACATACTTCTTATAAAAGAATCTTGGCCACTTAAGATATTGAAATATCGACATTACACTACCGGTCTTGACTGAATTCCAGAAGAGCGGAAGATACATTTTATGGCAGAATAAAAACAATATTTTATAGTCGTCGTGTATACAGGTAAGATATTCGTGGCCTGTGTATCGCCCTACCTGAAATACTGTTAGTGTTTTTGCTGGGCCCAGGCTTTTCTTTTCGTTCCTTCGCTCAATAACGACTTTCCGCTGTCATTTTCCAACACTGCTATTCATTCTTTTCTCGATATTATCCTATAGTTAGAAGATATTTGAAAGTACATTTCTTATATATTATTAGGTCCCTATTGCGCGTCCCTGTAACACAGAACCTCAATAGATCAAGGATTATTTTAACGGAAGACAATTCCTATTTTTCTGGTTTTTTTTTTAGAGTAAAATGTCTTTCTGCTCTCACCCTTCACCACGTGAGGTGTTGAAATTTAACAAAATAAATATCTAAGGACATATTTATGAGAGGCTTGCTCCTGCATTTGTCCATGTATTGTGATTCAACAGCGGCGCAAGCAGTAAGTCACATATTTAAAACCACCCATTTGCAAAAATGTGTTGTTTTCTAAGGGTTGCTTTGGGTAAAAGCTGCGTTGAAACTAGCTGCACCACACACAATTTAATAAATGCAATGTAGGCATTCCCCCACTAAATCCGGTGCAACTGTAACACAGTGTTATTTATGGGTTTACCAACTCATGAAGTATCTTTGGGAAGAGCAAAGCAAAGCCTGAAAAGTGCCAAAATTGCTGTGCATCGGCAGACCAGGCGTAGAAGATGGTGCAATGGCAGTGGTATAAAAAGATCAAACTCACAAAGCTATTTGGCAAGCTCAACTATGCCATGGATGTCATCAAATTGAAACTTGGAGTAGCTAGGAGACAACCAACACCACCACCCCCACTTAGGCAGCGAAGGAGGAAGGAGCATGTTTTCTGGCAGTGCATATCCATCATTGACCTCAGGGAGGAGGAGGTCATACAATTGTACAGACTCAAGAGGGATTCAATCATGGAATTGCAAGAGAACATTAATCCAAATCTCCAGACACTTACTGAAAGGTTCACTAACATTGCACCACATGACTGTGCTCCACTTATGGCTGTGCTGCACATGTTGGCATCAGGTTCCTTCCAAGTTGCAATAGCCAGATTGGTAGGATTCTCACAGGGAGCATTTTCTGCCTTCCTCCTCTCTGTTGTAGATGCCATAGTTCAACTAACACCCCATTACCTTCTCTTTCCCCAAACCTCAACAACAACTGGCTACCAGGCAAGGATTCTACACTACAGCTGGATTTCTACGTGTTTTTGGTGAAATTGATTGCACATGTGCAATTAGTGCCCCCCCCTACAACATCCCACCTCTACAGAAACCGGAAGCGCACATGCTCCATCAAAGTCCAGGACATAGTGGATAATCAGGGAATGTGCTGGCTAAATATTCTGGGACTGCACATAATGTCTTCATCTTCCGACACAGTATCATCAATGAGTGGTTTGAGAATGGGACACATGGTAATGGTGACTTATTAATAAGGAAACCAGAAATATACTTGATACCAACTAAGAAGTTGTAATGTATCACATAATAGCCATGTCTGTGTTTGCGCATGGATCTTGTGTCATATGCACATAGTGGGAATAACTCTTCATCTAATGATTCTTGTTGAGAGAAATAGGCCAATGAAACGGGGATGTAACTTTCACGATCCTGCTAGCTGAAGATTCTTTGTGGATAACCAAACCTGGTTAACTTTTTGATAAACGGGGGCTGGTTGACTATGTTTATCAGCCTGCCTTTTCATTTGTGTATGGTTCTGTTCTAAGTGTTTGAGGGCCTGTGACTGAATTTCCTGTAACTGGTACCATAACTGCCCAAAGTCATACACAGCACCGAACCCATAGTTGCACTTCATGAATATTGTCACTTTGTACTGCTCAGATACACAGCATGCGCTTGTTAAGGGCAGCCAATTTGGCTACTTGGGCAGAAATGACTCCTTGAAGCCATGAAGCTTTGACTACTCCTGAGATGGTGTAAACTGCATAACCAGCTCTCAGGGTTCCCTCATTGTCTCTTAAACAGGAGCCATTGACAAACACAATGTATTCATTCTCCTCTAAAGAAGTATCCTGGATATCAGGCCTGGATTTGATGCATAGTTCTGTGGCATCAAGGCAGTCATGTTCCACTTTGTTAACATCATTTGGATCATCAACATTAACAGGTAACAATGTGGCAGGATTCAAAGCTGAGCACCTCTTGATAGACATTTTTGGAGAACCAAGAATTAATAACTCATAACGGGTAAGATGGGCATTAGCCAGGTATTGTGTTTTTGTTCAGGTCAAAAGGACCTCAACCGAATGAGTTAAAGGATGTCCTATCACAATGCCTTCATATTGACTAAGACCTACACCAGTGGAAGCCACATTCTTTAAGCAGACGGGAAAAGCTGCAGCAATAGGATCCAAAGTGGTGGAAAAATATGCCTTGGGTCTGTTTGTTCCTCCATGCAACTGTGTCAAAACAGAAAGAGCACAACCATCACGTTCATGACAAAACAGTGAAAAACATTTTGTGTAATCAGGCATTCCTAGAGCCGGAGCTCTGCACAAACTCTTTCGCAACTCAGTGAAAGCTTACAGGCATTCCTCATCAAACAGGACTGGGTCAATAATATCTTTGTGCATTAATTGATGCAGAGGTTTGGAAATTACTGAACAATTTGTGATCCATTGGCGTCACTAACTCATGTGCCCAAAAACATTCTGACATCTCTCTGTGTAACTGGGGGGGGGGGTTAATCTGGATAATGGTCGCAACTCTCGCTCAGGAAACTGTTCCATGCGCCTTTCTCAGTCGGGTGACCCAAATACTTTCCTCCCTTCTGGCAATACTATAAATAGGTAGGGGAAACCTTATGCACGCTTTCGCCCAAATGATTCAACAATGCTATGCTATCTTGTCTGCAGGTTTCAAGTGTATTGGATGAAACTATCAAATCATCAATATATTTTCCCAAGATGGATTGAAATGCAATATTTAAGGACTCTAAGTTATTTTCTTAGGGTCTGATTAAAAATGCACAGTGATTCTGAGAAGCCCTGTGGAGTACGACACAACAAATACGCACAACTGCCAAATTTAAATAAGTAAAGGAATTGTCTGTCTTCATGTAAGGGCACTGAAAAGAATGCTTGAGACCAATTAATAACAGAAAACCATTCTGCTTCACATGGAATCTGGATTAACATTACTGCTGGATTTGGCACCATGGGACAACATGACACAACTATTTTGTTCACCTTTCTCAAAAGCTGGCTATGCGGTATTGTCCAGTTGGCTTCTGCAGTCCCAAAATAAGAGAATTACAAGGGCTACCCATCACTCCTTTTAGAACTCCACGATCAACAAAGTCCGTAATTATTTGTAGTAATTCCCTCAATTACTTCTGGGGTCTTGTTAGACTGTTGCATTCTGGGAAAAACTGTGTTTTGCTTTATAGTCACTTTGACTGGCTCAATACCTTGTATGAGTTCAACATCTTTGCCAAAGAGATTCCAAACTCTCAACATTACCATGTCTTGTAATTCATCAGGCAAGTCTGCAACTGCCATGACAGGAAGCAATGAAATGAGAGGAGTCAACTCATCAATTTTTGAAGTGCTATCACGTCATGAGTACAAGTGAGGGAGCACTTTAATTTGCATAGCAGGTCTCTTCCTAACAGACTCACAGGACTTGAATCACAAACAACAAATTGGTTGAAATCCTCAAAGGTTCCTAACTTGACCGGGATGTACTCCATAATGGGATTTACCAGATGCTGGTTTCCTACTTCTACTACCTTAACTATTCTTCCAGCAAGGGGCATATTAGGGACTTCTGCAGATCTGACAGTGGGATGGGTTGCGTCGCTTCAGTGTCAACCAGAAACTAAACATTATGACCCCTTACATTTACATTCACATAAGGACCACGTTGATCTACCTCCAGTGATGCAGCAAACACACATTCTTCCTCCTCCGAACTCTCACTCTGGTAATCGTCACTCACTTCATTATCACTGAAATCCATTAGTGCAGTGGTTCCCAAACTGTGCGCCGCGGCTCCTTGGTGCGCCGTCAAAATTAGCCAGGGGCGCCGCACACAGTCTGGAAACCACTCGGAGGTGCTTTTAATCGGTAGCTTTTCACCGTGGTTTTGGAAACAAAACCCCCTGCATTAATTATTGTGACCAGCGGAGGGCGCCAGAGTACCATTAATAATATCCCTATGACAAAAGAAAAGAAATAGTTTAAAATAAATGGTTTTCAGGAACCTGAACGAGAGAATTAAGAAGTCAAACTGTAAATAGTGTAGGTACAGGTACAGGCTGGGATTACGTTCCCCCACCCGCCAAAAAAAAGTAACATAATGGGGAGCCGTGGCCAACACGGCCAATAGGTCAAAGGAGCCAGGGATCGAAAAAGTTTGGGAACCAAAATGGGTATTGTGCATTTAATCGATTTAAATTTGCAATTGGTCTCTGGTTTGCGTTCTGCTGAGGAACCATTTACCTGTTGCTGTGCAATCGTAGCTTGTGGAATATGAATTTGCTGCTGGGGCCTGAATTTGCTGTTTGGTAAATTGTACTTGTACTGCTCCAGTAGGAACATTCATGTTTTGGTTTCAGGGCCTTTGAACTCTTTGATTTTGAAATTGACAGTTGTCAACCATCTGCACAACACCACCACCTTGCACCAAATGATTTACGCTACTGTATGGACACCCCTGTCTCAAGTGCCTGGCATTCCCGCACACATGACAAGGAAGCATTTCTCTTCATGGTTTGAACTTCAGCCACATTGACATTCTGACCTACCTGAGGTCCTCGACTTCTACCTCTAAACTGAGGCATCATATTGCCCTGCTGATGTACTCCCTGCATTCCTCCTGTGCTCATCCTCCTTTGCAATCCCTGCATACCGGCTGTTTGGGCAGACTTAACTTGCATCAGCCTTGCCTTCTTCTTTTTATCTCTTCTGCTTCAATTCGATTTTATCTCTCAGTATTTTGCATACTGAAGTACTTCTTCAATTGGTTTACCCAGCCAGCAAATCAAATCATTCTGAATCACATTGCTAATTTCAGGCTTCAATCCTTGTACAAACCTGAACAAAACATGAATCATATTTCTTGGTTCAATAATCTCTGTACCACTGTATTTTTTAAATGCTTGCAACAATCTCTCATAATAAGCATGAACGGACTCCTTCGACCCCTAAGGTTGTGCTGTCAATTTTCTGCCAATCGACATCTTTAAGGGAAACTCTATTTTTCTGAAATTCAGTCACCTTATAATAACTTTTCATCACCGCTTCAGGTGGTGCACCTGTCACTGTGTCCCTTTGTGGTTCACAAGTTGGCCAATAAACACTCCGCTTACATTCAACCCACAAATCTTCTGGAACCACAATTTCAAATAAAGTGTTCAAATCTTCCCACAAACACTTTGCAAGCTTAACAAACCTCTCTGTTTGTTGGTAACATTCCACTAGCTCCTCCCTCAACTTCAGGTAATCATTGGTAAATGTCAATATGTCACTCCTGCTCCATGGGACTTGAACAAGTTTCCCTACTGGAATTCCTCTCCTTGTCAAAATTTTTACAGCTCCCTTGGTCTGCTGTACAACATTTAAGGGTGCTATCGGCTTTTATTTCTGACCTCTTTTCTTTGCCCATCTGCCTTCCCATTATCCTATGCTCCCCATGTTTGGATGCTCTGAATCAATTCTTTAATGTGAAGTTTCATGCCAGGTGATCTCATGTTTGCAATGTCTCTAGAATCAAATTCTAATCTGTAAATTTGTTTTACCTGTTTGAATTTATTCATCTCAATTTCATATTTCTTAGCCAAATCAGCTAATTTCCCATAGATCTGTCCTGCATGATGTGCAACATCCTTGCACAAGAGGTGCAACTCGTTGTTATTGTAAGAATCCAATCTGTCCAATTCAAGTGTTCCATGAATCATTTCATTCAATTCCAGTTTTAGCCTAGCCATATTCTGTATCTTCTCTCCCTTTGGTGTGTTTCTCAAAACCGATACTTCACCCAAACTGTCTAACCATTCTGTTAGTTGTTGTGCTGATGATCTTTGTAAGCTAATATTATTACCTCAATATATGGGCTGACAAGTATTACATGGTGATCTCATAGCATGCTACTGAGCCAGCACAGATGAAGCTGTAGAGCATGGGGGACATGTCATATCAATCAGCGGACCTCCTTTATCAAATATCTGGTTAGAACTGAAAGAATTTATAGGGGTCATGGCTGGCAAAGTAGTGCTCAGTCTTTCCATTTCTGCATTAGTTCCAAAAGGACAATGTACTGCTCTTACCAGGTTTTGAGTCTGTAGACCACTCCCATTATTACTCTGGGCATACAACGGGACGACTGGACCTATTGTCACAGGAAATGTGAATACATCTGGTCCTGACAAATTTGTTTGACTTGGTGAGAACATCAGTCCTGTTTCTTGACCAGTTAATACTGTACTGATGGTCTGATTTCATTGATTTGGGGAAACATTCTGTGGCGTCACTGCTGGGGAATACATGGGCATAGTCTGCCTCTCATTAACAATTTGTGCAGGTGTCATTACACTATGCATAGACTACATTTGAGTCACTCCTGAATTCTCAATTGGCTGTGGCATAACTGGAACTGTGATATTCTGGGCTGTATTAACAACTGGAACTGTCGCCTGGCACCTGTGCTACAGTAGCAGGTACATTTGAAACTACTTGATCCTGGGTTTGCGCAACTGGAGCTCTGGCTACACTTGGGCTACATTCTGATTTACGTGTTCAATTTCTGTGTGAAAACAGGGCTGATTGCAGAAGCCCCCTAACTTTTTGTCCCATTTTTTCACTCATACTGATGTGATGGTGCCTTGGACACTGTTAAACAGTCCCATCTATCATTAAGCACGCAATTTAATTACTCTTTAGTCGGAATAGTCATAATCACTCCTGATAATAAGACAAACAATATAATTACAACAATATATACAGAAAAAAACATGTGCATTCTAAAAAATGTTTTTGGTTGTACCTCACATACATAAAACATTTAACAACAAACAACATTAAATAACATTAAACATCTTTGATTGGTTCAACATTCCTCTCCTTATTCTGGGAACAATGTGGTACTCACTCACAACTATAAAGAGAATCCACATGAAAGAGATGGTTGCCTAATTTTTTCACAGTCCTAAAGCTCCCTTTATTTTCAGCCTTGTCCAAAGACCTGTGATGTAAGTCCTTATAGGATAAATTCAATCTTCCTTGCAACCTCTCTTTTTTATATGGATGGTCAATGCATTTCGGCCCTTTCAACTATGGGCCTCCTCAGGACTAATGGAGAGGGCCAAACCTAATAGATAAAGACAAAATAGTGACAACATGATTCTAATCTAGAACTCACTACCACCATTGTAATCAAGTTAGTGGGTCGCCTTTTTGTCGTTGCTTGGGGGACAGGAGAGTTTCCCTAGGGGTAAACCATGCTCTTTTGGACGCAGATTTGACCAATTTCTTAGGGTACCCTTTATTGATCAATTTAGTAACCAGATCTGATGCGTTATTAAAGTAGTCATCTTGATTGCTGCAATTCCTCCGTATCCGGAGGAACTGGCCATACGGGAGATTTTCTTTCAGAGTTCTGGGGTGCCCACTCGGGAAATGTAATAGAGTATTCCAGTCAGTTGTTTTTTTTATACAAACTAACTTGCAAATGACCGTCTTTAGAGATGATCCAATGATCAAGGACGTTTTTTTTTTTGTTGTTATCATGCATTGTGAACTTAAAATCTGATGTGCAATGGTTAAGCCATTCGTGAAAAGCTAACAAAGTAATTTGGTCTCCTTGCCAGATCATAAAAATATCTATATATCTAAACTATTTCAGAATGTTCTGATAAAAGGGGTTAGAGTTGTTATACACCCATTTCTTTTCAAAACAGTCCATGACTAAGTTAGCTACCTCTGGTGCAAAGCTGCACCCCATCGCTGGTACTTTAGGGGCATATTTATACTCTGTCTGCGCCAAATGTGCGTCAAAACTTTTGACACACATGCGGCACAAACCTTGCACCATATTTATACAATGACACCCAAGCCCGCGAACGCCAAAATTCCGCCATGTGCATCATTTTCTGGATGCGGGAAACTGCCTTGTGCTAATGACATGCAAAGTAGGCATTCCCGTCCACAAAATGAGCTGAACACCTGTGCGCTATATTTATGCTGCCGCGCAAAAATCCCGCACGGCTGACAGGCGGAGGCGGAAAATGCTGCACAGCCTGATTTGTGTCACAAAATAATGCCTGGGTCAAGGCAGGCATTAAAATGGGGCAAACACACCAGTACTTAAGGAAAACACACAGAAGCAACATCAGAGCTCAAAAAAGAAGACATGGAGGTGCTTTTCATCCAGCATGCACGCAGACGTAGGGCACAGGACCAACAACAGCATCTTCCACAACACCAGCAGGGGCCCCAAAGGCAACGCAGAAGGCAGGACAGGATATTCAGGACCAGGACAGCCCTTCTAAGACTCCAGCAACAAGACGTCATCCAGAGGTACAGACTCAACTGGCAAGCCTTTCAGCAGCTGCTGTGCAACATTGAGCCACAGTTGGCACCCAGCTTGCAGACACCCCACACCATTCCACCAGAAACCAAGCTGCTAGCTGTCCTCCACATGTTGGCAAGTGGCTCCCTTCAAACCACTGGTGCCCTGGTTGCCGGGATCTCAAAGCCCTCATTCTCTGCCTTCCTACCCAAGGTATTGGATGCCATCATCTCCCTCACACCCCGCCACATCAGCTTCCCCAACACACAGCAGAAGCAGCAGGAGACCAAACAGGGCTTCTATCAAATCAACGGCTTCCCACACGTGCTTGCTGCCATTGATTGCACACATGTACACATTGTGCCACCTGCTGCAACTGAACATCTATACCGCAACAGGAAGCACACACACTCCATCAATGTGCAGGCCATTGTCGATCACCGGGGATTGAGCACCAATATCGTGGCAATGTATCCTGGGAGTGTACATGATTCACTCATCTTCCGCCACTGCACCATCAATCTACACTTCCAGAATGGACGATTTGGAAATGGCCTACTTGTTGGTAAGTACAGAAACCCAGTTATATACACACAGCACAGCAACCCTGTAGGACACACAACACATACACCACTACATTGACACATGGCCAGGAAGACACCGAGGTTGTGACACTGCTAGGCATGTTTGAATTCCTGACCCAATCGGATACACACCTATGGACAAATGACAGGTCCAAATAACAACAGATGCCACTCCACAGACACAAGGGAACAATCTAAAACAACACAATGACAATGACATGGCCTTAACTGGCAGTACAACTTGGAAGATTAATCTTTCAATATCACATCAATAACACTCAATTAAACACCCTTCCAAGCAATAAGTGCTGTGTAAGGGGTGTGCAATGTGTTTTGCTGCAGGTCAAACACCCTGAGACACATAGCATGATGATGATGACTACAATGAAGGTGAAATGGAATCATTGAGGCAGTACCACTATCTCACATCACTCCTGCTCTGACATTGCCCACTACCAATAAGCTAGTGGACTGTGCTAAGAACACATATTGATGTGGTGTGATTGCTACAAATATGGTTTGAGACAATTACACATATACACAACAGATGTACAGGCATATGGACCTTCTGACACTCAAAACGTCAACCTCACAACCAAGTTAGCCAGCTCAACTGGGCCAGGTTCAGTAGTATAGGTACACGTTTGAACATGAGTCAACTCGGCAAGGGCAGAGACATAGGTCTGCAGAGAACTTGTCACACATGGGATATTTGTGCATTGTCAATTGTCAACACGTCAGTGCTGACAACTTATGGAGATGTGTTGTACATTATCACCCAGCCAAATCAAAGGCCCTCACTGATGTTTAACAAATTATATTGCATATGTTAAATTGGATGAGATCTCCAGGCCATATAGAAGCAACCGTGTTACCACCACTTTGGAATTGATTCTGTGTTTGGAAGTATCATGTCACCCCCAGTTAAGACACATGGACACCTCTTTCACATGATATAATGCAAGGGATCACACAATGTACTGCAACTCTACAAAAATACCACTGACATCCGGTCAATCAGCCAAACACCAGTTCAGATAATGAAACAAGCCAATGCTGATGGTACATCCTAGAAGGCTAGTAGTCCACACAATAACACAAACACAGATGAGTCACAGACAACACAAGAGAACAACTTCCATGCAAAGTGATAATCATGGTGCTAGCAACATCAACATTTTCTCACTCATTTTCTCTTTCAGCTGATCAGGGGTATGGGATCCAGCCATGAATCATGAGCCCATTTGCAAACCCAAGCACAGCATCAGAGTGTGCCTATAATGAGGCACATCGGAGGACACGCATCATAGTCGAGAGGACTTTTGGCATCCTGAGGTCAAGATTCAGGTGCCTCGACATTACCGGAGGCATCCTCCTATACTCACCAGAAATGGTCTGCAAGATCATTTTGACCTGTGCCATCCTGCACAACATTTGTGTAAGGAGAAACATTCCCCTCTATGAACCAGACCCATAAATGCCTGAAGAGGATGAAAAGGAGGATGTTGTCCATCAACATGAGGGGGAGCATCCAAACACAGCAGCAGGATTGCGTCGGAGACAACACATTGTCCAAATCTTCTTTTAACTATAGTCACCATCACCACTGTCTAACCATATGCCATTAAACATTCCAATCACTATATCATGGTCTGGGCAATCATCTTTGCATCACATTATCCCTAAGATTCATAAGCAGAGTGTAGCCTCATGGAGCATTGCAGAAATACATATTAGGATCCGGAAAAATCCACATCAAATTTGATGGGTATGAATATAGAGCCAACTTCACACACACTGTAAATTACATATATCCTGTCCATTTCACATTTGAAGGGCAATAGCAGAGGACCACAGCTATTTCACACATACATGTTGGCAACATGGTTCATTGCAGCATATGGCACACAACAAAGACATCATCATTCACTAAGGAAATAAAATGCCTCATACATGAGGCAGTGGATGTGCTATTGCATTGGTAACAGGAATGTATGACCAGACCCTTGACAGCAGTAATTATGACATCAGCCTTCTTTGTAAGGAGTATGTGAGACAAGAAATCCATGTAAGCAGCAAATGGATAGCACGAGTGCCCCAGGTATGACTAGCATTGCTCACAAGACATCCCCTGCACGTGCCATCCCAGATCATAAGTCCTGTCACTGCCATGTTTTCTGTCTCTCCCCACTCTTCTCGAGGGGGCCCTGGAAATGGACTATTTGTACCCAGATAATCCCTCATCTACACACACCCAGACTCACATTCTGACTCCAGTGTGCTTCCCTCTTTAGTATGGTATGCCATAGTCATTGTTCATCTGTCTTCATGGACTTCTGGTCGGATAATGCACTGCCTTGTAGTCTGTAGGACCTGTAATCACCTGTCCATTGCTTCCCATGTGAAAGGTACTGTTGTCCCTTTGAACTTGATTCTCACCTACAGGACTTGTGAGAGACTGAAGCTGCAAATAGCTGTGAACACTTCCATGCAGACCAGCCATTTGAACATGCACTGCCCTTGCTGCTGCCTGGAACAGCATAGAAACTGCCATTATATGTATATCACTGTTATGCATTGCCTTATAAATCACTTGTGTAACACAGGCCTTGGGTTACTGTGTAAGGTTGCAGCACACAGGACAAAAGCAGTTTACATTTTCCACAGAGTTGTTCCAGCTTGGTCCAATCTCAGTCTGCTCACTGTGTATTTGCCTTGTTCATTTTTGTTCCTGATTGACCCTGCATCCTGTTAGCCTGACTGGTTCCTGTCTTTGCGTTACCATAAAGGTTCCCCGTGGCTACACTTGTCTCATAGTTGCTTTCCATGCCCTCACTTTCCTCCTGGGGTACAATGAATACTCAAATACATTGTATATTGTAATTAGTTTACTTATCGTATCATGGGGTGGAACTTGTCTTCAAATAGCCTAATCACGGCCCATCCCTTGTCTGGGTTTCACGTATGCATGAGTGACAAATAGTGACAGTGTACCATGGCTGTATGCATGGATTGGGTATGGTGCCTCCAGCACAACAAACAATGTTAGATAATGTGCATGGAATGTCAACACATGTTTGTACCCTGACGGTCCACACACTTATTCACATCGGCCCCAAAATATTGATAGGGCTTATATGGTGAATAGCTGTGAGATTAATCAGCACAGAAGCACTGATGTTCCCGGCTGCAGTGGGAATTTTAGAGGCCACCTTGTGTACAAATGTTGTGAGGAAACCTGCGGGTTTAAAATTCCTGATCCATTAACTTTGTCAGCATACCAAGGTTGCCCTGTTGTCAGTCTCATAAAAATTCTGCAGTGCCACAGCTGGACTATTCCCATGTGTGTTCTCAATTCCTCTTTGGCCTTCGGTCAATTCAGCTGTGAAGGATACTTTGTTAATGCAGGGAATGGCTCCACAGACTCATGACTAGACCTGCACGTAACTGTGACAACATGGACCCCAATAATGACACAGGCTACACATGGGCCCACACACTCAAACTGGACACCATTGTGCAATTAACCACTGGAAATATGTGAACACGTGCTGCTTGGTCTGCTGGTCCTCCACTGCCACAGGAGAAACATAGGTTATTTATACGACTCAAACTGTGGAGTGACATTACATTTGTGGACTGGTTTTGGGACTCGGTGTCACAAACACCGTACCCACATAGCATTTTTAAATGCCTGACTCATGGGTAGTACAAACAAGTGACCAGGAAGTAGTATCCAACATTCCAGGACATGTGATGGCTTAGTCTTGGAACATTGCCATGATCAATCGTCTTCAATCTATCCGGTGCATGGTTTGTCATGGGAGATGCTTATGTCCCAAAAATCTGGGAAGTTCACACAGCATTTGTTGCTACGTGTATGACAAACACATTTCCTTACTCATTTCCACACTGAATAGCATCTGATGGTTGTCCACATTGACAACACATGCATACAAGCACATTTATGAAAATACGTCCTGTGATGTTCACACAGTGGGATAACTAAAATTGTAAGAGCCAATTCACACACATTGACACACAGGCAATGAGTTACTGTATTGAGTTGCGTAACCTTTCTATCCTCTATTGACACACAACCTGCTCAAACTGGGTAATACCAATTTGTATTGCAAAAGTTTGGGGATCTATTGCGTCAGTGAAGATTGCAAATCCGGTACAACAACTAGAGGATCATGGTCCGCAGTAGTGTGATCTGCCACATATGCCCTGACACCAGAATGCACAATGTAGGTGCAAACAGCCTATATCTGTATAGTTACAGCTGTCATGTACTATAACATTTGGGAAATGACCCAAACCCAGTAAAAGACATAAATTTTGACGCACCTGCATCAAAAAAGACACACATGCGTGAAAAAACACTGCATATGCATAGAAAAATGACGCTCACTGCCATGATACATCCATTGGCCCTGAGCGGTAAATCCCACACTGTACCCCATGACATTGGTTAACGATGAAAAATATTTGAAAATGTGGATGCAGGGTAATTTCTAAGCATGTGCGTCAAAATCAAATGACGCACAGACTGTAAGCATTATAATATTTTGAAGCATCATAATAAAAACGCACCGCATTTGTGGCAGGAAGTGATGCAATAGGATATCCTGTTTACAGAATTGGTACAGTGGGTGTATTTTCACTTTCACTTTCACTTTGCAGTCTGTGATTTTTCTTGACTGTGTGGCTGTGTTTGGACTTGTCTCTCTGTGAATATTGTGAATTTGTCTCCTGTGTGCTCTTTATATTGTCTTTTTTGTTTTCTAAGTGTCTGTGGTAGCCTGTATAAGTGTATTATTGTCATTTCTGGTGTCTAATTTTGCCTTTGTACTGTTGGGAGTCTGTTGTGGGTTAGTGTTAGTTTGGGGATAATTGGGATGTTGTAGTGTTATTTATTTTTCATTTCCCTCTCCTCCTTTCACTTCGTACCCCTTAATTCCTTAATTTTTTCAAGCATGTTGGGTATGCCACATCTCAGTAGAATGGGAGAGGATGAGCTGGGGGGATTCATTTGGCTGATGTGCCACTTCCTCCCATTGATGATAGAAGCAGGTGGCTGAGTGATACAAGGGTATCACACAGAGGCAAGAAGGCTCTGGTTGGCAAAGGTCCTGTACCATCTGCAATGCATATACAACACACCGCGCAACGAACACCAGCTAAAGCACCGTTGGGCTGACCTTATTGCCAGGGAGCAAGACCTGCTGGACCACCTGGGAACTGTGATTGGTGGCCCTGTTGGTGAGTACTATTCCAAGAAATGTGCACATTTAAATGCTCTATAGTGAAAGTAGCAGATTTGTCCATATGCTGCAGGCAATGTTTTTGGACATGTGGAATGCAAGTTAAACATACAGTGGCCGTGAGTTATACATTAATTGCTACACATTACCGTCATTTGTTGACGCAACAGCTGCACTGAGTTACATAACACAACTGGAGCCTGTAAATTAGTGCTGCCTTCATGTCAATAGATGATGCAAATGTGGCTCTAACATACGTTGTAGGCGTGGTCTGTGAGTGTATTAGGAAAGACATGTTTTTAATCTAGATATTTTCAAGAATTGAATGTGTCCCCCAATTATTTCTGATACATGTCTGAACTGGATTCTGACACATACGTACCAAGTTATTTCTAACCTCAGGTAACACCTTAGGCTATTAGTTTGACTTGGTTGTGCCGCAAGTAAATTAGGGATGGATGCCAAAAGTAATGCACACGGGTTCATATCTGAATGTTTGGTGCTACTTTCCATAGCTGTGGCACATAAAATTAAGCAAATGATACAAATTGAGGGGTAAAAACTATCCATGGCCCTCTGTTCATTGTACCTGTGTGTTTTAAATTGGTCTTCGGCACAACAGTTGGAACAGAGCTAATGCATTTGCCATCTGGGTTACTCTATAGCCATGAACCTCTCATAAGTTATGGGATCATCATGGGATACCTAATGCTGGGGAATGCATGATCACAATGTATTACGTGCATGATGTCTTGCAAGGGACCCCTGACCAATTCCATCATACATATAAAGTTCCCTAATACTTTTCTAGTTTAGTTTGGCACACCCCTTCTGATCTAGTGCAGCATATGTTTAATAACTAACTTCCCGGTATGGAGGCTATCACAGACATGGGTGTATGCTAAAATCAGAAGACCAGCATTCCTGTGACAGCTGCCATTCCGAAGGTACATACAAATTGAAACCTACATCATCATGATTGACACAGTGGTACATTTGCTAAACCATGTGTTAATAATATGACAGTGTCAGTTTGCTGTATAGCCGCTGATCAACCAACTTGGCAAATGTAAGATGATGAATGTGGCTCACTGTGATTTCCAAAACCCATAATGGGTACACAGTGCAATGAGTGACACATTTCAGGTGCAATGACTACACCTGAGCCCATGCAGTCTGTCATGGATGACTACAATATACACTGTCAACATATATCTCCTTGTTGTATCCAAATATTAAAACTGGTCAATCCATGGCTAGCCTCTAACTGTCACCAATTAATGCACAGGATCCCTGCCATTATGGTGTCATAAGGGGCATATGTGGCTCAGGGTACACTGTTAATGTAGCATATGTAACCTAGACACAACACAGGCCCTACATGTAAGGGACCATAGAAAGCAAGTTAAATCATGACCTTAAATCAACCCACAGGTGCGTCACACAGTAAATGATTGTCCCTTGATGCACAAGCCACTATACCCGAGTGACTGGTGTTGCAGTGCTCCAGGAAAGTGGCTTTGCATGTCTCTCATTACTACAAATGATGAGAGGAGTACACTCCATAAATGAGTCTGCAAACAATTGATGGAGCATGTTTGTCAACACATGATAGTTAGGGCCACTGCATGTGTGCAGATATGTGTGTATCACTCATTGGAGTGACCAGGTCTGTACATGTTTGCAGTGGTATGTCTGTTGCAGTATCATCATACCTGAAAGGCTGGAGTTTCAGATTGAATGTTACACACAGTAATTTTATTTGGAAATGTTGTACAGTGCACAGACACTGAGCACATTTCTCCCTTCCATGCTTTACAGGTGGACCTGCCCCTTAAACAATCGGAGAGGTGGCTCGACTTGCAGACCCAGACATATCCAGTAAGTGTTGATATTTCAGTTCTGTGTTGTGTTTGCAGCTGTTGTGTGATTGACTCCTGTGGGTTCGACACATAGCAAGGTATGATGCGCTGGTAAATGATCGGATATGTTACTTGAGTGGAGTATCACTTTTTTTCCATCTTTGAGTTGGACAGTCATTAGTATATATTCATATTTTGGGATTGTAGTGCAGCCCTCTAGGCATGGCCACGTGAATAGGGTGACATTTGCTGTTAAATTTTTTATAAAGACAATTTAGCAGAGGACCATATTTATGATTTAGTCAGCAAGTCAGACCCTGAATTCACAGAATAGGGATGCCAAAGTCTTACCCACAGACTTGAGCATCCCTGTTCACTAATGAACATGTTTGACTGTATGTTTGACTTCCTAGCAGCATGTAGCTCCACATGTTGTGCTACGTGTATGTGGCACTTGAGTACAATGTCATAGGTGTGCATGCAGCTCATGGCCAGATATGTGTTTGCATCTATCTGCTTGTTGTTAGACAGGTATTAGTGGTATTAAATGATGTTGACAATTGTCAGCATTTACAAACATAAATGTGGATGGGATTGGCCAAGGTTTGGGTGTATCCTAGTTGGACATCCTCCTTACCTGTGGTGGACTGCTCAAACGCATGTACAGCTGTCCAAAGCTTCCTGGGTGTCCTAGATGTTTGAAAGTATTTGTTGCTTCTCCATTCCCCCCTGGGGCACAGGCTTATGGTTATGAAATGTGTACCTAGCTGTGATGATCCAAGTTTAGTAAACAGATATGTAAATCTGTAAATCACTTGTCCAAAACTACTATACCCACTCATGATTAGCAACTGCATTCCATCCTGGCAATTCCATTTACAAATCACAGATCTTGTGGCCCTTGATTGTCATCCAGAAGATAGTCATTAGTTGGCCTGTCACATGTGGAGGACTTGCAGCATTTTTTTTGTGACAAATGGCTGAACAATGATGCATAGGTCATTTAAGATGTTACACATCTTTTAGAGCATTGCTGGGCTGTTAGATAGGACATGTGTAGGCTGTGTTGGCATTTACTTCCTCAGGGACAATCTGTGATCTGTATGGTGATATGGCCTGTTACAGCTACATTAGATGTATTGTCTGATTTTCTTCAGTAGCTATATCACACAATGAAGTACCTAATGTTTGGCTTTATCTTTTTTAACAGCAGCCAATATGAATGACATCCAGATTCAGGAGTTTCAGCGCCGGGCGATGCGTTACCGCCACATTTTGGCGTTATTGCCATGAAAGAGCCTCAGGAGTGTGGAGGGCATTTGCCCAAGGGGGCCCTTCGGTGTCCACAACAGCCGCCACCACCAGCACCACCACTACCACCTAGGTGGCACCAAGCAAATCAGGCACCACTGCAGAACCATCGACCTCCACTGCTCCCGGACCTATTACAGCACCACCTGCACCTCCCCTTACAAGCATGGCACCGACAACCGGACAAACATCTACCACTGGCACACAGACCACCCCTGCTGCAGTCATTGACCCTGCAGATTTCCAAAGGACGCAACGTGACATCCAACGTATGTTGAGGAGAATGAAGAGGCTGCAGCAGGAGGTGTCTCAAATTAATAAGAAGGTGAGTACCATCAAGAAGATCCAGCGGAGGGCGAACTTGTGAAAATTATACCCTCTGCCTTGAATCCCTTCCCTCCCCCCTCTTTCCTGTTTTTTTTAACTAGTGGGTTTAGGGGGCTAGTGTTAGGTTAGAATAGGCTGTTAGTTTAGTTAGTAGTAGTGGGTTGGGGGTGGGGGTATGATAATTTAAAATGCTTTTTTATTATGTGTAGGGTGGGTGGGGGGCTGATGTTGGGGTTTCGGTGCTGAAAATTATAAGATATTATGGGGGTCATTACAACCCTGGCGGACGGTGTTAAAGCGGAGGTAAGACCGCCAACAGGCCGGCGGTAAAAATTTTGGAATTATGACCTGGTGGAAACCGCCAACAAAGACAGCCACTTTAACAGTCCGACCGCCACGGTGGTACAGATAAACAGCGCAGCGGTCACCGCCAACAGACAGGCGGTAGACAATGTACCGCCCATACTATTATGACAGGCCAATCCGCCACCTTTTCCGGGGTGGATTCACCGCGGATAAAAACACAGCGGAAACAGGCATTTCAAATGAAAAACGCTCACCTCTACACACTCCACGAGGAAGGAGGACAGCATGGAGCCGGAACTTCATATTCTCCCAGCGCTAGTCTTCCTGCTCCTCTACGAGGGAGCACCAACGCCGGCGGAGAAGAACACGGTGAGTACTTCACCTACGACTAAGGGGAGGCAAAAAACAGGGACACACACGTAGCACGCAACACCCCCACGCCCACCCTCACCCAATACAACACACACACCAATGCATATTTATACATTACAGTAACACCCCCCAACCCCCCTGGAACAATGCAAAGACAAAAGGAAATGAGTGTAACTATTGTAATATATAAAAATTCAGTAAGCAAAAACATACATATATATATACACTATAAACAAAATATACACCACGACTAGTCGTCCAGGTTTTGCACCATTCATAGTCCGTGGACCACTGGGCCCAAAATGCATGGGCGATGCCCACACAAGATACCCAAACATGACGGAGAGAACACTGCAGGGGCATCTAATAGAAATACAACAGGCACCTCAGGGGGAAGGGAAGGGGGGCACCTCAGCCAGATGAGTGCACGACGCCAGATCCACGAGGGGGCACCATGCCCAATGATGTATCCTGGGGAGTGCAAAGCCACAGTCTCTCAAGTCTCTACAGTGGGTGGGTTGCCCACTGTACCATCCTGGGGAGTGCAAAGCCACAGTCTCTCAAGTCTCTACAGTGGGTGGGTTGCCCACTGATCAATCCTGGGGAGTGCAAAGCCACAGTCTCTCAAGTCTCTACAGTGGGTGGGTTGCCCACTGATCAATCCTGGGGAGTGCAAAGCCACAGTCTTTCAAGTCTCTACATTGGGTGGGTTGCCCACTGTACCATCTTGGGGAGTGCAAAGCCACAGTCTCTCAAGTCTCTACAGTGGCTGGGTTGCCCACTGACCAATCCTGGGGAGTGCAAAGCCACAGTCTCTCAAGTCTCTACAGTGGGTGGGTTGCCCACTGTACCATCCTGGGGAGTGCAAAGCCACAGTCTCTCAAGTCTCTACAGTGGCTGGGTTGCCCACTGATCAATCCTGGGGAGTGCAAAGCCACAGTCTCTCAAGTCTCTACAGTGGGTGGGTTGCCCACTGTACCATCCTGGGGAGTGCAAAGCCACAGTCTCTCAAGTCTCTACAGTGGCTGGGTTGCCCACTGATCAATCCTGGGGAGTGCAAAGCCACAGTCTCTCAATTCTCTACAGTGGGTGGGTTGCCCACTGTACTATCCTGGGGAGTGCAAGCCACCGTCTCTCAAGTCTCTACAGTGGGTGGGGTGCCCACTGATCAATCCTGGGGAGTGCAAAGCCACAGTCTCTCAAGTGGATGCATGTCTCCACTGGTTCTGGAGGGGGACTGGTGCCCAGAGTGCTTCATCCTGCCAAGGACAGAGGTAGTGGATGCATGTCTCCACTGGTTCTGGAGGGGGACTGGTGCCCAGAGTGCTTCATCCTGCCAAGGACAGAGGTAGTGGATGCATGTCCCCACTGGTTCTGGAGGGGGACTGGTGCCCAGAGTGCTTCATCCTGCCAAGGACAGAGGTAGTGGATGCATGTCTCCACGGGTTGTGGAGGGGGACTGGTGCCCAGAGTGCAGCACTCACCCCGTGACGGTCCCAGTTGCGTCACTGCCCCTGCCGCTAATGGGCTAGCGGTGCTCGCCTTGGCGGTCTTTGCCCTGTTCAGCGGTCCTTGCCTTGTTCAGTGGTGCTTGAGTTGGCGGTCTCTGACCTGTTCACCGGTCCTTGCCCTGTTCAGCGCTGCTTGCCATGGCGGTCTTTGCCCTGTTCACCGGTCCTTGCCCTGTTCAGCGGTCCTTGCCCTGTTCAGCGGTGCTTGCCGTGGCGGTCTTTGCCCTGTTCAGCGGTCCTTGCCCCGTTCAGCGGTTCTTGCCCTGGCGGTCTTTGCCCTGTTCTGCGGTCCTTGCCCTGTTCAGCGGCGCTTGCCATGGCGGTCTTTGCCCTGTTCAGCGGTCCTTGCCCTGTTCAGCGGTCCTTGTCCTGGCAGTCCATCATTGCCCAGCAGGGCTGTGGCTGGCGGTCCTTCATGGGTCAGTTGGGCTGTGGCTTGCGGGCCCTCCTGGGCAGCTGGGCTGTGGCTTGCGGGGCCCTCCTGGGCAGCTGGGCAGTGGCTTGTGGGGCCTTCCTGGGCAGCTGGGCTGTGGCTTGCGGGGCCCTCCTGGGCAGCGACGATGGGGCTGGCGGTGGCCTCCTGGTCAGCGACGATGGGGCTGGCGGTGGCCTCCTAGGCAGGGGCAGCGACGATGGGGCTGGCGGTGGCCTCCTGGGCAGCGACGATGGGGCTGGCGGTGGCCTCCCTGCCAGCGGGGATGATGGCGGTCTTCTCCGCCGTGCTGCTCCTCCCAGATTTTGCAGGTTTCTTCTGCCCCTTCCCCACCTTGGGAGGAGTCACGGCTGAGTCCACACTCCCCCTGGGACCCCCGTGAGCAGCTTGGCTGGCTGGAATCTTCCCCCTCTACCGCCGGGCACTGTCCAACTTCTGGTGCTTCACCGGGGGGGGGGGGCTGGCTGTGCTGTGGCTCCGTGACAGACTGGCTGGCCTGGTGGCAGGTGCACTCCACATACCTGTGACAACAGGCACCACTGGTCCTGGAGATTTTTTGGCTGAGGTGCTACTACGGGACCTATGAGTTGGATGGGGGGGTGGTGGGAAATAGGTTAAGGGGGGGAAAAGAAAAGTTGTTTGGACACACTGGGACGGGTAACTGGAGGGGGTTTGGGAGTGGAGGAAGAGGTGGTGGTTGTAGGAGGTGTAACTTTTGTGGACTTGGGTGCAGGTGCATGCGCTGGAGGCTGTTGTGAGGTGGATGGCTTTTGGGTGGGTGTGTGCCTGCGTTTGTGTATCTTTGGAGGGGGCGTCACAGACATACTGGGAGAGGACACAGGGGATGTGTAAATGGTAGTGGGGGTAGTGAGTGCACGTGAGCGGGGTCTGGTGGTGGGTGTGCTGGTGCGGGACGTAGTGGCTGTAGTGGTAGTGCATGCAGGTGTGAGTGTAGACGAGACTGGGAGGGAGGAGGGAGAGGAGGAGGAGGGGGACACAGTGGAGGCAGTGAATGTTGGTGTGTCTGTATGTGTGTGATGCTTGCGTGAGAGCCTGTGGGATGTGTGGTGCTTATGTTTGCCTGAGCTTCCCTTGTGTGGTGAGGTGTGTGCATGCTGGTCTGATGGTGTGCTTGGGATAGGCAGAGGTACAGGGGATTGGGTCTGGGTGGAGGAAGTTGGAGGGGGAGGGTAGACACAGGGACAATGGCTGCCATCAGTGCTGAGGCCAGAGTTTGAAGGGTTCGATGAAGGGCAGCCTGACCAGAATGAATACCCTCCAGGAATGCATTTGTGTGTTGCAACTCCCTTTCTACACCCTGGATGGCATTCAAAATGGTAGACTGCCCAACAGTGAGTGGCCTGAGGAGGTCAGTGGCCTCCTCACTGAGGGCAGCAGAGGTGACAGGGGCAGGGGCTGAGGTGCCTGGGGCGAAGGTGATGCCCACCCTCCTGGGTGAGCTGGCACGGGGCGAAGGCTGAGGGGCTGCTGGGAGGGCGGTGCTGGAAGAGGGGGTGGCTGCTGTACCTGTTGAAGTGGGGGGCACAGATGTTGCCGCCACCACAAGGGAGCTCCCATCGGAGGACGAGTCCGTGTCGCTGGTTGCAGATCCTGTGACCGACGTGGTGCTCCCCTCACCCTCCGTCCCACTGGTGTATTCAGAGTCCGTAGTGTGGGCCTCCATGTCCATGTGGGATGCAGCTCCCTCGTGCTCCGGTGCCACTGTACCTCCACCTGATGATGCTAATGCACACAAGAACAGGGAGACCGCAAAAAAAGGGGGGGGAACAGAAGAAAGACAGGTTGAGTGCATGGCTTACCGCTACCGTTGGCGGACAATACAGACACAGCAGCCCCCTGCACTACGTCGCGCTGTTGGTCTCTACAGTTCAATTCCTGGGAAATGGCCTACAGGGCTATGGACGACATCTGCACACATAGATGACACAGGGGCATGAATAGCTGTACTTGGCACTCTACAGAGGTGGGATGGGGGGCCACAGAGCCATGCCTTACGAATGGGCCTAGCCTACGGAACTGGCCCTGGCCTAGGGAAACCCACAGCCCTCCTCCCCCAACCAGACACCTTCACTGCGCACAAAGTCAGCTGAATGATAGTGTACTCACCCCCTTGTGATGCCATCAAGTGCCCATCCAACTCAGTGTTGGCTACCGCCAGGATCCGGAACATCAGCGGGGTCATGGTTCGACGGGCACCCCTCCCACTTTGGGAGACCATCACCAGCAGAGCCTCCGCCGTCTTCTTGCTCCAGCGGCGAATGTCCTCCCATCTCTTCCGGCAGTGGGTGCTCCATCTGTGGTGGACCCCCAGGGTCCGGACGTCCTTGGCGATGGCACACCAAATATCCTTCTTCTGGTGGGCGCTGACCTACATGAAATGTACAGGGGAAGAAGAGAAGTCATTACCAACTGCACCGTCAAAGTGAGTGGCCCACTTCCCTACCCTTGCCATGTGGCACATGCACCCACCGTCTTTCAAGCACTCAGAACTCTGTCCCCTTCCTTCTTACAACCAGCCCTCTCAACACAGGCATAGCCCATACAACATGTTCCCTGTGTACTTACCTGTTGGTCTGGAGGACCGTAGAGTAGCGTGTACTGGGGGAGGACCCCGTCGACGAGCTTCTCCAACTCCTCTGCAGTGAAGGCAGGGACCCTTTCCCCAGACGCACGAGCCATTGTCTCTTCCAGACCGAGGTCACAGCAGCACTTGTACTCACACATACCAAGGCCTACTCTCAACACACATACAGGCCAGATTTTGTGTATGATTGGTGTTATGTGTAGACTGTGGGTACATATCTCTGAGTTGTTTGACTCTGTGCTCGCTGTTGTCCTTCATAGGCACCGCTGGGACATGTGAGGAGATGGCGGAATCCTCCCGTGTACCGACCGCTGGTGGACCTGTTGACAATGGAGGAAAGAAATTTGATCATCACCTACAGGTTTGACCGTGCCACAATCCAGGAACTGTGTACCCAGTTGGAGCCAGACCTGATGTCAGCAATCTGCCATCCCACTGGAATCCCCCCTCAAGTGCAGGAGCTATCAGTGCTCCATTTCCTTGCAAGTGGGTCTTTTCAAACAACAGTGGCCATGGCATCAGGGATGTCCCAGCCGATGTTTTCCAACGTATTGTCCAGAGTGTTGTCTGCCCTGCTAAAACACATGCGGAGCTACATCGTTTTCCCTCAGGTGGAGGATTTGCCTACAGTGAAAGGTGACTTCTATGCCCTTGGACATATCCCCAACATCATAGGTGCCATTGATGGGACCCATATGGCTTTGGTCCACCCCCACAGGAGTGAACAGGTGTACAGGAACCGGAAGAGTTATCATTCCATGAATGTACAGATGGTATGTTTGGCAGACCAGTACATCTCCCATGTGAATGCCATGTTCCCTGGCTCAGTGCATGACACCTACATCATGCGGAATAGCAGCATCCCTTATGTGATGGGTCAACTACAGAGGAACCGGGTGTGGCTATTAGGGGACTCTGGTTACCCTAACCTGTCATGGCTACTGACCCCAGTGAGGAATCCCAGGACCAGAGCAGAGGAACGCTATAATGAGGCCCATGGGCGGACTAGGAGGGTGATCGAACGCACCTTCGGCCTCCTGAAGGCCAGGTTTAGGTGCCTCCGTATGACAGGTGGATCCCTATTCTACTCACCAAAGAAGGTGTGTCAGATCATCGTGGCCTGCTGGATGCTTCATAATTTGGCTTTGCGACGACAGGTGCCTTTTCTGCAGGAGGATGGTCCAGATGGCGGTGTTGTGGCAGCTGTGGAGCCTGTGGACAGTGATGAGGAGGAAGCAGAGGAAGAAGACATTGACAACAGGGACTCAGTCATCCAGCAATATTTCCAGTGAAACACAGGTGAGACTACATTCCTGCCTACTACATGTACTTTTACACTTCTACCTCTATCCTGTCTGTCGATTTCACCTAGTGTATGGTCACTGAGTTGTCACTTTCCCTTACGGTTTCACAGGTGTGGGTTCCAACGTGTGTCACCTGCTTAGATTCCTCATGGACTAGAGCTGTGTGACATAGGTATGTTGACATTACTATTTCCTGGAAATTTTGTCACTGTAATTGCAAATACACTATTTCAAAATCACAGACAGACTCCAGATCTTTTGGTGCTTTAGGTGTGTTTATTTACATACAAAATATTGGAGGGGGGCGTTAAATGGTGAGGGGTGATGGCGGAGGAGTGTCCATGGCAGAGTCCAGTCTATTTGTCTCATAGGTGCATTGCCCATATGGGCATAGGAAGTGGAGCTGGGGCTGTTCCAATATGGACAGGGTGACAATGTGGGACAGTGGGTTGACAATGAGGGTGGTCTAATTTCTTGGTGGGGGTCTTGGCATCGTGCTCTGTCTTGTTCCTGGATCTCAGGGACCGCTTGCGGGGTGGTTCTCCATCTGCAGGGGGTGGGATGCTGGTGTGGTGGTCCTGTGGCGGTGCCTCCTGTCTACTAGCGCCGGCGGAGGTAGTGGGCAGTTCACCGTCCATGCTAGTGTCAGGGGCCCCTTGGAGTGCCACAGTGTCCCTCCTGGTGTTGAGTATTTCCTTCAGCACCCCTACGATGGTGCCCGGGGCGGAGCTGATGGTTCTGGGTTCCTCCCTGAACCCCAAATACTGTTCCTCCTGCATGCGCTGGGTCTCCTGAAACTTGGCCAGGACTGTTGCCATTGTCTCCTGGGAGTGGTGGTATGCTCCCAAGATGGAGGAGAGGGCCTTGTGGAGAGTGGGTTCCCTTGTTGCACAGCAGCCCTCCCAGTTCCCCTGTGTTCCTGGGCCTCCGTCCCCTGGACCGTGTGCCCACTGCCACTGCCCCCAGGTCCCTGTTGTTGTTGGGATGGTGGGTTATCCTGGGTTCCCTGTAGTGGTGGACACACAGCTGATTGACGTGTCCTGGGGACGGAGGTATGGGCCCGCTCGGTGGGTGCTGTGGTGGTGTTACCAGAGGGTGGAAGGTCTGTGGTGGCCTGTGTCTGTGTGAGGGGAACCGACTGTCCCGAGGCACACGATGGTCCAGGCTGGTCATCTGGATCCAGTTGGACAGAGCTGCTGTCATCACTGTGGGCCTCTTCTGTGGGTGGGGTGGAGATGTCTGGACCCTCCTGTCTGGTGACGTTGGGTAGTGATCCTGCAGTGGTGTAAAAGCATAATTATTGCATCTGTGTGTGTCATGGTGGGCAATGGGTGGGTGACTGTGTACCCCAGTGCTTGCATTCCTATGTGGGGACTTGTGTGATGCTGGTTTAGGGGAGTGTATGGGTATGTGCAGTGGGCATGCTTTAGTGATGGGTGTCCATGCGTTGGTGTTACATGCAGGGCTTGGTGTTGGGATGTGTGGTTTGTGATATTAGTACATTTGTGAGAAGTTGGAGTGATAGGGGAGGGGTGAGGGTGGGGGTATGTGATAGCATGCAGGTAGGGTGGGGGATATGGTAGTTAAAGGTTTGACTTACCAGAGTCCATTCCTCCACCGACTCCTGCGAGGCCCTCAGGATGCAGAATCGCCAAGGCCTGCTCCTCCCATGTTGTTAGTTGTGGGTGAGGAGGTGGGGGTCCGCTGCCAGTCCGCTGAACCGCCAGGTGGTGCCTGGAGACCACGGAACGCACCTTCCCCCGTAGGTCGTTCCACCTCTTCCTGATGTCCTCCCGATTTCTTGGGTGTTGTCCCACTGCGTTGACCCTGTCAACTATTCTTCTCCATAGCTCCATATTCCTTGCAATTGAGGTGTGCTGCACCTGTGCTCCAAATAGCTGTGGCTCTACCCGGACGATTTACTCCACCATGACCCTGAGCTCCTCCTCCGAGAACCTGGGGTGTCTTTGCCGTGCCATAGGGTAGTGTAGGTGATGTGTGGGGTGGTGTGTGTAGTGATAAGTGTGGTGATATGTAGTGGTGTGTGGTGTTTTGTGTGTGGAAGTTGTGTGGGTGATGGTGTTGAGTGCCTGTGGATGCTAGTTTGTGGATGGTGGTGTCTCTCTCTGGCCTTCTTTCTGTAATAGTGGTAGTAGGGGTTTGTGAGTGATGTGGGTTGTGTTTCATATTGTAATGGGTGTGTGGGAGTGGTGTGTGTATGTTTATCAGGTGTGTGTATTTGGAATTGTCCAATGTGGCTGTGTTTTGTAGAAGTGTGTGTATTTTGAGCGCGGCGGTGTGTACCGCCAATGGAATACCGCGGTTGAAAGACCGCCGCGTGGATTCGTGGGTCGTGATAGCGTGGGCGTATTTCTGTTGCCGTGACGGTGGAGGTTTTGTTTTCGCCAGTTTATCACTGACCTTTGGTGTGGCGGACTTGTGTGGGTGTCTGAATTTTGTCGGATTTCGAGATGTGGGTCATAATATCTGTGGCGGAATTCCGCGACGGTATGTTGGCGGTCTTCTGCACAGCGGTAAGCGGCTTTTACCGCCAATGTTGTAATGACCACCTATGTGTTTAGGTTAGTATATGTTGTCCTCCATGTGTCCCGTCTTATAAGGGGGCTGGAGGGTTGATGTTTAGAGTGTTTAGTTAAATGTGATAAGTAAGTTTAGCTTAGGTTAGTTAGGGCCTGTTGTCGGTAATGTGTAGTTAGGATAGGTTAGGTTAGTTAAGGTGTTTCCCCAGGTTTTATCTTCCTTTTTTACTGTTAAATAAATATTTATGGTACTCCTTTACAGTATGTGTCAAATGCTTGGGGATCAGGGCCTTGCCATGGCTGAACAGTGTCCCCTTAGTATTTGAATTTGTGTCCCATCCTGCAACCAATTTCCAATTGAGCTGTTACATTGGCAGCTACACCAGAGCTACTTTGCTAAGATTCTGCCATCCATTGCACCCAAAACTCAAGGTTACTATGGATCCCAATGTGTTGTTAATTTTTGATGGATGTTTTCAATCTCACATACTTTGGGACCAAATTTGGTATTGAGGACACTGTGTTACATCTACCTGCAGCCTGATGTTCAAGTGAAGCCTTATAAGGTGAGTGGTGGTATGATCTCAGGTATTATGGTGTACATAACTCACACCTATCATTTGTTACATTGTTCATCCAGGTTACTTATTTGTACGTACACTCATACACATCCATTCCTGCTATATGTTGTGTGCGAGGAAAAATTTGGGTCAAATGTCACATATGTAAAGATTGTATTGAAATAAAATTTGAAGACAATAATTTTTGGCTTAGACATCCCTTGAGGAAGACTTATTCTGTCCAAAACATCATTATACTGTATAGTTTCTATTTACCTCAGAATTAACCCTCAGGAAGGGAAGATGATGGTACAATCGAGACCCCAATGCATAGTTATCAGCCCACATTCTTTCAGGGCAGTTGGATTGACATTCTATAATCACTGACATGAGGCAAACATCACTGATCTCCCTCACGGTTGATGTGTCACATTATACAGAGACAAAGTGGTTGTGTAAGTGCTATTTATTATAAAGTGCTGTAGTGCTATATTTACATTGTCCATGATTTTGAGTCCATTAGTGTGACACCTTCCATTGTGATCCTACACAAGTGCAAAAGGACATGTCATTGGACATGCTGGGGTGAAGTGTCAGACAGTGCAGAGAGACATGATTTGCCAATGAGTTAGTGAGAGACAATACCAGGGCAAAGTGACAAGATAAACAGTGGGCTGGAGAACAGTGCTTGAGAGCAGCTGTTGCAAGACTGGCATGTTACAAAGCACAGGACCTTGGTTATGTAAGTGGCCATGTAGCAGGGACTAGTGCTACCAGGTACTCTTACGGGTGAAGGTGATCTGTTCCACGTCTTCATCTTCTGATGTGTGTTTTGTCTCCTCTGCACTTGGTGGTGGTGGTTGTGAAGGGGCAACAAACACCACAGTGTTTGAAGACGTGGAGTCAGACATCCCGGTAGCTGCCAACTGTGGGGCTATTAAGGGCAGTACTGCAGCAAGGAGGAGCTGCTGGTTCTTAAGAATAGCAGCCACACCACTGTGGTAGACAGCCAGGTCGGCCCTGAGGGGGTCAATATTACATTCGTGCACGCATTGAAAAGTTTGTTTTTGGAGGTGTTGTGTCAACTCTCTTACAGTTGTGCTGATTTCCTTCACACTTTTTTCAAGTTCTTGCAGGATAGATGCTCGCCCTTGCATGACTGCTGCCTGTCTGCAGTTGACATCATGCAGGAACGCACCCCCTCTAGGCTGGCTGCCATATTTTTCATCCCCACCCGCACCTCCTTGGCCAGCTCCTGCTGTACTCCAACTACAGTTCTCTCAAAGCTGGCGTAAGAGTCGTCAGAGTCCTCAGCTGTGTTGGAGCTGGCAGGTCGTACAATTGGGGTGGTGGGTGAATCCTCTGTGATGGCTGCTGTATCTGTGCTCCTCATTGAGACTGAAGGTGGGGTCTGGAGGGTCCCAAGGGCATCTTGGAGGGTCTGCTGGCTAATGTTTGTCAGCTCTTCATCCATGTCATCAGGGAAGTCCAGGACAGGCATATCCCCAGGAGACCCTTCGTCCTCTGCAATGAGATATTGTACAATTAGTGTGTCTGTCTTGTTGGATTTGTAATGTGACGTGCCTGCCTTCCTATTTGTTGCACATTGTGATCTTGGTTCCTGTCTATAATATTAGCATTTTCCCAGGCCTATGCCCCACTTGCATGTAGTGTGGTCAGTTTTGGGACTTGTCAGCATCACACCCTCTAGGTGTTAGTTCTGGCCAAATTGTATATTGCCACCTTCTTGTTCTACTCAACCCTCTGTCTACTTCCATTCTCATGGTGAGGCTTTGCACTGGCTGTGGTTGTTCCGATGGCACTTGCACCACACTTAACAATCTGGAACAGAGCCAGTCTCTGATATTTCTCATCCAGCTATATGTTGCCGAGACCTAGCATATACAATATATAGCATTGGCATGGCACACTACAGATGTCAGCATTGGTAGTATGTAATGTTGATGTTGTGGAAGGTGTGCTACATTGGATTACACTGATGGTCCTAGCAGTGTTCCATTTAGTCTTCTGACTGTGAGGGTGAATTTCACTAGCCGGTGACATATGTCCTCCCCTTCAATGTTGTTGTCTGAGCAGTATGACATTTGGGATGTTGCATGGTATCATTGGAGCTATTGTGACCCAGCCAGGACCCTGACATATGCAGCATGGGTATGACATTAGTGCTGTGTATCTCATCATGTTTATGACAATGTCTGACGTTTGTAGCAACTATGGACATTAACATTTCACAGGATTAGAACATTTGTATTGATTACAGGGGATTGATAACGTTGTCATCCTGAACCCTCTACCTTGGGTGTGTTTGATCCATGGGGACATTACTGCCATTAGCTACTTGACCTGCACACACAGCAGAGGTGGTAGTGGCAACTGTTGTCAATGTTAAAATGTCACTTGCAGAAATGGCCTGAGACCGTTAATTGAGCCCTAGTTCATGTAGGGAGAATACCAGCTGTCGTGTGATAGCAGGCCAGTTTTACGTTGTACCCTACCCTCCTGGACTGGCTTTACCTTTCCAACATCCTTTGCATGGCAGCATACCCCCATGCAAAGGTTGTTGGTGTAGTGTACTACTGTGCCCCAGGTTTCCTCTGAACAGCCCATGCCCCTGTGCCGTGCCCCTTTACCCAAGCCACTCCCTGAATATCATAACTTACATGCAGTGTGTAGTAGGTATGTCCCCCCCTTGCAGTTAACATTTGTGCATTTTAATTCCCCATGCAACTTACCCTGCATCTCTGTTGTCTCCTGGTAGTCTGTGCTGTCCTGTCCTTGAATCCCTGTGACAATCTCCTCAGGGATGACGACTGCCACTATCTCCTCCATGTGGTGCAGGGCCTCCTTCGGTGCTGGATTCCCACCTCCAGTCTGCAGTGCTGCCTTCCTGTTCCTGGCCATCTTTTCCTTGGTCCTGCGCTTGCAGTCATGCCAGCGTTTCTTGCACTCGATGACTGTTCTCCGTATTTCTGCCACAGTTTATCTTGTCAACAATTTGTTGCCATATTGCCTCTCTCCTACTAATTGGCAACTTTGAGGTGACAAAAAGTTGGTGCTGGTCTTCTGTCACCTCTTTCACCAGAATTTCCTGCTCCTCTGCACTGAAGCAACACTTTCTTTTCTTCTTCTCCCTCTCCTGGGTCTTGTGTGGGTCCTCCTGGCTGGTTCCTGGTCTGTTGTCATCTTCCTGGGGTCTGTCCAAGCATCTGGAATCCATTTTGGCTCTCCTTAGCACATTTTGCTGTGTTTGTGCTGCTTTTTGATGCTACTGCATCAAAAAAAGGTGCGTATCTGGTTCGCAACATCCTAAACCGGCTCACAGTCATTTTCGCCGCGTTAATGTCGTTTTTCTTTACAATGTGACACATTGGTTTGAGTAAAAAAAAAGACTCACACCTGTGGTTTGCGCCTCCATGCGTCAAAGTATAAATTTGCCACCCGAATGGCACAAATAAATGGTGTTAAGACGGCGGTAAAACTTTTGGCGCAAAACTGCGTCGGCGCAGTTTTGCATCAAAAATTATAAATCTGGCCCTTAATCTGTAAGAACATCATATCTTTGTATAGAAAAAAAAATGGGTTAAACATAAGCTAGCCAAAGTAGTCAAGAATTCGGTTGGAGTATGAATAGGTGCAGGTTTTGTGTCAAGAATATATCTGATTACCTCTATTGCCTCATCTTGGGGGATGTTTGTGTAAAGTGCCTCAATGTCAAAGGTCCCCAAAATTTGATTATTTTCATCAAAGGGTAAATCCACTATTTTATTAATTATGTCCATAGAATCCCGGACATATGCTTGTGTTTGAGCCACAAATGGTTTTATAAAAGTGTCAACATATTGGGCCACCGGCTCTAAAATAGACCCGCATGCTGAAACAAATGGTCTACCTGGTGGATTTTCTCAATTCTTGTGGACTTTGGGAAGAATGTAAAAACGTGGTATTCTCCTGTCATTTTGATTAAAAAAATTCATATTATTTTTTGCAAATCCATTTATCATCAAGGGCTTCCCTTGTAATGGATTCAATTCTAGCTTGTAATTGTCTCGAGGGGTCTTCTTTACTGGTCTTGATTATTGAGCTGTCTCATTACTTCTGCATCATACAATTCTTTACTCCATAATATTATAGCCCGCCTTTATCGGGTGGTTTAATAATAATGTCTTGATTGCTGGCTAAACTACGGATTGCCTCTTTCTCCATCTTGGTACAGTTCTCCCTAAAAAAGTTTTTTTTTTGTATTCAGCATGTCAATTTCCCTGAGAACTACATCTTCAAATATTGTTACTTCTGTAGGCATGTCTTTTCTTTTGGGACAAAAGGAGGACTTAGGTCTCAGCCCGCTAAGGTTCATGTCTGTTTCAATATTTGAGTCCTGAAAAAATAATTTAAATCTAATTTTACGTAGAAACCTGAGGACTTCCTTCTTGATCTCAACTGGATCAGGATTTTGGAGGGGTACAAAGGATAATCCTTTATTTAGCACTTGAATTTTTGTAGGCGTAGGGAAATATGAAAATAGATTGTGAATTGGTATGAGCTCTTTATGTGTGTTTACCGTCTGTATGTCCTTACACATGTGCAGAATATCTCTTGCTCCTGATATTGGCCTCTCTGTGTGCCCCCGCCTCTGCAGCCACCTTTGCCAAAAAAAGGTTGTGCCCCGGGGAATTTTGCGTTAGAGGTAGATTGCCCTTGATTACCTTGTTCAGAATCTGAAGATGTATCTGAAAATGTGATAAATCTTTTCCTAGATCAAGTTTGATATTGTAGATTCAAAATACTTGGGTTATTGTTTTTATAAAAGTCGTCCTTTAAGTATGGATGGACGTTTGTTAAATCGAAGTGTCTGATATCTCTTGCTACTTTTGTAGTTTTCTGATTGACGGTGTTGGTTTTGAATTCTATAATAATTTTGTTCACATTTTCCAGAAGTTGTTTAAAGTCTTGGATTGGACTGTCATTCAGGATCTATTGTTCTAACTCTTCTATTTCTTTTAATTCAACTTCGCTAATCCTCAGGGCTGTTTCTATCGATAGAGCCAACCAGTCTCTGGAACATTTAGTACCAATTCCACTGAATTGAGTTAGATATGTTTTATCAAAAATGAATATGACTGGTATATTTCTAACTTGCAAGCCTTGAGGTATTGTGTTACTCTGTGATTGCTCCAATAACACCTGGGCATGTAGTTGTGTTCTTATATTCTTCTTTTTCAACTGTTTAGTCTTTCTCTGAACTCTGAAAGAAAATCTCCCATTTGGCCAGTTCCCCCAGATACGGAGGAATTGCAGCAATCAAGATGGCTACTTCAATAACGCATCAGATCTGGTTACTAAATTGATCAATAGAGGGTACCCTAAGAAATTCATTAAATCTGCATCCAAAAGAGCATGGTTTACCCCTAGGGAAACTCTCTGTCCCCCAAGCAATGATAAAAAGGTGACCCACTAACTTGCGTAATGACTTACAGCCCCAAGGCTAATAAAATATGGTCCATCATAGAGAGGAGTTGGAGAATCCTAGCAGGATTAAACATTCAAAAGCCATTGTTTGTGTTCAAAAGAGCTCAGAATTTACGGGAACACTGGGTGAAGGCTTCATACCCTGTTGTAAAGAAAAAAGACCTCAGAATAATGTGAGACCTACCACCCGTACAGGGACATTATAAATGTAAGAATTGTGTAACGTGCAAATTCACTAGTGATTTGAATGTAGTTAATTTGAATGGACTGATACACCAACAAGTGAATTTTTCTAATTGTAATACAATTTTTTTTATTTACTGTATTAAGTGCCCATGTGAGTTACTTTACATAGGGCAGGCATCACAACCAGTTAAAACAAGAATACTCCAACACAGATCAAGGATCAGATGTTCCATCAGAGACACTCCATTGGTTGAACGTTACCGCGAAATGAACCACTCACCAGACGATATATGGTGGACAGTATTGGAAGTGGTTCAAACCAAAGGAGACAGACGACCACTCTCACAGGATTTAATTAACAGGGAAGTGTGATTCATTGAGAAATTTTGAACTGCAAGACATGATCAGAATGACCAGGACGAAATGTGGGTGCTGTTATAATTCACCTGGAACCTGGTTGTGATATGAACTTTTGAAGAAAGACAAAAGAAAGTTCCCTGGACTGGGGCTATACACATATGAAAAAACTTTAGAAGAATATTTATTGAAATCACGTTGTGGTGATATATGGTTTCCTAGATGCCATTGGTAAGGTTGTACATTGTTTATCAGAATGAGAAATAGTTCTTGCTTAAGTAAATTGATCACATATATAAACATAACGAGGGTTTGTTCCGACACACCGTAGAAATATTTACTGTTTCTATTACGAAAATTATATTAGTCAGGAATATTTATAACCATTTGGGACCAACCACTAAGCATTTAAACGTATATTTATTCATAAATAGGTGCCCAAATAGAAATAATTTGCCAATTTCAAGATGGCTGCCACGCAAGGAGCAAAGCTTTTTGTCATCGCTCAGCCCGCCGGTTTCCTCTGAATCTTTGAGGACCCGGAGCCTTCTTATCTCTTTATTTCCCTTAAAACAATGAAACCAATCAAGTTGGATTATTGTTTTTTCGAGTGCATCCAGTAAAATTCTTATAAACACTCAGATGTATTTTGAAGAAGGCAGTCCATACAAGATGACCGCCATAAGGGAGATAACTGTTTAAACATGGCTGCCATGGAAGTAGCCGAGTTTGAGGCACTTCGGCGTGGAATCGAGTGGATTTATTATTTTTTCCATAAATAATGTAACCAGTGAAGCTTGTTTAAGGTTTGCGAGTGTATTTAGTTAAATCATCACTAATACACACTCATACTAGGAAGAAGGTAGTCCTCTTCAGGATGGCCGCCATATGGGAAATAATTGTTTATAAATGACCGCCATGAAAGGAGCCAGGTTTCAGGCATTTCAGCGTGGATCAGAGCGCTTGTGTGCCCCAAGGCTTTGGAGCGACCAGACAGCTGACTGGGGGTTACAAAATGAACAAAATTACCAAGGCAGGGAGCGTTTCGGTTTAAAAATAAGTGAGTACTTGTATTGTAGTTAAGTTGTTCAAGTGGACTGGCCCTATGATAGTCTTTTGATTTATCCTTAATATTCTTGCAGAGGTTTACAGTACATCCGTACATTGAAGGAACTATAACAATTAGCTCCGATTGGGGTTATATAGAGATATACTCCCTCTATGGGTGAGTAAAGTGGTTGTTATATCTTACAAAATGGCCATGGCCCCCATATTAAAACACATGGGTGTTTCACAAAGGTTCACAGATTTTTGAAGCACATTTTTGATGGCATGTTAAATAAGTTTTAGCACATATAATGGGGTGAAAGTTAATTTTGAATTTAGATTTTTGTTTCTCTCCCTTTTATTTCGCACAGTCAGTGATTTCAATGGTGGTATTGAGCTCTAGATTAGAATCATGTTGTTACTATTTTGTCTGTATCTATTAGGTTCGGCCCTCTACATTAGTCCTGAGGAGTCCCTTAGTTGAAAGGGCTGAAATGCGTCGACCATCCATATAAAAAAGAGAGGTTGCAAGGAAGATTGAATTTATCCTATAAGGACTTTACATCACAGGTCTTTGGACAAGGCTGAAAGTAAAGGGCGCTTTAGGACTGTGAAAAGACTAGGCAACCATCTCTCTCATGTGGATTCTCTTTATAGTTGTGAGTGAGTACCGCATGGTTCCCAGAATAAGGAGAGGAATATTTGACCAATCAACAATGTTTAACGTTATTTAATGTTGTTTGTTGTTAAGTGTTTTATGTATGTGAGGTACAACCCCAATTTTTTTTTTTATACACATGTTTTTTTTTCTGTATATATTGTTGTAATTATATTGTTTGTCTTATTTTCGGGAGTGATTATGACTATTCCGACTAAAGAGTAATTAAATTGCATGCTCAATGATAGATGTATTGCTTCATTGTATGTGACTTAGGTTTATGTATTCTTTCCTGCTGTTTGACCAAAAACATCTAGATATTATTGTTCATTACCCAGGTCCAGTAGGGTTAAGTGGGTAGACCCCTTTTTTCCATTATCAGTGTCATTTTAAAAGCAGGGCTGCCCTGCTGGCTGCTCTTATGTTAAAGTTAAGCCCAAATTTGACTTAGGAATTAAACGTACTTCCAAAGTCCCAAGCTAACTTATTTTTACATATAAGACAAACCTAAGACATGCCTTAAGTGCCTCTAGAGTTGGGTGCAGTGTAACTATAAGCAGGGACTTTATAAAATATGTTTTAGAAGCCTTGGTGAGGGAAAAATAACCACATTTGTTTTCTCCATTGCACTGGATGGGCTCCATAGGCTAACCTGGAGAGATGTTTTTTTAAAATAATAAAATCTTATTTTCTATAGGAAGGAGCTAAATATGGCAAGTTTAGTATTACATTAAAAGTTAAAATAAATCCAATATCTAGCCACAGTTGAATTTTGTATAACTTGTACATGGAAAGAGTTTAAAAACTCTTGCTAAAAGTCACCAACTTCAGCCCTGGAATGACCTCCTCTGATTGTCAGTCTCTTGCAGCCTGAGCCAGGCTGCCTTGATGAGGTATGAAGTGGCCTGGGCTGAAGCAAAGGGAGAATCTGGTGGGAGGAGATCTGCCTCACCACATGGTAGAATGGGATAGGGAGACAGCAGCCAAATTGGACTTCAAAGGAGGGAAGGACATTTGGGACTGCAACTGGATCTCCCCCATTTCCTGCAGCCCCAGGCAACCAGGTGCTCCCTGATTAGATTTAGAGAGGGCTAAAAGGGGAGTGTGTCGGGTCGGTCAGATCTAAACTCTTTGATTGACTTTTTGCCATCTTGGATTTTGGAGGAATGTTGCTCCCTGGGATTGATTTTTGCCATACTTCCCAGCAAGTGGTCACTAAAGAGGATAGTGGCCTGCATGTGACTGGACAGGAGTACCCCCTCTGCTTTCCACCGCAGGAGCAAGAATAAATATGGCAGATCTGCACCCTACCTCAGATCCATGGCATGCACCTGGATACCGCACTCAGAAGGACTGCACCAGCTGCACCCTTGGGGTTTCACAAAGGAAATAACTTTGCCTTACTTTTACAACCTCAGGAAAGGACTCCCTCTAAGCTATAGTTAAAAGAGAGCTGACCAGAGTCCCTGCATCAAGCACTGTAAAAAAAAAGCCCAGATGACTAGTGGCCAGTGGTCATTTTAGGATTTGAACGAGGTGCATTCTGGGAGTTGGAATCCTAATCCTCAAGGAACAACTCAGAGCTTCTGGAACTTTGGAGTGAGTTGTGAGTGAGCATATGAAGGACCTTAAAAGTACTTCTGGAAGAAGATTCAGAAGTTTGGGGAAGTTTAGGGCAGCTTTGGAAAAAAGCTCCATAAGTTTACCTACCTGACGTCATGAGTCAAGTTGGCCAACGTCGACTGGGACCCAGCCTGACTTGTAGGTTTGTTCCGCTGAAAATCTCTGGAGCCCCAGACTTTCAATTTTTGACCTGCGGCTCAGGGAAAGGCAATCCGATGACGTTGGATCTTGCTTAGGAGGGTCATCTGTCATCGGGGAAGAAAAGTTCCAACAAAGATTCTATGCCCAATTGTAAAAGTTTGAAGTGGCCTCCCGTGCAGGGTATCTGAGGAGAGCTCCATCGAGGTCAGCCTTAGCTTTCAACTTGGTCCTGGAGGAAGATTTGTGTCCTGAAAAAGTCTGAATTTATAGATCTTGACCGAGGCCTTCTGTGCAGCGTATCTGAAGAGGGCTCCAGCGAAGTCTGCCTCAACTTGTGACTTTGTACCTGTTGAGGAAAAATCTTCAAGAAAAGAATAAGTATGAAGGTTAGACTTTAACTGAGGCCTCCCGAGCAGGGCTCCCTGGCAGTCAGCCTCAAAGTTTGACTTTGCCCTGATCGAGGGTGACCAGATGTCCAGATTGGCGCTTTTAATTTCTAAGTGCTGGAAAACATTTAGGGGGTTATTCTAACTTTGGAGGAGTGTTAATCCGTCCCAAAAGTGACGGTAAAGTGGCGGATATACCACCAGCCGTATTACGAGTTCCATAGGATATAATGGACTCGTAATACGGCTAGTGGTAAATCCGTCACTTTTCCGTCACTTTTGGGACGGATTAACACCTCCTCCAAAGTTAGAATAACCCCCTTAATTTTTAAAAATTCATATCGCTGGAACCCTTTATTGGATTTTTGTCATTTTGGTGTTGTTTTAAAGATAAAAATATAGTCTATTTTTTAGAAATTGGTGTAGGATTGTTATTGTAGTTTGTGTTTTACTTATTTACTGTTTTGTTGATATTAAAAGCTTTACCCACCTATCTCTTAAATTAAGCCTAAATGCTTGTTGCCAAGCTACCAAGGGTTGATCCAGGATTGATTTTTTTGAGACGTTGACTAGTCCTAGTGGAGGTTTGTAGCCTAGTGCTAAGTCTAGGTACTTGCCTATCCTTACCAATACTCCACTTTCCAACAATTTCATTATACAGTAGGGGAGGATTCTGTTCAAGCTAGATTATAAATTCAACATGTGAATCACTTTCAGTGGCTGTTGCATTTTTTATGTTCATCTAACTTCTGCTTTAGGTCTTCTGCGGGTTTCTTTTTGCTTTTAGAAGTAACACTTCTATCACCCTCCTGTGTTATTGCTGGGAATAATTTTGTTCTGTGTAATGTGTTTGGTCTCCAAATGTTCTGTTTCTCATCCCATCTGGCTTCTGCCAGCGTATTTTCTGCCTTTCTCATTCTCCTTTCTAATTAAGGAGCCTCCTTCTGCCTTACAACTAATTCCTAAATGGCAAGTGCTTCAAATTGTGCACGTCTAGGAAGAGGTTTTGATTCATACAACACTCTCCTCAGATTCTCTAATACTCTTAGTTTGAAAGTTCTGTAACAAGGGGTAGCTAAATTACACTTCTTCTCATAGATTTTGCACCACTGTTTCACCCATAGACATGCTGAAACTCATCTCTCCTCTATTGCCTTGAATGTCAATGTACCCTCAGGTGGAGTAGGTCATCCTCTCGAACTGGAATAAAAACATCTCCTCTTAACGCACTTCTTAAAGCTTTGAAATTTTTCATTTTTACACAATTTAATTCACAAACACAAATTTTACGAATCCAGGAAGTATTTTTCAATCTCACAATCCTTTTCGTAAGCTGTCCTCAGCCTATAGCAGCACCGGGATCCGAAGTGTTATCTAGGTGTACATTCACTCAACAGACTAGTCACAGTCAGACTTTCCTAATGGCTTTCCTAATGCACCACCATTCTTGGATGTTTTGGCAGTGACCCAAACAACACAGGCTTGAGATCACACTACATGCCAAAAACATGGCTTTTACATCTTTTTTTTTAGTTTGTTCAAACATGCAAACATCTCAGCTCCTGCTGAAGGGTACTCCATCATGGTATGAACTATTATACCAAATATGTTTGAATACCAGGCATCTATTTAACATGCTTGGGCCATATTGGAATGTTGTCTCAAGATAATTCTGAAGCAGAATCAAGTGGATTTTATTAGAGACAGCAATCCATGCACAGCTCTTCTCACTATTCAACCATTCCCGGCACAAACCAAATGACGTGACATTCACTGCGCCCTGCAGCTACGACTTACTTCACAGCCATCTCATACACCATTCACGCTTACACCCTAAATGCAAATATTGCAATTTACAAAAACCAAACCTGTCTGTTCACTATGGGTCGGACTCAAATGCTTTGATAGCTGCATGGCTACATTTACCACTGTGGCTTTTGCACATTCCTAAGTAAGATTTGACCTGCAAATCTCACTCCGGTTGATGCGGATCCTCCCTGTGCTCTCAGGATTCACCTAATACCAACTAGCAACTCACACACACAAGGAATCTACTAGTATTGTCTACATTGCTCCATCGACCAACACCTTATTGCAGACAATAAATTAACCAAGTGTTTCCATACACTTGTGCAGTACTCCGGAGTCATAGGACATGCAGGCTCCATAAACAATAACAACCACATGGGCAATTTTGAGCTCAAAGCCCAACATTCACTTTGAGTATGACAACTCCCAAAACAACTCACACATCACACCTCACTGCAATTTTAGCATAACCATTACAAGCGCAAATCATACTCAGAACACATATCGTTCACCTATATCACAATGCTGAAATTTCATCCACCCTTACATTTCACCTTGAACAACTGACAATGAGGGCAAACTCTGATACCCTTCCTCACGAGGCAAAAGCTTTCCTCTGCTACCAAAACTGTTGTAGCACGGGTCTTCCTCCCAAATGGATTAAGAAACTGTGTGCGGGTGAGGCGCCACGACTCAACCCACCCACACTAGAGGTTGATGGGATTTTAGACTCAGTGAAGAGGGTGTAATCAGACTCATTCAACACAAATCAATAACATGAGAAATCTAAACAATATAAACACCATGACCAATTTGACCACAGAAACAAGACTTCAAACTGAATCAAGTTTCAAAGCTTTATTACAACCACAGAGCCAATGTAATGTAAATGGTATGCAAAACTAAGTTATAAACATACATGAAAACCATAGGCTGACCGAAACGTCTAAAGAGATTAAACCTACTGAACATCAATATGATTAAACACTACAAAGGAATAACACAAAAATAAGAAAACTATAACAAGCACAACAAGAACCAGATTTCAAAGCAGATGATGATGGCATCTATAAAACATAAAAAATTGGTTAGAAACAATCAGTTTTTGGGCTGGGCAATCCTTATTACGAATTTGGACCTGCATGTGTGAGGACAGGCTACCACATGCAGACAAAAACAAAAGAAGACAAAAATAATTTGGAAAATCATCTAACTAGGGTAACACACAATAAAAGAATTCTGGTGTAAATCATCTAAGCTGAAAAGGAAACAAGAACAACCACATTGCAGATTATATACATCTCCTCATGGGACAGCAGAATAAAAGGATTCATCAGTCCAGGGCACTCACAGCTTCTCAGCATCAGTAGGCAAAAGCATCAGGGGCAATGCAGAACTTGAGCTGCACATAGGGTGAGATAGTAGATCAGAATTTGTTGAACATAATAGTACTGAACAACATACGTAAATGGGGCCTATAGGACTAAAGGGGAACTCATAACATGAAAAGCTAGAAATAGTAGAAGACTTTGAGAGAAGCAAAAGGTGATAGCACGAACACCCAAGGAAGGACCCTTTTCAAAAGTCTCCCCTTAACTTGAAATATCCATAGAGTTCAGATTTGTTCTCAGAGTGGACCCATCTTGAACAAATGGATCAATATCCATTGAGAATTATAGATGCTCATCAGGTTTGTAACATTTCCCCATTTTCTCATGGAAGGTGCAAAGCCATCTCGATGAATTCATACAGTTCCGGTAAAAAATTACAATTTGTATAACATTTTGAACAGGATGATTTCTTCCCATGAACTGCAAGATGGTCCCACAGTCCTCAAATGAATTCAATAATACTTGTCGACCATCTGATACCTAGAACAAATATTGCTACATTTCGAGGTCAACAGGACCACATTTGCTATCTCTTAGTAGAATAAGGCATTTGTCAACACATAAGCAAACTTAGGAAATAATTCAGGTCAAAGGAAACATGATGAATTAGCACTTCTCATTATTGCAGCAAAAATGAATCTTCAGGCCTAGTCTAGCTAACTAAGCCTAAATACATAAAGGTATATTTAAAAAAAAAGTGGTGCTGCACACAGTGCAGCCACACTTTTCTTGTGCCCTTTAGCGCCCCACTGCCGCCACCATGTGTGTGCCATATTTAAAATTTAGAATGTTTTACACTAGTCCAGAGCTTTACCGGATAAAAAATGGTGACCCTAATCCTGCAAAGCTCATTAAGACTAATTGTAATCAATGGTGTGTCTCCTTTTAACACCTGCTCTGGGCAGGCGTTAAATGTCCCAAAAACATTACGCAAAGAAATCTCTTGGATTTCTTTGCACCATTTTTTCAGCCCTCCCAACAGAGGAACGCCCCCTTTGCATACATTATGCCATTATGTAGCGCAGAGGATTTCAAAGTGGCATGCATTGTGCCACTTTGTAAATATGGCACGGGGATTTTGGTCTTGTTTGGCCATATTAGCCGCTAATGTGGTTCAAGGAGGAGCTAGGGGCTCTTAAATATGCCCCATAGTTTAAATTAGTAAACACTTATGCTAATGCGTACCATTTAATTAACTTACGCAAACAAAATTAATTTATTTGCAGACATTATTAATGCATAACACTAGAAATAATTGAAACGTAGATTTATTTCTCTGCACACAACTCGAAATTCAGGAAATCCAAATACATCAGTATAAGTATGGTTAATGCATGTTCATTCGATACTCCTGATATCTTTTTCATCTCTACTGTATCTCTAAAAATTTACTTTTAACATTAATTCATGTCAGAAGTTCACAAAAATATAAATGCACAAGATCTGCCATGGAAAAATGCGATGTCCAAATAAATAGAGGGCACAATGTCTGCCATATTTCAAACATGCAAATTTTTACATTTCACTTTAATTTCTCTGTTAAGCTTTTAAATAAAGATTTATAAGTCACCATATGTTTACTTCTATGCCACTAATATATTAGTAAAATCTGATCTCTATCGCTAGAACGTTTCAATTGAGGAAGGAATGCTATTGCCACATCTGCCACATCGCAAAGGAATACCAGAAAATGGGTGTGCTTTGTGAAAAAGCAAGGCATTGGGGACATGGAAGAGTGGAAAGAGGATGGACATCACACAATCTAGTAGGGCAAAACATTTCGAGAGTGTCCAACAGCAGCATCAGGAGGTTGAGACACAGGCCACAGTGTGCCCATCAACTGCATCACAGCATGCAGACACATGGAACATGAGGTCCAGCCGTGCCAGAGGATCTACTTTTTAATTATATGATTCTCAGAGAATTGCGTAAACTTAACCTTAACAGGAGCAATAATGTTGACATTGCATGAGGTCATGGAAAGGATTGCCACCCACATTTGAGTTTCCTCGCCAGGACCTTCTCCAGTTGAAATTATGATAGCTAATTGTTTGTTGTTATTAGGCATAGTGTTAGGGTTTAGTGTAGGTATGTTTTAGGTAAGTAGAATATTATTTTGTTTAGCTTTTTAGTGTATATATATATATATATATATATATATATATATATATATATATATAGTGTTAGAAATTGGGTCTTTGGTTGGCAGTCAGGTTACCCCCTGTCCAAGCAAGGACCCTCACTCTAGTCAGGATAAGTCACACACAATCCAAAATATGCCCACCCTCTGGTAGCCTGGAACTGAGCAGTCAGGCTTAACTTAGAAGGCAGCATGTAATGTATTTGTACAATAAATCATGCAATAACACCATAGAACACCACACAGTGTTTAGAAAAATATATAATGTGTATCTGGTAAGATGCAGGTAAAAAATGATCAAGATGCAATAAGTATATATTGCAATATCACTGTAAAAATGATATAAAATGTCAAACTCTCTGCAAGGAACCGCAGAGGAGGAGATGCGTGGAAAACGGGGAGGTATGCTTTGATTTTTCCGACACACACAGGCGATGCGTTGTTTATTTTTCCCGCAGGAAGGCTTTGTGTCGATTTTCCGGCACGTGGTCTTAGATCCTCTTCGGGTTGCGGGTTTTCTGATGTCCCAGGAACGATGCATTTAAATTCGGCGCTTGCAGGGCAAAGTCACAGTGGCTGAGTCGATCCGGTGGGCGATGTGTGGAAATTTGCTGTGTCAATTCCTTTCAGGAAGTCGGGCTGCATCATTCCGGCTCGACTTTGCGTCTATCCAGTGGCCCGTGCGACGAATTTCCGGTCGCAACTCTGCCGCTGCGTCGATCTTCTCCTTGCGAAGTCAGGCTGTGTCATTCTGGTTCGGTGAGCAGTGAATTTTTCACTGCGATGCAGGCTGTGCATCGATTTTCGCCACACAAGGAGTTCTTTTGCAGAGATTAAATCTTTTTGGTCCTGAGACTTCAAGGAACAGGAGGCAAGCTCTATCCAAGCATCTTGGAGAGCACTTCTCAGCACAGTCAGAGAGCAGCAAGGCAGCAGGGCAACAGCAAGGCAGTCCAGGTGAGTCCTTTGGGCAGCCAGGCATTTCTTCTTGGAAGGTTGCAGGTTCTGGTTCAGGGTTTCTTCTCCAGGAAGAATCTAAGTTGGTAGGGTCAAAGACCCTGCTTAAATACCCAAATGTGCCTTTGAAGTGGGAGAGACTTCAAAGAGTGGCTCAGAAGTTCACAAGGTCCCCTTTCAGTTCCATCCTGTCTGCAAGGATCCCAGTAGGGGGTGTGGCAGTCCTTTGTGTGAGGGTAGGCTATTGTCCTTTGACATGTAAGTGTCAGGCCCTATCCCTCGCAGCCCAGGAAGACCCATTCAATATGTAGATGTATGCAAGTGTGACTGAGCATCCTGTGTTTTGGGTTGTCTGAGTGAATGCACAAGGGAGCTGTCAACTAAACCTAGTCAGACGTGGATTGTTACGCACAGAAGGATTTAAGTGCAGAGAAATGCTCACTTTCAAAGCATTTCTAAAATAGTAATATTAAATCCAACTTCACCAGTCAGTAGGATTTTGTATTACTATTCCGGCCATACTAGTTATTACCTTGTTACTCCTTCCAGATCAGAAGCTACCACTTAAACAGTGTATAAGGGTAGCCCTAATGTTAGCCTATGAAAGGAGTAGGACTCCCAGCAGTGTAAAATGAATTTAGGAGCTTTACACTACCAGGACATGTAAACTACACAGGTACATGTCCTGCCTTTTGCCTACACAGCACCCTGCCTTAGGGTCTACCTAGGGCCCACTTTAGAGGTGACATATGTAGAAAAGGGGAATTTTAGGCTTGGCAAGTACTTTTAAATGCCAAGTCGAATTGTCAGTGAAACTGCACACACAGGCCTTGCAATGGCAGGCATGAGGCATGGTTAAGGGGCTACTTAAGTGGGTGGCACAATCAGTGCTGCAGGCCCACTAGTAGCATTTAATCTACAGGCCCTAGGCATATATAGTGCACTCTACTAGGGACTTATTAAGTAAATCAAACTAGTCAGTTGGGTATGATTCAGTGTCACCATGTTTTAAGGGTGAGAGCTTATGCACTTTAGCGCTGGTTAGCAGTGGTGAAGTGCGCAGAGTCCTAAAACCAGCAAAAAATAAATTAGGATAATTTAAGATAGTATAGGCTAGTGTTAAGGTTAGTCATTACAGACTAGGTAGGTGTAGGTAGTTTTAATGGTTTCATACATTAAACTTTTTCTATGTTTATAGTTCATTATCATCTAATATTTAAGAATGTGGTACCTTTGTGTAAGTTGAGCTGAGTACATGATGTAGCGATTGACCTGCGGTCTTTGAAGGTATATGTAGCTTTGTCAGAGACCTTTGAAAAACCTATAGTATAACTCACATTTGAGTCATGTGTAGATCCTTTTCTATACTTCTGACACTATAAGTAGGACTCATTTGGTGATTTTACAGACAGTACATCACAGAGAGTGTCCTACTGTAGCACCCTGTGTGAAAGTCATAGGGCGGGTATAGGTTGGATAGTTTTGTCTGTACAGATTGCTGCCCCTTGGTTGCACTGGGACACACACTGTTATCTTGCACTACCTCACACATCCTTTCACCCCTGTGCAAGGGGTAATTGTTGGCTGCTCACTAATTGTGAATGTAGCCACACTTGCATGGAGAATGCCCATCATCACAGGCATTGACTACTTGCTATGTGTGGCAATCATGAATTTCACTTTGGTCAACTACTTTCAAAGTTTCATGACCACATATCTCACACTTGCTCTTCCTCTGGGGAGTTGTTGCATTCTTCCTGGTTCCATGGTCTGACATTTATGGAAAAAAACGATGTACAATGGACAATAGATGTAATGTGTGGTTGAACTCACACTCAACACATATGAGCCCTTTCATGGACAGGGAGGCACATTTTCCCTACTTATCCCAGTGTAACATTATTCACAGTTAATCTGTTGACACCGGTGCCAGATAAGGAAAACTTGCATTTCTTGGTTACTGACATTCAAGGTATTGTACACCAGTTGTTACATGGTGCCATGATGCCATTGATCCAACAAAGCTGACTTTATGTGAGAGTAATGGCTTAGCTCATACTCAACCTCATAAGATGGAGGTGCTGATAGTCAGTAACATGAACTAACCCTGGTTGCCCACATGACTAGGCCCAAACCCCTCAAACTCAAACCAGACTAGAAACCTGTCCTTCGTCCTGGATACCTACCTCACCATGTGACTTCCTTATCCCAGTAACACCTCCACCTCCTTCCAGATTCTTAGCATGATCAGACATCTGTTCATATGGCTCCCTTCTGACACAATTGAGATCTTCACCCAGGATATCATAACATGTAGACTGTAGTACACCAATACCCTGTACCACAGCATGTCTGCACAGCTGCTACACTAGAGGCAAACTAACCAAAATACCATTACCAGACTATTATTCATCCTACCTTGTGGCACACACATCACACCTCATCAACACATGATGCCTCCCCATTCAGACACACTGACATTTCAAGATGTGCAGCCGCACCTACACCAACTACACTTGCCAGGGACTCAGCTATTTCACACACCATCCAAGTTTCCTTCAAACAATCATGGCCTTCCACTCTGCATCACTTGCACTCGCCCTCACCACCATTATCCATATAAGCAAGACATGAGTTAGGGTGGTACCTTATTTGGCAGGCAACACCAGAAAGAAGCTCAACCAGCACATCAGGACTGCTAAAATGAATTTGTGCTAGTGACTGATCAAGAGAGGGCATGCACATACTCAGCAACTGGATACCCTGTCAGGATGCAAGTTGACCCTCTGCCAAGCCACATTACTTTACATTGCATTACATTACACTTTTGGCTGCCTAGCCCAAGATAAACACCCTTGGGTCATGGTGCAAGGGGACCTGCATTGGCACAGACATATCTGCTAAGATTTCAAGAGCCATGTGTGATGTGATGCCCCAGTCCTGTTTTTATCTTTTGTGTAGTGGGACTTGTAGTACTGGTCTACAATCTTATTGATTACACTACAAGTCCCTGGATTCAAAGGGCAACCTGGACTGGGGTAAAACATCACACATGGACCAGAGAAACTTGCTAGGCGGTGCTTAATTTGTGCTTGTTGTTTCCGGTTCTGAGCACCAGCACTTATTTTTGACGCCCGGGGCCTATTTTTCTACCTCAAGCATTTGCTGCGAGCAAAAGACAAATATGGAAAAGACGGACTAAGGGAAAAACGAAAAAGCGTCACAAAGGGAGAAAGTAGAAAGCTGCAAGAGTGAGCTCAAGGGGCAGCGAGTGGCTTTATATAGAGTGAAGAGGCCTGAGATGGCTTCAGGATTACCCTACCTCAGCACTCCGTGTTCGCAAATTTAATTGCAGCAGCCGCGTGTTTAAAAGGAGGGCTTTGGGCACCGGCACCTTTTTAATTACAAATTAAGCACTGTTCCTAGGGCTGGACTGGACAGAATAAATTGTGAATGGACAATGAAATACCAGTTGTATGATGGACAAGTTAAAATGTGAGACATTTGTGCCCTTTCCCTTGCACAGCACAGATTACAGTGCAGCAAAGTAATTTGCTGTGCTACATTGCATGACATTTTGAAACATTTAGAGGCATATTTATAAATAAAGTTGCGTTGCTCATGCACCACGCACCATGGTGCAAGAGCATCACAAGTCCTAAATGAGATTTATGAAGCCACGCAAGGCCATTTTGGGTACGTCTGAATGACTTAACAAATATTGGGTAATGCAACGCAGCACAACAAGGTGACCTGATGTACTGTGCTGCATTGCAAATCTCCTTAATATGCTCAATGATCCCTTGTTGTCACTTAACCTCTAGTTCTTCCTGGACATTGACTGCAGCACTTCCCTGCCCTTTCACTCCTGCCACCAACTCTATTGGGATGAGTGATGCCATCCTCTCCTCCAGTGGGTTCAGCTTCTCCTGGATATCATGGACCTCCTGTCTTCATGGCTGCCTTAAGTTTCCTGGCCAGTCTTTCTATACTCCTGCACTTGTAGTCATGCCATCTCTTCTTGCACTACAGTGCTGTCCTTTTTGTCTCACCTACACTGTTTATCTTGACCAGTATCCTTTGCCAAATGGCATCCTTCTTCCCTAATCACAATTTGGAGGTGACGAAGACAAGGTGTTCATTCTTTGTCGCCACAGTGATTAGTATTTGGTTCTCCTCCTCACTGAAATTGCACTTCTTCTTCCTCTTCTCATGACCAGAAGTCTGGTTATCTTGACTGGGATTGGGATTGTTGCCCTCCTGGCCGGCAGATGGTGCTTCCTCAATTTTTTGCATTTCTGTGTGTTCAGAACTTCTGAGCCTTGAAATGCATTGTTTTTTAAGCTTCCTGCGATTAAGTGCACCCCTGCATGATGCAAAGCTGATTTTCCACATGTGAAGGTGCTTTCTCACATGCAAATCAGCTTTGCGTCAAGTAGGTTGTAGTTGCATTACAACACTTTGCTTCATCCTTCACATCGATGCTTTGGAATTTTTGACCCCCCTGGTTTGCCATACCATAAATACAGCGCCTCCATGGGGCAAGAAAATGCTGCACCACAGCGCAGTTCTTTCTGACACAATGCTGCTGCAACCTATCGTTGCATCATTTCTTATTAGTATGCCCTTCAGAATGAAGCAGTCTCAGTGCAATCATTCTGAAGCTCACTCTTACTACATGCACTGATGAATAATGCCAAAAGACCTGGGGCATATTTAAGAGTTGGGTTGCAAGACATATGCACCATGCCATGTGGTACATGCATGGCGCAAACCTTACCTGTAATTTATGAAGCCACAACGGGCTACTTTGCATGGCCCTGAGTGGCTCTATAAATGTGGAGTAAAGCAATGTAGTGCAAATTGCTGCATTGCCTTACTCTGCCCTGAGAAGGCGTTCCATGAGTGTTGCGTGGGAGTTCCCACGCAACTCCCATGATGTTTGACGCATTCCCAGATTTACTGGAAATGTGCCAAAAAGATAAGCCTTCTTAGAGGAAGCGTAGCTAGAAGTATCTTTATTTCTCCTTGTTACTTCCCCTTTCTATGCAAGGGTGCCTGAGTTGGTGCTAGGCTGCCAAAAGGATGCCAGCGCAAAGGGAAAAGGCAGGAATGTGCTATTGCCATAAGTACGGCACATTTTTGAATTTCCCTGTGATGCAGTGCAGCACAGGAAGGTGACTTGCTGAGCTGCACTGAGTCACATTCTCATGAGAAGGCCCCTCAAAGTTTGGAGACTCAAAGGATCACATGATTTATAGCAGCAATTTACTGCCATATACCCTCAATGGAGAGAGGGAGTCTCGGCACAACTTTGGCAGAGAGATTTAAAACTATCCCCACGGAGAATGTTCCGTGATCTTTTTTTGCCGAAAACATAAAAAATACGCATATTTTGATAATTATTTCTGGCGCATATGAGTGTAACTCCCAGAAAGCAATGAGATGCAGTTAGGTCACGCTTTATAAAATATGAGACCTGTGCAAGTAAGCAAATGAGAAAGTATGGGCACTAGGACGTCTCGTGCCAAAGTAATCACATTGCTTTCGTCTGCTCGCGAAAATGTTGGATCTCGTAGAACTCGCGTAAATATACAATTGTCCTTGTGTTGAGTGAACATATATTTCAAAGAACGCTCTTTCTGATGGGTATTTTTCATTCCTTCACCTTCGTGGACTGAAGCTCTATTTAAGCCTCTCCAGAGTTCTGCTAGGTCTATTTGTGAGACTTTTCCATGGACAGATTACCCCTCTTTCTAGTTAAATTGTATGCTTTAAGTGTGGGTTGGCAAAGCCTACAATTCGGATCGCTTACCTGACGCTTCTCAGCCATTGTACTGGAATACGTTTCGTTTTCCCGCTTTCTGGCGGCGGACTTTAAGCTGTGTAATATCCTTTCAAAACCACACACGCTCCAGTTGTCACTCAGAGTTTTGAGTTACCAAAAAAATGTGTCATATAAAAGGGAGACGCGGACAAATATACAATTGTATGAGTACTTTAGAAGAAGAACTGTTAAACTGCAGCACCTCTTATCGAAGGTGAAACTGTGTTACCACAACGATTTGCTCGTATTTTCTTAGTTTTACAGCTTCCCTGCCTGTCTGTTCGCCCATCTATCGATAAAACGTACCAATTTAATTGAGTTTGTAGCTAGGACAATGAGGACAGAAACGCTTTGACAAAGGCAACAAAATGTGAGTATAAAATAGTTTTCTTATTTTTTTTATTTTCTACATCAGTTCAACGAACAATGAAAATGCCAAACAAAATATGAACATGGTTCGTCTGCAAACTTGTCATGTGAAAAGCTGTCTGCTGGCAAAATCTCATTAACTGGTATGTGTTGGAACCGCACTTCGGCCACCATCATCGTTCACTTGATTGAAATCTTGGACTTGTTGAACGGTTTATTGCCACGAGCCAAGCAATTGAATAAGTTAATCACTTGGAAATCAAGCGCGTCTTTAAGAAATCCAAAATACAATTTACAAACGTCTGAACTAGTCATGTGCCAGTTCTGAGATTTTGAGATGCCAAAAATAGCTTATAAATGCACCCAGGCATAAAAGTATAGTGCGAAAAATGTAATTTTTATATCAGCTTTGCAAACCAATATGCCATATGTAAAAAAAATTGGGAGGGCACGAACAGGCCGATTCGCAGAATCAGGCCGTTTGCGACTGCAAAAAAATGCATTTTGAAATGTACAAATGCCAGATTGGTATTTGGTATTTGGAAGGGGCGTGTTTGGTGCAACCCTTCAAAATACTAACTCAATGTGGTATACAATAATGTTTAGCAACCAAATTTGGGTGTCAAAACCATATTCTTTACCAATTACTGAAAGTGATAACCATCTGTATATGGGAAAAGGTATCCAGGGGACCCCTTCCCCTATGAGAATGTTAAACAAAATAATTTTCAAGAACAGGAATCTAAATCTTTCCCACACATCTGGTTTTCCTTAAAGAAAAATGGGTGGCATTTAAAAAAACTAAAACATTACTATTCCATTATTAAAAAGCAAACGCAGACATAGTGGTCTGCTGACCCCAACAGGCCACCATCCCTGTGATGGCTATCCTAATGGGCCCCAAACTGTAATCTACCTCATTAATATTTTATTTGTATTTACATACGCTTGCTACGCCTGATGAGCCATTGAATCACTTTTCGGTGAGTAGCACGCTACTCAAGAACTCAAAGGATTAGTGGTAGAAGAGTATAGGGAAATATAAGTTGTTAATTTGAGTGATGGACATGTGAGTCTATTAGTTTGATTGAATAGGATAAAATGGAGTTTGGGGAGGGGAGAGTTTAAATAGTGTTATGTGGGAGTTCACATTAGTTTGATTAGGTTTGAGAAAAGTCAAAGGAAGGCTAGAGGAGGTAGGAGTCTAGAAAGGGTTATTAGGAAGATCATAGAAGTAAAATGAGATTTGAGTCAAAGGAGGGATACAGGAAAGAAACGTCTTGAAGTGTTATTTTGGAGATCATAGTAGTAAAATTATGTTTTGGGGAGTCAAGGAGGGTTAGAGGAGGGCACAGTCAAGAAAGGATCTTGGGGGGCGGGGTCACAGTAGTAAAATGAGATTTAGAATGAGCCTGAGAGTGGAAGTATGGGATATATTAAGAGAGGTATAGGATGAGACATAAAGTAGTGCATTGGAGGTAGAGTTGAAGGTTTTTTCTTTCTTTAGACAGAAGTAAAGTAATAAATATATAGATACATAACTACGTAGGAAGGCTATACATTTATAAGGAAAATAATAAAGAAATATAAAAATGCATTGCATAAAGTTCCATATGTGCAAATGTGGATAGATAGTTAGAAATTCAGACTTTCAGGTGTTTCTGTACATGAAAACTAATTTATTAGTGTGTTTTTATATTTTTTCTTTTTTATACATTTATTTTCTTTTTATGTATTCCTCAGTATTTCAATAGTGAAGCACTTACACATACAATTATTATGATCATATTTACATATTGTGATACATAAAATAAACAGAGACCCATAAGCACCTTATCAAATAACATAAGAAAAGTATGCAGTGACCTATATAAATGTTAAGCATAAAATTACATATATATATATATATATATATATATGTATATATATATATATATATGTGTATATATATAGTTAGGACCATGTTTCCATCGAAAAAGTGTTTTTTCCGTTGTCCTTTTCTTTGGCACCTTTTGACGAATCTTCACTAAATTTTTGAAAAAAGGCGAGCCAGTGATTCTTGTTGCACATGGAAAGTTTTGGGGTGATCCATCAAGTGGGGGCCAAGAAAAAGCAGTTGTCAAAAAAGTTGCATTTCCCGTGTTAATATTCCCATAGGACCTTTAGACACGACTACAACCCATACCACTGGACAGAAACACTATAAATTTGGCAGAAAGCTAGCTTTCAGTACGCAGATTGTGCTGGCACTTATTTGTTGTAAATCCATCCAGTAATTTTGGAATATTGAAGGGAAAATAAATATATATATTTCTGGCCACAAATAAATTACAAATGTTTGCAAATTTTTGTGAGTGCAAGCATGAATAGAAGCGCTGTAATTGGCAGGCCACCACCTGCGTAGAGAATTGCAGCCCCCATTTTATGCTATCGTAGAGGGTCCCCAGGGCTTAACCTAGAAGTGATAAGTGCTAGAGGGCATCAGGGTGGAGGGTCAAATTATGGGTTTAAAATGATTTTTCTTCATCATGCACATTATATTCTTGAATATCCTTGAATATTCGAGGATATACAAAAATAAACCCATTCACAGACTCATTCATACACTAATTTGTTCACTTATACATACCCTCGGAGACTTATACTCCAACTCAAACACTCACTCAGACCCTAATGCACCCATGCAGAACCACTCTTAGACACACACCTACTTTCAGACCTACTAAGACACTTGCTCGCCCACTCACAAATCCACTGACAGAGACAGGCCCTGTGGCCAACCCCCCCCCCTGCACACAGCAAAAGACTGTGCACAGCAAAGGGTTGGGTGATTCCAGGAGCTTGGCTGCAGGCCCTATGGCCAACCCCCCCTGCGCACAGCAAAAGTTTGAGTGCGGAAGTGGTTTGAGTAACGTATAGTAATTAAAATTACTTTACGTTAAAAAATATAGAAATTCACTGAAAAAAACAAAGGTTACATGTACATTTTAGTCTCTGAATTTACTCATACAAAACCATAGAAATTCAGCTGTTAGAGTTATTTCAAGTAACTATAACTAACGCCCTAAGGTAAGTATAATTTGTGCTTTCGCCATGCATAGCTAATTACTCCACATTTGATATCATTGATGACATCTTCCATGTCATCTTTGATGTTATCACTGCAACATTTTCAGTAAAGTTATTGATGCAAAAACTGTGGATGACAAGGATGTGAACTATAGTTACTTTAGGGCGCGAGTTGTAGGTACTTGAAATACCTCTAACCATAACTGCTGAATTTCAATGGTTTTGTAAGAGTAAACTCAGAACCCAACTATAACGTCCCTGTAAGCTTTCTTTTGTGTGTGTGTGTGTGTGTGTGAAAAAAATAAAATAAAAAAATAAATATATATATATATATATATATATATATATATATATATATATATATAAATAAATATATATATATATATATATATATATATATATATATATATATATATATATATATAGTGATTCACTAAAAACAAAAGGTTGCAAGGACATTATAGTTAGGTTCAGATTTTACACTCACAAAACCATTAAAAATTCAGTCATTATAGTTAAAGTTATTCCACGTAACTATAACTCGTGCCCTAAGGAAACTATAACTCGCACCCTCGCCATTCACAGTTGTCTTATCAATAATTTTACTGCAAATGTTACGGTGATATTATCAATGATGTCATGGAAGATGTAATGAGTGATGTAATATCTGCGGCAATTAGCAGTGCATGGCAAGGGTGCGAGTTATAGTGACCCTGCCCCCTCCTTTTTGCCCTCCATAATCCAGGAGCCTGCCACTGCCCCTCCTATCTACTTTTAGTATTCTGTTGAGCTGTCACTGCCCCTCTCAACTGCATAGAATGGTCAGATGGCTGCTTTCTGTCCCTGCCTCCTATACCCTGCCTGTCGGAGTTCCATGCCCCTATCCCCTCCCTCCTATCCTTCATGGTCTATTTTGCTGCCTCTCCCTTCTGCCCTCCATGCTCTGTTGTGCTGCCACTGCTCCTCCTGTCGGGCCTGTGTGGTTTGTTGAGGAGCCCTTTCCCTTACCCTTTCTTGTCTGTTTCCCACTCCTACCTAACCTTTCTGTCCTCCATGGTCCTTTGTGCCTGCCTTATGCTTTCCTGTTGCCCACCATGGCCTTTTTGCTGCCACTAACCATCCCGCTTGCCATGCATGTTCTTTTGTTCTGCCACAGCCCCTTCCACCTGTCCTAAGTGGTCAGCTTGCTGCCTCCGCCCCCCTTCCACCTTCTCTCCGTTATCTGTGTTCATGTTATTATAGTCTCACTGTTGCTCTCCATGGTGTGCTGTGCTTCCAGTGCCTATCCCACCTGCCTTCTATTGATCAATATTTATATGTGCGGACCCCTACCTCCCACCTTGTCTGGTCCATTGATGTGCCCCTGCCCCCTTCCTCCTGCCCTTTGTGGTACATTATGCTGCAACTGTTCCTCCTGTCTGTCCGGTATGGTCAGTTTGCTTCCATTGCCTCTTTACCGTCTGCTGTCCATCTATATGGCCCTGTCCCCTCCCTATCGCAATAATAATTACGACTTTTGAGTTTTCATTGGTCTCTTATGCCGACGACACACAGATTGCTGTTTTGCTTTCTAACAACAATCAGAATTCAGGTGAGGCTTTCCAGAACTGCATATCTGCCGACAGCAACTGGTTGAATGACAACTGTCTGAAGTTGACCTCCTCCAAATCAAAAGTTCTTCTACTAGGGAATAATGCTGCTTTTTGGTCCCCCTCCTTGTGGCCACAAGATCTCAGAGCTCTTCCCACTACTACAAAGAAGGTACAAAGTTTTGGTGTTTTAATGGATGAGAAACTTACTTTTAAAAACCAAGTGAACACGAATATTTCTTCTTCCTCTTATATGCTTAAAATCATAAAGAAGATTGCCCCTTTTATTCCATCTGGCTTATGGAAGACAGTTGTTTCTGCACTGATCTTGGCCAAATTAGACTACTATTATGGCCTTTGTCAGAATCTGCAAAAAACTCTACACTGGCTTCCTGTTAATCAACACATCTCCTTTAAGGCACTCTGCATTGCAATCAAGGTCCTTTACGGATCCGGACCCACCTATCTGTGGGAACTTAAGCAGTACTCTCCCAACAGAACTCTCCGTTCTTGCTCTGCTAATAACTTTACTGTCCCGCCTTTTTGGCGTTTGTTCTGGGGAGGTAGAGTCTTTGGTAGGTATACAACTCTTCAGAGGAAGTCCTCCTGTGAAACTTAAATCTGCTATCTCATTATTAGAATTTAGAAAAAATGCAAAAAACCTGGCTATTCAACTGCTAGTCTCTCTTGGTTAATTTTTTCTGGCTGTCTCAGTCATAAATGGTTCACTTCTTTGTCCATCTATAGTGATGTCACTGCCTATCTCATGAGTGATGTAATATGTGAGGTCATAAGCAGTGCATTGCTGGGGCGTAAGTTTTAGTTAGCACAGGTAACTCTAACTGTTGTATTTCACTGGTTTTGTACGAGTGAAATGTGAGGCTAACTATAACGCCCCTGTAACCTTTGGTTTTCTCAGTAAATTTCTGTGGTCTTTGTTATACTACAACGTCCCTACACCTTTGTTTTTTCAGTGAATTCCTACATTTTTTAATGTTGTTTCCTAACTATAACGTCCTTGTAACCTTTGTTTATTTAAGCGATTTTTAAAGTTTTTTTAAATTTTTTTTTATTTTCTATCTGTAACCTCTAACCTTTGACAGTGAGTGTATGAGTAAGTGCATGTGTCTGAGTGGGTTTGTGGGTAGATGTGAGAGTGTCTGAGTGGGTCTGTCAGTGGGTGTGTGAGTGTCTGAGTAGGTCTGTCAGTGGGTACATCAGTCTCTGGGTTGGTCTGTGAGTGGGTGTGTCAGTGTCTTAGCGGATCTGTGAGTGAGTGCATGAGTATCTGAGTAGGTCTGTGAGTGGGTAGATGAGTCTCTGATTGTATTTGTGAGTGAGGGCGTGAATTTCTGAGTGGATCTTTGAGTAGGTGCATGACTCTGAGTAGGTCTGTGAGTGCCTGCATGAGCCTGAGTGGGTCGGTGAGTGGGTGCATGAATGTCTGAGTGGGTCAGTGAGTGGGTGCATGAGTGTTTAAGTGGGTCTATGAGTGTGTGTGTCAGTGTCTGGGTGGGTCTGTGTTTGAGTACGTGAGTCTCTGAGTGGGCCTGTGAGTGGGTGCATGAGTGTCTTGAGTGAGTGTCTGAGTGTGTCTGTGAATGGGTGTGTGACTGTCTGTGTGGGTGTGTCAGTAGCTGTATGAGTGACTCAGCCACAAAGAAACATCGCCTGACCATTTATCCAACAAGAGTGAACAGTTTTGCACAAAATGAATACCCAACTGAAGTAGTTTCTACATGTTAGTTAGTAAGTGCTACCTTGTTGGGTAAATGTACAGTGTGTATTCTACACTACAGCTGCAAAATGGACCATGAGGACCTGTCTCCAGCAACCTTGTGTGCATTTGGCAAGGTGATTGTTCCTCATGCGTATTTCTCCAGAAGCCTCTGATAACATGAATCCTCCTATAAAAGGGCCAATAAGACTACAAAGAGATAAACCTCTACCAAACAAGTTTCCTTCCTCTTAGCTATATGACATAAGTGCTTCTTTGTTTAGAGGGGATATCCTCATATTTTTCAGCATGAAGAACATGCCACCAAAATTGGTAGAAACACACTGGGGGCCCTTTGGTAAGCTGTCCAACACTCTGGCAAAAAGTGAGAAGACCTTTGCATACTACTAAGGTGGACAGGGCAGGGTCAAGTGGACGGAGCTTCCAGGTGATTTTCACATTTGCATACTCATAGCAATTTGGAGGGTGAACCATTAACTCTGCTGTCAGCAGGAGAGGACAAGAAAGAGCCCACTCGTCACAGTCACATCACATACAGATTGAGCTCCAGTAGATGAATCTATGATCATTTGTCCTTTAAAGAAGTGGAGCTTCAACTGGGGAACCTGCTACATTTATATTTGTAAGTTCTTCCTTGAGGTTTAATTTGTGTGAAATGAGCATCATGGCCACAATGGAAGCTTTCCTGCTCATTTATCCAACAGGATTCCACAGTTCTGCATAAAATGTCTATCCAACTGGAGTACTTTCTAATGGTTACTTACTAAGTGCTATCTCGTTGGGTAAATTGCCAGTGATCAGGAGTGGGCCATGGGGCCCTCTCCCCCAACTTATTGAGGCCCCAGGGACCCCATCCCCTGGAGCACATGCTTACTAAATGGGGGGATGCCACATGGCCCCCTCCCTTTGCCAAATTTGGCCCTGGGGACCCCACCCACCAGGGCCCACCCCTATTAAATGGGGGAGTGGCCATGTGTCCCCCCTCCTGGACCAATCTCATGCCTGGGAACCCCCTGATCTCGGCTTCCAGCACCCCATCCCATGGGGCCCAGCCATCTGTCCTGGGTGCCCCCCAGGCCACCCAGTGTGCAGTGGCACCGGGTGGAGCCTCAAGACCCCCCCGGTCCCTGTCAGCTCCCCGCCTCCTGTGGGAGCTGGCATTGCTTTTGCACATAGGGAGCTGCTAAAGATACAGCTCCCTGTCTGCAAAAGTAATAATTTAATCTCTTTATCAGCCCGCATCTCTGCAGGCAGAGAAAAAGATGAAACCTCCGCTTCCAGTGGCGAAAGCATGACAGCTCTCACCCGCTGGAAGCAGAGTGTTTGCTCTGGCTTCGTGGGAGCTGTCAAAGCTCCTGCCAAGTCAGAGCAAACAGCTAGGTCCCAGGGTTGGGCAACCTGGGACATAGCAGGAGCTGGCCCTGGGGTGTGTGGCAGTCCACAGGGCCATTATTGGTTCCACAAGGGGGCCCGTTAGCCCCCCTCCAATGTTTAACTTTGCCCTTGGGAGGTGGTAGTCGAGGTTCTGCGACGTACCCCTCTGGTTATTATTTTTCATCCCTGGGGAGGTGGCAGTCCCTGAGGCTGCAGGGGCGCTGCCCATTCCCCCTTTATTGTAGTAAATTGCCCCAGAGAGGTGGCCTTACTAGCCTACCCCATACAAAATAAAGATTTATCCCTGGGGCAGTGGCGGTCCCCGGGACTGAGAGAGGGGCTTTGTGGGCCCCTTGCACAAATTCTCTATTTAGCCCTAGGGAGGTGGCAGTCCCGAGGGCTCTGGGGGAGGCCTAATGCCCCCCATATAAAAAAAGCTTTTGTCTGGGAAGGTGGTGGTCCCTGGGTGCAGGGTCACACGGCCCCCCACATACTTTTGGCTAATTGCCCCGGGGAGGTGGTGGTCACTGTGGCTAATATAAGCCCTAAGAGGGGGGTCCTATGCACACTCCTCCTTTTTCAATCATCCAATGTCCCAGGGACGTGGCCCACCCAGGGGCAAAATAAAAGAAAAGGGCAGTAGATCCCTTTAAAAAAAAAAATCTCATAAAAATCTGTGGATCCGAATCTGCGGATTTTTCCGAGATTTAAAAGAAAATGCTTTTTAGCACTGGCGTGGCCCGTAAGGGACACCTAGACCATGGCTAGGGGCACCCTGCCACTTTTCTTTTTTAAAAACTTTTTTTGAAGGCCGAGTCCCAAGATGGCTGCCAATTGGATAGCATCACAGGAACACTTGGATCCCTGGATGATCTGCATCCCTATATCGATATATTTTGAATCCCTAAATATTCCAAAACTACTGCACGGATTTGCACCAAATTACAAAAAACACACTTAGTGGACAAATAGCTAGCTTTCTGCCAAATTTGGTGTAAATTTGTTCAGCGGTTCGGCCTGTAGTCTTGTTCAGAGTCCATATGGGAAAATGCATGGGGAAGACGTGCATGGGGCCCACCCCCTTTGTCTCAGCCTCTACTTGACGAATCCCCTCAAAACTTTCAGGACTGTAGCCAAACCCACTGAAGTACACATTAGGAAATTTTGTGAAGATTTGTCAATCAGCACTAAAGTTATTGGCAAAAATAGGCCAAAATAGGTTTTATATATATATGAGTTACAGTTACTTTCGGGCACAAGTTATAATAACTATAACTATAACTGCTGAATTTCTCTGAATTTGTGCAAGTAAATCTAGAACCTAACTATAATGTCCCTGTAAACTTTAGTTTTTTAAGTGAACATGGCAACGCTTTTCAGCCAAAGCCTTAAACTGGCCATAGAGTTCACTGTGGTAGACTGCCTTTTACTAGAAAAGAAACCACACCCTCATCACACAAATTATACAACCACTAAAGCGTTAACCTCCATATCCTGTATTTTCCAATTATATTTTTGATTGCCTTTATGGGAGTCATGTCTAAGTATTGTAATCTAATACATTAAAAAGTTTTCTGGCCATTCATGGTAAAGTACCCAATTAAAAATGGTAAAGTACCCAATTAAAACCACTAACTTACTGCTCTATACACAGTAACATTCATATTTCTCCTTAAAATATGCATATCCATTTACTCATTTCTTTTAGCAGTTTGTTCACTCATCTCTTTATCACTCCCATATTTTCTGGGAAAGTCTGGGACTCGGCTTCCCTCTGTGTTGTTGTAACACCGCTAGTCTGATTGTTTACAATGCTAAATTTCCATAGACTTGTTTATCAAATGGTATAGCATTATGAAGATAAAAAAGACCTTTCTCTATATTATTTCTAATCCATACTTTAAAGTGCAAATGCATAATTAGGTACCATACCTCTTGGTTATTACTTTGCTACTGGTTGCATCAATACATTGTTCACCATTGATATATAATGAGCAATGTAATAATTTCAATGCATAATCCAAATTCCGTACTTGTGTATAAGGGATGTTGGAATCATAAGGATTCTTATATAAATATGACACTTCAATAAACCAAGTGCAAGTGCAAACAATTAAAGCACATTACCTATCAAGTAAACACTTTTGGTTATTACTCTCATAGATTATAGAAGGAAGCTCAAATGCTTTAGGTAAAGTACCCTATTGCAGTGCAGGTGCCTTACAGTGAGCATGATGTCATAATTTCACATTTTCCAATTGCCTCAGTTTTTAAATAGCAAAATGCATCTCTTCTTTTTTGATAAAGTGCTTGTACCCTCATCGATAATATTTGTAAAAATAACCCTATAAAAAATGCAGTAATCAAATCAGTGTGAAACCAATGCCAAGGATATGCTTGATCACAAATATGAACCACTACTGCAAAATCAGGTTTCAATACCATCATTCTACATCTGCTATTTCATTATCAATTGTTTAATGCCTGATAATATATCTGTCTGTCTTTTTTTCTTCAAACATGCTTCCTATTGATGAAAATCTCATAATATTAGTTATCTCATTCTAATGAAACTGATCGGATCACTGTATTTCTGTATAAGTTCTAATATAACTGATTTTAAAAATGCCATCATGTTACATTTGCCATTTCATCATTGATTGTCTAATGGCAGATTAAATCTCTGTCCGTCTTTTTACCAATCATGCTTCCTGTTACTGAAAGTCACATAATGTTCATTATCTTAATCTGATAAGACTGATCGGATCTCTGAGTTTCCTTATCTCTTCTAATCATGTTGTATGTGCCCTATCACAAATGAACATGTATTTCTACATCTGCATTTAACCCCCAAGTACTCTCAGTTCCCATTAAGATGATCCATTTTGACTCGGTTCTCCACAGATATTCCTTTTGATTTCCCCCTCTGGGATTTCAATTGCTGCATTGTATACCATAATACAGTCATCCTGTATGTTCTCCATTGTGCTGTTCCCAAATATGCTTCACCATGAAGTATGGGATATCCTTATTGTTAATTGCTCTGAAATGTTGGAGTATTCAAAGTTTTAGTTTATTCACAGTACTTCCCACATATTTCTTGCCACACCCACATTTGAAAATGTAATTTACAAATGTGGACTCACAAGTGATTTTCTCTTTTATTTTCATTGTTTTTCCATTGTGTATTTGGAACGTGCATGTGTTTTTTCCAATAGAACATGCCTTGCATTTCCCACATTTCCAAAATCCAATCTTCTTGTGTTCTAACCAATTCAAGACAAGTCTATTTTGGGGGGCCATGTAACTCTTGGACAAATGCTCCCCTAAAGAAGATGACTTCTTATATGTGATTCGTGGGTAAACTAGTAATATTCCTTTCAATGTATCATCTAATCGCAATAAGTTCTAATTCTTTTTCAGCAATTTCTTAACCTCAGGGCTAGCAGTATCAAATCTCATGACATATCTAATGTCTTCCTTTGGTATCAAGAGTTCATTCTGTTTGAGTTTTTTCGCCCTTATCATTGAATCTTTCAGAACCATATCCAGGTATTCTCTTTGGGCAAATAAAAAATACATGTCTTCCACTTGACTTATAAAGGCAAATTTGTCCGAGCGGTTGCGTCTGACCCTCAGAAATTCACCATACGTTATACTCCATTTGAGGGCTCAAGGGTGACCACTGTTTGCATGCAGCAGACTATTTGCACTTGTTGGCTTTCTATGAATCTGCGTGGCTATCATATTATCTTTTACATAGACACCAATATCTAGATAAGTGATATTCGTCATACTGATTTCATATGTAAAATTTAACTGTTGTGGGTTGTCATTAAATGAAATGATGAATTTCGCTAATGCTTCTTGCTTTCCTTCCCAGATCAAGAACAAGTCATCGATAAAACGAACCCCTAATCTCACATGTTTCAGATTTTTTTCATTGCTGTCACGCCAGATGAATTCTGCTTCCCACCATCTCAATACTAAGTTAGTGTACATTGCTGCAAAAGAAGTTCCCATTGATGTTTCTCTCTTTTGTAAATAAAATTGACCCTCAAAAAGAAAAACATTGTGGGTTAGACAATATTGTAACATCTCCAAGATCATCTCCTTGTGCTTCAATAAACTAAAGGACCTGGCTGTTAGGAAATATTTACAGGCCTATAAACCATCTTCAAGTCTTATGGAGTGGTAATGAGACCACTTCTATTGTTGCTATGATGTACTTCTTGTTTTATGGGATGTTGTTGATTCAATTGAGAAAATCCATAGAATCTCTCAAATAAGAGGGAAGACTTGGAACATAAGGGAACAAAAATATATCAACACATCTTGAAGTGTGTTCTAATAGTGATCCTATGGAACTTACAATTAGACGCCCTAGTGGATTTGTTTTCTTCTTATGTATTTTCGGTAAAAAGTATATTGTTGGAATAATGGGATGGTCTGTCTTAAGATATCTCACTTCCTCTTCTTCTAAGGGGCCTTTATCTTCCCATCTTTTTAGTTTCTTATAATATTCTGATATATTTTCATCCATAGCATTCTTGCTTAGCTTAATGTAACTCCCTTAATCTTTAAGTTGACTCTTTGATGTATTCAGTACAATCTAAAATCACAATGTTGCCTCCCTTCATGATGATTGAATCATCATTATTCAGGTCTCTTAGTGCTTCCCAATCTTTTTGCATCATATTGGCCTGTTTGTATTAGTTTGTCTCCAAAGCAACTTTCATCAACCCCTCTACCATCACTTCTTGGGCAGGTCTACTTTGTTCCCCATAGGAAGTTGGGGACACCACCATGATTTGGGTCTACATCCACTTGAGTCTGTACAATCCATTGGAATGCCAATATTTTGGCATAGTTCTTGATCAGATAGAGTTTGAACATTTGACCCGTCAATAATCTCTTTGGATCCTTCTTCCAATTCTTAAGACTTCTTCGTTGTTCCATTTCTGCCCTGTTAATGAGGGACACATCTTGTAGTTTTCTTATTTTGCTCTGATTTCTTTTGTTGATTTTTTGATGCAAAATAATTTTTCAATTTCAACTTCCTGGAAAATGTGAATAGATCAATTCATTGACAAGATCCATTTCAACCATGGGGCGAAAAGTCAGCCCTCTGTTTAGCAGTTCAACATGCTTATCTTATAATGACCTTAAGGAGAGATTTATAACTAAGTCCTCTTGCTGTCCCAACTTGCTGGTGTCTATTTTTCACTTCCTCTTTTCTTGCCTCTTCCTCTTTGATCTCCTTGTGCTCATTTCGTTTTGTATACCTCTTCCCATCTGTCTCATTTCCATGTTGTAGAAGCGCATCTCTCCTGAAACATCTGATATTGGACCGTTTATTGAGGAGAGCTCGTCCCTTGAACTCAAATCAGAGCTTTCAGCCCTTGACACAATCCTATCTCTTTCAATTGTCTTATCCATATTCTGTTTGGCATAAAAAGATTCAAAGCGGCTTGCAAATGTATACATTCTCCCCATGGAGTAACCTGCCTTATCTCTATTAAATTTCTTCAGTTCATTTACTTGTATTTCTTTTTAATGTTTTTCTAGTCATTTTTCCATTTGACTTAACATATTTCTGATGTCTTCCGATATGTTAACAGATTCAAGTTGATCATCAATTTCTTTTATCCTTTGTGTTGTCTTGTCTAATTTTCATTCTGCTTAGGTAATTAATGTTTGTATCAACCTCATGGAACATTCCACTCTGTCTGTCTGTCACTGTTTGAGTAGATCGGCATCCATGCCATTAAGGGGGCAATACAAATATCCTCAAGTGTATCTATTTGTGCAAAGAAATGCACATATCTAAAGCCATATATACAATGAATTATTCATACTTACATTCTCAGCCATATGCTGTACATTTATGTTTGAGTGTGGTGATCATGTAAGAAAAAGTCAGCTCTTGAAAAGTCATCCAAGATAAGATAGTTATCTATGGCTCTTCTGTTTGGGAGTAATGCATTCCATAGTGTGGCTACTCTAACAGAAAAAGATGTACCACCCATGTATTTTTCAGTATGTTGGGGGTTTGAGTCGCTGTGCCAAGCTTGAGCATGAGGTTCCTTTCCTGTATATATTTTGTGATTTTATTCCTGTTAAAAAGTGGTCCTGTTCCATGTATTGCTTTACGGGTGATACAATGCAGCTTGAAAGTGGATCTTCTAACAAATGGTAGCCAATTAAGGGCCCTTAAGGCATTGGGGATGTGAGCATCTGGCTTTACATGTAGGCGTAGTCTGTCAGTAGAGTTCTGAATCCGTTGTGGTTTTTTATAGTTGATAAAGATTCTCCATGGTAAAAATCATTGGCCTAATCAAGTTTAGACAGTGCAAGAGAGATAGTAGATAATAGCTTGGATGGACCTTGTGTGGAAATCCTAGGTGGGGGAAGATGCTTCACAGAATTTTCATAGTAATTAAGCTCGATCTGACTAACCTGTCCACTTGGGCCTTCATTGAAATTTTGGAGTCCATTCTAATTCGAAGGCTTCTTACTTCCTTTGATACTTTAGGAGGTGGCCCCAGATCATCAGGCGTAGTGTAGGTCATAATCTTTCCATTCATGACATGTGAGTATTTCAGTTATTGAAGCACTCAAAAATTGGCTCCATGTCATCGACTGATCAACGGCTCTGAGGCAACTGAAGAATTGTCAGTTTGCAATGTCATTGGGCTTTCCAGTTTAAGAAGTATTTGTATGTCATCTGCATTGTTATAGCGTTTGAGCTGAAATTCATTAATCATTGCTGATAATGACTTCATTTAGAATGTGACAAGCATGGGTAAGATGATAGAGCCTCGAGGGATCCTTGCTTTTGTGAAGTATGGTGTGGATGAGAAAGGGGGCTATAGATGTTAGTTGTCTGGTTTTGAAGGTAGGATATGATCCAGTCGAGAACAGTCCCCACTATGCCAGCTTCATAGAGTCTTTGGATTTGAGTGTCATGGTCAACTGTGTTAAAGGCAGCTGAAAGGTCCAAAAGAAGTAGAGAAGTAACCCCGTTCCAATCTACTGTGTTTTTAAGGTCATCCTAAATGATGATGAGGGCAGATTCCCTGCTTCTTCCTGGACTGAATCATGTTTGGAAGTCAGAAAGTATGAGTTATCTTCATTGAATTATGACATCTGGGTGAATGCTGCTCTTTCTATTAATTGCCCAGGAGAGGTCCATTTGTAATTGGCCTGTAGTTGTTTGGGTCATGTGGGTCCAGGTTTGTTTTCTTTAATAATGAACATATGTATGCCTTTTTAAGACTCCTGGTGATATTTCTGTAGTTAAGGAATTATTGATGATTTTATTTAAAGGTATGGCAGACGAGGTAGTTCTTAAAGGTTTGTGGTGGACCAAATGTTTAAATTTGCTTTGTGATAGTTGTCTGAAGAAATGTAGAGGCTGGGTGATTAGACCTGGCATCCTTAGAGTGGTCTTACCCCAGACCTTTTGCCTTTAACCTCCTATTTTTGCTGTATCTTTTGTTAGCCTTAGGACTCTGAGCACTTAACTACTGCTATCCAGTGCTAAAGTACATGTGCTTCTCCCATAAACATGGTAACATTGGTGTATCCACAATTGGCATATTTAATTTATTTGTAAGTCCCTTGTAAAGTGGTATACCACATAGCCAGGGCCTATAAATTAAAAGCTACTAGTGGGCCTGCAGCTCTGATTGTGTCACCCACTCAAGTAGCCCTGTAAACGTGCCTCAGGCCTGTCATTTCAGAACCTGTGTGTGCAGTTTCACTGCCAATTCAACTATTAAAACCACTTGCCATGTCTTAAACTCCCCTTTTATTGCATATAAGTAATCTCTAAGGTAGACCCCAGATATCCCATAGGGCAGGATTCTATGTAAGTGAAAGCAGGACATGTACTTTTAAAAGTTACATGTCCTAGTGATGAAAAACTCCCAAAGTCATTTTTTATTACTGTGAGGTCTACTCCTCTCATAGGCCAGCATTGGGAATTCCCGAATATACTTTTAAGCTAGAAATCCTGATCAGAAAGGAGTAGCTACATCATGTTTATATCATTGGATGGTAAAGATAAATCCTCTTTACCGGTGAAGTTGGATTCATCATTACTATTTTAGAAATGCCACTTTTAGAAAGTGGGTATTTCTCTGCTCTCACTGCTCTGTGTTCCTGACAGCCTGTCTCCAATACACGTCTGGTCTGGGTGTCAGCAACGTTTGTGTAGTCCCTCAGGACAATACAGGACTCTCAACTGCATCTGCATTCATGTGCATTCTGATGGATCTTCCCTGACTGGAGGGGTGGAGGAGAGCTCACATCTACATTTCAAGAGGAATGTGCCTGTCCCCAAACAAAGGGCTAATTACCCCCTACTGATAGTCTGGAACCAGGGCCAGGATGAAGGATAGACCAGTGCACTTCAAGGAGCTGCTTTGAAGTCATGCCCATTTCAAAGGCACTTTTGGGTATAATTACTGGGGCTCTGACCCCATGAAATCAGATCACTACTCGACTTGGGAAGAACTCTGCTGGGGTAAAGACTGCTGTGCTGTAAAGATTGCCGATCTGCCAGTACAGACTGTTGCAAGGAACTGTTTCTCTGGCTTTCTGTGATGCCCTGCTGCCTGTTGATCTCTGCCCTGTTAAGTACAAGGACTGGACCCATTCTGCTGACGCAGAGTGACTCCAAGGGCTTGCTGTCTTGCCCCCTGTTTTCCGACAGTCTCAGTGACATAAAAGACTGTGCGCAAGTCTCTAGGTGCTGCTGGACTCTGCCATGTGTGAGTCTGCGATGCCTGTGGTGCCCCTCTCCAGTCCTGGGCCTCAGAAGTGGGTTCTGCTGATTGGATGTCTGTTGTTTTGGTCTTGTTTTACTTAGATAAATATTCTCTACTTTTCTAAACCTGTGTGGAGTCTCTTTGTGGTGTTTTCATTTTGTTGCTGTATGAAAGTCCTCCTTTTAGTCCTGGTCATCATCAAACTTTTTGTCTGATACTGGTGGTTACTGACTCTTACTATGCCCTGGGTACTGCTAACCAGTCCTAGGGCCAGTGGTCTGTGTAAAATGGTTTATGCAACATAGGCTATTTATAATTGGCTGTATCAGCCTACCTATTAGTCCCTAGTATATTGTAGGGCATGTAGGTTTAGGGCCGCATTATAGATAGTACACCTGTAGGTGCACTGCTGTGGTGCCCAGTGTAATTTTAAAGGCAGGCCTGTCTTACTGGCTGCTTTTAAGTTAAGTTAACCCAAACTTCGCCTTTGGAGTTAAAACTACCTCCAAAGTCCTAAGCTACCTTGTTTTTACATATAAGTCACCCCTAAGGTATTTCCTAAGTGCCCCCCATGGTTGAGTGCAGTTTAATTATAAGCAGGGACTTTATAAAAGTTGTTTGAGGAAAACAGAGCCAATTTTGTTTTCCCCAATTGTGAATGGGCTCCACAGGCTAACATGGAGAGACTTTACTTCAAAATATTAAGGTCTTATTTTCCATAGGAAGGAGCTAACTATAGCAAGTTTGGTATCAAATTAAAAGTTATAATAAATCCAACTTGACACTGTTGAATTTAATATAACTTGAACAGGGAAAGAGTTTTAGAACTCTTGCTAAAAGTTACCAACTTCAGCCATGTAATGCCCTCCTCTGAATGGTCAGCCTCTGGCAGCCTGAACCAGACTGCCTTGATGAGGTGTGAAGTGGCCTGGGCTGAAGTAAAGGAAGCACCTGGGGAGAGGAGATCTGCCTCAGCAGATTGTAGAACATCTGAACTGAACTTCAAAGGAGGGAAGGACATTTGGGGCAGCAACTTTCAATTTGAGCACATTGCAGGAATTGACCAGAACCCAAACCAAACAAATCCCTAGCTTCAGTAAAGGAAATAAACTTCCCATTGGGGTAAAGATCCCCGGCTACCTCACATCCACCCAGTCTCCAGGCTTCCACAGATATTAACTTTTCCATATTCCGAAAGGTGCTAAATTCCATATTCTCAGCTCTCTGTTGAAGGGGGCTCGTCGGAGAACATGTTTAACTGCCTGTTCCCAGATCTCTGCAGTAGACCTGACAAAGGGGGTCATTACAACATTGGCAGTAAAAGCCACTTACCGCCGTGCAGAAGACCGCCAACACACCGCGTGGCCGCAGAATTCTGCCACGGTCATGATGACCCACAGCTCGGAATCCGCCAAAATGTAGACACCCACACAAGTCTGCCACACCAAAGGTCAGTGATAAACTGGTGAAAACAAAACCTCCACCATCACACCAACAGGAATACGCCCACACTATCACGACCCATGAATCCACGTGGCGGTCTTTCAACCGCGGTATTCCATTGGCGGTACACACCACAGCGCTCAAAATACACACACATCTACAAAACACAACCACATTGGACAATTCGAAATACACACACCTGATACATATACACACACCACTCCCACACACCTAATACAATATAAAACACACACCCACATCACCCACAAATCCCTACTACCAAAAATTCTGAAAGAAGGCCAGAGAGAGACACCACAATCTACAAACAAGCATCCAGCACTCAACACCATCACCCACATAACATCCGCGCACCTCACACAACACACCACTAAATATATCCCCACAAATCTCAACACACACCAACCCACACATCCCCTACACCACCCCATGGCACGGCAAAGACACCCCAGGTTTTCTGAGAAGGAGCTCAGGGTCATGGTGGAGGAAATCATCCGGGTAGAGCCACATCTATTCGGAGCACAGGTGCAGCACACCTCCATAGCTAGGAAAATGGAGCTATGGCGAAGAATAGTGGACAGGGTCAACGCAGTGGGATAGCACCCAAGAAATAGGGATGACATCAGGAAGAGGTGGAACGACCTACGGGGGAAGGTGCGTTCCGTGATCTCAAGACACCACCTTGCGGTTCAGAGGACTGGCGGCGGACCCCCACCTCCCCCCCCACAACTAACAACATGGGAGGAGCAAGTCTTGGCTATTCTGCATCCTGAGGGCCTCACAGGAGTAGCTGGAGGAATGGACTCTGGTAAGTCAAATCTTTAATACTATATCCCCCACCCTACCTGCATGCCATCACATACCCCCACCCTCGCCCACACCCCATCACTTCAACTCCTCACAAATGTCCCAATATCACAAACCACACATCCCAACACCAAGCCCTGCATGCAACAACAAAGCATGGACTCCCATCAATAAAGCATGGCCACTGCATATACCCATACACACCCCTAAACCATCATCACACAAGGTCCCACACAGGAATGCAAGCACTGGGGTACACGGTCACCCACCCATTGCACACCATGGCACACACAGATGCAATAATCATGCTTTTACACCCCTGCAGGACCCCTACCCAACGTCACCGGACAGGAGGGTCCAGACATGTCCACACCACCAACAGAAGAGGCCCACAGTGATGACAGCAGCTCTGTCCAATTGGATCTAGACGACCAGCCCGGCCCATCTGGGAAATCGGGACAGTCGGTTCCCCTGACACAGTCAGGCCACCACAGAGCTTCCCCCCTCTGGAAACACCAGCACAGCACCCACCCAGCGGGCCCATACCTCTGTCCCCAGGACACGTCAATCAGCAGTGTGTCCACCACTACAGGGAACCCAGGCTAACCCACCACCCCAACAACAACAGGGACCTGGGGGCAGTGGCAGTGGGCACACGGTTCAAGGGACAGAGGCCAAGGGAAACAGGGGAACTTGGAGGGCTGCTGTGCGACAGGGGGAGGACAGGCCCAAGGAATCCAGTCTCCACAAGGCCCTCTCCAACATCATGGGAGCCTACCATCATTCCCAGCAGACGATGGCAACGGTACTGGCCAACATTCAGGAGACCTAGCGGCTGCAGGAGGAACAGTATTTGGGCTTCAGGGAGGAACTCAAATCCATCAATTCCACCCTGGGCACCTTCGTAGGGGTGCTGAAGGAAGTCCTCAACACCAGGAGGGACACTGTGGCACAACAAGGGGCTCGTTATACTAGCCTGGATGATGAACTTCCAACCACCTCTGCCGGCGCTAGTGGACAGGAGGTACCGCCACAGGACCACCACACCAGCACCCCACCCCCTGCAGATGGAGAACCACCCCGCAAACGGTCCCTGAGATCCAGGACAAAGACAGAGAACGATGCCAAGACCCCTACCAAGAAATGAGGCCACCCTGATTGTCATCCTTTTGTCCCACCTTGTCACCCTGTCTATCCTTAAACTGCCCCAGCTCCACTTCCTATGCCCCTTTGGACAATGCACCAGTGAGACTAATAGCTTGGACTCTGCATGGACATTCCTTCACCCTCACCATTTTAGAACTCCCTCCAAAATAGAGCACTTAAATAAACACCCTTAAAGAACAAAACAATCTAGAGTCTGTCTGTGATTTCAAATTAGTGTATTAGCAATTGCAGTGACAAAATGCTCTTTCAAATGTAATGTCAACATACCTATGTCACACAGCTCTAGTCCACGAGGAAACAAAGCGGATGTCACACAGTGGGACCCACATCTGTGAAATCGTAAGGGAAAGTGACAACTCAGTGACCATACACTGGGTGAAAAGGACAGAAAGTAGAGAGGTAGTAGTGTTAAAGTACATGTAGCAGGCAGGTTTGTCTTCTCACCTGTGTCTCACTGGAAGTATTGCAGGATCACCGAGTTCCTGTTGTCGATGTCCTCTTCTTCTGCTTCCTCGTCTTCACTGTCCACAGGCTCCACAGCTGCCACAACACCTCCATCTGGACCATCCTCCTGCAGAAAAGGCACCTGTCGTCGCAAAGCCAAGTTGTGAAGGATACAGCAGGCCACGATGACCTGGCACACCTTCTTTGGTGAGTAGAATAGGGAACCACCTGGCATATGTAGGCATGGGAACCTGGCCTTCAGGAGGCTGATGGTCTGCTCTATAATCCTCCTAGTTAGCCCATGGGCCTCATTGTAATGTTCCTCTGCCCTTGTCCTGGGATTCCTCACTGGGGTCAGTAGCCATGACAAGTTGCGGTAACCAGAGTCACCTGCAAATGGCGAGGGACAACTGTTAGACACACACTAACTCTTAGGGATATATACAGACACGATCAACTATTCCCACCGTTTTGGTTCCAGGTGCTCACCTTATAGCCACACACGGTGCCTCTGGAGTTGCCCCATCACATAAGGGATGCTGCTATTCCACAGCATGTAAGCGTCACGCACTGTGCCAGGGAATTTGGCATTAACATGGGAGATGTACTGGTCTGCCAAACACACCATCTGCACATTCATCGAATGGTAACTCTTCCGGTTTCTGTACACCTGTTCACTCCTGCGGGGGGACCAAGGCCACATGTGTCCCATGAATGGCACCTATGATGTTGGGGATATGTTCCAGAGCATAGAAGTCACCTTTCACTGTAGGCAAATCCTCCACCTGAGGGAAAACGATGTAGCTCTGCATGTGTTTCAGCAGGGCAGACAACACTCTGGACAACACGTTGGAAAACATAGGCTGGGACATCCCTGATGCTAAGGCCACTGTTGTTTGAAATTACCCACTTGCAAGGGAATGGAGTACTGACAGCACCTGCACTTGAGGGGGGATTCCTGTGGGATGGCGGATAGCTGACATAAGGTCTGGCTCCAACTGGGCACACAGTTCCAGGATTGTGGCACGATCAAGCCTGTAGGTGATGATCACATGTCTTTCCTCCATTGTCGACAGGTCGACCAGCGGTCTGTACACCGGAGGATGCCGCCATCTCCTCACATGCCCCAGCGGACGGTGCCTATGGAGGAGAACAGCGAGCACAGAGTCAACCAAGTCTGAGGTATGTAAACACAGCTTATTCAGAAAACTATTCTAAATTTGCCTGTATGAGTGTTGAGCCAAGGCCTAGGTATGTGTGACGCAGTTAAAAATAAAGCCATGTGGGCCCCTGAAATGGCGAATGCCTGACCTGTAAAGTGGGACAATGGGATATGAGTTAACTGCGCTTGCGTTGTACACCGTCGCGGTAGGCGGTCGAAACTGGGGCGCAATTCTGCATTGGATAACATTGGACCCTATGGGTCCCAGGAGCCAATGACGATGTACGCCGGCGGTGACGGTACGCACTGCCGCGGACATGACTGCCATTTTCTATCTGTTCAATCACTCGATACCTGATCTTTGACAGGAGAGGACGTACACTGCAAGTGCTGCTGTGACCTCAGTCTGGAAGAGACAATGGCTCATGCGTCTGGGGAAAGGGCCCCTGCCTTCAGCACGGAGGAGCTGGAGAAACTTGTGGATGGGGTCCTCCCCCAGTACACGCTACTTTACGGTCCTCCAGACAAACAGCTAAGTACACTGGGAGCATGCTGTATGGGCAATGCCTGTGTGGAATGGTGTGGATGAAAGATAGAGGGGGGGAGAATGAGACGTGCATGAAACGACGGTGAGTGCATGTGCCACATGGCAAGGGTAGGGATGCGGGCCAATGACTGTGACGGTGCAGTTGGTAATAACTTCAATTTTTCCCCTGTACAATTCCTGTAGGTCAGCGCCCACCAGAAGAAGGATATTTGGCGTGCCATCGCCAAGGACGTCCGCACCCTGGGGGTCTACCACAGATGGAGCACCCACTGCCGGAAAAGATGGGAGGACATTCGCCGCTGGAGCAAGAAGACGGCGGAGGCCCATCTGGGGATGGCCTCCCAACGTGGGAGGTGTGCCCGTCGCACCATGACCCCCCTGATGTTTAGGATCCTGGTGGTGGCATACCCGGAGTTGGATGGGCGCTTGAGGGTATCACAGCAGCAACAAGGGGTTGAGTACACTCTCATTGAGCTGATTCAGTGCGCATTGTAGGTGTCTGGGTGGGGGAGGTGGGCTGTGGGTTCCCCTAGGCCAGGGCGAGTTTGCTAGTTAAGTCCCCTTTTTCAGGCAGACCCTGTGGCACCCCACCCCACCAGGGTACAGTGCCAACTACACCTAGTCAGGCTCCTGTGACATCCATGTGTGCAGAAATCGGCCATAGCCTTGTAAGCCATGTCCCAGGGATTGAATAGTGGACCCCAAGTGCGCGGCATAGTGCAGGGGGCTTCTGTGTCTGTCGTGTCCGCCAACGGTAGTGGTATTGCATGCACTCAACATGTCTTTCTTCTGTCTCCCCCCCCCCCTTTTTGTGGTCTCCCTGTAATTGTGTGCATTAGCATCATCAGGTGGAGGAGCAGTGGCACCGGAGCAGAAGGGAGCTGCATCCCACATGGCCCTGGAGGGTGAGACTACGGACTCCGAATTCACCAGTGGGACGGAGGGCGAGGGGAGCTCCACGGCGGGGACAGGAGCTGACACCAGCGATACGTACTCCTCCTCTGATGGGAGCTCCCTTGCGGTGGTGGGCCCATCTGTGCCCCCTGCATCTACAGGTACAGCTGCCACCCCCCCTCCAGCACCGCACTCCCAGCAGCCCCTCAGCCTTTGCCCCGTGCCCGCTCACCCAGGAGGGTGGGCATCACCTTCATCCCAGGCACTTAAGTCCCTGCCCCTGTCACCCCTTCTGCCCTCAGTGAGGAGGCCATTGACCTCCTCAGGTCCCTCACTGTTGGGCAGTCTACCATTTTGAATGCCATCCAGGGTGTAGAGAGGCAGTTGCAACAAACAAATGCATTCCTGGAGGGCATTCATTCTGGTCAGGCAGCACTTCAGCGAGCTTTTCAGACTCTGGCCTCAGCACTGATGGCAGCCATTGTCCCTGTCTCTATATTCCCCCCTCCAACTTCCTCCACCCAGACCCACATCCCTGTACCTCAGCCTTTTCCAAGCACACCATCAGACCAGCATGCACACACGTCAACACACAAAGGAAGCTCAGGCAAACATAAGCACCACACATCCCACATGCACTCACGCAAGCATCATACACATGCAGACATACCAACATCCACTGCCTCCACTGTGTCCCCCTCCTTGTCTCCCTCATCCCTCCCTGTCTCGTCTCCACTCACACCTGCATGCACTACATCTTCAGCCACTATGTCCATCACCAGCACACCCACCACCACACCCCGCTCAAGTGCAGTCACCACCCCCACTCACATTCACACATCCCCTGTGTCCTCTCCCAGTGTGTCTGTGAGGCCACCTCCAGAAGCACCCTGGGCACAAGGCCCCCTCCAGAACCAGTGGAGATTGACATCCACTTGAGAGACTGTGGCTTTGCACTCCCCAGGATATAGCAGTGGGCAGACCACCCACTGTAGAGACTTGAGAGACTGTGGCTTTGCACTCCCCAGGATATGGCAGTGGGCAAACCACCCACTGTAGAGACTTGAGAGACTGTGGCTTTGCACTCCCCTGGATAAGGCAGTGGGCAAACCACCCACTGTAGAGACTTGAGAGACTGTGGCTTTGCACTCCCCAGGATTGAACAGTGGGCATGGGGCCCCCTCGTGGATTTGGAGTCATGCACTCAACCAGCTGAGGTGCCCACCCTTTCCCTTCCCCCTGAGGTGCCTGTTTTATTTCCATCTGATGCCCCTGCAGTGTTCTCTACGTCTTGTTCGGGTATCTTGTGTGGGCCTCGCCCATGCCTTTTGGGCCCAGTGATCCACGGACTATGATGGTGGACTCCCTTGGAATTGTGTTCTTGGTGTATTTAATTGTATATAGTATAAATGTATAGATTTGTAAATATTTTGGATGCATGTAATTGAATATATCACAATTTTTCGACTCATTTCCTTTTGTCCTTGAATTCTTCCGGGGGGTTGGGGGTTGTAACTGTGATGTATTATGATGTATTTGTGTGTGTGTTGTAGTGGGTGAGGGTGGGGGTGGGGGTGTTGCGTGTGTGTGTCACTGTTTTTTCCCTCCCCCTGTGTCGTAGGTGCAGTACTCACCGTGGTCTTCGCTGCTGGCGTTCGTGCTCCTGGTAGAGGAGCAGGAAGTTAAAGGCTGGAAAAAGGTGGAGCTCTGGTTCCATGGCGTCCTGGTTCCTCGTGGGGTGTGCATAGGTGAGCGTTTTCCCTTCGAAGTCCTGTTTCCGCTGTGTTTTTGTTCGCGATGAATCCGCCCCGGAAAAGGTGGCGTATTGGTGGATTATAATTCTGTGGGCGGTACATTGTCCTCCGCCTGTTTGTTGGCGGTGACCACCACTGTGTTTGTTTGTACCGCCGTGGTGGTCAGAGTGTTAAAGTGGCTGTCTATGTTGGCAGTTTCTGCCACGGTCGTAATTCCATTGTTTTTTACATCTGGCCTGTTGGCGGTCTTACCACCACTTTAACACCGACCGCCAGGATTGTAATGACCACCCAAGTATGGAGCAGCTGGATCAGACCGACCCCGACATCAATAGATACACCAATGCCTGCCCATCCAACATTGTGCAAACAATCTCTTCTCCCAATTATCAGCATCTGTCATCCACTTGGCAGCATACTGCAGGTGTGCTGCGTAATAATGATGCCTAATATTGGGAATTGCCAGCCCTCCACCCTCGAGATCCTTCTGCAACACCGGCAGAGCCACCCTGCTATGTCGTCCAGCCCACACCAAGGAGATCAATAGGCTGTCCAGATGATGGAAGAGCCGAGAGGTCAACAGGTATAGCAAGTTCTGCACTAAGTAAAGGCACCACGGCAGGAAGACCATCTTTGCCACAGCAGCCAGACCATCTTTGCCACAGCAGCCCTGTCCATTACAGAAATAGGTAATCTATTCCAGAACAAGACCGAACGCTCCAGACCAACAACCACTTGCTCAACATCATGCTTGTTACGCGCAGCCATAGTATGTGTGACCCAAATGCCCAGATATCGGAAACTCTCAATTTCCTACCTGAGACCTGCCTTAGGTAAGTCAGCCTGGGGAACACCGCAGAGGGATCCCAAGGGAAACAGGAGCGTTTTTTTCCTGTTTACCCTGAACCCAGAACCAACCCCAAATACATCCATCCTCTGTAGCAACATCGGAACTGAGACACGGGGTTCCCAGAGATAAGCCAATGCATCATCCGCATACAGAGAGACCACATGGCTGGTCTGCCCCGCCCAGACTCCCCATGTGAGCATCCCCTCTCGAAGCCAGATCGCTAGTGACTCCACAGCAAGAGCAAAGAGGAGAGGCGAGTGCGGGCATCCCTGCCTTGTACCCCTACCAATCTCCCATGAGTCCAATAGCTCCCCCCACCCGAACCTGTTTAGTGGGGGCAGTGTACAGAAGCCGCACCCAAGCACAGAAACCAGGACCAAACACCATGCCATACAAAACCTCCAGCAGATTGCCCCACTCAACAGTATCGAAAGCCTTCTCAAGATCTAACTTTGCCTCCAAAACTGTAAGTTCCTGCTCCATTTGGCTGCGTACCCCGCATGCCGTACTGATGCAAACCCCTCACACTACGGCCTTCATAGCCTCCCACTCCATCGCCCTAGATGTTGCTGTGTTATAATTCAAGTTCATGTAACCATTAATGGCCTCACCCACCCTATCCCGGCAATCCACATCTATGAAGAAGTCCGCAGGCAAACGCCAACTGCGTGCCATACTGGTGTCCGCTACACTCCATTGTAATTGCATCAGAACAGATGCCTGATCGGACAGAAACAGACCCAGATGTGTAACCTCCAGAACCTGAGAGTTGTTAAGACCAGCCAGGAGAAACCTATCCAACCGAGTATGTGTATTATGTGTTCTAGAGGGACAGGTAAATTCCTTGCCCTCCGGGTGCAAATCCCTTTAACTGTCCCATAACCCTAACTAGCTTATCACTTCCACAAGAGATTTCTCCATCAGGGGCTTGGTCCCCAGCTTTGGCGGAAGGCGATCCAGTTCCCCATTCAATATACAGTTGTAATCACCTGCCCAAACAATCCACACTTTCCCCCAAGATCCCTGGTATTTTAGTGTAAAAGGAGTGATCATCAATATTAGGCACATAAGTGTTAAGGATAATGATGGGTGATCCATCCAACATACCCTCGACCAGAACATATCTCCCCTCAACATCTACCTCAATATATGTGTGGGTAAAATGAAACCCCGAGCCACCCAAACCGTCACACCCCTCACGTAAGAAGAAAAGGAGGGTGGGAACATTTGACCCCACCATTTTTTGGACAGCTTTTGTGCTTCCTTCTCCATCATGTGCATCTCCTGAAGACAGGCGATATGCACCTTATTGCCCTCATTACAACCCTGGCAGTCTGCGGTAATTTGGGGAAAGGGCTCAAGCCAAACCGCCACGAAAACCATGGCAGTAGGCACTATCCCTGGCACTGATAGGGGTCTCCCCCATCCCTCTCCCCCTTTCCCAGAGTCCCCCCACACCCTCTCCTGCCCCGCACATTTACACACCCACATGCACACACATACACACACGCATACCCACATCCACCCACGCATGCACACATACATACCCACACACCACAACACACACCAACATACATTGTCGCACACATGCATTCACAACATAAACGTACACTCACATTCAGCCATTCACACACTCATTCAATGCGACTCACAACCACATGCATGCATACAAAAACAGACACACACCCCTACACACACACACACAACACCCCCCCATACACACACACACTCCCCACCCTCTTCTCCTGTCAGAGAACCCGACTTACCTGCTTGCAAGGGGTCCTCCGGCAGGAGAGGGGACGCAGCGCTGCTGCCATCAGCAGTGACCACCAGCAAAACACCACCAGGCCGTATCATTGCTCATGATACTGTTGACGGTGTTTTGCTGCCGTGGCGCTGTTGCTGACAGCAGCGCCACCTTACCTCCATCCGCAGCCATGACCGTCGATGGTATTCCGCCAGCCTTCTGGCAGAATTCCATCCACAGTCATGTAACAGGTGGGCGTCTGGTAGCCATGGCAACGGTATGTTGGCGGCCATCGCTGTGGCGGTAGGTGGTCAATACCACCAGTGTTGTAATGAGGGCCTATGTCTCTTTAAAAAGAAGTGTACCCCATAACATTTGGTGAAGCTCTTCAACCCCCTGACATTTCACATCAACATGTTAATCTTAAGACCCATATTGGCACAGAATTGCTATCCCTCCCACGTTAATGCCTCCCCTTGACTTCCATTCCACCATGGGAAGGCAAAGAAGGTACATCATGCATATCTCGCCATTATACCTGCACTGTGAAAACAACATCAAATGTAGGCGAACTTTGCCAATCAAACCTCTCAAATCCTCAACCCCTACCCCGGATATACAGTATAACAACCAAAACAAACCACCATACTGCAGATCCATTCCGTAAGTGCTGCCAGGACAACAGCCTAATCCCCAACTACCCAGTTATAAAGACCTACCACAAACGTGACCACTCCCCACCCCGGCTACAATATACTATTGTCCGCAAACCAAACCATCATTGCTCAATGTTATTAGCGTTGCCCCCCCAATGTCCAATACAGCCCAAGTGTAGATAGTGCCCCTTCAGAACGCTGATCATCATCTCGGAGCACCACTTCTCGCAGACCAATAGCACCTATTCAGACACAGGCCCCCGATAGAGGGCACAACAGTCAGCTCCAAATGCCAGCGACAAAGTCAGACCTGCGCGGGGGCCATCTCCGATCCTGGTTCCAGCTCTCCACCGGACCCATCTGCCGACCCAGCAGACACCCTGAGCCACAGTGCCATCCAACAGGCCTCCCCCACGGGTTCTCCAGTCTGGGCATCCGCTCCAGAGGCCCGATGAGCCACTCCACCTGTCCTTACCAACCTGCCCGGAGTGGCCTTATCCCACATCTCCAGCCATCTCCAATCCTCCTCCGGTTGCTCGAAGAAATGAGACCTGCCTCCAGAAAGCACCTTTAAGCTTGCATGATATAGAAGCATATATCTGAGACTCATGGTCCGAGCTTCGCTTTCACTTCAAGGAAACCCTATCAGGAGTTCTGCACCCTGTTGGTGTAATCAGGATAGATGGAAGTTTTGGCGTTCTCAAATACCACCCTGTCAGAGTCGTGGGCCACCCTCAGAACACAGTCCCTGTCTTTACAGTTTAGAAGACGGGCAATGATAGCCCTTGGAGGTGCACCAGGCCGTGGGGGCGCTACGAGGGCCTTATGAGCACGCTCCACCACAAACACTCTGGAGAGGCCCACCGGCTGCAGAACATCCTTAATCCAATTTTCCACAAATGTGTCAGCTGCCGACCTCTCTGCACGCTCCGGGAATCCCAGCAATCTTATATTATTCCACCGAGAACGGCCCTCAGCATCTTCCGGTCTTGCCTCCAGTCTTCCAACCGTGGAGGTAGCCTGCACCATCTGCTTACGAAAGGCCCCGACCTCAGTCTGCAGCTCCACAATAGAGCCCTCCGCCACCTTGACCTTGTCTGAGACCTTTCTGAGATCTGCCCTGAGGAGGTTTACCTCAACTGCCACCATTTCTATCTTGCCTTCAAGAACCACCCTCGAACCCTGAACAGCAGCAAGAATGTTGGCTTGCGATGGCTTCTCAGCGGTCATCGCCACACTCTGGCTATGTACGGACCCCCCCGGATGGGCATGGTGCTGCGGTAGGGGCAGCAGAGTGGTATATTGCTCCATGGTATTCCCCTGTGAGGCATCGGTCCGCCGATGTCACCGCATTCTAGAGCAGCCCCAGAAGCAGACTACATCTTCCACTTGATGAGCCTTGCAAGGCAGGAAAAGCACCCACAGTTCACAGGATCAGAGGCCTGAGGACCACCTCCGCAGTCTCATGACGCTGCCACACCCAACTGTCCGGTAAGTAGCCCCGGACCAGGGAAGGCTAAGCACCCACGCAGGCACCAACACAAGCCTACCACTTTCAGTCTCAGGAGGCCCACAACCAGGCCTCAGACAGCCCCCTGGAAATCTCTTCCTTCCTGCGTGGCTCCGATGTGCACCCCCACCGAGCCGCATCCCAATCTGGTTGACCGCAACCAGGTGCTCCCTCCAATGTCTCCTCAGCACCTCTGCTGTTCGGCAAGGCCAACTCAACACCCCGCAGCACCAGGGCAAACACCAGCCTGACCAGATGCCATCAACGCAACGAGCCCAGGTCTCTCAAGCCACCATCCATCTTCGTGGGCCCAAGCCAGGCTCAGGCAATGTCCAGGAGGCCTCCTCTTTTACACAGGGCCCAACAGGCAGCCCCCAACCAGCCGTGACTCCTAAACTGCAGCCACAATCCTCTGATCCCTGCAGCGGGCCCTCAGATCACCGCCGTCCTGCGTGGGGGCCTCACAACATCCTGGACTCCCAAGCGTGCCACGAGCTTGGCCGGGCCTGCCCGACTACACGAGCCTGTGCTGTTCCGTCTCCTCACCGGAGACTCCTGCAGGTCATACCAAGCCCTCCACCAGCCACCGGCAATACAGGGCTCCACAAGGGAGGAAGAGAACCCCCCTCTATGGGCAAAAGCCAGTGACAGGCCGTCGCCACAAATTGGTGCCTCTGGCTCATGCCGACCCTATCATGTCCCAGGGAGCATCCCCATGCTCCAGGATAAAGCCGCAGACAATGGGGCTATGTCAAAGCGAAACCCTCAGGGCTCTGTTCCACGATGCTGGAGGGGTGCCAAATATCAAGGGCAGCCCAGGATTAGGACAGGATTCAGCCGGGATGGCAGGAGCTCACTAGGAGCATGTCCCGCCGGCCATCTTGCTTGGCCACGCCCCATGGGCATGTAGTTTAAATGCATTGAGGACATATGGCAGTTAACAACACCTTCACTATGTAAGAAAAGCCTATGTTTATATATTCATAAGTCAAACCTAAAGTATGTCTTGTAAGCCCACAGGGCAGGGTGCTTATATATGAAAATATGACACACTAAATCTTGGGTTAGTATGCTCTCACAGTTGAATAAAAGCCCAAAACTATTTAATTGTGCAGGCCAAAGAAGCTTTTCCCTAAATGAGTTCAGATGGGCTTGAAATCTTTGGACCTGATCACTGGTTTACTGCTCACAATTAGTGACCAGTATTTTTGCGACAAGTGCAATATTTTGCAAACCAACCGATGTACTAATAGTTGGTTTGCAAAAAAACAGGAAATCATTGGGGCATCACAATTCGACCTACTTCATCAATATCAATGAGGTAAGCCACAAAATGCAACCAACTGCAATTTGCTGCCGTCACCAGGATGGTGGCCTGAAGAGGTCATCAGATCACTATCTCTGTAATTTCTTTTTGATAGAGTTGCCTTTTTTAAATACAATCCATTTTCCTAAAAAGAAACTGTGCTGCATTTCAGAAGAGAACAATATTTTTTGTTTGCTTAAGAAGAAGCTGTGGTCCTGTGGGCCAGTGCCTTCTCTTTAAAAAACATTATTTTTTTATGCCAAAGGGGAAGTAGACCCCATGCCCTTTGTGAAAGGGTTACCACCTCCTTTGAGCTGTCAGTAAAATATCCATGTTTTGCAACCAGATTTTGGTTCCAAAATATTGATACATTTGATACTGATGTCTACACCATTCTCATTTGAAAAACCAAATAGGCATCCATTTCTGTACACCTTCAGCAATTTGGGAACACTTTTATGAATTGCTAAATGTATTTAGTGAATAGGAAAAGGGTTTTAGCATTAGCAAACCCTCTGATGTATCGATTACTGACGGTTTGCGAATTCTAAAATTCTTCGCACATCTGGCCTTAAATTCCAATCTTCACTGTGGAAAAGGCAACAAAATGCTTCAAAGTTATTTCCTGTTTAGATTTTAAAATCTGTTTTAATGGTGAAATACGTTTTTTTGATAAGTTATGTTTTGTTATAATTCATTTAGAAAACAGTGGTACGAAATAGGACTAAGCATTATATAAGTCAGAAACTCCATCATTTAGTTAGACATAATATACATATAAAAAAGAAATCGGTAACAACAAAAACCACAGTGGAGTATAAAGTTATATTGCATTTGACCTAGTCATTATAACTTTTCGTTCATCTAATCATTGGGGCTCAAATTACTTTAAGCTATTTGCTCTCCAGATTACATTTAATAATGGGCATTTTCGACCTACAGGTATAAATATAATGTGTTCACCAGAGAGAGACCTTTAGAGGATTAGGCTCCAACAATAGCGGAGTTTAACAGTTATCAGCATAAAGAAAACAATCCCAGCATATTTTGAGGATCTTACTACGAAGCAATACAGTATTATTATCCAGGAGTATTTTTATCCTGAGGCTTTGATCAGGAGGCCAGCCAAATAGCCCTTGGAGTCACTCTGGTGGCCCTGGAATGAGGATGAAAGTCCAATCCTTCTTACTCAGGCAGCAGGGCAACAGAGTACCGGTCCTACTTGCAGAGCAGCACAGCAGTCCTTCTGTATCTTCTGCAGGTGCAGAGGTGTACTGAATGATTGGATCTGAGGGTCCAATATTAATTCCTAGTGCCACTATGAAGTACGAGAAGGTTCTGGAGGTTTCCATCCATGAGGTACTTGGAATTTCCTGCCTTTCTGCCATATCCTCAGTTTCTCTTGGGACACAGAAGACTAGTATCAAAACCCTTTATAAGTGTACTGGACAGAAGCTTTGTTATGCCCAGTGCGGTTGGTGGCAGCTCCTCCCCCCTCATCAAGTCAGAGATGGCCCATCCTGCCAACACTTTTTCTCCTTTGTCTCAATGTCTGGAAGCAATACACAAAGACTAACTGCCAGCTACACCTAGGTATATGACACAGGATACAGGCTCCGGGCACTAACTGGTTAGGACAAGAAAATGTCAACTTTATTAAAAGAACAATTTTCAGAATTGGAACATAAAATCCAACTTTACCCATCAAGAGAGTTTCAATTTACAATCCTTTAAACACTAAAGTCAAGATTACTACCTGCTCTCAATTTAAAGTTTTCACTTATTAAATGTAATAAGTTAACCCAATAATATTCTATGGGAGGAATAGATCCTGCAGTAGTGAAAAACTCCTTTGAGAGCTTTTCACTACCAGGACATGTAAAAGTAAATTTTTTTAAATTACTGATCATGTCCTATGGGCTGTTAAGGGCCTACCATAGGGGTGACCTATATGTTTTGAAAAGGAAGGTTTAGGACTGACAAAATATTTATATTGCCAGGTTGCAATGGAAGTTTAAAACTGCACACACATGCTACAATGGCACGCCTGAGACATGGCTAAAAGGCTACGTAAGTGGTTGTCACAATGGGTGCTTCATGCCCACTAGTTGCATTTTATTAACAGGCCCTGGGTACATGCAGTACTACTTTACTAGGGACCTAGAAGTAAATTAAATGTGTCACTTGGGTGTATGCCAATTTCATCATGTCTAAGCAAGAGAGCACAAGAACTGTAGCACTGGTAGCAGGGGTAAAGTGTGCAAAGTGCACAGAGTGCTAAAAGTAAAACAAAATGGGTTCAGAAAACATGTGGATTAAGCCAAAAAGGTTTGGGGATGACCCTGCAGAAAGGGCCAAGCCCTACAACCATCATGCCCGCGGCACAAATCACCTGATAGACAAGAGTATGTAAGGTGCTATTCTCTGCATCAATTAAGTGTGTTTTTGCGGACACAATATTTCAGGATCAAGTTTTTTAACTTGATCCTGACTTGTTTAATTTTGGCTAAAGTTCACAGGCCATTAACATTCCTGGGTTTTCCTATCTTGAAACATGGGTTCCTGGGTAATTTCACATTAAAGTAATGAGTAAGGGCAGGGAACTGTAAAAATACTATTGGGATTGAGTGGTATAATTTCTCCAATCACTGGTTAGTGCACAGTACAAATCTTGCACACTCACCACCATCTCTGCAGAAAATTCCTAGACCTGGGACAACTCTATCTGAAAACGAGGGCCCTCCTGGAAGAAGACCCATGACTTCTTCCTTCTACTGGAAGAAGAGGTTTCACACAAGTTGCCAGGGACTCAGAGAAGGTGGAGTACTCATATGAAGACATTAACCAAAATGTGGGTTGATGCCTTTAAGCTGCTCACTGTAGTTTGCTTTAGTAAGAGAAACTATAGAGGCATTTGATATGTTTGCTACTAGGACTGTGTTGCACAATGTGGACTTTGTTGTTAGTAACTGATGTATATTGGAGATTGTCAGTTATAGTTTATTTTTTTCTTATGTTCTTGATGATGAATTTCTATACATAGGGGGTCATTCTGACCCTGGCGGTAATTACCGCCATGGTGGAGGTTGGCGGTAGCACCGCCAACAGGCTGGCGGTGCACCGCCGGGCATTCTGACCGCGGCGGTACAGCCGCGGCCAGAAGCGGAAAGCCGGCGGGGTACCGCCGACTTTCCGCTGCCCATGGGAATCCGCCATGGCGGCGCAGCTTGCTGCGCCGCCATGGGGATTCTGACACCGCTTACCGCCATCCTGTTCCTGGCGGTTCGCCCACCATGAACAGGATGGCGGTATGGGGTGCGGTGGGGCCCCTGGGGGCCCCTGCAGTGCCCATGCCAATGGCATGGGCACTGCAGGGGCCCCCGTAAGAGGGACCCACAAAGAATTTCAGTGTCTGCTTTGCAGACACTGAAATTCGTGACGGGTGCAACTGCACCCGTCGCACCTTCCCACTCCGCCGGCTCCATTCTGAGCCGGCTTCCTCGTGGGAAGGGTTTTTCCCGCTGGGCTGGCGGGCGGACTTTCGGCGGTCGCCCGCCAGACCAGTGGGAAAGCCAGAATGACCGCCGCAGTCTTTTGACCGCGGAGCGGTCTTTCGGCGGGAACCGCTTGGCAGGCGGCGACCGCCGTCCGCCGCGGTCAGAATCACCCCCATAATGTTTTGTGATTTATATTGAATTGATGATATTGATTAAAGAATTTCTGCACTATCATTCAGGAATGGACAAAAATGATGGATTCTTTAAAGAGTTTTCAGAATAAATCAGCATATTAATTATGAAAATCAGGGCCAATCAAACTGATTTTTACTGACATTGAATTATTGCTTTGGTAATGAAGAGCTGAGTTGTTCTTATATCGATATTAAAAGCTTTCCTCCCCAGTTTGGGCTCTTTTACATGTAGGCCGCATGAGGTGCAAATCACTATACCTCACTCTGCCACAAACCAGAGCATCAAAGTAAACCTGGTGAACATTATGGCCCATTTGAAAAACCAACATGCAATCATGTGGGAAGAGCACCTCAGGAGCACAGTTCCTGGTGAGCCAGGAGAAGAAGTTAAACTAAGAAGAAACTGTGGTGAGGATGAAGAAGATGTTGTTATGCAAAGCAGCCATGTGACTATTGATCGTAGTGTCTAGTCATTACCTGCACGGTACAGAGAAAAGAGGGATACAGTCACCCCAAACCAGCTTGTCAGCTATCCATGGGTCAGATGTGGTGGTATACTCACAACGAAAAAAGGCATAACAACCTACTAACAAGTTTTTAGCAAGGTGTCACCAAACAGATCAATCTATGAAAATATACGTTAAAAAAATTAGAAGCACGCCAAAAAGGTAGCGATTGACCGCCTGTCTTTTTCCTTTGGTAGAACAGGTGTTTCTGAAAGTTGTGAAGCAACTCTTTCCAAACTCCAAGGTTCCAAGCTGGACCTATTTTTCTATTAAGTGCTGGAGTTAGTTGGTGAAGCAATAAAGGAGAGCACTGTTTAGCCCAACTACCTCACAATAGACACGTGGACCAGTGGTCAAGCAACAGACTATGGCCCATATCTATAGGTTTTGTGGCACAAACTCCCAAGGAAAGTATAGGAATGCATCACATTTATCCAATATGGTCAATTCCTGACCTTTCCCCCAGCACGGGTGCCCTTTTGGCAGCTTAGTGCCAATGCAGGCACCCTAGCATCATGGTGCAAAAGTGCCTGCATTGCAGGCAGGATTGTTTTTGTGCAGGAAGGGACATCTTCCTGTACGAAAACAATCCAGAGAGGCATTTTCCTCTTTCTATGTGTGCTGCATTTTGTAGTACACATAGAAAGAGGAACAATTAGGAGAAATAACGATATTTCTCTTTGTTATGCCCTCATGGGGAGGTGTATCTTTATATGCAATCCCATGTTTACCAGGTTTGATAAATCTGGAAATTAGTCCAAAACCATTGGACTTGTATAGGAACACTCATGCAATGCCAATAGAATGCTTTCCTTGTGCAGTGTAAGGCAACTCTGCAATTTACACTGCCTTGTCTTACACCATATTTTTGAAGCCATTTGATGCCACGCAATGTGGTTTTGTGTGGCTTCAAAAATGTGATTTCGTTTTTTGCCCCATACACGTTCCACATTACGTGGCGCAAGCATGGTGCAAACCACTCATAAATATGCCCCATTATGTGCATCATATCATATTATGTCTACATCAACTGGGTTAAACAAGGGCTACCCAATGGTCTCACTGTTGAGGATGGTTTTTGAGGCATTCAATTGCATGCAACAGTTGCCATGTTCTTTATGGAGAAATCGCATTCAGCTAGCAAAATCATGGAGGGATTTAATTCCAAAGTCTGTGAATGGTTTTAACAAAGAGGTCTCAGCGTTAGATATTTCCAGTAACAATGGCAGTATTATTATTAAAACCCCGATTTTTGGAGGACACTTCAGAGTCCCATATTTAGCACATTGCATCAAGCTAACTGTGCAAGAGTTCCTAAAAATAAATAAAAGCTGTAGTCTAGAACATACTAGTCAGTGTCCCTCGATCTGCACTCATTTCCATCATTTAAGATAATGTAGCGTTAAAGTTAATCAACCCTGGAAGCAGTTGAGAATTATTCAGCGTGCTAATAGACTCCCTGTAAAAATCCTCATACATGAGATGCAACTTGTTAGAGCTCTACCTTCCACAGGACTATCAATGATTACGCACTACAACTGCCAAAGTCATGACAATGTAGCTAGACAAAAGGGGACTAATGGAGTGTTTGATCCAAATTATAGTTACTTTTGAAATTTTTGATAGGGAAAATCAGCAAAGTTACAGTACTCTAAGTTAAGTGACCCCATTGTATGCTGCAAAAATATTTGCAAAATGTAGCACAAAAATTGATCAATGTCAGTGAAGAAGCAGCTGTTGTGTTCAACAGCATAATCCTTCGTGTGAACACAAATCAAGAGTACGTAAATGAAACACTACTGGATACACACTACAATAAAACACTGGCAACTTTAATTATTTTCTCAACAGTAGATGTTTATAAGAAGTGAATCATCAAGAAAGTGGATGTCCTCGCAGATGAACGATTGCAAATTTGAGGCCATTCAAAACAGAACTGCTGCCGTCAACCTCCAGAGAGGCATGTCTCAGCTACAGCAGCAGCACCCACAAGTGCTAACATCATTGCCTGCTACCAAACCTACGCACAAACAACTTCACCTCCAACATTTGCAACACAATGCTTTAGCGATATTGAAGGACTTAAATCAAGTGCACAGGTGCAGACAATGCAAACACAACAAGTGTTAACAACAGTGCCACTTGAGAAGATCGTATAGAACGATTATTGGATGCCCCAACAGAGGGCTACGTTGGTCAGTCCCATTGACCAAGTGGCATGGAAGAAGGAACAGTGAATACAACTCAGGATGTTCGGAATAAGGTGTCTAGGATGTCCTGTAGTCACTGTGTCTTGAGTATGTTCAGTGCAGCTGGGGCAATTGTCATAGTCAGAAGGACCAGAATCTTTCTTTAAAAAGTGGAGAGACTGATGATGACTAAAATGCCTAAACCATCCATACTCAGAAATTCTGAGCTCCGGAAGACACAAATATGAATGAGGGAAGTTTCTTGGACATCACAATTATAGCAAATGATAATCCTCCAAAGGACCTCCCTGAATTTGAGGATGAACTCAACTTTCCAGAATAACAAAAGAAAAAATAACACAAAGGAAACGTCTAGTATGAAACAAAAATAAAGGAAATAGTTTTATTTACAGATTTGCTGTGCAGCTTTTGTAAATAAAATTAAATGGATTAGCCTGCAAGGCACAGATACAAAATAACAAAGGATGCAATAATTTGGCTTGGTGGCTAAGTGCTGTGTTCTGTCGGGTACGAGTCAGAGAGAACATGTTCTTGATGCAGATGAAGAATATGTCGTCACCCCCACAAATCCACAGCAGCATCACCGGAAAAGAACAAACACAGTAGTAGTATGAATCCAAGAGGTGGTGGTTATGACCAAATAATAAAGTATAAAATAATTAAAACCAGTAAAGAGAAACAGGTTGCTCATCTCCCGGTGGAAAGGAAAATACTTCTTCAGTATATCAAAGCCTGAGTTCCAGCCTACCTTTACTCTTTTCTCAACACCATGTTCTCCTTCACAATTATTACCTACCTCATAGTTCCTAGGTCTAGACGTTTTGAAAGTGGAGCAGAGAAGGCAGTGTTGTGGCAGAAGGTCACAGCCCTTGTAAATGCATTGGCGGAGGAGGCTCACATTGTGAGGGATGTCAAAAAGAAATGTCAGGATGAGAGTAGACAGATGTTCTCCAGGATTCCTGGGGCAACAGCTATTCCTAAAAGTGGACTTGGATTCTGACTACAACTCTCCAGCATTGAGGAGTGTGTCCTCTCCAAATGCAGAATGAACTGCTATTTGATCTACCTGTTGCAGGCAACCCAAATGTTCCCCAGGTAATACCTACATTTCTTCTCTAGTCCTTCAAATTATCCAACAACCACTAATATAATTCTGTCCTTTCTACACCCTATACCGTTATGCACATAGCACACCTATGTCCTCCTACAAAGCCTCTAAATCACCCTACAAATACAATGCAATTTCTATTCACCACATTTTACTCTTACTTCATTTCATGCAGTCATTAAAAGTAATTTGGTTGCTTATGCTGAAGAGCCAGTTCTCCTAATGAAGCAGGCCTACCAACAAGGTCTGTAACTATATGCAACCATACAACTCACACAGGTATCAATAGAACTAACACACTATAGAAAGTGTGTATACTTTTTATTTGTTGGGCCATTACAGTGTTTGTTTTTTGGCATTTCATTTTGAGGAGACACATTAATTCTGGGATTTTCATGTTTTTTACATAAAAATGCCCATCCAATTCTTGTTTTAATTGACTAAAGTCCTGTTTTGTTGTCTCTTCTACCTTGCTGTATGACTGGTGGACGTTTGATACAGGTTTGTGTTCTATGCCCTGACGAAGGCCCAGAACTCTTCTGCTACTGATTACTCCGGAGAGGTATCCCAACAAAGGGCTGACACATGCTGGCACTAGATAAAGATGGGGTGTAGTGAGCCATTGCTACTCTAGCACACCCACTATTGACAGCAGAATTATCTCTTGCATTTAACCCTAGCCTGTGTACCCTACTGATAAAGGAGATTGTCCTTGTATTACACAGAGGTTGTCTTATGTTTAGAATATCTGACCCCCTATGTTGACCAGAACCACCTTATTCAGAGCTCACTTTTCCACTTTTGGGTTAAGGTGGAGACCATTGAGTTGGTGCTGTCCTAACTCATTGGGGAGGACTAGCTAGTGATGAAGCATGCCACAATTATCTGGGTGGGGCTTTTTTATCCAAAAACACAAGGGTTTCTTATGAATACTGATAGATCTGGCTCATATAGCCAGGCATTGGGATTTTCCCTGAGAGTACACGTGAATTGCTCCAGACAGCCCTACCTTTTTGTGAAGTGAGTATAGTGAGTGGAGGCTGTAGGGTAGGGATTTGGTCTTCTACCTCTCTTTTGTGTGCTTATTATGAGTTTTAGTCCAGCCATTAAATTCTTTGCAACAAGGAGGAGTGCAGTTTCCGTGCCTCCTGGAAATGTGGCACCGCGGGTGGGTCTTGTGCAGCCCCCTGCTCAATAGATAACAAGGAGGTCTCTAGAGTCCTGAGCTCTGTCAAGAGTGCCCTTTGGATTCCTAAAGTGGTGTGTTGGCATGCATCCCTGATCAATACTTTAAACTTCTCCCATTCTACTTCAAGCAAGGAAATTGTATTTTTATTTACTCTAGAGGAGTTCTCAATAACATTTCACATGGCATCGCTGGTCACTGGATCCTCCCCCCATTGTGGCTGAAGATCCATCTGGGGATTGTGGTTAGAACTCGTCCCCACTGAACTGTGATCTCCACGGGGGTATGATCTGAGAGTGTTTTCCCAACATACGAGGCCTGGAGGATTCTTCCCTGGTACATGGTGGGCTGAAAACATAGTTCAAGTGAGAATTTAGTCTATGTGGCAGTGAATAAAAGGAGAATTCCTTTATTCTTGGATTCTGAACCATCCATTGGTGTACTAAAACCCAATCACATACTCACAACTGCAGAGTCATGGAATTGCGATGAGCTGGGGCACACATTAGCAGGAGTTGTGAGCAATCTCCTTTGAAGTTATATGCAGAGTTGAAGTCTCCCCCCAGGTGCCATGGTAAGCCCAACTAGTCTACCAGACGCTATGACAAAAACACCAAGAAGGCTAGCCGATTGACATTTTGTGCATGAAGACCACCTAATACAAGTGGTGAACCATCTAATTGGCCTCTTAGTAACACAAACCGTCCCAGGTGGTCTATGCACTCCTCCAGGTGAAAAGGAGTGTTCATTTTTTGCCATATGGCTGCCCCAGCCATACGTGGTATATGTAGTGTGATATAATTGTCTGTGCTATTTATGCCGTAGTATATCCTCCTCCTCACTCCTCACATGGGTCTGTTGCACAAAAAATATCTGGGCTTCCCTTCGTCGTAGCAGTGGCTGAAACCTATATCCCTTGCATCTGTCCCCACTCCCTCCACATTCCATGTCGCAGTGGTATATTTACCTGGGTGTATCATACCAATAAATGGGAGAACCAATGTCAGGCCCCAAGTGAGGCCTGTGATACCAACTGTGAGTTCCAAGGGGGTGCAGTAATTCATGGGGGAACGGCAGGGGCATCTTCTGTACTCTCCATACAGGTGATAAAATCTTAACAGACTTCAACAAATCTCAGTCTGGCAAGAGAACAATGACAGGGTAAAACAAATTAACTAGGCTTTCCAAATTGATGGGGACAGCAAACGTTTGTGTAGTGCGAAGGAGGGGCATTAGGCTATGAAGTCTAAGGGGCGTGGGCACCAGAGACCACCAACATTAGGTAAGTTTTGGGCCTAACTAAAGCAGATGAATGCAGACTGCTGTCTGAAAGTGTGACTGGTGGGGGCCAGGTAAAAGGCTCTTGGCCCATTCCTGCCCCCTCTCTGTGGGCCCCCTCCCACTAAAGGAGAACTGGGGCCTCAGGCATCTAAGACAGCACAGCAGGAAATCTGGAGATGGGGCCTACATCAGTTTATCAGCCATCTGCAGGGTCACCCCAGGTAGAATGCTGGAGTTTTCGCTCTGCTCCAATCCAGACCAGTCACTTCTCAATTCTCCAGACCACAATAAGAATGCTCGGTCCAGAACACCATCACCATCGCCACTGCCTACATTCGGTCATCCCTTATCTGCTGTGATGTCGGGGTCTCCCTACAAACTTATCTCCTCCTTCCTCTAGCCCGGTGAGGCCCCGCCCTTTGCTGCTATCATTGGGAAGGGTCTGGGGCCCCTCTCCTATCTCCAAAAGCTACCTGGAAGTGGTCAATCCAAGCCCAAGAAATGAGTATCCTGGTTTGCTATTTCCTTGAGCTTTACTGGGAAAAGTTAAGAGTTCTTCAGGTTGAGTTCTCTAAATCGTCTCTTACTGCCAAAAATGAGACCCTCTGGCATTGAACTGCCACTGTAAAGTCTGGGAATATCATCACCCTGGAGTTATCCACATCAATGACTCAACTAGGATTTTTAAGTTTTTCCAATCATTTTTGCAGATATTGTGAACTATGTATTTTAATAATGAATTACTGTTTTATATATTTATCAATTTTTTCCTTTTCTATGAAATAAATATTGTTTTATGTGGGAGTTTGTTTCCTTTTTAAATGATTTTGTATCTGTTCTCATGTGGACCTCTAAGGAGTTCCATAACATGAGAATAAAATAAAAATTGGAAATTGGAATTGACTCAACTGTCCAGGCTGCATTTAAAAGAAGAAAGTAGTCCTGGTAATTTAGGAGTCTCGCCACTATAGGCCTCCAAGGAGGTTTCGGGGGGCAGCACATGGGCCAGAACCCAGTGGGCATGCTCCACAGCATAAATGGTAGGAAGGCCCCCAGGCACGCCCACAGCCAGCCCTCAATGAAGGCCCAGGCATTGGAGCCCTCTGTTTTGTCCGTCAGGCCCACAATGCAAAGGTTATTATACATTGCCCTGTCCTCAGTGTCCCAAGCTCAGTGTTGCAGAAGTTTTACATGTTCTACTACTGCACATAGTTCTTGTGATGTAGCTTTCAGGTGTGACACCAGCTCAGCAAGCGTCATGCCCATGGTGTGGAATTTTTCTTTCTACTTTTTGTGGTTGTCCCTCAATGTATTCAGGTCTATGGCTAGCATATCTATTTTATGCTCTTGGGCTGTGTAGAAGTCCCCTATCACTGTGAGAATCTGGATGGTGTTAGAAGATGGCAATAGCATGTCCAAGGGGCTCAGGGCTGGGGTGGATTCATCCAGGCCTGTATTTATCAACAGGGGATCGCTTGTAGAGACATGGGCTTTGCTCTGATTTGGGCTTCAATGTGCTGTAGCTCCCTAGAATGGCTCCACAACAAGGCCTAGACACCACAGAAATAGCCCAGCAGGCATCTTGATGCCCCAGGGTGGCATGGGCAGCCACAATAGTGCCCACTGGGGGGCATAGGTTTCCAAGTGTCAGCTCCACGGGGCCAGAGTAAGGCCCATTTTCCTGGGTTGGGGCATCCTCACCCAAACTTCCGAAAGGTGTGGTCTGTTCACCGCCCACCTGTTCTACCAGAGCACCAGGGTGGCACAAGCAGCTATGTTCAGCCCCAGAGTTTGATCCACACTTCTTCAGTTGGCCTGCTAGTAGTCCACCTCAGCAATGGCATGGTTGTATTTCACCACAAGGTGGCTATCAGGCCAGGGGGAGGGGCTGTTCAAGCCCACTCAGCACACCACCAGCCAGCCATGTCTCCTCCTTCTGGGCATAGTCCCCAACCCCGCTCCACCAACAGTCGCAGGAAGCTGCTTTCTAACTCCTCATCTTTGGGGATGCTAGCACCGCCTCCGGCAGCAGTCTGCATCTCATGGGATCTGTATGGGACTTGCCTCTCCACCCCTTGTGCAGGCCAACACTAAGTCCTGGGGCTGTCATCAGGGACTCAGGCACACCTCCACAGCTATGAGCCCTCCAGGGGTGCCCCTCAGCAGCGGTGTGGTCAGGCCCAACCAATACAGGCCCATGCTGCAGGTGGCTACCAGGCTGGGAGAGGGCTAGGGCAGAACCATCCAGCACAATGCCAATGAGCAACATCTCCCCCCTCCTGGCTGGTGCATTAATCCCACCTCACTAACAGTCATTGGAGGCATCTGTCTGACTCTTCGACTTCAGGGGGCCACCGGCACTGCCCCTGGCAGCAGGCTGCATCTGACTGGATCCATCTGAGGTTCCCTTCTCTGCCACACTCACCGGATGGTGCCTGGCCTTGAGGAATTCTTCAGAGGCCTCATGCCTCTGCAGCCCCCTGCTCCATACTACTTTAATGGGGGTGCCTCCTGCCAGTTGGCCCACCCTTTTTCTGAACAGGAGGAGTCCACAGCAGCTTGGATGATGACAAATTTGTTGCGTCTGTGTTGGAGCTCCTCTATGACACGTCTACCATGTTAGATTGTCAGTCACGCCCTCCTGGTAAATTATGTACTTTATTTACCTTCTTTAATGATGAGATTTTTATTCCCCTATCATTGTTTGAGGTTTTTTTAAGTTCCAAATAAAATTAAGATTATAGGGTGATGGAGTCTATACCCGCACAATCTCATAGATAATTCACAGTGGCCCTGATATAAGGTAATAACAAAGAGTTTGAATTCAACTCCAGACTCATAACACAATGAGGGGTAACAATTTGAAGATGTAAGAATTGACAGATGTGCTCCTTGTACATCTTATCATGGTCATTTATAGTCTTACCATTCAATGCAGGCAAGGCATAAATAATCGAGTGAGTTTCATTCTTAAAGCCTTTAGAGATTAGTCTATTGCTCTACCTCTGAATAATTTTGGAAACCTGGTTATTGATTTAGTAGCAATAGTGATTTGAGTTTTCTAATTGAAAGATGATTAGACCAGGATAGCATAGTTTAAATCTAAGGTAGTCATGTTGATTTCAACTATGGCACTGCCTAATTACAAATAATTCATTGCAGTCTTCAGGGAGCAGAGCAGTCCTCCCAGGTGCAGCAATGCAATACTCTGAAGTACACAGAAGAGCACACCAGCAGGGAGTCCTCTGAGAGCCCCTCTGCAAGTCCAGTTAGTGATGAAGAGTGGGTCTGAGGGTCTTATTTTTATACCTGGTACCCTTCTTTGAAGTAGGAGATGTTTCTAGAGATTCTCTTTAAAGTGTTTGGACTTTCCTGCCTCCTTGTTCTGGCTCCAGCCTGGCTGCAACCACAATGGACTAAAATGAAGTTATTTGTGTAAAGGTAGGGCACAGCCTATTGATTTGCAAGTGGGGCTGTTCCCGGGTTCTCCTCTCTTTCCCCATCCTGCAAGTATGGACTGTCCAGGTGTTGTGTAGCCATTTCAGTTATAGCTCAATGCACGTTAGTTTAATACACTAGGCCGCTGTGCACTTTGATCTAGATATATTTTATTTTGGCTTCGCTTTGTTATTTTTACAATAACCAGTTTTACGGTCTTGTTTTAATTTCTTCTTTCTAACTGTTTTGCTTACCCCAGCACTGTGTTCTCAAACAAGACATTCTTGATCACTTTGTGCTTCAGTCAAGGCTACAGTATGGTACATTGCCGGTGAACGTGGTAGAAGTTTAGTCTCCAACATTCGTAGAAAATATATATCCTTACGTAGGGACATTTTCTTAGAACATTAGCTGTGTTATTATAAAAGCACTTCCTAGTCCCATTACACGTCAAGAGGGAGATTTCAGCCAGGGAACCACGACTGTATGCTGATTGCTGAATGCTTCGCTGCAGATGCTAACGCAGACTACAGGCCTTTGGTGAGGTATGAGGGTTGATGTCCGCCCGGGGGAACCTGAAAGGCAGGATTAGACCTTAACATGCTGTGCTCAAATTATGATTCATATAGAAAATAGTCCATCGACTCTAGTGGCAATATGATAGCGTTATTCTTATGCTTCACGCTCATCGTCACTACACTATTTTAATATTGTCATTTTGTGTCGTTCTGGTTATTGCAGCTCACGCTTTGCTATCTAAAATGCAGTCCTTTTATTAAACCAGTCTTTAAAACCTATACTGCTTTCATTGTCATTTATATATGAGACCGAATTGTGAATGAGAGAACCGGATACGACCTGAGTAACCACGACTTCCCTGAGAAATATGATATGTCATGCACTCGGCTGCCCAATCGTCTCTACCTTTCGGGAGAGGCGAGGCACTGCTAGTTAGCCAGAGCAAAACCCGGATTTAGAGCTACAGGTATCACCCACAGTGGATCAGGCTCAGTCTCCCACACCGTGGACGATCTTGCTGCTCAAAATCCAGTAGTCTCATTAGAATAATGAGAGGCTACGCGACAAAGGCACACTTAATCCCTCTATTGTGTGGTTGCCTGGGAGGAATATACAAAAGTCAACTGCCAACTGCACCTAGTCATGTGACCCAGGATAAGACACCAAATATTCAGGCAGGAAAATGCCAACTTTCTGAAAGTGACATTTTCAAAATTGTGACAGCCACTAAGGAGGAATGGTATCCTACTGGAGAGGTAGGCCTCAGTAGTGAAAAGCAATTTAGTGAGTTGTTCACTACCAGCAAAGTAAAATCTCAAAGTTGTACATGTTCTAGTCTGACTTTTTATTTGCAATGTATCCTGCCCTATGTACTACGTAGGGCCTACATTCGGAGTGATCTATATGTAATATATAAGGCTTGGCAAGGGGGCTAGTTTACCAACTTGAACTGGCAGATTAAAACTGCACACAGGCTGCATTGGCAGACAAGGGACATGTGCAAGGAGCTACTTAGGTGGGTGTGTTAGAAATGGGATCTCGAGTTGTCAGCTGGTGGTACCGTGTCCAAGTAGGGACCCTCACTCTAGTCTGGGTAAGGGAGTCACACAGCTAAGATAACCCCTGCTCACACTCTTGGGAGCTTGGTTCAGACAGTAAGGCTTATCTCATAGACAATGTGTAAAATATTTCTACACATACACACATTAACACAGTGAAAATACTACAAAAGGAGTACACACAAGTTTAGAAAAATAGCCAATATTTATCTGAATAAAACAAGAACAAAACAACAAAACTCCAACATACATAAGTCAAAATATTACTTTTCAGTTCCTTACTGGGGTGCAGTGTTGATGAAAAAATTGGTGCCCAGGGATGATGCGTCAAAAATCCAGATGTGATGTGTTGGTGTGCAGTGGTGAAGCTGGCACTGTGTTGATTCTGCAGGGGTGGTGCAAGTGATGAGTCAATCCTGCAGCAGCGATGCAGGTGCTGTGTCAGATTCTTACAGTTGTCTGTTGAGTCCCAGTGGTGAAGCAGGCGCTGCATCATATCCTTCCAGAGATGAATTGATTTATATCAGCGCTGGGAGTTGATGAGTGGAATTTCTCCTTAAGATTGCCAGAACTCACTTTCAAGGGGCCAGGGACTGGATTTGGTACCACTTGTCAAGTCAGGACTCTCAGCAAGAGAGCACGGTGTTGGCAGGTGAAGTCTTTGATGGCCCTGCGACTTCTTAACAGGAGGAAAGCTCAACTGAAGCCCTTGAAGAACCCTGGAAGCAGGATGTAGAAAGCAAATTCCAGTCCTTTTACTCCCAGGACAGAAGCAGTAAGCAGCAGGCAAGCACAACACAACAACAAGCAGAGTGGCAGTGCCTCCTACAGCATCCAAATTTCTTCCTGGCAGTATATCCTCAGCCTAAAAGTGTTCTAACTTTGTGGTATAAGAAGTCCAATACTTATACCCATTTCTGCTTTGAAGTAGGCCAACTTCAAAGAGAAGTCTTTGTAGTCTGCAAGACTCTGCCTTTCCCTGCCCTCACCCCAGACACACTCCAGGGGTGTGGGAAACTGCTTTGTGTAAGGACAGGCCCAGCCCTATTCAGGTGCACATCACTCTAGCTCAGGAAGACCCTTCAGCCTGGTGATGGAACTTCAGTATATACAGGGCACACCTCAGCTTCCTTTGTGTGACTGTCTAGAGTGAATGCACAAACAGCCCAATTGTCATCCTGACCCAGATGTGTATTGAGCAGACAGGCAGCTGCAAAGAATGGCTAAGCAAGAAAATGCCTACTTTCTAAAAGTGGCATTTTCAAACTTCCAGTTCGAGTACCGACATCACCAAAAGATGTATTTTTAAATTGTGAGTTGAGAGCCCAAACTCCATATTTCTATCTGCTCTCAATGGGAAACTACACTTACGATATATTTCAAGGCAATCCCCATCTTACCTTAGGGGAGAGGTAGGTCTAGCAGTAGTGAAAAAATGAACTTAGCAGGATTTCACTATCAAGATATGTAAAACATGTCTTACCTTTTAAATATACTGCATTCTGCCCATAGGGCTGCCTTGGGCGTACCTTGGGATTGATGTACCAGTAATAAAAGGGAAGGTTTGGGCCTGGCAAGTGGGTGCACTTGCCAGGTCGATATGGCAGTTTAAAACTGCACTCACACACACTGCAATGGTAGGCCTGAGACATGTTATCAGGGCTAGTCATATGGATGGCACAATCAGAGTTTCAGGCCCACTAACAGCATTAGACTTGCAGGCTCTGGGCATGCCTGATGCACTATACTAGGGACTTACTAGTAAATCAAATATGCCAATCATGGATCATCTAATCACCAATACAATTTAGATAGGAAGCACTTGCACTATAGCACTGGCCAGAGTGCCTGGAGTCCTAAAACCAGCCAAAATGAAGTTCAGCCCAGGATCAAAACAGGAGGTCAGAAGCAAAAAGACTGGGGAACCACATCAGTAGCTGCCAGGTTGTGGTGGGGAATCGGCGGTACAGAGGACTCTGGGCCGTATGTAGAGAGGGAAAATGTATTTCTTTAGGAAGTTGAAACAATAGGTAATGGAAGTTAATGTGGTAACAAAAGTCTGATAGCGAAAATTCCAGTTGACTTCTTCTTTTTATAACGTCTCTGTTCTTTGTCTTCCATTAAGTCTCCTGGATGGCTCCGGGTCGCGTGACCTCCCAGTTGGTACCGAAAACAAAACACAGGAGCGAAAACAAAGGTAAGTGGTTTGTGGGGGTTCTGGCGTAGTTTTAGTGTGTAGACATGCAGGGAGGGGGGGGAACTCTTGAGATAGAGGTGGAGGGGTATATAGATAGGCCCGGTATTGAGGGGTGAGAGGTTCGATGCACTTGTGATAAGTATCTTTCTCAGTGCTCTGCCCAAGTTTTCACCCGTTTATTTACGTTCTCCGTGACCCCCTTTACACATGCCCTTCCTCAATCCCACCCCTCGTCTCTCCGCCTCCTCTCCCCTGTGCCCCAATAGATAAAATGGGTTGTCGGCGTCCTTGTAACAAGGACCGTACCTTGTTAAGCCACGACCCTCCAGGGTCGTGGCGGAAAGTGCTCTTTTCCGGGTCTCGACTCTTTTCTGGATGTTCCCCGCGGTGTACTGGAACCACCTCCGGTCCGGTCTCGTCCTCCTCTGCGTGCGGCGTCTTTTCCTCTTCTGTCGTCGGTCTCGTCCTCGGAGAGAACTCCTCCTCTCCCCTCCTGGAGTCCGTCTTTCCTTTTGATGGTGGAACCCAGAAATCCGGGTTCCAAGCGTCCGAAGGCGTTCCCATGTTTCCATGGGAACGCGCGAGTCCTCCGATTGAGGCGCGCAAAAGGCGCCAGTCCGAGGAGCTGCAAGACGCCGTTGAGGAGACCCGTCTACACTCCCCATCCCATGATCGGGACTGGTAGAGGACCGAAGAGTCGGGAAACCGGGACAGAAAATCGGCAGGGCCCTGCTGAGAACCCGGAACGTGGCGGACCTGAAAAGTAAAAGGTTGGAGCTCTAGAAACCAACATAATACCCTAGAATTAGTGTCCTTTTGTGAGGCCAACCCGGTTAACGGGGCATGGTCGGTGTAGAGGATGAAAGGCCTGCCCAATAGATAATATTGTAAATTCTCCACGGCCCATTTAATAGCCATACACTCCTTCTCAATAGTGGGGTAGTGGCACTCCCTGGGAAGTAGTTTTCTGCTGATGAACACAATGGGATGTTCGTGCCCCTCACTGTCGGGTTGAGTGAGAACAACACCAGACCGACGTTGGAAGTGTCGGTATACAAGTGGAAGGACATGGAAAAATCCGGACATTTCAGTACAGGCTAGGTCGTGAGGGACCGTTTGAGCTGGTCAAAGCTGCTGAGTTGAGAGTCGGTGAAGGAGGGTAATTTGGTGGGGTAGTGTTTTTTCAGGACGTCAGTGAGAGGGGTGGCAATCGTGGAGTATTGGGGAATGAACCTGCGATAGTACCCCACCAAACCTAAAAAGGATCGAAGTTCTTTCTTGGTTTTGGGCACAGGCACTTGTAATATGGCCTCAATCTTATCTTTCTGTGGCCGTAGGATCCCGTTACCTATAAGGTAACCGAGATAGGCGATTTGTGTGTTTCCTAGAACGCAGTTTTTTGGGTTGGCTGTAAGGCCGGCCTCAGTTAAGGTGCGGAACACCTCCTCGAGATGTTGTAGATGATCAGACCAGGTGTTGCTAAAAATTACAATGTCGTCTAAGTGCGCTGCTGCAAACGTTTGGAATGGTTTTAAAAGCCGATCCATTAAGCGTTGAAATGTAGCTGGAGCCCTGTGAAGGCCAAAGGGAAGGACAGTAAAATTAAAAAAGGCATGACTGGGTTTCAAAAGCTGTCTTCTCTTTGTCGACAGAGGCGAGGGGAATTTGCCAGTACCCTTTCGTTAGGTCCAGGGTGGACATATATCGGGCCCTTCCTAATTTCTCCAGCACATCATCCACTCGTGCAATGGGATATGTGTCAAAGAGAGATATGTCGTTTAGCTTACGGAAGTCGATGCAAAACCGGACAGACCCATCGGGTTTCAGAACGAGAACCACCGGGGAGCACCAGGGACTTGTGGATGGTTCGATAACCTTTAGGGCTAACATTTTCTTTATTTCTTCTTCAATAAGATGCTTTCGTGCTTCGGGAATCCGGTAGGGCCGTAGGCGAATGGTTTGGCCCTCCGGTGTTCTAATACTGTGTTGAATTAACGTAGTTCTACCTGGTGTCTCAGAAAAAAATTACGAATGATTTTGTAACAGGGTGGATAGATGGGATTTTTCAGCTTTGGTAAGAGAGCTGTTTATACATGGACCTTCCCGCTGTTCTTCACTAGTGGTGGGATAGAGGTCCATACCTAAAGCAGTGGTTGGGGTTATTAAGAACCCAGTACCAGAGGGGTTAGGAGTGTCTTCTGGTGTTTCCCATTTTTTTAATAAATTGACATGGTATATTTGGGTCCTCTTTGGGTGCTGATTTAATTCGATGAGGTAGGTGACGGGGGAAACCGCTTTTATCACTCTGTAGGGCCCTTGCCATCTAGCTAATAGTTTATTTTCGGAGGTTGGTCGCATTATCAGGACTTGGTCGTTAGGGCGAAAAGACCGTAGTTTGGTCCCCTGATCGTAATAAGCCTTTTGGTTTGCCTGTGCCTTCGCTAGATGCTTCCGTACATCTTCCCATACGGTCTGTAAGTGTGATTTCAATTTAGGGACATACTCTAGCAGGGGTTTTTCTTCGTCTCCTTCTTCTTCTCACATGTCTGCGGCCATATCAAGTAAATTCCGGGGTTGCCTCCCAAACACTAGTTCGAAAGGACTATGGGGGTCATTCCTACCCTGGCGGTCTATGACCGCCAGGGTAGGTGACGGAGGAAGCACCGCCAACAGGCTGGCGGTGCTTCCGGGGGCATTCTGACCGCGGCGGTAAAGCCGCGGTCAGAAAAGGGAAGCCGGCGGTTTCCCGCCGGCTTCCCGCTGCCCCAGGGAATCCTCCACGGCGGTGCTGCAAGCAGCGCCGCCATGGGGATTCCGACCCCCTTCCCGCCAGCCTGGTTCTGGCGGTTTTCACCGCCAGAACCTGGCTGGCGGGAACTGGTGTCGTGGGGCCCCTGGGGGCCCCTGCAGTGCCCATGCCACTGGCATGGGCACTGCAGGGGCCCCCTAACAGGGCCCCACATAGATTTTCAGTGTCTGCGTGGCAGACACTGAAAATCGCGACGGGTGCAACTGCACCCATCGCACCCCTTCCACTCTGCCGGCTCAAATGGAGCCGGCATCCTCGTGGAAGGGGGTTTCCCGCTGGGCGGGCGGGCGGCCTTCTGGCGGTCGCCCGCCAGCCCAGCGGGAAACTCAGAATGACCGCGGTACGGTCTCCTGGCAGTTCCCGCTTGGCGGGCGGTGACCGCCGCCCGCCAATCTAGGAATGACCCCCTATGTCCCGTGGAGGATTGTTCATGAGTCCGGATGGCATAGAGGACCAGAGGCAGTTTCTGGTCCCAGTCCTTTCCGGAGTCATCCACTGTTTTCCTCAGCAGAGTTTTGATGGTGCGGTTATAGCGTTCTACTAAACCGTCAGTTTGGGGGTGGTATACTTAGGTTTTTATCTGAGTGATCCCTATTGTTTTACAGATCTGTTTCATAAGGGCTGACACAAATGGAGTACCCTGGTCGGTTAGGATCTCTTGGGGAAATCCTACTCTAGAGAAGAAGGTTATCATGGCTTGGGCTACTGATTTCGTGGTCATACTTGGTAAGGGAATTGCTTCCGGATATCTGGTAGCGTAGTCTACCAAGACTAGTATATAGGTGTGACCTTTGGATGATGGCAAGAGTGGTCCGACTAGATCCATACCCACACGACTAAATGGAATCTCAATAATGGGCAGGGGGTGTAAAGGGGCTTTCCTCAAGGCTCCTGGTTCTATTAACTGACACCTAGGACACTGTGTGCAGTATTTTCTGATGTGAGCATAAACCCCTGGCCAATAGAATCGCCTTAATAAATATTCCTCAGTCTTTTCTCGACCGCAATGTCTACCCCCTGGCTGGTTATGGGCTAAGAATAGGACCTGATTCCGATAGGGCTCAGGTACCACTAGTTGTTTCTTCTCTCCATTTGTGGACGTAGTGTCTCTATACAGAAGGTTCTTATGAATTAGAAAGTAAGGACCCACTTTCTTTGTGGATTCAGTTTTGGCATTTTTCCATGCATGACATAGAGTGGGGTCCTCCCGCTGGCTAGCTCTGAAAGAGATGGTGACGTTATCGGTACTGGCTACAAGTTTCTCTGGGGGTTTTTCAGACCGTGCAATTTGATAATTTTGTTTCTTTTGTCTTTTCTCCCTTCTGGTCAGTTTTATGCGAACTGGAGAGCTCTCAATATGACTGTTAGAAAACAGTGCTTCCGACCACCAATCAGGAGATTGCACGGGTAATCTTGTTTTATCTAAGAGATCATTGAACGGATATAATCCGTACCGATGACGCAGTCTTCTACCAATCTGTCCATAATCCCTACTGGAAGAAAGTCGTGATACTCTCCGCACTCTACTCTGACCAGCTCTAGTGGATAGTTCTCTTTATCTCCATGAATGCAACAGATAGTAACCCACTGGCTCGGGGTCTGGTCCGTTTGGCTTAACAAGTCTCCGCGTATTACTGACTGGCTACAGCCCGAATCGATCAGAGCTTCTATTGGGGTTCCGTTTACTTTTATGATCTGTTTGAATGTACGATTCCCTCTACCAGTACACAATACTCTACCCCGGGTGACCCCAATTTCCATAGGTTCTACCCCGTCGCCTTTCCTTGGGCACCCTCTCGCAATGTGTCCCCACTCCCCGCAGCTAAAACATTGGGGTTGTTGCATGGGGTTAGTCTCTCCGGGTCTATGGGTCCCTGGTTCTTCTGGTGGTCGTCGGGGAGGATATTTGAGTGGTCCCACTGGAGGTTTGACAGTGTTCCTGGGGCCTAAAGTCTTAACATCAACAGACCGGTGATAGGCGCAGGCTAGATCTACAGCCAGTTCCGTATCTATCTTGGGATGCTGTCTTATCCAGTTCCTGGTACTGCCTGGGAGGGAGTCTAGGTACTGTTCCAGAATAACTGCTTTAATGATATCTTCTCGGTCTGTTCCTAACGGCCCCACCATTTCAGCCCCAAATCCTTAACCCTGAAATAGAAAGTACGGGGATCCTCACTCTGTCCCCATTTCACCTTTCTAAACTTCATCCTATAGTACTCTGAGTCATGATCCACCCTTTCTAGGATACTACTCTTAATATCCTTGTAAGGAGTAGTACCGCCAGGATTAGCGGCCTGGTATGCTGTTTGAAGGATGCCCGTTAGGAGGGGCGCGATATACTGGCCCCATCGTTCTTCCGGGCATTGGGCCGAGGATGCCACACGTTCGAAATTTGTGAAGAAGGAGTCAGGGTCTTCCCCTTCTTGGAACTTTTGTAGTACCGAGCTAAGAACATTAGGGTGTACTTTGCTGGCTGCAATGGTATCAGTTAATTTCTAGAGCGCAGTCTCATGCCCCAGCTGGTTATTAGCCATGATGGTGGCTTGGCTTTTTAATGCCGTTTGACGGGCCTCTCGGTCTTCTTTTGCCTCCCTTTGATGAGCCTCCCACACCAGTTGGAGGTGTTGCTGACCCTCTGCCAACTGCTTAATCATATCCTCTAGCGTAGGTTTCTCCCCCATCCTGTTCGCCTCTTTGTACCGCCTAGGGACTCTAAATCCCACTTCTGACACCACTGTGGTGGGGAATCGGCGGTACAGAGGACTCTGGGCCGTATGTAGAGAGGGAAAATGTATTTCTTTAGGAAGTTGAAACAATAGGTAATGGAAGTTAATGTGGTAACAAAAGTCTGATTGCGAAAATTCCAGTTGACTTCTTCTTTTTATAACGTCTCTGTTCTTTGTCTTCCTTTAGGTCTCCTGGATGGCGCCGATTCGCGTGACCTCCCAGTTGGTACCGAAAACAAAACACAGGAGCGAAAACAAAGGTAAGTGGTTTGTGGGGGTTCTGGCGTAGTTTTAGTGTGTAGACATGCAGGGGGGGGGGAACTCTTGAGATAGAGGTGGAGGGGTATATAGATAGACCCGGTAGTGAGGGGTGAGAGGTTCGATGCACTGGTGATAAGTATCTTTCTCAGTGCTCTGCCCAAGTTTTCACCCGTTTATTTACGTTCTCCGTGACCCCCTTTACACATGCCCTTCCTCAATCCCACCCCTCGTCTCTCCGCCTCCTCTCCCCTGTGCCCCAATAGATAAAATGGGTTGTCGGCGTCCTTGTAACAAGGACCGTACCTGGTTAAGCCACGACCCTCCAGGGTCGTGTCGGAAAGTGCTCTTTTCCGCGTCTCGACTCTTTTCTGGATGTTCCCCGCGGTGTACTGGAACCACCTCCAGTCCGGTCTCGTCCTCCTCTACGCGCAGCGTCTTTTCCTCTTCTGTCGTCAGTCTCGTCCTCGGACAGAACTCCTCCTTTCCCCTCCTGCAGTCCGTCTTTCCTTTTGATGGTGGACCCGGAAATCCGGGTTCCAAGCATCCAAAGGCGTTCCCATGTCTCCATGGGAACGCGCGAGTCCTCCGATTGAGGCGCGCGAAAGGCGCCAGTCCGAGGAGCTGCAAGACGCCGTCAAGGAGACCCGTCTACACAGGTCTAACAGGGTGGCACAATAAGTGCTGCAGGCCCCCTTGTATTATTTCATTTACAGGCCCTGTGTATATGGTATAACACTTTACTAGGGACTGATAAGTAAATTAAATATGCCAATCAGGTGTAAGCCAATTTTACCATATTTTATGGAGTGAGTACAGTACAGGCATGTTAGCACTGGTTAGCAGGGATAAACTGCAAAGAGTCCTAGTGACAGCTAAAATGAATTCAGAAAAAATAGGAGGGTGAAGGGAAAACATTTGGGTAAAGAACACCACAAATTGACAGATCTAACAGTGTGGATCAGTGAAAAAGTTGAATTACTTGATATGGAAGCTGTTCTTGGGCACATCAAGCTGCAGCATTAGGCATTGCTTACTCCAGTTCAGGAATGATGAACTGTTCACTAGGGGTGGCGTACACCTATCTAACAAGTGTCATGAGTTTTTCATACAAACAGTTATTGATGCTATATCTGAGAGGGCCCAGTCTTTGATGGGAGGGTGCTTTCTTTAGTGACCTCTTCATCCTGTGGGGACAATTTCACTAAAAGATAAGAGACTGCCTAGGACACTGTGGGAAAACTGGGCTGATTGCAGAAGCCCCTAACTTTTTTGCCCCCATTTTTCACTTATGCTAGTGTTTTTCTGACTCTGATGGTGCCCTGTTACTGCTAACTAGTCCCATGGCCTGTGTTCTTATTAAAATGGATTTGCAAATTTGGCTAATAATAATTGGCTGTATCAACCTACCTATAAGTCCCTAGTATATGGTAGAGCACATAGGTTCAGGGACCTCCAGCATAGGTGGTACACCCATAGGTGCATTGTTGTGGTACCAAGTGTCATTTGCTTTCTCGCTGCTTTTAAGTTAAAGTTACCTCAAATTTGACTTTGAAATTAAAAGTACTTCCAAATTCTTAACTACCTTATTTTCCAAATATGTCACCCCTTAGGTGTGCCCTAGGTGTCTTCAGGGATGGATGCAGTGTAACTATAAGCAGGGACTTTTAAAAAGATGTTTAACAATCCCTGTTAAGGGAAGAATAGCTGAATTCATTTTCTCACATTGCAGTGAATGGGCTCCATAGGCTAACATTGGGAGAATTTTACTTTTTGTTAATAAAGTCTCAAAAGGAGCCAAATATGTCAAGTTTGGTATCAAACTTATTGTTATAATAAATCCCAAAACTTGCCATTGTTGAAGTTAACATAACTAACTCAGGAAAAGAGTTTTATAACTGTACCTGAAAGTTGCCAACATCAGCCCTGTAGTAGCCTTCTCTGATTGGGCAGGCTCTGGCAGCTCGGCCAGGCTGCCTAGATGAGGTGTGGAGTGGTTTGGACTGAACACAAATGAGGTGCCTGGGGAGGAGAACTACCTCAGCAGATGGTGAAACAGGTTGGGGAAGAGCAGCCAAACTGTACTTCAAAGGGGAGAAGGACATTTGGGCCAGCAAGTGGACCACTCCAGTTTCCTGCAAAACCAGACAGCCAGTTGCCCCTCAATTAGATTAAGAGAGGTCTGGAAAGGGGTATCCCAAGGGAAACTGACACACACCAGTGGTTAGGCCCAGCTAGACCTAACCTCTGAGAATGAATTTTTCCAATTTTGGATCCATTTTGGATTTTTGGGGAATGTTGCTCCCTGGGACTGATTCTTTCCACACTTCTTAGGAAGTGGTCACTTAAGAGGGTGGTGGCCTGCACATGATTGGTCAAGAGCCCCCCCTGCTTTCCACCCCAGGAGCAAGAATAAAATTGGCAGAGCTGCACCCCACCTCAGATCCCTACAAGGAACAAAGACAAGAAGAAGGACTGCCCTGCCGGAGTCTTGACCTGCACTCTAAAGGACTGCACCAGCTGCACATTCGGGCTCCACCACTAAAAGGACTTTGACTGTCTTCAACTGCTTCAAGAAGGGACTCCCTGTTTACTACAGGTAGAAAATAGCTGACCAGAGTCCTCTGCATCAAGCCCTGAAGAATCTGACCAGCTGACCTGTGAGCAGTGGTCATTTCTGGATTTGAGCCACGTGCATTCTGAGAGTTGGAGTCACTACCCTCAAGAAGCAGCCAGAGCTTCTGGAATGTTGGGATGAGTTGTGGTCTACTAAAGGACTGTCAAAGACCTTCTAGAAGAAGATCCAGAAGTTTGGAGAAGATTGGAGCACTGTTGGAAAAAGCTCCATAAGTGGACAGACTCTACGTGAGTCAAGCTGGCTTATGTCGACTGCGACCCAGTCTGACTTGCAGATTCATCCTGCTGAAAAGCTCCAGTGACCCAGACTTCCAGGATTTCACTGGAGGCTTGTGGAAAGGCAATCCAACGATGTTGACTTGAAATCGGCTTGCTGTGGAGAGTCATCTGGCTTCAGAGAGAAAAAGCTCCAAAAAAGTGACAAAGTCTGAACGTAAAAAGTTGAATGAGGCTTACCACGTAGGGTATGCGAGGAGGGCTTCAGGGAGGTCAGCTTCAATTTCAAGTTCATCCCAGATGAAGCTTTCCATCAGAAAAAATCATCGAAGACTGAAAGTAGAGTTCTTCACTGAGGTCTCCTGCAAAGTGTATCCCAAGAGGGCTCCAAGGAGGTCAGATCCGACTTGCGGCTTCATCCCAGTGAAGAAACTCATCCTGAAAAAAAAAGTGTAACTCAGAAGGTAAAACTTTGACCGAGGCCTCTCGCTGACTGTAGCCAAGCAGGGCTTCATCACGGTTTGCCTCAAATTTTGACTTTGCCCTGGTGGAGTGCGACCAGATGTCCAGATTTGTGCTTTTAGTTTCAATGCACTAAAAAAAAATGTAATGCTTAAAAATTCATATCTCTGGCTCCTTTACTGGATTTTTGCTGTTGTGTCATTTTAAAGATAAACATATAATCTATCTTTATAAATTGGAGTTGGATTTTTATTCTGTTTTATGTTTTACTTATTTACTGTTTTGTGATTTTTAAATGCTGTGCACACTTGTCTCCTAACTTCAGCCTAACTGCTCGTTGCCAAGCTACCAAGGTTGAGCTGGGATTAATTTATTGAGACCTTACTGGACCTAGAGGGGGTTAGTGGGCTATTGCTAAGTGTAGGTACTTACTTGCCCTTACCAATATTCCACTTTTCAACAGACACCTTACATTATTTTTGCTTGTGATCCTCTAAACGGGAATAGGAATCACCTGCATGGGGCTGGCTAGAGGAGAGACAGACCTGCTGGTCATCATGAGCTTTCTAGCACTACCTCTAGGTTGCCTGTGGTTTCAATATCTTTGTGATGTAAGGCTGGCATGTTTGTCATGGATGCCTTTAACACAGACTGTGTGTTATGAAGGTCCCTTGTGAATATGTTGCGGGATTCTGTGTATATGCTATTCTACTACTCATATTGCATCACATACCATGCTGTAGTAATTGAAGTACCATTTATGCATGTCTTTTTTTGGCATTATACATCATGCCCTTCGGGGCTGGGGTGTAAATTATTGGCATTATGCGCCTGCCCCTGCAGTGTGTGTAAATTAAGAACTTGAGAGAACTGTAATTGTTAATGTCTAAATGCTTTATGATTTCTTTGCTTTTCTGAGAATATCTTTTTTGATAAGTCTTGCATCTCGCAATACCCTCACAATTTTTAATGCTTTAGAAATTTTTAGGGCCTGATTTAAGAAAAGTGGCGCTGCACCAAGTGCAGAGCCTTTTTTCTTGTGCCCCTTAGTGCACCTCTGACACCACCATGTGTGTGCCATATCTAAGATACCATGCACCTTGGCAGTGGTGAGGGAACTAGGGTCAAAATGTTTGATGCTAGTACGGAGCTTTGCATGTTAGCATCACACATTTTAATGTTGATCCTGTAAAGCCCATTGAGGCTCATTGTAAACAATGGTGTGCCTCCTTTTAATGCCTGCTCTAAGCAGGCATTAAAAGTGCCAAAAAAATGATGCAAAGAAATCTCTTAGATTTCTCTGCACCATTTCTTTGCCCCCCTGCCCCCAGTGGGGGAACGCCCGCTTTGCATACATTATGCCTGGCACAGGCATAATGTAGCCCAAAGCATTACAAACTGGCGCACTGCATGCGCTGCGCCACTTTAAAAATGTAGTGCAGCGATTGTGGCCTTGTTGGGTCACATTCGCTTAAAATATTACAAAAAATGGCACTAATGTGGTACAAGGAGGCGCTAGGGGCTCTTAAATCTGTCCTTTAGGCCATGATTTATACTTTTTTGCGCCACATTTGCATCATTTTTTTACGCAAAAGCAGCGTAAACGTACAAAATACAATTGTATTTTGTAAGTTTGCGCCGCTTTTGTGTCACAAAATGACACAGATGCAGTGCAAAAAAGTATAAATCAGGGCCTTAGTAGTTTAGCGATTCTTGTTGAGATTCAATTACCCTACATTCTGTTTAGCACACTTTCAATTTGCCTCTGTCTATCATTTGCTTTTGAAACCTACCATAACAAGAGTGAGTGGATGTTCTGCTGTTGTCTGAGGAGTCAGACATGTTAGTTGCAATGTCAATGGACGTTGTGTGCACAGGAGAATATTCTGACCCACACACAATTCCACCCAGGTCATTAGCAATAGTAGACCATTTTTAAATAATGCAAAAGTGCCTCCATATTTGGCATGGCAGACAGACTGGCCTGTGGAAATTAATAAAACGGCCTGTTAAAGGGTGATTTACGACAGAAGAATAGGGAAGAGGAGCAGGAAAGCATTTACAAGCCTCTCACATCAGGCACAATAACACGTTGCCAAACAGGCCATGTCCTAAAGTAGTTTTCAAATCTTTTCTAAAAGGTTTAATGACTTGTGCAGGAAGAGGATTGCAGACAATGGAAAGCAGACAATGGAGCGCAAAGGGGCAATTCAACAAACTATAACAAAACCAGGCAAAACAGATTTATTGGTATTAGTCAGCAGTGTGGATACATCTTTACTTTGTTGACATGTACATAAGACGCTCTCTTCTCCATTGCCTCGAGGCGGATACCTGCAAACCAAATAAAGTTTATTGAATGATAGTCTAATGTGAATACGGATTGTAGTGGCCCTTTTGGAATGCTGTTTAGCTTTGGATGTTATTGCTGTACTTGGATTTCATTGTTCTTTCTCAATCACTACAAGAACAGCGCCAATATACCATGTTTTTATAGTCCACTCCAGTTTGCAAAATAAAATACCTAACTGGAGCAGTCTGCTGAAATACAGGGCTGTTATGAGGAAATTCGTGTGGGTTGAAGTGGGGCTCCCTGCGCGGTTTTCTTGGCAGGGTCTGGATTCCTGGTGCAGTCCGATATTAAAAGTGAGCCACTGATGTCCTCTCACAGCAGGACTCTGCTTTGTACTTTCCTTAGTGAGTGACTCAGCTGAGAGCCAACAAAACTCGGACTCCGGTTTCGTAATTGGTTCATTCTCCAAAGTGAGCTAGATGAAAAGGCTCCTTTTAACTTTAGTTTCACTATTTGCTCAGTAGAGTTATGTTCTAATAAAAATACAGCACAAAATCTGAGTATCAAACTATGGATGAAGCAGGTTTTCGACAATTAATGATGCTGCTCTTTGCCATCAGTCATTGTTCTACTTAGGAGCCTGCTGCTTCATAGAGTTTGACCTTACATAATAGACACTATTTTATTAGACCTGTTCCCCAGGCAGTCCAGCATACTTGCATCTCGGTGCTGTCTCCTATAAACTTATTTTTTGAGACGGGGCACTGTGTATGAAGGTATGAGAAGAAAAAAGGATTTACAGTTTTTTTCATTTAATGCAAAAGACTGTTTTTCAAAGCAGGGCACTAAAGATATTTCAGTAGATTGCAAAACTTATGTGAAAGAGGGCTTCACTTTATAAGAACATTCTAAAATGAAGAAATGCCATACATTTAAAATGTACTTTGCGGGGTGTGGCCAAGATGGGAAAGGAGGAAGACGTACTCTTGGATCTCTCCCCTGACTCTGAGAATGCCTGATTAACATCTGGGGCTCAGGAGACCACCTCCCCCCCGGTATCGCTGATCTTCCTTTCGGGTATGGGATCGCCTCTCAGCCCCTTCAAGATAAAATAGACGCAAGAAGGATCGCCACAGGCCCCTGCTGAAAACTCAAAATGGCGGCCGCCAAGCACAGGAGAGGGCAGCCTGATAGCGGGGCCTCTACCAGGGATTGATTGCAATAGCGAATCGCCGACCATTGCCTCGGCTCACACAGCGACTGCGAGGTAGCTGGCCCTGTGGGCAGTCCAGCCCAGCGACGTAGGCGCCAGCTGTGTTGCTCTGGCCCCTTCTGCAAAGGCACCCGGCCCACCACTGAGGGGCAAGGCCACCGGCCGGAGAGTTCCTCACCCAGCGCATGGCATGGCCGGCCCAGGAACAATGGTCCGAGACTCTGGGGGTGAGAGTGGAGTCTCGTAAGTCACACAGCAAGCACAAGGGAGCAGACTGAACTGCGCTCTCACGCCGAACAGCCAGAAGAAAGTGGCAACTGCTGGGCACAGGTGAGGACTCTGGCTATTCCTCGTGCAACGCTGACAGGCCTGGGGATACTGCAGCGACTGATGCCATGAAGCCAGAACAGTAGGCCCGCAACGTGACCCTGCGCTACATACACTCCCCTGACTCCACCGAGATAGTAATGGGACTTGACCTGGACCCAAAGAGGGTAAACAGTGGTCCTGGTCACACAAGCAGGTGCACAGCAACAGCAATCCTGCCAGAGATGATCAGCAGGAACAGATATCGTACCCCCATGCATCGCTGCAGGGAACGGGGGATGACTCGGCCTCCCTGCGGGACGAGAGCAGACCACCTGATGCTGGAGGCACCAAACAGGAGCTGAGACTCTCTGCCAATGCCCAGAAGCAATGCACATTACTAAAGGGCAGGCCCACGAGGGGACTAAATGACAAAGAAGCAACCAGCATGCAAAAAGGATGCCCCTTTCAGGATAGGACACAACCTACACCTCGAGGCAAACAAATGGCCTAGCTTCGCTACCATAGGTGAGAGATGTCTCAGCGCAGCCCCTTTGACACCCAATGATACATTGGGCCAGTTGGCTTAACTGCGCAAGTGACAACCGGGTTATCATTGCATACGCCTAGAGAACTCCAAGGGCATTGAGTGAAATAGAATCCTACAATAGCAAGGATAGAGAGAGGGGCAATGACCAGCCAGGCACCGGAGACACTGTGGAATCTACATCTGGACCTAGGGCCCCTTTCCCTCCATTACAGGCCAAAGTATACAGTCTTAGGGTGGGGAACCAGGGGTCACATGCCCCTTTTATACAGCGTGAGGCCTCAATCCAAAGCATCACAACCCTACACCCAGCAGGCACTCAGCTGCTGCCATGACCTGCCAAAACTGGGAACGCCCTCACAGGTCCCTATAGGCTTCACACAGCCCCTTCACCTAGAAGCACACAAGACAAACACTCTGGTGGAGAAGCCGCCTGGCTCCGAACTAGGAGGTGATCTGGGGACCTTGGCTTGCTTATGGGGCCCCTTGCCTCCCTGGGGTGGCTTAGTGGCTCCTACTTCAGCTACCCTCCCTCCTGCTACAAGAGTCCAAAAGCCAAAAAAAATGACACAGCACCACAAATGTGAATGACCATGGTGTTTGCAAGGAGCTAAAGAGAACAACCCCTCAAGGACATGCTCTCTCCAGCCAGCAGGTTGTAAAGGGGAAAACACTTCCGCGCCCTCCAGCTCGGACCCTCTCCCCGGGGGTGAAGATGTGGAGGACCAAGTAACCTGCTCCTTCATGGAAGTGCTCTTTATATCCTTGAACAATTACTTTCGGTCAGTTAAAACACAGGAGATAGAGTTGCTGCATGGGAGGACAGGGAGATGCCTAGAGATGAAGAAAGGGAGCAACTTCAGCAGGAGGTTCTGTGACCCAAGAGCAGCATATTGAAATCCAGTCCTATGCAAAAGACCTTGAAAACAGGTCTCAACATAATAACATCAGAAGTATAGGTGCCCCACAGGGAGCGGAGGAAGGAGATGTGGAATCCTATGTCATAGCTCTCTTCGCTTAGGTCTTGGATACCCCAGGTGACTAACAGGTCCAGCTAGAAAGGGCTCACAGAGTGGGCGTTCCTCGATCGGGGCCATTGCACAATGCCCAGATACTGGTGTGTGTCCGCGACATTCCCCTGAAAGAGCAGATATTGCATAAGGCAGGAGAAGAGCATCCACTGAAATTCAGGAGACACCCCATTACATTGTACCAGGACCTATCAGCTGTGACACTGCAGCAATGCAGAGACTTTCGTTCAGTGATCACCTTCCTCCAAGAACAAGACGTCTCCTACTTGTGGGGCCACCTATTCAGACTCATTTTTAAATGGGACGAGACACTCCACCAGGTCCACTCCTTAAAAGCTGGCTGAGATTTGCTGGGAATTGACCCATCAAGAGCAGAGGGGACTTCACTCTCCTTGGTGAATCAGAGAGCTAGGAAAAGAACTGGGAAGCGGAGGCTTCCACCATCCCCCTGTGATCTACACCTGGATCCTAACACCATAGCCTAAGAGCAGAGACTCTTACAACTGATTGCTAGAAAACATTGATGAAGTCCTCATATCACATAGAGTGACTTGCGAAGGGGGGTGAGAGAGGGGAGGGGATCAAGTTATGGCTAATAAGAGAACCAGACTTGATAATGGCTTAGGTCTATGGACATACCACTGGAACACCTGTCGCTCCACCCGGGGCACTGGACCTACCTGGGACATAAAACAGTTTGGTTGTCGGTTTGCTAGATAGGACCTGTTTGTCTTCTCACTTGGGAGAGTACCCAGACCATAGACCAATCTTCCCTGTGTGGAATGATCTAAATATTCCCAATACAGATATGAGTACAGGCTATGGCCCCACTAACACAATATGGCTAAGCATAGAGCAGCGAATAGCCGCCCACGATATAAACAAACACAATGGCCGGACTTATCTTTGAGTGTCAAGGAGTTGAATAACCCAGTTAAAAGACGAGTCATGGCCTCCTATCTGGAAAATTGAGGGACTGATGTTTGTCTCCTCCAGGAGACACACCTGATTCTTAGTGTCGTCTTCAGTCCAAAATATTGCCACAACAATTTTTTTCTTCTGCCGCCAATAAGACAGCAGGGGTTGCTATAATGGTGGCACAAAGTGACAAGGCAACAAAGTGGTAGAGATAAGGGGTTGCCTACTAAATCATTGCATCCACACAAGGCTACATGTTCGCACTGGTTTCTCTATACTCACCTAATGAGGGTCCGGAAGCCTTCCTCTGCTGCCCAGTTACAAAGGTCATGGCCTTACGACCTCTGAACTTGGATGGGACTCTGATAGGAGGAGAACTTAATATAGTTTTTAGCAACACTCTAGAACAATCTGCTTTGAGAATAGGCAGAATGGGAGAACTGGCTGATGAATGCAAATACTGTCTTCAGGAAATACGCCTTAAGAAACTCTGGAGAGAACTCCACCCGACCACACATGACTATACAGTGTATTCGGACACCCACAAATCAAACACAAGAATAGACTACCTCCTAAGGACCACAGAAGTCCAACGCTTATCCTTTACATGCAACATAGATGCCCGTTCTGGGACCATGCAGCAAAAACAGTAGACAAAGCGCTCCCCCGACACCGCACACATATCAACCATGGCACCTGCGTGAAACTCTTCTACGTAAAACCGAAGTGGTGCAGCAGATCACTACTGCAATAAGTGGCTTCCTCACTATCAATGGCAGCCCTGATACCCCTATCTCCCTCCTTGGGGACGCTATGAAAACAGTAATCAGAGGAGAGTTTATCACGCTATCGGCAGACGACAACAAGGCTCGGAAAGAACAATGCACATCCTTGCAGGCCCAGGCACAAGAACTGGAACACATACACCACCACACAGGTGCCTCAAGGGTATGGCGACAGTTAGAAGCCACTAGAAAACAGCTGGCAGGGCTGGATATGGATAGAGTTGAGTATTCTCTAAGGCGTCCAAAGCATTTGTTCTATATTGTGGATCACAGGAATGGGCTTTTTCTTGCTAATAAATTGCATACTCAGTGACAGAGAGTGAGGATCAAGGCCCTGGATGGGGGAGACAGGAGATATATCTCCAGTGACTGCCAAATAGCAGACCGCTTCCGGGACAGAGTACACCGGCCATACTTGGATATGGTACTGTCATGCTTTGGCTTTGGAGAGCGCTTTAACACCTGTATATTAGGCAATTAAAGCTCCCCAAGGGCATTCCTTTGAGTTAATGGCATAACATCAGCCCCCCACATAATCAGTAGAGGGACAAGGCAGGGCTGCCCACGTCACTTTTGCTTTTCACCCTCTACATGAAGCTCTTTGCACAGAGGGTGCGTGATATTCCAGATGTAACAGGGGTATGCTTCATAGAGTTTGACCTTACATAATAGACACTATTTTATTAGACCTGTTCCCCAGGCAGTCCAGCATACTTGCATCTTGGTGCTGTCTCCTATAAACTAATTTTTGAGACGGGGCACTGTGTCTAAAGGTATGAGAAGAAAAAAGGATTTACTGTTTTTTTCATTTAATGCAAAAGACTGTTTTTCAAAGCAGGGCACTAAAGAAATTTCAGTAGATTGCAAAACTTATGTGAAAGAGGGCTTCACTTTATAAGAACATTCTAAAATGAAGAAATGCCATACATTTAAAATGTACTTTGCGGGGTGTGGCCAAGATGGGAAAGGAGGAAGACGTACTCTTGGATCTCTCCCCTGACTCTGAGAATGCCTGATTAACATCTGGGGCTCAGGAGACCACCTCCCCCCCGGTATCGCTGATCTTCCTTTCGGGTATGGGATCGCCTCTCAGCCCCTTCAAGATAAAATAGACGCAAGAAGGATCGCCACAGGCCCCTGCTGAAAACTCAAAATGGCGGCCGCCAAGCACCGGAGAGGGCACCCTGATAGCGGGGCCTCTACCAGGGATTGATTGCAATAGCGAATCGCCGACCATTGCCTTGGCTCACACAGCGACTGCGAGGTAGCTGGCCCAGGGGGCAGTCCAGCCCAGCGACGTAAGCGCCAGCTGTGTTGCTCTGGCCCCCTCTGCAAAGGCACCCGGCCCACCACTGAGGGGCAAGGCCACCGGCCGGAGAGTTCCTCACCCAGCGCATGGCATGGCCGGCCCAGGAACAATGGTCCGAGACTCTGGGGGTGAGAGTGGAGTCTCGTAAGTCACACAGCAAGCACAAGGGAGCAGACTGAACTGCGCTCTCACGCCGAACAGCCAGAAGAAAGTGGCAACTGCTGGGCACAGGTGAGGACTCTGGCTATTCATCGTGCAACGCTGACAGGCCTGGGGATACTGCAGCGACTGATGCCATGAAGCCAGAACAGTAGGCCCACAACGTGACCCTGCGCTACATACACTCCCCTGACTCCACCGAGATAGTAATGGGACTTGACCTGGACCCAAAGAGGGTAAACAGTGGTTGCTGGTCACACAAGCAGGTGCACAGCAATACGCCCACGATATAAACTAACACAATGGCCGGACTTATCTTTGAGTGTCAAGGAGTTGAATAACCCAGTTAAAAGACGAGTCATGGGCTCCTATCTGGAAAATTGAGGGACTGATGTTTGTCTCCTCCAGGAGACACACCTGATTCTTAGTGTCGTCTTCAGCCCAAAATATTGCCACAACAATTTTTTTCTTCTGCCGCCAATAAGACTGCAGGGGTTACTATAATGGTGGCACAAAGTGACAAGGCAACAAAGTGGTAGAGATAAGGGGTTGCCTACTAAATCATTGCATCCACACAAGGCTACATGTTCGCACTGGTTTCTCTATACTCACCTAATGAGGGTCCAGAAGCCTTCCTCTGCTGCCCAGTTACAAAGGTCATGGCCTTACGACCTCTGAACTTGGATGGGACTCTGATAGGAGGAGAACTTAATATAATTTTTAGCAACACTCTAGAACAATCTGCTTTGAGAATAGGCAGAATGGGAGAACTGGCTGATGAATGCAAATACTGTCTTCAGGAAATACGCCTTAAGAAACTCTGGAGAGAACTCCACCCGACCACACATGACTATACAGTGTATTCGGACACCCACAAATCAAACACAAGAATAGACTACCTCCTAAGGACCACAGAAGTCCAACGCTTATCCTTTACATGCAACATAGATGCCCGTTCTGGGACCATGCAGCAAAAACAGTAGACAAAGCGCTCCCTCCGACACCGCACACATATCAACCATGGCACCTGCGTGAAACTCTTCTACGTAAAACAGAAGTGGTGCAGCAGATCACTACTGCAATAAGTGGCTTCCTCACTATCAATGGCAGCCCTGATACCCCTATCTCCCTCCTTGGGGACGCTATGAAAACAGTAATCAGAGGAGAGTTTATCACGCTATCGGCAGACCACAACAAGGCTCGGAAAGAACAATGCACATCCTTGCAGGCCCAGGCACAAGAACTGGAACACATACACCACCACACAGGTGCCTCAAGGGTATGGCGACAGTTAGAAGCCACTAGAAAGCAGCTGGCAGGGCTGGATATGGATAGAGTTGAGTATTCTCTAAGGCGTCCAAAGCATTTGTTCTATATTGTGGATGACAAGAATGGGCTTTTTCTTGCTAATAAATTGTATGCTCAGTGACAGAGAGTGAGGATCAAGGCCCTGGATGGGGGAGACAGGAGATATATCTCCAGTGACTGCCAAATAGCAGACCGCTTCCGGGACAGAGTACACCGGCCATACTTGGATATGGTACTGTCATGCTTTGGCTTTGGAGAGCGCTTTAACACCTGTATATTAGGCAATTAAAGCTCCCCAAGGGCATTCCTTTGAGTTAATGGCATAACATCAGCCCCCTACATAATCAGTAGAGGGACAAGGCAGGGCTGCCCACGTCACTTTTGCTTTTCACCCTCTACATGAAGCTCTTTACACAGAGGGTGCGTGATATTCCAGATGTAACAGGGGTATGCTTCAGTGGGGAAGAACGTTCTATCTGCCTGCACGCAGATAATGTAACAGTGGCTCTTGATTACCCTTCGGCAGCACTTCCATCCTTCCTGGAAGAGGTTGAGCAATTTGATTCAGCCTCAGGCTTCTCAGTGAATGTCACAGGCCCTCAATTCCACGGTCCCATTAGCCGAGGAAGCACTCCTGGCCAGACGTTTTCCCATACAATGGAAGAAAGACTCTATCAGCTATTTAGGCATAAAACTGTCCACCTCCGTGGCCACCACTGAAGTTCTTAACTACAAGGTGCTGGTCACAAAGACCACCAAGGACTTGGCCACATGGCGACTCTACTGCCCCTCATGGCTAGGCAGAATTGGTGCTGTAAAAATGGTAATCCTCCTGAGTGTCCTCTTTCTGTTCCAGACCCTCCCGGTTATTCCACCAAATGGGATGCTTGCCTCACTACAAAAGTCTAATACCAGTAGTTTACATCTCAGCAGGGGAGCCTGTGATTGAGGGCAGGGGTTGCTGGATCCCAGTTTTTACCTTAGTTTGCCCTTACCTGTCTTATTGCACTGATCTGCCACTCTGCTTTAGCATGGTGACATGACATACCCACTATCAGGCCCTCCTCATGACAGACTACTTAGAATGGCACAGAGTGCGTCCACGCAGCCTGTGGCAAGTTCAGTTGCCGTTACTGCTTTTACTTTCCTTGTAAGCGCCTCAGCGCTTTTTCAGTAGGTGCCTGGCTCCTGTATACATTGGGTGCCATCTTAGTAGAGGACCAGACCCATTGTAGTAGTTTTTTGCTTTGTGTACTCCTCGTTTCTGTTGCCTTAGTTCTGCATTACCAGTAGCCACATCTCAGCAGGGGAGCCTGCTATTTGGGACAGAGGTTGCTGGATCCCAAGTTTTTTACTTTTAGTTTACCCTTACCTGTTTTATTGCACTGATCTGCCACTCCACGTTAGTGCAGTGACAGGACACGCCCACTATGATGCCCTCCTCATGATGGGCTATTTAGAACAGCACAGAGCACGTCTAAGGCAATTCCGTCTGTGCCTCTCCATGCCTCGTCCATGCCCAGGGCTAGGCTCCCTGGTTGGGAGGGACCCCACGATGTTAGCCACAGAAATATACTAAGGAGGAGCTGCTTGCTTTTAATCCAGTAGGGAAAATGGTGAATTGTTCCAAATTGAGCCCATTAACTTACACTTGACTGCATGATGTTTGCAATCAATGCAGCACTAAATTATGTTATATTGAAACACTGGCTGGCATGGCAAAGGCTCAGGGGGTCATCATGAACACGGCAGGAAACACCATCGACCGCCGTGGGGACAGTGAACAGAAGACTGCCATTGGCGGTGAACAGAAACCTGCCATATAAAGATGCAAAAATCAGAATCCTCAAAAAAAATCCCAGCCACCAGTCACAGCTAGGACCTTGTTGGCAGAAACGCAGGACCTCCCACCCCGCCACCGCTGAGTACATAATCTCCCCACCCTCCCAATAATGATGCACAAATCACTGCGGCGGTCAGTGGAAGCCAAACGACCATTGCCGGTACAAACCGCCACAGCCAGAAAGTGGACCCAACAGTAAGAAATGCACACATTGGCAAGTCTGAAACCCACACACCTGACACACATCCACAACACTATAAAGCACTCAAAGACATACCCCACAATCCTTTGCAACAACATTAGGACAACTGATACAGAGAACCCCAGAAGCAGACACTGAATGCCACAATACACTATACATACACCCAACCACACAAGAGCACCCTCACCTAGATCCACACAACACACAACTCACAACACACACCATGGCACCCCCCCAAACACCACACTTCACAGAAATGGAGTTAAGGACCATGGTGGACGAAATACTGAAGGTCGAGCCACAATTATTCTGGGCACAGGTCCAGCACACAGCCATCGGCAGGAAGATGGAGATATGGCAGACAACAGTGAACAAGGTCAATACAGTGGGCCACATCCACACATGAGGGACGACATCCGCAAGAGATGGAATGACCTGCGCAGGAAGGTGAAGTCCATGGCATCCCGGCACAACATTTCAGTCCAGAAGACTGGGGGAGGACCTCCACCAACACCACCGACTACACTGACTGGGAGGTAAAGGTACTGGCCATCCTGCACCCTGAGGGACTCCCTAGACTTACTGGAGGAAAGGACTCGGGTAAGTCATCTAAATTTACCCCATATCCATCACACCTGTAATGCATGCACCACCCCTCCAACAGCCACCAGGACCACTACCCCACCCAGGCCACATTCACAACATCCAGTCACCCTTTATTCCCACAAACCCACTAGCAGGCCCACATCCCTCCCCCTGTGCACAGCCACCTACCGCTGCAAGGAATCACAAAGGCACTACACCACCCACAATGCACCTCCACATCCTAAGCAAAATGCAGTGGCAACCTCACAAAGGCACCCTGCATGGCCCAAAAGTAGAAAAACCTGCACAAAACAGCCCAGACCTGTGCACCCCATCCGATCATGCAATTGTAACAGACATGTCCATTCCCCCAACAGGCACCACCACCCATACCACCCTGATGGACAGGACAAGGAGTGGCAGTGCCCCACAGAGAGACAGAGGCACCACCCAGGCCACTGGAGAGGGAACCCTGGACATTGACGAACGCCCTGGCCCCTCACACAGTCCTGGACTGTCACCATCCAGCAGCCCCATCCAGGACCCCACTGACACCCCTACCACCCAGCAAGCAACATCAGCCCAGGGCAACCATCCCCACACCTGTGTATCCAGGCCACAGACTGGTGGGACACATGGACAAAGGCCACAGTCACCCCCTACCAACAGACAGGAAGACAAAGGCCCCAGTACAAGTGGTACCGCCAGACTTGTGCAGGGGATACAGGCACAGGGGGCTAGGCCCAGTGGGAGGGCATCAGTGGCCCGTGGGGGAGGCCACAGGATGGATGCTGCAGCCCAGGACGTGATCTCTGAGGTCCTGGGAGCATACCACCATACAGAGGACAGATTGGCCCAGATAGTTTCCACCCTGGAGGAGAGTCAAAGGATGCAGGTAGCACACCACCAGGAGGCTATAGAGCAGTGGAAACTGCACAATGCCACCATGGCCAAAATAGCAGGTGTGCTGCTGCACCTTGTCCCAACACAGCCATAGGCCCCCACAGACCAGGAAGCCCTAGTTACAGGGAAAGATACAGACCGGACAACAACATCAGCAGCAGCAACTGGACTTGAGCCACCATCTCAGGACACACAGGAGACCTGCATCTCAACCCGTACAGACCAACACCAGGCACCCAAGTGGTCCCTCAGGCCCAGATATGGGACAGGAACACCAGCCAAGACCAAGGCCCCCTCAAAGAAGTGACTCTGGCAAGAACTGTCCTCCAAGTGTGCCACTGAACCACCGTCCACACGGCGACCATGTATCCCTATTGGACAACCATCAGTAGCCCACTCAGATCACTGTAAACTACACAATGTAATCCCTGCACCAAATAAAACACCAGTTCACCAATTACAATATCCATGTCATTATGTCAAAACTAATGGAAGTATGGATGCAATTGTCTTATAAATCATTTATTCTTATCTGAGTAGCAGGAATTGCAAACCACGCATACCATGTGGTTGTGCCAACAGAATTGTCAAACAATTCTACCCTAATGTTACATGTCCTATGCAAACCTGGTCACAGTGACAATGTTCATAGACCCAACACCCCCATAGATGAAAAGGCACACTGACAGTATGTTGCACAGACAGCAATCTAATCAAATAGTCCCACATAGTTACTGGACGTAGGGTTGTATCAGTTGGTTCCTGGAATGTACATCTTCCCCCTCCTCATCATCATCATCACTCTCATTCCCTCTCTGATGAAGCTGGTCTGGATATACACCACCCTCCTCCTCCAAGAGGGGATAGAGTTCCTCACAGCCGCGTTGTGCAGCATGCAGCAGGCCACCACTATTCTACACACCTTTTTGGGCTCATAGGCCAGGGATCCATCAGAGATATGTAGGCAATAGAAACTGGCTGTCAGGAGACCTATTGTGCGCTCTATCACCCTCCTAGTCCATCTATGGGCCTCATTGTAAATCCTCTCTGCATCTGTCCTTGGATTCCTCACTGGTGTCAGGAGCCAACGCATGTTGGGGTAGCCAGAATCACCAAAGAAACGGGACAAAACAGGACTGTCAATGACAACCCTCAGTGGCAGACAGCCTGGCTGTCTGCTAAGTGCCAAAAAGTGTCAGACACACCTACCTTAATTCCATCCTCTGTCATCTTGTAGTTGTTCCATCTTGTGTGGCACACTACTGTTCCTCAGCACAAAGGAATCATGGACTGATCCAGGGAACATGGCATTCACATGTGAGATGTACTGGTCTGCAGTACACACCAATTGAATGTTCATAGAGTGAAAGTTCCTCCTGTTTCTGTACACCTGTTCACTTACTCCTGGGGGTATGAAAAGAATGTGGGTTCCATATATGGCACCTATCAGATGGGGTATGCTGGTAAAGGCATAGAAGTCCGACTTTATGGCAGGGAGGTCACATAAGACTGCAGCTGCTGTCCAAATGAATTCAGGAATCTGGACAGTGTAATGCTAAACATTGGCTGTGAAACACCTGCACCCATGCACACCATCACTTGAAATGAGCCCGTGGCCAGGAAATGGAGTGCAGAGAGCACCTGCACTTCAGTAGGGATGGCATGCTGATTCTGATTAGTCGGTCTCAGTTCTGGATCCAGTAATGCACACAGTTCATGAATAGTAGCACGAGTGAGTCTGTAATTGATAATGATGTGACGCTCCACCATGGTCCGCAAATCAACAAGTGGTCTGTACATCGATGGGGCCCTCCCTTGCCACAAGGGTCTGTACCTAGGAGGAGTATAGAACACATGTGAGGACCACACATGCATCTGCCCACAATGTTTCCTATTCAGCACAGCTGGCATGATTGTCGACAACACATATGCATAGTAGGTGTGACACTGTAGTAACATGTCCTCAATGATACATCAGGACTGTTAAGGTGAGTAAATATATATTTGTTCATGCCTGTTTGGGGACAATAGGGCCTGCATGGGGCAGATGAGGATTTAACAACTGCGTAGTTAAGGCTAAAATGTCTGCCCCCTGTAATACAGAAATGTTGTAGTGGAAGTGACCTCATACCGCTAGCGGTTGACGTAATAGCGTAAGGCAGTGTTTACCACCGTGCGCCAATTCATTGGTTAACATGGTTGCCAATGGGCATTATTAGCATATCATAATCGCTGGCAGCGGTGACGATGCACACCACCGCGGTCTGCGCCGGCTGTGATGGTGCACACCGCCATAGTGTGTACGCTGACTCGTCACCCCAACTTCACTTGACTCCCAGATCTGGTGCAGGCAGGTACTCCACTAAGTGTGCTGCTGTGTCCTGCCTCTGGTCATGGAAATGGCACGTGTGGCAGGGGAAAGGACCTCGGCCTTCACCAACGAGGAATTGGAGAAGCTCGTGGATGGGTCCTGCCCCTGTACGCCAAGCTCTACGGTCGACCAGAGGTACAAGTGAGTAGGAGGATTGGGGGGCATGGATGTGTGTAATGGTGGTAGATGGCTGTAAACATGTGTGCACGTTTGACACTGTATAGTTCAGGGTTCTTGACATGCTGCGTGTGTGTGTGCTGTTATGCTGTTATAAATGTCCGTCCCATAGTGGACCTATAGCCAGCTGTGTGTAATAGCCATTGTCTGATATCTGTGTTCCTTTATGTGTCCCATATAGGTCAGCGCCCATCAGAAGAGGGAACTATGGCAGGTCATTGCCATGTAGGTGCGGACCCTGAGGGCGGAGTACCCATTGAATGAAGCGATGGGAGGACCTGCAGCGCTGGACGAGGAAGATCTGCGAGGCCCCGCTGGGGAAGTCCTCCCAATGAGAAAAGGGTGCCCGTTGGGCACTGACCCCCCTTATGCAACGCATTCTAGCGGTGGCGTACCCGGACCTGGATGGGTGTTTGAAGGCTGCACAGCAGTCACAAGGGGTGAGTACAGAAACAATAGTATGGCTCCTTGATGGATGTGTGAGTGTGCGGTGGAATGTATGCTGTCTAGTGGCAGGGACTCTGACTGACGTCCATCTACATAATAGCCCCCGTGGGGTGTAGGGTTGTAAGGGTCAGGTCTGAAGTACTTCAGGTCCTTCAGTGTTGTGGAGGATGCCTGTAGAGCAGGGTGGTAGCCACTAGTCAGGGGCATAGCCATGTGTATAGCGGAAGGTGCTGCATGGTCTAACATTTGCAGGGTGGGTGTGAACCTCTTCTGTACCTCGATTCAGCTAGTTACAATTGTCTCTCCTGTTTTGTCTCCCCATCCCTGTTCTCGTGTGTTGTTTGTGTACATCACATCATCTGGCGAGGGAGCTGAGGCACCGGCGAGTGGGGATGCAGAGGCCCACAGTTCCATGGAGGCAGAGTCGTCTGACGCCAAAGGGACCAGTGGGTTAGAGGGAGAAGGGAGTACCACGGGGAGGCAACTACCACTGAAGGTAGTGACTCTGATACCTCCTCCGATGGGAGCTTCCTGATGGTGGCAGACCCTAGTGGGTCCACCTATTCTGTGTCATCTTCCACCACCCCCATACCATCACTGCTCTCCCATTTGCTCCCCACCGAGTTGCCTGTGCCGCTCACCCAGAAGAGTGGGCATCTCCTTCGCCCCAGGCACCTCCTCCCCGCCCCAGTCAGCCCTGCTGCCCTCACAGAGGAGGCTATTGACCTCCTGAGAACCATCTCTGCAGGGCAGACAACCATCGCCAATACCATCCAGGGTCTAGCATCAGAGGTGCAGCATACCTATGCCTATCTGGATGGCATTCACAGTGCTGTGTCTGGCCTACAGAGATCTTTTCAGGCTCTGGCCTCCTCTTTGACGGCAGCCAGTATCCCTGGCCATTCCGTCCCTCCTCCAACCACCTCTACCCCTTCCAGCACACCACTCTCTTCACCCATCCAAAGCAGACATTCTGACACACAGGCACACACCTCAACACAAAAGAAGCACACTTCAAAACACAAGCACCACACCTCCCACCACAGGCATACACACAGCCAACATACACAGGCACAGACACCAACATCCACTTCCCCCAGTGTGTCTGCATCTTCCGCCTCACTGTCTATTCCCACCACATGCACACTCACAGGCACTGCATCCTCATTCAATGTTGCTGACCCTATTCTTGGCGTCACCACCAAATCAGACATCCATTCATGCATGTAGGAGGCTGGCCTGGCTTATAGTGGTTACCTTGTGGTACTTACACCCTGTGCCAGGTCCAGTTATCCCTTATTAGTAGAATAGAGGTGTTTCTAGCAGGTTAGCCTGATAGAAGGTAGCTATGGCAAAGCAGCTTAGGCTGAACTAAGAGACATGCAAAGCTCCTACTATACCACTTATATCATATAGCACAATATCACAAGAAAACACAATACTCAGAGTTACTAAAAATAAAGGTACTTTATTTTAGTGACAATATGCCAAAAGTATCTCAGAGGATACCCTCACCTAGGATGTAAGTAATATGCACAAATTATATGTACACAAACCCAAAACAGGTGAGTAACAGTAAGAAAGGTAGTTCAAACAATGTAGAATCACATTGGGATGCAATAGGTAGACATAGGCCTAGGGGCAACACAAACCATATACTCCAAAACTGGAATGCGAATCACAAATGGACCCCAGGCCTATGGAGGTTGTACAGGGTCGCTGGGACTGTGAGAAAACAGTAAGGGTGTCCAAGATACCTCACCCAAAGACCCTGAAAAGTAGGAGTAAAGTTACCCTACTACCCCAGAAAGACACAATAGTCGTGATAGGGGATTCTGCAAGAACCACAAGCACCAGCAAAACACTGAAGACGGATTCCTGGACCTGAGGACCTGTAAAGGAAGGGGACCAAGTCCAAGAGTCACGAAAGTGTCCAAGGGGGGCAGGAGCCTACCAAATCCCGGATGAAGGTGCAAAAGGGCTGCTTCTGGGTGGAAGAAGCCAAAGATTCTGCAACAATGAAAAGGGCTAGGAACTTCTCCTTTGGATGGAAGATGTCCCACAGCGTGCTGGGGGTTGCAAAAGTGTTTTCAGGCAGAAATACCACAAAGAAGCCTTGCTAGCTGCAAGAGTCGCGGTTGAGGATTTTGGGTGCTGCTGAGGACCAGGAAGGACCAGGATGTCACCCCTTGGAGGACAAGACAGAAGAGGCGCTCAGCAACTGAGAGAGCCCCTGCAGAAGCAGGCAGCACCCGCAGAAGTACCAGAGCAGGCACTTAGAAGATCTGTGAACTCAGAGTCACAAAAGGAGGGTCCCACGACGTCGGATTTCAACTCAGCGAGTTGGGGATTGCAGGACGGAGTGCTGGGGACCCAGGCTAGGCTGTGCACAAAGGAAGTCCTGGAAAAGTGCACAGAAGCTAGAGCAGCTGCAAATCACGCAGTACACAGGTTTGCCATCTGGCTTGGGGAGGCAAGGACTTACCTCCACCATATTTGGACTGAAGGGCCACTGGACTGTGGGAGACAATTGGACCCAGCTCCTGTGCTCCAGGGACCACGCTCGTCAGGATGAGAGGGGACCCAGAGGACCAGTGATGCAGAAGTTTGGTGCCTGCGTTAGCAGGGGGAAGATTCCGTCGACCCACAGGAGATTTCTTCTTGGCTTCCAGTGCAGGGTAAAGGCAGACAGCCCTCAGAGCATACACCACCAGGAAACAGTCGAGAAAGCCGGCAGGATGAGGCACTACAATGCTGCTGGTAGTCGTCTTGCTACTTTGTTGCGGTTTTGCAGGCGTCCTGGAGCAGTCCGCGGTCGATCCCTGGTAGAAGTCAAAGGAGGAAGTCCAGAGGAAGTCTGCTGAGCTCTTGCATTCGTTATCTGAGGAATAGTCCAGAGGAGAGACCCTAAATAGCCAGAAAAGGAGGTTTGGCTACTGAGAAAGGAGGCTTGGCTACTGAAAGAGGTAAGCACCTATCAGGAAGGGTCTCTGGCGTCACCTGCTGGCACTGGCCACTCAGAGCAGTCCATTGTGCCCCAATACCTCTGAATCCAAGATGGCAGAGGTCTGGGACACACTGGAGGAGCTCTGGGCACCTCCCCTGGGAGGTACTGGTCAGGGGAGTGGTCACTCCCCTTTCCTTTGTCCAGTTGCGCGCCAGAGCAGGGCTGGAGGATCCCTGAACCGGTGTAGACTGGCTTATGCATAGATGGGCACCATCTGTGCCCATCAAAGCATTTCCAGAGGCTGGGGGAGGCTACTCCTCCCCAGCCTTTCACACCTATTTCCAAAGGGAGAGGATGTAACACCCTCTCTCAGAGGAAATCCTTTGTTCTGCCTTCCTGGGACTGGGCTGCCCAGACCCCAGGGGGGCAGAAACCTTTCTGAGTGGCTGGCAGCAGCAGCAACTGCAGTGGAAACCCCGGAAAGGCAGTTTGGCAGTACCCGGGTTCTGTGCTAGAGACCCAGGGGATCACGGAATTGTCCCCCCAAAACCAGAATGGTATTGGGGTGTCAATTCCATGATAGTAGACATGTTACATGGCCATGTTTGGAGTTACCATTGTGACGCTACACATAGGTAGTGACCTATGTGTAGTGCACGTGTGTAATGGTGTCCCCTCACTCACAAAGTTCGGGGAATTTGCCCCGAACAATGTGGGGGCACCTTGGCTAGTGCCAGGGCACCCACACACTAAGTAACTTGGCACCTAACCTTCACCAAGTGAGGGTTAGACATATAGGTGATTTATAAGTTACTTATGTGCAGTGAAAAATGGCTGTGAAATAACGTGGACGTTATTTCACTCAGTCTGCAGTGGCAGCCCTGTGTAAGAATTGTCTGAGCTCCCTATGGGTGGCAAAAGAAATTCTGCAGCCGATAGGGATCTCCTGCAACCCCGATACCCTGGGTACCTAGGTACCATATACAAGGAAATTATATGGGTGTTCCAGTGTGCCAATGAAAATTGGTAAAATGAGTCACTAGCCGGCAGTGACAATTTTAGAAAGCAGAGAGTGCATAAACACTGAGGTTCTGGTTAGCAGAGCCTCAGTGATACAGTTAGGCACCACACAGGGAACACATATAGGCCACAAACTTATGAGCACTGGGGTCCAGGCTAGCAGGATCCCAGTGACACATATCAAACACACTGACAACATATGGTCTTCACTATGAGCACTGGGCCATGGCTAGCAGGATCCCAGTGAGACAGTAAAAACACCCTGACATAGTCTCACAAACAGGCCAAAAGTGGGGGTAACAATGCTAGAAAGAGGCTACTTTCCTACAATGCACCCCAGATACCACACCTGCACTCACCACAGCGACTTTGGTTGATACATGCAGCACTCTCACCAAACCTGCAGACACACAGACAACATACATTTACACTCCAGCCTGTCTTGTCCCACGGTGTCCACCCCCCCTCCTCCCAAGACACTCAAACGCACCAAAATACCCACCCATCACACATCCACCACACCTCAGCATAGTGTCTAGTCACCTGCAACCACGTCACGCACACCTACACCTGTCATGACCACTCCCTCTACCTCCACTCCCACGCCTTCCTCCAGGTCCACCCCAATTGCCCCTAAAAAACTTTTCCTATCCCGTGTTGACCTATTCGAAACCACTGGCCCACCTGTCTTGTCCCTAAATGTGCCCACCTCCTTGCCCTGTCCACTCCTCCCACGTCACAGCCCGCCCCTGTCCGCCCTTCCCATTCCTGTGCTACCTCCCCTGTGAACAAGAGATCCCGTGCTGGCCCTGGACCATCTGCCACACTTGAGGCAGGTGGAGCCAAGTATGCTCCACCTGCCTCAAGATCCAGATCCAAGCACCCTCCACCTTCCAAACATAAGGACAAGCCCCCCTCCCAGTCACAAGTCCCCAACCCCAATACCCCATGCCCCTGTTCCCTGAGGTGCCTGGATGCCCCATTGTTGCCCCTATGAGGTGGAGTACCTTTGCACTTGTGGGAGTCAAGTTGGGGCTAATTTAGCCCATATGACTACGTACACTAGACTGGCCATTGGCCTTATGGTGCACTTATGTTGCTCATTGAGCTGAATTAAAAATCATGTGTGGCCAGTGTTGTTTATGGCACACTCAGGATCCGTGGTTCATTGTTTATTTGTTTAGGGGTGTTGGGCACATGAGTGTACTTTGGGCAGGTTGGATTTGCCTTCTGTCGGGTAAGTATCTCTTACTGTGGGGTATATGGCTTGTGCTGTTGTGAGGGGTTGTGGGTGTGTTGAGGGGTGGGTGGGTGGAGTGGGTGGAGTGGGTGGGTGTGTAACTGTGCCCTTTCTTCCCTTCTTTAGTTGGTTGCGGTACTTACCGTCATCGTCTCCGTCAGCGGTCTCGGTTGTGGAGGTATATGTCAAGGTGCATGGCTGGCATGATCTACAACTCTCTATCCATTTCTGTTTCAGCATGTTGTGTGTGCCTCTGGTGAGTGTTTCCTTTTATTTGGTTTGTTTCTGCCTGGCTGTGCGTGGCGGTGGTTCCCGCACCAGAACTGACGGCTGTCTAGTGCTTCATTATTTGATGGGCAGGTAGGGCCTTTCCGACGGGTTGTGGGCAGGCTCTGCCTTCGTTGTGGGCACTCCTCTGCTGGCGGTGAGTGGTTTTCAGGCTGCCTGTTTTTCAGGTGGTTCATAATTTGGCAGTCCAGACAGCACAACTGTTGGCTGTTGTTAGCACCACCGCCGCTGGTGCGGTGTTTACTGCCGGGTTCATAATGAGAGCCTCAGTCTCTTCCCTCTCATTTAAAGTTTAAATGTGCTTCAATCAATGCAAGGTCTCTGGTGAAGCAACATAACAAAGTTGTTGATTTAATGGACACCTATCAGCCCGATATAGAGTTTATAACGGAAACGTGGGCCGACCCAGCACCCGGCCCTGAGATGACAGCTGCGACCCCCAGCGAGCTACACTATTTTTAGATTAGATAGGGAACACAAAAAAGGTGGAGGCTTAGCAATATTCCATCGCATTCCGCTACCTGCTTCAATTACACCTATTCCTTTTTCAGATCTCGAAGGCCTCTGGTTAGATTTAGAGATAACCAAAACACAGTTTTTCAATGACCTTTTACTCTATCAACCTACCGGGCCTTGAGCACCGTTCAATCTTTATTAGAGTCATTAGTGTTTAAATCTGACTTTACTATATTAGGGGACTTACATTTTCATTTAGAGATTCTTTCAGACCCTGAAAATGAAGCCATAGTTAACATTCTCCATAGCGCCACCCCCTTAGCCTGACATACCCTTGATGGCATATTTTCCAGCAATCTGAATTTGTCCACTTCAGTTCTTCTTCCCTTGACTTGGACTGACCATTGTACTCTTCTCTGGGAAATTACGACCCGGGGTAAAGAACTGTTCTATAAATCCTTTGGTAAACCATTTGTTGCCAAGGCCTGGCATTCGATTTCAGAATCTGATCTTAAGGTCATTCTTGCTGAGGCCACTCAAGAGATCACTAGTGATGTAGAATTAATGTCTTTGTACTGCTTTAGATGGATAAATAAGGCAATTGATGAACTGGTGTCTGCTAAATTCAGGTTCCCTAAAAGTTGTAATCCGTCAGCTCTGTGGTTTGGGGACTTCCTTCGGGCTGCCAGACAGAGCTGTTCTATGCAGGATTGTATTTGGAGAACATCCTAAGACATGCTAGAAAATGAAAAATATAAAGTGTTGCTTGCCCAATATAAAAAATGCATACTAGCAGAGAAATCAGCTTACTATTGTCGTAGTTTGACTCTTGCTCTAGGCAAGACCGCTGGTTGAAGAATGACAGTACTTATATTTGTAGGTGACTATGCCAGTCCTACAACAAGTCACACCTCACCAGAAACCCAAACAGTAAAAGGTGATTTGTGGCAGCCTTTACGCCTGGACTCAAGAGTGTGACATCTCCGGGAGTGTTGTGTTAAACTGAGATCACCCCTTTCCCACATGAACAACATGTCTCAATCAACCACAGGCAAGGAAGAAAATGCAGTAAAGTTTCAATATGTTTTATTTAGCAAAACTGCAATCTGCAATAAGTTGCATGGGCTGCAATGATTAGGATAATGAACAGTGCAAGAAACAGAATGGTAAAGACAAGAGTCATTAATACAAAGACCCCCACCAACTTGCAATATCATGAAATGACATGAGATGTGAAATATGTCCTAATACCCTAGCATAAAGAGGCTAATGTCTAACCTAAAAAGAAAGCTAGATATGTTCAACGTAATCTGCCAAATGCCATATCCATGAGAAGAGCCCCCAACCCTCGTTACCTTGGAATGAGGTCTCTAGCTCAGATTCCGTAGGGACACGAAGACTGGGTCAGCGTCAAGGTGACGTGCAGCATCGATAGCAGCAATGGCATCTGGTTGGAATCCCTCTGACTACCTGTCTGTGTGAGGTACATTTATACAGATCTGCTTGGACTGTAATTTATATACCAATTTCCTCAAAAGGGTGAAGAGTGAAAGTACCTAATGTGAACAGCTACAGTTTGTTTATCTTGCTGTCACTTGATATTGAAGCCTTAGCGCAGTGGCACTGATAATGCAAACTAAAACATGGGCCTAACTAAAAACAAGTCAGCCATCTTAAAAGGTTTAATTAAATAAATGTACTAAAACAGAGCAAGCTAAGTAGGGTAAAAGTCACTGGGTGACGGGGACACAAGTCTGCAAACCAAAGGCCAAGCTAACTCCTGTGTCCCATTAAAACAAATTAGGATTCACTACACTATGTTAAGCTAATAGAGACAGCACGGTGTTCCAGCAAAGCACTGTTTCTCATATGAGTAAGGAAAGAAGCTAGTGGTCCCTGGAGAGGGAGCTCTGGAGATACTATTAAGCAGCACAACTTCACTCCCTTTTGGAATGTTCACAAATAGAGTCAGAGAAACACTGACTCTTTATGGACCCGGCTGTTGCTGGTACCCCGATATGGAAGATTCCATTCCTTCAACAGCAACAGTGGGCATGGAGACTATACTCATCGCCAGTTATACGGGCAACACTAAGGCCCTCAATATGACTTTGGCAGTCTTTTTCTAAGACTGCTGAAGCCACTGCAGCCAGCAGATCACCAGTGCCAGAAGGTAAGTGGTGATCGTCCAAAGGGGAGGGGTTTTGGGTGCATGTGTGTGGTGTGCCCATGTATGTGTGCGAATGTGGGTGCATGTGTGCAAGTCTGCGAGTGAGTGAGGTGCATGTGTGTAAGTGTACGTATGCCAAGGGGGAGTGTTTGAATATATGCGTGCATGGAGGGAGAAGGGGTGTAAATGATTGTGGATGGGGGTCATGGGTGGTGTTTGTGGATGTGGATATGTGTGTGCATGTGTTGTGTGAGTGAGCGTGTAGAGAGGGTGAGTGTATGAATGCGGTGCAGGGGGGAAGGAGGAGGATGGTGTGAATGTTAGTGCAGGGGGGTGCAAAGGTGTGAGTGAGGGTGTGTGCATGTCAGTGTGAGTGCGGGTGTGGGTGTATTGATGGATGTGTATGGTTGGGGTGTTTTAACATGTGTGGAGGAGTGGGGGGTTTGTAAGTGTGTGGACGGGTGGGGGGGTGCATGGTGTTGTGGGGACATGTGTGCATTTGTGTGCCGGCGTCAAGAATGGGGATTCCTGTTGCCTGGTGCGTTACCGCCAGGGTTTTCGTGGCGGGGTGACCGATACCGAAAGACTAGCGATCTGCTGGATTGTAATCCGGTCGGCAGGCTGAGGCCTGCGACCGTGTTGGAGGTGCTCACCGCCGCCCACGTCAGTGCGACTACACCGGTGGGCCAGGCGAAGTTCTGAAGGTTTGGCTTCTGCCAAACCCAACAAGTTGTGATGTGACAGTCTTTACTGCCCTGGTCTGATGACCGCCAGCCTCATAATGAGTCTGGGACTAAGTCACCATACTCAAGGGCCTGATGTTGTTCTCCTCACTCTTGACCCCACTGTTGGGAAACACCGACTTTACTCCTAGTCTAGACTAAACAGCGTTCTATTGATGACAGGGAAATGACTGTCACTTTGTCGGACATCTCTTTAATGAGGAAGGCCCCATTGCATTTGATCAACTGAAGCACCAGTATGGGCTCCCAGAATCAGAGTGAATATGATATATATACGTTAGACATTGGTTGTCCCACAGCTCTGTCAAAAATGGGGGGACCCGCATGCTGACAACCTTTGAAAAATGGCTTATTCTGAAAAACAACAATCGAAAGCAAGTGTCAGAACTATACACCCTACTCTTGCCAGCACTCCTTCCAGACAAAGCTCTCAGTCAGAAATGTTGGGAACAAGAATTAGGCAGACAATTCTCGATGGAAGAATGGGGGAATATATAGTACTGCGCTAGATGTGCAGTCACTAGCTCTGAGAGAATTGAAATGGCCACAAAAATTGTGACCTATTGGTAACTCACACCACCCAGACTTCATAGAGGCAACTTGGCATGCAGACCGAATTGCTGCCATCACTATGGACAGAGGCGGACGCTCATCCACATTTTATGGGAATGCCCTAAGCCTCATTTTGGGAAGCAGTCCTGAATGACATAGCATTCTCTCTATACACTACCCTTCCCAGGCTCCCCAAATATGTTCTTCTGGACCTACCCAATCCTATCACATATCCACTTAAATCATGGAGAAGCCACCAGATAAGTATTGCATTAGGAGGAGAACACCACATGATCCTCACATTGTGGAGGACTGATAAGTGCCTCTTATATCAGACATCGCTACACCATTTGTGGTATGTCTTGAGCATGTAAAAGCTTACCCTAACTTTAACTGTGCAAGAAGAGGACTACAGGGAGACTTGGGCCCCTTTTATTGACTTATTTTCTAAAGAGCTTCGTGCACTGTCATGTCCAAGATATTTACGACTTCTTCACCTTACTAACACCTCCCAGTGATGCTCATTAGACTCACTAACACTGTACACTGAAGCCAAATCAACCAGTGGAAGTTAAACAGATGCCACTTTATACTAAGTACCCTTGGGTAAGTTAGGAGGGGAGGGGAACTTGTTGGGGTTTAAAGTTTAATGTTTGTAGACATGATGGGAAGATGAGATATATTTGCTACCCACCTGCCTCAGCTGTAGACGGGTGTATGTGTACAATTTCAATAAACAGATTTGAACCATAAAATGGACTTTGCTTTTTTTTGGGCAAGATGGTGGCTGTGCGAGGATAGTTGATCGCTCCTTTTCCTTCATGGATTCGACACAGGAGTACTTGCCTGTTATTGATCCCCTCTGAGCAGGGAATGGATTTAGCAGTGACAGGGCTCAATTTTTTTAATGATTTAGCCGCATTATCTTCACTGGACTTACCTTTCATCTCTCTGAGGATGGATCAGCTGAGTTGTGTCCTTGCAACACTTGCACGGAGAGGTTAGATGGGCGGGGCTAACCGGTTGCAACAGAAGTTGATTGCAAGAGCAATGCTGGTGCTCCGAAGGGCTCCAAAATCAGCTCGGGCTCTAAAGCCCCAGCCCACCATTGCAGAGGGTATGGAGGGTGGAGCTTGATCAAGCGGGACAACCTCCAGGAGCCAGAAAGCTGTCCAGAGTACTCCTGCAACTTGAAGGTGGAGTAGAACTACAGGGGCGGTGGTGAAGGCAGCCACAGGAGCAGCAGAATTTTTGTTTAAAAGCCCACGCGTGGCACAGCTCAAACTTCAGCTGAGACTTTGGTAAGCATCAATGAGGTGGATCTGGCAGCTGGATGCCAATCGGACCCCTGCCCTGTCTGTGTGGAGGTAACCAGTGGACCTGGCAGTCATCTCAGGACTGTATCTACATTTCTTACCCCTGTGGAAGCTATCACAGGGATCACTAATGACAGGAGGTAAGTATATGGATCAGGTGACTTTGGGGGTGAGGTCTGATTATTGGTCATCCAGTGGTACTTGTAAGACCGCAGGTGGAGGATCAGTGGGAGAAGGGTGATAAAGCTACCCCAGGGCAGAGTGCTCAAAGTGTTGAGACTTTATATGATGTTGAGGACAAGGATGATTTATCCAATTTGTCTGACCCCAGCACATGAGTTGATTAAGGATGAGCTTAAAGTAATACAACCCGGGCCATTTCACCAAGGCGCTATCAATACTCTGACAATATTTGATATGCAAGATCGCTAGCACTTGAGCCCGGTGTTAGCTCTCAGGTCCTACTGAGGCCAGATTTTGAGGCGGGGGAGCATGTTCTCTCTCTCTCTGACCAGTCGGATTCAGCGGATGAGGACGCGGGGACCCAACAGGTGTATGAGGGGCTCATGAGGGAGTGTCCAAATGATGTAAGTAGCCTGAATGGATGGGGCAAAACCCCAGTCCCTTGATTCCCTGGGACAGACACTTCTTTAACGGTCAGGAAGAAGCAGGCTCAGCAAGAGACTAAGGCCACAGCTCATCCAGGGGATGGTTTCAAATGGGATTATACTATTATTCCCGGCCTCAAAGGTCAGCCATCCGGTGGAAGGTAATCTAGGATGTTCATTCATGTGTAGGGGGCTACATTGGAGGAGATAAATCATAGTATTATCCCCCATTGTGAGGATACTCACGTGGACAGTCAGAGGGCTCAAGCAGCTAATTGGAAGTTGCAAGGGGCAGTTAGCAGGGTCACAAGATTTTGTGCAGAGTCTTCTCAAAGAAATGATGGAGTTGGTGAACAGGGTTGAGGACTTAGAGACCGAGGCTGATGCCAGTCGGCAAAAGACTGAGGCATTTGAATCTCTATTTTCTGACACCCATTGGAAGCTTGAATAGTTTGAGGACAGACGCAACAACTTGAGAGTGCAGGGCGTGGAAGATGGATTTGAAGGAGCTGACACTCTTAAATACATTGTTGGGTTGTTTAAAGGTGCCTTATTCTTTTACCTTGGAAATTAAGGCAAAGGGGTTTCTTGATAGTCTGGATATAGGGTGATGTTGATGTTGGAGCTCGAAAGGTTCTGGGGGTGGCTGGGAATTTGGGTAAATATCATTACATTCTGGAATACATGTATTGGTTGCTATGCCTTTTTAGGGAGTTGTTAAAGGATGTGTTTTATTTACTCTTGATATTGATTATTAACTGTTGCACATTATTACTTTGAATTAAATTTAGAGGGGAGTGGTCAGGAACAGGCAGAATTTGAAGGGTTTATGTTGGGGTTGCAATAACAAATCAGGGGAAAGGAGGAGGACACTCTTTCATCTATGGACCTGGGTGGTCCAATAGCCCAGAGTGGTTGGGTGGGTTTAGGGTAGAGAAGGTGGGGATGCGAAGGGGGAGGGAGGAGGGAAGGCATGCAGGTGGGATTAAGGAGGCAGCACTAGGGGTTGGTGAAGGGGCAGAGTGCAGGATCTTGTGTGTGGTGGGCAAGGATTGTGGTTTTGATGTGAAGCAGAAACATGGATTGGTGTTTGGGTGTTTTGTGATTTTTTAGAGGGGCAAGGCAGCTTTGACTAAGGGATCATGTAGCAGTGATTGGAGGCTTTATTGGGCACACCATGGATATAGCTGTTTTCAGAACATTTTTGGTATTAGATATAGTAGGGTATGAATATGTACAATTAATGTTTGTGGCCTTTGTAATAGGAGCAAGAGGGGTCAAGTGGCTTGCAATCTAAGGTTGATGAATCTAGACATAGTTTGCATGCAAGCAGGGTCTCTTTGCTGATCTTGTGTTCACGTTTTTGGGCTGTACACAACAGGTGTCTATGACTAGGGAGGTTGCCATTCTTGGTAAGGGGTCTAGCGGTGTGGTAGTTCGGAAACCTGCTGATAAATTAGGAAGGTGAGTTATTCTGGAGTGCTGGGTGGGAAGTGGGAGATTTGCATTGTGCTCCCTGTAAAGCTCTAATATTGATGAAGCAGAAGTTATTGACTTTTTGAATATGTAGAGCTGGTTACATGGGCTACACCTTTGAGTCTATGTGGGGACTTAAATTTACATTTGGAAGTGAAGAAGGATTTGCTAGAACCTCAGGTGTATACAGGCAGGAAGCCCCTAGTACGAAGGTCCCTTCAGCATGACAAAAGATCATGGGCTTGTGCATGTTTGGGAAAAGTGTAGGAGCCCAGATATGGGATATACATTTTTTTCTCATCCACATAATAAGCTGGTACTGTTGGATTATTTTTTAATCTCTAGGGTGCTCGGGGTAAGGCCATAGCTGAGAAATACCCAAGAGTTCTGTCAAACCATAACCCTCTTCAATCAATCAATCAACATTTATAAAATGCAACTAATCACCCAAGGGGCTCTTGTGTTGGAGATTCCGTTTGGAGGGTTGGAAAAACCACGGCCTTACTTGACTTTTGAGAGAAAACTTCTGTTAGACTCAGAGTATCTGGCTTATAAGTATCAATGACTGATTGGTTTTTAGAGATTTATAGGGGCACTGCTGTAGGAACTATGGTATTGGATGCTTTGAAGGTTGGAATCAGGGGAAACGTTAAGCTATGTTTTACAACAGCAAAAGCTAAGACATAATGTAATCCAGGCACTGTATAAAGATCTCTCAATATTGGAGGAACAGCAGGTGCAAGAAGTAGGTCAGGGCCAATGGACTTCTGGTACCCACATGAATGTCGCAGTGTTAAAGGCTAGAATCTTGCAGTATTTTAATAAGGAGGTTGTTGCTAAATCCTACAGTCATAAATTGGATTGTTATGAGTTTGGGGAAACTGTTGGCCACCTGTTGGCACTACGGATATGGCAGAAGGAGGCTGAAAGAGGAATTGTGGCCATATAGGATGCTCAAAGGTGCAGGTTTGACAATACAACTGACATAGTAAGGGTATTTAGAGAATTTTTTGTGAATCTTTATGCAGGTAATACCATTCTCTCCCAGACTGGTTAGACAAGGTCTTAAATGGAACAAATAGGCCTGGTTTAACTTGGAGGATCATGCTTTGATGAAATTGACAATATCTCTTGGGGAAGTAGGAGAGGCAATTAAATATTTAGATGAAGGGAAAATGCAGGGCTGAATAGTTAACCCCTAGCGTTTTATGAGATGTTTTAAATGAAATTTGTCAAGCTCTACATTCTGTATTTCTGAAGTCTCAAGTGGGGGAGATCCCCTCCTCTTGGGAGGAAACCAATATTGTAGTATTTAGGATAGATGGTAAAGACCCACTAGACCCAGAGCCATATAGACCAATTTCTCTAATAAACAGTGACGCTAACATTTATGCAAAGATCTTAGCAAATCAACTGAGTAGAGTCATTCCATCTTTGGTTTCTTCCCATCAGCATGGGTTTATAGCAGGTCGAGGAATGGTGGATCACATTAGAAAGGTCATCACCTTATCTAATATTTCTGTAGCTACTGCATCAGAAAAAGGGCTAGCATTATTAGATGCAGATAAGGCATTTGATTGTGTCACCTGGAGCTATCTATGGACAGTCTTGGACAGACAGGGGCTTAGCCCTGGCATAGTAAAGCTGTGAAAGAATGTTATCGAACCCCCTTGGCGAGATTGCAGATTATGGGATTTGAGTCAGAAAGAAATTTCATTACTACAGGGACACACCAAGTCTGTCCTTGCTCACCTTTGTTATTTGCCCTTTATATTGACCCTTTTATTACACTCTTGGAAGGAAATCCTCGGATCAGCCCTTTCCTTCTGGTTATAACAGATTATAAAGTCTTAGTTTATGCAGATGATATTGCAAGGTTATCACAGACGCTTCTTTAACTCTGAAGGAGATAGAGGAGGAGGAGGAAATTTTGGGGGGATTGTCAGGCTATAAATGGAATGTTGCAAAGACACAAGTGGTCTGTACTAAAGAGCTTGGATGCAATGATCCTTGTTGGGTTGAGGAGGCCACTTATTTAGGGGTACAGATCACAGCAGATTTAAGATTTAGGACATCTGGTTGCATGAAACGCCCCACTGTTGGATATTATAATGCAAGAATTTAGAAGAATTAGTTATTTGTATCTATAATTGGTTGGTAGGAGCAATGTTCTCAAAATTACAATCTTGCCAAAATTACTATATTTATTCTGAGCTACTCCCTTGGAAATTCACAAGTTTTAATTGGGGAAATTTAAAAGCTTATGTTTTAAGTTCCTTTGGGGTTTAAGAAGGTAAGGAGGGCTTCAACATATATGGTATTCCCCAGGGAGCAAGGAGATTGGGTAGTTCCTAATCTCACCTTTTACTATTGGTCTTGCATGCTACAGCATATGGACATACTGGTTACGGGCAGGTCCGCTAGGTTAAATCCAGGAGAAACCCCCCTCAATTTATGAGCTAGTTCTGAGATCTGAGGCTAAGGGATGGCTCCTGTTAAACAATTAGGAGGATTGTCGGGTAATCAAATGTAATTATTAGACACCTCTTTGGGAGCACCAATATTATATATATTCCCTGATGTATCTGTAAGAAGATGGACATAGCACAGGGTTACGATGCTCCCGGATCTTTTTGAAGGTGATCACAGGCACTCGTTCAGTGAGATTCAAGAAAGGTACTGGCTGGCTAGAGCCAACTTTTATAAGTTTCTCCAGCGCAGGGACTTTGGTAATAAGTTGCATAAGAATCAATTCTCGACGACACGCGTTCCTGGAGTAGAAGTTTTTGATGAAGGGGTTAGGACTGGGATGATTTATACTTTGTTACTGCAAAAACTTTCTGACGAACTGGACACTGTTACCTCCAAATGGGAAGCAAGATTTGGCTTAGGAGAGCTGCTATTACAGGAGTCGCTTGATATTGGGAGGAAGACTCTATTGACTGTGGGTTAATGAGTCAACACTTTAAGACCATATTTGACCTTTATTATACCCCCTTAAAGCTTCAAAAATGGGGCAGGAGACATAGTACCATTTGTCATCGCTGTGGGATGAGAGACAGAAAGGGTGCATATGTTCTTTTCATGTCCTACCTTGGCTTCATTCTTGGGTGACTTTGCCACTTTCATTTTCTGATGATTGGGGAACGGGTTCAGATCACTCCTGGGATGATGCTCCTGGGGAATGCTGATGCTTCTGGTGGGGAGTCTGTGAAGAAAGAGACCTATTTTGTTTTCATTGCAATGGCAGTTGCATGTATGTGAATAGCATCAGGCTGACTTTGCTTGGAGACCCCAACATTTACTGAATGAAGATCAAGGCTGATAGCAGTATATAATTTGGAAACATGTTTATATGCATGTAAGGGGGTGGAAGCACAGAATAGCTTGAAAAAATAGAGTATCGTAGGGTGTGTTCAGGCGCCTTGAAGAAGTGAATTCAGAGGAGTGATTATAGGTTATATTTCCAGTTCTAGCCTGATGGTATAGCTACCTGGATTTCGATGTTTGTGGTTTAGTGGCCAGTTGCTTGGCTTACCATAAGGCTAGCTTTCTGAGGGGGTGACTATGACTGAACTTGGCCGAGGTTTTGGTACACATTTTCTTTTTGTTCAAGTCTGTAACCTGTGTGTGGATTTGAATATATTTGCTGGTCTATTATGTGATCTTTGTGGGCAGGAATAGCCTCATGGTGTTGTCAATAAGTGCTTATGCCTTGCTTCTAATTTGGATTTGCACTGTATTTTCCTTTTCTGGGTTTTGATGCTGTACGTATGCACTGCCTCTATTAAAAAAATAAAATAAAATTACAAATGAAATATTCTTTGCTCTGAAAGAAATTATAAACACTGTCAGTTTTTGGAAGGCACACGCCCTAAGAAAAGAAACACTCTGGTGACAGAAATAAATTCAATGCAAAATAATAACAATTAAATTGTTATAATAGTCACTACAAGTGACTACGATAAGGATTCAACTTGAGATGACAAATAAATCTAGTTTGCAATACAAACATGAAATGAAAGATGTACAGATGGCCCATTTTGTACACTTCGTTGAAAGGATCCAAGACATTTAACAAATGTAATATCTACATCAGATAAATTGTGAAAATATCTTTGCACGCATGTTGTGAATCTACGAATGTTTGAAGATATGATTGATTCAAAGTGAATTCATAGCAGATTTACTATCTTTTCACGCAACACAGTGCAGCAGCCAAAGTTGCCGCACTGCATTGCATGAAAGGGAAAGAGGAGAACATTGCCATATCTACTAAGATATGATGCTGTTTTCCTCTCTCTCTGTGCTGGCACACTATAGGCTTCCATGGACCAGTGCACACAGCCTTCCATTAAAGTGCAGAGATGCGTGCATTCTTCCAAGCATCTTCAATTTTCTCAATGCACTTCTCTAGAAACACCCTTGTTTCGTTCTGTATTTCATCTCTACTTTTTGATGATTCTTTTCATTATCATTCATTTTTAATGCTTGCCCTATGCTGACAGGTTGTTCTAGTTTCTCTTTGCCCATAAATCATTTTGTTTCTTGAAATGTCTGTGGTCTTGGTAACCCTGCTGTCATCCCATCCTCCTAAACTGAATGCAAATGTTATGATGTTATTTTATTTCAAGAAACTCATTCAAATGACTCTGAACATTTGCAGCCTAAAAGATATTTGATGAGAAAAAAATGTTTTCTTGCTTTGGGTCGTAGAAATGGAGTTGCCATCTTTTGCAAAACGTCTCTCACATTAGAAATGTTATTTCAGGAGTGTGATACTGAAAGATTTCAAATGATAACATTGTTATAGGAGATGAGTTTAATGGTATTTTAAATCCTTTTACAGACAGGAAGTCTAAAAGAAATTGCTCCTAATAAATCTCATAAAGTTTTTAAATCATCAATCTATCCTAGACCTTTAATTGAAACCTGGGTAGTTCTTATCCCCGACTCCTCTGATTTTTTCCTTTTCCCTTCTCTTTATGGTACCTCATCCCATACTGACTGCATTATGGTCAGCAAATCTGCTCACATGGGTTCCATATTACGTTCAGATCACTCACCTTTCATTGCAAACTTAGATACGGCAGATGGAAGTTTCCATAAAGACTTTAATGCATTTACTTATGAGTTTATTATTTTCATCAATTGGTCATAACTGGGACACCTTTAACACTGCATTTTACTAATTTACCATTTCTTTTGTAACCAAGAAGAACCCAATGCTCACTATAATATATTTCTTCAGCAAATGAAATCCCTGAAACACACATATTTTATTTCCAAATATTTACATATGTTGAATGATTTAATCAAATGAACAAAATGTGAACTCAAAGAGATCGACGTATGTCATGTTCTTTTATGAGATAAGTATACATTCCGAAGGGTCAAAAAGTGAGGAAAATGCTTATTGGCCAATTAGTAAAAAATGGGACTTAAATCTATCAACTGTATTTTTAATTAAACTAATAAACCCATTGCTGCTAGTGTTTCTCATATTTAATTAATATTGTAAAAAGTTTTGCAATGATATATGTATAATGATGATATTTTTCTTTTTTAACCTTAACGTAAGTCTCTTTTATAAGCCTCTTCTATAGATTTTTATTTGTTGGATAAGAACATTTCCTTAGATGATATTGTAAATGGTATTCACTCACTAAAAAAAGCTAAAGCCACCCGAACAGATGGTTTCTCTGATGATCTTTTTTCCCATGTTTCTTTGTTTTTTTGGCCAAAACAATTTGAAATAATACAGTCCGTACTATCTCATCGCCTCACCCCATGGAACATTAATGAAGCTCTTCTTACTGCCATAGACACGCCAGAAAAAAGCCCATTGATAGAACAGTGATTATCAACTAATTTCCTTAATTAACTATGAGGGCAAAATGTTTGCAAACATTCTTGCCTCCCATTTTGAGTTCTTAATCCCTCAATTTATGAAGTCATATCAGTCTGTTTTTATTAAAGGCAGACTAGCCTCAGACAACACTAGGATGTTTTCTAATATTAAATTACAAACTTCTAACACCAATATAAATCTAGCTGTTCTTTTTCTTAGATGTGGGGAACCCCTTTGATTGGATTAATATTTTTTTAAAGTCTCAGTTGGTTCGACTTTGAAGAAAATGTTTGAAATTCATTAAGTTTTGTACACTAAACCCTTGAACTTTTTGTTATAAAAATAGCCACAAACACCTTTTCTATTAAATGATCTAATTCAAGTTCTTGGAAACTAAGGCCCATATTTACAAGCGGCCTGAGCTGCAGGTGTGTCACTTTTTGTGATGCACCGGCAGCACAGGCTTCACACCCATATCTACAGGGCTCAGCAAAGCCACTTTGCATGGCTTTACATGGCCTTGTAAATCTAGGGTAGGCCAATGCAACGTAAGTCACTTTGTTGCCTTAATTTGCATCAGGGAGGCATTTCCATCAGTGTTGTGTGGGTGTTCCCAGGGGTAGCGTAAGAATGAGGCAACAGGGAGAATTATCTTTATTTCTCCCCGTTTTTTTCTTTTTTCTAAGTGTGCTGCATTCTGAAAGAGGAAATCACCTCTATTGATTGTTTTTTACAAGAAAGTGTCCCTTTCTGCACAAGACAATCACCCTCACAACGCAGACACCCAGGTGCCTATGTTGAGACATCGCAGCAATTTATGCACCAGCACAGGGGGAGAGGACAGAAATGCACCATATCTTGTAGATACAGTGCATTAATTCCCTTTCCGATGGCGTAGGGCAGTGCAGCAAGGTATTTGTAAATATGGCCCTAAATTTGTTGTACATGATGACATTATCCTTTTCCTTATGGCTAATTTAATATAAACATTTCTTAGATGAAAATATTTAATATGTCATTATCGCTGAATTTAAACTTCACCCCATAAAACTGAAATATTAGCACTTAATTGTAAATGGGCCTCTCCAAAAATTAAGTATCTTGTTATTTGCTTTTACTATAATGTTGATAAAATAATTCATTATAATGTTTAATCCTTTAAGATAAAATCAATGTTGGTTACTTCTTTGCCCCCTCTTTTGTCATAAAAGGGTAGTTTATATATTATTAAATTGATGATTGGTCCCAATTTTATTTATGTTTTAGCTATGCTCCCTTTTAAAATGTTTCATTTTATCTTAAACAACTTGACTTCCGTTGTTTGAATATTTTTATATAACATAGCCAAAAGATTTGCTTTATTAAATCTTAAAAGTATTAAGTTGAATAGTGGTGTTCATTTTGCTGGCTTTAAAACATATCACTCATCTTTTATTATCACACATGCTTGTTATCTGCTTAATGAATATGTTGATATTCTCCATCCCAAATGGGTTGACTGATCATGTATGTGCACCATGACCTAGACTTTTTCACAAATTACAGTGTGATTAGATCCGGAGGGGAGCCCAACTCCCTGCCCTCATAGTGGTGAAGAGATATTTCCTTTACCAGGAGCTAAATAGCATAAGCATTGTGTGGCCAATACTGTTTTGTAATAAATATTTAGTTATATGGGCAGGCTTTTTAACCTGCATCCTGGGAGTAAAGCCAACTTGCCCACTTGAGTAAGGTTCGGCTGATATGAGCTTAGCTCACCCTTGGCCTACATTTGGCTTAACCTTTTTTGTTAGCCAAAGGACTCTGTGCAGTTTACTCCTACTAACCAGTGGCAAATAACTTGCACTCTCTGTTTTAAACATGACAATATTGGCATATACTTAGATGGCACATTTAATTTTCCGAGTATATTGTAGAACATGCAATCAGGGCCTTTACAACAAATGATACTACTGGGCTGCAGAACTAATTATGCCAGCACTAAACTAGCAGTTTAAAGCATGTCTACAGGTTTGCCATTGGCGCTTGAGTGGGCAGTATTAGGCTGCCATTTCAACAAGGTAAAATAAACCCTTTTTGCTAGGCCCCAGCCTTCCTTTTAATATTTATAATTCACCCCTAAGGTAGGCCCTACATTTTCCAGAGGGAGTACAATTTATTTAAATAATAGGAGATGTATATATAAGGTTTTATAATGTCCTAGCAGCGAAGAACCTCCAAAGTTAAACAGTGTAGCAAGGCTGTCTCTCCTATTGAGAAACACTGGGATTTATTAGAACAACCTATAATGCTTGATTTACTTTAGGGAGAAACTTAAAAAATGATTCAAGGGCATACTTTGATAGCAATTTAAATCCAACTTAATGATAAAGTCAGATTTAATATTACTATTTTGTAAATTACACTGTTAGGAACTTGTCATTTTCTTGCCTAAGCCAAATATGCCCTTCTTCTATTGTCCATTGTCATTTGACTGGCACCCCTTGGGTAAGATGAGGATTGTTCCCAGGCACTGGACAAAAGGCTTAGATGTGGAGAGGTGGTTTTCTTTCTTGATCAGGATGTTCTGCGGGGTTGTGCTTAGCCCTTTCCTGAGCTTCAAAGGGTGTCTACCCTGTGACTGGCAGATGTAGCTCACACCTAGGCCTGCTTCCTTTTGTCTTCCTATTAAACTTGGCTCCAATCCCAGTGGGAGGGGGGAAGAACTTCTCCAGCCAGAATTGGTTTGGAGCATAAGGAAAGGTGTTGGACATGATCTTCTCTGCAGGGTCACCCCGAAACATTTTGCCGTTTTCCTTCCACTTTTTGCTGAATTATTGTTGGCCTTGGGACTTTGTGCTCTTTACCATTGCTAATTAGTGCTAAACTGATTGTGCTCTTTCTCTAAAATATGGTTTAATTTGCAATTGCCCAATTGCCATATTTAATGTATTTATATGTCCTAGTAAAGTGCATTACGTGTGCCCAGGTCCTGTAAATGAAATGCTACTAGTGGGCGTGCAGCACTACTTGCGCCACCCTCTTGAGTAGCACTTTAAAGCATGTCCAGTTGAGCCCCCTGAATGCAGTGTTGTCTTGGCATTTAAAACCCTTTTCCAAGCCCTAATTAGCCCATAGGGCAGGGTGCTGTGCAAATACTTGTGTACTTTCACGTTTTACATGTCCTGTTGATGAAAAACACCAGCATTTGTTTTTCAATACTGTGAGGTCTACCCCTTTCATAGGATAACATTGGGGATTCCTAATAATCTGTAATTACTAATTGTGAAGGGGTGGGTCTGTCATGTTTGGTACTATGGAGTTGTAATGATAAATCTTCCTTAATGGTAAAGTCAGATTTATTGTTACATTTATGAACATGCCACTTTTAGAAAGTTGCCATTTTCCTGCTCCTAGCCCTGTGTGTCTGAAGCCTGTCTGGGGGTGGTGACAGCTAGGCTTGTGCATTCATACTGAAAGGGAGCTTAGGTGTGACTTGACAGGCCTTGATGGGCCATTAAATGGCAGGATTGTGGGGTGCAACTGAGCATAGTCCTACTTGTACCTAAACAGGCTGTGCACTGTTTCCTGACAATAGGGCTAACAACCCTGAACTCTCAGTTCAGCCAGCTTGGAGCCAGTGCAGGGAAGGAAGGGGATTCCATGCACTTCAAAGTCACTGTCTAGAAGCTTCTCCCACCTTCCAGAACCAGGGCACCAAAGTATAAATACAGGACCTCAAACACCACCATTTCAGTACACTTCTGGACCTGTGGATACTCTATCAAGAAGAAGGACTGCTGTGCTGCAGAAAGGGTTGATACTCTGTTGGACTGCTGTTCTGGAAGTATTGCTTTCTTGTTGTGGCTGTGCTGACCTGCTGCCCTGTTCTTATGCAGTCTCAAGGACACAAATGACTTCCAACACATCACTTACAGCACCTGCACTCTGCCATCTGTGAGTCTTGCCCTGCTAAGTGATGCCAGTCCAGTCCCAGGCCCTTGGAAGTGGGTATAAAGTGCTGCTCAGGTCTAAAATCTATGCACTGACTCTGTTGCGCCGCTCAGAACCGGTGTGTCTCCATCACGCCGATGCATCGCCACTGCTGCGAGGATCAGGAACACCACATTGCGAACTGCACGATTCATCACCACCATTCCCAGCATCTTTGACTTTGCATGGCTTGGAGCCGACGCATCACCTATATCTTTGGAATTGACACCAACGCATCGCCTCCTTTGCTCCTCTCATCTTGCTCTCAATGTCGATGCAACTCACAACTATGCCTGGGCGGAGTTGACAGAGTTCCACTCCGCGGAATTCTACAGAGTTCATACAAAATTCAGTGGAATTCAGTGGAGGCAGAGTTCTGTGTACTGTGGAGTGACACCCGAATGCGCCCAACCCTGCTTAGCGCTTCCAAGATCAGGCACATTCAGGAGAGGGCTGTAGACAGTGAATACTCCTGTTTCAGGCCTCTTGTGCACCGGCCTTTCCCGTGTGCACTGCACTTGGGGCAGGCCTCTTGTGCACAACTGTGCACATAAAAAAATAAAAGAGGACTCACCTAGATCCTCATTGCCAGCAGCCTGGGGCTCTGCCTCCCTCTGTCCCCTGCTCCTTGGCCTGGCCTGGGCTGCTGGCGGAGGGAGGCCTGAAGGATCCAGTCTGGAGCTGGTGCTGGCATCAGCTCCATGTTGCCGTGCCAACATCGGGCCGAGAGTGCACACTGCAGCCCTGTTATGGACTGCACAGCACAAGTGCAGAAAGTCTGCGCATGTGCAGCCCATAACTGTGCTGCAGTGCGCACACATCAAGCTCTGTTCCGCAGGTAGGGCTAGCGGTGTTTTTGAGCAAGCTCTGCGTGCTCTATTTAAAATACGATGCAGCATGGTGCAGGGTAGAGGGCAATAGTGTCAGAATTTCTGACACTGTTGATGTACTGTTCAGGGTTAGTGCCAAAATGTTGGCACTTACCCTGAGGAGGATATAGGGGCCCATTGTAAACAATGGCATGTCTCCTTGTAATGCCTGCTATGAGCAGGCAATAAAAATGCCTGAAAACGTGGTGCAAAGAAATTTCTCAGATTTCTTTGAGCCTTTTTTGCGCCCCCACAAAGGGGGAACGCCCCCCCTTGCACACATTTTACCTGGCGCATGCATAATGGGTGCAAGGGGTTACAAAGTGGTGCAATGCATGTATTGAGCCACTTTGTTAATATGGCGTGGCATTTTTGGCCATCTTATGCCACATTAGCGTAAAAAAATGACATTAACATAACGTTTGATGGTGCTAGGCCCACTTAATTCTGAGCCTAAGGGGCTTATTTACAAGCAGCTAGCCAGTGCATTACTTTTTTGTGACACCCAGGTGGTGCAGACTGCAGACCCATATGTACAAGGTCACGCAGAACCATGTTGTGTGGTTTTTCATGGCCTTGAAGATATGGTGTAAGGTAATGTAAAACAAGTCACTGTGTTGCCTTACTCCACATCAAAGAGGCACTCCCTGGGCTTTGCTATGGGTTTTACCATGCAACATCCATGGTTTTGACTCGTTCCTAGATTTACAAGGATTTGTAAACCTGGTAATGCGTCAAAAGCATACATCTTCCTAGGGGAGGCATAACAAGGAGAAATAACTTTATTTATCCTTGTTTTTCCTCTTTATATGTGTGCTGCATCCTGCAGCATGCATAGAAGGAGGAAAATGCCTCCAATTACTGTTTTCGGGCAGGAAGGGATCCCTTCCTGCACAGAAACAATAATTGCTAAAGACAGACACCCTTGTAAGTGTGCCTGCGTTGACACATGGCAGCCCATTGTGCACCAACACAGAGAAAGAGGACAGGAATATGCAGTACCTCATAGGTATGGCGTATTCCTGCCCTTTTCTTTTGATGCAGGGCAGTGCAGCAGAAGCCTTGTGTCCATGTCTCGCACTAAAATATTGTAAATTGACCACTGAGGACCTAATTTAGAGTTTGATAGATGGGATACCCATCACAAATGTGATAGATATCGCATCTGCACCATTACAAGTGCCATTGAATATAATGCACTTGTAATATGGTGAACAGGGAATGCATCACGTTTGTGATGAGTATTCCATCCACCAAACTCTAAACCACGCTCTATGTTCATTGACCTCCAGTTATAAATACTTAATTGTAAAACACCTTTGACACTGTTCTGAGTGCCTGATAAAATGGTGAAGACAGATATAAAGGTCAGTCATTTGTGTTTGAGATATCAGTCAATGAACACACTTTTGAAGCATTCAAAATGTAGCTACGTTTAATCATGCAAATGGTGGATGAATGTCTTTTGTGGAGTAGATTTCTGAGCAGAATAGCAGATTTTGGCCTTCATTATGACATTGGCGGTAAATCCCACTTACCGCCATACTGACTGCGGCCAACTTACCGCTGCGGATAGCCGTTCACCATATTATGGCAGACACACACCAATCCTTCACTATTCAGCCACACACACAATTCCGCCACACCAAAGGTCAGTGATAAACTGGCGGTATCAAAACCCACACCGTTACGCCAACAGAACAACGCCCACAACATTATGACCCACGAATCACCACAGCGGACATTCAATGGCGATAAACTATTGGCGGTACATACCTCTGCGCTCAAAATACACCCACTCAAACAAAACACCACTATATTGGTCAATTTAAATAACAGGCACCTGACACACATACACACACAACACCCACACCGCCATAAAACACACACCCACATTACCCACAACCCTTTACGAATACAAATCATTGCCAGCAGAGAGAGACAGCAAGAGCATTCACACAACCAGAGCCACATACCACCATCACCTATAAACCACCCACGCACCTTACATCACATACCCCAACACAACACACTACACACCCTCACACACACCACTCACACTACACTCCTGGCACCACAGTGACACCCCAGATTCTCAGAGGAGGAGCTAAAGGTCATGGTGGATGAAATCACCCGGGTAGAGCCACAGCTATTTGGATCACATGTGCAGCAGATATCCATTGCTAGGAAGATTGAGCTATGGCGGAGAATCGTGGACAGGGTCAAAGCCATGGGACAGCACCCCAGAACAAGGGACAACATCAGGAAGAGGTGGCATGACCTACGGGGTAAGGTGTGTTCCATTGCAGCAAGACACCAGCTCGCAGTACAGAGGACTGGTGTTGGACCCCGACCTCCTCCCCCACAACTAACAACATGGGAGGAACAAGTCTTGGCAATCATGCATCCTGAGGGCCTGGCAGGAGCAGGAGGAGGACTGGACTCTGGTAAGTCAAATCTCTACTAATATCAACCCCCGACCTGCATGCCATCACATAACCGCACCCTTACCCTCACTCCCATCACTCCACCATCTCCCACACACCCCACCATCACATCCCACTCATCCCAATGCCAAGCCCTGCATTCCACAGATATGCATGGACACCACTCACAGTCTTGCATGGACACCTATCACTACAGCATGCACACTAGAGACAATCAGCTATCCCACCACATAACAACTCACACAAGTGAAAGCTGCCAGGGCAAAAAGAACCATAGAGGGCAACCCACCCATGCACAATATGTCACACACAGAAACAATAACAGTGCATTTACATCCCCACAGGTATCCCAGCCAATGTCACCGGAGAAGAGGTGCCAACAACATACAGTCCCCCCACAGAAGAGGCCCACGGTGATGACAGCAGCTCTGCTCGCCTGGATCTGACCCATCAGGGACCACCGGACAGTTGGTTACCCAGGAACAGTCTCACACCACCACAGAGCTTCCCCCCTCAGGAAACACACTACAGCACCCACCCAGCGGGCCCATACCTCTGTCCCCAGGACACGTCAATCAGCAGTGTGTCCACCACTACAGGGACCCCAGGGCACCCCACAAACCCATGATGATCAGGGACCTGGGGTCAGTGGCAGTGGGCACACGGTTCAGGGGACAGAGGCACATGCAACAGGGAAGCTAGGAGGACTGCTGTGCGCTGGGGAGGACAGGCCCAGGGAACCAACTCTCCAGGAGGCACTCACCGCGATCCTGGCAGCATACCAACATTCCTGGGCCAGATCATGGACAAAATGCAGGAGAACATGCGGCTGCAGGAGGGACTGTACCTGGGGATCAGGGAGGACTTGAAGGCCATTAACACCACCCTGGTCTCCATTGCAGGGGTGCTGGCAGACATGGGCAACAGTATGAGGGAGGCAGTGGCACACCAGCAGGCGCCAGACACTAGCAAGACTACTAAACAGCCATCCACCTCTGCTGCCGCTATTGGACAGGAGGCCTCGCCATAGGACCAACAGGCCACCAGCACCTCTCACCCTGCAGAAGGAGCACCACCCCGCAAACAGTCCCTGCATATTGCAATGAATCATCTTTCAATGTACACTGCACACACTTGCCATGACCCAAATACAGAGCTAGCACCCATCGACTTCTGGGTAGGCCACCACCAGTATGAGAGCCATTAGGGGGGTCATGGTTCGATGGGCACCCCTTCCTCACTGGGCGGCCCCCCTCAACTGGGCCTCTGTGGTTTCAGGGCCCAGCATCTCAGGCCCTCCCACCGCTTCCTGTAGTAGGTGCTCTGCTGGCTATGGACCCCCAGGGTCTGTACTTGTTTGACAATGGCTCTCCATAACCCTTTCTTCTGATTGATGCTGACCTGCATGGGAGACATAAAAAAAGGAGAACATTGTGTAGATGATACAAAAAGTCATCAGCATTTGCCGACATACAGTATAAATAGCACATGCACATACCCAGTAAACTGTACACCATATACATGATTAGCATTCAATTCCACCTTTCAGACATCCCATTTCAATGTGCACACACTTTCGTCGTAAAACACCACCCAAGATGAAAGCAATGAAATGTTGTACTGACCTGTTTATCTGGAGCCCCACACAACTGTCCATACTGGGGTAGGACTGCTTCCATCAGTTTATCCAGTTCATCTGGAGTTGAGGGTGGAGCCCTATCCCCTGCAGTACGTGCCATTGTGGCTCCCAGATACAGAACACAGCAGCTCATGCAGTAGAGGTCTTGCTTGCTCATGTGTCAGGAGTCAAGTGAGCTGGGCTATGCAAAATGATGGTCACGGCTGCCGCTGTTATGACTGTAACCACCGGCGGTAATCATCATTGGCCCCTGTTTCCCGTAGACATCAGTGCTAACCAATGAGGAGTTGCACGGCGGTTCTGACCGTTTTCTGCCATGACGAATCCCGTAGGTGGAATGAGGTCATTGCCATCAATCCCCTGCATGCAGGACAGGCTGCTGTCATTTTAAATTTTTTTAGGAATTTTATGTGATACCAGTGCATCATTACTTGAATATTTGCATAATATGCTTAATGTAAGGTGTCAACTCATTGACACTTACATATGAAGCTGCCAATACTTCAGTTGTATGTTCATATCCATGTAAGAACATTCAGTACTGTGTAACACATAGGAAGGTTTTGTTTGTTCATTACTCCAATTCCTGTACACGTCCCTCTGCCACAAGTATGGTAATATGAGATATTGCCATACTGTCTGGGTGAGAATGGTGCGTGGATAAATGTTTCCATCTGCAGCATGCCTGACTCCTTACAGGATCAACCCTTTCTGATTGTCCTATGATATTTATCTGTCACAACACTGTAAGAAATGTACTGAGTACTGTTTGTCCCCCTGCCTACATACGGCCAAATAGGAGTGGTGAGGAATGCACCAGTCTACCACCCCCTACTAGACCTAGAAGCCATGGAAGAGAGGAACATTATGATGATCTATCGACTGAACCATCCCACCATCAGGGAACGGGTTGCCCAGTTGCAGCCAGACCTCCTGCCAGCCTTAAGGAATCCCCATGCCATCCCTCCAATAGTACAGGTGTTGTCTGTGCTGCATTCTTTGGCTAGTGGCTAATTTCAGGTGTCTTGGGACTGGCTGCAGGAAAGTCACAGCCGATGTTCAGTGTAGGAAAGTACAATCTTGCCTGGCATGCTACCCCCATTTTTACTTGTATTTATGTTTGTTTTTGCATGTGTCACTGGGATCCTGCTAGCCAGGACCCCAGTGTTCATAAAGTGTGCCCTGTAGGTGTTCCCTGTGTGGTGCCTAACTGTATCACTGAGGCTCTGCTAACCAGAACCTCAGTGTTTATGCTCTCTCTGCTTTTAAAATTTGTCACTGAAGGCTTGTGACTAATTTTAACAATTCTGATTGGCACACTGGAACACCCTTATAATTCCTTAGTATATGGTACCTAGGTACCCATGGTATTGGGGTTCCAGGAGATCCATATGGGCTGCAGAATTTCTATTGCTACCCATTGGGAGCTCAGACAATTCTTACACAGGGCTGTCACTGAAGCCTGAGTGAAATAACGTCCACGTTATTTCACAGCCATTTTACACTGCACTTAAGTAACTTATAAGTCACCTATATGTCTAACCCTCACTTAGTGAAGGTTAGGTGCAAAGTTACTAAGTGTAAGGGCACCCTTGCACTAGCCAAGGTGCCCCCACATTGTTCAGGGCAATTTCCCCAGACTTTGTGAGTGCGGGGACACCATTACACGTGTGAACTACATATAGGTCAATACCTATTTGTAGCGTCACAATGGTAACTCCTAACATGGCCATTTAACATGTCTGGGATCATGGAATTGTCACCCGAATACCAATCTGGAATTGGGGAAACAATTCCATGCATCCCCGGGGCTCCAGCATCGAGCCCGGGTACTGCCAAACGAGCTCGCCAGGGTTTTCTCTGCAGCTACCTCTGCTGCCAACCCTCAGACAGGTTTCTGCCCCCCTGGGGCCTGGGCAGCCCAGTCCCAGGAAGGCAGAACAAAGGATTTCCTCTGAGAGAGGGTGTTACACCCTCTCCCTTTGGAAATAGGTGTTAAGGGCCTGAGACGAGTCACCTCTCCTGGCCTATGGAAATGCTTTGAAGGGCACAGATGGTGCACTCCTTGCATAAGCCAGTCTACACCGGTTCAGGGATCCCCCCACCCCTGCTCTGGTGCGAAACGGGACAAAGGAAAGGGGAGTGACCACTCCCCTGACCAGCACCTCCCCAGGGGAGGTTCCCAGAGCTCCTCCAGTGTGTCCCAGACCTCTGCCATCTCGAATGCAGAGGTGTGAGGGCACAATGGACACTTCTGAGTGGCCAGTGCCAGCAGGTGACGACCGAGACCCCTCCTGATAGGTGTTTACCTCTCTCTGTAGCCAATTCTCCTCTGAGGGCTATTTAGGGTCTCTCCTGTGGGTTTCTCATCAGATAACGAATGCAAGAGCTCACCAGAGTTCCTCTGCACTTCCCTCTTTGACTTCTACCAATGATCGACCGCTGACTGCTCCAGGATGCCTGCAAAACCGCAACAAAGTAGCAAGAAGACTACCAGCAACATTGTAGCGCCTCATCCTGCTGGCTTTCTCGACTGTTTCCTGGTGGTGCATGCTCTGAGGGCTGTCTGCCTTCACCCTGCACTGGAAGCCAAGAAGAAATCTCCAGTGGGTTGCCGGAATCTTCCCCCTGCTAACGCAGGCACCAAAGTTCTGCATCACCGGTCCTCTGGGTCCCCTCTCATCTTGACAAGCGTGGTCCCTGGAACACAGGAGCTGGATCCAAGTGTCTCTGACAGTCCAGAGGCCCTTCTGTCCAAATTTGGTGGAGGTAAGTCCTTGCCTCCCCACGCCAGACAGTAATCCTGTGTACTGCATGAACTGCAGCTGCTAGGGCTTCTGTGCACTTTTGAAAGACTTCCTTCATGCACAGCATAGCCCAGGTCCCCAGCACTCCATCCTGCATTGCCCAACTCACTGAGTTGGACTCCGATTTCGTGGGACCCTCTTTTGTTGTGCTGAGATGTCCACTGTGCTCAGATCTTCTGAATGCCTGTTCAGGTGCTTCTGCAGGAGCTGCCTACTTCTGCATGGGCTCTCTCTGTTGCTGAGTGCCCCCTCTGTCTCGTCCTCCAAGAGGCAACCTCCTGGTCCTTCCTAGGCCCTGGCAGCACCCAAAATCCTCAACTGCGACTCTTGCAGCAAGCCAGGCTTGTTTGCGGTCTTTCTGCGTGGAAATAACTCTGCATCCTCCAGCACGCTGTGGGACATCTTCTGACCAAAGGAGAAGTTCCTGGTGCCTTCCGTTGTTGCAGAACCTTTGGCTTCTTCCACCCGGAGGCAGCCCTTTTGCACCTTCATCTGGGTTTAGTGGGCTCCTGGCCCCCTGGACACTTGCAAGACTCTTGAACTTGGTCCCCTTCCTTTACAGGTCCTCAGGTCCAGGAATCCGTCTTCAGTGCTTGGCAGTCAGTTGTTGTCTTTGCAGAATCCCCTATCTCGACTTTACTGTCTTTCTGGGGTAGTAGGGTAACTTTACTACTACTTTTCAGGGTCTTGGGGTGGGGTATCTTGGGCACCCTTACTGTTTTCTTATACTCCCAGCGACCCTCTATGCACTACACTAGTCCTGGGGTCCATTTGTGGTTCGCATTCCACTTTTGGAGTATATGGTTTGTGTTGCCTCTAGGCCTATTGTCTCCTATTGCATTCTATTGTGTTCTACAGTGTTTGCACTAGTTTTCTAAGTGTTTTACTTACCTGATTTTGGTTTGTGTGTATATTTTGTGTATTTTACTTACCTCCTAAGGGAGTATATCCTCTGAGATACTTTTGGCATACTGTCACTAAAATAAAGCACCTTTATTTTTAGTAACTATGAGTATTGTGTTTTCTTATGATATAGTGCTATATGATATAAGTGGTATAGTAGGAGCTTTGCTTGTCGCCTAGTTCAGCCTAAGCTGTTCTGCTATAGCTACCTCTATCAGCCTAAGCTGCTAGAACACTTCTAATCTACTAATAAGGGATAATTGGACCTGGCACAAGGTGTAAGTACCACAAGGTACCCACTATAAGCCAGGCCAGCCTCCTACAATAGTGTTACAGGATGTGCTGGATGCCCTACTAAAGCATATGAACAGGTACCTAAGGTTCCAACAACGATCAGAACTGAACACTGTTAAGGCTGCCTTTTACAACATTACTCATGTGTCACATGTAATAGGGGCCATTGATGGTACTCACATTGCCTTGGTACCTCAGAGAGCCAATGAACAGATATACAGAAACCAGAAGAGTACATATTCGATTAATGTTCAAATGGTGTGTCTTGCAGACCAATATATATCACATGTGACTGCGAAATTTCCTGATTCAGTACATGATTCCTACTTCCTGAGGATCAGCAGTGTCCCTGCATTGATGTTACATCGACAGCGAGAAAGGGCCTGGCTCATTAGTAAGAGTACTGCTGTCCATGTCAGACATCTGAACTACCTCTCTACACAGTCTATGCCTATCACAGCTTCCTAATATACTGTTCTTCTGTCTATACAGGTGACTCTGGATACGCCAACCTGCCCTGGCTCTTGACTCCAGATAGATATCCAACTACAGATGGGGTGTACAGGTACAATGAGGCACACTGTCGGACGAAGGGTATGATAGAGAGGACTTTGGGCCTAATGAAAGCAAGATTTTGTTACCTCTTTGTTGCATGCTGCATGCTACATAATCTGTCCCTCGGAAGGCACATCACACTATTGGAGGAGGGGGACGTTGCTGCAGGAGCTGTGGTTGAGGCTCATAACCCTGATACTGATGAGGAGGCAGACGAGGAGGAGGCAGCAGACTTATTTCGCCAATTCTTTCAATGATTCTCAGGAATGTGTGGTCTAAAGCTTAATGAACAGTTGGACCCTTTATGGGAAATGTGTTGTTGTTCTTCAATGTTGTATGCATCAAGGTGTATGAGGAGACTACTGCTTCCATCTTTGTTTTCAAACCTGAAGGGCTGCTGACAACATGAGGGGAAGTGTAAATGCAATGCTGCCATTTACATGTGATAAATGCTGGTGTCATTACATCTCATCCTTATAGATGTACTCAAGTTGTATGGTCCTAAGTCTGAATTGATAAGACAATGGAATGTACACATCAGTGAATTGTCCTGTTCAGCAGCCCTTTCATTTTGTACTCTGAATATATGGAATGATACCATTACTTTGCATGTGAGTGACTGACAGTTCTAGCCTCTAGCTATGTGGTGTCCTACCCACTGCAGCGTGTATCCTGTGTATGTGAAATACTGCTGTATGTGTATTATTATGGTCTACATGGGCTACTTCATTTAACCTTTTCCCTATTTAGGTTTCTATTCAAGTTGCATGCATGTTTACAATTTGCTTTCTGCAATGACTGTTGGCACCCTTGCCATAGGATGTTACTACCATATGGATGTACTGACACGCCTGCTGGATATTCCTGCAACATCTGTCACTCTAACAAAATTGTTGCACGGATATGTGTATTTCATTACTGTTTGTTACCAAAGATGTCACTTTAAACAATGAAGACACATACACCATTATGTGTGCTCATTAGTGTTTATTTTGTGTTTCCCATCACAGTTCTGATGAGTGGGGCCATGGTTTCTAAAATCATCAAAGTGGGCGGTCCAGCTGTTGCTTCCACAGGTCCTGTATCCATGAGCCTGGGGCTAGTGGGGTTTGGCATTGAACAGTCAACAAGGTGTATCAGTGGCACACAAGGGAGAATGTTCAGGAGAGGGATCACTTCCTGGTCGTGCATTTGGTCTTGACCTCAGGCTCTGCAGGATGTCTGGATGGATGACCACTTTTCGATGGGGGTTCCTCAGCTGCAGGGGAAGGGGTGCTAGTGGCCTGTGGGTCCTCTTGCTGGGCCTTCATTCCAGTAGCTGGGGCAGATGTTGAGGGCTCAGGTGTTTTAAGACTACTAGATGGGGCCTGCTGTTGGGTGGAGGATGCACGCTAGATTCTTGTGAGTTCAGTGAGCATCCCTGCAATGGAGACCATGGTGGCATTGTGTGCCTGCCACTGCCGCATGGCCTCCTGATGATATTCCCTCTGCAGCCTCTAGTTCTCCTTTAAGGTGGTGAGTATCTGGCTCACCGTGTCCTGGGATTACTGGTAGGCTCCCAGGACTCTCTTAAGATGGCCCCCTGGCCAGTCGTGTCATGTTGCTGCCTCATCCCTTGGCCCAAAGTTGCCCTCCCACTGGCCCTTGCCCCCTGTGCCTCTGGCACAGTGTGCCCCATCCCACTGACACCAGGACCTTCATTGTCTTGGGTTTGAGGTGTTGACTCTGGTCCCTGTACTGTAGGGCACACTAATAATTGATTGTCCTTGGGACACAGGTTTGGGAAGGTGGACTCAGTTGTGCTGTAGGTTCCACAGGGGAGGGGTATTCAGTTGTGGGCAGGGTGAGGCTGGTTGTGGTGGACTGACCAGTTATGCCTGATGGGCAAGGTAAGTTGTCCCTTTCCAGACATCCAGTGTATTCTTCCTCTATTGGACCTACTTCCAGGGACTGGTTTTCAGTCTCTGGAATCCTCTGCTGTGTGGCAGTACTAGGGATACCTGTGGAGTGAGAGGAAGTGTGTTACATGATGGAATAGTAGTTATGATACACATGGTTGTTTGCTATCATTGCCTGCAATTGCTGACCAGTAATGGCATTGATAGTTTCTTCACAACTGCTAGTTTTTGGGTCTGTTGGAAATTGCTACTGTATTTTTTTGCTATATAGTTGATGGTGATCTTAACTGCTGTCATTGCCATGTACTGATGTGCATTCAAAATTTCTTGATGGTTAAGGTGGGTGACCTGGTTATATGTGCATGGTGTCAAAATGTGGAGTGGAGTTAGCAGTTCTACAATGGTTGGGAGTGCTGTATTGTGGTAGTTGTAATACTTGCTGCAGTGTGAGAAATCCATGCACTAGGTGGGCCTGTGTGGAATGGTGTTAGTGGGAAGGTGTGGCATGCAAGAGAGGGTATTGGGTTCAGGGTGGATTGGTGCACATAAGGGTGGTGTGAGGGGGTGACAGGGTGGTGGGGTACATGCTGTGCAGGAGTACATAGTGCCCATGGAGTGTTGTTTACTTATCAGAATCCAGTCTTCCTGGTATTCTAGTCAGGCCCTCTGGGTGTAGGATGGCCAGGGCCTTCTCCTCCCACAATGGGAATTCTGGGGAAGGGGGTGGGGGCCCACCACCAGTCTTCATTACGGCAATTTGGTGTTGTGATTCCATGGACCGTACCTTTCACTGTAGGTTGTTCCACCTCTTCCTGATGTCGTCGCGTATGCGTGTATGGTTTCCCACTGCATTCATCCTGTCAATGATCCTCTGCCATAACTCTGTTTTCCGGGCTATGGATGTCTGCTGGACCTGTGCTTCAAACAGTTGAGGCTCCACTCTGACGAATTCATCAAACAGGACCCTCAACTCCTTGTCTATGAATTGTGGGTGCTTTTGTGGTGCCATGGTGGTTGTGTTGTGGGCGGTGGTGTGTGTGGTGTGCAGGGATACTGGGTGTGCTGTTCATTGGGGTGAGGTTGAGTACTAGGGTGTGCATGTGGTTTGTGGTGTTTGTGTGCAGTGGTGATGTGCGTGTTGTGTTGCTGATGCTGTTGTGTGTTGTGTGATGCATGTTCGGTATGATGGTGCCTATGACATCCAGGTGCAGTGTCTTCTGTTAGTACGGTCTTCCCTCTCTCTGTCAAAATTTCTGGATGCAAAGGATTGTGGGGGTGTGTAGGGGTGTCTTATATAGTGCTGTGATCAGGTGTGTATAATATGTGTATGTGAATCAGGTGTGGGGTATTCGTATTGTCCAATGTGGTGTTGTGTTCTGGTGGAGGTGCGTTTTTGAGTGCGGCAGTTTGGACCACCAATGGATTACCACAGTGCAAAAACCGCTGTGCTGACTTGTGGGTTGTAATATGGAGGGTGGGGTGTTGGTGTGGCGGTGCTGGCAGTGGAACCGCCACTCTCCCGCCATCGGTCAGGCTGACGATGTTGGATTTTTGACTGTTTTTGGGCGGTGTTCTGTTGGGGACTGGTAATACGGTAGTCTTCAGAATGCCATTACTGGCAGTCTTTCGGCACCCGCTTGGATGGCGGTCTTCATAAAAAACCTTCAAAGTCGTAATGTGCACCTCAATGTTATTGTATTAATAAAAGAACCTCTATTCCTACTTTCAAGCAGCTGTTGTTTAGTAATACAATGGGCCTGATTCTAACTTTGGAGGACGGTGTTAAACCGTCCCAAAAGTGGCGGATATACCACCTACCGTATTACGAGTCCATTATATCCTATGGAACTCGTAATACGGTAGGTGGTATATCCGCCACTTTTGGGACGGTTTAACACCGTCCTCCAAAGTTAGAATCAGGCCCAATGTAATTTCCTATTGCATATAGGTGAAAAGTCATAAAAGAGTTTTAAAATTGATAAGGTGCAATTTTAGAAGTATAACCCTGATGCAACTAAGGCCCTCATACAACCCTGGCGGTCGGTGTTAAAGCAGCGTTAATACCGCCAACAGGACAGTGGTAAAAAAATGGGATTATGTCCCTGGTGGTAACCACCATCGAAGACCACCACTTTAACACACCGACCACCAGGGTGGTAACGGACGCTGGGCTAGAGACTTCGGTTTCCAGCCAGGCGGCCACCATAATCCCACCCTCGGGATTACGTCCCGGCCTACCACCATGGTTTTCGTGCCAAATTTACCACCACGAAAACCATGGGGGTAGGCACTATCAGTGCCAGGGAATCACTTCCCTGGCACTGATAGGGGTCCCCCTCCCTCTACTCCCTCTCCTGCCCCCGTACATATATACACCTGCACACGCACCCATATACACACATGCACACATGCATACCCACCACCACTCACGCATGCACACATACATACCCACATACAGACCACATACCAACATACCTTGTCACACACATGCAATCACAACACACAACACTCTCAATCACTCATTCACGCATGCATCCAACGCGACTCACACCCGCATTCATGCATTCCAAAACATACACCCCCCCCATGCACACAACACCCCCCCTCTCCGGTCGGAGAACCTGACTTACCTGCTTGCCGGTGGGTCCCCTGCCTGGAGACGGCCCGCAGCTCTGCTGTCAGCAGCAGCGTCCACCAGCAAAACACCGCCAGGCCGTATCATTGGACATGATACGGTCGGCAGTGTTTTGCTGGTGTGGCGGTGCTGCAGTCAGCAGCGCCATCTTACCTCCGTCTGCCGCCATGACCGTCTGCGATGTTCCACCAGCATTCTGGTGGTATACCATCAGCCGTCATGATAAGTGTAGACAGCTGGTAACCACGGCGGTGGTATGTTGGCGGCCATCACCGTGGCAGTAGGCGGTAGTTACCGACAATGTTGTGATGAGGGCCGAAGTATCACGGCTAGGGCTTGATTTTCCACATCTGAAAATCTGTTTTATTTGGGAAGTGGTTCTCTCCTGACTTTAAACTGAGCTGACCCGATGGCTACCTCTCCCTTGATGTATGATTTGCCTTGTGCCTAGCCACCTTTGGTTCTAGCTATTGACTACAATAGGGATTAGCTTCCACTGCCTATGTTTATTCACATTTATTTTCATCTTGAATATTTGAATGAAATTGACTATCAATTTCCTTCTGCCTTGCAGTACTATTCTTAATTAGAATAAACATTAATGGTTTTTACTGAAAACTTATCCTATGTGGATTTTCCAGAGTGTATTTTCTCTGGGAATCTCTATGTGTGAATACTGTGCAACATATCTGGATTTTTCTTCTAATGTGTATGTATGTCTCTGGCACACATCCTTTAGGACCTTCACATAGCACTGATCCATCTCATCAGACCTTTTAAAGTAAAAGGTGCTGACATATGTTATGCCTAATTATTTAATAGACAGTCTGTATTTATATAAGGGTTGCTCCATTTCTTTGTGTTTGATAAATAAAAAGTGCATATTTCTTCTGAACTATTTGATTTCCCTCACTTCAGAATTACTAATATTTAATGCTTGATACTATAGGTAGAATTCTTGATAAGTCAGCATCCTTTGCCTTGCATTAGTTTATTGGCTGATGTTAATTCTCAATTTGGTGCACTCCACCCCCAGTAACTATAAACATTGACATTTCTGTGGTAGGATTATAAAAAATGTATGTTTTCTGTATGATCAGATGTAAGGCTTATGGCATTTGTCTACTTCTTTCACAAAAATGCCTTCCAATCACTTACAAATAGTATTCAGCCAGAAAATGCTTGTAGAATTTTTAAAAGGTTTTGGGGATCTATTGTCACAGAACATTTCCTTTTTTAAAAGTCCATTCCTGTTGATTTCTGAGTGAGTAAAATGACTCAGCGTCCCATGTAATTTTGCTACTCAAAATGATGAGTTGGGTGGGTCCTCACGGTGAAGTGATGGATGTTGACTGAAGGGTGTGGCATGCCTGAAAGATGACATGCCAAAAAGTGGGCCTTGTGCATGCTTACAATGCATAATCCTTTAAGCTACCAAGAGGGGGTAGTGGCTTCTGAGCTGTACAGTGTATATACCGAACATTAATTTACAAACGTATCTGTGAATTCTGCTGCAGACGTTCAACATTCCTAAGATCTCTCAGAGAATATCATTGTACATGCGTGAGTTATTCAGTCTCAGGTATATGTAAAACCATAGTCATTATGATTTTAAGGCTCTGTTGTGATTGACATTAGCAAAGAATCTCTAGATTGGGTAGTAGCTATTTCCTGGTTTCTTGTAAACCATACAGAGAAAGATGCAAAGAGATTAAGGGCATCATTTACTAAAAAGTGGTACAGCGTGGCACTGCTCCAAATTTGGCAGCGCCGTGCTGCATTATTTCAGAAACACAGGGATGCACTGTATTTAATGCAATACGGCACACCCCAGTATTTTCCCTAGAGCTGGTGCTAAAATTAGCTGCCTAGCACCAATGCAGGCACCCTTGCACCATGGTACATGGTTGCCTGCATTGCAGGGAATGATTGTTTATTTGCAGGAAAGTGTCCCTTCCTGCACGTAAACACTCAATAATGGCGATTTGCTAGTCCTATGTGTGCTGCACAATGTAGCACAAATAGGACTAGCAAGTTTTCATTATTTAATGATTGTTTATGCGGAGGAAGTGAGACCTTCCTGCACATAATCAATCATTAATAGTGCCTTGCTCTTCCTTTGTGTGCTGCAGATTTCAGCACACATATCAAAAGCAATGCTACCCATGGGGTGGTGTTAGTTTTTGCCAGTGTCTGAGGTTACGAATCCTCGTAAATATGGGGCAGCATCAAAACGCAATGGGTGTTGCAGTGGAACACCCACAGCAACACCAATTGCACGACCCTTTCACGCAAAGTGATGCGTATAAAGGTGCCATATTTAGAAAGTGGCTGTGAGCCACAAAAGGTGGCTTAATGCCGCTTTGTAAATATGGGGCAGGGCAGTGTGCCAGTGGAACGTCTGTAAAAGTGACGTTCCGGTGGCGCAATGCCCTTGTAAATGAGGGCCTAAAATTGCTAAGGTGTTGAGTTATAACAGTACTGTACCCAAAGAGGAGGACGCCGGCAACTCAACAGTAGAGAAGAAGTAAAGAGGAAATTATTTTAGGGTGTGTGCCACTTTATTTGAGCAAACAGAGGAGAAGGTATATACAAAATACAGATTAGGAAGGCGTGTCGTTACAAAGATAATAGCTGAACTGGGGTTGATCGTAGGGAGACAAACTCAACAAAGCCAGACCACAGCTACTTATATACAGTTGCTAAGTTACCATCACCTACTTGCCTCATGGTAGTGGCAATTGCAAGAGGGAAAACCCAAATTGCCCTTTCAGGGACATTTGTGATTTTTTGAATGCCATGTTGTCAAAAAATTAATAGCACACATCTTTTCCAAACAATCAAGCTGAATTTAATGGCAATAAGGATTGATTTCTATGACATTGCTCAATTCCTACATGTGACTTGGTGTGTGAATGGCACTCATATCATTTTATGCCCCCTTACACACTGAGCATTTGCACAGAAATAGAAAAACAACACTTACTGAATATCTATGTAGTTTGCAATTCTACTTGCATTATCAATAATTTAGTAGCAGGGTATCCAGGTAGTACACATCACTTCTGCATATTTCACCATTCCTCTCTTTTAAGATCAGCTGGTAAAGGTAGAGCTTTGAGATGGTTATCTCCTAGGTATGTTGTCTTAAGCATATGTACTGCACAACATGTCTAGCATTCCTCGAATGGATGCAAGTCTTTTGTACAGGAGACAGTGCATATTTAATTTACCCATGAATTATGACCTTATGTTGTAATTCACAGATCTCAAGAAAGTGCAGATATAATGCACACAAGTAGACCAATTCTATTACAGTGTGAAAACTGGGAATCCTTATTGGTAGACTTTGTTATCTACTTAAATGTGGTGGTGCATTGCAGCGCAGCCCAGAATTCTGCTGTTAACTATTAGCAACTTGGACAATGTTGTGATAGAGGTCAAATTTCATTAATACGTTAGTGGCGTAGAAGTTACCATATGGTGACTAATTAACCTTTATTTAAAAGTCTAACAGAGAAATTAATGTGGAAACGTGCATGTTTAAATCATGATGGAGATTGTGGCTGCCATTCATAGTTTGACATCATGTTTAACATGAAAGCACTGTGCACTTATATTTGAGTGAATTACTGACATGAGATAATGCAAAAGATAATTTTCTAGATGCACACTAGAAATTAAATTATTGAATTAATATGAATTGATCATACTTATATTGGATTAAATTAATCGTATTAATGTGAGTTACATGTGTGCAGAAAAATAAATGCACACTTAAATCTGTTCTAACTTGTCATAAATTATGTTTGCAATAAAATAGTTTGTTTTGCATATTTGATTAGAATTGTAAGGTGAGCAATAGGTTTATTAATGTATTAGTTATATTAATATGTGCATTTCGGCTTTCTCATTTTTACAAGTACTGAAAAGTTCATTTATTAGCGGGCAATCATTTGTTTATGCTCTTCCCTTTGACCTGAGTTATTTTCTCTAGGTTGCTGATGTGATGTTGAATGTCCCATTGTATTGAAGGCAATAAATGTGTTTCAGAATTAACTTTGTAACAATATTTGGTCTAGCTGTGGAACCAGACAGGAAACCCATGAGTCCTATGTGAAACAGGCTTAGTTTACTTTCTGTGCAGTGAGAGAGGATCCTCATTTGCAAATAATTAGAAAACGTAATATTTGGCATAACTGTATGAAATCATTGAAATGACAATGCACTTTTGCTGAGAAAGTCCAGAATAGTTGCAAACTTTGTGGTACCATCGACAACCATTGGACACTGAATCTGATGCCTGAAGTGAGCCCACCTGTAGGACCAATCAAGAGGATCGTTGATATTTTAATTAGTGAGCATCTTTGGAATTTGGAGTTAGTTCGAGTTAGTTCACTCGTGCCTCAAAGCTGGCCAGAACCCTGCTAGAATCTTTCTTCTCCTGCTTGAAGTCTATTACTGTCACTTTCTGTCCCTTTTAGGCTTCTGTTGAGTTTCCTATTAGTCTTAATTGGCCCATTTGTTTATGCAGTTCAGTATTAATGTGCCCCACTAACTCCAAACTGCTGATCTGTCCTATGTGCAGCCCGTGTGCTGCACTGTCTGATGCTGCTGTCAACTGATACCGGACAAAAGTGACTGTTCTGGCTGATGAAGCATAGCTGTCTGCTGTCCCATGAGGATAGGTAAAATTAAATGTGGTTTCTTGTTTCCTTTTTAGTTTAGATAATTACACCAGAGTATTTTTATAGTGAGTTACCTTAGTTGCATGATTTTTCCAAATTATTTTTGTCTTTCTTTTGCTTTTTCCCCACATATGTTTGCCCACTCCCACAACTTGCAAGTCCTAATTCGTGTTAGAGAAAAGGATGACCTAGCTCTGAAACTGATTGTTAAAAACTGTATTTTGATGATTTATGATGTCACCATCATCTGCTTTGAAATATGAAATGAATCTGATCTATGTTATTCTTTTAGAGTGTTTAACAGTATTGATGTTTAGTTGATTAAATCTTTTTAGATGCACGGACAGCCAATGATTTTCATGTATGTTTATAATTTAGTTTAGAGCACCATATACATAACTTTGATTTTGGAACTGTAATAAAGCTTTGGAACTTATTAAGTTTGGACTTTGATTTAGAGTCAAATTGTTTATAATGTTTAGAATAGTTTATGGCTTTATGTTATTGATTTGTGATTGAATGATGCTGACTGCTATACTATTCACCAAGTCCAAATATCTAGTCGATCTTTATTGGTGAGAACTGTGAAGGTGTTTCACTAGTGTGTTTGAGGTTTCTGAACCTGAGATAGGAAGAAGACTTCTGCGAGTGCGACAGCAGTTGCATAAAATAGTGTTTGGAAATTGCCTTGAACAGGAAACACAGAATGAGGATTCTGATGATAGGAAAACCCCATCCACCACAACCTAGAAAATGCACTATTAGGACTGTGGAGTTGAGGGCCCATAGCTTGGACACCCCCAGTAATTACTCAAGGTAAAAAATGGTACAACAAAAAAGAAGTATGCTGACTATAGTTTTGCGTGTTCTAAACATATGCACATTAAAAATAATTTCTGAACCTGAAGGGATGAAAATGCCCAAATATTAAGGCCCATATTTATGTGGGCCTAGCTCCATTTGAATGCCACATTAGTGTCATATTTTTACGCTAATGTGGGGTTGGAAGGCCAAAAACAATGTGCCATCTTTAGAAAGTGTAACCCCTTTGCAACCCGTTGCGCCACATTATGCTGCCCGAGGCAAAATGTATGCAAGGGGGGCATTGCGGTGCTACAGGGGCTGAGAAAATGAAGCAAAGAAATCTATGAGATTTCTTTGCATTATATTAATCAGCATTTTGTAACGCCTGCTAAGAGCAGGCATTAAAAAGAGGCCCCATTGTGTTCAATGGGCCTCTGGGTGCTTAGTAGGATTAGCGTCATAATTGTTTACACTAATCCTGCAAAGCAGAGGACTTCCATTAAAAATTATAATGGTAGTCCCCTTTACTACCACCATGGTGCGCCATATTTTAAATATGGTGCACACATGGTGGCATTAGGGGGCCGTTTAGGGTCACAAGAAAAGTGATGCTGCACTAGATGTAGCGCCACTTTTCATAAATCACACCCTAAGTTTTAAGAATTTAACTAGAAACATATATTCGTGAAGTGGCATAACCAAAAACTTTGCTTCTATTTTTTTTCCTTTGCCACCTATTAATGCCCTTTGCCAGTCTCAGCAAAGACTTTTGCTACAGACAGGACAGTGTTGATAGTGCCTAAGACATTTTAGTAATACATTGTGCCACTGTGGATAAATCTTCATACTTGGTGTCCCTTGACAATTTAACTTGCTGGTGATTTTACCCAGTGAAGCCTAAAGGTGTTTTTCTTGCACCCTCAGCATTTTGGACTAATGTTTTCAAACTGTGCTGCTAATGGTGCGCCAACAAAATGAAATCAATAACATTTATAAAGTGCGCTACTCACCCGTGAGGGTCTCAAGGCGCTAGGGGAGGGGGGGGTTACTGCAACAACTCCTCTTACTTTAGTGCAACTGTGATTGATTTCTTATCTTCTCTCTGTCAAAGGTTGGCGAGGTGTTATGTGCTAATGTGCTCTGTCCCACTGTATCTTCGGTAGTAGTGCTGGCTTTTACACTGGCAGTTGTAAAAGATCTTTGGTTAGGATCACTGACATAATATCAGAATGTGAAATATTCTGTCAAAAATATTGTATACAGAAATATTCCAATCCTTGTAATGGTAAGTCCAAAAATATCAAAAAGAGATCTTGTGTCACAATAATATATTTTTTTAAAAACATACATAAATATTGCATATATACATATATTTTAGAGTAGTAAATCTTAAATGTTTTAACATATACCATTATTATAATGTAATTTGCATAAATCTCCACTATATATAAATATACATACCTATATAAACATGCATAGATGTGTGTATGTTTACATGTATATAAATGTATATATACACACATATATATTTTTGTTTACTTCTATTTCTGTAAATTTACTACTATAAAGAGCACATTTGTATATACATATAAGCAGTTCAGAAAAACATTACATAAATTACTAAACAAACAAAATAAAAAATAAATGTACATAAACTATTATACAAATTTAAACACAAATAATAACATAAACAAATATTATAAAATAAAGTTATAAACAAATATTAACAGAATATTTAACCAACATTAGGAAATGTATTGGAGTCTGGGAATAATAGATACAATATTCCCACTCCAGTTTATGCAACAATAGGACTTTGGAGGTGTTAAATATATCATTACCACTCCAAACAGCACCACAGTAGGGAAAACATACTTCACAGGAATCAAATGTATTATTCCCACTCCAGTCTGTGCAACAGCAGCGAAAGTGCTGCACTTTGGAGGGTTAAGATGTACTGTTCCAACTCCAGTCTAAGCAACAGTAGGGAAAGCTTGGGACTTTGGAGCAGTTACATTTACTATTCCCACTTTAGTCTGGGTAATAGTAGGTAAAGTGAAGGAATAGAAAAGGTCAAAATTTACTATTCACACTCCATTCTGGGAAGCGGCAGGGAAAGCATTTAAATGTATTATTCTCACTCCAGTCTGTGCAACAGTAGAGAAAGTCTTGGACTTCAAAAGAGGTAAAAGTTACTATTCCCACTCCAGTATGTGCCAAGTAAGCAAAGAGTTGTACTTCGGAGGGGAAAGATTTACTATTCCCACGCCAGTCTAAGCAACAGTTGGTAAACTACTCCACTTCAAACACATTGCATACTTGAATAACGCTATTAATTTAGAAAAAATATAACACTCTAAATGTAATATTATTACTTAACATAAAATGTATAAGATTTTTTTTAAACAAAAAATTATCCAATTTACACAATTCATAATCAATGTAATAATTAATTTTCAACTAAAAATAATTCTTATTTAATTATTACTTAACTTTCCATCCTATACCCCTACAAACATATCACCCCACACCTAAAATATAATGAAAATAAGTATAACACAATTTACAAAATTGATAAACAATTACACAATAGATTAACAACTAATAGTTATTTTTTATTAATTACTACTTAGTTAACTTCTCACCCTACAATGCTACAAACCCAGCAGCTAACACCTAAAATATATCTACAATATATAATAATTACACAATGTGCACAAATATTAATCAATTAAGCACTTAAATATACATTAATAATAATGATTTTTTATTTATTTTTTAATTAACTTTCTGCTGTATACTCTAACAAACCTGGCAACCGGCAACTAAAATACAACTAAAAGAAAATAATATTGCATAGTGTACACATAATTTACAACTGTAATGATTCCGTAATGGCAAATGCTTATTCACAAATACCAAATTCACTATTTATGTCCTTGTGTCTTCAGGCGTAACATTTTGCAATTTCATATTAGCAAATCATTGTCTTTCACTGTTAAGCAGTTGAAAAATCACGTTATTGGTCATCAGACTTGAAAGGCCTTAAAGTGCAACCTGTTCTCTATGAATAGCCATTAAAATTTTGTGTAAGATGGAAATATAAGTTCATGTCGTGGATCAGGGTGTATTTCTAGGATACTGAATTGTTAATTGTGATGATCAAACAAACTACTTTACATAGAGTATATTCTACGCAGCTAATCTTTGTAAAGTGGCTTAGATGCTCTAGTGCTTTGTGCAAAGCTTTTCAAAATGGCTAGATAATTAAATCAGTACTAGATAATTACAGTGTGCAGCTTCCTGTAACATTACCAGATGAGTATTACAATGAAATATACCAAACAAAATATCCAGAAGGAATCAATATATACCCAGCTATCTAAGTGAAAATCTCAATTATTCACTGAAAAATAATTTATTTTATTGACAATTAATCCAATTTAATCATAGTGCCCACAAGTTACCTGTGCACCCAAAGAGAATCTAATATATAAAAAACTAATGAAAAGTAATTATATATACACTTATTATACATACACAGTACATAAAAAAAATATATAAATCCTCAATCAACAGTTCCATTAGAGCACCGTAGTACATCAAGTGTGATCTGCTTAACCAACCAATGGCCAGCAGTCACAGCAAAAGGAAGTGGCAGTTGTCCAAAGACCTTATCATGCCTCAGTAAAAGATAGTAATCACTGAAAAGAAGTCTGATACAGTCCACAAATTCTTAAATTACACAGTTCAAAAATTCCAACAGTCACTCCTTGAGAGATACAGTCGACCCGTTTCGGCCTTAACAAATCCGGCCTCTTCAGGACAATGGAAACAGTGCCAATATAAACAACATAGAAAAATCACCTAAACCATTATAACTCATAACAACTATATACACTACCAGGTGAGAGGATACCACACCTGTTCACCATAAAAACACCCCTAGGTGCACAGAAAAGTAATAAGTGAGTAAAAAAAAAGCAATAACGATTAGTAAGGATTCTGACCAAGACAAAACAATTAAATAGTAGAGATGTGGTTAAAAACCAAAACCAGTCCCAAATATGTGCCAAACGCAAACATTTAAAAAAATTGCACAATATCCTATACCAAATGTGGGAAACTACATATAAGCAAAGACTATAGAGCAAGACAGTAAGGAAAACGTAGCCAGAGGGACTAACCTGCATGGCAGTGAAAATGCGATACATAAATAATTATCACAAAGGAACTAATGCTCTGGAAAAAACCGGGACAGCAGGGTTAAGAAAATATGTATAGTAACCCATTTACCAAAGAAACGGCTAAACCACTGAAAAACGAGCCCAAAGGTCAACACGTACCTATTATTTAGGCAAAGAGCCAGTCGGGTGGTGTCCATGAATCGCAGCTCTTAAAAGTGACGCGCTCGCAAGATGCGCGTTTAAATCGATAATCGAAAAAGCGGCAGGCACTCTGGCTATGCGTGTAAATGGTAGTAGAAAGCGAAGAGGTGGCAAAAAGAAAATCATACACTTCGACAGCAGAATATGGGCGCCATTTTGAAGCATGCACATGATATACGATGGTCCAGCAAAGCAAATAAAAACATGGAAACCTTTACAAATAAACATTTCTTTCAACAAAAGATAGCGCACAAAAAACTTATTAACATATTTTTGACAATATAGAAAACGAAATAAAGATATAAAGACAGCCAGTATAAGTTTGAAAATTACATCAAACAACCCTTAACACAAATAAGCACAAAAGAATATCATAAATGAAAAAAGATATATATATACACACCTATCCATATATTAATTACAATGCACAACCCCACAATATCTACACTACTACAATATAATTATTTACACTATTTACAAAGCTTATAATAAATAGAAAGTGATGCCAGACAAATGCCTCAATTGTTGACAGTGCCTGGGCAAGGTATAACACGTGTTTTCACAGGTTGTGTTGTCTGACCAAAATAGGTAAGTGAACAAGGAGAGGTAATACAATAAATCACGTTCCGAGTGTTACAATTTGAAAAACAACGTTGATGGTGTATTTTACCATTCAGCTCCACCTGGCTACTCTTCTCAGTATACTGGCACGCCAGACAATTCATGCATTGGAAATGCCCAACGATTGGAGGAAGGGCCAGCATACTTTCTCAAGTCGGCCTTTTTTTTATTATTAGAACTAAATGAAAGCACTGCTCCCAGGGAAGCAGCAAACTTGGCTGCCCAGGGGGCAGTGCCTTTGGGTGAAATACAGAGCAGCTTCGAAGCAGCCACTCCCTGTTTCACTGTGCTGGGGCAATCCGCCTGCACATTGCAGAGGGGCACGCAATCCCCTTGTAGGTTGCATTGAGCGACTGCACCCACCTGCAAGGGGATGTCTCTGGTGTCCATAGGACCCCCTTGACACCCTACAGAGAGCTGCCATCAGGGGGTCGCTCAGTGTGCCACCTTTTTGTGAAGCCCTATTAGTGAGCCTCCTGCTGGCTTCTTTGCCATTGTGCTGCATCTATAACACGGTGCTGGTGCAGAGGCAAAAAGATTCCCTCGTTTGTTTGGGGCCACAACCCCATGCAAATGAGGGAATGCCCTCTGATGATAAGTGCTATATGTGTGCTAATGCTATCTGTATTACAGAAGGGGCTGCACAATTGTCTGTGGCCCCTTCTGTAATACCAAAGTGCCTCGGGCACACAAAGCAGGAGCAAATTCATGTTGCACACCCAGGGCACATTTGTGTAATGCAGCTCTAGATGTGTACCTATAAAGAAAGTTCTGGGAAGCATTTTCAATGCTTAAGAAAATATATCTGTTTATGTTTTCGTTATTTTTGTTTGGAACCTCAGTCGAAACTATTACTTTTTTAAATGAGCATCAGAGTGAGGGGCGAAATTAATGCCACTGGCTGCTCGTGTGACTTTGATGCTCCTCTGTGACCACCATTTGTTTCCTGATTAATCTGTCTAATGTGAGCTAATTTCACAGCCTTCTCCAACATGAATTGTAAAAATCATAGAAGTTAAGAGTTTCTATAGTGGGGTAGCCCTCAAAGGGTTTGCTTTTGCCTAGGCTTAAGCATTGGTGTAGCGAATATCAAAGGCCCACTGTGGAATGTAACTACATTTCCACGTACTTTTGATAAATGTTCTTTCAGAGTTGAGGACTTCTGTACTATGGTGGAAGTATTTACTTATTTGGTTTTACAAATTTACCCAGTGCTTTACAGCATTCCTGCAGCAGTCCCATTAATTTCCTGCTCATTGGAACGATTCCTTGTCTATGAAACCACAAAATCCAATATTTAATTGCGTAAATAAGGATAATGGAGCTATTAAAAAACTTGCTATAAGATTGTTATTTAAACTACATTTATTCTTATGTTGCGCCCACTTAAAGTTAAGTTTTTCTTTTCAATGCCATGTCGTATGTTATGCCATGTTATGTTGACATAAGATTGACAAGAGCAATGATGCTTTTGTTGGGATAAGTAACATATTTGATCTAGAATTGCATTGTTGCAAGCATTGAGAAAGTCAAACATTTAGGACTTTTTATAGTGAAAATCTTTCGCAAGTATTATTACCCATTTATAGAAAGTCAGCATGTAATTAACTTCACGGTATCCTTCCTTCATCATATCTCTATTGATATTATCAAAAGCTGATTCCAAATCCAGCAATGCCATAAGCAACCATCGTTTTTTTTAAATTGAACATATTTCATTGTTATCAGCTTCCATTTAAAATCCTTCATTTATATTCCTATTAATGGCATAAATCTAGCCTGCACTTCCTCAATCAATCCTTTCTCGGTATAGACTGAATCGGTGCAAACTTTGTCAAAGATATGGCACAGCTATGGGCACTCACAATGTTTACTCAAACAGAACAGGAACATGGTATCTTACAGGAGTAAAAATCTCTCTCCTTGATGCAGTAGACATCAGAATGGGTACAGATATTTGTCTTTAGGAGTAATCTTAGGCATAAAAGAAAACGTCTAGACACAAGCAATACAATATTAAGAAAGCCAACATATGATGACAGTAAAAACTGTAGTTCCCTAAATTACTACATATTAAAAATTTGACAAGTAAAAATTATCGCAACAGTGATTAGTTATTCTTTTTTGGAGCCCGAGTGTCATTTCATGTACATAGCTTGAATAAAGAAAAACATACACAAAGTCGGTTTTAGGGTTAAAATCCATCTAGAGTATTACTATCCACATAGCCTACTGCCTATACCTTTCTTGTTCAAATAAAGGATCACAAAGTATTTTATAGCTCAAGATTTCTTCACAATAGAAGTGTCCTGCATTAGGAGCTCAACTCAATTAATTCCAATTCTGATTATAGTAAATGTGCCATCACATCCGGAATCTATAATGAATCAATCATACTATTTAACCCCCGTAATGTGACATTTTAAAAAACTACAACCATGCACCAATATGATGTTTACATTTGTACTTGCTAAATGACCTTTTCCCTCCCTTAACAGTTTCCTAAATTCTAATTAATCAGAACTTTTATGCACGCCACCCATATCTCATCAGTTCTGCTACATATTACCCAGTGTGGAACATGATCATCTTTAGATGATTTCCACCCCAATTGTTGCCCTATCTGCTTTGCCAGCCTTAAAACTCTGAGCACTTTACCCCTGCTAAACATGAGTAAGGTGCCTTTGCTTCCCCCTTAAATATGGTAACACTGCTTATCCCTGACTGATATGTCTAACTTGCCTACAAGTCCATAGTATATAGTATGGAAAATGCACCCATGTCCTCCAAATTAAATGCCACCTCTGCATTACAGCACCTAATGTGCCATCAACAGAGTGAGTCATTACTGGAAGCTGGGGACCATGGGCCATAGCAATTTCTGTGATTTGAACCTCACAGCAATACACAAAAGTTCAAGTATGCAAAAATCAGATGCTCAAATATTGAAATATTTTGTTTCATTCACAATCAGATCTAGAATTTGTATATATTGAATACATTTTAATGTATTCATTGTAATATTTTTTAATTTTGTAACACAGTCACAGACCCTCTAAGTAGACCTCATGGACCCCCTAGGGTCCTCAGACCACAGATGAAGAACCACTGGTGTATAGCATGACTGCAGCTCCCTAAAAAACCTGCAGTCAAACCTGTCAAAATAACCCTTTCTGACAGATGGGAAACCCTGCTTTTAAAAAGTACTACGTCACCCATGAGTAAACCTTGTTGCCCACAAGGGAAGGTGACTGATACTTAAAAGTAGAACATGTACAAAATTAAAGTTGGCATGCTTCTCCAGTGACTGTCCTCTAACCCCTATCTTGACTGGCAGGGTGGTAGCTGGATCCGGGAAAGGGTAAAAGTGGAGATTATAGAGTAAGAAAAGTAACATTTTCCCTGTGGAAAGCTCCTGGAGGCTAATTTGAATTATCCTGCCAGTAGCTGTTCCACGTGTTTGACCAACACTGCTCCCAGAGCACAACATTGGTCTATGCCAGACTGCATGGGCTGGGTGTGAGTCATGTGTCTCCCACTAGCTCAGGACGAATGCCAGGCAGATGTCAGGAACTTCAGTAACTTGAAAGGGACAGAAGTATAGCTTTCCCATTCAGACTTTAATGTAAGGAAAGACCTAGGAGGGGGAAAACCTTTGTTCAGAAAAGGACTGAACCCTGCTTGCTGTTACCTGAGAGGGACCCTGAAGGGCTGGACCTGCTCTCTTTAATTTCCAAGATAAAGAAGTGACCTACTGTCAGCCATAGGAACACAACAAACTGGGAGAGGACTTATTCCTGAGGTGACCAAGTGACCAGTTAACTAGCACCAAAGGGACACATGCTGGGCCAGTTGGTGGCCTCTACTGGATTGAGTCCTGGCCTCTAAGTACCGTTCATGAGGTCCTGGGTACCTTAGAAGTGACCTACTGGAGGTGCTCCAGAAAGCTGTAAAGTTGGGACGAAGATAATTTGAACATCCATATCCACAGAGCATCAGCAGGACCTCACAGCAAAGGGTGATTTGATGCAACTTCATCAGACAGAGATTAAGACTTGCCCTGCTGGAGAATTTTGAGATTCACAAAAAAAGACTAAGGGCCTTATTATGAGTTTGACAGTCACACCGCCTACCGCTGTGGCGGTGGTCCTAAGAAGACCACTGAGCCTGGGGTCTCCCTCTTGCCATATTACAATGATACCGCTGGCCCAGCAGTGGTGCTTCTGATGGCGGTGGGCAAGATCACTGATACAAGGTCTATTTTCCCAGATGTGTTGATGCAGGTGTGTGCATTTAAACAAAATAATTCCAAAATGTACACATATACATGACACATGTGAAAATATACTTTGCACAAATATCATTAAATTGTTGGAGTATGGGCCATACATGCCCAGTCCAGTCAATGGCAGTGAATGCAAAAGGTACTTACCTGGATTTTTTTGGTCTTGTTTTTTGGGTTAGGGTTGCTGATGTGAAGAGGGGGCTGTGGACAAAGGAGTCCATGTCAGAAACTGAAGGGAAGAGAAGGCAATGGGGAACTAGCACTCCATTTCTCTCAATTCCGCCATCTCATAGCAACAGTCGCCCTACCACATTTGGCTCGATGGGAAAGCACATTGTGATCTGAATGGTGATACCCTTGTCTGCATCACCATCTGACAGCTGATATTCCCCAGCCACCGTCAAGGCAGTCGGCAAATGGCTGTTGTGTCAGCCGGACTCTGGCAGGCTCTAGTTCAGCAAACCAACAAGATCGTAATTCGGCTGGTGGACTGCCTAGTCAGTGGTCGAGAGTTTTCGATGCCACCATGACGGCAGTGACAAGACTGCCAACCTGTATTCAGCCCCTAAGTCAGAAGGTAAAACCTTTGACCATGATTCCACCCACACTCTACTGTAGCCAGCCTAAATTCATGCTGAGGCCTCTTTCTACCTTTTCCATAGACTATCATTGGTGTTTAGTAGGTTTTGAGCCATTTCCTCTAAATCATTAAAAATTCACATATCCAATTCCCTTATTAGATTTTTGTAATTTTAGTGTCAATATAAGGAAATGCCTTTTTTTGCATGTTAATCTTCCTATTTCTGGACTGATGCTGCTGTTTTTTTTTACTTTGAGAGTGCACTGAGGCCTGCTAACCAGACCTCAGTGCTAGTGTTTTAATCCCATACAAATTACATGTTGAATTGTATACACCCAATTGGTAACACCTGACTTACTTATACACCCCTAGTATATGTTAGCCTGATTTAGAGTTTGGTGGATGGGTTACTAATTCACAAATGTGATATCCCAATCCACCATATTCTAATTTCCATTGGATAAAATGGAATTGTAATATGGTGGACGGGATATCTGTCATGTTTGTGACAGAGTAATTATATCTGCCAAACTCTGATCAGGTCCATTGTGCCCACTCAATGTTTGTACCACCCTTTATGTGACAAGTCACAAAATGGCTCCCAGTTTGCCACTTTTCAATGACAGTTTAACTTTGTAATTCAAACCAATAACAACGCCACCTTATCCCTTAAAATTATTAATGAGTCTTCCCTAAGGATGGCCTAGAGAGTCCTATGGCAGGGAGCTGTATTTTGCTAAGTAAGCCACACGTTTTCTGATATGTCTTAACAGCAGCACTTCAAAACTGTCATTTTGCTGTGGGTAAAGTTGGTAGGCCCATTGGCTAATGCAGGCTTACTGGATGGCATCACAGACTGGCTAACATTTGACTGGGACTACCAATCTGGGTCATGTAGGGTGTCAAATTAATCATGGCATTATATGAGGCCTGAGGACCAGGTCAAAATTGATGTCACTATTAAAGGTATGCAATCTTTAGTCGCCACTCCATGCTCTGCTCATTCACTAGCCTCACCAAGGCACACACACACACACACAGTCAGCTTACTGACCACCTGCGGAGACATGTGATTGACACCCAGGCTCAAGAACACAGGCATTGCCACAGCAGTGAGGTGTCACCTCCTCTGCCTGGATGACCACTCAGGGGGTTAGCCCAGAGGTGAGCTTCAGAGGGGAAGCCACCTTTGATGGGCCGCTTGGCCCAACACCCGTGAGCAGAATGCCTTTGTTCCTAGAGGCTGCACGGAGACAGGGACAGAGAGGGGATACTCACCCCCAACCCAGTTTTTATGTGCACATGTAGCCCTCAGGTAGCCACACCTCTAGGGTAGGCTACAATGCTCCTAGTGACTGAGGAAGGGTTGTGCTATCTTGAAAGGGGCAAGAATGTTGCATTCTGGGTTGGCCAGATGACACACATCACAGGAACTTTATCACTAGTTAGGAGGAGATGCAATAGCCCTTTTGCTAATAACTGTGTGGTCCCCTCAGGGCATTTTCATGGGATAAATATGGCACCCCTAGCACCATGACCCCCTGATCATGCTGGAATCAGAGAGACGACTCAAGAAAGACTGCCCAGCTGCCCTTGGACCTGAGCAAAGTGAGGCTGTACGCTCGAAAGGACTGCACCTGCTGCACTTTGGGCTACCAGAGATTGGACTGTGCCTACAACTCCTGGCTTGGAGAAAAGTTGATTATCAACATCCAATAAAAGCAGTGATTCCAAGGATAAGTCAGCTGACCTCCTAAAATCAGCTCCAGGGACAGAAGTGGAAAACTTAGCCAAGTTGCTAAATTGGTAGCCACTACAGAAGTTTTGCATCTACCAGTCACTGGCACCCAAGAGGACAAATCGGAGATAGCCAAAGTCTGTAACCATGTCTAATGACCATGGGAGTGCTATCCAGGACCCAATTGATCACACCCAAGGGGCATTATTCCCCATGAGTGGATTTTTCTCCAACCGTGGTGCAAACTGACCAGTAGCCCAACATGGGCTGTTCGGCTACTGCAACCTAGGTGACTTTGAGAGACCCTGATCTCTGTGGCGGAGTTTGTCCCATTTCACCTGTGGACCGAGGAATAATCACAAAAGCACTGCCATCAACCACACCACAATCAGATCATCCTTTGAACATCTTTTTGCCTGTATCCCTAAGCATTAAGGCCACTCCTTTGATGTCTATGGCAGTCATCCTGTAAAGCTTGGGTCTTGCCTTAAAAAGGCACTGTGGCAAGGTAACTGTCCAAGAATCCTTTCTGGTCCCTAAACCTCTGTCCTTCTAGACTTGGTCAGCCAACTTGGGCTGGAGTTGTCAAACTAAATTTTTCAAACTATTAAAGTTTCATAACTTTATTTTGCCAATGCTACTTTACAGCTGATATAAAAGTTTTTAATTACTTCTAAAATATGAATCTCTGGTGCCCTCCACGGGATTTTGATGCTTAAGGTCTCTAAAAATGTATAAACGTCTCATCTGCTTTCAGAAATTGGTGTCTTGTTTCTTTCATGTTGTGTGACTTTCTTATTTTGTTGTTTGGTGCTGTTAAATGGCTTACATATTGTTTGTTTGCTAACCACAACTACCCAGGGTTGAGCTTAAGGTAAAATAAGCATACCCGACTGAACCCAAGATGGTATTTGTGAGGGTACTGCATGCTAGGTCTACGAACCATACCAAATAGTAAACACAAATCCTCACACAGATGTTTAATTAAAATGCACTCTATTTTTTAGGTTGAGCATGAGCGCATTGCCTCTTGTATACTTTTAGTATTCTTACTTCTGTGGGCTTAAAGCCATTTAATTTGTTCATTTCATTGCCATTTAAAAATCCTTGCTTGCTAGTGGTCAGTCATGCCTCTTTGTCCCTCCTTTTTCTCTTTGGGAATAGGGACTTACTACTGTATAATTACACTTTTTCATGTTAATCTGTTCTACGGGGGTTTTCTTTTTCTTGTTTTCCTGTTCCTGTGACTCAATGTATTTAGAATGCTGAGCTCGCGGGCACTGTACATGCAACCTACTGCTTTGTCTATAGTTCTTAAATCACACTCCCCCACGCCGTATTCTTGCTTGTCCCACCACCTAATGACCCTCCTCCCAGCAGTCACTTGTTAACTCCTGTGTCACTGTGGCTGCCTGCCCTGTACCCCCTTGTTTTCTTTTGCCTAGCCACTTCGCGTTCATGGTGGTATGTTGTTTCTTCGTTGTCCTTGGTTTCGGGCATCTTGCTGCTTCTTTGTGATGTCTGCGGGGTCTTTTTTATCTATTTATTTTTTTGGAGTTTTATGTAGCATGAGCCTGACACAAAGGTATTGGAGGGCTTTATTTATTATCATTTTTTTGCAGTTTTATATAATGCAAACTTGATACAAAGGTATTACAGTGCTTTACATGAGCACCAGTTACATTACACAAGAACACATTCATTTTTGGTAGCAAGGGGTGGCTAAATGATTTGCCCAGAATCACAGGATGTTGAGGTGGTGCAGACACTCAAACCGTGTACCTCAGTTCCAAAATCGACAGCTCTAATCCTTAGACCACATCCTGTCCCTTAGGGTTCTTTATCTGGTACATGTTGGGGCAGTCTGGGAAAGACTATTTTTTTTTTTTAATTTTGCCGTTGTTAATACAGGTTCTGCCAGTTCATGGAGCTGCAAAGCAGGTGACATTCTTAACAAGATCACTATAATTCATTTGCATCAACCATGACGAGATGAAGAGGTGAAAAAGCTATGTCAGGATTGTAATCTGCCACATACTTTTTCTGTCAAGACCTCTGAAGTGGGTGCATTAACCAACTGACTTGAGTAGAGCTTAACACTAGGTGATAGCACGTACTCTTGATAACCTTCGGAGAGTCACCAACCAAACACATAGGTTAGTTCTACGCAAGAAGATGGCGAAAGATGTTCTCTCCAAAATGGTGGAAAAGGAGTTGTGACTCCAGACCCAAGCACTTCACGGCTTCAAGCGACATATAGCCATTGGATGTAAATTGGGTTTCTTCAAATAGAGTTCAGTTAGTAAAGGCAGCCACTTTCCTAACCCTGTAGCACAAAGAAGCTAACACAAGGGTGCCACAGTGAGAGGAGCAGTGTACCATAGGGCACAAAAGTGGAACAAACTCCATCACTTTCTCCTCTCAGACTTCATTGGTGTCATGGCTTTGATGACAGTCTCCTCACAGCTACACCAACCTTGCAGATGCCACTTCCAGAAGTGCTGTCTAAAACAGCGCTCGGATAGCATTACTTCCTGTTTGAGGAGGCACCACCTCTAATACCCCCACAGTCTCTGTCACGGGTGCAGAGAACTTCCCCATCACCCTCTGGACTCCTGTTTATAATGATTCTTGCATTGTCTGTCACAGTCTAGTAATGTTTAACCTGCTCTCCTCTCTTCCAGCCCCAGGTTTCATGTAACCACTCCACTAAGTTCCCATGCATCATTTCATGTAAACTCTATATATTGTTTCTGACTGCCGTGGTTACCAAGTACATGGAAAATCAATGTTGAGAAAATATCTATCAAGAAGACCCTTTCTCACTCCTGCTTCTACTAGTGTTCCTTTCAGTACTTCACCACACCTCCCCATGTCTAAAGAAATATAAGTGTGTTTGTTTATACATGTATATACCCCAAGGATTACATCTTGAAGTCAATTCTGGACAGTAACTTTAAACATGAGAACTGTTGCTTAATAAACCGTGGAAAACGAGGACCAGTCACTGCTTGTACGTATGTAACCCAGCTGTGTTGTGGTGACTGAAGTTGTTTTTTTACAACAAACATGCAGGATCCATGCCAGGCATTGTTTAAATAAGTTCCATATACATTATTTTTACATAATTTATCTTATGTGGTTATCAAGAAATTCTAACATGGTTCTGGACCTACCTTGGATTAACCCCTAAAAATATATTTGAATTCTTTTCATAGCCCAAGAAATGTCAATGAACCAGCCCTGCAGGAGCCTCACTGGGCACACTGGTATAGGCAAAAAAACACTGTGTCATCCAAACCAAGCCTTCCCACTCTACCCTAAGTGCTCCAGATGGCAAAGCCAAGACTTCAAATATTGAGTAGCCTTCCCAAGAGAGATGATTCTGACTTCGAAACCATCAGCCAGTGCACAAACGTATGCACTGAAAAGGCACCATCAAGACCCAGGAGATTCAGGTACATATATCTGTTCTTCAGAGTCCAATCCTGAGCCGAGGGCGGTCATAAGACTATTAACCCAAGGGAGGACTCTAAATGAATACAAAATACCAGTCCTGTATTTCCATTTAAAACACTGACCCAAGGTCAAAGATGTCACACCTCTGGAACCTATCCTGTTGGCCTATCCACCACTGAAGCTCTGATTCACCAATTTGCACATATTTGAAGCCTCCAGTTTAGTTAAGCTGCCTCTTCTGTTATTCTCTTTGTATACAATGTCTTTAAATGTTAGGCTGGTATTACTAATGTAGAGGAATAATTATTTTCTGGGTCAGTAAATCATTCCTTCCCTGGTGTGGTTCCTTCATACCTCAAGGAGTTATCCACTCTCCTCCAGATGTTAATTCACAGGGACTGCTATTTAGGTTTGTTTTGTCCCAGCCACCTGTCACTTCTCCCTTTGCCGCCTTCCAGCTTGACTTCACCAACCTGGCCCTGTTCCAGTTATTATACTCTACATAAATTATTAAATATTGTAATTTAAAATATGAATGGAAAATAATTTAAAAGATGTATGATACATTAGGGATAATAAAATACAATTTTAAAGCACATTAACACATTAAAGTAAATGTGAATGAAGAAGGTAATTGGAGATCAATGAAATACTATGCAATTGAAAATATTAAGAACACTAAGAGAGGTGGTGATAGAACAAGACTGTTATGACAGCAGGAGTCACAAAATATAATTAGATGACAGACAAACCTTCATCATGACTTGAAAAACAATGAAGAACTACATGTATATTTGGATTAGTATCTTCTCACTGATGAAAATAGTTGATGGAATCATAAGATAACACTGGAAGGCCGTGAATTAAAACTTTGAATCATGAATAACCATTAATACTGGAGTTGCTTAAACATGTGATAATTATGCTGATCAAACATTCTGTTGAATTATCCAAAGGGGAACAGGATAATACAAAGAGGTAATTTCAGTGGTTGAAGAGCTATTTCTCTCACAGACATGAAAGCCATTGACTTCTTGGTGAAAATTCCCATAGTTTCATTTAAAAAGGCTATGGGCCTAATTTAAATCTTGGCGGTTGCACCGCCATGCTGCGTTGGTGGCAGACCCGCAAAGACCACCAAATCACCGGTCTTCTGCCCACAGTATTTAGATGTATTGTGAATGAGCTGAAGACCGCCACAACAGAGTCCACTCCGTCGCCCAAGCTGACAATCAGGTCCACTGTTGTCATCTTGATAGTGAGATTCCGCAGAGCATATTTAGATCAAACAGTTGTGCTGGCCATGTTTCAGGGGCAGGCCCATGACGGTGGGAGTCCGTTGCAGGACCCGTTTAGCATAGTACAATGGCTGTGGCCATTCGTTGAATGCAAGTAATCCACTCCTGTTGTATATTGTTTATTGAACAATTGTGAACACCTGCAAAACACAATATAAAACACACTCCGTTCCAGACCATGATCCTTTGCTGTCATACAGCAGAACACCAGAGAGCCAGTACAATTTGCAACACAGGAGAGAGGTTACTCATTTTTTTTTTGTTCTGTGTTCCTCTACCTCTGTGTTTTTTGTTAATTTCACTTTCTATCATTATGTTTCGTTTTTTCTTGGCACTATATTTTTTTCCTAAAAAATGTTCGCGAGGAGGAGGAATCCACATTTTACAGTGAGAGAGAGTTGTCTGTCATGGTGGATGAAATCATCAGGATAGAGCCACGTGTTTGAAGCACAAATCCAAAATACCATAATATCTCAGGAAAGGCAATGTGGGCCTGAATAGTTGACAGAGTAAATGCTGTAGCATAACAACCTGTGCACACAGGAGTAGATTAGGAAGAGGTGGAATGAACTGTGGGGGAGAGTCTGTTCCTTGACCTCCAGGTATCACCTTGAGGCTCTAAGGATGGTGGTGGTTTCTCCTAGCCCTCATTACAACTATTTCCCTGGGAGGAGAAGGTCTTGCAGATCCTACATCTCAAAGGCTTGAATTAAATCCTTGGTTGAGTGGAGCCTGAGAAGTTGAATTTAGAAATGTGTCAACAATCACAAATGGTGTCCTGCCCTTAAACTCCCCCCTCCCTTCTTAATGGCTGGCGCTGCCCAGCGCCACACTCCCTGGCCCTCGCACCCCCCGCATCCGCTACTCGATCAACGAACTCCGCACCTTCAACCCCGGCCCCTCCACTGAATGCTACCGGGCATCCCCGAAGCACACGAAAGGACCTTTTTCCTGCCGTACCTGCAACTTCTCCTTCACCGGAACGACCATTCCAACTACGAAAACATCCAACCCCAACCACCTGAACTGCATCCTCATCAACACCCGCTCCGCACGAAAACACGCCATCGAGCTCTGGGATTTGTTCGACACCACTGCTCCTGACGTGGCTTTCCTGACCGAAACCTGGTGGAACGACTCCTCGTCTCCGGACATCGCCATCGCCATACCGGACGGCTACAAAATCACCAGAAGAGATCGAACCAACGGAATCAGCGGCGGAATAGCCATCGCTCACAAAGCTACCCTAAAAATCCACACCCACTCGGACGACACCCTCAGGACAGCAGAACACCTCCACTTCCAGATCCACACGGACCCCAACACGACCCTCAGAGGAACCCTCATTTACCGCCCACCAGGACCAAGAGCCCCCTTCAACGACACCATCGCCGACCTTGCAAGCACCCACGCCCTCGCTTCCCCGGATTACATCCTCCTGGGAGATCTGAACTACCATCTGGAAAATGCCAACGACGTCAACACCGCGTCACTGACCTCCAACCTCCTCAACCTCGGTCTCCGACAGCTAGTCAACACACCTACCCACATCGCCGGTCACACCCTTGACCCCCTCTTCACCTCTAGCAACCACATTTCCTTCAACCACACCTCCGAACTCCACTGGACTGACCATCACTGTGTCCATTTCACCTATAAGAAAACCACAGAGCAACACCGCATCCAGCTACCTCCCCACCGCCGCTGGGGCAAAGTCACCCAAGAACAACTGACCAGCACCCTCAGCAACAACCCTCCACCCGACGCAATCGACCCGAGCACAGCCGCCATCAACCTCCATCAATGGATCCTCGACTGCGCCAACACCCTTGCCCCTCTCAAGAAACCCACCACCATCCAAGGAAAGAAAAAACCAGCCTGGTTCACAGACGATCTCACCACCTCCAAAAGCAACTGCCAGAAGCTCAAAAAGAAATGGATCCAAGAACGCACACCCGACAACCTCGCCGCCCTCAAAAACGCCAACCGCGAACACCACCAACGGATCCGCACCGCCAAGCCCGCCCACTTCACCGAACGCATCAACAACAACGCCCACGACTGCAAAGAACTCTTCGGCATCGTGAAGGAACTCTCCAATCCGAAAGCCAACTCCAACGACATCCCGCCCTCCCAGAAACTCTGCGACGATCTCTCCACCTTCTTCCACCAGAAAATCACCACCATCCACGACAGCTTCATCACCGGTCCACCGCCAGACCTCACCCCTGACGTCTCCTCCCGCGACTGCCGCCTCACCGCCTGGACCCACGTGGACGAGGCAGAAACCATAGCAACCATGAACACCATCCACTCAGGCTCCCCCACGGACCCCTGCCCCCACCATGTTTTCAACTCAGCCAACGCCACCATCGCCCCCGAACTCCTCAAGATCATCCACCTATCCCTCACTTCTGCCACCTTCCCGGACAGCTGGAAACACGCAGAAATCCAACCCCTCCTCAAAAAACCCAAGGCTGACCCCAACGACCTCAAAAACTTCCGTCCGATCTCTCTCCTCCCTTTTCCAGCGAAAGTCATCGAGAAGATCGTCAACACTCAGCTCACCCACTTCCTCGAAGACAATTCCATCCTGGACCCCTCACAATCCGGATTCAGACGAAACCACAGCACTGAGACTGCCCTCCTCGCCGCCACAGATGACATCAGACATCAAATGGACAACGGCGAAACCTCAGCCCTCATCCTCCTCGACCTATCAGCCGCTTTTGACACCGTCTGCCACCGCACCCTACTGACCCGCCTCCAAGAAGCCGGCATCCAAGATAAAGCCCTCCACTGGATCTCATCCTTCCTCTCCGACAGAACGCAGAGAGTCCGTCTCTCCCCTTTCCGCTCCAAAGCCACCAACCTCATCTGCGGCGTCCCCCACGGATCCTCCTTCAGTCCCACGTTGTTCAACGTCTACATGGCCCCCCTCGCTCAACTGGCCCGCCAACACCACCTCAGCATCATCTCCTACGCCGACGATACCCAGCTCGTCCTCTCCCTGACCAAAGACCCGCTCACCGCCAAAACAAACCTCCACGAGGGACTAAAATCCATCGCCGATTGGATGAACAACAGCCGCCTGAAACTCAACTCCGACAAGACGGAAGTCCTCATCCTCGGACGCACTCCCTCGGCCTGGAACGACTCATGGTGGCCCTCCGCCCTCGGACTCCCACCCACCCCTGCCAGCCACGCAAGAAACCTCGGCTTCATCCTGGACTCCGCCCTCACCATGTCCAAACAGGTCAGCGCCGTCTCCTCCTCCTGTTTCAACACCCTTCGAATGCTCCGCAGAATCTTCAAGTGGATTCCAACAGAAACCAGAAAGACGGTGACCCAGGCCCTCGTCAGCAGCAGACTTGACTACGGCAACGCACTCTACACAGGCATACCAACCAAAGACATCAAACGCCTCCAACGTATCCAAAATGCCTCCGCCCGACTGATCCTCAACATACCTCGCAGAAGTCACATCTCCCCTCACCTAAAGGAACTCCACTGGCTCCCGGTAGACAAGAGGATAACCTTCAAACTCCTGACCCACGCTCACAAGGCACTTCACAACACCGGACCCTCCTACCTCAACACCAGACTCAACTTCTACACGCCAACACGTCAACTCCGATCCGCCAACCTCGCCCTCGCCATCCTACCCCGAATCCAGCGCAAGACATCCGGCGGCAGATCCTTCTCCTTCCTCGCCGCCAAGACCTGGAACTCTCTCCCCACATCTCTTCGCCAGACCCAGGACCTCCTCACATTCAGAAGGCTCCTCAAGACCTGGCTCTTCGACCGCTAATCCAGCAGCGCTCCCCCCCCCCCCCCTCAGCGCCTCGAAACCCTGACGGGTACATAGCGCGCTTTATAAATACCATGATTGATTGATTGATTGATTGAAACTGAACGTAACTTCACAAAATGTGTCATACCAATCACTAGCATCATGTTTGTCTCTCCTTTTTGTAACAACGTGCAATATGTCAGTTTAGCAATTGCTTAGTCCCTTGCTGGATATTAATGTATATTGTTCTCACAAAAAACAAGTGAAAACTCCAGCCATTTGCACATTAAGGTACACTGCTTGTAAGTAGGTCATTTCTCAGATTCACATCATAGCCACATGCGTGCCAATGTTATAAATCTGTGTTCATCTCCACTGTAGACATTGAAAAATACTATTGTCTGTGGTGTCAACAGATGACTATAATTATCATGTTCTTGTACCTGTGAAACAATAGTGCAAGACAGAATTGCTCCACCTTCCTTCACTTTCATATGTGCACACATCTCAAACAATTCTGCATTTGACTGTCACCATGTCATGCCATGGATGAAAATATCAGTTTTAGTGTTCCTCAACCATGGCGAGCCCTTCTTACAGCTACAATGAATTGATGTAAATGCCCACATATTTCATAGTCTGTTGATTCCCAGATTTAATACCCTATGATGTGGCATGCTGAATACTATTAGTATCCACACAGCTTACTTAACATAATCCATATGATGAACAAAGCCAGTCATAATAGCAAGTAGAAGCATAATGTTTTTGGCCTGTTAGTCCTTGGAATGGTCTAGTACTCACCACTGTATTGACTTGAATAAATGGTACTTCAGAAATAATGTTTCCTATGTCAGGATATTTATACAGCATCATCACTGGAGCTTGCATGTGTGTAAATCTGCCTGAATGTGTAAAAATATGGAAAGCACACAAAGGCCCATTCTTACTAGCACTCTGACTTTTCTTTTTTCGGGATGTCCCAAGGCTCATAGGATGCAGAAACTAGATTTTAACTACACATTCTCTGCATTCTTCTCACGTCCAACCCTCCTGGATAAGTGGGCCATCTGCTATTGGCCAGGAAACCTTCACTCCAGCCTGGGAACAGTCCTTCAGTGAAGACTCCACTCTTGCAAATCTGGATGAAGAGGAGCAGCCTGGTCCATCAGGTCTGTCTGGCCAGCGAGCCCCAGTGAGTAACACTCAGCCTACACCAACACCTCCCATCCTAGCTGAAACACCAACACAGCAGCAGGGCTCCTCCATTTCCTCTGTCCCAAGGAACCCTACACCTATGTTGTGCTTCCTAGTCCATGCACATGTGGTTCCATCAGCCAGTCTGCCTCATGTTCTGCCAGGACCCAGTGGGATGGGGCACACTGCCCCATGGTCACAAGGCAGTGGAGGTAGGGGTCGCAGGAGGGAATCTCTGGGCCACCAACATGAAGACACTGGGGTCTTTGTCAAGCAGACGACCATCGAAAGAGGCTTGGGAGCTGTACAACAGTCTCAAGATGTGATAGGCCAGGTAGTAACCATTCCTGGAGATCAAGGAGGTGCACAGGAACTCCTGCTGGAAATACGCCAACACGATGAAAATGGGTGCTATTTGACATTTATCACCACATGAACAGGGCTTTCCCAATTCTTTCTGACCCTGTGTGTGATCCCTCTACGTCTTAGCCAACAGCACTACTGCGAAACACAGAGCGGTCTTGCCACATGAGGGGCCTGCTACCCCGACTCCAGTCCCTGCACCCCTGTCCTTCTTCCTACACAAGGGGGCGGTCATTCAGCCTGCCAGGAATGGAAGGCAAGACCTCGAACACCACCTCCAAGTGACGCTGTACCTAATTTCCTCCTGTGTCTGTCTATACTTCACTCTGTAGACAATTTCATGGACACATTTACCTTTTCTGAGGACAAATGTGTTTTGGACATTGGTCTTTAAACAATTTTGCTCTACCACTTTATTTCATCCACCATAATAGATTTTTATGTTGCCTTTTTCACATTTGTTTGCACACTTTTATTGTGCTTTTTGTAATGAGAATAAACACTATGGACAAAAATATACAACACTGTTGTTAAATTTACTGTGGCATTCAATCTTACATCTCTGTCTTCATCATGATTTTGTCAAAATGTATTGATCTAACAGTTTTAAATGTAAAAGAGAAATTAACAAAAGGAAATGTGTTCCCCCAATTAGTTCAGGCAAAACAAAATCCCAACTTATTTGTTGTGATGCGGATGTAGGGAACTGCTCATTGCAGAATTCTGAACAGTTGTCCAAAACCATGAGGTACCCCAATAGTACGTTCCTTCCAGAGGTGAATTTTGACTCACATGACAAGTAAAGAGGACAGACATACTAAGCACAAGCATAGGTTCTCTCTGGCAACTGACACAGTAGTCACTGTACGGAAATGCTGATCTACTGACTTCTTTCCTTTGGAATTTCCAGCACTGACCATTCCTACCAATTTAACATTGCAGACTGATATGTTCTCTTGTTACAAGTTGTTCAGATATTGGAGGTTACAGTCTGTAAAGGTAAACTTACATTTAGGTGAAGAAGTGGTCAATCACATCTTGACGAAGTCCTTCTTCTTCACCACTGTCATAATTCATTGAGCATTTCAATATCCTCACCTGATGGCTCATCACTGTCTCCCTCCACTGTGATGATAGAGATGTTCTGTCTCAGGGCAATGTTATGTAGCATGCAGCAAGCAACCGTGATTTGGCATACCTTATTGGGTGAGTAGAGGAAGGCTCCACTGGTCTTATTCAAGTACATAAACCCTTTAAGAGCCCAAAAGCCTGATCCACTGGCCTCGGTGTTCTTCCATGTGCCTCATTGGAGTGAACTTCCATTGGCATTGTTGGATTCCTCAGCAGTAACAGTAAACATGGTTGGTTAAGTTACACTGGGTCTCTTACATGGAAGTCACACATCCACAGATTACTTACCTATCAAGCCAGGCCATCTCTGGTCCAAGTTGTGACATGTGCATGGGTATAGTGCTGTTCTGTAGGACAAAGGAATCATGTTTTGACTCAGGAAAGCAGGAACACATGCTTGAAATGTATAAATCTGGGAAACAACCAACTTGCACATTGATGGAATGGAAGTTCTTCTGATTGCATTAGACCTGCTCTGTTGCATGTGGTGGCACCAAGGCAATATGAAACCTATCTATTGCTACAACCACAAGAGGTAGTTCATCCAAAGCATAAAATTATTCCTTCACAGTGGCTAAATCCTGTGTACATGGGAACTGGATGTAGCTGTTGATGTGTCTCATCAAGGAAGCAAGGGCTTCCTGTAGCACACCACTGGAAGTTGGTTGAGACATTACATCAGATACTGCAACAGTGTACTGAAACGTGCCAGTGGCCACACAATGCAGTACTGCCATGAATTTCACCACTGGTGTCATGACTGTTGGATTCATATTGTGAGACATGATATCTGCTGCCACAAATCCTGGATAGTTTGCCTATTTAGCTGAACTGTCTTAACGACATCCCTTTCCTCCATGGTGGCAAGGTCTGGAAAGGGCCAGAACACCTGGGGCCATTGTCTCCTACCCATGACTGGTTTCAGAGGTCTATATGTATGGAAAAGAAAATATCACACTGTGGTTTTGACATCAGCACAGATCTTCAGTTTTGGTAATGTTAAGAATGTTATTGTGTAATGCATGTAGATGCATTGTTATCAAATTTTTAGAACTTCCCAAAAACTGTTTTCATGTAATATTTTTTTCAGTATGTTCAAATAATACATTTGAAATGTATTATTTGCATTTTTTTTAAAATACTGTCAATGGAGGTACTACTTCCCCCACAAAACTGTCGAAGTCACACACAGTCATTGTTCACATTTTATTGTGTGATTTCTTGCCAAGAACAGTGTCATTCATATCAGACATTTAGAAATACACTAGCCTCCATTTTGAATACTGGTGTTGCAGTACAATGGAAAATCTTCAGCTTCACACCAATAAAATAGCGGATGGCTGACCTTCTCGTCAGGTCACTGGCTTCCCGGTGGCCGTCAGCTGACGTTGACCTCGTAGTAGGTGGGACCCTCCACAACGGTACCTGCTGTAGGCTAACGTGTGTGATGGCTACACAGAAGAAAATGGCTGTGTCAGTCTCTGTCACAGATTACGTCTGCCATGTATTTATTGCAAATACAATCACTTGTCTTCTAACAGTGCTGCCAATTAGACCTCATTGTGTTTTTCTGCTGTTTCCAACTTCTGGGAGCCAAGATGCCAGGCAAAGCAGGTGACAGGGCCTCTGTCTTCAGCACGGAGGAGCTGGAGTTCCTTGCTAGGAAGGTCCTGCCCCTGCATCACCAGCTCTATGGCAGCCCAGAGGAACAGGTACATGACTGATTTGGAAAGGTCTGACTGAGTAACTACTTCCTTTTTAATCCACAGGCTGATTTGTCCTTTTTGGTTATGGGGGGAGTGTTATGATTGGGGTTAACTGGATGATGTAGCTGGGACACATTGTTTCTTGCCACAGTCTGAAATGTCTGTGCATGGCAAAAGTCACCTGAAAGTAGAGGCTGTAATGTGTGTCCGTGTAACACACAAATCCTATTTCATTACACAAACTGCAGGCCACTGACTAGCAGGGCCAGTAGACAGTGTACCAGTAGTATAACTAACAGCATACAGTCAATGTTGAAATGATAGTGATGTTGAGGGGAAAACGTAGAGGGTGTGGAGTTGTCTGATGCTGGACTGTCAAGTAAGAGTCCAGCCCATTATATGTATGGTTTGAACCTGTCATAGAACCATTTATCAGTAAAGTTATTTTCTTTGTAGCAAATTCAGATGACACTGGCTCACAACCATCCATTCCGGTCTGTTCAATTTGTACACACACTTGTTCATGCATTCCACATAGCCCTCCTCTCACTGAAACTTAGCAGCCCTTCCATTTTGCCTTTAGTCATTGTAGGTGATGCAGACCATAGGTTCTGACTGTTGAAATTTTAGGCAGGAAGATAATGTAGCTGTGCATGAGATTGTGTGCAAGGACTGTACATGAGTTTTGGCTTTTAGTAGCTCGCAGTGATTGTGAGTAATCAGGGGTGGCTTTCACAACAGGAGAGGTTGTACAGCTCTAGCTAAGATAATGTTGAAAGCTTGACTAGGTAACATGAGGAGCTAGCATGTTTTAATTGTGTTCATAAGATCACTGCAATTCAATATTTCCTAGCTACCTTTAACATTTTTTGGGAAAAGTGTAATTACTGTTTGGTGAATGTACCTGCGAATATCTAAAATGTAATGTCACAGCAGTACTGTCAAACAAAAACACTCACATTTATTTTCTTATTCTTTTCTGTCACCCATACAGGTCAACTCCAAACAGAAGTGTGAGATTTGGAAGGCCAATGCAAAGAAGCTGCAGACCCTGGGGGTCCACGAGTGGCATAGCCTGCAATGTAGGAAGAGGTGGGCGGACCTGCTTTGCGCAATGTGGAAGTTTGCTGATGGCAAAGTCAGGTATTCCTCCCAGTAATCCAGGCAGGTGCATGGTACCCTGACCCACTTACCCTCCCCCAATGGCCCACGTCCTTCTGGTGGCTTTCCCTGAGCTTGATGGGTAGTTGAGGGCCCAACAGCAGCTGCAAGGGGGTAAGTCATTGTATGTAATATTGTTATGTTTTAACCTCTTTACTTTCTAGCTATGTTGTATTCCATCAACATTGAGGTTGACACACATCCAAAGCCCATGAGGGTTTCTGGAGATGTAAGTTGATCAGACAGTGTCTGATGCTGTGTGTGATGTATTGCTTTGTGCTGAAGGTTGCCACTAGATTTCTTGTCACTAGGCAAAACATGTTGTCGACAGACATGGCTGCATGCAAACAAAGGGATTTCCAGCACTTTCTCAATGACATGAGGGACAGTTTCACAAAACATGCCTTATGTCATGATTGGATCAAGTGGGATGGTGCGTCATAGACGTGAGTAGTGAATATAGGCCCCATTACTGGTAAGTGTGGCAAACTGCACAATTATAATGTAGATGATATATCAGACTTGACATTGGTAAGTTAGTGCTATGACAATATTTGAATGTGCATCTGTACTGGAATAATGTGTACAGTGGCATAATTCCTTATCTGACACATGTGTGAAAGGAGTTTGTCTGGCAAACTTCTAATAAGCTCATGTGGACAGTATCAGTTTCATCTGAGTCCTTCACAAATGTGCTACATGCAGTCTGTGATTACCAATGTGAATATGCCTGCCAATCTGTATTGATTGCAACAGGCAGGAATGTGTCCACATTGGTGAGAGAGTTGTACATCCCACAGACATGTTCTCCTCGGAGGAGAAATTGATGATATAGAGTAATGTAATACTGAAAGTAACATTTACATATGAAAGATACATCACATAAATGTTGTGGTGTCTCATCTTGAGCTTGCCCTTTGGGAAAAGTGAATCCATTTTAGCTCTGTAGTGCAGGGGTTCAGAGGTGTCTACAGGCCTATGTGTTAAGTCATGGCATTGGAACCATTTCCAACCATCGAGGGGACTTCAAGTGTATGAGTGACAAAGGCAAAACTGATATGGGAGCTGGGATGGAGGGCTACTGAACTTAGCGCAAACATGGTGTGATGTACATTGATGTCCAATTGTATTCTCATAGATACCCTAAAACTGTTGTATCTGTGTTTTCAGCATCAAATGGGCAAGGCGAAGGTGACAGCGGCCACGTCAGCAGGGATTAAGCTTGCCACTGTGGATTGGGTGTGGTACCACCGACACTGAGGGACCCAGTGGCTCGGAGGGTGAGGGGACTGGCAAGGAGACCATGAGTGATTCAACATCTTCTTTGGAGGCTTCCAATGAAGACCAGTCCCTAATGGGGATGGACCCTGGAGGCAACTGTGATGCCTACATTGTTTTCCACCCTCATTTCAATTCTCCGCCCTCCTGCTTGTCCCCCCCCAAATTGGACATAGCCACCCCGTAAAACAGGAGGCATCACCTTTGCTGTAAGGCACCTCTGACTCTGCCCCAGTGCCCCAGTCACTCAGTCAGGAGGCTGCAGACCTTTTATGGATGATTGCAGTAGGTCAGATCACACTTCTGAATGCCAAATCCAGGGGCTGGCTTGCCAGAACACCTGGATGCTAGCTTACCTGGATAACATTCACAGTGCCCTGTCTGGAATACAGTGGTCAATCCAGGCTGTGGCCTCCTCATTGGATGCAGCCCTCCACCCACTCCAACCTCGTGCCCACATTCACATCCCTTCCCCATCCCAATTCCTCAACTCAGTCCCATCAAAAGCACACACAAAAATATACATGCACTGACTACAACAGTCACAAGCAGCACATCCTCACACTGACACACCAAAAAACACAAACACACACACACATGCAGGCACCACACACCCCACCACCACCTCCAGCATACATGCAGACACAACACAAACCACTACACCCACACCCCCACACACCACCAGCACACCCCCAGCCTGTGCACTCACCACTGCAGCACCACCCACAGATACCAACAGCACACCCACAATCAGTGCACCCACCGTGACACTAACACCCACAGACACCGCAGGTACACCCCTAGTCAATGTACCCAACACTACAGCAACACCCACAGACACCACCAGCACAGACACAATAAGCTTACCCAGCACAACACAAACACCCACACACACACGACAGGCACCCCCCATTCAACATATCTACCAACACACATACATTCACCAGCATACCCACGGATCCCACAGCAACACCCACCATAACCACAACACACACTCACCAACATATTGAACCCAAATGCCCACACTTACCCACCCAACAATCAGTAAGAGACACAAATCAAAACATACAGCACATACACCAGACCCTCAGACTCCCACACCTTCAACACAGACATGCAGAACAGCCACTCCATCTACCTCTCAACCCAAACTCCCTCTTGCTCACACTGCCCTTTTCCCTAAGGAAGATGTCATGTTTGCCCTGGCCCTGATCCCTACCACCTCCCAGACCACCCCTCCCAAACATTTGACCACCCCACCCAATGTCTTCGTACCCCTTCCAAATCCACCACCCCTTCCACATCCCATACCACCTCTACCAAATCCAAACCTGCCCCTACCAAAAGCAAACCAACCCTCCCAAACCCAAATCCACCCTTTCCAATCCCAAGGACCCCCATTCCAGTGACATCATGGAGGGGCCTGCTCTCTTTGTCCCATAGATGCTCCTTCTAGAAGAGATTCCTTTCTAGTAGTGATTGTAGGAGGCAAGTGTGGTCTGACAGCCACTGTGGCCCTCATGAACTGCTTATATTTTGTACATATGTACATAGTTCTTATTTGTGGAACATTCATACTATTTTGAGAGACGTATCTCATTTATACATAAAAAAATATTTAATTTTTAAACCTACTTTTGTCTCGCCCTTCTTTATGATTGTTAGTGATTGTTTGCTGATGATGCTATTTCTGCTAAATGATTGAGCCTTGCACTTCCTTTCATTTGTGAGGGTGACAAACACATGTTCTATCTTTCACTTTTTTTTAAATGCATACATGAGCCTTGTACAGTAGTGAAGGACAGGATAATTTTGATGCAAGAGTTCATTATGTTACTGGGCACTTACGCCAAAGTTATGTGTCCTTCTGATATTGTGACTGGAGAATGCATGTGTGCTTATTTTGACATGCTGTGTCAATAATATACACATATGCAATACCTAGGGCACATGATGCTTTGGGGTTTAATATTATCTACTGTTTGACATCAATTGCACATACCAAGGGGACATGTGAGCTTCCAAGGTCTCTGACATGTTTGCAGTCTGGAGGTCAAATTTGTTGTACATTATATGTACAGTCCTTTGTAGCTTTTTGTATTGAAATTGCTACAGTGTTATGGTGTAGAGTAATTTCTATAGGGGATACTATTTATATTTGGGTATATATCGTGTGGAGAGATTATAGCACATACGTGTATAGTCACAGTTTTATTTGGAATTGCTGTGCCTTATGGTATTGGTGTCCAGTGTCTTGAAGGCAGTTCTTGCCAGATTGGTATGTACTACAGACATCTCGAGTAATGTTTTGCAAACATTTTATAAGTACAACACTGAAGGCATATACATTGCATGTCATTATAATTTTGTCTAGGGCCCTTGGGTAAAGGAAGTCAAGTCCTGTGCTGTTGTACTATGCCATGTCTATGGATCACAGGTAATAAGGTGACTTACATCCAGTTCTGGCAATGATGACCTTGGTTTTAGTCTTGGTGCAGCAGCAGGGGTATCATTGACACTATTGGGTTCATGTTGTCAGCAAAGAGGAAAAGTTTAGAAAAAGGTGAGTTTCTTACTTTTATCATTCCCAATCCACCAACTCAGGTGTGGAGGTTTGGCAGTCACAGATGCATCAGTGAGACTGCACACTATGATTGGCTCGGCGGTAAAAGGGGCTTGAGTCCTGCTGCCAGGCGCTTTTGCCTTTGGTGCTGTCGACCCGGGTAGTTATTCTTGGTGCTGGCTGCGGACTGTCAGCGGTCTTTTGCCTATGAACCCCCTAACATCTAAATAAGGCAGGCAGACTGTCATGGCAGTGGTTGGGTTTTCATTCAGAAAACTGACAGTGGGAGGGTTACCACTAAGATCTAAATTAGACCCTATGTTCCTTCAAAACGTTTCTGTTACCAAGAAATATCACGAAAGAATCTTGCCGAGAGATGATAAAATCCATGTACTTTTAACCAATAGAGAACGTCTATGGATTTTTTAATTTGCCTTTGTTTTAAAACTATAAACCCCAGAATGCCTCATTATCGGCAAGATGGGAGAGTATTTAAATAGACACCAAAGATGGATTTACTAGTCTTGAATGACTGAGAAGTGTGAAATGCATTGACTGGTGTAAGGTTATCTTTCACTTTCACAGATAAAGAACATTCGTTGGTATCCAAATCGTTGATGTGCCGCTAATCTTTTTGGAATATATATATATATATATATATATATATCTACATTTATATACGTATCTATACCTATATATATGTATATATAAAGATTGATATCTATATATATATTCACTGAAAAAAGAAAGGTTAAAGGGGCATATAGTTTGGAAATAGATTTTAAAAAACAGAAATGTCATTAAAAAAACAAAGGTTACAGGGATTTTATAGTTAGGTTCTGAATTTACTCACACAAAACCATAGAAATTCAACAGTTATAGTTATCTCAAGTAACTAAAACTCATGCCCTGAGGTAACTATAACTATGCATAGTTTTTTCATCAAAAATGTTACTACAAATATTACATTGATATTATCAATGATGTTATCAAAGATGTCCTGAGTGCTGTAATGTGTGGAATAGTTAGCAGTGCATGGTGAAGCCGTGTCCCACAAAAAAAGTTAAAATATAAAAGGGGTTAGGGTAGGGTCAGCCTGAGTCCCTAGCCTTGGTCTAGTGGTCCCTCATGGACCTGACCAACTTAAACATTGGAGGGAGGTTGTGTGTCCCCCCCCTCATGGAGCCATACATGGTCCTGGGGACAGTCACCACTATGGGCCAGCTCCTGCTATGTCCCAAGGTGCCCACCACCCGGAACATAGCTGTTTGCTCTGACTAGCAAGGAGATTTGATGGCTCCCACCAAGTCAGACCAAACACAACACTGCACCTAGGAAGCGAGAGCTGTCCCCCAATGATTTGTAGTGGGCCCTGCGAAATGTAATTACCTGGGAGGAAATCGGCTGGGGGAGGAGGGCTTTAGGGCCCCCCTCCGATTTCTATACATGATAAAAGTGCTTCCACCTTTTACCAGGATGGTGGACAGCTTAGCAAAGGTCCCCCCCCCATTTCATTTGACATTGATTTTGGTGGCATGTTTTTGATGCTGAGGGATATGAGGAGATCTCCACAAAATAAAAAAGCACTCATGTCATGTAGATAAGAGGACGGAAACCTGGTTTGGTGGAGATTTGCTTCTTTGTAGTCTTGTTGGCCTCTCTATTGGCAGATTCATGTTATCGCAGAATTATGAGAAAGGATGCATGATTCACAAACCCCACATAGCCGAATGCACACAAAGCGATTGGAGACATTTCCTTGTGCTCAGTTGCTCAATTGCACAGCTGTAGTGTAGAGTACACACTGGACATTTACCCCCAATGAGGCAGAAATAACTCTACTTGGGTAGATATTGTGTGCAAAACTGTGAACTGTTTTTGGATAAAAGGGAAGTTGAGGTTTATTTGTGCCTGAGTCACTCACAATGCTACTGTCACACCCACAGTGACACTAACACACCCACTCACAGAAGCACTAGGACACTCACTCTGGCACTCAGACATCCACTCACAGACCGACTGAGAGATGCATGTGGTCACTAACAGACCTGCTCAGATTCTTACCCACCTACTCATAAACCCACACAGACACTCACATACCCACTCACAGAGACACTGTCACACCCAGAGACACCCTCTCACACCTACTCTCAACCCAGACAGGCACTCTCACAACCACTCTCACATCCACATAGACCCTCTGACACCCACTCTGACACCCAGACAGACACTCTCACACCCAGAGACACCCTGTCAACCCTACTCTCACACCTAGAGAGACAGTTATGGTAAGGCTTACATTTTAAATGTACAAGCCCATAGAAATTCACCTGTTACAGCTAGAGTTATCACAAGTAACTGTAACTCGTGCCCTAAAGTAACTATAACTCGCTCCCTCCCCATGCACAGTTTTTTCATCAAAAATATTACTGCAGATATTACATTGATATTATAAATGATGTTTCAAAAATGGAATGATGACAGTAATTTGGGGGGTGATTTGCAGTGCATGATGAGGGCACGAGTTATAGTTGCCTTAGGGCCCGAGTTATAGTTACTTGAGCTACTGGTGGTGATTACATGAATCCCCAAGCCCCTCTCACGTACATATATTACCCCATTTGTTACCAATTGAATATAAGATATCAGACATGATTGTGGCACCTTTGAATTCCCTGACTGTAACAGCATTGGCAATCTCATATAAAAGTCTCCCTTGACAATTTGTCAAATCAACCACCACCCCCTATACTCAAATTAGTAGTCCAGCTATATGTTCTGGTGCAGGTAAGTAAAAAGCAAAATAAATATCTCAGCTCGTCTTCGATGCCTACACCTCTTTATCTCACATTGGAAATGCTCCACATTCTCTTTTGGGACCCTCTAGCCTTAATCTCAAACAACAACACGTGAATCAAATGACCATTCCTGTGGTTAAAATTAAATGCACCTGCCAATACAAACTCTAATTACATTATAAACAAAAGTGTGTCTAACTTACTCACTATACTGCTATGAAATTCCAGTGGCTAGACTCAACAGCCAACCCTACTGCATGGACCCAAACCCAAGCTGCGCACGGGCTTCAGCCATACACAGCATGAGGTTGGATGCAGTAGATCTATGGATGCACAGATCCATGGATCCACCTGTGGGTCTGTGGATCTGTGGATTGGACAAAAACAATAATTGGGCAATTTGGTGACCATAAGGGGTCCCTAAGGGACCCCTCTATGTGCCCTATGGGGTCAATATACCTGTATCCTGACCCCTTATGTGTTTTTGCACTCTTACTTTTGAACCCCCCAGATGATGCAACAAACAAAATGCCAGCCACAAGTTTTCTGTCAGGTTGCAGCCAGCCAATCAGGACCTTTCTTTTCCCCCAGATTTGTGAACCCGGACCCAGACCTGCAGGTCTGGATCAGCAGAGGACCTGCATCCCTATCTATCTATATATTTTAAACTCTAATATCTCAGAAACTACTGAATGGATTTACACCTAATCACTAAAATTTAATCTGTGTACAAAGATCAAGCTTTCTGCCAAATTTGACGTAATTCCGCAGTTTGGGCAGTAGGCGTGTTTAAAGTCCCTAAGGGAAAATGAATAGTTAAAACATGTTTTGGAACCTCTCTTTTTCTCAGCCCCCGCCTGACTGCTCATGTGAAAACTCTCAAGATAGCAGCTGAACTGAGCAAAGTATTTGTTTTGAAAATTTGTGAAAATTTGTCAAGCGGCGCTAAAGTTATTGGCAAAACAAAAATCGCTCTTCCTATGGAAACTAGGTCCTAACTGTAACTACTTACTGGTGACTGTCATAGGTAATATATATATATATATATATATATACATACATAAATACATACATACATACATATATACACATATATATATATATATACATATATACGTATACACGTATACATATATATATATATATATATATATATATATATATATATATATATATATTTATATATATGTTCACTTAAAAAAAGAAAAGGTTTCAGGGAAGTTACAGCTAGGCTCATATTTCCTCTGGGATCGCAGTAGCAGTCCTAGGGGGTCAGGGTATCGTTACCCTGCCCCCTTATCTCCTTTTTTGCATTTTTTATAGGATTCTGGACTGAGTCCATAGTCATAAGATGGCTTCCACCACTTCCTGTTTGGTGTGGTGGTAGCCATTCCGATCTCAAGATGAGATCCTCTAAGGTGTGATATCTACATTTTATTGAACTTTCTTTCCCCAAAACCACTGAACGTATTTACACCAAAACACAAAAAGCACTCTTTCTGTATCAGGATCTAGCTTTCTGTCAAATCTAATATAAATCTGTTCAGTGGTTCAGGCTGTAGCTATGTCTAAATTTCCGAAGTAAAAATGAATGAGTGGGACAACATGTTTATGGACCCCCTTTTTCTCAGCGCCTGCTTCACGGATTACCCCTAAAATTTCCATGGGAAACTAGTAAAAAAAAAACACTTTTATTTCAACCGGCATAAATGATATTAGCAACAGAAAAGGCATTTCCTATGGAAATACAATCCTAACTATAACTGCCCAGGGGTGCCAAATATACAAAGGTTAAAGTGAGGGGATTATGCCAGTGACAACATTAACGTTCTGAACCATCAAGCACTGCTTATGACCTCACATATTAACTCTCTCATGACATGTTCTATGACATCATTTATGTCATCGCTGATGCAATATCTAACTACATCAATCTATCATCACTGATGACATCATTGATAGCGTAATCCATGCTTCCTTTGTACACATTACTCTATAAACTCCTATGGCATTAGAGGCCTGAAAATAAGTACAAACAGCTCAGAATACTGTCAAACATAATTACAAGAATCACATTTACAACACCGTTAGGTGTACCAAGAGTGTGTTATGTGCAACATTGACCCTATACCACACACTTCAGGGGTAGCCTTGTTCAAATTAACAATCAGTCACAAATACATGGGAAACCCTTTTGGCACACAGTGTTCAATTGTTCAATATGTTTATAAAAAGCCAAGGCACGGCATCTGTCCCAAAATTAATGCCCTACTATGGAAAGCTTTTATCTCATCATAGTCACTAAACCTTCATTGAGAAATTAACTTGAAATGAGTAGAAAAGTGAATTCAGTAAACAGTGTGGTCTCTATGGAGAGAGTTTACTCTGTACCACTGTTGATGGACAGTGAAAGCCTCATGAGTGCCAAACCCTCCAGCAAGCTGCCAACTGCATGCCATGCACAGTCATTCACATGTGTGCTGTCTTCAGGTCCAGAGGACCCCATCCTCTTTGATCAAAACATACATATTAGGAGTGGGGGCAGAAATTCCCCCTCCTGAGCCTTCTTGGGAACTACGGAACCCATTCCTTGGGGCCAAACTCTAAGGGGAGAGGGCATACAGCTGGGATTTTCATGCCCTAATAGGCCCCGGTCACACCGTCTCCAGGGGACCAATACAATTCAAAGGGGAGGGTGCCACAGGAACCCTCCTCCTTAAACCTTACCAGGCACAGAGGACCCTATCCCCCTGAGCCAAAGCCAATAAAAAGTGGGAGGGGGCACAGTGACCCCCCTCTCCAACCTTTCTTTGTCCCAAACACCCACAGGGCCATCATTTAAGGGAATGGGAGTGTACAGTCCCCCTCCCTGATCTTCAAAAGCCCCAGGGACCTCATTCCCCAGTGTCAAATAGAATAAAAAAGGGAAGGGAGCATGCAGTCACTCCATGGCGCTTATGAGGCCCTGGGAACCAACTCCTGGGGCCAAAACCTAAGCAGAGGGGCATCCTCAGCCGTGACTCCATTCTCAAGGGATACAATCTAAGGGGCTGGGGGCATGCAGCTCCCTTCTACAAGCCTTAATATGTCTGAGGATCCAACCCACGGGCCAAATACAATAATAAAGGGGAGGGGGATTGAACCTTCTAAGGCCTCAGGGACCCCAACCCCTGGGGCCAAGACCTAAGATGAAGAGGCATACAGACACCTCCCTTAATCTCAGTAGACCACAGGGACACAATTGCCCAGGTCCAAATACATTAACAAAAGGTAGGAAGCCACATGCCCTCCCTGAGCCTTTTTAGGCCCTGGGGACCCCATCCTCCAGGGCCAGCTGGCAGGAACATTTTTAATATAAATAGGATATAATGGAATTGTAATACGGCAGAATGGATCTCCTTAATGTTTGTGATGGATTAACCACTTCCTCTATGTCACTCCCTTAGTGTTTGCTCCCTTTTGGCAGGAGATTGAAAATGCTTTTACTTGACAGGAGCAAACATGTGTTTACCTGCCCACAGTAATGTAGACAGGGAGCTACCTTGTCCCTTGTGTGGGTTACCCGGGACACAGTAAGTTAGCCGGGAGATGGGGTGCATGAGCTCATTCTAGGCTCAAGGAGGGGTTGTGTGGCCCCCCTTACTTTTAATTAAAGTGATGGCTCTGGGGCTGGGGATCAAGGAGAAAGGGCCCCCTCACATTAATAAATACATTGGACTCAAGGGATGGGGCCACATGAGCCAAAAACAGCTCAAGGAGGGGTCCGGTGTGCCCCTTCTCCTTAATGAATACTTTATGCCCTCAGTGATGTGCTCACCAGGGCTGAAAATGGCTTGGGATTTGGGGCTACCTGCCCCCCTCTTTAAATATACCTGGCCACAGGAGGGTGGGTTCCCTGGGGCACTAAATGGACTGGGATGAGGGTCCTACTAACACCCCCTCCCTGTATAAATATTATAAAATGGTGGTCACCATATACGTTTTTTTTTCTGCAATCCTGTAGAATTGCAGCCAAATATGACAATGGTCCCAGTGGGCTAGCCTGTAATTGCTACCAGCAGCATTTTCTCTTGTTGCTAGCAGCCAATCAGAGTACTTGCCCAGCTGGAGTCTGACTTTCATGAGAGCGAGTTGGCGCAAAGGGAAAAAGGTTCCCTGGGCCAATACTAATGCTCTGTTTTTAAGTTGGTGCTCCATTGAGACTCTCGCAAGTCTCTTCCTGAGCCAGCCATCCATATATACTAATATTTGTGAACTTTAATTTCTCAAAAACTACTGATCAGGTTTACACCAAGTCACAAGAAGCACAATCTGTAGCCCAAGATCTAGCTTCCTGACAAATTTGGTGTAATACTGGTCAGCAGTTTTTGAGGTACTGCTTCTTAAAGAATAATATGGAAAATGCATGGAGATTTTGCATTTTAGGACCCCCACTTGATTGAACATCCTGAAACTTTCCATGCACAAACTAGGCAGAAAATCACACTTTTGGGGGTGTTTTGTGAAGATTCATCAAATGGTGTCAAAGTTATTACTAACATAAAAAATGCATTTCCTGTAGAAGGTTGTTTCACCATGTGCAGCCCCTGCTCCTGATCCTCATTGGTGCCCAACCCCTCTGATGCACACAAGTCATTCACAGAGTGGCATGATGTGCAGGGCCTGGCACCCAAAACTTTGTAGACAAGCATAGCAGAATATAAGCTGTGTCATTTTTAGTAAGGCAGAGCTACTTGCAACATTAAAATATAAAAGTGAGCCTATTTGCTTTATTAGGGGCCATGATATCAGCATTTATAAAGCACACCTACTTGTATAGTCAAAAACTCACCAATTATTATAATCAGATGAAATATGTACTGTATGTGAAAGAGTACTACAGGGGCCATATTACACATACTGCACATATTCTCTGTTTGTGCCACAGGACACCTCTAAATAGGGCAGTGCATGCAAGTGAAATTCAAAGCAGCTGCTTCAAAGCCGCTACATGTCTCACTGTAGAGGCGGCAACCTGTCTGCATTTTAAAGAGGGGAGAGAAATCCTCTTGCAGGCTGGTGTTGGGAGTGACTGTTCCCACTTGCAAGGGGATGTCTGGGGGTCCATGGGACCCCCTTTCTCTCCTCCAGAGGGGTGCCAGTGCCAATTTGCCTCCTAAAGGCATATTTGCCTCTGTGCCCGCCTCAATAAAACAGTCAGGTGTGGCTCCTCCTCTAGAGCAGAGAAGCGTCACCCGCCCCCCAACCAGCAGCTGCAAACCTTTTAACACAAAATTATAATAAACTATGTTTATTATCATTTGGTATCAAAAGGGGTGAAGCCACGGACTGTGACAAGCACTGAGGGGGCGTGCACAGCACTCCCCCTCATTGCCCATGTATATATTTGGCTGTCCGTTTCAAGCCGGCCAAACACATATGCACAGTAGGCTCTCTCCAGTCCGGCACTGTGTTGCTGGGCTGAAGAGGGCAGGCACAGGCTCCCATTCGGCCTGGGAGCAACCTGGCTGGGCGCTGCCAGCCAATCCTAATGCTGCTCTGAGTGGCATCAGGATTGGCTGCAGGGCAGGCTGGGAGCCTGTTCCTGCAGTAGATGACAGAGGAGCAGAGCAGCACGGCGCAGAATTAAGGTATGTTATAAAAAAATATATTTTATTTTGTTCCCCTCTCCCCTGCCACAAGCCGCTCCGCTCTGTCCCTTTTCCCTCCGACAAGCCGCCACTGAATATGACACAGATGAAGAGGCAAAGTGATTGCCTCATTGACTTTGGGGCACAACCTCATGCAAATGAGGGAATGCCCTCTAAAGATTGCTCTGGTGCAAAAAGTTGGTGCACATGCCCTTTGCGCCCCAGGGCACTCTTTGAATTAAGGTCCCAGGAGTACTTCTGTGTCTCTGTAAGGAGGCCCATTATTATCCAATTTTCCTCGCTAATCAGTTTCTACAACAGTGAACCACCAAGTCTCGTCCGTCATACCACAGATGTACGAAATTCCCTTTTTCCTTCCTACTCCCACCAACAACTCCCTATCGATCGTCCTCGCATGCATGCACTTTGCCTTGCTATTGTGAAGTGCTCTGATACCCACCTGGTCTGATTCATACTTTATGAAACCATAATAAACAAATAAATGTTTTGTAACTTGAAATTCAACATTACTATATTTTGTTAAATACCTCTGGCGAAAACAAATAATACAGGATATAGTGCAATTTGGTGGCAACATCAAGGACTACAAACTATCACCAAACAAATTAAAATAGAACTCATGAAAAGGCGATCTATAGATATTAACTGATTTATATCCCAAACTATGAGGCCAGGTTTGTGCCATACTGTTGTTAGTAATAATGTACACTACTTTTATGGCAACAGGGTTTCTATCTTGTAGCATATAGCCTTTGGACAATTGACCAACAAGTAAGTTGGTTTCTGATGACAATTGCTAAAAGCCTGGTAATACAAAATTGTAGACTGTAGAAAGTGTTTCAGTATAATCAAAATGGAAGTATACTGTCAGATCCTATTTCTAGTCTTGAAGCTTGATCAACAAGCAAGCCTTATAACACTCTCACTGGCAAATCATATGGCAGACGTATTCCAAAAATAATTTTATATTTTTGGCAATCGAATGGGAAACATTAGGCCTGCATACCTTTTGTGTAGCTCTTGGGAAATCGATTGCTATTGTAGTAAGCAAATTATAAGCATTTTTTGTACAAACACCATAAAGGCCATATGTTCTCCAACAATTAACTGCAAACTTATGCTGTAAAAATGTATTAGAAGCATTTATTTAAAAAGATAAAACAGTATAATTTCTTGACTCCTGGGAAATATACTTTTAGGAAAATATGCGTTTAAACTATTGCCTTTTGCTCTATTAATATTTTTAAAGGCTTGTAAGATGGTTCAGCCTAGGGCTGTCCGTGAGCAAATGTTATGTTCACGTGTCCTGTTATCAATTTCCTTCTAAAAAGCTATAACAGTAATGCAGAAATTGCACAATTCTATGCGGTAAACCTGTTGAAAAATAATATGTATCTCTAATCAATTCATCTATAATGATTTTTTTCGATCACTTTATAATTTATTGGAAAAACTATAAGAACAAGTCCAACCGTTTCAATGTTGAAACTCATTTTATTGGGTTATATGTAAAGTAATATAACATAATAGAAATCTTGGACTTTCCATGGAGTTCACTTTTTAAATACTTCCACTGTCTGTTGTAGAACTAGATTTTCCAGTTGAGTTGTATAGAAAAACAGTACACTCTGGGCTAACTAATGCTTCGTATAGAGAGTAGAGTTCTGAAGCAGGGAGAACCAATTACTGTTTTGTGCTTCTGAGCTCTGCTGTCTACACCCCATGTACTAAATCAAAGATTGTTTTAGTTAAAATGTGTTGAAGACGTTAGAAAAAGAGCACAGACACCTTCGCTGCAGCGCAGAAAACAGGACCATAATACGACCCTTATACTTTATTGGTTCAGGTGCTCACTCTATGGGAGAAATCATGAACCCCTGCTGGATACAAGCCTCAGTTCCTTATATGGTCTTGTGCCAATAACATATCTTCAGGACTTCGGAGAATATACAAATTGTCTTCTCCGTGTTGCACAATGGGGAAAACACAATGCAGAGCCAATATCTACTGAGATTTGAGCTAGCACTATAATTAAGCTATCCTGTGCAATGCACAGATTTGCAGAATGATGCACAGGTGAGTATGCAGTATCTAACATAGGATTTGTACTGAAAGCATACCCTTCCAGCACATAATTATTCCTGGGCACATTTTCAGAAGGATTACACACACTGGATGAGTGTTGCACACTGTAGCATACATTCAGTGCATGTTTTTTTAAGATATGAAAACCTTTTCCTATATTAATGCCTTGCTTTTATTTTTTTAAAACAAAGCCTTTGCTGGCTACCCGTGTGTCAAAGCCTACTAGTGTTTGTGGTGATCCATTCATGTAATACCCCAGTAATGACCTCTTGACACAAAGGGGCTGATTTCGATTTTAGAGGTCTGACTGCAAGACTGCTGCAGTGGCGGCCGCCAAAGACCGCCATTTTGGCGGTCATACAGACTGCCGTATTACGAGTTACCCAACCAAGCCCCCCAAAAGACAGCCAAAATCCTGACTCTGGACAGGAAAGAGGCGGTCCAATCCTCAGGACCACTGGCCTGACAACCAACCACCAAATCTATTACAACTCAAAAATCACCATGGCAGTCTTGTTATGGCGGTCTTTTAATGGCAGTGAGAACCGCAGTGCTTGGCGTTCCCCACAGTAATACAAATCACCACATTGGATAGATTTTCAAACTACACAGCTGACACACATACACACACTAGACACACCCGCCAAGCACACTATAAAACACATCCCTTCACACACCACAATTCTTTGCCTTCACAACGCAGAACACAACAACTGTGGTGCAAGCAAAAGGATAGGCACCTCTCCACCGCACATAAGCCACACGTCCCACACCTGCACTGCACCCACCTAAACACATATTTGCACACTATCACATGCTCCAGTGCACGCCATCCACTCATCACACAGCATGTCACCACAAAAACACCCACGATTCACCGATGAGGAGTTAAGGGTCATGCTGGATGAAATCATCAGAGTAGAGCCACGTATACATGGAGCCAAAGTCCAGCAGACCACTATGGAAATGTGGCAAAGAATAGTCGTCATAGTGAATTTTGTAGGCATCTAGATGCTCACAAGGGACGACATCAGGAAGAGGTGGAATGACCTCAAGGATAAGGTCCGTTCCATGTTGTCCACGCACCAGCTTACAGTACACAAGATGGCGGTGGTCCCCCATCTCCTCAGCCACAGTTCACATCATGGAAGAAGGTCTTGACCATTCTGCATCCTGAAGGCTTGACAGGAATACCTGGGGAAGTCAAGTAGGGTAAGTCACAACTACAAAATGTGTCCACCAAATTTATTGTGATGCATGTCCAGTGCTCACCTTTACCCACCTACAATGTCACTCCACTTAAAAACTCAGTGTCTACCTGGCCATAGACCCCTGTCTGACCGCCAATATTTTATTAAGACCCACCTGGGGGGATAACATACCAGTAAACTGGGTGTACCTCAGGGATTGACAACACCACAACTTCCAGCAGGCACAGTGCTATTCTTATCAATACCAGAACACAGGATCCTTCAAAAAAATTCACACATTTAACAACTCCACATTGGAGCGTACCAAACAGAGGGGCATTTAAATGGATATTGAGTGGGTAGGACAGGCTACGACAGCAATGCTTAGGCCAGAAGGCACTCGGAATGTCACTCCACTCATCCGAAACTGTGTACTTACCTACTATGACCCTTCTACCTCTACCCAGCTACTGAACTGTACTCACCTGAGGAGATCCCATCTGTTTAATGTGTGGGGAGGGCAGGTAAAGATAGCAATGCTAAGACCAGAAGGCACTGGGATTGTTACTCCACTCAGTCACAACTGTGTACTCACCTACTATGACCCTTCTCCCTCTACTCAGCTACTGAACTGTACTCACTTGAGGGGATCCCATCTGTATACTGTGAGGGGGGGACAGGCAAAGAAGGTAATACTAAGGCCAGAAGGTACTGGAAATTACACTTCATTCAGCCACAACTGTGTACTCACCTACTATGACCCTTCTTCCTCTAGTCAGCTACTGAATTGTACTCACATGAGGGGATCCCATCTGTATACTGTGTGGAGAGGACAGGCAAAGACAGCAATCCTAAGGCCAGAAGGCACTGTCTACCCAAAGTAAAATACCTGCCCAATGTGCATCTGTACATTCTCCGATATTCACCCACAATAACAATTAACACACCTGAGAAGATGATTTATGTATGCTGTTTATAGTAGTTGGTGTAACATAAATTGAAAGCCCAGGAGGGCCAGTAGCTGAAATTCCATACACCAGGCCATTTTCCACTATGACATTGTGTTGCTGTCTGTCAATTCACTAATGACGTTTACCTGTCTGGGAGGGACCAACTTACAGATCATGGTACACTCTGTGTTGTGGCAAATCAAGTAGATATATCTTGATAGGTAGGCCAAGATAAAAACAGTGTGGACAATAAGGACAGCCCAACCTGCGTGCAAAATCACTGACAAACAAAGGTACCAAGATGCCTCACCGAAATGCATGTCATAGTATACAAATACTCAATGCACTGACCACTTGTTGACAAGTAACATGTTCAACTACATGGTCATAGGTCTGCAAGCATGACAGTCTACTTGGCCACAAGATGAACTAACCCACATCATGCCCAGCCACTGAGTTCACTGCACTGCTAGAATAATTGGAGTCCATGGGCAGTTATCCAAGTAATAAAATACTCACACAACCTGTAGCAAGGTGACTTGAAATAGAATTTATCATCACCTCAAATGTCAGGTCCATACAGTTGATAGTAGGTGTTCCTCTCACATAAAGGGAGAAATGCAAAGTTAATGTGTATTTGTCATGTAAAAAATGTGACTGTAAACTGTTGAAGGTACATGTCACAATACAACCTGCAACATACTGTCTATTACTTCAACAGGTCTATCTGCAAATGGGAACATGGAGATCTCACCAGAGACTGGTGCTCCTCCCATGGAAGAAGCCCTCAGTGAAGATACAACTCCGGAACAAGTGGATGTGGAGGATGGTGCTGGCCCATCTGGGGAACCTGGTAAGACAACATCTGTCAGCCTCACCCTGACTACAAAGACTCCTCCCAACCCTGTTGCATCAACATCTCAGGCACCCATTTGCCTCCAAGCCTGTGTCCCAAGGACAGAGTCCACCATTGCGTGCCCCCCAGTCCAGGTACGTTAGTCTCATTTGGAAACCTTGGACAATAATGGACCTGGACCCAGTGGTAGGGTGCAAACTGTGCCAAGGAAGCAGGCACATGGGGGTAGGGTTTGTGGGAGGGATGGTGTGGGCCAGTGGCATGAGGCTGCTGGGGAAGGGTCCAGTCAGGACACCATCACCCAAGTCTTGGGAGCATACCAATAGTCCCAAGGCATGATGGGCCAGTTACTTGTCAAACTCAGGGAGATCAAGCAGCTGCAAAAGGATTACCACCATCAATCCTTACAACAGTGGGAGACCCACAATGCCACCTTGGCCTCCCTAACAGGGGTGCTGAGGAACATCAACATCACCCTGAGCAGGGATAGGGGACAGCAACATACCCCTTCCACTGCCCCCCTAAAATCAACCCATTCTTCAAATGGGCCCTAACATCAGCCTCTTCAAAAAATGGGGCAGCCAGTGGAAGGGAGGCCCTGCCAGGGGGAGAACCCACCTTGACACCCCTGACTCTGTAGCTGAAGAGTCCCCCCACCCAAGCATCCAGGAGGTGCAGGTGCCAAGACCTCAACCATTGCCAGGAAGTTACATTTTCTAATGGAACTCCTTTGTGTGCCACAGAATTACTTTGTTGACTGTTCTACATACACTTTCCAATTTCCAGGATAGTAGAACACTGGACTTTGGACTTCAGACATTGTGGGAGCTACTCTAATGTCTACTTCCACCATGACTGATCCTTTCACTGTTTGTGTTTGTTATTTCCCATTACTTTGCACCTTTTACTCCAGAACACCTGTAAATAAACACAATGAGCACTCTATCTGTGTCCAATAGGGATCATTTTCTGAAGGCTTTGGGATGTGCAATGTGAGAAGCATGTGATAATAATGAGGTACATGTGAGAATGTCAATGTAAGAAGGGACAGATCACAGGCTTGGTCAGTGTAACTACCAACACAAAAACACAAGTAGCCTGTCACCCAAAAACTATATATTTGCAATGTACCGCGTATAGGCTGCAAATATGTCTGGACTATATTAGCCAATAATGACTGAACATAGATTCACTTATAGATATCCCATAGTACTGTCCGCCTGACCATAGGAAAATGGGCTATGTCAGACCCTGTACCATGTGCAAGGCAAACAGATAGGTAGATATTGTCCCCAGCTTAACTATTACCAAAACCATGGCTATCCAAATTGACATACCCCATGACACAGACAGAGGACAGTACAATGGTCCCTTGTCTGAGGCCCATCCTACTACAATGGTTAGCCATCTACTGCTATGTCACACACCTATGTCAGATTAATGACACAGCCATTGTGGCCTGCAGTGCTGGAAACACATCAACAGCTACATACAGGGCATATAGTAACATTGTCAACACAATGTGAAGGGAAAATGCAAGGATTAGCCACAATGACATGTCACAAGGGCACATGACCACACATATGAGACCATTGGATAAACATACCAGGCCAAATAGGTCCATTTACAAGCTCTGGAAACTCCCCTCCCACTGTCCAGGCAGCTTGGGCATGGGATCCACACAAACCAAAGTTGTAATAAACTGTACCTGGATCAATTTCATGGCCCATTCACAATATCAGACTAGCCACTCCCATCTGCCAATGACACAACTCAGAAATGTCCACTTGAGGATGGCATGGGATGAGACCTGGAAGGAAAAAGTCAGATACAAGGAGTTTGGCAGGCAAAGGCATTCATTAAACACAAAAGTCAGTTAAAGCAACTGACAGTGCAATATGACTGCACATATCAAAGGAGATGCTCAAGAGATGGTCATCTTCAAGGCTGATGTAGCCAGCAAACCTTTGCTCTATGATGTATTGCATAAAATATCCCGTCTCACGGTAAGACACATACCTGTCAGAACATATCATGACCTGTACAGTACCCATGCAGTCTGATTAATAACAGAACATCAGGTACTTACACTCAGGTGTAGTAATGATTGATGAGTTCTTCCTGCATGTCTCCACCTTCATCCTCATCCCTGTCATCCTCACTTGGCATTTACGGATTTTCACTCCATGGTACTGCCAGCTCTCCCTCATCAGGAATGTATGGGATGTTCCTCCTCAGGGCAAGTTGTGGAGCATGCAGCAGGCCACAATGATCTTTCAAACTTTTGCGGGTGAGTAGAGTAGGGCTCCACCTGTTTTGTCAGTGCTACGGAATCTCACCTTCAGAAGCCCAAAAGCCCGCTCCATGACATAGTGTGTTTTGCCATGTGGCTTGTTGAAGCCGACTTCTCCTGGCGTAGTTGGGTTTCTCACTGGTGTCAATATCCAGGGATGATTTGGGTATGCAGAATCCTCTGTAAGGCAAGGTAGCATGTGTGCAATCATCTATACAGAGCAAAGCGTCACTAACAGCAGACATGATACATACATACACACATGACATATGTGATTTACCAACCAGCCAGGTCCTCTCTGGGTACAGTTGTGTCATCAGCTGTGGAATAGCCCTGTTCTGCATGATGAAGGCATTATGGACTGAACCTGGGTACCGAGCACAGACTTGGGAAATGTAGAGGTCCTCCAAAGCCACTATTTGGACTTTCATAGAATGGAAGCTTTTCCTGTTCTGAAAGACCTGTTCAGTGCCAAGTAGTGAACCAAGGCTACATGGTACCATCAATCGCTCCAACAACATGTGGGATGTGTGCCAAACCATGGAATTTTGCTTTCACATGTGCAAATTCCTCATGTTGAGGAAACCAGATGTAGCTGTCCAGGTGTTTTAACAGTGCTGAAAGGACATCTGGTACACAGGAGGTTGTCTGATCCGTCTCCTCCCAGAGTTACTATGTGGGTCATAAAACAAGACATTCACTCAATATGTCCCTTGCATTTGACATTTAGCATGTGTGATACGTGACATCACATGTTATGTGTGTCACTGTAAACGTTATGTGCAAACACACCAGAGCTGAGTCTTCCACTTCCTGGCATGTTAATGCCCTCATGATGAACATATATGCAGCAATCATCTTTATGGACAGGAAGCTCATGGTCAGATGACTACCTGAACTGCCTGTGATTGAATGCACAACCTCCTAGGTCACACGTATGGGAGAGGGTGGTGACTGTACCTTCAAGCATGTTGTCACTTCAGCATGGCTACATATCAATATGGTTGGCACTAGGATTGAGTTACATAATCTCACTAGGACTGTACTCAGTATCCCCCAGAACATCAGTTATTTTATTAGTGATGCATCAAAATATATTCTGTAATTGCTTCAACTCAGTCAAAAATGGCAGATGCCTGGCACACTCCACTGATCATTAGGAATCGCCCACGACCGCCGGCGAAAATCATCATGGCAGTAGGCAGATATTACTGCGGCGGACACTGCCATAGGATAACATTGCTGCCCGTGACGCTCTTGGGCCAATGGCAGTACCTGCAGGCGGTGACGGTTGTCTATGTGGTGGGCATCATTGGCATTTTCTGCAGAATCCCTCACTTGACTCCTGACACTGCAGCCAGCAAGACCTCACGACCTGAGCTGCTGTGTACCACCTCTGGGAGCAATCATGCCATTTCCAACAGGTGATAGGGCCCCTGTCTTCTTTCTAGAAGAGCTGGAAAAGCTTGTGGTTTAGGTTCTACCCCTGTACGGATAGTTCTATGGTGCACAAGAGAAGCACACTTACCATCTACCTCTACCTATTTCAGCTTTGTTAGCCTGTGTTTAAGGCCAGTTAGTCAGCTGGTGTCTGCAAAGACTTATTTTGTGCTGTAAGTCTGTATGTATGGTTGATTGATTGGGCAGGTGTCCATGTCAGGTAAAAGGTTTGAAGTTGAGAGAAAATGTGGTGAGTTTGAAACGAGGGATCCCTGAGCCAAGTTGCGTTGGATGCACATGGATAGATGAGTTGCCATGACAGCCATCCCCATTGAAATTATTCCAGAAAAGGTCTTTAATGTGTAGTCACATGTGGTTACATGGAAGTAGGTGGGTTGATGGCATGTCATGTGTTTGGGTTGACTCCCATTTGTGTTTATACACTGCTTACACATAGGTCTGGGGCCACATTTGGCCTTGTTGGAAAGTTGTACTGAAGCCAGGTATTGACTCACTATGCCCCTTAGATCTGGACATAGGCACAATTTATAACTTGGCTTTGGACTACATAAGTAACTCTTTTGCACATGATTAGCAGGGCATGGTATGATGTGTAGGTCTGTCTGTCCAGCCTGCAGAGAACAGAGCCTGTTTATGTCTGACCACTGGATAACTTGACATCTGTCCTGGTATCGGGTCACCTTTTTCACTGCAATTGTGACCCTCTGCTCACTCCTATATTCCTGTGACAACATGTGAAAAACTTCATGTGTCCCCAAATGGTGTGCTCATCCTTCAGGATTTGGGACCTAGTACTATACTATGATGTACCCTCAGTAGGCTTGACGAGCAGTGAGCACATATGTTAGTGTGAGGTGTCCAGCTAAATGTTGCAAAAACACTGCTGAATGTGACTTTGCACACAGGAGCCACCCCAGTCAAATGTTACAGTCCAAAGGTGAGTAGGATGTCTGCCACTATTCTCTGTCATGTGTCTGGGGATATGTGTAGGTTCAGATCTGCAACCCAGTTTTCTCTATTGTATGTTGCGTGCTTATGCCTCACCGCAGTCTATGATGCCTTGGTGTCCGTCATACATGTGACATGACTTACATGGCAAATGTAATGGCAGCTGTAGCAAGGGACTTCCCCTCTTAATAGATCCAGTGGAAACATGGTCTCCGCTGGACTGTTTGTGCCTCCAGACGACTGCTGAGGTCTGCCCTGCCTGGCGGTACCAGGTGACCACTGGCAACTTCTGTATGCACCACCCCCAAACTCATAATTTGGTCGTGGGCTCTGCCAGCCTGTTGGCAGTCGGACCCGCAAACTCGTAATGAGGCTCAAAGTGACATTAAGGAAGTCGGAGACCTTTTTTTACTGAAACAATTTCACTATTTTACCACAAAATACCTTTTGTTCTGGAACATAAATATCAATACATCACTATGGCCCTCATTACAACCCTGGCGGTCGTGGTAAAGCTGCGGTAAAACCACCAACAGGCCGGCGGTAAAAGAAATGGAATTATGACTGTGGCGGAAACCGCCAACATAGCCAGCCACTTTAACACTCTGACCGCCACGGCGGTACAAACAAACAGCATGGCGGTCATCGCCAACAGACAGGCGGAAGACAATGTACCGCCCACACTATTATGACAGGCCAATCCGCCACCTTTTCTTGGGCAGATTCAATGCGAACAAAAACACGGCGGAAACAGGACTTGGAAGGGAAAACACTCACCTCTACACACCCCACGAGGAACCAGGACGCCATGCAGCCTGAACTCCAAATCCTCCCTGCGATTGTCTTCCTGGTCCTCTATCAGGAGCACGACCAACGGCGGCGATGACCACGGTGAGTACAGCACCTACGACACAGGGGAGGGGGGAGGGAATAGAGAGTGACAAACACACGCCACACGCAACACCCCCACCCTCACCTACAACAACACACACACCAAGACATGCTGAAACATTACATTTAGATCCCCCAACCCCCCCCGGAAGAACGCAAGGACAAAAGGAAATAATTGTAACCATTGTAATCAATAAACATTCATTAGTCAAAAATTTATATACACTATAAACAAATATGTACACCAAGAATTAAAGTCCAGGTACCGCACCTATATAGTCCGTGGACCACTGGGCCCAAAATGCATGGGCGAGGCCCACACAAGATACCCGATCGAAACGGAGAGAACACTGCAGGGACATCAGATCGAAGTAAAACAGGCACCTCAGTGGGAAGGGAAGGGGGGGGCACCTCAGCCGGATGAGTGCACAACGCCAGCTCCACAAGGGGGCTCCATGCCAATTGATGTAACCTGGGGACTGCAAAGCCACAGTCTCTCAAGTCTCTCTAGTGGGTGGGTTGCCCACTGCTTTATCCTGGGGAGTGCAAAGCCACAGTCTCTCAAGTCTCTCCAGTGGGTTGTTTGCCCACTGCTTTATCCTGGGGAGTGCAAATCCACAGTCTCTCAAGTGGATAACAGTCTCCACTGGTTCTGGAGGGGGCTTTGTTCCCAGAGTGCTTCATCCTGCCAAGGACTCAGGTAGTGGATGCCTTTCTCCACTGGTTCTGGAGGGGGCTTTGTGCCCAGAGTGCTTCATCCTGCCAAGGACTCAGGTAGTGGATGCCTTTCTCCACTGGTTCTGGAGGGGGCTTCGTGCCCAGAGTGCTTCATCCTGCCAAGGACTGAGATAGTGGATGTGATACTCCACTGACGGTGGAACAACATGGAAGCTGCCCAGGCCCCTGGAACTGACCACCAGCCACGTACGGATGACCACTGGGGATGGCAGCCATGTCTGCGGTGGTGCCACTGGCTCAGGTTGTCGCGGGGCTGCTGGCGGGGCTGGCGGCAGTGTCATTAGCGGCCGTGCTTGCGGCCGTCATTGTGGCGGCGGTGCTTGCGGCAGTCATTGTGGCGGCGGTGTTTGTGGTGGGTATTGTGGTGGCGGTGCTGGTGGCGGCCTTACTGACTGCTGTGCTGGTGGCTGGCTCATTGACTGCCGTGCTGATGGCTGACTCACTGACTGCCGTGATGGTAGCTCGCTCACTGACCGCGGTGCTGGCGGCGGTGTCTGTAATGGCGGTGCTGGTTGCAGGCTCACTGACCGCGGTGCTGGCGGCGGTGTCTGTAATGGGGGGTCCTGGCGGCGGTGTCAGTAGCAGCGGTGCTGGTGGCGGGTTACTGACTGCGGTGCTGCTGAAGGGCTCTGTATCTGGGCTGCTGGTGGCGGTGTCCCTGGCGGCGGTGTATGTGGCGGTGCCAGTGGCAGTCTTGTCTACCGTGCAGTTTGGCAGCGACGTTGACTTGCCTTTCTGCTTCAGGCCCTTCCCCACCTTGGATGCTGGCGCAGCTGTCTTGCCACTCCCCACACTTGTCTTGGCTGAGCCCTTGGTGGCAGGTTTTGTGGCCTTCTCCCTCCGGGATGTGGGCAACTTCTTCTGTTTCGGAGGTGAGGGAATGTCCTTGGTCTCGCTCCTTGGGACACTGGCAGCCCTGTTGCTTGGCACACTCCAAAAACCGGGTATTGCTGGCACCACTGTGCCCGGTGATGTGGTGGCTGAGGTGCTGGGTTGGGACCTGGAAAGGCGGGCCCTAGGGGACGGAGAGGGGGAGGTGTAGGGAAGAGGTCAACATTTAAGAGGAAAAGTTTTTTTGACACACTGGGATGGGTAGATGGAGGGGGTTTGGGAGTGGAGGAAGAGGTAGTGGTTGTAGGAGGTGTTTGTTTGCTGACTTTGGGTGAAGGTGCATGAGCTGGAGGCTGTCGTGAGGTGGATGGCTGTTGGGTGGGTGTGAGACTGCGTTTTTGTACTTTGGGAGGAGGGCTCACAGACACACTGGGAGAGGACACTGGAGATGTGTGAATGGTAGTGGGGGTGGTGAGTGCATGTGAGTGGTGTGTGGTGATGGGCGTGCTGTTGAGGGAGGTAGTGGCTGAAGATGTAGTGCATGCAGGTGTGAGTGGAGATGTGACATGGAGGGAGGAGGGAGACGTGGAGGAGGGGGACACAGTGGACGCAGAGGATGTTGGTATGTGTGCATGGGCATGGTGCTTGTGTGAGTGCTTGTGGGATGTGTGGTGCTTATGTTTGCCAGAGCCACCCTTGTGTGTTGAGGTGTGTGCATGCTGGTCTGATGGTGTGCTTGGGATAGGCTGAGGTACTGGGGATTTGGTCTGGGTGGAGGAAGTTGGAGGGGGGAGGCTGGACACTAGGACAATGGCTGCCATCAGTGCTGACCCCAGAGCCTGACATGCTTGCTGTTGGGCTGCCTGGCCAGAATGAATGCCCTCCAGCTTTGCATTTGTCTGTTGCAACTGCCTCTCTACACCCTGGATGGCATTCAGAATGGTAGACTGCCCAACAGTGAGGGATCTCAGGAGGTCAATAGCCTCCTCACTGAGGGCAGCAGGGCTGACTGGGGCAGGGCCTGAGGTGCCTGGGGAGAAGGAGATGCCCACCCTTCTGGGTGAGCGGCCAGGGGACACACGCTGAGGGGCTGCTGGGAGGGCGGTGCTGGTAGGGGGGGTGGTGGCTGTACCTGTAGATGCGGTGGGCACAGAGGGGCCCACCACTGCAAGGGAGCTCCCATCAGATGAAGAGTCGGTGTTGTTGGTCTCAGCTCCTGTCCCCGCCGTGGAGCTCCCCTCACCCTCCGTCCCACTGGTGAATTCAGACTCCTTTGCCTGGCCTTACAGGGCCATGTGGGATGCAGCTCCTTCCTGTTCCGGTGCACAGCTCCTCCGCCTGATGATGCTAATGCACACAAGAACAGGGAGACCACAAAAAGGGGGGGGGAAGAAATAAGAAAGACATGTTCAGTGCATACAATACCGCTACCGTGGGCGGACACTACAGACACAGCAGCCCTCTGCACTACGCCATGCACTTGGAGTTCCCTAATTAATCACTGGGACATGGGGTACATGGCCTATGCCTGATTGCTGCACACATGGAAGTCACAGGATCCTGACTAGGTGTAGATGGCTCTTACCACTGGTGGGGATGGGGTGCCACTTAGCCTGTCTCACTAAGGGTCCTTGCCTACAAAGCTCACCCTAGCCCAGGGGAACCCTCTGCCCACCACCCCCACCCAGACACCTCCAATGCGCGCAGAGTCAGCTGAATGTGAGTGTACGCACCCCATTGTGGCTGCTGTGATGCCCTCAAGTGCCCATCCAACTCTGGATACGCCACCGCCAGGATCCGGAACATAAGGGGGGACTCCGCCGTCTTCTTGCTCCAGCGGCCAAGGTCCTCCCATCTTTTTATGGCAGTGGGTACTCTGTCTGTGGTGGACCCCCAGGGTCCGGACGTCCTTGGCGATGGCACGCCAAATATCCTTCTTCTGGTGGGCACTGACCTAGAGGAATAGTACACGGGAAAATGTAACACTTTTACCGTCCGGACCGTCAAAGTCATTGTCCCACGTTCCCACCCTTGCCCTGACGCACATACACTCACTGTCCGATCATGCAGCCTCATCTCCCCCCGTATCTTCCATCCACACCACTCCAAACAGGCATTGCCCATACAGCATGCTCACAGTGTACTCACCTGTTTGTCTGGAGGACCGTGGAGTAGTGTGTACTGGGGGAGGACCCCATCCACTAATTTATCCAACTCCTCCGATGTGAAGGCAGGGGCCCTTACCCCAGACACATGAGCCATTGTCGCTTCCAGAATGAGGTCACAGCAGCACTTGCAGTGTAGGTTCTCTCCTGTCGAAGATCAGGTATCAAGTGAGTGAACAGAGAGAAAGTGGCAGTCACGTCCGCGGCAGTGCGTACCGTCACCACAGGCGTACATCTTCATTGGCTCCTGGGACCCATAGGGCCCAATGTTAACCAGTGCAGGATTGCTCCGGGTCTTCGACCGCCTACCGCGACGGTGTACAACGCCAGCGCAGTTACCTCATATCCCCTTGTCCCACGTTACAGGTCAGGCAGCCACCATTTCACACACATGGCATTATTTTTTAATGCGTCACACATATATAGGCCTTGCATATACACAGAGACAGGCACATAGCGTATTGACAAATGTGTGCACTACTATTGTTTTTTTCCTACCCCAGTGTTGGCTGACTCTGTGCTCGCTGTTCTCATCCATATTGCACGTCCGCTGGGGCAGGTGAGGAGATGGCGGCATCCTCCGGTGTACAAACCGCTGGTGGACCTGTCGACAATGGAAGAGCGACATGTAATAGTCACCTACAGACTAGATCGTGCCACAATCCAGGAACTGTGTGCCCAGTTGGAGCCAGACCTGATGTCAGCTATCCACATCTCACAGGAATCCCCCCTCTAGTGCAGGTTCTGTCAGTACTCCATTTCCTGGCAAGTGGGTCTTTTCAAACAACAATGGCCATTGCTTCAGGGATGTCCCAGCCTATGTTTTCCAACGTGTTGTCCAGAGTGTTGTCTGCCCTGCTGAAACACATGCGCAGCTACATCGTGTTCCCACAAGTGGAGGATTTGCCTACAGTGAAAGGTGACTTCTATGCCCTGGGACATATCCCCAACATCATAGGTGCCATTGATGGTACACCTGTGGCCTTGGTACTTCCCTGCAGGAGTGAACAGGTGTACAGAAACCGGAAGAGCTACCATTCTATGAATGTGCAGACGGTGTGCTTGGCTGACCAATACATCTCCCATGTGAACGCCAAGTTTCCTGGCTCAGTGCATGACGCTTACATTCTGCAGAATAGCAGCATCCCTTATGTGATGGGGCAACTCCAGAGGCACCGGTGATCCGAATAGCTGTGGCTCTACACAGAGGATTTCCTCCACCATGACCCTGAGCTACGCCTCAGAAAACCTGGGGTGTCTTTGCGGTGCCATGGGGTGGTGTGGGTGATGTGTGAGGTGGTGTGTGTTGTGATGTGTGGGGTGATGTTTAGGGGTGTGTGGTGTTTTGTGCATGGATGTGTATGAGTGATGGTGTTGTGTGCCTCTGTATGCTGGTGTGGTCTTTGCTTTTCTGTGTCTCTGCTTCTTCCAAAGTTTTCGTTGTAAGGGTTTGTGGGTAATGTGGGTTTGTGTTTTATATTGTATTGGGTGTGTGGGAGTGGTGTGTGTATGTGTATCAGGTGTGTGTATTTGGAATTGTCCAATGTGGTTTTGTTTTGTAAATGTGTGTGTATTTTGAGCGCGGCGGTGTGTACCGCCAATGGAATACCGCGGTTGAAAGACCGCCACGTGGATTCGTGGGTCGTGATAGTGTGGGCGTATTCCTGTTGGCGTGACGGTGGAGGTTTTGTTATTGCCAGTTTATCACTGACCTTTGGTGTGGCGGACGTGTGTGGGTGTCTAGATTTTGGCAGATTCCGAGCTGTAGGTTGTAATAGCTGTGGCAGAATTCCGCGGTGGTGTGTTGGCGGTCTTCTGCACGGTGGTAAGCGGGATTTACCGCCAATGTTGACCTCCTGAGATCCATCTCTGTAGGGTAGTCAACCACTGTGAATGCCATACAGGGGCTGGCATCCCAGATGCAGCAATGCAGTGCATTCCTGGAGAGCATCCACGGTGAATTGGTGGCCCAACAGAGATCAATCCAGGCTCTGGCCTCCTCTCTGATGGCAGTCATTGTCCAAGTTCCTACCGTCCCCCTCCAACTACCACTTCCCAGTCTCAGTCTCCTCAACCCCAACCCATCCCATGTACACATACAGACGAGCATGCACACAAGACATCACACAAGAGTAGCACAGTCAAACACAGGCCCCACACTTCAGCCCACAAGCACTCACACTAACACCAGACAGTGGCACACATGACCACATCCACTGCGTCCCTTGTGTCCTCTCCCAACCTGTCTGTCCCCCCTCCTAAAGGACACAAACGCAAGCACTCAGACACCCAACAGCCATCAACCTCACACATGCAAACTGCATATGCACCTGCACCCACATCCAGCAGACATTCATCTCCAACAACCACTCACTCAACCTCCACTCCCATCCCTCCTCCCTCTTCCCACCCCACATCCCTAAGAAGCTATTCCTTGCCCAAGTTAATCTCTTCCCTCCCCCTCCTGCCCGTCCTGTCCTTAAGAACAGGGTCCCAACGACCCAGCTCAGCACCTCAGCCAAACATTCCATGCGGACAGGGAGGCACCTCATAGTTGTGGAGGCAAGACTGTGATGGATCCCACTCCACAAGCCAGGAAGGGTAAGGATCCCACAGACCCTGCCATGAAGGGGTAGAATCCCTCGGATCCTGAAATGAAGGGGAAGGAGGTTGCACCTTCTGCTATGAAGGGTAAGATGCCCTTGACTCCTGCCATGAAGGGGAAGAAGCCCTTGACTCCAGCAGAGGCTGCCAGGGTGAAACCACAACCACCACCAGTGGTCACAGAGCCCTCACCTCCAGCTGAGGCTGCCCAGGAGGCACCTTCACCTGCTAACATATTGCAGCCCTCACCTCCAGCAGAGGCTGGGAGGGTGACACCACCACCACCACCAGTGGTCAGGGAGCCCACACCTCCAGTTGAGGCAGTGCTGCCCACTCCTCCTTGCACCTTCACCTGCTGAGAATTTGCAGCCCTCACCTCCAGCAGAGGCTGCTCAGGAGGCACCTTCACCTGCTGACACAGGGCAGCCCTCACCTTTAGCAGAGGGCATGTAGGCCACCCTCCTGGGACTGCTGTACAAGAAGCCCCCTTCAGAACCAGTGGGCAAGTCACCCACCTGAGAGACTGTGACCTTGCTCTCCCCAGCACAGAAAAATGGGCATGGAGCCCCCTCCAGAACCAGTGAGCAAGTCACCCACATGAGAGACTGTGACCTTGCAGTTCCCAGCACAGAGAAATTGGCATCAACCCCCCTCCAGAACTAGTAGGCACTCCCCAGCACAGAGAAATGGTAGGCAGGTTCTCAACTTTGGCTGAGGTACCGCCCCCCATCCCCCTGAGGTTCCTGCCCACTTGCAAAATGATGCCCCTGCAGAGTTCTGTGTGGATGATATCAGGAGACAAGTTGGGCCTTGGACTGTGCCCTGTGGTCACGTGGACCTTTGTACTTTGGACTGGCATTGGCCCTTTGTGGACATTTTTACATCTCTTTTTTATCCAATTGGTACATTTGGTGGCTCTTCCCATTCAATACATTCTCATTACTGCCTTCTTGTTGTCATTGCATTCTTATGATGTGTATTGTGTACCATTGTTTTTCGTCTGCAGCTGGTTGTGTGTGTATGGTGTGTGTGTCTGGTGTATGTCGTGTGTGTGTGTGTCACTTTTCCTCCCTCTCTCACTTGTGTGCTAGGTGGCTGTACTTACTGTCGTCGTCTTCGTCAGCGTTGGTGTCCCAGGTGGAGCATGGCATAGAAGAGCATCGGGAAGACTTGCAATTCCAGTTCCATGCCGGCGTTGGTCTTCTCTGTTGTCTGTAGGTGAGTCTTTCAACCTCTGTGTTCTGTTTCCGTCTGGCTTTTGATGATGTTGGTTCTGCCCCAGGAATCGTGGTGGTGTACTGTGTTGTGATATGGTGGGTGGTACTTTGTCTCCCGCCTGGCTGTTGATGGCGACCGTTGGCAACGCACAACGTTGTGAGTCAATAAATAGATTTACAGTAACTGCGTAGTGCCTTATCCTTTGTGGGAACCCTGGAGGAAAGTGATAATAATAAACGTGGTGGCGTGCGTTGTACTTGGCACCCCCGGCGTTTTGGTGCAGATGAGTACGCTGCATCGAGTGCATATAAACCTATATATATATATATATATATATATATATATATATATATATATATATATATATATATATATTTATATATATATATTACGTACTTGCAGTAACCAGTAGGTAGTTATTGTTGGTACCTCGTTTCCATAAGAAAAGCAAATGTAAATATCTAGGGATGCAGATCCACACACGGGGGGATCCGCAGATCTGGGGAAAAGCAAAGCACTGATTGGCTGGCTGCAACCTGAGAGAAAGTTGTTTTTGCCATTTTGTTTAGTGGCTTGGAGCGGGGGGGAATAAAGAGATAAGAGGTCAGTATAGAGGTATCCTGACACCACAGGACAGATGAAGGGGTCCCTGAGGGACCATCATGTACACAAAATTTCCCAAAGGTATTTTTAGGCCAATCCACAGATCCACCATGGGGAGCAGGGAGACCCCCAGTTTGCATCTGCAGATCCAGAGGCCAATAAAATAAAACTAAGCACACTCATTTAACTAACCCCATAGGGGTTGGCAGCACACATGGGTTTGCCACAGTACCTGTGGTTAACCCCCTGCTGTGCATGGCCAGAGGCTGTGCGTGGTATGGAGTTGGCAGCACATGGGGAGATTTGGGAGAAGGCCCTGTGGCCAACCCCTGGAACGCACAGCTGAAGGATGTGCATAGTGTGGGACTTGAGGCATGCGAGGGATTGGCTGCAGTGCCTTGCCACAGGCCAGTCTCTAGGGCCAACATCCCAGGCCCTGCAGACAAGTTCCAGCTGCGCATGATGAAAGGTCTTGCATGGCACGGGGCTTGCTGCATGCAGGAGGTTGGCCACAGGGCTTGGCCACAGGCCAGGTCCTGTGGCCAACCCACCTTTGCATAAAAAAAAACATAGAAATTTACAGAAAAAAACAAAGGTCACAGGGATGTTATAATTAGGAATTAGCATTTAAAAAACCTTACAATTTAACTGAAAAAGCCAAAGGTTACATGGATGTTATAATTAGGTTCTGAATTACATGCACAAAACCATCGAAATTCACCTGTTTTAGTTAAAGTTATTTCAAGTAGCCATAACTCATGCCCGAAGTAGTGGTGGTGAAGAATTCCGCTCTGCTGACAGAGTTCACAGTGTTTTCCCCACTCCATGCAGAGTTTTGAAAAGCTCTGCGAAGCGACATGGAGAGAAGTTTTTTCACTCATGCAGCTCACCAACGTTAAGTTAGTGAGCGTGAGCGAGAAAAATCGAAAGGTTGGCGAGCAAGATTTCTTAACACAGGCAGTCACAGCAGGTCGCTACCACTCGCATTGAGAAAGCTGCCAATTGCATTCAGGAAGCCACCGCTCAAGTAGAAAATCTACTAGAGAAGCAAAAAGAATTTAGCACCCTCTGGCAATCCGTGAGATGCCATTTGCTATGATTTTACAGCATGGGAGAAACTCCTGGCACTGAAAATCAGCGTGAACAGTGCAAATTACCCAAACTCTGCCACTCGTGGAATTCCACGAAGCAGGCTGAGTTTGTTGGAACTTCACAGAGTTCCACGTAGCAGAACTTCATGAACTCCACCCAGGCCTAGCACTTAGATAACTATAACTCAAGCCAGCGCTATGCACAGCTATTTTATTCTACATATTAAAACATTCATGACATATTCTCTGGTATCAATGATATTATCACTGCAACATTTGAAATAAAACTATTGATGAGAAGGTGGTAGTATCCATAGGATTAAAGCCTGAAATTAAAATATTTCTAGCCACCCCCTTAACACTATGCAAGAAGAGGAGATGTGTGAGTGGGCACATGTGGGGGCAGGAAATTAACAGATATATTACAAAAATCACGATAAAGAAAAGAGTCCCAAATAAACCACATCATTTTAATACAGAGAGCTCATGTGTAAATAGAGCACACAGTAAGAAAGAAGGCAAAAATGAGAGATAAGGCACCAACAAGCAAAGAGGGCGCAGACGTTTTGAAACATCACAAGAGAAAATGCAGTTGAAGAAAAGGACTTAGAGCAGACTACACGAACTTGTGGTGATAAAGAGCATATAGTGATAATTATTGTACAAAGCCTCAGCAAAGGTTGTAGAGAGGGTACGGAGTAATGGTCACAGGTCACATATTGTAAAATCCAGATCTGAAGCGTCACGCAAAAGAAGCTCTCGTTCTTTCTCTTAAGAGCTCATCCTGAAACTAGAGTATCTCATTTATAATGTCAAATATCACTGTACTCGCCACTACAGTGTGCTGGCTCTGCTTGCTGGGGAGTTGAATTATATAGCCACTAATGCCATCAGGAAAAATGTCAGTAATAAAATAATTACCTTGAATAACTATTTTATTTTGTATGCTCAGCTATGTTCGAAGGTTAATTTAAGAACAATCTTCTTAATAGAAACATGTGGATGTTTGTAAGGTACTCCAAGACATATATTGGCTAGTAACTTAGCCAAAAAATATATCAATATTTACCATTATACTAATCAGACTTTTATAAGTTACAGTGCATGTATAATTCTAAAAAATGGTTACCAAATATTTTCGTAGGTAACCAGTCATTCTACTATGTGGTTTTAGTCCAGTAAAATTGACTATTTTGCTCCATTTACCAAATACTTAATGCAATATTAATAATCCCAAATATTAGGTGATATTTGCTCTATGTTTCATCACTTTCCACTTGAATTTGCATTCATCTTAAGCTGCATACATCAAGTTTTAGGGACATTTTAGTAGACTATGTTGCAGTAGAGCCAAACAGTTCTTCACTAGAAAACAAAGATGTAACTCTTGCTACCACTGAATTTATGACTATTGACAGTCTTCTTAAAAACCGCTGGACCTTCTGTCACTGCGACACATTGATCCAGATGATCTGAGGCATATGGGGAACTCGTAGGTCTTCACTCAGATCAGGTGTCAGACTCTGCGAACGTCCATCAAAATGGTCATAAGATTTAGCCCTGAAGCCCATAATGCCTACTGCATTTCAATTATTGCAATTATTGCACACCAATTCAGTTTATTGATTGCAACTTCACTGTAATAGCTTCTCAGATGAGGGTTGTTAACATCCTTTATTTTAGGGCCCCAGTTAAAATGATGACTCATTTGAAAAATGATATTTTGTCTTGTTTAGATAAACAAGGATCTCCCCATCACAAGTCTGTTAGATGTTCCTTCCATCGACTTAAATATTTTACATTACTTCCTACATGTAAATCCAGCCCTGCAGTCTCTATGCAACTGAGATAACATATCTGGAATGCTGCTTTGTATTTACTGAGGATAAGTCTGTTCTTTGCTTGTGGTAATCTTGCACCAGGTGCAGTTGGTATTTCTCCATCAGAACACATTCAGGACATTGAACATAAATGTTTGCATTGGACTATATGTGTTTCTTTGTCTTTCTTTCTGCTTATATGTTTCTTAAGTAAACATGTTAGCAAGCAGGTTTTTGATCGGAGCCATCTGGGAAATGCATCTCTCAGGAACAGCTGCTTTTGCTTCCCCTATAGATCAGCTATCAGTCAATCAATCTGGATTTGTATAGCATGGCTAGTCACCCATGAGGATATCCAGGTGCTGAGAGTACTGCTGCAGGGAGCTCAGTTGAACTTCCACATCTTGAGTCATTTTCTGAATTGCAGCAGAGATGGTGATGTCTGTAGGTGAAGTGGAGGTCGTTCCAGGACTTTGCAGTGAGGTGGAAGAATGAGTGCCCTCTACTGTTGCTACTGCAGATGAAGGTGGCGTGGGTGAGGCAATGGACAGAGGAGCACAGGTGTCTGGTGAGACAGTGGAAGTTCAGCCATTGGTTAATGTATGCTGGTTCCTGGTTGTGGAGGGCTTGGAAGGTGTGGATCAACATCTTGAACTGGCATTTTTCCTGAATGGGGAGCCTGCCAAACTTTTTGAGGTGGTTTATGATGAGGGTCCATTTAGGGAGGTCTAGGATGAGTCTGGCCACTGAGTTCTGTATTGTTTGCAGTCTCTTGAGGAGGTGCAAGGTGATCCCTATGTAGAATGCATTGCTGCAGTCCGGTTGGCTGGTGACCAGGACTTCTGCAATCGTGCATCTGGTATCTATGGGGAGCCACTTGAAAATGTTGTCAAGCATGCAAAGGGTAGGGAATCAGGCAGATGAGACTGCAGTGATCTGTCTTTTTATGGTGAGCTTAGAGTCCAGGATGATGCCAAGGTTGCAGCCATCATCAGTCAGAGTGGGTGAGGGTCCTATTCGGGGGGGGGCACCAGGCATCATTCGATGTGGAGTTATTGTCCAGACGATCAGCACTTCTGCCTTGTCTGTGTTGATTTCTAGGCAGCTGTCTCTCAGGCAGTTGGCAATGTTCATCATGCACTTGTGGAAGCTGGTCAACGTGGCGGGGGGATCTTCTGACAGTGAGAAGATGGGCTGGGTGTTGCTGGCATTGGATATTATTTTCAATTCATATGATCTGACGACTTTGGCCTAGGGAGGCGTGTAGGTGTTGATCATGGTAGGGCTGATGGAAGAACCTTGAGGGATGTTGCAGATGCTGTTCTTGGGTTCTAGGGTGAAGAGTAGAAGGCAGATTGTCTGGGTTCTACCTGTGAGGAAAGAGGAGATCCACTTGAGGGTATCTCCGTGGATTCAAATGTGACACCTTTTGATCAAGGTATGGTGTCTGTGTCGAATGCTGGTGAGCGGTCGAGGAGGGTATGCCTCAATCCAGTACCATAGCCTCAGTAAAGGGTTCATGGAACCACCTGGGTCCTATTGCCTGCTAGATGACTAACTGGGAATGTATTACTTAATCAACTAGAAAGTTTAAATTCAATCCTTTGAACGCTATGTATTTGTATTTATTTTTCATTCTCTCTGCTTTCAGATGTTTTATTATGAGCAGAATACCCACCAGAGCCATTTGAGAATTTCATCTTCAAGCAGTTTATGCTCTTTCCCCTTGAAAGTGTGTTTGGATTTAAAATAGTAATTCCGAACCTCTTAAGTGCCTGTCTATGCCCTAATGTAAGTAGCATTGTATTTGAATGGGTCCCGTCCTATTTAGCTCCCAGTTTTTTTGTTTTTGGACTACACATCTTTGGCCCTCTCACAGTGTTGGTTAAAATGGGTCCGGAGTGTTAGAAATCACTGACCAACTTTTGAGACCAGGTCTGCTGCTGCTTAGCTAGGGTAAAAAGCTATTTGTGCAATAACATGTGCACACATGAGTGGTCTGAGTAAACAGGACTACAGTATCACTCAACGTAAGCCCGGGTATCCTGTCACAGAAGGGATCTGTTAACATAAAAGTCAACGCACTGGGATACTTAAAAGCCTAAATTGTGTTTAATGCACAAATAGCGAAAGGCACAGGACATAATGAGTCGACAATTGTCAATTCAGCTGACCAACTCTCACTCAAAAAGTCAGTTGGAGCTTGTAATGTTTAAACGTATGCAATTTCAAACAGTTTTTATGCACCTTTCTCTCAATACAAATCTATGGAGCATAAAAATGTGACATAAACTGTTTCTTCAACGAAAAAATCTAATAAGCAGGCACCAGGATCTTGTCCTAGAAAGATTGTGAGGACGATATTGAACAGAAATGAAGATAAATAACCATACTGCTGAATCAACTATTTTCATAAACTCACTTCTGTTTGCCTGGATTAAAAGTGAGGAGATGCAGGAAACGTGCAGATATACTACCTAAAAACAAGATGGCTTCTATGCCAATGGGAATCATAAAACTTGCATTTAAGGCTGATGAACATTTCAGGTTAATATAAAAGTGACACTTACATTTGATTACATAATATATCAGGAAACATTATGGTAGTCATATGCAAGGAAGTATTAATATTTACGGCAACAGGGATACAGTTCTGTTTTCTCAGTCCTCCCATTTTTGCCGAGAGGCAAAACTCTTCACAACAATTAAATTCTGCTTTTACACCGTCATTATCAATGCTCTTATCAACCTCAAAGGTAGCAAGGGGAAAAAGTATTAGCTGGGCCTTTATTTGCGAAAGTGCATAGGGTAATACGCATTATTAATTTTATTATACATATAAAACAACCAATAATGGCAACAATTATGTCAAATATTTGTATTCCCCAGTACCCAATAACTCTATCCAGCCATGTCCCAGTGCTAATTTGATTGACACCGAGTCCATTCTGAAGCTTGTGCAGCTTCTTATCTCATTCAGAACTTACAACACAGCAGCACAAACCTCTCCTCTTGTTGCAAAAATGTAAGCTAGTACCATCCTATAATGAAACAGTACAGCATGTGGCAGCTGTAAAGAAACTGATTGTGTGAGGAGCTAGCAGGGAAGGCACAGATTGTGGGGCTCCCTTGTATCCCACCTAAGCTTATACTTGCACAAGATCACATTAAATGTAAAAAAAACAATATTATGTATGCAAGGACTCGTCAAAAAAGTAGTTGAGGGGCAAGGAGGCAAAGAAATGTAGGCACCTGTTTCACCTGTTGTGCCCCCAAATCAGGAAGGGGCACCAACAATGAATTAAATACATGTAGTAGGCTACTAGGTGTGCAGTTGTTCCTACTACTTAAAAAAAGAATCATGGCACCCTAGGCCACCTATGGAAAAGCTTTATATTGTTTTCAAGCTCTCCTGTAGCTAGAACTGTCAGCATTATGGCATTAGGGTATAGGAGCCTGTAGGAAAGTGCCTCTTCATCCTCCCAGCCTCACACCTTCTGCTTGGTTTCTGGTGCAATTTCAATTGAAAGTGCTCTGGGTCCCTGTTAAACAGGTCCCCTGTGCCAGATCTCTTTCCCTAAAACTGAAGTCATTTTTCCCAATTGGCAAACCTTTATTTGCCACTGTAAGTCCCTAGTAAATGGTACCCCTGTTACCTAGGGCATGGGGTACTTACGGAAGGCCCCTGAGGAGAGACCCTCTCAGCTAAGTGCACACAGTGCTGCCTTCGCAGGCTGCATGTCTTGGTACAGACATAAAATGAAAACACAACATGGCACACAGCTTGTGTGCCCTGTCCCCTGCACACGGCATGCAATATATGTAAGTCACCTCTCTGGCAGGCCTTCCAGCCCTAAAGGCAGGGTGCTTTATAGTACATGTGAGGGCATACCTGCATGAGCGGATATGTCCCTGCTATGTCTAAGTCGATTCTCAGACATAGTAAGTGAACAGTGCAGACATTTTAAGTACATATGCTGGACACTGGTCATTACAAGTTCCCCAGTTACATGATGGCTTTACTGACAATAGGGATGTTTGGTATAAACATCTTGTATTGATAAACCCTTACTGAATCCAGTGATTATTAATACATGAACTCAGAGAGGACCTTAAAGGTGCCCCCTTGAAACCAACCAACTCCCAGAGTGGGCACTGACTGGTTGGAACCAGTGCAGCTACTTTAGACAGAGCTCCGGCCCTCTGAGGTGAGTGCCAATACTCTTGATGGCTTAGAACAAATGCCTGTTCTGGGCAGAGGTATGACCTCCTCTTCCAGGCAGGATGGACGTTCCCGGGCGGGGAGCTTCAAAGGCCTTGCCACCTTTGAAATGTAGCCCAGGCATCTCCAAATGGTGGAGGAGCCTGGCCCTCAGTTCCTGACCCCACTTTTGGCAGCAGGACTGATGGAATAATTAGGTAAATTAGGAGGCATGCCCAATTTATGCCAGTCCCACCCTTAGGGTGGACAAGCTAAAGTGAACCTTACCTTTTAAGTTCCTCCATCTTGCATGGAAGGAATTAGGCCAATAGGGTAAGGGCTATGCCAGTACCTAAGGATGTGGTCATAGGAAGGAAGTAGTCACCCTAAAGTTGAGTAGACCATTGGCAACCACCTGGCACTCCCTGTAACACCCCTAAAATCAGTATTTAGGTGGCACGCCTGAACCCTACAATTGGACTCCTGTCAAACTATAAAGAGTTTGACAAAGCAGAAGTCTCCCAGCAGAGAAGACTGAAGACACCAACTGACTTGGCCTCAGCTCTACTGTTCTATCTGCAGCCTTCAAAGAAATCTGCGCCCAGAAGAAGACTGTCCTGCAGCCCAGTGACCTACAAAGCTTTTGGAGGACTGCCTGCCTTCAATAAATAACAAGAACTCCAGTGGACAGCAGACCTCTCCAAAAGAAACATCCCCAAAGAAGAAAGAAGTCTGTCTAAGGAACTGCGAAACCGTCGCCTGGAATCACCTCTGCACCTGGCACCCACGGCCCAAGTCCAAGTGGCCCACCAGTCCAGTGAAGGTTGCACAAAGCTCATGACCCAGAGTCAATCATGGGCTGATCCGTGCTGAACTACAGAGCAATGCCTGAAGCCTAAATCTGAGGGCTCCCCTAGACCACAATGTGCCCAGTAAGCTGTTTCTGAGGCCAAAAGACACCCCTGCACCCAGAGCCCCTGGGCCATGCGGAGCAAGACCGTTGGTGTGACTATGCATCCTTGTATCTTAACTTACCTGGGCAGCTGTGGGTTGACCTCTACCGGCCCCCTGGCAAGAGCCTGCAGCCTGTGTCTGAAAGTGAACTCTTGCGTTGACTAACATTGGGAGCCCGACTCTGTGACTCTTTGCACTCTGCACCCAGACGTCCTGTACTGCTGTGGGTATATGTTTTGTGCTACCTTGTGGCCCTCCCAGTGCTTGCCTCAACCACCAGAGACCAACTACTGAGACCGCCTGTACTTACCTAGGAGCAGCACGTCTTCAGTCCCCCCCCCCAGTCTCCATTGACTAACATTGGGCTCCAACTCCAGCTTTGACCTTGCACCCAGCCACGCAGCACCGCTGTGCGTGCACACTTGGTACCAACCTGAACCTTGCCTGGTGCTAGCCTGAAACCCTGAAGACTGGGGTAGTAAATTGTGTACTTACCTGAGGAACTGCATTCTTGTTTTCCTTCCATAGGCTGGCATTGAAGACCCTGAAAATTGCAGTGTCAATTTTTTAAACAGCAAAGTATTTTAATTTAAAAACTGCTTACTGTATAATGAAGTTCTTTGGTTCAAAACATATATAAAAGCAACTGTTATTTTTCTAAATTGATCTCAGGTTTATTGTTTGAATGTGTGTCTCATGTGTTGCCTCTGTGAGTACAACAAATGCTTAACACAACTCCTTGATAAGCTTCACTACACACCCACACTACCGCAACAGAACACTAGATTTAGCTTTTTCTACCTCTACAAATCTTTGAGGACCCACTGGACTATCTGCACAGTGTACTTTATTTTAGTGCACTATACGGAGAGCCAACTTCCTACAGAGCCTTTTACAGTTTGGCTGTTGGACAGCTTCACAGCACATGCCAAATTTGAAATAAAGACACATGAACATCATCGGTGTGGGGAAACTGGGCTGAATGCGGATTTTTAAAGAATGTTGCTCCCAGGGATTGATTTTTGCCACACTTACCATGAAGTGGTCATCCAAGAAAGTGGTGGCCTGCCTGTGATTGGACAGTTGCCACCCCCTGCTTTCCAGCCCAGGATAAGGATAAATATGGCAGAGCTGTGCCCACACCTCAGATCCCTACAAGGAACAACAACAGAAGAAGAAGGACTGCCCTGCTGGACCCCTGACATGTACCTGGACACTGCACTCTTAAGGCCCGCACCAGCTGCACAATTGACCTTCACCACAAAAAGGACTTTGCCTGGCTTCAACTGGTTCAAGAAGGGGCTCCCTGTTTTCTACAGGTGACACATAGCTAACCAGAGTCCCCTGCAGCAAATCCTGAAAAAACTGACCTGCTGACCTGCTGACCTGCTGACCACTGTCCAGTGGTCATTTTGGAGTTTAAGCCAGGAACATTCAGAGAGTTGGAGTCCTAGCCCTCAAGGAGCAACTCAGAGCTTCTGGAACTTTGGGGTGAGTTGTGGACTCCAGCAGTTTGGAGAAGATTGGAGGACTTTTTTGTAAAAAGCTCCATAAAGGGACCCATCTGCTGTGGTGAGTCAAGCCAGCTTACCTCAACCTCAACCCGCCCTGACTTTCAGGTTTGTCCAGCTGAAAAGCTCCGGAGCCCCAGACTTCCAGGATTTCACCGGGGGCTCCTGGAAAGGCAATCCGATGAGATCACCTTGCAATCGGCTTACTGTGAAAGGCTGACTGCAGTCAGAAGGAAAAGGCTAAAAAAAAGTGACAAAGTCCGAATGTAAAAGTCGACCGGGACTTCCCATGCAGTGTATCCGAGGAGGGTTCCAGGGACCAAAATCAACTTCGGCCCAGACGAAGATTTCTGTCCTGAAAAAGTGACTAAGTCCAAAGGTAGAATTCTTCGCTGAGGTCTCCTGTGAAGGGTATCCAAAGAGGGCTCCAAGGGAGGTCAGATCAGAGACTTCGTCCCACTGAAAAAAATCTTCAAGAAAAAAGACAAAAGTTATGACTCTGGCGGTCCTGCACTGCTATGCCAGTGGTGGCGGCCAGAACACCGACAGCGTGGCGGTGCAGGACTGCCAGATTATGACAACAGTAGTGAACTGGCTGCATTGCAGCCAGTTCACCACCTACTGCCGCGGGGTAGGACCGCCTAGCCGAAGGTTGACCACCTTCAACCTAGTGGTCAACCTAACACCGCCTGCGGTATTTTGAGGATCCTTATCGGCAGGGATTCTGTGGCGGGGCTGCCCTGGCAGTACAGATACTGGCAACAGGAATACTCATTCCCCAACCCCCCCTCCATGTAGGTGCCCCCTACCCTCTGTCCCCATCAGAAGCCCCCCAGCCCTGTTTTGTACCCGACACCCCCATCCACATACATACATGCACACATCCACGCTCACTCATTCACACACACATGTACACATGGCCATGACACTCTCCCCAACCCCATACACGCAGTCACACAGGCACACAGACACTTGCATGCATGCACAAAAACACACACAACACCCCCTCATCCCCCACCATTCACACACACAAAACTCAACCCCCCGACTCCCCTGTCAGTCGATCACCTTACCTGGGGGTCGCGGTGGTCATCTGGGAGGGAACAGGGTCCATGGAGCTTGCTTCGCTGCCAGCTCCCTGCCAACACAACACTGCCATACCATCCTCAATGTAGTAATATGGCAGGCTGTGTTGTGGTGACATGGCAGTGGCGACGGAGCAAGCTCAACTAGACTGCTGACCGCCAGTATGGCTGCTGGCGACTTCCCCGCCAAATAGAGGCAGAGAGCAGCCAGCAGCCCTAATATGGTGGTCTGAAGATGGCCAACTCTGGCGGTCATGTGGCGGGCGTGACTTCGGCAGTCTGAGAAAAAGATCGCCGAAGTCATAATGAGGGCCAGAGTCTGAAAGTAAACTTTTGACCGAGGCCTCCCGCTTGCTGTAGCCGAGCAGGGCTCCTTTGCGGTTGACCTCAAACTTTGACTTTGTTCCTTTCTAGTGCGACCAGATTTGCACTTTTAGGCCCAGATTTATACTCTGTTAGCGCTGAATTAGCGTCATTTTTTTTACACTAATTCAGCGCAAACTCAACTCCATATTTATATTTTGGTGCTAGACTAGACTACCGCCAAAATATTGAAGTTAAAGTCATTTTTGGGATGTGTGAACCTAGCAAGCATCAATAAGATTCCAGGTAGGCGTTCCCATCCAAAAAATGACTCTAAGGCCTTAGCACCTTATTTATACTCTGGTGCAAAAATGGTGCACGGGAGGGAGGTGGGCCTGAATAATGGCTCTGCGCCTGCTTAGCCCCATTATTTAATGCCTGGGTCAGGGCAGGCGTTAGGGGACCTGTGGACCCATTTTTCATGGTCTAACACCATGGACATAGCCCATAGGTGCCCTCCGCAAGCCCCAGGAACACCCCTACCCACACCAGAGGGACACCACAGGATGGGGGACCCCATCCCAGGTAAGTATAGGTGAGTAGAGGTAAGTATTTTGAAATATTTTTTAAAGTGCCATTGAGGGCCCTGAAATGGGCCCCCTACATGGCACTGGGTGCAATGGCCATGCCCAGGGACCCTTGTCCCCTGTGCTGGCCATTTGGGTGCTAGGCATGACTCCTGTGTTTTATAAGACAGGAGTCATGTGGTATAGATGGTTTTGTGTCAAGAAATGACGCGAGGCTGCTTAGAGTCATCTTTTTTTACTCTAACCAGCCTAATGTTATTTTTTGGTGCAAAATACAATTCTCCAATACCGTCACCCCCACCCGGCTAACGTCATTTTCAATGACATTAGCCCACCCTCTGCGCTGGCTTGCACCATTCCATAATTTTGGCGCCCGGATGGTGTCCTGGAATGGCACAAGCTGGCGCTATACTTTTTGATGCAAAACTATGCAAACACAGTTTTGCGTCAAAAAGTATAAATCTGGGCCTTCATTACTATGCACTAGAAAACATTAATTCTTTAAAAACTCATATATATAGCTCACGTTATAGGATTTTAATAATTTTGGTGTCTTTTTAAAGAAAAAGATATAATCTATTGTCATAAACTGGAGTTTTTTTTAAATTGTGTTTTGTGTTTTACTTATTGACTGTTTTGTGATTTTTACATGCTTTACACACTTGTCTCCTAATTTAAGCCTTGTTGCTCATTGCTAAGCTACCATGGGTTGAGCTGGGGTCAATTTATTGAGACCTAACTGGATCCAGAGGCAGTTAGTGTCCTATTACTAAGTGTAGGTACTTACCTGCCCTTACCAATAATCCACTTTCTAACAATCAATGAATATTGAATTACTTTATTGACAATGACGCGGTTAACAGTGAATCATTATTTGTATAAATGATTGAATGTATGGTGGATTTGTAAGGTGCAACAGTTGCCATAGACTAGGGAACCATTTACAAAAACCATAGAAAAGTGACAGGAACTAACTGAACAGAATTGAAAAGCCAGGTTTTCAGAGGAGGACTGTAGGAGACTGGCCTGGCTTATGGTGGGTACCTTGTGGTACTTACACCTTGTGCCAGGTCCAGTTATTCCATATTAGTAGAATAGAGGTATTTCTAGCAGCTTAGGCTGATAGAGGTAGCTATGGCAAAGCAGCTAAGGCTGAACTAGGAGACATGCAAAGCTCCTACTATACCACTTATATCATATAGCACAATATCATAAAAAAACACAATACTCAGAGTTACTAAAAATAAAGGTACTTTATTTTAGTGACAATATGCCAAAAGTATCTCAGAGGATACCCTCACTTAGGAGGTAAGTAATATACACAAATTATATGCACATAAACCCAAAACCAGGTAAGTAACAGTAAGAAAAGTAGTGCAAACATTGTAGAATCACAATAGGATGCAATGGGTAGAAATAGGCCTATGGGCAACACAAACCATATACTCCAAAAGTGGAATACGAATCACGAATGGACCCCAGGCCTATGGTAGGTTGTAGAGAGTCGCTGGGACTGTAAGAAAACAGTAAGGGTGTCCAAAATACCCCACTCCAAGACCCTGAAAAATAGGAGTAAAGTTACCCTACTACCCCAGAAAGACAGTATAGTCGAGATAGGGGATTCTGCAAGAACCACAACTGCTACAAAAGCACTGAAGATTGATTCCTGGACCTGAGGACCTGTAAAGGAAGGGGACCAAGTCCAAGAGTCACACAAGTGTCCGGGTGGGGCAGGAGCCCACTAAACCCTGGATGAAGGTGTAAAAGGGCTGCCTTCAGGTGGAAGAAGCCAAAGATTCTGCAACAACGGAAGGTGCCAGGAACTTCTCCTTTGGTCAGAAGATGTCCCACGGCATGCTGGAGGATGCAAATGTATTTCCACGCAGAAATACTACAAACAAGCCTTGCTAGCTGCAAGAGTCGCAGTTGAGGATTTTGGGTGCTTCTGGGGCCCAGGAAGGACCAGGATATCGCCCCTTAGAGTAGGAGGCAGAGGGGGCGCTCAGCAACTCAGAGAGCCCCCACAGAAGCAGGCAGCACCTGCAGAAGTACTAGAACAGGCACTTAGAAGACCTGAGGACAGCAGTCGACTCAGAGTCACAAAGGAGGGTCCCACAACGTTGGAGTCCAACTCAGCGAGTTTGACAATGCGGGACGGAGTGCTGGGGACCCAGGCTAGGCCATGCACAAAGGAAGTCTTCGAAAAGTGCACAGAAGCCGGAGCAGCTGCAGATCATGCAGTACACAGGTTTGCTGTCTGGCATGGGGAAGCAAGGACTTACCTCAACCAAATTTGGACAGAAGGTCCACTGGACTGTGGGAGAGACTTGGACCCTGCTCCTGTGTCCCAGGGACCACGCTCATCTGGATGAGAGGGGACCCAGAGGACCGGTGATGCAGAAGTTTGGTGCCTGCGTTAGCAAGGGGAAGATTCCGTTGACCCACGGAATATTTCTTCTTGGCTTCCAGTGCAGGGTGAAGGCAGACAGGCCTCAGAGCATGCACCACCAGGAAACAGTTGAGAAAGCCGGCAGGATGAGGCGCTACAATGTTGCTGGTAGTCTTCTTGCTACTTTGTTGCGGTTTTGCAGGCGTCCTGGAGCAGTCAGCAGTCGATCCTTGGCAGAAGTCAAAGAGGGAAGTGCAGAGTAACTCTGGTGAGCTCTTGCATTCGTTATCTGAGGAATAGCCCAGGTGAGAGACCCTAAATAGCCAAAAAAGGAGGTTTGGCTACTAAGAAAGGAGGCTTGGCTACTAAGAGAGGTAAGCACCTATCAGGAGGGGTCTCTGACGTCACCTGTTGGCACTGGCCACTCAGAGCTGTCCATTGTGCCCCAACACCTCTGAATACAAAATGGCAGAGGTCTGGGACACACTGGAGGAGCTCTGGGCATCTCCTCTGGGAAGTGCTGGTCAGGGGAGTGGTCACTCCCCTTTCCTTTGTCCAGTTTTGTGCCAGAGCAGGGATGGGGGATCCCTGAACCGGTATAGACTGGCTTATGCAGAGATGGGCACTATCTGTGCCCATCAAATCATTTCCAGAGGCTGGGGGAGGCTGCTCCTCCCCAGCCCTTCACACCTATTTCCAAAGGGAGAGGGTGTAACACCCTCTCTCAGAGGAAATCCTTTGTTCTGCCTTCCTGGGACCAGGCTGCCCAGGCCCCAGGGGGGCAGAAACCTGTCTGAGGGGTTGGCAGCAGCAGCAGCTGCAGTGGAGACCTCGGAAAGGCAGTTTGGCAGTACCCAGGTTCTGTGCTAGAGACCCGGGGATGCCTGGAATTGTCCCCCCAATACCAAAATGGTATTGGGGTGACAAATCCATGATCCTAGACATGTTACATGGCCATGTTCAGAGTTACCATGGTGACGCTACATATAGGTATTGACCTTTATGTAGTGCACACGTGTAATGGTGTCCCCGCACTCACAAAGTCCGGGGAATTTGCCCGGAACAATGTCGAGGCACCTTGGCTAGTGCCAGGGTGCCCACACACTAAGTAACTTGGTACCTAACCTTCACCAACTGAGGGTTAGACATATAGGTGACTTATAAGTTACTTATGTGCAGTGAAAATGGCTGTGAAATAACGTGGCTGTTATTTCACTCAGGCTGCAGTGGCAGTCCTGTGTAAGAATTGTCTGAGATTTCTATGGGTGCCAAAAGAAATGCTGCAGCCCATAGGGATCTCCTGGAACCCCAATACCCTGGGTACCTAGGTACCATATACAAGGGAATTATAAAGGTGTTCCAGTGTGCCAAAGAGAATTGGTAAAATTAGTCACTAGCCTGCAGTGACAATTTTAAAGCAGACAGAGAGCATAAACACTGAGGTTCTGGTTAGCAGAGCCTCAGTGATACAGTTAGGCACTACACAGGGAACACATATAGGCCACAAACTTATGAGCACTGGGGTCCTGGCTAGCAGGATCCCAGTGACACATATTAAACACACTGACAACATAGGGTTTTCACTATGAGCACTGGGCCCTGGCTAGCAGGATCCCAGTGAGACAGTAAAAACACCCTTACATATACTCACAAACAGGCCAAAAGTAGGGGTAACAAGGCTAGAAAGAGGCTACCCTCCTAGAAGGACTGATATAGTGGAGGGAAATTCAATATGTGGCTGCTAGATATGCAAAAGAGTATCCACCTATTCTGTGTAAAAGTAGCAAGGTTAGCTCTGACAAGATTATGGTGGTCATTACAACCCTGGCGGTCGGTGTTAAAGCGGCGGTAAAACCGCCAACAGGCCGGCGGTAAAAAAAATTGAATCACGACTGTGGCGGAAATCGCCAACATAGACAGCCACTTTAACACTCCGACCGCCACGGTGGTACGAAGAAACACCGCAGCGGTAACTGCCAACAGACAGGCGGAACACAATGTACCGCCCACAGTATTACAACAGGCCAATCCGCCACCTTTTCCGCGGCGGATTCACCGCAAACAAAAACACAGCGGAAACAGGAATTGGAAGGGAAAACGCTCACCTCTACACACCCCACGAGGAACCAGGACGCCATGGAACCGGAACTCCAGATTCTCCCTGCCTTTGTCTTCCTGCTCCTCTACCAGGAGCACGAACGCCGGCGGCGACGACCACGGTGAGTACTGCATCTACGACACAGGGGAGGGTAAAAAGAGTGACACGCACACGCAACACCCCCACCCACACCCCCACCCTCACCCACTACAACACACACACTAATACATATTGATACATTACAGTTACACCCCTCAACCCCCCCGGAAGAATGGAAAGACAAAAGGAAATGATTTGAACTTTTGTAATCTATTAAAATCCATGCTCACTGCTGTATCCTGGGGAGTGCAAAGCCACAGTCTCACAAGTCTCTCCAGTGGGTGGGTTGCCCACTGCTTTATCCTGGGGAGTGCAAAGCCACAGTCTCACAAGTCTTTTCAGTGGGTGGTTTGCCCACTGCTTTATCCTGGGGAGTGCAAAGCCACAGTCCCACAAGTCTCTCCAGTGGATGGGTTGCCCACTGCTTAATCCTGGGGAGTGCAAAGCCACAGTCTCACAAGTCTCTCCAGTGGGTGGGTTGCCCACTGGTTTATCCTGGGGAGTGCAAAGCCACAGTATCACAAGTCTTTTCAGTGGGTGGTTTGCCCACTGCTTTATCCTGGGGAGTGCAAAGCCACAGTCTCACAAGTCTCTCCAGTGGGTGGGTTGCCCACTGCTTTATCCTGGGGAGTGCAAAGCCACAGTCTCACAAGTCTCTCCAGTGGGTGGGTTGCCCACTGGTTTATCCTGGGGAGTGCAAAGCCACAGTCTCTACTGGTTCTGGAGGGGGCTTTGTGCCCAGAGTGCTTCATCCTGCCAAGGACAGAGGTAGTGGATGTCTTTCTCCACTGGTTCTGGAGGGGGCTTTGTGCCCAGAGTGCTTCTTCCTGCCAAGGACAGAGGTAGTGGATGTCTTTCTCCACTGGTTCTGGAGGGGGCTTTGTGCCCAGAGTGCTTCATCCTGCCAAGGACTGAAGTAGTGGATGTGATACTCCACTGGTTCTGGAGGGGGCTTTGTGCCCAGAGTGCTACAACCTGCTCGTGGCGGACTCAGTAGCGTGGGAGCTTTCTGCGCTCGTTGGCCTGCGGTGCTGGTGGCAACGGTGTCCTGTGAAGCGGTGGTGGCGGTGTCCTGTGAAGTGTTGCTGGTGGCGGCGGTGTCCTTGGCAGCGGTGCTGATGGCGGCGGTGTCCTGTGAAGCAGTGCTGGTGGTTGCGGTGTCCTTGGCAGCAGTGCTGGTGGCGGCGATGCCCTAGGCAGTGGTGCTGGTGGCAGCGGTGTCCTGTGAAGCGGTGCTGGTGGCGCCGGTGTCCTGTGAAGCAGTGCTGGTGGCGGCGGTGTCCTTGGCAGCAGTGCTGGTGGCGGTCTTGTCCACCGTGCAGGTTTGCGGCAACTTGCCTTTCTTTCTGTGCCCCTTCCCCACCTTGGATGGTGGTGCAGCTGTCTTCCCACTCCCAACTATACTCCTGGGAGAGCCTTTGGTGCCAGATGTGTTGCCTTTCTCCTGCCGGGCAGTGGCCAACTTTTTATGCTTCTGAGGTGGGGGACTGTCTGTGGTCTGGCTCCTTGGCACACTGTCTGCCCTGCTGCTTGGCGGACTCCAGAAGCCGGTTACTGCTGGCACCACTGTTCCCGGTGATGTGGTGGCAGAGGTGCTGGGTTGGGACCTGGAAACGCGGGCCCTAAGGAACTGAAAGGGTGGGGAAGGTGAGGGGAAGAGGTCGAGGTTGGACAGGGAAAGTTTTTTGGACACACTGGGACAGGTAGATGGAGGGGGTTTGGGAGTGGAGGAAGAGGTAGTGGTTGTAGGAGGTGTACGTTTGCTGACTTTGGGTAAAGGTGCATGGGCTGGAGGCTTTCGTGAGGTCGATGGCTGTTGGGTGGGTATGTGGCTGCATTTGTGTACCTTGGGAGGTGGGCTCACAGACAGACTGGGAGAGGACACAGGTGATGTGTGAATGGTAGTGGGGGTGGTGAGTGCATGTGAGCGGGGTGTGGTGATGGGTGTGCTGGTGATGGACGTAGTGGCTGAAGATGTAGTGCATGCAGGTGTGAGTGGAGACGAGACAGGGAGGGAGAAGGGAGACGAGGAGGATGGGGACACAGTGGAGGCAGTGGATGTTGGTATGTGTGCATGTGTATGATGCTTGTGTGAGTGCCTGTGGGATGTGTGGTGCTTATGTTTGCCAGAGCTTCCCTTGTGTGTTGAGGTGTGTGCATGCTGGTCTGATGGTGTGCTTGGGATAGGCTGAGGTACAGGGGATTGGGTCTGGGTGGAGGAAGTTGGAGGGGGGAGGCTGGACACAGGGACAATGGCTGCCATCAGTGCTGAGGCCTGAGTCTGAAAAGCTCGCTGTTGGGCTGCCTGACCAGAATGACTGCTATCCAGGTATGCATTGGTCTATTGCAACTACCTCTCTACACCCTGGATGGCATTCAAAATGGTAGACTGCCCAACAGTGAGGGATCTGAGGAGGTCATTGGCCTCCTCACTGAGGGCAGCAGGGCTGACAGGGGCAGGGGCTGAGGTGCCTGGGGCGAAGGAGATGCCCACCCTCCTGGGTGAGCGGCCACGGGGCACACGCTGAGGGGCTGCTGGGAAGGCGGTGCTGGTAGTGGGGGTGGCGGCTGTACCTGCAGATGGGGGGGGGCAAAGAGGGTCCCGCCACCGCAAGGGAGCTCTCATCAGAGGAGGAGTCCGTGTCGCTGGCCTCAGCTCCCGTCCCCGCCGTGGAGCTCCCCTCGCCCTCAGTCCCACTGGTGGCTTCAGACTCCGCTGTGTCTCCCTCCAGGCCATGTGGATGCAGCTCCCTCCTGCTCCGGTGACACAGCTCCTCCGCCTGATGATGCTAATGCACACAAGAACAGGGAGACCACAAAAAGGGGGGGGAAGACAGGAGAAAGACATGTTCAGTGCATGCCATACCGCTACCGTCGGCGGACACTACAGACAAAGAAGCCCCCTGCACTACGCCGTGCACTTTGAGTACCCTAATTAATCACAGGTCATGGGTTACAAGGCCTATGCCCTATTGCTGCACACATGGAAGTCACAGGAGCCTGACTAGGTGTAGTTGCCTCTGACACAGGTGTGGGGGGGTGCCACATGGCCTGCCTTACGAAGGGACCTTGCCTACTAAACACGCCCTGGCCTAGGGGAACCCACAGCCCACCTCCCCCACCCAGACAACTCCAAAGCGCACTGAATCAGCTGAATGAGAGTGTACTCACCCCCTTGTGGCTGCTGTGATGTCCTCAAGCGCCCATCCAACTTCGGATACACCACCGCCAGGATCCAGAACATCAGGGGGGTCATGGTGCGACGGGCACCCCTCCCACATTGGGAGGCCATCCCGAGCTGGGCCTCCGCGGTCTTCTTGCTCCAGCGGCGAATGTCCTCCCATCTTTTCGGGCAGTGGGTGCTCCGTCTGTGGTGGACCCCAAGGGTCAGGACTTCCTTGGCGATGGAATGCCAAATATCCTTCTTCTGGTGGGTGCTGACCTACAGGAATAGTGCAGGGGAAAAGGAGAAGATATAACCGTCTGCACCGTCACAGTCATTGGCCCACATCCCTACTCTTGCCATGACGCCCATCCACTCACCGTCGTTTCATGCACGCCCCATTCCCCCCCCCTATCTTCCCTCCACACCACTCCACACAGGCATTGCCCATACAGCATGCTCACAGTGTACTTAGCTGTTTGTCTGGAGGACCGTAGAGTAGCGTGTACTGGGGTAGGACCCCATCCACTAGTTTCTCCAACTCCTCCGTGCTGAAGGCAGGGGCCCTTTCCCCAGACACATGAGCCATTGTCTCTTCCAGACTGAGGTCACAGCAGCACTTGCAGTGTAGGTCCTCTCCTGTCGAAGATCAGGTATCAAGTGAGTGAACAGAGAGAAAATGGCAGTCACGTCCCCGGCGGTGTGTACCGTCACCGCTGGCGTACATTGTCATTGGCTCCCGGGGCCCATAGGGTCCAATGTTAACCAAAGCAGGATTGTGCCGTGGTCTTCGACTGCCTACTGCGACGGTGTACAACGCCAGCGCAGTTACCTCATATCCCCTTGTCCCACATAACAGGTCAGGCAGCCGCCATTTCAGGGGGCCATATGGCATTAATTTTAAATGCGTCACACATATCTAGGCCTTGCATACACACTAAGACAGGCACATAGCGGATTTAAAAATTTGTGAAAGAAAGTTGTGTTTTCGTACCTCTGTGTTAGCTCACTCTCTGCTCGCTGTTCTCCTCCATAGAGCACGTCTGCTGGGGCAGGCGAGGAGATGGCGGCATCCTCTGGTGTACAGACCGCTGGTGGACCTGTAGACAATGGAAAAGCGACATGTAATTGTCACCTACAGACTACACCGTGCCACAATCCAGGAACTTTGTGCCCAGTTGGAGCCAGACCTGATGTCAGCTATCCGCCATCCCACAGAAATCCCTCCTCTAGTGCAGGTCCTGTCAGTACTCCATTTCCTGGCAAGTTGGTCTTTTCAGACGACAGTGGCCATAGCATCAGGGATGTCCCAGCCAATGTTCTCTAACGTGTTGTCCAGAGTGTTGTCTGCCCTGCTGAAACACATGCGCAGCTACATCATTTTCCCTCAGGTAGAGGATTTGCCTACAGTGAAAGGTGACTTCTATGCCCTGGGACATATCCCCAACATCATTGGTGCCATTGATGGGACACATGTGGCCTTGGTCCCCCCCCACAGGAGTGAACAGGTGTACAGAAACCGGAAGAGTTACCATTCGATGAATGTGCAGATGGTGTGTTTGGCCGACCAGTACATCTCCCATGTGAATGCCAAGTTTCCTGGCACAGTGCATGACGCTTACATTATGAGGAATAGCAGCATCCCTTATGTGACGGAGCAACTCCAGAGGCACCGTGTGTGGCTATTAGGTAGGACATGGACCCTATACAGTGTGACTAGGTGTCTGGGGATCTCCCTAAGAGTTAGTGTGTGTCTAACAGTTGTCCCTCGACATTTGCAGGTGACTCTGATTACCCCAACCTGTCATGGCTACTGACCCTAGTGAGGAATCCCAGGACAAGGGCTGAGGAACGCTACAATGAGGCCCATGGGCGAACTAGGAGAATTATAGAGAGGACCTTCGGCCTCCTGAAGGCCAGGTTCAGGTGCCTCCATCTGATTCCCTATTCCACTCACCAAAGAAGGTGTGCCAGATCATCGTGGCCTGCTGTATGCTTCACAACTGGGCTTTGCGACGACAGGTGCCTTTTCTGCAGGAGGATGGTCAAGATGGAGGTCTTGTGTCAGCTGTGGAGCCTGTGGACAGTGAAGACGAGGAAGCAGAAGAAGAGGATATCGACAACAGAAACACAGTGATTCATCAATACTTCCAGTGACACACAGGTAAGAAGACATCACTGCCTGCTACATCTGATACCCTTGTTCTGCCTCTCATCTGTCTGTCACTTTCACCCAGTGTAGGGACCCTGAGTTGTCACTTTCCCTTTCAATTTCACAAATGTGGGTCCCACTGTGTGACATCTGCTTTGTTTCCTCATGGACTAGAGCTGTGTGACATAGGTATGTTGACAATACAATGGATATAGCAGTTTTCCACAGTTATTGCAAATGCACATTTTCGAAAGCACAGACTGATTCCAGATAGTTTTGTGATTTAAGGGTGTTTATTTAAGTGCTAAATAGTGGAGGGGGTTTTAAAGGGTCAGGGGTGATGGTGGAGGAATGTCCGTGGCAGAGTCCAGTCTATTAGTCTCACATGTGCATTGTCCAAAGGGGCATAGGAAGTGGAGCTGGGGCAGTTTAAAGATGGACAGGGTGACAAAGAGGGACAGAAGGATGACAATCAGGGTGGTCTAATTTTTTGGCATGGGTCTTGGCATTGTTCTCTGTCTTTGTCCTGGATCTCAGGGACCGCTTGCGGGGTGGTTCTCCATCTGCAGGGGGTGGGGTGCTGGTGTCGTGGTCCTGCCTCCTGTCCACTAGCGCTGGCGGAGGTGGTGGGCAGTTCATCATTGAGGCTAGTGTCAGGGGCCCCTTGTTGTGCCACAGTGTCCCTCCTGGTGTTGATGAGTTCCTTCAGCAGCTCTACAGTGGTGCCCAGGGTGGTATTGATGGATTTGAGTTCCTCCCTGAACCCCAAATACTGTTCCTCCTGCAGCCGCTGGGTTTTCTGAAACTTGGCCAGTACCGTTGCCATCGTCTCTTGGGAATGGTGGTAGGCTCCCATGATGTTGGAGAGGGCCTCGTGGAGAGTGGGTTCCCTGGGCCTGTCCTCCCCCTGTCGCACAGCAACCCTCCCAGTTCCCCTGTGTTCCTGTGCCTCTGTCCCCTGAACGTGTGCCCACTGCCACTGCCCCCAGGTCTCTCGTGTTGTTGGGGTGGTGGGTTAATCTGGGTTCCCTGTAGTGGTGGACACACTGCTGCTTGACGTGTCCTGCGGACAGAGGTATGGGCCCGCTGGGTGGGTGCTGTGCTGGTGTTTCCAGAGGGGGAGGCTCTGTTGTGGCTTGTGCCAGTGTGAGGGGAACCGACTGTCCCGAGGTCCCTGATGGGCCGGGCTGGTCATCTAGTTCCAGTTGGAAAGAGCTGCTATCATCACTGTGGGCCTCTTCTGTGGGTTGAGTGGACATGTCTGGAACCTCCTGTCTGGTGACGTTGGGTAGGGGTCCTGCAGGGGTGTAAAGGCATGATTATTGCATCTGTGTGTGCCATGGTGTGCAATGGGTGGGTGACCCTGTACCCCAGTGCTTGCATTCTTGTGTAGGACCTTGTGTGCTAAATGTTTAGGGGTGTGTGTGGGTATGTGCAGTGGCCATGCATTGGTGATGGGTGTCCATGCTTTGTTGTTGCATGCAGGGCTTGGTGTTGGGATGTGTGGTTTGTGATAGTGGGGCATGTGTGAGGAGTTGGAGTGATGGGGGTGAGGGCGAGGGTGGGGGCATGTGATAGCATGCAGGTGGGGGGGGGATGAAGTATTTAAAGATTTGCCTTACCAGAGTCCATTCCTCCAGCTACTTCTGCAAGGCTCTCAGGATGCGGTATAGCCAAGACCTGCTCCTCCCATGTTGTTAGTTGTGGGGGAGGAGGTGGGGGTCCGCCGCCCGTCCTCTGAACTGCAATCTGGTGTTTTTGAGACCACGGAACGCACCTTCCCCCTCTTCCTGATGTCATCCCGTGTTCTTGGGTGCTGCCCCACTGCGTTGACCCTGTCCACGATTCTGCGCCTTAGCTCCATCTTCCTAGCTATGGTGGTGTGCTGCACTTCTGATCCGAATAGCTGTGGCTCTACCCGGATGATTTCCTCCACCATGACCCTGAGCTCCTCTTTAGAAAACCTGGGGTGTCTTTGCGGTGCCATGGGGTCGTGTGAGCAATGTGTGGGGTGGTGTGTGAATGCCTAAGTAAAATTGGAATGAGTCTAGCTGCAGGATTTTGAATAATCTGTAGGCATAATCTATGATGTTTTGAAAGCCTTAGGCCGAGAGCCTTCCTGTTGTCAAGTTTTGCAATGATCAGGGTAGAGAAAGATGGGAGAAGGCCTAAATGTTCCCAATATATTTCAATTCAGAGATGCAGGTCAGTTAAACAGCTTCAATTAGGGACTTGAAGGAAAGATCTTGATTGACTTTTATCCTAAATTTCATGCCATCCTAACTATAGCAAGTGGTTGACCCAGTTCAAACAGCCTTTAGACTGAGGGCAAGATAGAATTTTATTTCTAAGGATTTCTGTTTTCTTTAAATTTACTTTCAGGCAGCTTTTTCACATTCATGCTACCACTGATGAAAAAAAAGATTATAATTTTTCCTGAGTGGAGGTAATTTTGTGAGCAATGCATGCAAATAGCTGTGTGTCATCAATGTCAGATAAGATGGTGTGAGATTGAACAAGTTGAGCTGAGGAGGTCATGCACATGTAAAACAACATGGTGCTCAAGGAAGAACAATATCCTATTCCATAATTGAGGTGGTAAACTGAAGATTTGTACTGAGAGCAAGATCCTGTTTGGGTACTCCCCAAAATAAAGAAGGGAAGCCAATTAATGGCATGGTGGCAGATTTTGACTAACAGGTCACTCAGAAAAGATGGGATTAGAGATATATCAAAAGCTGCATAGAGCTCAAATAAAATGAGGATGATAAAGCCCCCTCCTCAAGAATGGAATACAAATGCACTGTTCCTTCCAATAAAGCAGATTCTGTGCTGTAGAAAGGCCTAAATCCTGATTGGGAATCATCAAGTAGTTAATTAGATTGGAGGAAGCTGGAAAGTTGAGTTTTAACCTATTCTATGTCCCTAGAAACAAGCGGCAGCAGCGTAGTAGGCCTAAAGATGGACAATATAGTGGGATCAGCAGGAGGTTTATTTAGGAAGGGTACTATGCCTATTTGGTTCCACGATGACAGGAAAGAGGGTGAACTGATGAGTAATAAAGAATTGGCAAATTAAGGGACTGAGATCTATGGATAGTTTTAGACTAAGGAGAGGTCAAGGGTCATCCGGAGATCTGGACTGGCAAAAGGTCTCTTCCACAGAAGTAGGAGAAAAATAACTGAGAGGGACTTCTGTTTGTGCTAACTGAATTTGTAAAACAGGATAACATAACACAAGCAGGCCTGTTGAGTGAATTTGATATAGATATCTGTGAATTTGTTATAGATGAACAAGGCAAGGTTCTTGCATAACTCTTGACAGGGAGATATTACTTGCTCACAGGCTGAGGGTTATAGAAAGGATTTTACTATGGTAAGAATATCTTGAGTGGAGTTTGACTGGTTACAAAATGAACATCAGAATAAACTGGTAATATCCTAAGTGATTTTAATGGTGTTGCATTGGTTTATTATAACATATGTTTGCTTTTAGCTTTTCGGTGACACCCTGACAAAGTCAGTAAGTCTAATATTTATATATTGTGTCTAGAATATGTGGGGGGGGGGTCAGTTTTAGGTTCTGGGCTTGTTAAGGGGGTGAACTGTTAGGAGAGTATCACTATATGTATTGCCACCTGACAACTGGTACATATTTGTAAATTAATGCATAATATGTGTGTGCAACATTTTATAAGTAAAACACTGACTAGAAAATAATTTATTGGATGGTGTTTGCTGCAATCCTGTGGATTGTGGTACTAGCTAATGTTACTTTTCATGAGTAGGCCTTGGACTGCTTGCTTCCCTACTCTAAAAGAGTCAAGTGCGACACCAAGATACATGTATCAGAGTAGAGAAAAGACTGCTGACTTTTTTACTGTGAAGGGCTTGCATCCTTTCCAACTAATACATATGCACTTTTCCAAATTAAGTGGTTGGAATAGTACATCTACCCCTCTAATTACAGCTTTGCTCAATAAAAATGAGATTGGAGTTAGAATAGTAAATCTGACCTCCCCAATCATATGTCCTTCTCCCAATAAAAGTGGAATTGGAGACAGATTATTAAATGTAACATTTTCAGCTCTATGCACATATTCACCTATGATAGTGGTATTACAGTAGAATAGCAAATATGACATCCTCAGTTATACTCTCTTTTGTTAATGTAAGTTGGGTTGTAATTAGAATAGTAAATCGGATCCCCCAAACATTGCTGTCTTTCCAATGAAAGATTAATTGATGTAAGATACTAAGGGACATATTTACTAAGGTTTTACATTGTGGTTGTGCCACTCTTATGGGGCAGACCCAACACAAAATGCTTTTTTGGCAATTATTAAACCACTCAAAGCCAGTTTGTGTGGCTTTGCGTAGGTTAGTGAATAAAAAGTAATGCAAGGCAGTGCATAGTGCTGCCTTGCATTTTCTGCATCATTAAGGCATTCCACGGGTGAAGCATGGGTGTTCCCATTCATATACAATGGATATTGATGCATTCCAAGTTTACATATACCAGTGAACTAGGAATGCATCAAACAGCTTTGCCTCCCTGAAGCAGGCAAGTGGAACAATCTTCATTTCACCTATTTTCTTCCTCTTTCCATGCGTTCTGCATTCCGTAGCACACATAGAAAGAGGAATATGCTTTTAAAGACTGTTTTTGTGCAGGAAGGTAGGCTTTTTTGCACAAAAACAATTCGACCTGCAACATAAACACCCTTGCACCATGGTGCTGGGTGCCAGCAGAAATGAGCCATATCCTAATAGATTTTACACATTTCTGCTTTCACACAACGAGCACAACAACTTATCTTGCTGCCCTGCGTGCATTAACAGTAAGTAAACCTGCCCCAAAATGTGATATCCACACATATTAAACCATTTACTTATTGAATTCTACAGTAGACCTTATTATTATTTTATTGAGTACTTGAAATGCTGAAAAAATCAATTTCATATTTTTAACAATTTGAAAATCAATATTATATAATAAACATATCTGTAAAGTTAGTAATGTTAACTGTAGACATACCAATCATTTCATAACAAACATTTTTGATTTACGGAGATGTTTTCTATTAAATCATATTTTAACTATACATTTCTGTAACACCAAAATCAAATATTTTGTTAACTTTGTTTTATACATTTTACAAAATGTAATATATTAATAATTTCAGGAAACTTATTTGGAAACATTGGGGCTGATTATGAGTTTGGTGTCCTATGCCCGCCAGGTTGGCGGTTGCGGTCCGACTGCAAACAGGCTGGTGGAGCAGACTGCCATATTATGAGTTTGGTGGTGGTGCAAGCAGAAGACCACCAGAGGTCCGCTGACACCGCCAGCCAGCCCAGACCACCATAGCCTGTCAGAGACACAAACAGGCTGGCAGAGACCACATTTCCATAGGACCCTTTATGAGGAAACACACCGCCAATGTGACCGCCGGGGTCCAACCACCACGCATCAGGAGGTGAAAATGAACAGTAAAAAAGGGAAACACTCTATTCCCGGAAACCACACACATCCGGGCCACCATGGATCCACACCTGGATGTTATCCCACTGCTCCTGCTTGCAGAAAGACAAGGGAAATCCACACCCACAAGGACGGCAACAATCGTGAGTAAATACACACCCACCTGCGTCAACTGTGAGGTGATAAAAATTGTAATATAACAAACCGTAATATAGGAAGGGGAATGTGAGGGGCTGCATGCACATGTCACAGCACATTGACACACACTCACATGCAGCATCAAGGAATCCCACACATACACAATACACATACATCATCCCGCACGCACACACACACATTATACATCAATACCATACATATATGCACGGCAACACAACACAGGCCTATGGTCACACAACCCCACACAACATAGAAACTCACAACAACAACACAACTACTGCACACATACAAATACAATTCACACACACAACACTGGCCACAGACTGGACCACATACAACAAACATATACATTCATGTGTCATCATTTACACATAAAACACCTCCATCAAACCACACAGCAATTGACACACACACACAGCACATGGGACCAACTAGGCCATGCAAAATGCACACACACACAAACATCACACACACACACAAAGCAACTCACCACAACAAGCCCGGTACAAGAGCAATGACAGCAGCAAGACCACACATGGAAGGGGCCAATACTAGAACACATGTCATTTATAACAAGGCCCACACGAACTGGCCACATAAACAACTCAGAGACAAGCATTACCAAGCGCAAAGGTATGCACAGACATAAATATGGGTCAAGGAGAAGTACAAAACACAGGCAGCCCTGAGGGACACACACTGAACAGTCACATGCATACAAAGGCAAAGCAGCAAAGCACAACTCAACACACTCCATGTCTGCACTGATAAAACTCCACAACACACACCATACAGTAGCCACATCATGGTACAAGGCATACACCATACATGCCCACATTGCACATTCCCACATCAAACACATACCTCTACCAACACAACACAATACCATGACAACAACATTTATGAGACACAGACCCTTCCCTTGGGCGACCACAGCACTGCACACAAACCCACATACAGCAAACCACCAAACATGGATCTGCAAGCATCACACAAACACAAGTACTTATACTCAAGCAATGTCAGCTAAGAAACAACATACACCTAGGGAATCAAATGCAGGGCAAGGATGTAACCAACAAACCAAGAACTGGTTGGCTTTAATGTCATTGATAAGACAAATGTCATAGTCAAAGGCCATTGACCCGTCCACAATAGTGCTATAAGCACCAAAAGCACCAAAGGCACAAAAAGGTGCCCCAACTTGACTCCTGACTGCCATGTAGCAGGTAAGGGCATCAGAGGGGCAACTAGCCACCTCAGGGGACATTGGGGGGGTTTGGGGGAGGAGATTTGGGCTTGGGAGGAGTGAGTTTAGATTTGGATTTGGGAGGGGGGAACCTTTTTGGGAGGGGTGGATTTCGTCTTGGTGGGGGGAGGGGCATGGGTGCTGGCAGGGGGTATGGGAGGCCTTAGAGGTGGAAGGGATAGTCTTTGGGAGGGTGACTGTTCTTTTGGGGGTGTCAAGGTGGGGAGTAGGGACAAGGTCAATAAGAAAAAGGTATCCTTGGTATATGTATCACATTGCCAACAGCATTGTGCAGGAGGAGGGAGACAGAGCCTGCTATCATTGCATGACATACGCCTAATGTCAGCAGAATGAAAAACAACATCAGTACACACAAATCAGACATGGTAAACAAAGCATCCTTCAGTGGGGTTAACCCAGATTCGCTACAACAGTAAGATGAACATGGTTGGAACACAATCCATGATGGTAAGCCACTCTCAGTGGACACATCCCAAACTATACACAGGTGTATTAGCACCAGAATAACATCCCCAATGATGTCAAACTTCAAACATAACATGATCAAAAAGCCTTCCCTCATGTGTTAGATCATTCACAGCTATATCAGGGACATATTACAAAATAAAATGAGTGAGGTGTGATCAGTGAAGGCAATATACACATGATGTTGACACATGACTGCCTGGTCCATTGCTGTGATTGGGCATCCAGTGCCTATTTACCATTCCTACTAATTGTGTCAGAAGGACATCATTGTCAGAAGTCTCATGCATGAGGATATAACCATGGCTGTCACATGCTTATCTCATAAAATATACAATACTGTGTCACAGTGGAAAAGTAGTTCAAGCACACAGGCATTTGACGTGCATAAGAGCCATAGTTGTGTAACATTACACATGGCTATGTACATATCTCACTTACCAAGGGAAATAACCCTGCAACAGCTGACGAGAGTTCCACTCTGCAAAACATGTAACATGTATGATGGACACGAATGCATCACATAAAGCTGTGACACATCAGTGAAAAACATTCAATTGAGATGCCTTGCCCACTTCTGCATCTCATACATAATAGTAGACTGTGTGCTAGAACCTCCCTACTTTCCCACTATAACATTAGGGATGATCTACCTGTTTGTGTGAAGTTAAACCCACCTTGGGAGTTACAGCTGATCATACTAAGACCAATATACGATCTCAAGTATAGTATAGGACTGAGGGGAATTCATGGTATATACCAGGTCCAGAGCCCAAATGGATGTGCACACATGTTGGCAATACATGACCCAAGTACACCAATGTGGGCACAGAACAACAGAGACACATGACACTTCCTACATACTCAGATGTAGCATTCAGTCCCTCAATCATTCACCTGGCAAGTGGTTAAACATGAGTTAGGACTGCACTTACCCCCTTGTGGCTGTTGTGCTGCCTTCAAATGCCCATCCAATTCAGGGTAGGCCACCAATATGGGCAATTAGGGGGGTCATGGTCCAATGGGCACCCGTCCCTGTTGGGAGGACAGCCTCAGGTGGACCTCTGCGATTTTCCGGGCCCAGGGTCTCAGGTCCTCCCACCTCTTCTGACAGTGGGCACTCCACCGGCTGTGGACACCCAGGGTCTGCACCTTCTTGTTGGTGGTATGTCAAATCTCCTTCTTCTGATAGGTATTGCCCTGCAGTGATGCAGAAGACAAGAAAGAAAATCATGTTCACAAGTCCCACACAAGAACTGCCAGTGTCTTATTCAACTAATGGCAACAATTCAATGAGAACCTGTCCAGAACATCCTGTCCATTTCTGGCACATAGTAGTAATTGGATAGAGGGGAAATCACTGTACACACTCACCATAAGGGTGCACATCACACACCTTAGCTACACAAGTCTATTATTTCCATGGCGGGTCAGCGAACACTCATTGAACACTTTACATGTTGCCTCTGGACTCCAAATTTGTCACCTCATGTAGTTAAATGAACAGTAACTCTACTATGTATGCACACTGATAGCACCTACAGTGTTTAAATGACACAATCTAACTTTTAATCGATACGCCCGGGCAGGACTAATTCATGTTGGAGGCGAGCAACTGACACAGATCTGCACACAGTGCTCTTACCTGCTTTTTTGGTGCACCATAGAGCTGTCCATACAGGGGAAAGACCTCCTCTACAAGCTTGTCCAGCTCTTCTTGTGAAAAGGCAGGGGTCCTTTCATCTCTAGGATGTGCCATCATTCTTCCCAGAGGCACTACACAGCAGCTCAGGTCATGGAGGTGTTGCTGGCAGCAGTGTCAAGAGTCAAGTGAGAAATTCAGGAGATGGTGGTCACGTCCACCATGTATGCGACCATCACCACTAGCAGACACTGTCATTGGCCCAGAACTGCCATAGGCAGCAATGTTACTGAATAGTTATGTCTGCCACTGTAGCAGCCTCCTACTGCCATGACGACGTACAACGGTGTTCGCAGTCGTTTTCCATTGTCCAGTGGAGCAGGTCATACAGTCACCATTTTAATGCCTTTTCTATGGTAGGAAAATGACATTTTTGATGCGTCACAATGTTCTAAAACAGTACTACATCCTACACATTTGTGTGGGCCTTGACTACGAATATGTGTAATTAAGGAAAGGTGGGTCATGTTCTTATGTTTACATGCTCACCTTGAAGAAATCGAGGGGGGTACTGTCACCACCCTTTCGGCCATGGGCAGACATGCATTTTGGGCAATTGACCACAGCCAATGTCTGATGTAGATTTCACAAACTGTTGCTGTGGTATGATGTCAGGATAAATCTATTTATTTGAACAATTTGAAGAAATGTCAGTATGGTGCCACTGATTCCATTGGTATGTTATGTGTGACATGTTTTCACTGTTTCAATTGGCATTTCAATGTTTTTATGTGACATGTATCGTCACATAAAAATGACACAGTGATTGATGGAAATGCCTGCTTATTTCCTTTCACATAGTTTTCTAGGAATAAGAAGAGTCAGACAGCCTCCTGTGTACCGTCCACTGGCAGATTTGAAGATGAATCATCATGTGATACATACTTACTACCTCGATAGGCAAACAATCAATGTTCTCTGTCAGTTGGAGCCAGACCTTATGCCTGCCATCAGTAATCCAAATAGTATACCAACCATTGTGCAAGTCTTGTCTGTGCTGCATTTCCTAACTACAGGTTCTTTTCAAAACACAGTGGCACTAACTGCTGGGATGTCCCAGCCTATGTTCAGTCTTGTCCTGAAGGATGTACTATCTGCATTGTTAAAACACTTCGACAGCTACATCAGTTTTCCTAAACATGAGGATTTTGCCCATGTGAAGGCAGAGTTCTCTGGTTTTGCAAAAATCCAACATGTTGTGGGATCCATACATGGTACCCGGGTAGCCTTGGTTCCTCCACATGGCAATGAACAGGCCTATCAGAACAGGAAATGCTTCCATTCCATAAATGTCCAGGTAGTCTTTTTGGCAGATTTCTACATCTCCCATGTATGTGCCCGGTACTCCGGGTCAGTCCATGATGCCTTCATTATGCGGAACACTGTTCCCCAGCTGATGACATGACTGTACCCAGTGATGGCCTGGCTGGTTGGTGAGTAACATTTGTCATGGGTGTTAGTATGCAATGTCAGCTGCTCCATGTGAAAATGCCCTGAACTTATGTTTCTACCCATGTTGCATTCCCTTACAGGGAACTCTGCATACCCAAACAGTCCCTGGTTGTTGACACCAGTGTGGAACCCAGCCACTACAGGGGAAGTCTGCTTCAATGAGGCTCATGGAAGGACAAGGCGTGCCGTGGAGAGGGCTTTTGGGCTCCTGAAGGCAAGATATCACTGCATTGGTAAGTCTGGCAGAGCCCTCCTCTACTCACCGCTAAAGTGTGTCAAATCATTATGGCCTGCTGCATGCTCCACAACCTTGTCTGGAGGCAACAGATACCATACATACCAGATGAGGGGGAACTAGCTGTGCCACTGGATGAGATTGCAGAAATGCCAAGTGAGGATTACAGTGATGTGGATGGAGGTGGAGACATGCAGGCTGATCTCATCAATCAGTACTTCACCTGAGGGTAAGTATGTAATGATCTGTGATTTCACTGATTCTTAGAGGTACTATGGTGTTCATGGTTGTATGTAAAGGGTCTCTGTGTGATCATCTGACAGATCATTTGATGCTATGCAGTATGCAGCAGAAGTTTTCTAGGTTCTACTGACTTGCACATGTGACTTTTGCGAGGAACACCTTAGTTTGGAGCATTGCAAAGCACAGTCTGAATTAACTTACAAATTCTTATGGAAGCCTGTGGGTCATGTAAGCCTTCACCTGGCTAGCATTCTTGTGTTACACTTTTATCCTTACAGGTCACTTCACTATGCCATTCTCATGTGGTCATATCTGAGTTGTGTCCTTAGAAGATGGATGGAGCTGGTCTTCCATGGGAAGTGGACATGGATTAATGCAAGTACTGTGTTAAAACTAATTGGGATTTATGAATCCCATGTCCAGGCTGCCAGGACAGTGGGAAGACAGAGACCTGCTCTGTGCAATGGACTTGTTTGCCATGGTAAGTGGTTACAATAGTGTCCTTTTTGTGAAAGGTGCAAACCATTCCCTCTGCCTTCACATTGTGTTGACAATTATCCTGTGTGACTGGTATGTTGCTGTCATTTTGGTCCCTCATTGCAGGCCACAGTGCCTGTGGCACAAAACTGACATAGGTGTGTCATATGCATACAGACGTCCAGCCATTGTAAGTGGAGTTATCTCTAACTAGGGACAGCAGTACTGTTCTCTTTATAATGGGATATGTAGTTTTGCTAGGCATGGTGTAGGTATGTGATAAGGGTGAAGCTGATGACAATTTTAGCCATTCTGTTGGCCTATTCTGTTGGACATAGCCTGACATGTCCATGACTTCAGTGACCAGTGGGACAGTACTTACAGATACCGTAGCAAAGGTATATATTTTTTCGACAGACTTGGCTATGACAGACCTTTAGCTGCCTTCAGTGGGGTTAACCCAGATTCGCTACATCAGTAAGCTGAACATGGTTGGAACACAGTCCATGATGGGAAGCCACACTAAGTGGACACATCCCAAACTATACACAGGTGTATTAGAACCTGCAAAATGTGATGAAAATGTTTTTTGAAAAATTTCGACTTAAGTATTTGTTTTGTTAGGGATACTCAGCGTGGCATTACCTTACATTACATTGCTGCCGTGCCGACCCAAGACGCACCCACGGACCCTTCACCTGCCAATCCTGCAAGTTCTCCTGCATCCAGACCGGCACCGCGCCCCCCAAACCAAGCACCAGCAGCAACCACCTGAAGTGCATCCTGCTCAACACCCGCTCCATCCACAGACACGCCGTGGAACTCTGGAACCTGCTCGACACCACATCTCCAGACGTCGCCTTCCTCACAGAAACCTGGATGAACGCCTCCTCAGCGCCCGACATCGCCATCGCCATCCCGGACGGATACAAGATCACCCGGAGGGACCGCGTCAACCAGACAGGAGGAGTGTGAGAAAACAGGGCTGATTGCAGAGGCCCCATAACTTTTTGCCCCCATTTTCCACTTTTTGCTGGTGTTTTCCTCACTTTAAAGGTGCCCTGGGTACTGCTAACCAGTCCCAGGGCCTGTGCTCTGTGTAAAATGGATATGCAAATTAGGCTAATTATAATTGGCTAAGTTAACCTACCTATAAGTCCCTAGTATATGGTAGGGCATGTAGGTTTAGGGACCACAGCATAGGTGGTGCACATCTAGGTGCATTGCTGAGGTGCCCAGTGTCATTTTAAAAGCAAGCCTGCCTTGCTGGCTGCTTTTAAATTAAAGTTATATGCAAATTCGACTTTGGAATTAAAGGTACTTCCAAAGTCTTAAACTACCTTATTTTTACATATAAGTGACCCCTAAGGTGTGCCCTATGTGCCCCTAGGGCTGGGTGCCATGTAACTATAAGCAGGGACTTTATAAAAATAGATTTAGAAGCCCTGGTGAGGTAAAAACAGCCAAATTCGTTTTTCCCTCATTGAAGTAAATGGCCTTCATAGGCTAGAATGGGCAGACTTTATTTTAAATTTTAAAGTCTCCTTAAATGTTACATACCAAGAATTTGGTATCAAATTGATTGTTGTAATAAATCCCACAACTTCCAGTTGTGGGATTTAATATAACTTGTCCAGGTAAAAAGTTTAGACTTTACCTAAAAAGTTGCCAATTTCAGCTCTGCATTGTTTTTGCTGCTGTGCTCTGATTGGCCAGCCTGCAGCAGCTTCTGCCAGGCTGCCTTGATGAGGTGTGAAGTGGCCAGACTTCACACAAAGGAATGTGCTTGGGGGAGAGAATCTCCCCTCAGCAGATGGTGAGGCAGGAAGGGGGAGGGCTGCCAAACTGGTCTTCAAAGGCAGAGAAGGACATTTGCAGCACCCAGCAACACCCCCTCATCCTGCAACCCCAGACAGCTAGGTGCCCCCTTGATTAGATTAGGAGAGGGCAGGAGAGGGGTGTGTTTATGATTTTTAGCCACACCAGTTGGTGGGCTCAGCCAGATGTAACCTCCAAAAATCAGATTCATCCATGTTGGATTTTTAGAGACTGTTGCCTTCTGGGATGGATTTTTGCCACACTTCCCAGGAAGTGGTCATCACAGGGGGACGACCCTGTCCCTGATTGGAGAACCAGGGCCCCCCTGCTTTTCACCCAGGAGCAAGGATAAAACTGGCAGACCTGCACCCACACCTCAGATCCCCTCCAGAATTCAACAAGAAAGGAACTAAAGAAGAAGAAGGACTGCCCTGCTGGACCCCTGGCCTGCACCTGGACCCTGCACTCAGAAGGACTGCACCAGCTGCACACTTGGGCTTCACCACAAGAAGGACTTTGCCTGGCTTCAACTGGTTCAAGGAGGGACTCCCTGTTTGCTACAGGTGAAAAATTGCTAAACCAGAGTCCCCTGCACCAACTCCTGAAGAAAGCGACCAGCTGACCACTGTCCAGTGGCCAAAAAGGAGTTTGCGCCAGGTGCATTCTGGGAGTTGAAGTCCGCACCCCCCAAGGACCATCACAGAACTTCTGGACCCTTGGGGTGAGCTGTGGACCCCAAAAGAACCTTAAAAGAACATCTGGGTGAAGCCCCAGAAGTTTGGAAAAGATTTGAGAATTTTTGGAAAAAAGCTCCAGAGAGGGACCGACCCACCGCGGAAATTCTAGCCGGCTTGCCTCAACCGCGACCCGGCCTGACTTCGTGGTTCGTCCCGGTAAAGAAAAACATCCAAAAAAAGAGACTAAGGCCCTCATTCTGACCCTGGCGGTCGGCGGAGAGACGGCGGTCGGACCGCGAACAGACCGGCGGTATTAAAAATGGCATTCTGACCGCGGCGGTCCCCGCCGCGACCGACCGCTACTTCTCCACTCCGACCGCCGCGGCGGTCATGACCGCGGGGCTGGAGTTTGCGCACTCCGGCCCGGCGGTCGACCCAAGACCGCCAAGGGTATTATGACCCTGCCTACCGCCGCGGTTTCTTGCGGGCGGGAACCGCCGTGCGAACCATGGCGGTAAGCACTATCGGGGCCAGGGAATTCCTTCCCTGGCACTGATAGGGGTCTCCCCCACCCCCCACTACCCACCCGAGTCCTCCCCCCACACCCTCCACCCCCCTGCAACCCCCCAGAGGTGGTACGAACCCCCTCCCCACCCCCACCCCGACATGCACATACATGTACCCCGACATGCACACACCCCCAACATGCACATATACACACCCCCTACACACACATACACAACGGGGACACATACCCGCACACATACATGCCGACATGCGCACCTGCCGAACAGCACACATTACCCATAGACACAGCAGCACCCCCCGCCCGCATACACGCACTCACACACCCCCTCTACACACTCACACGCACACCCCCATGCACGCCCACATCACACAACACCCCCCCACCCCCTCCCCTCACGGACGATCAACTTACCTTGTGCGTTGGTCCTCCGGGAGGCGACGGGAGCCATAGGGACGTGACCGCCAACAGAAGACCGCCAACAGAAGACCGCCACACGGACATGTGGGTCGTAATTCTGTGGGCGGTGTTCTGCTGGCGTGGCGGTGGAGGTTGACCAGTCTCCACTTTCCCGCCGACCGCCAGTGTGGCTGCTGGCGGTTTTCCGGCGGAACGCTCCCAGCGGTCAGAATGCGCACAGCGGCACACCGCCGCGGTCGGCGGTCTTCACCGCGGCGGTAACTCAGCGGTCTTGCGAAAAGACCGCCAAGGTCAGAATGAGGGCCTAAGTCCGAACGTAAAAAGTTGACCGGGACCTCCCAGCCATCGTATCCGAGAAGGGCTCCATGGACGTCGGATCAAGATCCAGGTTTACCCCGGTCGAAGGATTTTCATCTCGAAAAAACGACTAAGTCCGAAGGTAAAAGTCTCCACCGAGGAAACCCACATCGCGTATCCGGACAAGGGCTCCAGGAGGTCGGATTCAACTGGCAGGTTCGTCCCGGTGAAGAAAAACTTCAAAATAAAGACTAAGGGCCTGATTCTAACTTTGGAGGACGGTGTTAAACCGTCCCAAAAGTGGCGGATATACCACCTACCGTATTACGAGTCCATTATATCCTATGGAACTCGTAATACGGTAGGTGGTATATCCGCCACTTTTGGGACGGTTTAACACCGTCCTCCAAAGTTAGAATCAGGCCCTAAGTCAGAAGGTAACTTTTTAACCGAGGCCTCCCGCGACCTGTAGCCGAGCAGGGCTCCATCGCGGTCGGCCTGAAAGTTTGACTTTGCCCCGGTCGAGGTGCAACCAGATGACCCGATTGGCGCTTTTTGTTTCTAAGCGCTAGAAAAGTAATAATTCTTTAAAAATTCATATCTCCGGTTCCCCTGAACCGATTTTAATCGTTTTTGTGTCATTTTAAAGATAAAAATATAAACTATTTTTATAAATTGGTTTTGGATTTTTAAACTGTTTCTTGTGTTTTATTTAATTACTGTTTTGTGATATTTGAATGCTTTACACTTTGGCCCTCATTCTGACCCTGGCGGTCTTTGACCGCCAGGGCGGAGGACCGCGGGAGCACCGCCGACAAGCCGGCGGTGCTCCAATGGGGATTCCGACCGCGGCGGTAAAGCCGCGGTCGGACCGGCACCACTGGCGGGGTCCCGCCAGTGTACCGCGGCCCCATTGAATCCTCCGCGGCGGCGCAGCTTGCTGCACCGCCGCGGGGATTCTGACCCCCCCTACCGCCATCCAGATCCCGGCGGTCGGACCGCCGAGATCCGGATGGCGGTAGGGGGGGTCACGGGGCCCCTGGGGGCCCCTGCAGTGCCCATGCCACTGGCATGGGCATTGCAGGGGCCCCCGTAAGAGGGCCCCTACATGTATTTCACTGTCTGCTGCGCAGACAGTGAAATACACGACGGGTGCAACTGCACCCGTCGCACAGCTTCCACTCCGCCGGCTCGATTCCGAGCCGGCTTCATCGTGGAAGCCTCTTTCCCGCTGGGCTGGCTGGCGGTCTGAAGGAGACCGCCCGCCAGCCCGGCGGGAAAGTCAGAATTACCGCCGCGGTCTTTCGACCGCGGAACGGTAACCTGACGGCGGGACTTTGGCGGGCGGCCTCCGCCGCCCGCCAAGGTCAGAATGAGGGCCTTTGTCTCCTAAGTTAAGCCTTGACGCTCGTTGCCAAGCTACCAAGGGTTGAGCTGGGATTAATTTACTGAGACCTAACTGTACCTATGTGGAGGTTAGTGGCTTGTTGCTAGGTGTAGGTACCTACCTGCCCTACCAATAACCCATTTTCCAACATAATTGGAAGCAGCGACGGGATCCTGTACTTGTGTTCAATATCACGTTACAGTTTTGAGTAAAACAAATTAAAAATCCTTTAAATTGTCCTAGTGCAAATTTTTTTTTTTTTTTATTTGGATTAATAATTATTATTGAATTTTTGTAATTTTTCTAAATTCTTGTTTCCAATTTTTGCAAAAAGTTTTTGTTGACACAAAACTAGGGAACCATGGAGCTTGATCTGGCTAGCCTACCCACACTGACAGTAGTCCAGCTTAGGGGGTTGTGTATTGAAAGAGGGTTGCCTGCAACCACTGATCTCAGGAAGCAAATCCTGATCACATCCCTGACAGCATGGGCTGAGGCCCAAGAGGTAGAGTCAGAAGAAGCTCCAGAGGAGGGAGAAAAAGGGGAAGATGCTAACTCTAACCACTCAGGGGAGGGAAGGCATCTGAGCCTAAGTGAGGAAGAGGAAGAACGGTCCTCAGTAGATACAGTCACTAGGGGCAGACCCAAAGCTAGTGGTAGGAAGGGGGTCCCTTCAGGAGGAGAGAACCCATCCATCAGAGAAAGAGAGCTGGAGGCCCAGCTAGCATACATAGCTTTGGAAGCAGAGAAGCTGGCCCTAGAAAAGAAAATGTGGGCATACAAAGAGACAAGAGATGGAAGAAGCGATAAAGAAGCTGAGGTGTCCATGGGTGGGGGAGTTTGCCCCAGGTTACCCAAGGGGGTAGTTCCTGCTTATGTAGAGGGGGATGACATAGATAAGTGGCTGGGGGCCTTTGAGAGGGCACTCCAAATGAGAAGGGTTAGGCCTCAATACTGGAGTTCCCTTTTGTGGGAGTTGGTCCCCAACTCAGGGAGGGATAGGCTTCTGACCTTAAGGGGGGAGGAGGCAGATTCATACCCTAGTATGAAGAGGTGCTTAGCCAAGAAGTTTGGTCTGACCCCAGAGCAATATAGAATGAAGTTCAGGGACACCCAGAAGGTCAGTACCCAGTCTTGGGTTGACTTTGTGGACATTTCACTAAAGGCACTAGAGGGCTGGATTATTGGTAACAAAGTAGATACTTATGAGGGGTTATACAATCTGATCATGAGAGAGCACATCTTGACCAATTGTACCCAAGAAAGGTTACGCCAGCATCTAGTGGACTCTAAGCAGACCAACCCTAGAGAGCTAGGGAAGGCAGCTGATGAGTGGTTGAGAACCAGGGTGGTTGTCAAGTCCCAGGGGGGAGACTCCAAGAAGGGGGGGACAGGTCCCCAAAAACCTAAGGAGGGAGGTGGTAAGCCCACCACAGAGACTCCCTCTGTACCCCAGAACCCTAAGAAGGAGGAGAGTAAATCCCACTCCCACTCTGACATGCAGAGACAGGGAGACCCAGGGTTAAAAAAGCTCTTGGACAGTAGGTCTTGCTTTGACTGTCAGCAGACAGGTCACTTCAGAGGAGATGCAGCCTGTCCAAAGAAGGTGGTTAGCACTGGGCTGTCCAGTGTAGCCACAGAGGAGGATTCCTCAGATGATGAAGTCCTCCTAGCATTGTGCTGGGAGACAGGACCAGATGGTAAGCTGGTGATCCCTGAGGGTGGGAGTAGGCACTTCCACCACATTCAAGTGAATGGGATCCCTACCACTGGCCTGAGAGACACCTGTGCCAGTCACACTATAGTGAGTGACCGGTTAGTGACCCCAGACATGTATGTCCCAGGAAAGACAAAGAAAGTCAGGATAGCCACAGGGGAGGTCACCTCCAAACCTGTAGCCATAGTGCCCCTAGAGAGGGAGGGTATCCTTGACTGGATTAGGGTGGTAGTCAGTGCTGACCTTCCTCTAGATTGTATCCTGGGCAATGACCTCCCAGAGGTGAGTCTGGTCACAGATGGGGTGGTCGCCCAAGGCGCCCCCCAACCCAAAGTCCTGGGGAGTCAGTCCCTACAGTTAGGAGACAGGGGTCCCCAAGAAAAGGAAAGAAGAAAAGGAAGGGTAGACCACTTTTAAAGAGAGTTCCAGGGAGCCAAGGGACTTCTGCCCCAGTAAGGGGGGAGCCCAGAGATGGCACTGGTGAGGCCTCACCTGACCCCAAGGAAGTCCTGAGTAGTCAGGCAGCTGTCCAGATGCAAGGTGTTGCCCCTGCACTGACAGAAGGGAGAGTGGAAGGAGGGTGTCTGCCACAGGAGGTGGTAGCCCCCCACTCTAGACAGCAAGAGGGGTGCCAGGACCCCAAAGATGCCCCTAAAGCAGCTCAGCCACCTGTCAGTGGAGAGCTTAGGGTGTGGTTCTGGGTACTGACAGCTGTCAGTAGCCTCTGCTGGGTGCTAGCCTTCCAGGCAGCACTGTACTTGGCCTGGGAGGCAGACCCCAGGGCCAATAGCAAAGTAGGCCCCCTGACCCTATTGGTCATGGTGGGGTTGCTCGAGTGTTGGGTGACCTCTTTGGGTAAGCTAGGTGTTGCCCTAGCAAAGTTTGGAGTAGGGGAGGTGGGCACCTCACTACCCAAGTTGGCAGAGAGAAAGGAAGAAGACCCCCCTAGAGGGAAGTTTCAGTTTGAGTTGGGTCCTTTTACTGTTGGGATGGCTTCACTACCCAGAGGGAGTGACCCTGACAGGGGGATGTAAGGCAGAGTAGGCCCTGCAAAGGAACAGACAGTTTTCTTCACTGTCTTCCTCGCCTAACAAGCCAGGAAGACTCTCCCAGGGTTGGGCTGAGTCTCCTGGGCGTGTGGGCTGGGGGGGGGGGGTTGTGTGAGAAAACAGGGCTGATTGCAGAGGCCCCATAACTTTTTGCCCCCATTTTCCACTTTTTGCTGGTGTTTTCCTCACTTTAAAGGTGCCCTGGGTACTGCTAACCAGTCCCAGGGCCTGTGCTCTGTGTAAAATGGATATGCAAATTAGGCTAATTATAATTGGCTAAGTTAACCTACCTATAAGTCCCTAGTAAATGGTAGGGCATGTAGGTTTAGGGACCACAGCATAGGTGGTGCACACCTAGGTGCATTGCTGAGGTGCCCAGTGTCATTTTAAAAGCAAGCCTGCCTTGCTGGCTGCTTTTAAATTAAAGTTATATGCAAATTCGACTTTGGAATTAAAGGTACTTCCAAAGTCTTAAACTACCTTATTTTTACATATAAATCACCCCTACGGTGTGCCCTATGTGCCCCTAGGGCTGGGTGCCATGTAACTATAAGCAGGGACTTTATAAAAATAGATTTATAAGCCCTGGTGAGGTAAAAACAGCCAAATTCGTTTTTCCCTCATTGAAGTAAATGGCCTTCATAGGCTAGAAAGGGCAGACTTTATTTTAAATTTTAAAGTCTCCTTAAATGTTACATACCAAGAATTTGGTATCAAATTGATTGTTGTAATAAATCCCACAACTTCCAGTTGTGGGATTTAATATAACTTGTCCAGGTAAAAAGTTTAGACTTTACCTAAAAAGTTGCCAATTTCAGCTTCTGCCAGGCTGCCTTGATGAGGTGTGAAGTGGCCAGACTTCACACAAAGGAATGTGCTTGGGGGAGAGAATCTCCCCTCAGCAGATGGTGAGGCAGGAAGGGGGAGGGCTGCCAAACTGGTCTTCAAAGGCAGAGAAGGACATTTGCAGCACCCAGCAACACCCCCACATCCTGCAACCCCAGACAGCTAGGTGCCCCCTTGATTAGATTAGGAGAGGGCAGGAGAGGGGTGTGTTTATGATTTTTAGCCACACCAGTGGGTGGGCTCAGCCAGATGTAACCTCCAAAAATCAGATTCATCCATGTTGGATTTTTAGAGAATGTTGCCTTCTGGGATGGATTTTTGCCACACTTCCCAGGAAGTGGTCATCACAGGGGGACGACCCTGTCCCTGATTGGAGAACCAGGGCCCCCCTGCTTTTCACCCAGGAGCAAGATAAAACTGGCAGACCTGCACCCACACCTCAGATCCCCTCCAGAATTCAACAAGAAAGGAACTAAAGAAGAAGAAAGACTGCCCTGCTGGACCCCTGGCCTGCACCTGGACCCTGCACTCAGAAGGACTGCACCAGCTGCACACTTGGGCTTCACCACAAGAAGGACTTTGCCTGGCTTCAACTGGTTCAAGGAGGGACTCCCTGTTTGCTACAGGTGAAAAATTGCTAAACCAGAGTCCCCTGCACCAACTCCTGAAGAAAGCGACCAGCTGACCACTGTCCAGTGGCCAAAAAGGAGTTTGCGCCAGGTGCATTCTGGGAGTTGAAGTCCGCACCCCCCAAGGACCATCACAGAACTTCTGGACCCTTGGGGTGAGCTGTGGACCCCAAAAGAACCTTAAATGAACATCTGGGTGAAGCCCCAGAAGTTTGGAAAAGATTTGAGAATTTTTGGAAAAAAGCTCCAGAGAGGGACCGACCCGCCGTGGAAATTCTAGCCGGCTTGCCTCAACCGCGACCCGGCCTGACTTCGTGGTTCGTCCCGGTAAAGAAAAACATCCAAAAAAAGAGACTAAGTCCGAACGTAAAAAGTTGACCGGGACCTCCCAGCCATCGTATCCGAGAAGGGCTCCATGGACGTCGGATCAAGATCCAGGTTTACCCCGGTCGAAGGATTTTCATCTCGAAAAAACGACTAAGTCCGAAGGTAAAAGTCTCCACCGAGGAAACCCCCATTGCGTATCCGGACAAGGGCTCCAGGAGGTCGGATTCAACTGGCAGGTTCGTCCCGGTGAAGAAAAACTTCAAAATAAAGACTAAGTCAGAAGGTAACTTTTTAACCGAGGCCTCCCGCGACCTGTAGCCGAGCAGGGCTCCATCGCGGTCGGCCTGAAAGTTTGACTTTGCCCCGGTCGAGGTGCAACCAGATGACCCGATTGGCGCTTTTTGTTTCTAAGCGCTAGAAAAGTAATAATTCTTTAAAAATTCATATCTCCGGTTCCCCTGAACCGATTTTAATCAATTCAATTCATAAGCTTTATTCGGCACATATAAATGACCATAAAAGCATAAACAAAGAAGAGAAGAAAAGAAAAAAAGACAACAATACATATTTAAAAAGACATTGCAATTAAAACTTACAGTTATTAATTATAGTTGATGGCTCATTGGGTAATACATATGGTCATTCATAAATATATAGAATGAATAATAAAATACATTAAAAACTCATACTTTTCCTGGAATTGATGCACTGATTTAAAAAGGTGGCGGTATAAAAACAAATATCTGCCGATTGCAGATTAAAAACTAAAGCCATGGCATGTTTAACTGTACGTGTTCCGTATTTAACAAACAGAGGTTTCAAAAGTACTATACGAAAACATGTATACAGTTTACAGAACAGCAGAAAGTGCACAGTGCTCTGTGTAGATACATTATCGCACCTACATGGCCCAATCGGGTGTTTCTTAATGTTTGGATGGGCTACTAAACAATGTGCCATCCCAAATCTTAGTCTAGTTAGCACAAATTTATGTGAATTCCTAGTCACCATAGTTAGGTAAAACGGAAAACCCTCCATTAGGTTGTATCTATTATAAAAAATGACGGAGGACAATGATCCGGCTATAATTGCTCGTTTCCTTTCTGCATAAGTTAGAAATATACTTTTCATTTCTGATTTGGAGATCGTGGTTGCTGCACTAGGATTATTTAAAATATTTAAATTAAAAATGTCTGAAAAACAGACAACAACATATTTAACCCAGGGAATATCTCGATATTTATCCAAACGTAGGCAATCCTCAACAATAGTTCTGTTAAATAGCTTCTCATCGCCAAGCCAAAAAGACCGCCAAATCATCAATGGTTTAAGTGATATCAAATCAGTTAAATAATTAATGGCTAATTCGCGATGGCTTAATTCAGTTGAGGCAGAGATGGGCAAAAACAGAAGCTTTATAAAAAAAAATATTTTCCTCCAACTGCAAGTTGTAGGTACAGCTATATCCCCATACTCCTGCCCCATACAGAGCAATAGTCACACACCTAGCTTGGTAAATCTTGAGCATATCCCTGGTTCGACGATCCCCAACTTTTGCAGCAAATCTATAAATACCATAAGCATTTTTTGCCATTTTATTCCGGATGTTATTAAATTCATTGTTCCATTTCCTGTCGTTAGAGAAAGTAATACCTAGGTAACAAAATTTATCCACCTGTTGCACCTTTTCGCCGTCTATAAAAAAGGCGTTTAACGTTTTGGCTTTAGCTCCGCAGGTTATGGTATACGTTTTTCCCTTATTAATTACTAGTTTTCTATCTTTAATAAAAGAGGAAAAACTATCCATTAGTCGTTGTAATCCGACAGGTGTTCGAGAAAGTAAAACAGCATCGTCGGCATATAATAACACCGGCACCGGAACACCATTGATCTGAGGAGCATCAGCATTAACCTTTTTTAAAATATCATCAATTCCATTAATAAATAAAATAAATAAAAGAGGTGCCAAAACACAACCCTGTCTAATTCCACGTGTAACACAGATTTTTGGAGTACATTCTCCTCTGGTTCCAAAACGTACGTTGGTTTTCAATTTCTCGTATAACTTAGCGAGGAAAAAGATTATGCCTTCTGAGGCTCCCAAATTTAACAAAGTTGGCCATAAAATGGAATGATCTACCATATCGAATGCGCTGCTCAGGTCAGCAAAACAAAGATACAGGGAACCGGGTTTTGCTTCAGTATACTTCCCGATCAGTAGATCAAGATTGATGCACTGGTCGAGCGTACCTCGTCCCTTCCTAAAACCATACTGGCTGTCAGCCAGTATGCTATCCTGCTCAGCCCATTCCTCTAATCTTGCTAACATCACTCTACTCATAACCTTGACTGAAGAGTCAAGGAGAGAGATCGGGCGGTAATTCTTAGCATCAGATCTACTTCCCTTTTTATGAATTGGCACAATGATTGATTCACCCCAAGTTACAGGGGCCTCGGCACACACGGCAACGTTAAAAACAGTGGTTAAAAGGGGGCCCCAGACATCTGGCGCAGCTTTATAAACGTCTATAGGTACCCCGTCCGGGCCCTGAGCTTTCCCTCCTTTGCTAGCCCATATACCATATTTGACCTCACTAACGGATATATCCAAAGGCAGAGTAGGCCACTTATTGGGAATAGGATCATTGTCTTTATCAGAATCAAAAATGCTGGAGAAATGTGCAATCCACCCCTCACTAGAAACATTAGAAGTCAACTGTGGTATTTTTTCATCCCTTAAAAAAGGCGAGTTGACCGTGGCCCAAAATAATGTACAATTTGATATTTCAGCAGCTTGGTTGAGGGAATCCCAAGCCTGTTGCTGCAGTTCGCCCTTCCTTTGTTTGAGCGCACATTTATATTCCATTCTTAATTTATTTACCAGTTTTTTGTCCCTGGGCCTCGCTGCTGAAGCCTGCTTGAGGCCAGTTAGTGCGGAGGTGCAAAGGTGATTAAACCATCTCGGTCCGTTCCTACTTTGCCTACTATTGCGACTAATAAACTTGGCATCAATAGCTTTATTAATTTGATTAAAACAATATAAAACCCTCTCAGAGTCAGAACTATTTTCTAAAATAGAAGCAATGTCCAGCAGGCTCTCATTAATTATGGAGCTAGATAAATCATCGGCTCTTTCACCAATCCATCTTAACCTTACACCGTTAGTCCTATGTGGTTCTATATTAGAAATAATAATTCCCACATCCACCGAACTACCGGCCCAAAGGGTAGTGTCCAAAATAATACGGTTGTGGTCACTTAGGGTAGTTACTTCAATTCTTGGTGGATCACAGTAAGAACTAATATTAGAAGATGTGATCACATGGTCAATAACCGAACTGGTGTGCCAATTTTAAAAGTGGGAATGGGTAAACCTTTAACATCTTTACAGCACTCCACTATTTCCAGGTCATAACAGCCCATGAACTTATGCAGTGCTTCCCCATAACTATTATGTCCAAAATGCGGAACATCCCAGCCGGCACTGTTAGTAACCCCACAAACCCTTTGTGTAGACAAATCGCACAAAGTAGTATTGAAGTCCCCTACCCAGATGAAGTCAAATACAACATACTGTTCCTGACATAGATTTTCGACAGCGCCGGCTAAGTCTGTTACTACTTTGACCCGGGTAGCATCAAAAATGTTATTATAATAGTTAATCAATAAAACATTATGGTCTTTGTCATCCGCAAGCCAGAGGATCTGCACAAGGTCCCCTACAGGTATATACTTTTTAACCACAATGGGACGACGGATCGTTACAAGTATAAGGAGACCGCCTTTCGCTCTACCTATACCACCTCCCAACGCCGGTAAATTGTAAGAAACGAATCCCTCATAGTTAACATCATCTTTACACCATGTTTCTTGAAGACATAAAATATCGTGGGCATTAACAAACGTTAACCATCCTGGATCCCTCTCCTTCGATTTCAGCCCTGCCACATTCCAACAAACAATAGTAATAGTATCCTTACCCCTAACACAATTACTATCAGGCACCATACCATTGTTTCGTCCCCAATTCGCATTCTGGTTTAAATTGCTTATGTCCCCACAATCGGGCGGTGCCCTTATATCCACCGCCAATTCAATTGCTATGTTGTTGGGCATCTCTTGGGCCATGGTATTGTCTATACCAATATCCACACAGGGCATAATAATCACCTGGGGTAAGAACTGCCCTCCCTCATTAAGTCAATCATTTACATCCAGAGATCTTAGGGGTTGAAACCGGTTTTGCATTGAGATATCAGGGTATAGCCTGTGTGTAGCAGGGCGTAATCTACTTCCTCTACTCCCATAAGGGGCATTATTATGATGGCTGTAAAAGAAAGCAAGCGAGCGGGCACACACATTATTATCAGTAAATGGTAATGAGGCAGCTCTTAATAATACAGTGGCAGCATGTTGAGGGTGTTTAAAATTTATAATGACACAGTCACCACTAAAACTTTTCTTAGAGCTCCCTATCCAATTTACCCTTCTGGTAGTCAAAACTTGATCTGAGAATTCAGTTGGAAATCCACAATGCCTGTGCATCCAGGAAACGGTTTTATTTTTTAAAGACTTGTGAGTTTCCTGATGATTCCCCTTTGCAACAGGGGGAACATTAGCTAAAACTACCACATATGGTGCGCAGTCAGGAGGGAGATTAATGGCGCGCCTTTGCCTTACCTCAGTCCAATCCTCTTTTCTATCATGTATTAAAACAACCTGGCTATCATTACAGGCTAAGGACTGTGCTGTCGGGTAGTTCTGTACAACACTCCTACTAATATCTAAAGCTGTAACATCACCGGGAGGAGCAGCCTTAGTATCATGATTACTTATTGTTATTGGGACTGACACACTATCTGCTTCCACCAGTGTTTTTTTGAGGAGATGGCCTAATCTATTAACCTCCGCGGTTAGCTGATCAATTTTTACCATAAGAGGTTTGACAATACCCTTAATCTTTAAGTCAATAATGCTTACTAGATTTTTTATTTTTTCTGCATCTAGTTTAACGTCGTCGATATTTGCCGTATTATCCTCATCCTTATCTGGATTCTTGAGGGGGCTAACTAATCTTTTTTTTGCGGGCCGAGCAGCCCCACGCTTAGTCTGGATCTTTCTACATGCTCTAACCACTCTAGGTAGTGGGGTAGGTGGATGTTGCACTATGGGATCAGTAGAAACCTCTGGATCGGCTAAGGTAGAGGTATTCTGCATAATCATTTCCCTATCAGGAACACCAGAATTAGCGCAGACACTGCTACTGTCATCCAGAGCCAATGGAACAGGTGAAAGTTGCACACTGGATAATGGGGGGGTGGCTGCTAAGCCCTAGGGATTGTCTCCTCTCGCAATTAATTTTACTAACAATCTTCACTAAATAACTATCCAATGTCTGGGGTATAGACGGGACTTTTTACTTTGACATGCTTAACAGTCACAAGTTGAGTCACCGTGGAGACGGCAGCACTGCCGCCCTTCCTGGGGGACAGAGCAGCTGAGAGGGAAACGTGGCTCAGCTCCCACACATGCGCCGTCTAATCAAATACATATATGTATGTATAGTTTGGCCCAACCACTTTTCGTGAGCAGGCAAGCACAGGGCGGGAAATGAATGGAAAGTTCCAACCCCTGCGCCACGTACCACCTACCAAAAGGTCGAATTTTCGTTTGGAAAATATATGGGGATTAGTGGGAGATTCAAGTAGGAACACAACGGGGCGAGCAAAGGCGGATTTGTATAGGTAGTTGACCACTAACTAGGTAGAGGCCTAGAGCTTTGGGGGAAAGCTACCCCAACACAGTGTAGATAGGCTTGAGTTTGTCCTTCGGGCAGTCAAATGCAGAGTGATTATCTGGGACCACAGTTTAAAATAAGTGTCAGAGGGGTGGCCCTGCCCTGCCTCTTCCTGGCAATGACGGGCAAGGACAAGCCCGCCCTTGGCCCGGGCTTCGCCCGGGCGCCGCCCGCGCGCGTCCCGCGGAGCGGGAGCGCACACGCAGTTTTAAAGGGCTCCTGCCCTGATCAAAAGGCAGCTCACAGCTGCTGCCCGTCACCTCCTCCGGCTCCGGCAAGTTTCGGCGTTTCCTGCGGAGCGGGAGCGCACACGCAGTTTTAAAGGGCTCCTGCCCTGATCAAAAGGCAGCTCACAGCTGCTGCCCGTCACCTCCTCCGGCTCCGGCAAGTTTCGGCGTTTCCCGCAGAGCGGGAGCGCACACGCAGTTTTAAAGGGCTCCTGCCCTGATCAAAAGGCAGCTCACAGCTGCTGCCCGTCACCTCCTCCGGCTCCGGCAAGTTTCGGCGTTTCCCGCGGAGCGGGAGCGCACACGCAGTTTTAAAGGGCTCCTGCCTTGATCAAAAGGCAGCTCACAGCTGCTGCCCGTCACCTCCTCCGGCTCCGACAAGTTTCGGCGTTTCCCCGATTTTAATAGTTTTTGTGTCATTTTAAAGATAAAAATATAAACTATTTTTATAAATTGGTTTTGGATTTTTAAACTGTTTCTTGTGTTTTATTTAATTACTGTTTTGTGATATTTGAATGCTTTACACTTTGTCTCCTAAGTTAAGCCTTGACGCTCGTTGCCAAGCTACCAAGGGTTGAGCTGGGATTAATTTACTGCGACCTAACTGTACCTATGTGGAGGTTAGTGGCTTGTTGCTAGGTGTAGGTACCTACCTGCCCTACCAATAACCCATTTTCCAACAGAGGCATCACCATCGTCCACAAGAACACCATCCGCATCACGACCAACTCCGACGACACCCTCACAGCTGCCGAACATCTCCACTTCCAGATTCACACCGACCCCAAGACCACACTCAGAGGCACCCTCATCTACAGACCCCCAGGACCCCGCACACAATTCAGCGAAGACATCGCAGACTTCATCAGCCCTCACGCCCTCTCCTCCGCTGACTACATCCTCCTAGGGGACCTCAACTTCCACCTGGAGAACAACAACGACAACAACACCACCACCCTGCTGGACAACCTCGCCAACCTCGGACTCAAGCAACTGGTGAACACCCCCACCCACTACGCCGGACACACGCTTGACCCAATCTTCTCCTCCAGCAAGTACATCTCCTTCAGCCACTCCACCGGACTCCACTGGACAGACCACAGCTGCGTCCACTTCAGCTTCAGAAGAACCACGACTCACCACCACCCACAACAGGCTCCCCGCAGAAGCTGGAACAAGATCACCACCGACCAGCTCTCCACATCACTGAGCCAGAACCCTCCCGCCAGCTCAGCGGACCCCAACCAAGCAGCCAACAACCTCACACAGTGGATCACCAACTGCGCTGACAACCTCGCACCTCTGAAAACCCATCCAATCAGGCCCAACAGCAAGAAAGCCTCCTGGTTCAACAACGACCTCAAGAACTCCAAGAAGAACTGCCGCACCCTCGAAAAAGCCTGGCGAAAAAACCCGACTACAGACAACATGACCGCCCTCAAGCACGCCTCCCGCAAACACCACCAGCTGATCCACACCACCAAGAAGACAGCATTCAAAGAACGACTAGACAACAACGCACACAACAGCAAGGAACTCTTCAGCATCGTCAAAGAGCTCTCCAACCCCAGCGCCGGAAACAACAACATCACCCCCTCACAAGACCTCTGCGACTCACTCGCCTCGTTCTTTCACCGCAAGATCGCCGACATACACAACAGCTTCGGCGCACAGACCACGCACCCAACCACCACACCGACGCCCCCCAACACCACCCTCAGCGCCTGGACCCCGGTCAGCACCGAAGACACCATCCATACGATGAACACCATCCATTCCGGATCACCAACCGACCCATGCCCCCACCACGTCTTCAACAAGGCCGACTCCGTCATCGCACCCCATCTCCGGGACATCATCAATTGCTCCTTCAACACCGCTACCTTCCCGGAGAGCTGGAAGCATGCCGAACTCAGCGCCCTCCTGAAGAAACCATCAGCAGACCCTACCGACCTCAAGAACTACTGCCCCATCTCGCTCCTCCCGTTTCCTGCCAAAGTCATCGAGAAGACCGTCAACAGACAGCTAGCCGCCTTCCTCGAGACTAATAGATCCCTCGACCACTCGCAGTCCGGCTTCCGAGCCAACCACACCACCGAGACCGCCCTCATCGCAGCCACTGACGACATCCGAACCCTGCTCGACAACGGGGAAACAGCGGCCCTCATCCTCCTGGACCTGTCCGCAGCGTTCGACACTGTCTGCCACCGCACCCTCGTGCAGCGCCTCAGCAACATCGGAATCCAAGAGAAGGCACTAGAGTGGATCATCTCGTTCCTCGCCGGAAGAACCCAGAGAGTCCGCCTCCCCCCGTTCAGATCCGAGGCCACCGAAGTCATCTGCGGCGTACCACAAGGATCATCACTCAGCCCCACCCTCTTCAACGTCTACATGAACCCCCTCGCAGCCATCGCACGCCATCACAACCTCAACATCATCTCCTACGCCGACGACACCCAGCTGATCCTCTCCCTCACCAACGACCCAGCCACCGCCAGAACCAACCTGCATGAAGGGATGAAAGACGTAGCCGAGTGGATGATGAACAGCCGCCTGAAACTGAACTCAGACAAGACGGAAGTCCTCATCCTTGGATCATCACCCTCTGCCTGGGACGACTCCTGGTGGCCCCCTGCCCTGGGCAGCGCTCCCAAACCAACGGACCACGCACGCAACCTGGGCTTCATCCTGGACTCCTCCCTCTCGATGACCAGACAAGTCAACGCTGTCTCATCATCATGCTTCAACATCCTACGCATGCTCCGAAAGATCTTCCGATGGATCCCCACCGAAACCAGGAAGACGGTCACCCAGGCACTCGTCACCAGCCGACTGGACTATGGTAACACCCTCTACACTGGAACCACGGCCAAACTACATAAAAGACTCCAACGCATCCAGAACGCCTCCGCACGCCTCATCCTTGACATCCCCCGACACAGCCACATCTCCGGACACCTGAGAGACTTGCACTGGCTCCCCGTCAGCAAGAGAATCACGTTCCGCCTCCTCACCCACGCACACAAGGCCCTCCACGACCTGGGCCCCAGGTACCTCAACAACCGCCTGACCTTCTACACTCCCACCCGCCAGCTACGATCGACCAACCACGCCCTCGCCGCCGTGCCACGCATTAGAAAAGCCACCATGAGAGGAAGATCCTTCTCCTACCTGGCAGCCAAGACTTGGAACTCCCTCCCCATTAACCTCCGTCTGACCCAAGACCACCTCTCCTTCAGGAAGCAACTCAAGACCTGGCTGTTCGAGCAGTAGCGGTCCCCCCTCCCCCAGCGCCTTGAGACCCTCCGGGTGAGTAGCGCGCTATACAAATTTCTTGATTGATTGATTGATTACCTGTGACATGTCCCTCCTGACTTCACCTTTTTATGTTTGAATCAAGAGCATGTAACACATTTCTCAAATATCCACTAACATTGGTGATAAATGCTCACAATACATAGATGGTGTTTTAGTATTGTTTATTTTATTGTGCACAGTATATTGGGCTGATTGTGTGTGAAAAAAGTCAAACAGTAAAGGGATCAGTCAAGGTGGATGTGATCATCAGATTAGCGGCCACAACAATTGTACTTCCAAGTCCAGTGTCCCACTATCATGAAAATGGAAAGTGGTTTAACCGGTTCTGTGCCAGGATGTAATGGTTACGTCCCGCGGCACAGTGTGCCTGTGCTGATGACGTAACCATTACGTCCCGGCACCAGAGCTCCCCCCCATGCTAAGGCTGAAAGGGGAATCACTTCCCTTTCCACCTGACCCCCCCCCAGTGACGACTGATGAAGTCAGCGCACGATTGCGCACTGACCTCATCAGAGGCCGCCTCCCATTGCGCTGGAAGCTCAGCATTGGCATTTGCATTTCTCTTCCGATCATGTGATGGGGGCGGAGAGGCTTCAAAAGGAAGGAAAGGAATTTCCTACCCTTTGAAGTCTCTCAGAGCATTTCAGCAGCTGGATCGTGAAGCGATCTGGCTGCTGAAATGCCCACTAGACACCAGGGATAATTTTTATTTTTAAGAGTGGCATAAGGGGAGTGACGGAGGGGTCGCTCTCCAGGGGGGCCATTATTTTCAAGGCCTTTTCTGCCTCCCTTGGCCTATTTTTATTAGGCTAATCTATCCCCAAGGGGGGCAGAAACCACTAGACACCAGGTATTGTTTTTTCATGTGAGGGGAGTGCCCCCTTAGGCAAGGGTCGCTCCCCTGGGGGGGGCAAATTTATGAAGGCCATTTATGACCCCCTTGGGGGTAGATCAGCCTATTGTAATTAGGCCAATCTGCCCCCCGGGGGGGGGGGGGGTAGAAACCCCTAGACACCAGGGACTTTTAAAAAAAAAAATTTTTATATATGTGGGGAGCGACCCCTTATGTAATGGTTGCTCTCCTTGGGGGAAAATTGTCTTTAGGCCATTTCTGTCCCCATCTGAGGCAGATCAGCCTATTTTTATTTGCCCAATCTGTCCCCAAGGGGGGCAGAAACCACTAGACACCTGGGATTTTTTCTTGTTAGTTTCACGTGAGGGGAGCGACCCCTTAGGCAAGGGTCACTCCCCAGGGGGGGACACATTTGTTGCAGGCCATTTCTGCCCCCTATAGTAATTAGGCCGATATGCCCCCTGGGGAGCAGAAACCCCTAGACACCAGGGATTTTGTTTTTGTTTATTTTATTTTTTTATATGTGGGGAGTGACCCCTTAGGCAAAGGTCGCCCCCTTGGGGGGGGGAAATTGTCTTTAGGCCATTTCTGCCTCCCTTGGGGAAAGATCGGCCTATTTTATTATGCCAATCTGCCCCCAAGGGGGGCAGAAACCACTAGACACCAGGGTTTTTATTTTTTTTGTGTCAATTTCATGCAAGGGGAGCGACCCCTTAAGGCAAGGGTCATTCACCTGGGGGGCACATTTATTTTAGCCATTTTCTGCCCCCTTTGGGGGCAGATTGGCATATTTTTATTAGCCCGATCTAAACAGCTAGGCCCCGGGGATAAAAAAATTTATGTGCTAATTTCACACAAGGGGAACGACCCCTCGGGAAAGGGTCGCTCCCGTGAGGGGGGAATTTATTTTAGGCCATGTCTCACCCCCTTTGGGGCAGATGGGCCTATTTCTATTAGGCCATTTAGGCATCAGGGATAGGTGTGTGTGTATGTGTGTGTTTTGTTTGGGTGGGCAGCCCCTTGGGCCATATCTGCCCCCCTTGGAGGCAGATCGGCCTATTTTTGGAAGGCGCATCTACCCCAAGGGGGGCAGAAAGCCCACCAGAGACCAGGGAAGATTGTTTTTCAAAATAAGAGGGTGGGGTTATGGCCATACCCCCACCCCAGATATATGGGGCCAAAGTTGTTGTTCCCGCCAGTGGGTAGTTGGGGCAATTACCTCCAGTCCACATCCCCGGGAGACAGAAAGTCTACTAGATGCCAGGGAGTTAGAAAAAAAAAATACTGGAGTGGTAGTTTCCAACCAGTATGGGCCTGGTTATGCCCCCACCCCAACTGAAGGGGGTAGCAGTCTTTCGGCTCTCCCCTGCACTAAAAACATCTTATACCATGGCAAGCAAGAGGACTTTTGATTATTTTGGGTTTTGGTTTTACATTTGGGCCATGAGAGCTTGGCTAACTCTCAAAATCGTCCCACTTGGAATGGTGAGGGCTGCACTTTTTGGACTTTGGGACGCTGCCATGTAGAAAAATCCACAAGACCTAGACACATCTGAAAACTAAACATCTGGGTGAGTCCAGGGTGGTGTGCTTCACATGCCCCCGCACCATTTTCTTACCCACAATGCCCTGCAAACCTCCAACTTTGCTGGAAATCACACATTTTTCCCACATTTTTGTGATGGAACCTTCCGGAATCTGCAGGAATCCACAAAATTCCTACCACCCAGCATTGTCTCATCTATACCGATAACAATTCTGCCACACTTGTCAGGCTAAAAATGTTGTTTTTCAAACTGCCCTTTTGGACCCGCTTTCATTCCCCCTCAATTTCGACATGTTTTTGGCTCTTCCCTGTTACAGACACTTGGCCCACCTACACAAGTGAGGTATCAATTTTACCGGGAGACTAAGGGGAACATTGGGTGTTAGGAACTTTGTCCCGGTGCAGTGATTCCACACAGAAATGTGGGAAAAAAGTGATTTGTTTTAGATAAATTTGAGGTTTGTTGAGGATGCTGGGTAAGAAAACATTGGGGGATCCACACAAGTCACACATCCCTGGATTCCCTCGGGGTCTAGTTTCCAGAAATGATTGGGTTTGGTATGTTTCCCTATATGGCTGCTGAGCTCAGGACCAAAAATGCAGGTACCCACCCCCGCAAAAACAAGTAGTTTAGTATTTGATCATTTTGATGTGTCCACATAGTGTTTTGGGGCATTTCCTTTTGCAGGCACTAGGCCTACCCACACAAGTGAGGTAACATTTTTATTGCAAGACTTGGGGGAACGCTGGGTGGAAGGAAATTTGTGGCTTCTCTCAGATTCCAGAACTTTTTGTCACCGAAATGTGAGGAAAAGTGATTTTTGGCCACATTGTGAGGTTTGCAAATGATTCTGGGTAACAGAACCTGGTGAGAGCCCCAGAAGTCACCCCATCCTGGATTCCCCTAGGTGTCTAGTTTTAAAAAATGCACAGGTTTGGTAGGTTTCCCTAGGTGCCGGCTGAGCTAGAGGACATAATCCACAATTTGGCACTTTGCAAAAAACAGCTCGTGTTTCTTTGGGAAAATGTGATGTGTCCATGTTGTATTTTGAGACATTTCCTGTTGCGAGCACTAGGCCTACCCACACAAGTGAGGTATGATTTTTATTGCAAGACTTGGGGGAGTGCTGGGTAGAAGGAAATGTGTGGCTCCTCTCAGATTCCAGAACTTTCTGTCACTGAAACATGAGGAATTTTTTTTAATTTGGCCAAATTCTGAGGTTTGCAAAGGATTCTTGGTAACAGAACCTGGTGAGAGCCCCACAAGTCACCCCATCCTGGATTTCCCTAGGTGTCTAGTTTAAAAAAATGCAGAGGTTTGGTAGGTTTTCCTAGGTGCCGGCTAAGCTAGAGTTCAAAATCCACAGCTTGGCACTTTGAAAAAACAGCTCTGTTTCATTTGAGAAAATGTGATGTGTCCATGTTGTGTTTTGTGGCATTTCCTGTCATGGGGTTAGGCCTACCCACACAAGTGAGGTACCATTTTTATCGGGAGACTTGGGGGGACGCTGGGTGGAAGATAATTCATGGCTCTTCTCAGATTCCAGAACTTTCTGTCACCGAAAAGAGGAAAAAGTGTTTTTGTGGCCAGATTTTGAGGTTTGCAGAAAATTCTGGATAACAGAACCTGGTGAGAGTCCCACAACTCACCTCATGCTGGACTCCCCTAGGTGTCTAGTTTAAAAAAATGTGCAGGTTTGGTAGGTTTTCCTAGGTGCTGGCTGAGCTAGAGGCCAAAATCCACAGCTTGGCACTTTGCCAAAAACAGCTCTGTTTTCTTTGGAGAAATGTGATGTGTCCACGAGGTGTTTTGGGGCATTTCCGGTCACGGGTGCTAGGCCTACCCACACAAGTGAGGTACCATTTTTATCTGGAGACTTGGGGGAATGCTGGGTGGAAGGAAATTTGTGGCTCTTCTCAGATTCCAGATCTTTCTGTCACCGAAATGTGAGGAAAAAGTGTTTTTTGGCCAAATATTGAGGTTTGCAAAGGATTTTGGGTAACAGAACCTGGTGAGAGCCCCACAAGTCACCCTATCCAGGAGTCCCATAGGTGTCTAGTTTTAAAAAATGTGCAGGTTTGGTAGGTTTCCCTAAGTCCCGGCTGAGCTAGAGGCCAAAATCCACAGCTAGGCACTTTCCAAAAAACACAGTTTTCTTTGGGAAAATATGTGTCCATGTTGTGTTTCCTGTCACAGGCATTAGGCCTACCCACGCAAGTGAGGTACTATTTTTATCGAGAGACTTGGGGGAACACAGAAAAGCATAACAAGTGTTATTGCCCCTTGTCTTTCTCTACATTTCTTTCTTCCAAATGTAAGACAGTGTGTAAAAAAGATGACTATTTGAGAAATGCCCTGTAATTCACATGCTAGTATGGGCACCCTGGAATTCAGAGATGTGCAAATAACACCTGCTTCTCACAACCTTATCTTGTGCCGATATTGTAAATACAAAGGTTTTCTTGATACCTATTTTTCACTCTTTATATTTCAGCAAATGAATTGCTGTTTACCCTGTATATAATGAAAACCAATTACAAGGCACAGCTCCGTTATTGGCTCTGGGTACCTAGAGTTCTTGATGAACCTACAAGCCCTATGTATCCCCAAAACCAGAGGAGTCCAGCAGGCATAACGGTATATTGCTTTTAAAAATCTGACATCATGGAAAAAAGTTACAGAGTAAAACGTTGAGAAAAATGCCTATTTTTTTTTCACCTCAATTTCAATATTTTTGTGTTTCAGCTGTTATTTTTTGTAGGCAAACCTTGCAGGATCTACACAAATGACCCCTTGCTGAATTCATAATTTTGTTTATTGTTCAAAAATGTTTAGCTTTCCTGGATCCAGCATTGGTTTCAGACCCATTTCTGTCACTAACTGGAGGGAGGCTGAAAGCACAAAAAATTGTAAAAATGGGGTATGTCCCAGTAAAATGCCTAAATTGTGTTGAAAAATGTGGTTTTCTGATTCAAATTTGCCTGTTCTTGAAAGCTGGGAAGATGGTGAGGTGATTTTAGCACCATAAACCCTTTGTGAGTGCCATTTTCAGGGAAAATACCACAAGCCTTCTTCTGCAGCCCTTTTTTCCCCATTATTTAGAAAAAAACTAAATCTCGGCTGTATTGGCAAATTTTTTGGTCTCCTCCAGGGGAACCTCCAACTCTGGGTACCCCTAGAATTCCTATGAAGTTGGAAAGAAAGGACGCAAATTTGGTGTGGATAGCTTATGTGGACAAAAATGTATGAGGGCCTAAGCTCGAACTGCCACAACTAGCCAAAAAAATGCTTGTAACAGGAGGGGAAAAGGCCTGGCAGCCAAGGGGTTAAGAAACATCAACAGAGTGCATCTGTGACAGATGAAGGGGTTCCATTAGTCAGAGGTTACTTCCTGGCAGTGGTTGGTGTCTTGGCATCTGAACCTCCTGGACTTCTTGGTAGACGCCCATGCTTGCAGGGGGTACTCCAGGTATAGCAGCAGGAGTGTCCGAGGTAGATCTTTCCCCTGGCAGGGCCTACCTCCCACTGATTACTGCATAGGTAGTAGGGGGCTGGTGTAACTTTGGCAATGAAAGGGGTGTAGTGTTGTTGTCTATCCCTGCTCAGGGGATTGTTACTGTCTTTCAGCACCACTGTGAGGGAGGCCATGTGGCCATTGAGGGCCAACCACTGTTGCATGACCTCCTGGTGGTTGTCCCTCTACATTGGTTTGATCTCCCTCAGCATGGCAAGCACCTGGCCCATTACACCTTGGGATTGTTGGTAAGCTTCCAAGACTTAGGAGATTGTGGGGGTGATTCTAACCCTGGCGGTCGGTGTTAAAGCGGCGGCCAACCCGCCAACAGGCTGGCGGTAAAAAAAATGGGATTCTGAGCCTGGCGGGAACCGCCAACACAGACAGCCACCTTAACACTCCGACCGCCACGGCGGTACAAACAATGTACCGCCCACAATGTACCGCCCACACTATTCCAACTCACCAATACGCCACCTTTTCCGGGGCGGGAGCACCGCCGATAAAAACACGGCGGAAACAGACTACGGACGGGAAAACGCTCACCACTACGCACTCCAGGAGGAAGGAGGACAGCATGGAACCCGAATTAAACATCCTACCTGCTCTCGTCTACCTTCTCATCTACCACGAGTACGAAGTCCGGCGCAGACGACAACGGTGAGTACTGCACCTACGACACACGGGAGGGGGAGGACGAAAGGTTACGGGCACACACATATGCGACCCCCCCCCCCCCCCAACTATGTACTCACCAATGCAGAGCACCAAGTCACAGTGACACCACCCAAACACCCCTGAAAAATGCTAGGACATAATCATATTTGGAATAAATATTTATGTACCAAAAAGCTCCAGAAAATTATCGTACAACCATGAAAGATATTCACAACAAAACTAATGACATACACATCAGTGTATAACTGAAGTACCAAGTCCTGCACATCCTACGAATTCAGCATGTCCGTGGGCCAAAGTCTTGAGAAATAAGGGCAAAGCCCACACAGGAGACCTGAGTCCTTTGGAAAGAACACTGCAGGGGCATCAGATGTAAAAACTACAGGCACCTCAGGGGGAAGGGAAGGGGGGGGCACCACAGCCACATGAGTCCAAGACGCCAGATCCACGAGGAGCCACCATGCCCACTCGACCATCCTGGGGAGTGCAAAGCCACAGTCTCTCAATGTCTCTACAGTGGGTGGGCTGCCCACTGGACCATCCTGGGGAGTGCAAAGCCACAGTCTCTCAATGTCTCTACAGTGGGTGGGCTGCCCACTGGACCATCCTGGGGAGTGCAAAGCCACAGTCTCTCAATGTCTCTAAAGTGGGTGGGCTGCCCACTGGACCATCCTGGGGAGTGCAAAGCCACAGTCCATCAGGTGGATGACAGTCTCCACTGGTCAAGGAGGAGGCATGGTGGGCACAGTGAACCATAAACGGTGCTTGAGACGGCGGTGCCCAGCGGAGCGGTGCTTGAGAGGAAGGGCCCAGCGGAGCGGTGCTTGAGACGGCGGTGCCCAGCGGAGCGGTGCTTGAGAGGAAGGGCCCAGCGGAGCGGTGCTTGAGAGGAAGGGCCCAGCGGAGCGGTGCTTGAGACGGCGGTGCCCAGCGGAGCGGTGCTTGAGAGGAAGGGCCCAGCGGAGCGGTGCTTGAGAGGAAGCGCCCAGCGGAGCGGTGCTTGACAGGAAGGGCCCAGCGGAGCGGTGCTTGAGACGGCGGTGCCCACCGGAGCGGTGCTTGAGAGGAAGGGCCCAGCGGAGCGGTGCTTGAGAGGAAGGGCCCAGCGGAGCGGTGCTTGAGAGGAAGGGCCCAGCGGAGCGGTGCTTGAGAGGAAGGGCCCAGCGGAGCGGTGCTTGAGACGGCGGTGCCCAGCGTAGCGGTGCTTGAGAGGAAGGGCCCAGCGGAGCGGTGCTTGAGAGGAAGGGCCCAGCGGAGCGGTGCTTGAGACGGCGGTGCCCAGCGTAGCGGTGCTTGAGAGTAAGGGCCCAGCGGAGCGGTGCTTGACAGGAAGGGCCCAGCGTAGCGGTGCTTGAGACGGCGGTGCCCAGCGGAGCTGTGCTTGAGAGGAAGGGCCCAGCGGAGCGAGTGTAGACGTCACAGGGAGGGAGGAGGGAGACGAGGAGGAGGGGGACACAGGGGTGGCAGTGGCTGTTGGCATGTCTGCATCTGGGTGTTGCTTGGGTGAGTGTTTGTGGGATCTGTGGTGCTTGTGTTTGGATGAGCTGCTCTTGGGTGTTGAGGTGTGTGCAGGCTGGTCTGATGGTGTGGATGGGATAGGCTGAGGAACAGGAGACAGAGAAAGGCTGGAGGCAGTAAGAAGAGGGAGGCTGGAAACAGGGACAATGGCTGCCGTCAGTGCTGAGGCCAGAGCAGTGAACGCTCGTTGATGGGCAGCCTGACCCGAATGAATGCCCTCCAGGTACGCATTGCTCTGTTGCACCTCCCTTTGCACGCCCTGGATGGCATTCAAAAGGGTCGTCTGCCCAACAATGAGCGTCCTTACCAGGTCAATGAGCTCCGCACTGAGGGCAGCAGGGGCAACAGGGGCAGGGGCTGAGGTGCCTGGGGCGAAGGAGATGCGCGCCTTCCTGGGTGAACCGGCACGGAGCGAAGACTGAGGGGCTGCTGGGAGGGCGGGGCTGGTGCGCTGGGTGGCGGCTGTACCTGTAGAGGCGGGGGGCACAGATGTTGCCGCCACCCCTAGGGAGCTCCCATCCGAGGACGTGTCGCTTTCGCTGCTCTCACCAGCGGTCCCCGTCGTGGTGCTCCCCTCGCCCTCCGGATCACTGGTGCCCTCGGTGTCTGTTCCTGGGCCCACCGGGGCCTTGTGTCCTGCAGCTCCCTCGTGCTCCGATGCCAAATCTCCTCCGCCTGATGATGCTAATGCACACATGCACAAGAAGATGAAGAGAAAGAGTGGGGGGAGAAAAAAGAAGACCAGGTTGAGTGCATGCAATGTCAACACCGTTGGCGGAGAGGACAGACACAGGTGCCTAATGCACTAAGCCGCGCATTCGGGGTACACTACTCAGTAGTACTGACTAAGACAACAGGCCAAGAGACGTCAAACGCGCACATGGGAGATGCTGGACCTTCAATGGCTGTACTTGTCACCCTACCGAGGTGGGGGCCGGGGGCACAGGGCCATGCCTAAGGGAGAGGACTACACTACAGAAAGCGCCCTGCCCTAATGTCACCCACAGCCCTCCTCCCCCACCCAGACGCCTCCACTGCGCAGAAAGATAGGAGAATGTGCTGATACTCACCCCCTTGTGTCTGCTGTGATGTCTTAAAGCGCCCATCCAATTCAGGGTAGGCCACCGCCAGGATCCGGGACATCAGGGGGGTCATGGTGCGACTGGCACCCCTCCTAGGTTGGGAGGCAATCCCCAGCAGTGTTTCTGCGGTCTTCCTTGTTCCGCGGCGGATGTCCTCCCACCTCTTGCGGCAGTGGGTACCCCGTCTGTTGTGGACCCCCAAGTTCCGGACTTCCTTGGCGATGGCACGCCAAATCTCGATCTTCTGATGGGCGCTGACCTATTTGACATGTACAGGGTGGAAAGGAGGAAATCATGAATGACCTGCATGTTAGATGTGATTGGCCCCCCCCACCAACTTTGCCATATGGCACATGCTCTCATCTGTCGGGCGTTGCACTCCTCATTCGCCCCCCACCCCACCAACTTACATCCACCCCAATCCACACAGGCATAGCCCATTCCATGTGCACCCGGTGAACTCACTTGTTGGTCTGGAGGACCGTAGAGTAGCGCATACTGGGGGAGGACCCCATCCACGAGCTTCTCCAACTCTTCAGACGTGAAGGCAGGGGCCCTTTCCCCAGTCGCAGCAGCCATTGTATCTTCCAGACCGAGGTCACAGCAGCACTTGCAGTATAGGTCCTCTCCTGTGGATGATCAGGTCTCGAGTGATTAAGCAGATAGAAAATGGCGGTCACGCCAGCGGCGGTGCGTACCGCGGCGGTGCGTACCGCGGCGGTGCGTACCGCGGCGGTGCGTACCGCGACCGCCGGCGCACTTCGTCATTGGCTCCTGAAACCCATAGGCTTCAATGTTAACCAATGCGGCTTTGCGCCGCGGTCTTCGACCGCCTACCGACACGGTGTGCCCCGCCAGCGCATTGACCTCACATCCCATTGTCCCACTTCACAGGTCAGGCAGCCGCCATTTCAAGGGCCTACATGGCTTAATTTTGACTGCGACACACAGGCCTAGGCCTTGCATTGCCACACATACACGCCTTTCAACCCATTGCCATTCTTTAACTGTGCAAGCTGTCTGTACGTACCTGTGGTTTGGCTGACTCTGTGCTCCATGTTGTCCTTCCTAGGCACCGTCCGCTGGGACTTGCGATGAGAAGGAGGAATCCTCGCGTGTACCGACCGCTGGTGGACCTGTCGACAATGGAAGAACGCCATATAATACTTCGATACAGACTTGACCGTGCCACTATCCATGAACTGTGTGCCCAGCTGGAGCCAGCCCTGATGTCCCTCATCCGCCAACCCACAGGGATTCCCCCTCTGGTGCAGGTTTTGTCAGTCCTCCATTTTTTGGCCAGTGGGTCATTCCAGACCACAGTGGCCATGTCATCTGGAATGTCTCAGCCTATGTTTTCTAAGATTTTGAGCAGAGTGTTGTCTGCCCTGATGAAACTCATGCGGAGCTACATCATTTTCCCAGAGGAGGGTGACTTGCCTACAGTGAAGGGTGATTTCTATGCCCTTGGACATATCCCCAACATCATTGGTGCCATTGATGGGACCCATGTGGCTTTGGTACCCCCAAAAGACGATGAGCAGGTGTACCGAAACAGAAAAAATTATCATTCGATGAATGTCCAGGTGGTCTGTTTGGCTGACCAGTACATCTCCCATGTAAATGCCAAGTTCCCAGGGTCAGTGCATGACGCGTATGTGATGCGAAATAGCAGCATCCCCTATGTGATGGAGCAGCTACAGAGACAACGTGTGTGGCTAATAGGTGACTCTGGTTACCCCAACCTGCCGTGGCTACTGACCCCAGTGAGGAATCCCCGGACAAGGGCAGAGGAACGCTACAATGAGGCCCATGGGCGTACTAGGAGGGTGATTGAGCGAACCTTTGGCCTCCTGAGGGCCAGGTTTAGGTGCCTGCATATGACAGGTGGATCCCTAATGTACTCACCAAAGAAGGTGTGCCATATCATCGTGGCGTGCTGTATGCTTCACAACCTGGCTTTGCGACGCCAGGTGCCTTTCCTGCAGGAGGATGGTCCAGATGGTGGTGTTGTAGAAGCCGTGGAGCCTGTGGAGAGTGAAGAGGAGGAAGACTCAGAGGACGACACAGACAATAGAGACAGAGTGATACAACAGTATTTCCAGTAACACCCAGGTAAGAATCACCCACGCCATTTCACAATTGCTTCTAGCCTCCTGCATCTGTACTTTCTGTAGTTCCCACCAGATATTTTTGGGTAATTTTTGATTTTCCCTTCCCTTCTCAGTGCTGTATGACGCAGTGCCTGACTTCTGCTTGGTTTGCCCATGAACTACAGCGTATTGACATTTGTATGTTGTCATCACTAATTGACAGAACAGATATTGAACAGTAATATGTAATACATTTGCTAATAATACAGCATGACTCCAAACTGATTTGTGTGCAATATGTGATTTATTTACAGGGCTAGATATTGGTACATGTGATTCTAAGGGTGATGGGTGGGGGTGGAGTAATGTCCATGGCAGAGTCCAGTTCTCAGTCTCACAGGTGCATTGTCCTTTTGCCTGTGGAAGGATGGAGCAGAGGCAGTTCATGGTTGGACAGGGTGGCAATGTGGGACAGTGGGAAGAGTTCAGGGGGTATGTCCTGCTGGCGGGGGTCTTGACATCCTACTCTGTCTTTTTTTTGGATCTCAGGCTCCTCTTACGGGGTGGTTGTTCTTCAGCAGGAGGTGGGGTTCTGGTAGCCTGCCGTGGTGTTGGGGCCTCCTGTCCACTAGCGCCGGCGGAGGTGGTAGGCTGTTCCTGGTCCGGGCTAGTGACAGGGGCCCTGTGTGGTGCCACATGGTCCCGCAACGCGTCTTCTATCCTGTTGAGGGCCAGGACGATGGTCCCCATTGCGGTCCCGATGATTCTCAGCTCCTCCCTGAACCCCATGTAGCGTTCCTCCTGCTGTGCCTGGATCTCCGTGAACCTGGCCAGTACCGTCGCCATCGTCTCTTGGGAGTGGTGGTAGGCCCCCATGATGGTGGTGAGGGCCTCTTGGAGAGTGGGTTCCCTAGGCCTCTCCCCCCCCCCCTGTCGCACAGCAGCCCTCCGAGCTGCCCGGTTTCCCCCGGCCTCTGTCTCCTGGACGGTGTGCCCGCTCCCACTGCCCCCAGGTCCCTGTTGTTGTTGGGGTGTTGGGTTAGCCTGGGTGCCCTGTAGTGGCAGACACACCGCTGATTGACGTGTCCTAGAGACAGAGGCATGGGCCCGCTGGGTGGGAGCTGTGCTGGTGTTGGCAGAGGGGGTCGGGTCTGGTGTGGCCTGTGTCTGGGTGAGGGGAACCGACTGCCCAGAGGTCCCCGATGGTCCGGGCTGGTCATCAGGTTCAGTGTCGACAGAGCTGCTGTCCTCACTGTGGGCCTGTTCCGGTGGTGGGATGGACATTTCTGGACCCTCCTGGCTGGTGTTTTGGCGTTCGGGTCCTGCATGGGGTAAGAGAGTTTGGTTATTGTTTCTGTGTGTGCAATAGCGTGCGTGTTATGGGTGCCCTCGTCCCCCAGTGCAGGCATTCCCTTGAGGGAGGTGTTGTGAGGGTAGTTAGTGGGGGGGGGTAAGTGCGGTGGTCATGCTTGGGTGATGAGTGTCCATGGATTGTGTTGGCATGCAGGAGTTGGTGTTGGGATGGGTGGGTTGTGCTGGTGAGACATTGTCAGGGAGGATGTGTGCTGGGGGGTTGGGGGTGAGGGTGGGGGTGTGGGTTGGCATGCTGGTGGGGTGGGGGGGATCTAGTAGTTGAGATTGGACTTACCAGAGTCCATTCCTCGGCTACTCCTGCGAGGCCCTGAGGATGCAGGATGTTGAAGACCTCTTGCTCCCATGATGTAAATTCGGGAGGGGTGGGTGGGGGTCCGCCGCCAGTCTTCTGGACCGCGATGTTGTGCCTGGAGACCATCGATCGGACCTTCCCCCGTAGGTCGTTCCATCGTTTGCGGATGTCCTCCCTATTCCTGGGATGCTGTCCCACCGCGTTGACCCTGTCCACGATCCGCTGCCATAGCTCCGCCTTCCTAGCTATACTGGTGTGCTGCACCTGTGAGCCGAAGAGCTGGGGTTCCACTCTTAGGATTTCCTCCACCATGACCCGGAGTTCTTGGTCCGAAAAGCGTGGGTGCCTTTGGGGTGCCATGGGGTGGTGTGGGTGAGGTGTGGAGTGGTGTATGTGATGATGAGTATGTTGGTGTGTGGTGCTTTGTGCTACTATGTGGTGTGTGTGATGGTGTAGTGTGCCTCAGTGTGTATTGCTATGGATTGTCTGCTGTGTCTCTCTCTCCTTCTCTCAGTAATTGTGGTCGTAGGGGTTTGTGGGTGATGTGGGGGTGTGTTTTATAGTTGATTGATTGTGTGGGAGTGGGTTGTGTATGTGTATCAGGTGTGTGTATTTGTAATTGTCCAATGTGCCTGTGTTTTGGTGCTGTGTGTGTATTTTGACCGCGGCGGTGTGTACCGCCAATGGAATACCGCGTTGGAAAGCCCGCCGCGTTGATTCGTGGGTCGTAATGGCATGGGCGTTTTTCTGTTGGCGTGACGGTGGAGGTTTGGTCATCTCCAGTTTATCGCTGCCCGCTGATGTGGCGGCCTGCAGTGGAGGTCGGATTTTTGGAGGTTTGGCCGTTGTGGGTCAGAATGACCGTGGCGGCTTTCCGCGGCCACGGCGGTGTTATGGCGGTCTTCTGACCGGCGGTAAGCGCCTTTTACCGCCGAGGTCAGAATGACCCCCTGTGTCCTGGCCCTAGCAGCCTCATGGCACTGACCCACACCATACCTCCCATGCCCCCACCCCCACATGCTTGTTCCCTTGGCACACTTTGGCCACTGCCTCTAGTACCAGGACTATCATTGTCAGGGATTTGGAGTTGTGACTCTGGTACCTGGACTGGGGGGCACAAGATGGTGGTAGCTGTCCTCAGGTCACAGGTTTGTGGGCACCTGGTTGCCTGTGATGTCGATGCAACAGGGCTGTGAGGAGTCAACAAGGGCAGGGTGAGGCTGAGAGTTGTTGTCTGACCAGGTTCACCAGATGGGCCAGATTCGTCCTCAATGTCCACACAGCTGGGAGTGGTATCCTCACTGAGGTCTTCATCCCAGGGGGAAGTGGCAGTCTCAGGAATGGTTTAAAAGGTCCCAGTGGCAGGTAGATGTGAAACAGACTGTTACTGGTTGTATTGTGACATGTGCCATCCTTTCCTAACAGTTAGTTATGCTTTGGGCCATGTACAGGTTGTCCTTGCTTAATGTGACAGGGACCTCAACTATCAATTTCACGGTGCTACCCTTTGGAGTTTACGAGGAATGTATTTCAGGTTACCTTGCTACAGGCTGTCTGGGAATCTTGGCACTACCATGACTGTTCATAGATGTAGGAGGCTGCCCCTCTATGTAGTGTGCAAAGCTAGGCACACTGTGCAGGGGGTCCAGGCAAATACACATTGGTTTACAGGGGTAAAAACTAGATTGCCTAATGCTCTAATTTTTAAGGTAGCTTAGTCAAGCAGTTAGGCTAATCTTGGAGAAGTGCAAAGCACTTGTTGTACCCACACCGTCAATCTTGCAACTCATACACTCAAAGGAATAACTTGAGACCAATATATAAAAATACTTCAGATTTTTATATACATTTTAAGACCAAGATCACGAGGATTGGGTGAGTACTTTTTAAGATATGAATTTGTGAAGTTTAATAAAAATGTTTTTTTTATGCGTAATTACGCATCATAGGAATCAATGGAGGATCACATTTAAAAATACATATAAAATTGTACATTCAGTTTACCAAGTTCTTCTTTTGAAGGTTGGTCAAGGTCGTTAGTGGGTTAACTGTGCCAGGTGGGGAAGTTCAGGTGGTTCCCGGTTTTGGTGGGAGAAAGTCTATGGAGCTGATGCAGGGCCACTGAGAGGTACCACTTGGAAACAGCACTGTAGGGTAAGTTCAAAGATGAATCCTTGGGGTACTCTTGGAGTGTCGAGGCCCAAGGGGTGGAGGACCCTTAGGGCACAGCAGGTTCTTCGTTGCAGGGCACAGGGTGACAGGGTGCAGAGCGAATCAATGAGCCAAAAGCTGTGCACAAAGATGCCCCTTGAAGCAGGAGGTAGGTTGGTTCAAGGGTCGCTGACAGGGCAATGGGGGCACTCTGGTGGGGGTCTAGGGTGTTCCTAAAGTCCCTTGACTGGGGCTTCCTCCTGGTCTTTCTACAGCCTCAGGCAGACTGTTTTTCTTGGTGTCTGATGTTGGCTGACCAACACCCCAGATATTGGCATGGTTTGGCAACTGGAAGTTGCATTGCCACCAAACTTGACACACTGGTAGGTTTTGTCCTCACAGTCATCAGGATGCAGTCTGGTCCAGCTGCAGCATCTGGCTCGGGAGTTAGTGGTTGGTCAGTGAAGTGACCCTCACTGGCTTGAAGGTTTCTTGTGGTTTTAGAGTGGTACCGCCACTCAGGAGGGAGTCATCTAGTGATTGGAGATGCCTGGAGGTCCTCTGTAGTTTCTGTAGAGTTGTTCAGCAGCTCCTCATGACGATTGTCAGGTCCTGGGTGCAGCAGGAAGGGTCTGGCACCTTTTCTTTGGGGCAGCAGGTCCACAGTCTTCATGCTTTGGTTCTTCTTGGTGCTGGTCTTCTTTTTGTCTGTTGAATCTGATTTCCTAGTCTAAGGATTCCACTAAATGCTGTATTTAGTGGTAATTTTAAGGGGAACCTGTTAGTGACCAATGGGTCATCTACCTTAGGGTGACTACACCCACTAAGTGACCACTTCTGGTGGACAGAAGTCTCATACCTACACCTGATTGGCTACTTTGGGGGTTATTCTAACTTTGGAGGAGGTGTTAATCTGTCCCAAAAGTGACGGAAAAGTGACGGATTTACCACCAGCCGTATTACGAGTCCATTATATCCTATGGAACTCGTAATACGGCTGGTGGTATATCCGTCACTTTACCGTCACTTTTGGGACGGATTAACACTCCTCCAAAGTTAGAATAACCCCCTTTATTTCCATCCAAGATGAAGGAAAATTAAGTAGAGTGTACACCTCACAGGCAATACCTTTAGGGGTGGTGCATGCCAGGTGGGGCCAATCCTCCTACCCTTTGTGTATTTTCCCGCCATTGCTCCTGCCAAAAGGGGGGTTTACAATGGGGGCGGCCATCTTCTGCTAGCACAGGCCTGGGGGTTGATTTTCAAAGGCTGTAAGCCCTTTGAAGCTCACCACCAGGGCAGTGTACATTTCTGAGGGTGGGGGTGTTAGCACATCCACTAAGGAAGGGAATTGTCCTACAATCCAGAGAGACAGATTTCTCCCCTAAGATTGTAGATTGGATGTCTGGTGGTGGCATGCTATATAGAACCAGTCAGCAACCATGCCAGGGTAGTTAGCTTTTGCAGGGGGCACCTCTAAGGTGACCTCTTGGTACATTTTATTACAAATCCACCACTTTCACCAGTGGGGATTTTTCATTCTGAGTTGTTAGATACCAAACAACCCAGGGTTCAGAGTGACCATCATGTTGCTGTGAAACTCGTACTGACCAGTGTCCAGCATATGCATTTTAAAATGGCTGCTTTGTTCACTCACTATGTCCCAGATTTGGCAAGGACACAGTGGGGGCATATTGCCCAATACAGCTATGCCCTCACATACAATATAGTGACCCCTCCTTAAGACTGGAAGGCCTGCCAGAGGGGTGCCTTTATCTGTAGTGCATGCAGTGTGGAGTGGACAGGGCACACAGGCAGTGTGTCATTGCGTCTTTTCACTTTAGGTTTGCATCAGGGCACTCAGCCTGCAATGACAGTGCTGGGTGTACCTGGATGCAGGGTGCTAGAGAGTGTCCCAATTAGTCCTGCTGCCCTCATGGGCCTACCCTTAGTACCTCCTGCCCGGGACACCTAAGTACCATTTACTAGGGGTTTATGGGGGCAGCCAAAGGTGTCTCTAATTATGCCATGGTATCACAATAGTTTAGGGTAAGAGCTCTGGCTCAGGGATCCTGGTTAGCAGGAACCCTAGGCACTATCAATTTCTAGGCTACATCATACATCAGGCAAAACGTGGGTGCTACTCATGTCAAAAAGAGGCCTTCTCTCACACTAGACCGATATCTTGGCAGCAGTAGAGCATCATCTGTTTCATGCTACCTCCCAGCAAAAACAACATGTTTAAGTTAACAGACAGCTGCACCTTGTCATGTGGACACTGATGTGGACATCAGATTTGGATTGACCATTCTACCTGGCTATCTGAGACAGGTTACACAAAGTTCAACACACTCCATAAATATGAGATTTCCCCAGGTGAGTAAAGTTCTCTGGGTGATGGGAGTTAGAAGGGCCATAGTATCAGTGGACACATTAGTAGCAGGATGTAAGTAGTATCCCAGTGGCAGCTGTCCTTAGCATTCCTGCCATTAGGTGTCTTATCCCCATAGACTCTACAATTATCAGCACTCCAGGTGAGTACCGTTCAATGGGTGGTGGAAGGTAGAAGGGGCAGAGTAGCAGAGGACACAATTGTAGCAGTGTGTAAGTGTTTTTGTATAGGCAGCTGTCCATTGCATTGTTGTCATTGCCTGTTCTATAGCCATTGTGTATACTAATATGAACCATTCATTTGAGTATTCTCCATTGTTAAGTTTCTGAGCATGGCTATTACAAATTGGTACCCAGTTGTAATTTTGGTTATGGTGATACAGTGCCTGTTGGGAGTTGTGGTGCTATCAGTCCTTGCAATACCCATGCCACACCCAGATACTGTGCCCCCAGGTGAGTTCTCGCTACAGGTCAGATGACAGACAGGGGTCTTTAGACAGCTGTACATAGGGGTGGTGAATGGTGTAACAGTGAAATTAGCAAATGGTGATCAGTGAGCATGCACGCAAATATTTAGGTGACATTGTTGATGTATGGACTTACCCAACTCCACTCCCTCAGGTATTCCTGTCAGTCCCTCAGGATGCACGATGTCCACGTCCTTCTCCTCTCATGATGTGAACTGTGGGGGAGAAGGTGGGGCACCACTGCCTGTCTTACGTACCGCCAGCTGGGACCTAGTGGCCATGGAACGTATATTCCCCCTGAGGTAGTTCCACCTCTTCCTGATGTCCTCACTTGTGCACATGTAGCTGCCTACAGAATTGATCCTGTCAACTATCCTTTGCCACATTTCCATTTTCTTAGCGATAGTGGTCTGCTGGATTTCTGCTTCAAAGAGTTGTGACTCTGCTCTGATAATTTCATCCACCATGACTTTTAACACGTCATCTGTGAAATGGGGATATTCTTGTGGTGACTTGGTGTTAGGATCAAGACAAATGTTAAGAGATGGGGTGCAGGTGTTGTATGGTGAGGGGGCTAATGGATATGACATGGGGTGGAGAGGTGCAATTGCGTGTGGTGGATGTATTGTGCGGATGTGGGATATGTGGTTGAGAAAGTTGGAGGGGTGCCTATTCTTTGTTTTGGGTATTGTTTCTTGCCTCTATCTGTCTGTGTGTGGCGTAGCAGTTACAAAGGATTGTGATTTGTGATGGGATGTGTTTTATAGAGTGGTTTGCAGGTGTGTCGGGTGTGTGTATGTGTGTCAGCTGTGTTGTTTTCAAATTAATCCAATGTGGTGGTGTGTTGTATGGGAATGACCGCAGATCGCAATTAGAGGAACGCCATTGAAGAACTGCTATTGTGATTTGTGACTCGTAATAGGTTCAGTGGTAGGTAGACGAGCTGGCACTGCTGGGAGTTGGACTGCCTATTTCCCGCCCTCCTGAATCCTGGTGGTGTCGTTTTTTTGGCTGGGTTTTGGCGGTCCTGACTGTGTAACGCGTAATATTGCGGTCTGTGTGACCGCCAACATGATGGTCTTTTGACGGCCACCACTGCGGCGGTCTTGCAGTCAGAATGCCAAACTCATATTGAGGCCCACTATAATGTATTTTATTAATTATTTTCATGTAAAATATGTATGTATATTAAACAAACACTTTACAACAATAAATACATCAATGATAATTGAATAAATACTGTGGATTAATTATTGTTTCAATTATCATTATTTCTTCAAATGCAAATTCATTTTTTTTATATTTCATAAGAATTCAAACTTCTTTTTAGGAAAGTAATCACATTATTAGACATTTTACAAACTGGGAATCTTTTTTTGTTTAATGAAATGTTGGATGCTTTATAAAAATAGGTTTGGGATACTTACATTCATTATTTTACTTCTATATGTTGAGTTTTGATTTCTTAACATTATGTGTAAGCCTGTTGATATTTAGAAAAAGTGTTTTAAAGCAAAAACTGTATATCCTTATGTTATACCATTCTGATTCATTTTCTACTATTACAGACAAAAATGTCTTTTGTGGTTGAGGCCTTGTTTGTTTAAAACCGGTTTACATTTATGTTTTGTAAGAAATAAACTTTATTGAATACACTATAGAGAGATCTACTCTCCCCATGGTGGAGGGCTTACCAAAAAGCTAAAAATATACCAATAGTAACCTTACAGTCGTAGGAGTCTCCACTCCCTCCTTTGAGAGAGTTGAGACTCTTAAGTCTACCCCTATGTGTAGATATCTGTTCAGAAATGGCGGCTAGAAAAAAGTAGAGAGTTACACCTAGGTGTAGGAATAGATCTACATGTGAGATTTCACATGCAAATTTACTTTTGTGATTTGAGGCCAAAATATTGAACTAGGACTACTTGAATAAAAAAATCCAACACACTAACTGCTTTAATTAACTTATTATTAAATTGTGAATTCATTTGCATATATTAGTTATTACTTGAATTTTATTTTGGAACATTTATTTCAGCCCCATTAACATTTTTATTTTGTACATCACCTTCATTAAGAGATAATCTAGATGACGCTTATCAACGTTGGGAGGTGTGAGAGAACAGGGCTGATTGCTGTATCCCCCTACCTTTTTGCCCGCATTTTCCACTTTTTGCTGGTGTTTTCCTGACTCGAATGGTGCCCTGGGTACTGCTAACCAGTCCCAGGGCCTGTACTCTGTGTAAAATCAGTATGCAAATTAGGCTAATTATAATTGGCTAAGTCAACCCACCTATAAGTCCCTAGTATATGGTAGGGCATGTAGGTTTAGGGACCCTAGCATAGGTAGTGCACCCATAGGTGCACTGCTGAGGTGTCCAGTGTCATTTTAAAGGCAGGCCGGCCTTGCTGGCTGCTTTTAAATTGAAGTTACATGCAAATTTGACTTTGGAATTAAAAGTAGTTCCAAATTCTTAAACAACCTTATTTTTACATATAAGTCACCCCTAAGGTGTGCCCTATGTGCCCCTAGAGCTGGGTGCCATGTAACTATAAGCAGGGACCTTATAAAAATAGGTTTATAAGCCCTGGTGAGGTAAAACAGCCAAATTCGGGTTTCCCTCATTGTAGTGAATGGCCTCCCTAGGCTAGAATGAGGAGACTTTATTTTAATTTTAAAAATCCCCTTAAGTAACAGATACCAGATGTTTGGTATCAGATTAATTGTTATAATAAATCCCACAACTTCCAGTTGTGGGATTTAATATAACTTGTTCAGGTAAAGAGTTTTAAACTTTACCTGAAAAGTTGCCAACTTCAGCCCTGCAGTGCTTTTGCTGCTGTGCTCTGATTAGCCAGCCTCTGGCAGCCTGGCCAGGCTGCCTTGATGAGGTGTGAAGTGGCCTGGCTCAGCACAAAGAGATGTGCCTGGGGGAGGAGATCTCCCCCTCAGCAGATGGGGATGAAGGAAGGGGGAGGGCTGCCAAACTGGTCTTCAAAGGCAGAGAAGGACATTTGGAGCAACCCAGCAACACCCTCACATCCTGCAAACCCAGACAATTAGGTACCCCCTTGATTAGATTAGGAGAGGGCAGGAGAGGGGTGTGTTTAGTATTTCTAGCCACACCAGTGGGTGGGCTCAGCCAGATGTAACCTCCAAAAATCACTTTCAGCCATGATGGATTTTTTAGGAATGTTGCTCCCTGGGATTGATTTTTGCCACACTTACCAGGAAGTGGTCATCAGTGATTGGAGAACCGGTACCCCCCTGTTTTTTACCCCAGAGCAAGGATAAAACTGGCAGACCTGCACCCACACCTCAGATCCCTATCAGATTCCAACGAGGAAGAGTACAGGAGAAGAAGGACTGCCCTGCTGCACCCCTGACCTGCATCTGGACACTGCAGTCTCGAGGACTCCACCAGCTGCACACTTGGGCTTCACCACTAAAATGACTTTACCTGTCTTCTACTGCTTCAAGAAGGGACTCCCTGTTTGCTACAGGTACAAAGGATCTTCCCAGAGTCCCCTGCATCAAGTCCTGCAAGCAGAGCCCAGCTGACCAGCATCCAGTGGCCATTTGAGGATTCTGACCAGGTGCATTCTAGGAATTGTAGTCCTAACTCCCAAGGAGCAACTCAGAGCTTCTGGAACCTTGGATCAAGTTGTGGACACTTCAAGGGCACAAAAATGACCTCTGGAAGAAGATCCAGAAGTTTGGAGACGTTTGGAGCAACTCCATAAGTTGAAGAGGTGCATTGTGGGAGTTGTAGTCCCAAACCCCAAGAGGCACACCATCGCTTCTGAACCCTTGGCTGGTGCTGTGGACCACTTTCCTGAATCAAACACTTCTGAAAGTGAGTGTGACAGTGTTACCTCATTAGTGGCATGAACTCTGGACTTTGTTCCTTTCCAGTGTGACCTTTTTTAACATTTTGAGTGCTAGTTGCTTCAATGTACTAGAAAGCATTAATTCTTTAAAAATGCATATCTCTGGTTCCCCTTACCCGATTTTATTCGCTTTGGTGTCATTTTAAAGATAAAGATATAATCTATTTTCATAAATTGATTTTGGATTTGTAAACTGTTTCTTCTGTTTTATTTAATTACAGTTTTGTGATATTTGATTGCTTTACACTTTGTCTCCAAAGTTAAGCCTTGTCGCTCTTTGCCAAGCTACCAAGTGTTGAGCTGGGTTTAATTTACTGAGACCTGACTGGACCTAAGTAGAGGTTAGTGGCCTATAGCTAAGTGGAGGTACTTACCTGCCCTTACCAATAACCCATTTTCCAACATTTTTGGTGTGCAGTGGTGGGATCCTGTACTTGTGTTCAGTATCACATTACAGTTTTAAGTGAAACAAATTAAAAATCCTTTAAATTGTCCTAGTGCAAACATTGTTTTCAATTGTTAATTTGGATTAATTTCAATTATTGAATTTTTGTGATTTTTCTAAATTCTTGTTTCCAATTTTTGCAAAAAGATTTTGTTGACACAAAACTAGGGAACCATGGAGCTTGATCTGGCTAGCCTACCCACACTGACAGTAGTCCAGCTGAGGGGTGTGTGTACTGCAAGGGGGTTGCCTGCCACCACTGACCTCAGGAAGCATGTCGTGACTAAATCCCTGACAGCATGGGCTGAGGCCCAAGAAGTAAGCCCAGAGGAAGCTCCAGAGGAGGAAGAAGCTGGGGAGGATGCTAACTCCAACCACTCAGGGGAGGGAGGGCATCTGAGCCTAAGTGAGGATGAGGAAGACCGGTCCTCACTACACACAGTCACTAGGGTCATACCCAAAGCTAGTTGGGAGAAGGGGGTCCCTTCAGGAGGAGAGAACCTGTCCCTCGGGAAAGTGAGCTGGAGGCCCAGCTAGCATTTATAGCTTTGGAGGCAGAGAAGCTGGCCCTAGAAAAGAAAAAGTGGGCAAGGGAAGAGAAAAATAGGTGGTGGCAGCGACAGAGAAGCTGAGGTGTCCATGGGTGGAGGGTTTTGCCCCAGATTACCCAAGGGGGTCGTTCCTGCCTATGTAGAGGGGGATGACATAGATAAGTGGCTGGGGGCCTTTGAGAGGGCCCTCCAGATGAGGAGAGTTAAGCCTCAGTATTGGGTTTCACTTCTTTGGGAGTTGGTCCCCAACTCTGGGAAGGATAGGCTCCTAACCTTGAGGGGGGAGGAGGCAGATTCATACCCCAGTATGAAGAGATGCTTAACTAAAAGGTTTGGTCTGACCCCAGAGCAGTATAGGATGAAGTTCAGGGACACCCAGAAGGTTAATACCCAGTCTTGGGGTGACTTTGTAGACACCTCAGTTAAGACACTAGAGGGCTGGATTCATGTTAACAAAGTAAATACTTATGCAGGGTTATACAATCTGATCATGAGAGAACACATCTTGACCAATTGTATACAAGAAAGGTTACACCAGCATCTACTGGAGTCTAAGCTGACCAACCCTATAGAGCTGGGGGAAGGCAGCTGATGAGTGGTGGAGAACCAGGGTGGCTGTCAAGTCCCATGGGGGATACTCCAAGAAGGGGGGGTCAGGTCCCCAAAAAACCAAGGAGGGAGACGGTAAGCCCACCACAGAGATTCCCTCTGTACCCCAGAACCCTATGAAGGAGGAGAGTAAATCCCACTCCCACTACGACAAGCAGAGACAGGGAGACCCAGGGTTGAAAAAACTCTTGGACAGTAAGGCTTGCTTTGACTGTCAGCAGATAGGTCACTTCAGAGGAGATGCAGCCTGTCCAAAGAAGGTGGTTAGCACTGGGCTGTCCAGTGTAGCCATGGAGGAGGACTCCTCAGACGATGAAGTCCTCCTGGCATTGGGCTGGAAGACAAGACCAGATGGTAAGCTGGTGATCCCTGAGGGAGGGAGTAGGCACTTTTACTCCATTCAGGTGAATGGGATCCCTACCACTGGCCTGAGAGACACCTGTGCCAGTCACACTATAGTGAGTGACTGGTTAGTGACCCCCGACATGTATGTCCCAGGAGAGACCAGGAAAGTCAGGATAGCCACAGGGGTGGTCACCTCCAAACCTGTAGCCATAGTGCCTCTAGAGAGGGAGGGTATCCTTGGCTGGTTTAGGGTGGTAGTCAGTGCTGACCTCCCCTCTAGATTGTATCCTGGGCAATGACCCCCCAGGGGTGAGTCTGGTTCCAGATGGGGCAGTTGCACAGGGGGCCCACAAGCCAAAGTCCTGGGGAGTCTGTCCCCACAGTTAGGAGACAGAGGTCCCCAAAAATAGGAAAGAAGAAAAGGAAGGGTGGGCCACACTTAAAGAGAGTTCCACGGAGCACAAGGCCTTCTGCCCCAGTAGAGGGGGGAGCCCAGAGTTGGCAATGGTGAGGCCTCACCTGACCCCAAGGAAGTCCTGAGTAGTCTGGCAGCTGTCCAGATGCAGAATGTTGCCCCTACACTGACAGAAGGGAGAGTGGAAGGAGGGTGTCTGCCACAGGAGGTGGCAGCCCCCCACTCTAGACAGCAAGAGGGGTGCCAGGACCCCACAGTTGCCTCTAAAGCAGCTCAGCCACCTGTCAGTGGAGAGCTTAGGTTGTGGTTCTGGGTACTCACAGCTGTCAGTAGCCTCTGCTGGGTGCTAGCCTTCCTGGCAGCACTGCACTTGGCCTGGGAGGCGGACCCCAGGGCCAAAAGCAAAGTCGGTCCCCTGACCTTGTTGGTCATGGTGGGGTTGCTCAAGTGTTGGGTGACCTCTTTGGGTAAGCTAGGTGTTGCCCTAGCAAAGTTAGGGGTGGGGGAGGTGGGCACCTCACTACCTAAGTTGGCAGAGAGAGAGGAGGAAGACACCCCTAGAGGGAAGTTTCAGTTTGAGATGGTTCCTTTCAGTGTTGGGATGGAGTCACTACCCAGAGGGAGTTACCATGGAACGAGGATGTAAGGCAGAATAGGCCCTGCAAAGGCACAGCCTGTTCTCTTCACTGTCTTCCTTGCCTGACAAGCCAGGAAGACTCTACCCGGGTTGGGCTGAGTCTCCTGGGCGTGTGGTCTGGGGGGGGGCTTTTGTGAAAGAACAGGGCTGAGTGCAGAGGCCCCCTAACTTTTTGCCCCCATTTTCCACTTTTTGCTGGTGTTTTCCTGACTCTGATGGTGCCCTGGGTACTGCTAACCAGTCCCAGGGCCTGTGCTCTGTGTAAAATCAGTATGCAAATTAGGCTAATTATAATTGGCTAAGTCAACCTACCTATAAGTCCCTAGTATATGGTAGGGCATGTAGGTTTAGGGACCCTAGCATAGGTAGTGCACCCATAGGTGCACTGCTGAGGTGTCCAGTGTCATTTTAAAGGCAGGCCTGCCTTGCTGGCTGCTTTTAAATTAAAGCTAATGCAAATTCGACTTTGGAATTAGAAGTAGTTCCAAAGTCTTAAACTACCTTATTTTTACATGTGAGTCACCCATAAGGTGTGCCTATGTGCCGCCCCTAGGGCTGGGTGCAATGTAACTTTAAGCAGGGACCTTATAAAAATAGGTTTATAAGCCCTGGTGATGTAAAACAGCCACATTTGTTTTTCCCTCATTGTAGTGAATGGCCTCCCTAGGCTAGAATGGGGAGACTTTATTTTAATTTTAAAAATCCCCTTCAGTAACAGATACAAGAAGTTTAGTATCAGATGCATTGTTATAATAAATCCCACAACTTCCAGTTGTGGGATTTTTTATAACTTGTTCAGGTAAAGAGTTTTAAACTTTACCTGAAAAGTTGCCAACTTCAGCCCTGCAGTGTTGTTGCTGCTGTGCTCTGATTGGCCAGCCTCTGGCAGCCTGGCTGGGCTGCCTTGATGAGGTGTGAAGTGGCCTGGCTCAGCACAAAGAGATGTGCCTGGGGGAGGAGATATCCCCCTCAGCAGATGGGGAAGCAGGAAGGGGGAGGGCTGCCAAACTGGTCTTCAAAGGCAGAGAAGGACATTTGGAGCAACCCAGCAACACCCTCACATCCTGCAAACACAGACAATTAGGTGTCCCCTTGATTAGATTATGAGAGGGCAGGAGAGGGGTGTGTTTAGTATTTCTAGCCACACCAGTGGGTGTGCTCAACCAGATTTAACCTCCAAAAATCACTTTCAGCCATGATGGATTTTTTTAGGAATGTTGCTCCCTGGGTTGATTTGTGCCACAGTTCCCAGGAAGTGGTCATCACAGGGGGAAGGACCCTGCCCCTGATTGGAGAACCAGGACCCCCTGTTTTTCACCCAGGAGCAAGGATAAAACTGGCAGACCTGCACCCACACCTCAGATCCCTATCAGATTCCAACAAGGAAGAACTACAGGAGAAGAAGGACTGCCCTGCTGGACCCCTGACCTGCACTGGACACTGCACTCTGGAGGACTCCACCAGCTGCACACTTGGGCTTCACCACTAAAAGGACTTTAATTGTCTTCTACAGCTTCAAGAAGGGACTCCCTGTTTGCTACAGGTACAAAGGAGCTGCCCAGACTCCCCTGCATCAAGTCCTGCAAGCAGAGCCCAGCTGACCAGCATCCAGTGGCCATTTGACGATTCTGACCAGGTACATTCTGGATATTGTAGCCCCAACTCCCAATGGAGCAACTCAGAGCTTGGATCAAGTTGTGAACACTTCAAGGATCCAAAAAGAACCTCGGGAAGAAGATCCAGAAGTTTGGAGACGTTTGGAGCAACTCAATAAGTTGAAGAGGTGTATTGTGTGAGTTGTAGTCCCAGACCCAAACCTTGGCTGGGGCTGTGGACCACTTTCCTGAAATCAGGAAACCCTTAGAAAAGCAAGTGTGACAGTGTTACCTTGTGGGTGGCCTGAAATCTGAACTTTGTCACTTTCCAGTGTGACCTTTTTTAACCCTTTGTGCGCTAGTTGCTTCTATGCACTAGAAAACATTAATTCTTTAAAAATTCATGTCTCCGGTTACCCTCATTCGATTGTAATCATTTTGGTGTCCTTTTAAAGATACATGTATAGTCTATTTTGATAAATTGGTGTTGGATTTCTATTGTGTTTTGTGTTTTACTTATTTACTATTTTGTTATTTTTAAGTACTTTACACACTTGTCTCCTACGTTAAGCCTTGGCGCTCATTGCCAGGCTACCAAGGATTGAGCTGGGTTTAATTTATTGAGACCTAACTGGACCTAAGTGGGGGTTATTGGCCTATTGTTAGGTGTTAGTACTTACCTCCCCTTACCAATAATCCACTTTCCAACACTGCATACACTGACATACCCAATGCAAAATAATGCATGCACTGACAAACTCGGGCCCACATGATTGCATACACTGACACACTCAGATGCACTCTGATGTATAAATTGAATACATCCAGAGACACATTAATACACACCCTAACACACCGAGCTACACACTGATGCATACACTGAGAGACCCATTCAGACACTAATGCACTAATGCAGAAACTAACAAAGCCAGTCATAAAGTAATGAATCTGGCTCTTGCACAATAGAAGAATTTAATAATTGGATTTCGACCTCTTTAGATGCTGTCTTACCCATAAAGATGGTCATTAGGAAGGCCATTCACAAGATTAATCCTTGGTTCACACCCCAATTGCTTCATCAAAAGAAGAAGTGTAAGCAACTTGAAAGAAAGTGGAGAAAGAACTATGACATAACTTTTAAAACTCAATATAGGGCGGCAATCAGGCTATTCCATGGGGAAATTAAATCAGCCCAGGCAGGATTCTACACATCTGAAATTGAGCAGTCCGCCAACTCTCCTAAAGAGATCTTCACGATCCTCAAAGAACTGACTCAGGATCCCTCAGTAGATAATCTAGTTGAGTCTAGCCCACAGAAAGGATTTGGCACATTTTTGTTAAAAAAAAATGCCAATATTTATTTAACCTTTTTGCCTAACCCCTCCCGAAATACAAAGTGTTATTCAGAGACCAATTCTCAACCTCTCAGAACTACCTTTGCCTCCTTCCAGCCTATAAGTGAAGCTTTAGTCATCAAATATCTGTATACTATAAAATCTGGATCCCCTTTGGACCCCGCTCCCCTGCATGTTTTATCCCTGGTCTCAACCATAATCTCTCCAGTTTTAAATGATATTCTTAAACAGATCCTAACTTTTGGTCGTGTATCACAGCCCCTGAAACATGCAGTTGTTAAACCTCTATTAAAAAAAAAAACAAGCTTGATCCCTATCTCCTTTCGAACTATAGGCCAATTGCCCTCCTTCCTATTGTATCAAAGATTATGGAAAAACATATCAATAAGCAATTAACAGGTTTTCTGGAAGACCACAAGCTTCTCCACCCTTCACAAATGGGATTTAGACCACAGCATAGTACAGAGTCAGCACTGCTAGCTGTTGTGGAAGATACTAGGAAACTATTAGATTCAGGTGGACTTGCAGCCATCATTTTACTTGATCTCAGTGCTGCTTTCGACACGGTGGATCATGACCTATTACTATTAATTGAGGGTACAACATTAAGATGGTTCTCATCATTCTTGGAAAATAGAACCTTCCAAGTTCTGGACCGGACTTATTTTTTCAATGCATTTCCCCTCACCTGCAGGGTCCCTCAGGGCTCTTCGTTGAGTCCCACTCTTTTTAATATTTATATGCTTCCTCTAGCCAAAATTGTTGAACCACATGGTCTTTCCTTGGTGTCATACTCAGACGACACCCAGCTGGTAGTATCCCTTTCTAATACCAGCCTCATCTCTCAATCTCTCTGACCACTACTAACAAGAAACAGGATCGAACACACGACTGTTGGACTTATCATGGTCCTTGTACAAACCTTGATTCATTACCAAGGTGTACCGTTAAATATATATTGATATACCCACACATGTGATAAGCAACTTCTACACCAAATATAACAAGACGACCATATTGTGACACAGATCAAATAACTTACAGTCTTTGATGAGCCTTGAAAAAGTTGTTTTCACGCCAAAACACTTGTCGGCTGTATATACATGGATTGGTACAACGTTTGCTGTTTTCATTGAATACCCAAGAAGAATAAAGGACTTACATTTGGAATGCTTGGATGTGCCGTGGTTCTTTCAACTTAATTCACTCATTGTGGACCTTCGGGATCACAATCTACACACCTTGCGGCTGGGTGTGGAGCCACTCTGGCACTCTGTATATTATATATGTCTAACTGTCAATAATATGTATTTTTTTGGATTTTAATACCAGCAAAGAAGAACAATTTTTTGGAAGTGCGCACCATCTTAGTACACAGCCACTGGCTATCTCTATGTTCTCAATCTAATCTATTGGCATGTCTTGCTGATATTACCAGATGGATGACCATCTCTAAGCTTAAATTGAACGATGAGAAATCTGAAATAATGATAGTTGGAAACCCAGCCCTTTTGAAATCTCCTTCTCTGGTTCTTAAGGATTTTAAAAATCTTCCTTCACCTAAGGAAAACATAAAAAGCCTGGGTTTCTGGCTGGATTCGCGCCTTCGGATGGACAGTCAATCTAAAAATCTTGATGCATCCTGTTTCGGCATGTTGAGATCCCTGAGGAAAATTCTTAACATTCTCCCTTTTATTGCCAGAAGACTTATCATTCAAGCTTTGATTTTGTCTTGTCTAGACTATGGCAACTCGCTCTTCCTCAGCTCTCCAAACTATGTAATAAAGAGACTGCAGGTTGTGCAGAATGCCGCTGCACACCTGCTCATGAATACACCCAGACAGCTATCAGCCAAACCAGCATTGGCTTCTCTTCACTGGCTCCAAATTAAGCATCAGATCAATTTTAAGGCTATCTGCATGACCCACAAAGCTCTCCATAATAAAGGTCCCATGTTTCTCAGGAAGAATATCACGCCCTATGTCCCTCAGAGGGCACTCAGTTCTTCTTCTTCCTCTTTGGTGACCATACCATGTTTTAAGCAAGTAATCTGGGGAGGTAGATCTTTCTTAGTCAAAGCCGCATATCTGTGGAATTCGCTTCCTCTGGATCTCCGGCAAGAGCAATTAGAATCAGTATTCCGGAAGAAGCTGAAGACATTCCTGTTCACAGCATAGATCTTGTTTAAAGTTTAATCTTCCTCTTAGCGCTGGGAAGCCTTCGGATAGCCATGCTCTCTATAAATACATTAAATTAAATTAAATAGTATTGATTCCATTCAAACATACAGGTAGACACAATCATATACATCAACATACCCAGGATCAGATTTACACATACAGCAACACACCCATCGTCACAATTATAGATAGATTGAGACACCTAGACTGAAACTGCTAAATAAGCTTATACATGGAAATGAAAAGTTATATATTGACTCACACAGATATGGAAATACTGATGATTAATAAAGAATCAAACATGGGTCTTTGTTCAATTAAGTCTTGGTTCTAACAAGAACCATTTTTTGTGGTTGTTGATAGAACAAGTTTTTTTTTTATTTCCTTTTTTTTCAGAAAATGTACTGGACACTTGGGAGAAACTTAAATGCAATACTTTTGCATTATGAAAGCACAACAGTGTGCAATAACAGCTAGTGTGAAGAAAAACCTTGTGAAAAAAATAGCGACAGTGGTTTTTGACCTGCAAAAAGAAGTTGTTGAAATGTTTAACTTTTGCAACCACAAGACTATGGTAGATCCTGCAGGATGTTACCATTTGACCTAATTTGGTGCTGGTGGCTGGCATACTAATTTTTAAAAAAATATTATCACAAATCCACAGATCTGAACCGCGGACTCATTCCAGTCACATGATCAGAATGGAAACTACAGAGCTTCACCGCTCTGCTATTCAGAACCATGGATCATGCACCAGTTCCAAAATTAAATTAAAAAAATAATAATAGTATAATACTACTTCAGAACTATGTAAATACTGAATAAAGTATAAAACAGTATCAGCAGCACTTTTATAAGAAGGATTGGGCTCTTACATTCAGTTTGCAACACTGTATATGTTTGGTGTATTTCATTGTTGCAGAGAGTTTAATGAAAGGATTCCTAACACCTTTCCCCCCTGCCATCTGGGGTTAATATCTAAGTATGTATGAGAAAAAAGTTATAATTACCTAAAAAAAAAAAACATTACACACAAGTTATAGTTTTGAAATACACTTAAACAAACCTTAGAAGCTCCATAAAAATACAAAAGTTTAAAGAGATATTAAAGTTAGGAAATAGAATGAAACAAATCTTAGAAATTCACTGAAAAAAACAAAGATTACAGGGACATTATAGTTAGCAAATAGAACAAAAAAAAACCTTAGAAATTCACTGATAAAAACAAAGGTTACAGGTACTTTATAGATAGTCAATAGAATAAAAAAATGTAGAAATTCACTGAAAAAATCAAAGGTTACATGGACGGTACAGTTAGGTTCTGAATTTACTTGTACACAATCGTAGAAATTCTGCAGTTATGTTTACCTGAGCTAACTTTATCTTGTGCTCCGTAATGCACTGATTAATACCTCACCTATTACATCACTCATGACATGGTCAGTTACATCACTGATGACATCACTGAAGACATCTCATATGACATCACAGAAGACGTCACTGATGACATCATCAGTGAGTGTAAATGGTTGTATCGATATGTGACTGGGTGTGTGAGTGGGTCTATGGATGAATTAGTCTATCTATCTATCTATCTATCTATCTATCTATCTATCTATCTATCTATCTATCTATCTATCTATCTATCTATCTATCTATCTATCTATCTATCTGTCTGTCTGTCTGTCTGTCTGTCTGTCTGTCTGTCTGTCTATCTATCTATCTATCTATCTATCTATCTATCTATCTATCTACCTAATATATATAAACTACAAATAGTTTCACTATACTTGTAAATTATACATATATTTACATTTATATATATCCGTCAGTAGAAGGCTTTGGTGCTGAAACGCGTTATGATTCTTCTCATCTAAATGCACGCTTTTGAATTTTCATTCTACGAAATAAATAAAATTTTTGAGGTGGAAATACTCACATGACAGACTTGGTTGTGCTGCCGTTTTTCTCACACAGCCTGCGTGGATATACAGAGCTATGGCGTTTTACTGAGGGGATGTACTGTGCACGAGGCAAAGGGAGTTGAGCCAATAATATATATATATATATATATATATATATATATATATATATATTTATATATACACACACACATACACATATAGATTTTCAAAATAAAAATTTTCTATTGCCTAGTGGCAGTCACCACCGGGTAGTCATAGTTGGGATTGCTTTTCCATCAAGATGCTGTTCTTTTGGTTTGCTAATGACTTTAGTGCCATTTAACAAATCTCCACAAGATGTTCCAAAAAATAAAAGCAAATTCACTTCAGCTCTTTCCTGGAAAGTTTTGGGGTGATTCATCAAGAGGGAGGGCAAGAAAAAAGGGGGGGTTGGGTCCTAAAAGCAACTTTCCCAATGGATTTTCCACAGACTTCTCCAGGCAAGGCTGCAGCAAAAACTGCTGAATGGAATTACACCAAATTTGACAGGAAGCTAGATCTTGGTACGCAGATTGAACTTTTTGTGATTTGGTGTATGTCCGTACAGTAGTTTTTTCGAAGTTTAGGTTTAAAAATATTTATATATCTGGACGGTTTGTTCCATGAGGTCCTGGGACCTCATCCCCCGTGGTCTGGTGTATTAAATGAAGGTGAGGGCAAGGCCCCCTCCCCAAGATGTGTTTTTCCCCAGGGACCCCATCTCCCCGGCCCATTGCATTTGTTAAGGGAAGGAGAGCCCCTGTCCCCTTTTAAAATAACAGCCACGGGGGATGTGGTCCCCTGGGCCAAAAATGGCTCCGGGAGAGAAGCCATGAACCCCCTCCCTTTTTTCAAATGGATTGGGTTCCAGAGGATGGGGTTTCTGAGGCTCAAGATAGCTTGGGAGGGGTGCCACAATCCCCATTTCTTGTTTAATTGTATTTGGCCTTTCGGATGGAGTCCCTAGGGCCTTTTAAGGCTTGTTATGTTGGGCCACACTGCCACATCGCCTTTTTATTGGAATTGGCCTCAAGAATGGGGTCCCTGGAGCCAAATAAGGCTCAATATATATACATTGTCCTCGGGGTATGGGGTCCCTGTGGCCTGAAGTCCAACACCATGCCATGCTTGCCAAAGACTGTGTGTGGCAAGTGGTTGGCAGCCTGCTGGGGTTATACACAGGGCCTGATGGCAGGCCAAGCCCTATTGCCAACCCCCTGCAGCACATGGCCAAAGGTTGTGAGCAGCTTGTGATCGGGTGCCTGTGGGGGGGTGCCGTAGGGCCTGGTTGCAGGCCCCATCCACTTTTCATTGGAACTGGCCCAGAGAAGGGATCCCTGGAGCCAAATAGGGCTCAAGAAGAGGGAATGCATGCCCACCTTACCCTCCCTGGTGCTCAAAGGCCAACCCTACACAGCGCACACCAAATGCTTAGTATGGTGTGGGGTTGGCAGCCTGTCGAGGGTTTGGACACAGGGCCGGGGGACAGGCCAAGCCCCATGGCCAACCCCATGCTGTGCACTGGTAAATGCTCTGTGCAGCATGGGGTAGGCAGCTTGCTCAGGGTTTGGCCACAGGGCCTGGCAGCAGGCCAAGACCTGTGGCCAACCCCATGCTGAGCATGTCCAAAGGCTGTGCACAACTTGTGGTCATGCAATATGGTAAATGTATCCATATAGTTTATAGATAGAGTAGCACAAAGAGAATTACACAGTGATTTGTTCTCTGTATTGGAGTGTGAATGCTTTTTAATTCTAGTGTATAGCATCCATGTTCACAATTTGTAGTGGATATTACATTGCATACGATCAAAGTTCCTATTACATTATAATTACAAAATGTGAGATCTAATGTGAATATTAGCAATTTATGAGGGTACATTTGTGAGAATGTAGCATATCTGTCTCAAACAGGCGTTTCCACCACACTTCATTTGTCCCATTTCTATGCCGATTAACTGCTTGGTATATATGGTTCATGATTGGAAGATATGTGCACGTGGTCAAGGCTGTGAATTCAGCCGAAATGTGTTATTTTTGTGTTTGATCAAAACTGTCCGAAAAAGTACTTTCCTTGTGTCCAGAGTGTGCGTTTTACTTTTTAGATTGTTGTGAATTTGGAATCCGGTTTGATATGCCGATTCACGCGCCACCCTATATATATATATATATATATGTATACATACATAAATATATATATATACATAGATATATATACATATATACATACATATCTACATATCTATATAAACACATATATATATATATATATATATATATATATATATATATATATACATAGTATTAAGTATACAGTATATATACAGTATATATATATATATATATATATATATATATATATATATATATATATGTGTATATATATATATATTAAAGTAGCCATTCCTTGCAAGGAAGAAGGAAAAGTCACGACACCTCCAGCCAGTTGCAAAAAGTTTACTGTCACACAGAACGTTCTGTCTTGCAACGCTACTTTATTATTCATGGAATTCCCGAATCCATGGTCGGACCGCCACGTGAAGAGCCTCGGTATCTCGGGAATAGCTGGGTGAAGTCATATATATATATATATATATATATACATATATATATAAATATATATTTACTGAAAAAAAGGTTACAGGGACGTTATACTTAAGTTCTGAATTTACTCGTACATAAACATAGAAATTCAGCAGTTATAGTTAGAGTGCTTTTAAGTAACTATACCTCGCGCCCTTAAGGTAACTTTAAATTGCACCCTTGCCTTGCGCAACAAGAATCACTGCAACACTTTTTGGGGACAATTTTGTGAAGAATTGTCAAACAGTGACAAAGATGTGGGCAATTAAAAAAAAGCTTGGTCCTAACTATAACTAGCCAGTGGTTCTTGTTTTTAATTGTATAATGAATCAGATACAACCAACACCAACACGTTTCCACCCACAAGGTCTTGATTACTGTACAGAGTGATCTATTCCTTACAATTTATACTTTTCTCCACCATATACCTTTATGTGGCATTTTTGGAAATGTAATATCAGTTTTTTTATCAAACCAATATAAAAACACCAAAAAGTTATTACTGTATCAACCCTCATACATATTTACACCTACATTATATACATATTTGGCCAATTGTGTCCAACAATTGAGATATTTTGAAATCAAGAAATATCATTAGATTAAAAACTGATACCCCATTTGGGATCAATGGCGATGAGGAGTTGTATTGCCATTTATAGAGAAAGATATGGGTCATGGAGAATAATATAGAAGACAATCTAAATATTAAGGATCATCAAGAGATATGTCTGCACTGCTCAATGAAAATGGGTAGTAGACCCCCATGGAAACCTTGCCTTGCAATAAGAATTGAGGGAAACGGATTTGGCAGCCCTAAGATGATGTAAATTATAAATGATACATAGTAATTGCCAGACAAAATTGCTCATGTCCTCATTTACTTAACGTTGATATAAAACCCTTGGTTAAGGAATTGTTCAACCGAGGCTGCCATATAGTTATAGATAATTATGGTGAGGATTCCTCACTAATATTTCATCTGGATGTCACTCATTTGGCACAGACACATTTTCAAGACCCAAGAGACTTCTTATTCATTAGATGGAACTAAACCAGTTAAAATTAAACACTGAAAAGATGAAGTAGTCTTACTTGGCAACAAATCTTGGGTTTGGAATTTACACTATTGGCCTAGTGAATTAGTCCTGCTCCTCTTCCCCTCAATGGCGGCCAAGGGCTTGGGTGAAATGATGGAAGGGAATCTTTCAATGGGATCCAAGTGAACTCTGTGATATCTAAATGTTCACTTCTTTTAAAAATGTTGAGAAAAAATGCTCCTTTCATAACCATTGAATCATTTAAGATGATTGTTATAGAAGCCATTAAATCCAGGTTGGACTATGCAAAGGGAATTTATGCAGGTTGACCGAGTACTGTTTCTACACAAACTTCCTGTGATACAGAATAAAGCAACTGGGCTGGATTTGAGTGTCATCAGGCATACGTTACTCCTTTCTTGAAAAAGCTTTGCTGGCTTCCTGTTAAAAAATGGACGCAATTTAAACTCTGTTACATTGTCTTTAAGACCTTTAACAACTTTGTTTTTTTAGAAATGAATTTCAGATAAAATCAAAACATGTTCTGTATGCAACCTAAATCCTACAGACATCAACTCATTAACTGTTTCAAAATATCGGAAGAGTAGATCAGGAGGCCGCAAGCTTGTCACTCCTAGCTGGAATATCCTGCCAAAGGCAATCCGCAAAGCTGTTGATGCTCTTTCCTTTTGGAAAAGTCTGAAGGACTGGCTTTTCAAAGAAGCATATGAGATTTAACTGAGACGACCTATCACCCTCTCACAAGTTATTAATCCAGTGCCACGAGACCTATGGTGAATGTGAGCTTTGTAGGTTCCTCACACTACATAACATGTATATTTTGGTTAATTCTTCCTTTTAAGCTATTGCTAATATTTTCAAATTAATGTATTTTAAAAATGGTTTAATTATTGTTTTGCTTTTCAAATATCACTTATCTAAATTTGTATACATCTATCTGCATATGCATTGTTATTATCACTTATTAAAACTACTTCTGTTCAATTATCTTATTATTTTTTAATGTAATACTTAAAATAAATTAGGTATAATGGTATATTTATAATAGGATTTCAATATGCTTACTTTCTTTGTTCCATGATTTTTTTAACATGATATTTTAGTATCTTACATTCAAAGCATATAAACTGAATATTTGGTATGTGATATTTTTAACACAATGTTCTGGTAAATCGATATTGCTGTTGATATTCTGTTTTACAGCTTTATTTAAAGTCGTTTTCTGTAAACCTCAGTGTGCAAAATAACTACACTGCTAGACAAATGAAGAATTATATTTTTGGACCTTTATCACATTTAGGGCCTCATTACAAGGACCGCCAGGGCTGTTTTGGAGATTGTACCGCCAACAGGCTGGTGGTACAATCTTGCGGATTACGACCGCGTCGCACCGCCGGGACCGGCGGTTTACCGCCATGGTTGTCCCGGCGGTTTTAATCCAGGGGATTACGAGTCCCCTTCCTGCAAGCCTGTCCATGGCAGTAGAGACCGCCATGGAAAGGCTGGTGGGAAGGTGAGTCGGGGGCCCCTGGGGGCCCCTGCACTGCCCATGCACTTGGCATGGGCAGTGCAGGGGCCCCCAGGCACATCCCCACACTGCTTTTCACTGTCTGCACAGCAGACAGTGAAAAGCGTAATGGGTGCAGCTGCACCCGTCGCACGGCTGCAACACCGCTGGCTCCATTAGGAGCCGGTCCAGCGGGGATGTCAAAATGGGCACGGCGGGAGTGTGGCGGGAGAGGCCCTTAGTCTTAAGTCACATTGCTTGCTTGGCTCTCGTGTCATTTGTGAGAAGTCCTTGGATTCTTTCACTCAACTCATAGCTATTGTAGATGTAGCTGCTCCTCCATGCTCTTCTCCTGTGCAATTGTTCAGGGCCATACCTGCAGCGTGATGGTTCTGCACTAAGTCCTCTTTTGTTCGCCTAATCATATTGTGCCACCTTTTTTTGAACTCATCAACTGCTTTAGGTATTGGGGCAGCCACACTGAACTCATCAAGAATCCATGAACAAAGGGCTGCCTTCTGGGCAGTTGATCTATGGATGCAAATAGCTTATTTCGATTTGTTGTGACCGCACTCACTAATATATCCACCTCCTCATCCATGGATTTAATTTTGCACTTCCCTTGGATCTCCTGGCTTCCACAGGCTTATCATTGCTCCTTGTCCCTCTTAGCTATGGCAGCCTTGTGTTCCTCTGATAAATGTGGTTTTGCACATTTTTGCAATTACATTTTGTCTTTACGTGAAACAGCATATAGCCATGCTCATGCAGCATTGCATGTAGTTGCATTGTGCCCAGGCGGCAAGTTGTATTATTGCTGCCTGACACGTTACAGGTGTAATGTTGCATTAGTTTTTCCTATGTGTAGAAACCTTCATAGCTTTTTTGACACTGTCACTGTGCTGAGTAGACTTTAGTAAATGTGGGCCCTAATGCAAAATATCAACCAATTTTTGCTATACAACTGCATTAGCCATCACGATATAGAAACACAGCTGACATAAGCTTACTAACACCAATTAGATTAAATTTGAAAGTTATTAGTCATTGACAAAAAAAGTGAAATTTTTCCCCAATAGTCTTAGGCTTGGTTTGGAGAAAATCTATTTATGTCACAGATAGCCATTAATTGTTTTGGATTTCCTTGTAATTTTCAAATTACTCACAAGCAAAATAACTTTCACATGTCTAAATGTGACAAACTACTTTGCAAAGTGAATACATAATTATTTTTTATTTTTTTTCAGAGAAATATTTTCCCTGTGGAGAAACACCTTTTCCTGCACCATTGAAATTAGTCTACCATAGAGTGATGTGAATACTTACAAATCTACACGTTAATCGATGTCCACCTTCATAGACAAGCATACCCTGCTGGAACAAATAAAATATGCCACTTAGGCCCATATTTATACTTTTTTAGCGCCACATTTGTGTAATTTTTTATGTAAAAGCGGCGCAAACGTGCAAAATACAATTATATTTTGTACGTTTGCGCCGTTTTGGTGTCAAAAAGTGGCGAAAATACGGCGCAAAAAAAGTATAAATATGGGCCCTAGGCCCATATTTATACTTTTTGATGCACAACTGCGCCAACGCAGTTGTGCGTCAAGAACTTTACCGCCGGATAACGTCATTCCAACGCGCCATGCGGGCGCTTTATTTAAGAAATGATGTTAGCCGGCGCTGCGGACTGGTCTGAGTCAAAAAAAATGACTCACACCAGGCAGCGCCGGCATAGGGGAAAATAGGGGTTGAAAATCATGCCTCAAACCGGACTTGCGCCATTTTATTTTACGCACAATCCCCATTGACATGACTCCTGTCTTAGCAAAGACAGGAGTCATGCCCCCTTGCCCAATGGCCATGCCCAGGGGACTTCTGTCCCCTGGGCATGGTCATTGGGCATAGTGGCATGTAGGGGGGCCCAAATTAGGCCCCCCTATGCCACTTTAAAAAAGCTTTAAAAAATACTTACCTGAACTTACCTTTACTTACCTGGGATGGGTCCCCCCATCCATGGGTGTCCTCCAGGGGTGGGCGAGGGTGGCAGGGGGTGTCCCTGGGGGCAGGGGAGGGCACCACTGGACTCCTTCCGAGCCCACAGATCCCTTAACCACTGCCCTGACCCAGGCGTTAAAAAACAGCGCACAACAGGCTGTGCGCTGTTTTTTAAGGCCCACCCCCTCCTGTGCGTCAAAATGACGCTGGGGTATAAATAAGGCGCACAGGCCTTAAAGTCATTTTTTGGAAGGGAACGCCTACCTTGCAAATGATTAACGCAAGGTGGGTTGCTGCATCCAAAAAATGACGCACACGGCGGGATTTTGACATCCGCGGGCTCGGGCGTCAAAGTTTAAATATGGGGCAAGGTTTGCGCCTAATGTGCGTCACAATTGTTGACACACATTCGGCGCAGACAGAGTATAAATATGCCCCTTGGTGTTTTATAAGAGGTCATGAGGAGATTCTGAGTGGTTGGAAATACTGTCTCCGGCCAGTATCTCCTCATGGAGAACACCTATTAGGATTTATACCCCTCAAAATGAGGAACAGCTATGTGGAAGATTTACAATGCAGAGCCCTATTTTTAAAGCATTAATGTTTTTTTCCATTTATCACCTGGCTAAGCAAGGGGTAAATGGATGCAGTGACTTCCCTGCTGAGTAGGGAGGGGAAGGTAGTGGAAGGACGGGGGTCTGAGAGTATAGGGGTGGAAAAGGGAAGAATACTTTTGGCTAGGGGGGTAAGTATAATGGAAAAGATTCTCAGGGACTAGGAGGCAAAATGTGGCTGCTGTTGCAGCCAAAGCATCATGCAATTTGACAAGCAAAAGAGGAACAGGAACACCAGGTCAGTCATAAATTGGTGAAAGGAAATTCTATAAGATAATTCCGCTTTTCCTGACTCGTAAACACTGCCCTAATTGTGTAACATTACATGTATGCTAATATATATTTGAGTATAAATTTACGTTTTGGTAATGTGGGTATTTACACAATTTCAGTTTATGTGCACACACTCCTTTGCAAATCAGCCCCTTGATCTTGGTATCCAAATGACATTTTTCACAAAGAAACTTCACAGTCTGCATTTTTTTCTTTGGTCCTGACCATGAGTGCACCAGTGGAGAACCCAAAGTTTATTACAACCGCTAAAAGCCTACACCTTACTATGTTTTGAATACTGTAAGTTTGCACATCGCAAGTTGAGCTCTTGCAAATGAGATATTACATGTAGATCGTTGTGCTTTTCACTCCAAAATATTCATACCCCAGTATTTGTGGGTATTTCACCTGGTAGAATATTAGGACATCAAGCATCTACCTCCCTGGGGAAAACGTCAGGTCTACAATTGCCAGTTGCAATGCATTCCTCATCCCAATCGACAGTGGTCAGAAGTTTCCGTTGCATTTGTAATCGGGGCATTTGTGTGCTAATGTCGCTTTTGCTTTTTGATATTTAGCAAGCACAAGTGAAATTGCCAGCGAACGATGGCTTGATAAATGACACTCCCCAGGATTCCTGCTCCTGGACTTGGCCCAGAGTGATCACCAGAACACTGCAAAATACATCGTTTTATAGAGCTGATGAAAATCAAAGATTGGATTAGTGTGGAGGTCAGAAATGAGCAGACAGCTGTGTAACGCACTCCTTATGAGGAACAGCTAACTGAATGTTGAATCCTGGAAGTGCAGTTAAAAATGTGACCGAGCTCCCAAAGGAAGCTAAATCAGAAATGGTGGATTTACATTTTCTGTTATACTAAGAGCCACGTTGTGCTTGTTGTGTGTGGAAAGTGCATGAACCCGTGCACTCTTTTATATTATACTTGTGTGGACAGATTTCTGTGCATGGCAATAGTTCCCTCGGTATAGGTCTTTTCATTAACCAGCTCGTTTGAATTGATATATACAGGAGATATGGGATTAGTTGTTCAACAATTTACAACCCCAAAATTTATGAGCGCAATTTAAACTCACAAGTGCCCCATTCTGTTTGGAGAGTTTTTCTTCAGTAGCCGGATGAGTAATGATGTGGCTGGAAACGATAGCGAATGCAGCTGTCTGAAAAATAAGAATAAAAGAAAACATTGAGGGTCTGCTTAAAACATGAGAATCGTTCACATAGTTAAGGGATTGTGTTCAGTTATTTTCTGAAATGCCGAGTTGATGTGTACTTTACCTCATATTTTGTTTTCTCCCCTGTTAAAATCATTAGCACCACACTCAACGTTAGTCCCATTGTGTACCTTGTATAGAACATCAGATACTTAGCTTAAGAGAAACAAATGATGAAGAATATCCATAGAAATGTATTTCTTAAAATTTTACTCCACTAAATTCGAGTGACTGAAATGTTCTCTCTCTCTCTCACTCACTCCCCGACCACCCCCCAAAAAAGATCGAATGTAGGAAGGTATCGTCAACAAGCAACCTGCACTCCTTGGTTGCATACGCTAAGCAATAATTGGGTTTTGTCCGAATTACCAATTTAGTTGCTTTCTTATGGATGTATTTATCATGCTACTTGCAATTTGACCTTTCATTTACCACATTTTTTATGCGGATCAGGGCCCCAGCATGGTGTTCTCGACTTACTGGGCTATGAAAGAAAGTGACTCGATTGCCAAGGATATTTACATGGGGGCTAGAAGTTCTCCTGTATGAGGTTTGTAGGGATGTTGGCAGTCGCGGCTTGCAGGGCTACCAGGGGGTGGCGTGGTGATGGGGGAGTGGTGCCCGGGGGGCAATTTGAGAACATTGATAATATTAAAAAATTAAAAAACTTACCTGCACGCCTTGCCGCGCCACCGATCCTCTGTCAGCAGCAGGCAGGCACAGGCTCCCAGACTGCCCTACGGCCAATCCTGACGCTGCTCAGAGCAGCATTAGGATTGGCTGGGAGCACCCAGCCAGGGCACTCCCAGGCAGATTGGGAGCCTGCGCCTGCTCTCCAGCCCGCCAACACAGTGCTGGGCTAGAGAGAGCACAGTACGCATGTGTGTTTGGCCGGCCCGAGGCAGCGCACAGTGCACTCCCCTCACTGTTCGTTACCCCCAATGCCCCGCCCCTTTAACAATGAAAGAATAATAAGCATAGGTTACTATCCTTTCATTGTTAAAGGATTTGCAGCGGTTGCTGCTGGTGGGGGGGGCAACACTCCTCCGCCATAGCCGAGGAACTGCCACTGGACATTGGGTTATTTTAGGTAACCACGTGCCAGCATTTGGATACAAATAACTATGATTTAAAAACAATTGTGCAGAGCATTTTGGACACTATTGGACACTATCACAAAAGGAATTTTTATGGAAATGTTATCAGTGTTCAAAAAATGCAGTAAAAGCTGTACTTAACAGTGCACTGGATCATAAGCTCTAGTCTTATCAGGTCAGAATACAACACTTTTTGCTTTGGGTAGTGTTGGGGCTTTATTGCAGTAATGCAAAGCAAATTACATCAGTAGCATATCTCAAAATGTGGATACAATTATAAATTAAATGTAAAATGAGAAAGGGTTTTAAGTATCTCACTTAAGAACATTTAGGAACAGTATTTAGAAAAATGCTTTTAAACCACACGTGACCAAGGTGCAGATGCACTAATATTTAGAACAGCGATTTCCTACCCATGATCTTCTGTGAATCGCAATTTTCTTCTTGCTATTCCTAACGTATGAAAGTTTGAAATTAAAATGAGTGAATCCTAGTGGGTCGCAAATCAACCTACCTCACGAATATTAATGAGGTGGGTGTCACTACCACCTGTTCTTAAAAACATTTGTTTTTATATTTTCATACTGGAAGAGGTCCCATGGAAACCCTTTCCCATTTGTGCATGAGTACTGTTAAAGCAGAAAACTCAGATATATTTTAGGTATAACAAACTAGATAGCGGATTTCACTCTTTAGGTCGATGGACCTTCTGTGCTGCTTCAAAGAAAACGGCAAAGACATAAAGTCAATTGCTAAAGAATATAATAGACATTATTATAAAGCCAATAAAGAACACACTATGATCAATGTGACCATGAATAACCACACCAGTTTATTAAGAACTTAAATTGTTTATTTCCCTATATTAACAAAGCTAAGGTCATGAATATTAATCTCAAAATCAATTGATACATGTAAAGAAACAATATAGGCTGATTGAGTTGGTGAATGAATATAAGCTTAATAAATGCCATGAGAATTGTTATTTTGATAGAGACTACACAAATTAATAGCAAAAGTATCTGAGCAAGAGAAATTGAATACATTGAATCAATAAAACAAATGTCAATGACCGTTCATAAGTATGAGAGTAATACCTCACTAACCACTGATTAGCATCAGCATGGTGGGCTTCTTGCAAAGGTTTAATAGCACAAATTTGGGGAAAAAAACACTTAACTATGGCACTATAAAAATAAGCAGCAGATTGGTACCTGTAAAACAAAAGACAAAGAACAAGACATTATATTACATAATTACCTATCCTAATGGAACAGCAAACAGTTCAGCTTCATCGAGGGGACAGCAACATCAGAAACAGAACAGGAATAAGGAAAGGGGAAAATGGTTGAGTAGTTTAGACTATAATGTACCTAAACCATCAAATTATTAGTTCATCATAGAACTGGAAAGTTAAACTCTGAACATAATAAAATACCAAATATCAGTAAACTACCCGGCTAAAGAATATCTCCAAAATAATGATAATCCCAAAGGTGAATGGCAAAGAATCGCAAAGAATGGACCCAAAGAAAATAATCCCTGATGGTGTAGTCTTGTTATATTAAAAGACAATAAAACTTTCTATTGGACAAGAGAGTCAGACAAAGAAAGAACAACCAATTACAAGGACATTAGATATCGATATTACATTCTAAGTTTCTCTTTTAGACATTCACATGGCTCAGTTTGGATGTGCCTCCATACACGTATTCCCAAATGTATACAAAAGTATCCTAGTAGGTTTCTTCGGTCTAGTTTCAATGAATAGAGCTAGTCAAAAAACTGTCATGAAGTCATAAGAACGGAGTACACTAGAAACATTGAATACAGATAACATTGCACAGTGGCCTTGCTCAGCTTCAGGCCCAGCATAGAACAAGAAAATACTCGTATTATTTCAGAAAATTAATTCTACAGAAGATAATTTAACTCCGAACCTTACTGAAACTTTTCACAGGTAGTTTTCGTGTAGGCCTTACGTTTGATGGTGGCCAAGTTAACAAGCACATTATGCGCGAAACATAAAATGTAATATGTAATGATTTATATATTGAAATATAAGTATAATTACATATGAGGAAACTATTAGTTAAAAAATGATGCACTCACAATCCCTCCTCTGATGACTATTAATGTCATCACACAAAAACCAACATACATTTATTCATTTCAATGCATGTTTTTTAAAACCTAGTTTCTTGCACATCTCTGTACATTTTCTTTCTCCTCGAATTTTCTCCATATAATTTTCCCATTTGAAATTCTACCCTCCTCTGATTCTTTTCAAACCTGTCTTCTATTGACCATTTGAAACAATTTGTACATTACATCCCCCATATTCCAATTAGGCAAAACACAATAATTGAAATCCATTTTACTAATTTTAATATAATACCTTCTCCCAGGTTGCCAATCCAATTTCCCACTGACCCAATTCCCTTGCCAGCCTTATCCCATTTAGTAGTTTCAGTTAATACTTTTAGTTCAGAATCATGTTGCGTTAGACTGTTAATCAAGCTTCTAACTACTTTGCTATTGTCCGGTATGTATGAACAACAGTGTCAGGGACCTAGCAATTTACAAACTCCGCCCTCCTTTGCTAAGAGAATGTCTCACACAAGGCGGTTCTGAAGAGTCCTAGCTCTTGTTGCAGCCATTTCAGTGTCTAAGAGGAGAATAGCTCTTGAAAAATCCATTAACATGTTATCCACTACTGTTGACAAACTCTGTATTTTCATTAAATTTGGAACAACTCCCACTGAACGAATTATTGCTCCAAATACATGTCTACGTTGTAATTCTGTCAATTTAAGAAATTTCTTAAGTCATCAAGTTGGTACATTTTCGGGAAGACTATTCCCAAATAATATGTGCCATACTATCCTCTAGAAAGACAGTAATGTGCATTTTTTCCACAAATGTAATAGATACCAGGCATTGCTGGATCTTGACCATTCAACATAAATGTGCATTTACTCTGAAGCAAAAACACATGCCTACATTCACTCATTCCCACATATATTCTTATCAAAATAAGATTGCGGCTTATATATACAAAGCTTGCCTACATGTTGTGCATCTAAAGCTAACCTCCCTTCTTTAGTGATGTCAGTATAAGCATGATCAGTTCCAGGGCTTCGTTGAACCATTCCCCTATCTCTCTTAGCCTTCATCGCCCTCCTTCTTTCCTCAGTATTTTCTAAGAAACTCTTTTCAACAGGTGCTAATAATCAGGTTACATTATTACGGTGTGGATACACCATCCAAAATGTTAATGTAGGTCATTATCCTTAGCTACTTCACTCAAGTATCTAATTATGGGGACAAAAGAAAACACAAGATCGCAATTAGAATAGAAATACTGAATACTCTCTTGATTATAGAACCTTGTTAGTTAGGTTGGACTCGGCATACAAACATAACAATTTCTCGCATCCGTAGTGTCAACATACTCTCATAATAAGCGATAGAAGACATTAGAAGCAAGTTCTATCTCTTTGTGTAAGTATTTTCCATTGATTCTATACCTATCTATTATTGAAGGAGTAGGAATTCATTCTGAAGGTGTAGTAGTTGTATGTACAGCTATGGTTTGCTTGGCTCTATTCGAATCAAACACAATCAACATCAAACATACTAATGTACAAATAATTACCAAACCAATACCTATTCATTTACAGCATCTGTTCTTAGTGTGTTGTTTGCTAAAATCTCTCATGGTCTGTAAGAAATCGAAAAAGAAAATACAAAAGTATGACTATGCAGCAAAAATCTAAACAAAAACAAAAAGACAAAAAATTAAATTCCTCAATCTTCAATCTTCTAGCCCTCCTTATTTTATTGTATTCAAAAGTTCATTCACACTTTCAGGACACTTTGTCAAAGTTTGGTAGAAGTTGTCAAAGTCAGTTCAGCAACTTGTCAAATCAGGTAATTACAGTCTTTTTATATGCAAATCAACAAAGTCCCTCATCTCCTTTCAAATTCAAATGTATTAATTTCCATTAAAGTCTCATTTGTCTTTATGTAGCAAAATACAGACCAGGAATATCTCTGTCAAAACAAAAATTCAAATATTCTTCTTGCCATTCGTTGGTATTTGTTTATGCCCATTCAGGACCAGAATATCTTTTATTGGCAACTCTCTTTCTTTTCAATCTTCAACTATCACTGACTTCTCCTTCACTGAGATCTTCCTTTCTGGTTAAATTGTCTTCTTCCTGAATTGAAGAAACCACGTTAATCTTCCCTGTCTTTAGGTTTATTTCTGGCCAGTTATCACCTTTCAGAGGTTTTCTCATCAATGTTTTTTTTCAATATTGGACACGAATGTTTCTCCTTCGACGTTCCCGCAACTGGTTTAGGAGGAATCAAACCCTTTAGGCTTGAATTTGTCTCAACTCCTTTTCCATTTGGGTCAGTCACTTGTTCAGTCTGGTTGTCCATACCACCTTCTGCAACCGATGTCCTTCTCTGAGCAGGTTGAGTCTGAAGAGGTTCTTGTTTTCCCACTTTTTCATTTGAGGATGATTCATCCTCATCTTCCAGGATACCCTCCACTTCGTCTGACACAGGAGTGAGTAAGTTGACTGGAGTATGTTCAGGCAGTCTTGAGTTCTCTTTCTCTTTCTTGACCTGGAATACGTTTAAAACAGCTCTTCTTTTTGTTCTGTTGGATTGTTCACGTTCTGAGTGTGACTTCCATGGATCCAGTTCAGAAGTCCTGCACACTTCACAGCCGTAGTGGTGATCAATATCACCTGGAAAGGTCCTTTCCACAGTGGTTCTAAACACGATTTTCTCACGTGCTTTCGGATCACAACCCAATCACCATCTTTCAGGTTGTGTCCTTGAGGTGCTTGAAGTGTGGTAGCTTCACCTGATGAGAGAAAGATCGGACCACATCAGCTAGACCCTTGCAGTAGTCTAGCATCATATCATCCTGAATGTTTACAAGAGCATTTGCAGGAACAGTTGCCAATCTCATAGCTCTTCCCAGGAGTATTTCATGGGGCGACAGTCCCGTTTTCTTGCAGGGGTGTTTCGCATAGACATTAGAACTAGCGGCAAAGCATTTGGCCATTTCAAATTCATGGATACATACATTTTTGCCAATATCAATTTAAGAGTGCCATTCATCTGTTTTACAAGTCCTGATACTTCTGGGCGGTAACTACAATGGAGTTTCTGCTCAATATTTAAAGCTAAACATAGAAATTGTATCACTTCATTATTGAAGTGGCGTCCCCTATCTGACTCCAAAGAGACTGGGAAACTGAAACGTGGAATTAACTCTTTAAGTAGTAATTTTGCTACTGTAAGACTGTCATTTCTCTTGTAGTATAATCCTCAATCCAATGACTGAAAATGCACACTATCACCAACACATATTTCAAACCAGCACACGCAGGTATCTCAATGAAATCCATCTGCATTCTGCTGAATGGTCCTCCAGCCATGCCAGTATGGCCCATATTGACCACTGTCCCTTTGCCAACATTAATCTGTTGACAAACAATGCACCTATGGCAAATTGCTTCGGCAACCTGCCTAAATCTGGATTAAACCAGTATTGTTTAAAACTACAGACCATAGCATCTCTACCCATGTGAGCTTGTTCATGATAGTATCTGGCCATTTGAGTCAGTAGACTGTTGGGCAGAACTCCCTTCCCTTCTCCCATTATCCACACATCATCGTCCCTTTGGACACATTTTGACGTTATCCAATCCCTGAGCTCTTCCTTTCCAACATGTCTTGAAGAGTTTTCAACTCTTCTAAAGTGTCAATAATTTGCAGTGTAAAATTTGCATAGACTTCATAATTTTCAGGCAACAATTCCCACTTTCCTTTGAAGGATATGCTGTTCAAGGCGCATAATTTTGCAACTCGATCCGCATATGTGTTACCCATTGACACGTAATTTTGTGATCTCTGATGTGCACTGCATTTCACCACAGCAACCTTTTCAGGCATTTGAGTGGCTTGTACAACTCAAACATTCTCTCACCATTCCTTATTGGTGAGCCAGAAGAGGTCAGGAAACCTCTCTGTGATCATATTTGACTGAAGTCATGCACAATGCCGGAACCATATTGACTGTCTGTACATATTGTCGCTTTCATTTGAAATGTGGCAGGCTCTAGTAAGAGCTACCAATTCTGCCACTTGTGCAGAAAACACTCCTTGAAGCCATAAACCTTCCAGTATGCCAGTAATAGTACATACTGCCTATCCTGCTTTTAATGTGCCCACATTATCTCTCAGGCAAGAACCATAAACAAAAATGATCTGGTCATTCTCCTCCAGACAAGTATCACTATTGTCAGCTCTGGGTTTCATGCATAATTCTGTAATTAACAGACAATCATGTTCTGCATCATCCAATTTGTCAGAGAGATCATTCTCAGTCGGGGTAAGGTTGCTGGGTTAAGCACTGTATATCTTTTAATTGTAACATTAGGAGACCCCAAGATTGTGGTCTCATACCTGGTCAGCCTAGAGCTGGCCAGATAATGGGTTTTAGACCTGGTAAGCAAAATCTCAATTGAATGTGGGACCATAATAGTGAGAGGATAACCCATCACTATGCTCTCGCTCTAAGCAAGACTCTGCTCCACTGCTGCAACGGACCGCAAACATCCTGGTAAGGCTGCTGTGACTGGATCCAAAGAGGCTGAAAAATATGCCACTGGGTGATTTACACCACCATGAGTCTGAGTCAAAACAGACAAAAAACATGCATCACATTCATGAAAAAATAGTAGAAAGGGTTTAGTGTAGTCAGGCATACTTAAAGATGGAGCTTGACACAAATTTTCTTTCAAATCATTAAATGCTTTCATACAAGCTCCATCCATCAATACTGGATCAGAAACATCTTTATGAGTCAGCTTCTGTAAGGGATTTTAAAGAAATGAAAAATTTGGAATCCATTGGCAGCAGTAGCCAACCATTCCTAGAAACATCCTCACATCTTTACCACAACTTGGTTCTTGCATTTGTTAAATTGTAGCTACTCTCTCTCTGGGAATTTTCCTAGTTCCTTTTTCAATCAGATGACCCAAGTATTTTACCTCTTTCTGACAGTACTGAAATTTATCAGGGGACACTTTAATTCCATTGTCTCCAAGGAAATTCAACAAAACAATCTATAATATTTACAGCCTTCTTTTGTCTTGGATGCAATAAACAAATCATCAATATATTGCCCCAACGTTGATTGATATGGCATCACTAATGACTCTAAATTCTTTTTCAAGATCTGGTTGAAAATAGATGGTGACTCAGAAAACCCTTGTGGAAATCTACACCAAAAATAGACCTTGTTCAGAAATGTAAAACAAAAGAGATATCTGCTGTCCTCGTGAAGAGGCATGGAAGAGAACACTTGACATAGGTCTACCACAGTAAACCATTCAGCATCGTATGGGATCTGAAACATAATCACAGTTGGATTTGGCACAACTGGTCAACATTTAACCACTATTTCATTTATGTTTCTCAAATCCTAGACAAGTCGAATTTTACTACATGGTTTTCGCAGACCCTATATTGGTGAGTTACATGGACTGCTCAACACTTCTTTTAAAATTCCTTTCTCCACAAACTGCTCTATTAATGGTTTTACACTCTCAATTACTTCAATTGACATTGGATATTGTGGAGTCTGAGGGAAAACTGCTTTAGATTTAACTGTGACTTCAACTGGTTCTATTCCTTTTATTAACCCAATGTCTTTCCCTGAAAGATCCCACATTTAAGACTTAACAGTATTCTGTAAATCTGCAGGAAGTTCTTTCACTTCGAAAACTGTAAAGAAGCTAATCAAAAGAGATTCTTCGACTTCTGTCTCATAGTTCCCTGACTCATCAAAACTAATCAATGGAAACTCTTCTGTCAACTCTGGCTCTTTGTCAACAGTAATTATTGGACTCTCCTCATCATCACTGTTCATCTGAATTGCGATACCCTTGTCTGAACAAGTGATTGAACATCTTTTTTGCACAACAGATCCCTTCCCAGTAAGGAAAGAGGACTTGAATCACAAACCTCAAACTTGTGCAAACCCTTAAAATTTCCAATCATAACAAAAACAGGTTCTCTAATTGGGTTTGTTAAAGTATCGATTTGCTACTCCCACAATGTGGACTGTTTTCCCTGATAAAGGTAAATCTGGAACTTCTGCGGATCTTACTTTCGAGCATGTAGCTCCAGTGTCAACCAGGAAAGAGACTTTGTGACCATGCACTTTTCCCTCAACATAAGGACCCTTCTGATCCACTTCTAAAGAAGAAGCCAAAACACATTCTTCATTATCTGAACTATCTGACAACCAAACATTGTTTATTCCATTCTCACTGTGTATAGGTAATTGGTGAACTTAATTATTACTCTGGTTTATTGTCAGACCTGTGACCACTTGAGAAAGCATCACGTGTTGCTGATCCATAGGAGATTGTGGTACCTGCAATTGTCTATGCATTTGCGTTTGTTATGCAGGCACCATATGCACTTGTGGCTGCATCTGTTGCAGTTGGGGTAATTGTACTTATTGTACAGTTTGCATAGGCTTCACGGGCTGTAAGGATTGGAAACCCTGCATTAGATTTAAATTATTCTGGAAATTTGAAATTTGACCTCTCATTCATGGACCTCTCATATTCTGAAAAGCATTGACACCATTCATCTGTTGAACAACACCTCCCTGATGTATTATTGGGCACTGCCTTTTTCAATGTTTGATGCCTCCTCAAAAGTCACAAGGAAACAATTTCTTTCCCTGAGGTTCTCCCTGTATCATTGCAGAACTCAAATCAATGCAGCAATTAACATTTCCCATAGCCATTCCTCCATGTCCTCTAACTCTGCCTTGATTCTGAAACATACCATTTCCTTGCTGCTGCTGTTGAATTGGAAACCCTCCCTGCATTCCTGATTATGCTGCCTTAAGCTGCATCACCATTGCCTTTTCTTTCAACTTTTTCTGTTTCAATTCAACCTCATCACTACAGTATTTTGTACACTACAACACCTCATCAATCGGCTTCACTTGCGAACAAATCAAATGGCTCTTAATCATCTGACTAATTTCTGGTTTGAGTCCTTCAACAAAGCTGAAAACAAACTGAATCATGTCTTTCGGCTTAATTGTTTCTGTTCCACTGTAATGTTTGAATGCTTTTAGCAACCTCTCATGGTGTGCATGAATTGATTATTTCACTTCCTCAGCTGTCCTATCTATGCGCTTACAATCAATGTTTTCGGCAAAATTCTCAATTTCAGAAACTCAATGACTTTATAGTAATATTTCATTACTTCAGGAGACAGTGCTCCTGTTGCTGGATCTCTCTGCACCTCACTTGTTGGCCAATCTATACTTCTCTTACACTCAATACACAAGTCTGCTGGAGCACGAATCTCCAAAAGAGTGTTTAAATCCTCCCACAGACAGTTTGCACATTTCACAAACCTGTCTGTCTGTTGATACCATTCTACTGGTTTCTCCCTCAGTCTGGGGTAGTCATTTGTAAATGACAAAATGCCACTTCTGCTCCAAGGGACATGTACAAAATTCCCTCCAGGAATTTCTTTCATTGGTAAGACTTTTACTGGCTCTTTATTTTGTGATATATCTACAGGAGGAGTATCTGAACCTCTCCCTGGCTTTCCGCTTCTCTTGACCCATTTGCCTTCCCATTTTTCTATTCTCTCAAGCAGCTCTTAAAGGTGTGTCTTTATCCCTGCAGACCTCATGTGTTCAAAATCTTCAGCTTCAAAATGTAATCTATAACTCATTTTCAGGTGTTTTGTTTTCGTAATATCTATTCCATGTCTATCTGCTACTTCTTGTAGTTGCTGTTGTATTTCAGCTGCTCCCTCAGTAATTATTGGACACAAGTATCTCAATTCTGCTTCAGTGTAAGACTCAAGCCTATTTACTAACATTGTCCCTTCAAGAAGCTCACACGCTTCCATCAACATTCTTGTCTCATTTATAAATTCACTTTCTTTGGATCGATTACCTGAGGCACTTAATTCTTCTAACCACACTGTTAATTGCTGTACAGTCAAACGATGTAATGAAATATTACCAGGTTGCATACCTGGCAACTGCTGTAGGGTTAAACTAGCAACTTGAGGTGTAACCATTGTCAGTTCGGAACCATTTTGTCATCTGGCCAAATCTGAACTTCTAATAGGAGTTAAATCTAATAATGACCTTGAATTATTTAAAGTCTGTCTTATAGGTGAAATTAACCTCATGTTTTCATTCTGGTTTTGAACCCTTTGGTTATCTGTGCTGTTATTGCCTTGAGCAAATAAAGGTGCAGGTGGACCAATTGTGATAGGTATCAACACTGCATCTGGATTTAATCTTGACCCTATGTTTGGTGTTTGTGCAACACCAGTGTTCTGACCCATTAATATAGACATGTCAGTCTGTGTGCTTGCTAAAGGAGTAAACCTCAGAATTTCCTGCGGCTGCATTTGTGGCAGCAATAATGGAGTTGGATCTGTCTGGATCAATATCGGTTCCTGTAAAATCTGTCCTGTGGATACTGATAGATTAGCTGTATTCACAATCGGTACATCTGGGTAAATCCTAGGAACACTAGGTTGGGGTAGCTGCCTACTCTCATGAAGGTTTAGCAAACCTGCGACTGTATTTCCTGCACTCAGCAGATTGAAGCTGCTCTACATCGGCATTTGTGCAAAAGGACTAGTTTGCACTGAGCTCTGGTTCACGTTAGATTAACCTGTATGGAATTCTCAGTCATGTTATCTTTTACAGGATTCTGCACTAAGTTCTGTATTAGACTCTGTGTCACTGTAACAGGTATTGGTGCAGCAGGATTTGTACCACTTTTACTTGGACCTTCTCGAGCCACATAATGTGGCAGACGATTTCTCAATATCTGTAAAATAAACTCATCATCATCCGATTCCTCATTATTAGTCAAAGACTTTTCAGACTCATCTGATGAAGAGAAACTCTTTTTAGATTTCTTGGAAGCCTTCTGCACATCTTTCTCACTGTTTTTAGAAATGGCAAGAAATAACCTAATACCTTGTAAGATATCTAATCTCCACTGTTTTTGGTCAGTATCCCACCTAGCTTCTGCGAGAGACTTCTCTGCTTTTCTCATTTTTCACTCAAATTCTAATGCCTGTGAGCTGGTCTTGGTGGATGTCTTAGACCATACATCACCTGTCTCAGATTCTCCAAAATTCTCAAATTAAATGTTCCATTACCAGGAAACGTCAAACACCCTTCTTTCTCTATAAGCTTAATCTAACGTTTAGCCAAAGACATGCTCCGGTACCTTTCTCCTCAATTACAATGTATGCCGGAGCACCTTCAGGCGGACAGATTTCTCCTCGCCTAGCCGGAATATACTCATCTCCTCTGAGTGCACTTTTTAAAGCCTTTAAAAACTTAATTTTCCCAATTTTTTGTCAAAAAGCAATATTCACGAAGTGACCTTTAATTCCACAATCCTCTTCATCTCCCTTCTCAACCAATCCGTGCGCGACCCTTCTCACTAACCAACCTATTCCAGCGTGGCACAATATGACATCACACTTACACACAGCAGCTGACAAAGTCTTGTGGCTAGTCCTCCTAAACTCAAAACCACTAAAGCTAATGCAACAAATGTGTCAGTTTACTACAGGTAGGGTAACCACAATCGCTTCAGGAACCTTACGGAAATTTTCACTGACGACTTTACGCTCTTGCAGCTATTTCTTTCTTTCTCAGTTCCCCAGATTCGCAAGCAAATTCGACCTGCAAATTTACTTTCAACTGATCAATAGAACCCTCCTGGTGCACATAAGACTTGTCAAATCTCAGTCAAAAAGACCTTACACTCGACTCAACTCACAATCTCAACTTGTGAACCACACTCGGTTGACCTACTAAACAGACAAATGACATCAAAAACCAAGTGTCTCAATACACTTTTAATATACTCTGGAGTCTTAGACCTACCCTGTGAGGTCTGTATACCAACAACCACATAGACATTTTTTGAGCACCAAGCACCACACACGTGTGACGTTTTCCGACCTCCTTACTCTCACACTACAGAGTATGCCAACTCCTTTCATAGACATCAAATGGCATACGCAGACCCCTTCTTCAACAACATTTGGAGAACACCTACTTCCCTAAAGTCTTGCAAACAAACTCAATCACCTGCAAATTAGCTAAAGCTGGGCAAATGCATTATTTACTTCAAGCGCATAATCTACTTCATCCAACCTGACAAAACACTCCCCATCAACATAGGCAAACTCCAAGGGCCGGGGAATGATACTTTGGGCGTTTACGGATACATCTTCTCCATATCATACAACAAATCAAAAACAATAATCAAAACAATCAAATCAACTTACACAATCTCAGACGTCATTTGAAGAGACACTAACAATCAAATTCTGCTACCGAAACTGTTAAAGCATAAATCTCGGCTATATTTTAGATATAACAAACTAGATAGTGGATTTCACACTTTAAGTCGATGAACCTTTTGTGCTGCTTCAAAGAAAATGTCAAAGACATCAAGTCAATTGCTAAACACTGTACTAGACATTATTATAAAGCCACTACATATCACACCATGATCAATGCGACCATGAATAACCACATCAGTTTATTAAGAACTTAAAATATTTATTTCCATAAATTAAAAAAGCTAAGGTCACAAATATTAATCTCAAAATCAATTGATACATGTAAACAAACAATATATGCTGAATCAAGGCACTGAGAATTATTATTTCAATAGATTATACACACATTAATAGCAATAGTATCCGAACAAGAGAAACTGAATACATTGAATCAATAAAACAAATGCCAATGACCGTTCATAAGTGTGAGAGTAATACCTCACTAACCACTAATTAGTATCAGAATGTTGGGCTTCATGCAAAAGTTTAATAACACAAACTTTGAAAAAACACTTAACAATGGCACTATAAAAATAAGCAGCAGACAAAGAACAAGACATTATATTACATAATTACCTATCCTAATGGAAGAGCAAACAGCGCGGCTTCATCAAGGGTACAGCAACATCAGGAACAAGGAAAGGGGAAAATGGTTTAGTAGTTCGGACTATAATGTACCTAAACCATCAAACAATTAGTTCATCATAGAACAGGAAAGTTAAACTCTGAAAAATAATAAAATACCAAATATCAGTAAACTACCCGGTAAAGAATATCTCCAAAATAATGATAATCCCAAAGGTGAATTGTAAAGAATCGCAAAGAATGACCCAAAGAAAATAATCCCGAATGAAGGTGTAGTCTTGTAATATTAAAAGACAATAGAACTTTCTATTGGACAAGAGAGTCAGACGAAGAAAGAACAGCCAATTACGAAGACATTAGATATCGACATTACATTCTAAGTTTCTCTTTTAGGGGTTCACACGGCTCCGGTTGGATGTGCCTCCATAGACGTATTCCCAAATTTATACAAAAGCACCCTAGTAGGTTGCTTCCGTCCGGTTTCAATGGTTCCTTTTGTTCGACATCGCTGGTTATGTTACTAACATTTATTAACAGTAGGAACAGGATGTAATGTTGTGAATCCTCGAAAGAAAACACGAGTTAGGAATATGTTTTTACATAAATGAATAGAGCTAGTCAAACGGTAGACATGAAGTCATAAGAATGGAGTACACTAGAAACATTTAATACAGATAACATTGCACAGTGGCCTTGCTCAGCTTCAGGCCCAGCAGAGAACAAGAAAATACTCATATTATTTCCGAAATTTAATTCTACAGAAGACAATTTAACTCCTATCATTACTCAAACTTTTCACAGTTAGTTTTCGTGTAGGCCTTACGTTTGATGATGGCCAATTTAACAAGCACATTATGCATGACACAAAAAATGTAACATGTAATGATTTATATATTGAAATATAAGTATGATTACATATGAGGAAAATATTAGTGCAAAAACTATGCACTCACAGTACCACTACCTTACAGTAGTCATTAAAACAATGAATGTTTTGAGACTGTTATTTACTCACTCACTCAAGATTAATAAATACTACTATAATGATTCATAAACCCAAAATGTAATTCTGTAGAATAGCAGTTTGGTGTTTATACATCAAAAAAATGCATTTTTGCGTTCGCACACCGCCTGATTTGGGATGTTTGCGACCTCAAAAAAACTTTGCAAATATTGTCCCAGATGAATAGATCAAAGCTGCATAAGAGTTAAAGATAATTTTGCAAAGGTGTTTTGGGATTCTCCCCTAAGGATCTCTTAATATAAGTTGGGTCTAAGGTCATCTATGCCACAAAAAAGAACTGGAAGATTTAGTACCTGATGAATGACACAAGGAATAAAGTGATTACCAATGTGTCTAGACCAATGAGACGGGATTCCCTGAATGCTTTTTGGAATAACACACTTTCTTGGCACGAAAGAAGGTGGGTCAACATGTATTTTGGCACAAGACTTAAAATATGTAGGGAAGTAGGGAAAATGTATCTGACTGGGTAGACACATCTGAATATATTTTGATAGGGTGTGAGTAGTAACCTACCAGACTTGCTATGAAGGAGCCAGAGATAACTAATTTACACATTAGCATGTAATTGCTCATGTAAATGATGAAAATTGGTCAGCTATTCAGGAATACCACACATCTTACTCACACCACTCAGTTGTAATCCATGCCAATGCAGCATTCCAGAAACCAGCTACTTCACTGTGACTGAACGTCTCCACCTAGGATCTACATTCTGTGTGATTTGGTATTTATTTCAGACATAATTGTTTCACGGCTTCCTTCCATTTCTGGGGCAAAAGGCCAAATTGTCACACGGAACGTATGCAATTTTTTCCTTACCTAAGCTCAGTGTTATGAACACAGCCTTTTCTGTTACCTCTGAAGATTCCTAATTTATTTTGTTATGCAATTCCCTTGTGATTTTGAAGAAAAAAGCCTGATGACTGAACACATAATAAAAAACATAATAAAACATAAGCCAAGAGTGTAGATCCTGCACATGAAGAGACTGGATGGAGGTTCAAGGAGGCATTTCAGCTAGCATAAAATCTCTATGAGTCAATTGCCTGCCTCTGAAAGGTGTTTGAAGGTGTTTGATGTGTTCATCTGAGAAGTCTAACAGTCACTTAATATTTTGAGTCTCTGACGTCAATTTTAATGAAGTGAGTGACCCATTGAATGGCTGTGAGCCAGCCTTATAGTTCTAAATATCAGCTGTTCACAGAAAGAGTTTGTAGTAGCGGGCTGATAAAATTTTAAAGCTGGAAGAGAGTCTTTTTGTGGCCCAACAGAATGCATTTCTAGTTTTCATAAAAGGAGATTTCTGAGTGTTTAGGGATTTTGGTATGTGCAGGATGCAGCACACTTAGAAAGGGGAAACATCAAGGATAAATAAAGATATTTCTTTTTGTTTCACCGCACTTGTGAAGGTGTAGCATTTTGATGCATTCCCAGGTCTACCGGTCTTGATCAATCTGGGAATGTGCCAAAATCTATGGTTGGATGTTTGGGAACACCCACGTGCCAAACATGAAACACCTTCCCAGGGCAAATTAAAGCTTGGTAAATCTGAATTAAGGATGCCATTCCTCTAGTGGCAACATGAGTGACACAAGGGCAACACAATACAACAATACATCTGTTGCTTGGTGTCTTCCTTGAATGGAGCAATGTGGCAACCGTGATGTGTGCCCCTGTGAAGCACAGTGGAACTTTGAGGCTACCTTGGAGTGAGGATGGACTGCATTTGATGCAGTTCAGGGAAATGAGGGATTGCAAGACATTTTGATTGACTGTTTAATCAGCAACTATAACAGCCAACTTAAAATTTCAAGTACTTGCATTGGGCTATGCACTGATTTTTCTTTATAATAATATATTATTCAGTTTCCAGTTTTGGAGCTTTATTGATGTTTACATTTGTTACTGTAAATATTTATGACAATAAATGCTAAATATTTTTTTTAAAAACTTTTTAGCACTTTTGTAGCTTATCAGCTTAAGAATTGTTGATAATATTGGTGAAAATATGTGCTCCCCATTGTCAGATTTAGGTGTTTTTTATGTTTCCAAGGCCCACATCTGGTCAGGTATGTTGGTATGAATAGAAAGCAAGGTACTTGGAATGTGCCATTATGGTATCTACGTTTCTTTATGGATTCGTTTCTTGCGATAGAATATAGAAAACAACAGGAGTTTTTGGGACTAATGTCAGCAATGTTTCTAGAATGTAAGACAAGGGAACATAGTGATACTAAAGAAATCACCCTCTAGACAGTTTATTAATGGTATTTGGTTCTTCTTACAGGAAATGCAAAAACTCCTTCTGAAGATGGTGGATGCTCTTTCAGTTCTGTGACTAGCTCTTAAAATTCTGTATCATTCTTTCAAGGGGAGGCACAGTAGAGGCGAGACACTGCCTCTCTCAGATGCAGCTACAAGGAGACAACAGAGAGCCCCAGTGGCTGTGATGGCAGGGTGGTGGCCGGAGGATGTCTGGACCGAAGCAAAGACACTCATGGCATGGCCCGTGCCCTCCAGCCATGTTGTGGAGCCATCTCAGCAATTGAGCAATCCTGGATCCACTGGCCTGATGAAGGGCCCACAGGAGTCTGCAGGCGAGACCTGCGATGAGGGATGTTCAGGAAGGCCCTTCATCTCCCCTAGCCTGATGGTCTATACACAATACACACCCCAGTGAGTGGTGTTGTGTGAGACCTCAGCTTCTGTGTGACCCTGGATGCTTGTTGTAGAGACTTTTGAAGGGGGAGAGGGTATCATTGCAAGCTAAGGAAAGAACCTGATGCTGATTGGTGAATAGAGAGAGCACGATGATTTTGACTCTGCGGAGGACACAGCCCAAGAGGGAAAGCTTCCAGGGATGATCAAGCTCTCACCTATGGGCACAATATGATGACGAGCACAGTGCTCCCTCAAACAGAGAGGAGGAGGACACCACAATGGAATATGAATGACATTTGAGCAATCAGTAAACCTCAGAGGTCCTGCTCAGAAAAAAACTGGACTCTGCCACTTCTAGGGAGAGCAGTGGCCCCTCAAACAACCATACTTTATCAGAGAGTGAGAGAGTCTTTCATGTCCCTTGGATATACACTTGTTTTAGAGCTCTCAGACTAGACAAGAGGAATATCTAGTTGTATTATCTTTTTGTAGGGGGATGGGAGGGCAAGGGAGTTTAAAGAAGGAAGGCACAACCCTTTCTCCTTTCCTTTACCTCAGATCAGTAGTTACACTGATGTTTACCTGACAGATACTTTATACCTCCAAATATTGGGTGGGAAGGGAGGGACAATCATGGGTTGACAAGTTGCCATAGTTTACGCACCCATGATCCAGGTAAGCTTTTCCAGACACACTCATATACAACATGACAGGTGGCCCCTCTCAATTGCTATCACAGTCCCCAGTGATATCAGCTCAGTAACACAGCTAAAGATGAAACAACAATGTAAACCCAATCAACCAGAGGAGGAGGTTCTTAAGGTCCAAAAAAATATAGATCAGACACAATCGATGCCAACCTACACAAACTCCTTTATGCAACACTATACCATGAATTTAGAAAGAATTCAGCCCATAATGCATGTTTGGTGGCACAAACTAGACTATGGCACTCATTATGACTTTGGTGGTCAGGTGACCACCACTCCGGCGATGGCGGTAGTACCGTCACCAGGCCAGCAGTAATGACGCCAAATAATGACCATGGCGGTGATCACTCCCATAGACCGCCAATGTACCACACCAACCGCCAGTGCGGTACGAACACCGAATATGGTGGTTGCCATCTCCAGACAGCGGAAGACAAGGATCTGATCACCATATTATGACATAGCACACCACCAGGATTTCCAGGGCGGTAGCAATGCCACCAAAAATCTGGCGGAAACACATCATATAAAAGGAGACACTCACCTCCAGGGACACAGAGGAGTCAACGGCTGCCATGGAACCTGAACTGCAAGTCTTCTCGATGCTGTGCCTGCCATGGCCGTCCTGGAGCACCAACACCGGCGAAGACGACAACGGTGAGTACATCCGCCTAGCACACAAGGGAGGAAGGGAGGGAGGGGAGAGTGACACACGCACAACACACACCATACACACACACACCACACACCCAGAACCATCTGAAGAGTTAAACAACAGTAACAGAACCCAGGAGCAAAAAAAGCCAGGACACATACCTTTGTTTCAACCACTGTAATCCTGTTGGATGAAGAGCACAAATCCAAAATATATACATCAATGCATATTCACATGCAGGGCCAGTGGCCACTCCAAAGTTTGAATAAGCCCACAGGGCAAAGTCCAGGCCCCAACTTGACTCCTGACCACATCAGGACTCCACTGTGCAGGGGCATCATGTTGGAAATAGGTAGGTACCTTAGGAGGCTGGGGGTTAGGGAGGAGCTTTTCTTTTTGGGGGGGGAGGGGGCTCCTTGGGTTTGGCTTTGGAAGCTGTCTCCTTAGTTTAGGGTTTTGGTTTGGGAGGGGGCAGCACTTTACCCTTCCATTTTGGGGGCAGAGGAGTGGGCTTGGGGCAGGTGGCTGGAGCCCCACTCATGTGCCCCTTAGTGGCAGCTGTAGTCTTCGGGGTGGAACAGGGTCAGACTGGGTGATGGAGGTACTGGACCGGAGGGTGGGTCCTTTCTCTTACGGTCAGGAAGGGGGAGGGGGAGGGAAGAGGTCAAAGCGGGAAAGAAAAAGCTTCTTAGGGCCAATGGGGCGGGTTGTGGGAGGAGGGATCGAAGTGGAAGTAGAGGGAGTGATTGTAGGAGGAGGAGGTGTGCTGGACTTGGGTGCAGGTGCATGGACTGTGTGTGAGGTGGATGGCTGTTGGGGTTCTGAGTGGGAGCATTTGTGTGTCTTTGGAGGGGGGCAGACATGGTGGGGGAGGTCAAACAGGCCCTGTGGATGGATGTTGTGGTGGTATCTGCAAGTGAGGTGGGTGTGCTGCATGAGGTGGTAATGGTGGTGGTGGTGAATGCGCATGTGGGTGTAAGTCTGCGGGTCTGCTGTTGTGGTGACTGTGGGCAAGGCTATGCAGGTGGCAGGTTCAGGGACTGTTGATGCAGTGCATGCAGGTGTGAGTGCAGATGTGACTGTGAGAGAGGAGGCAGAGACAGTGGAGGCAGTGGATTATGTTTTTTGTGCATTTGTGTGTTGACTGTGTGAGTGCTTGTGGACTGAAGTGTGCTGCCTGTGTTTGTCTGTGCAAGTCTTTTATGTTGTTTTGTGTGAATGCTTGTCAGAATGTGTGCGTGGGATTGGCTTGGGGTGAGGCTGGGACTGGGAAGTGGTAGTTGGAGAGGGGACAGAAGTAACAGGGACACTGACTGCCATCAGGGAGGAGGCAAGAGCCTGAAACGATCACAGTAGGGCCGCCAAGCCACTGTGAATGCCCTTCAGGAAGGCAATGCATTGCTGCATTTGGAATGCCAGCCCCTGGATGGCATACACTATGGTTGACTGCCCTACAGAGATGGATATCAGGAGGTCAATAGCCTCCTGCCTGAGGGCAGCAGGGCTGACTGGGGCAGGGCTTGAGGAGCCTGGGGCAAAGGAGATGGCCACCCTCGTGGGTGTGCAGGCACAGGCATCTCAGTGGGATGCTACTGGGAGGGTGGTGCTGGTATGGGGGTGGAGGTTCAACCTGTAGCTGGGGTGGTCCCTGAAGGGTCCACCACTTCCAGGGAGCTCCCATCAGAGGAGGTATCTGAGTCAGTTGAATCAGATCCTGTCTCCCCTGTGGTGCTCCTTTCGCCTTCCGTCCAACTGGTCCCCTCAGCTTCAGTGGACTCTGCCTCCTGGGTCCCGTGGGCTGCAGCTCCTTCACTCACCGGTGCCCCAACTCCTTCACCAGATGATGCTAATGCACACATGGACAGGATGACAAAATGATTGGGGAGAAAGAAAGGGAACACAGGGTAAATCACAGCAATAACAGCACAGATGGCATACCAATCACCATCACACACAGGGACTAAGAATGGGCAGTATGGACCACACTGGCATACCATTGGCTATTGCGCATCAATTGGAACCAACTAAGCCCTGTCATGGAAAGCCTGCTACCTAGCCATCTAAAATATGCATTACACCCAAAATACCTAAGCTTCACCACACTGCAATGTCTAAGCTGGCATGTTGGGGCATCCACTGACTACAACCCTGCACCAAAATCCCATGCCAGGCAACATGGATGGTTTTCACACGCACTCTACTCACCCCATTGTGGCTGCTGTGATACCTTCAAGCACCCATCCAGCTCTGGGTAGGCCACCGCCAGTATGCGGGTCATCAGGGGGGTCAGGTTCCGACGGGCTCCCCTCCCTCTTTGGGATGCCATCCCCAGCTGAGCCTCCGTGGTCTTCAGCATCTCAGGTCCTCCCACAGTTCCCTGCAGTGGATGGTCTGCTGGCTATGGATCCCCAGGGTCCATATATCCTTGCCGATGACACACCACAAACCCTTCTTCTGGTGGGTGATGACCTACAGAGGAAACACAGACAGAAGGACACTGTTAACCATACAATCCTGCCAGTCAAAGAAATGGCTCACATACTGCATTTGCCACTCATAAAGCACACACATGACCTGTACCACTGCACAGACACTGCCACCAGCCATACCCCTTCAAATGAAACACTGTCAGCACACACAAATCTCCATGCAGCAGTGTCACATGTAAAGCATCCATGGTGTACTCACCTGTTGATCTGGAGAGCCATACAACTGCGCATACAGGGGTAGGACCCTATCCATGAGCTTCTCCAACTCCTCTGACGTGAAGGCTGGGGCCCTTTCCCCTGTTGCACGGGCCATGGCAGGTTCTAGACACAGATCACAGCAGCACACGCAGTAGAGATGTGGTCCTGTGAAAAGTCTGGAATCAAGGGAAGCGGTAGAAAGAAAATGGAGGTCATGGCCGCGGCGGTGAACATCGTCACCATCGGCGTTGATCATCATTGGTTCCTATACTCCATAGAGGCCTATGTTAGGCAATGAGGAATTGCACGGCAGTGCAGACCACCTCCCACCATGTCGCCTAATGCCAGCGGAGTGAGGTCACTTCCACCTGTCCCTGCATACAGGACAGGCAGTTGCCATTTACTACTGCTAGTACACATGTACTGATTTAATAGTGCATCATTGGTGTCAAATGTACACACCTTAGCAATTCCAGTGTCCAACATACAAACATGCTCTGTGTACACTGATGTAGTGTATCCATAAAAATACACGAAGAGGGGGACCGAGAGATTAATGGTCCAGTGTACAGCCTCCCAATACAAGTGTTTAAAGAAAAAGAGGTACACTGTTCCAAGGAAAAAGAACAAGAGCGAACCTAATTCTACAGGAGCGAGAACCCTCATGCATCACACTGGATGACTGGCTTCATCATTGGGAAGGCTCCTCATCAGGCCGGTGCTGCAATGCCTAACGGGCTCCCCAAGGGGGGCTCTTAACCGTATTGCTCAAATAGTAGCAGATGAGAATCAAATCGTGTCGATAAGGTACCCAATTGCAAGTACCCGAGCAAAAGATGGAGAGAATAGAATGCTAAAATTGGTTATCCATCAAAACATATTAATCATGAATTTAATCAGTGTTAGTATGATGGAGACCAAGGTTAAAAACAGAGTGGGAGTAAAAGGGTGAGTGATAATGTTCACCTACTCTCAATATACGCACAAGAGGATAAAACCAATTATGGTACCTCTAGTCACCAGGTCTACATGTTTCACGCCTGGTGGTCCAGCTGGATCCAATGACGCTTCATCAGGACCAAAGGAAAAAAACTTCTCCAAACTATAAGCTAAAGTGAACCCTAATATGGGAACGAAAAAATCAGCCACTTACTTTGATCTACTTGCTAAGTCAAAAAGGTCGCCCTAAGTAAATAAAAATAAAAATAATCAATAAACATGTGTAGAAATGCAATCCCAAATATAGTGCACACGTGAATATATAGTGGTTTAGGTGCAACACTCATGTGGAAATGTAAACAACATGGGCTTACCATCCCCGATATCAGGATAGAGCTCAAAGGGATCGCATGTCAGGAACTGGAACTGACATTCTAAGAAGTGGTAGTCATAAGAAAAATAAGGTTAGTAGCAATGTGTTATGATGATACTAAGTGGTAGCCTCTCTTGCTGTCTCACAGTCCATCATAATTAAGCGCACTTCTATCATTAAAGATATAGTGCTCCACACACGGCCACGCACTTCTCGTGACATTCCAAAACAACAAACGCTGTGGGATCTCCCCCCTGTTGAAGGCCATTACCCTTGTGGTAATTGCAATGTTTGTCCCTTAACGAGTCGAACCACGTCACTAGATCTTGACCCTATTGGGAGGTGGCATTTAAGGAAACACACGAATTGTAATTCTAAGAACTGCATCTATATGATTACATGTCCCTGTGGTTTACGTTATGTTGGGATGACAACACGTCCCGTTAAGACATGCATAAACGAACACAGGAGTAATATTAGATGCCATCGAGTGACTACTAAACTCTGTGCTCATTTCTTGGACGCTTCCCATACTCCAGAGGATCTTTGGTGGGTGGTCCTAGAAGCCCCTAGAGCTCTTTCTAATGGCTCTAACTCCCTTTTCAGAATTGAACAACGTTGGATTTTTAAATTAGGGACCTCTTTACAGGGACTGAACGACGATATTCCATGGACCACACTCTCATCTTAGCCGCTATTTCCTATGGTCGGCGTAAGAATACATTTTCTAGGCTGTTGTCAACCTTTAATTTTGACTCCGACTGTAGCATCATTAATATCTAATTAAGCATCCACTCTAAATTTCCCCTTCACTATTTGAAATAACTCTGCCTTAATTCTATGTGGGTTAAACAATTGCCTAATTACTTCCCGTTTTGACCATCATTTTCAATTTTTTTAAAGGCTGCAGACTTTAATACTTTGAGTCTGCTTTCCCCGCTGTTGCATGCCCCCGTATACTTTAACAGACAGGGACCTTACAATGAAGATCGAGTCTGTTTTCACTTTCTAGTATATTCCGAATGCGCGCGAGCCGGCAGCTCCTTCCGGGTCTCGCTAATCGCATTTAAAGACCCGGTTGAGCGCCGAGCCGCTGTCTACTGGGGACGCTCGTCGGGAGGGTAGGTCACTAACCTACGAACAGGACACTAATGTAAGTCTTCCTCCACCTCCTGACATGGACAGGTCATGACGAGGCTTTGACTCTGTCATTTCTTTCATTTCTTCCTTTAGCCTGGCACTTTTTGTTTATGCACACGTTTAAATGACCTATGGTATTCCCTGTGTGCACCTATTTTTGACATAATCAGTACTCCGTTTTTACAGCTATGATTCCCGAATAGCTTACCTTTACATTGGGCATTTTATCCATATTTATTATGAGGGGTACCTTTAATTCCTTGAATGGACTTTGTTGTCATTGTTGAGAAAGTGTCTTCGATGCTAAACAGCATTATTTTATTCTGATTATTGCCTTACCATGTCATGATAATACTGTAACTACTAGGGTTTTTAGCTTTAAGAGTTGTAGTTAATGATGGACTGTGAGACAGCAAGAGAGGCTACCACTTAGTATCATCATAACACATTGCTACTAACCTTATTTTTCTTATGACTACCACTTCTCAGAATGTCAGTTCCAGTTCCTGACATGCGATCCCTTTGAGCTCTATCCTGATATCGGAGATGGTAAGCCCATGTTGTTTACATTTCCACATGAGTGTTGCACCTAAACCGCTATATATTCACGTGTGCACTATATTTGGGATTGCATTTCTACACATGTTTATTGATTATTTTTATTTTTATTTACTTAGGGCGACCTTTTTGACTTAGCAAGTAGATCAAAGTAAGTGACTGCTTTTTTCGTTCCCATATTAGGGTTCACTTTAGTTTATAGTTTTGAGAAGTTTTTTTCCTTTGGTCCTGATGAAACGTCATTGGATCCAGCTGGACCACCAGACGCGAAACATGTAGACCTGATGACTAGAGGTACCATAATTGGTTTTATCCTCTTGTGCCTATATTGAGAGTAGGTGAACATTATCACTCACCCTTTTACTCCCACTCTGTTTTTAACCTTGGTCTCCATCATACTAACACTGATTAAATTCATGATTAATATGTTTTGATGGATAACCAATTTTAGCATTGTATTCTCTCCATCTTTTGCTCGGTTACTTGCAATTGGGTACCTTATCGACACAATTTGATTCTCATCTGCTACTATTTGAGCAATATGGTTAAGAGCCCCCCTTGGGGAGCCCGTTAGGCATTGCAGCACCGGCCTGACGAGGAGCCTTCCCAATGATGAAGCCAGTCATCCAGAGTGATGCAAGAGGGTTCTCGCTCCTGTAGAATAAAGTTTGCTCTTGTTCTTTTTCCTTGGAACAGTGTACCTCTTTTTCTTTAAGTAGTGTATCCATACTTCCTGTTGTCACTCCCTTCTTACTTTTGGGTCCCTTAGTTACCAACCACTGTGGAGGAATAGGAGGAGGAGGCAAGCACTGGTGTACAGACCCATTGTGGTCTTGGCTATACTGGAGGACCGGCACATCATACTCACCTATTGTCTGGACAGAGCCACAATCACAGAGCTGTGTACACAATTGGAGCCTGATCTGCTACCTGTTATCCGTTGCACCATAATAATACCCCCTCTTGTGCAGGTACTATAGGTGCTCCATTTCCTGGCAGATGGCTCTTTCCAGGTGACAATGGGCTTGGCTGCAGGAATGTCACAGCCAATGTTCTCTATTATGCTTGCAAGGGTTGTGGCAGCCTTGCTCAAACACGTGCAGCTACATCACATTCCCCCTGGTAGATGAAATGCCCACTGAGAAGGCTGGATTCTATGCAATGGGACATATACCACATGTTATTGGGGCCATTGATGTGACCCCTATTGCCTTAGTCTCCCCCCTGGGCCAATGAACAAGTGTACAGGAATAGAAAGAGGTTCCACTCACTCAGTGGCCAGATGGTATGCCTTGCTGACCAGTACATCTCCCACTGCCAAGTATCCTGGGTCGGTGCATGATGCCTTTGTCCTGAGGAATAGCAGCATCCCACAGCTGATGGCACAATTACAGAGGCACAGGTTGTGGCTTATAGGTGAGCCTCCACCCAATGTATGTCAGTGTATGCCTTCAGGAGACATACCCCGTGCCATTGTGCAAGGGTAATGTGTGTCCCTCACTTCTTGCAGGTGATTCTGGCTACCCAAACCTGTCCTGGCTCCTGACCCCTGTTAGGAATCCGAGAACATGGGCTGAGAATAGGTACAATGATGCTCATGGGCATACCAGGAGGATTGTTGAAAGGACATTCAGTCTCCTGAAGGGCAGGTTCAGGTGCCTCCATCTGACAGGTGGATCCCTATGCTTCCTCCCTGAGAAGGTCTGCAGGATTGTTGTTGTGTACTGCATGTTGCACAACTTGGCCCTCAGACACCATATTCCCTATCTGCAGGGGAAGGGGGATGACAATGCACCTGTGGACAGTGAGGAGGAGGAAGAGGGGGGGATGTGGACAACAGGACACATATGATACAACAGTAACTGTTGAACTAAGCATTTCTCCATCTAAGTGTTGTGCTGGGTGGATGTAGCATTATGCCAGCCACTGCCTTTGCACCACAACTGACTGTCACCTATGGCTTTCGATATCGCAGATGTTGGTGTGGTTACAACAGTGTGATGCTGAGATGTGTACAGACTGCTGAGACACATATATATAGGATGGATCACCATATTACTGGACATGTGCACAGGACCATGCAGTTCAAAACAGTTCAATACATGGTACATTTACTTTAGATAAAGCACTATTACCCAAATTGTGTCCAAGGGTGTTTATTAATTATTCTGGCACTGGTGCAAAGTGCAATAGAGTGGGGTGATGGTTGGGGGAAAGTCCAGTGTAGTGGGCCAGTCTGTTTGTTGCACAGGTCCAGTGTCCAATGGGTCATAGGAAAGGGAGCAATGACAGTTCAAAGTGGACAATGTGACACAGTGGAACACAAGGGGGACATTCAGGAGGGCCTAATTTTCTGGCAGTGGTCTTGGTCTTGACAACTGTCTCTGGTGTCTGCCTGGGTCGCAGGGAATGTTTGAAGGGTGGTTCACCTTCTGCAGGGGGGTACTGGTGGCCTGTGGGTCCTGTGGCAGGGCCTCCTATCCACTAGCCGCATCAGATGTGGAGGGCTGGTCAGTTGACTGGTTAGTGGAAGGGGCCTGCTGGTGTGCTGTGTACTCCCTCATGATGTTGGCCATGTCACTCAGCACCCCTTCAATGGAGACCATGGTGGTATTCAAGGCCTGCAATTCTTGATTGATTTCCTAGTGGTGTTCCCCCTGCTGCCACTGGTTCTCCTGCATGATGTTTAACACCTGACCCATCTTTCCCTGGGATTGCTGGTATGCTCCCAGGACATTAGTGAGTGCCTCCTGGGCAGTAGGTTCCCTGGGCCTGTTCTCCCCTGGCGCACAGCTGTCCTCCAACCATCCCTAGACCCCTGTGCCTGTGTCCCCTGAATGGTGTGCGCACTCCCACTGACCCCAGGACCCTCATTGTCTTCTCTGTGAGGTGTGGACTCGGGTCCCTGTACAGATGGGCACACCATTGATTGATGTGTCCTGGGGACATAGGTCTGGGGACGTTGGGTGGCTGCTGTGGTGTGGGATTCTGAGGTGGGAGGCTCTCTAGTAGACTGAGTGTGGGACGGGGTAGCCAACTGACCAGTGGTCCCTGATGGGCCATGGAGTTCATCCAGATCCAGAGCTCCTGAGTTGCTGTCATCACTGGGGACATCTGGTGGGGGACTGGGTAGTCGTGGCACCTCCTCACCGCTGACTTTGGCTGGGGCACCGGTGGGGATGTAAGTGGTGTATTATGTTACATGTCTGTGACATATTCTGCATCACTAGCTTCCCCAATGTTATTGCTGTTGCCCTGCCATCTTTGGTTGTGTATGTTGATGGATAGAGGGATTGTTAGTTCTCCGTGCGTTGCATCCATTGGTCATGGGTGTACATGCAGGGCTAGAAGGGATGTGCATGCAGTGGGTATGGCACGCAGGGCTTGGCATTTCATTTTGCAAATTGTGGTGGTGCACTTTGTAGGATGGAGTGGGGTGATGGGTGTCAAGGTGAGGGGTCGTGGTGGCATGCAGGTATGGGGGGGTGATAGGCAGTCAATTCTGACTCACCAGTGTCTAGTCCTCCGGCTACTCCAGTGAGTCACTCAGGATGCAGGATTGCCAAGACTTGCTCCTCCCATGCTGTCAGGTGTTGGGGAGGAGGCGGGGGTCCAGCACCAGTGCTCCTGATGGCGAGTTGGTGCCTTGCTGCAATAGAACGCATCTTCCCCCGTAGGTCATTCTACTTCTTCCTTATGTCATCCCTTGTGCGTGGATGTAGTTCCACGGCGTTCACCCTGTCCAGGATCCTCCGCCATAGCTCCATCTTCATGGCAATGGAAATCTGTTGGACCTGTGCTCCAAACAGCTGTGGCTCTACCCTGACTATTTCCTTAACCATGACCCATAACTCCTCATCAGTGAAATGGGGGTGCCGTTGTGGGGACATGGGTGTTGTGTGATGTGTGTATGTTGTGCAAAGGGTGATCTGTGAAGTGTCGGGGTGTGTGGTGTGTGGTGCGTTCAGATGAATAGGTAATTGTGATATGTGTGTGCAGTTCTCTTTAGGATTGGTGTAGCAAAGTGTATCCATCATTTCTGGTTTGCAAAGGATTGTGGGTGATGTTGGGGGTGCTTTATAGTGCTGTTGGTGGGTATGTGGGGTGAGTGTATTTGTGTCAGGTATGGGTTTTTTCTTCTGGCCAATGTTGTCTTGTATTGTATTTGGGTGGCCATTTCTGCTGTGGCGGTGTGCACCGCTAATGGTTTACCGCTGTTGAATGTCCGCTGTGGTGATTCATGGGTCATTATTTGGAGGGCTTTGCATTGGTGGTGTAACGGTATAGGTAGTAGTACAAACAGTTGATCACCTTCAGTGGGTCTGGCAGATTTGTGGTTGTGGCTGTTTTCTGTCAGTTTTGTGTGTTTGTGTCATAATCTGGCAGACGGATGTCCGCCCCCTCAGCAGTATGCTGGCGGCAGTCAGTGTGGCGGCATTCGGTATTTACCGCCAATGTCATAATAAGGGCCTATATAACCAGAGCGACAAAGTTGCTAATCTGATACTCTTGCTAACACAAAGGGAGAAGTATAGACTAGGAATGTACAGAACTCTTATAGGCCCTCATTTCGACCTCGGCGGTCTTTTTTAAAGACCGCCGAGGTACCGCCATGCTGAAGACCGCCAGTGCAGGTGGTTTTCCGCAAAGCGTATTATGAGGACTGGCAACCCTCTGTCCTTTTTCGGACAGAGAGCCACCAGCAGCCATACTCGCGGTCGGCAGGGAAGTGGAGGCTGCTCCACCTCCACCGCCCGTCATCAGAACACCGCCCACCGAATCACGTCCCATGATTCGGTGTGGCAGTGTTCTGGTGATGGGGTGCTGGCTGCAGAGCAGCCCCCATGGATCCCGTCCCCTCCCGGAGGATCAACGGACAAGGTAAGTTGATCGTCCTTTAGGGGAGGGGTGTTGTGTGTTGTGTGCGTGCATGGGGGTGTGCGTGTGAGTATGTAGAGGAGGTGTGTGAGTGCGTGTATGCGTGCAGGGGTGTGTTGTGTGTATGGGAAATGTGTGCGGGGCGGTCTGTGTGCATATCTGTTTGTATATGTGCGGGTATGTGTTGTAGTGTATGCGTGCGTGTAGGGGTGTGTGTATGTGCGTGTTGGGGTGGAGGTGGGAAGGGGGTGTGTGTATGTGCATGTTGGGGATGGGGGAGGGGAGGGGGTCCTGCCTCCTTTCAGGGGTGGCAGGGGGGTGGGGAGGTGGGGGAGACCCCTATCAGTGCCAGGGAAGGAATTCCCTGGCACTGATAGTGCCTACTGCCATGGATTTTGTGGCGGTTCCAAAACCACCCGAAATCCATGGCGGTATGCAGGGTCCTGACACCTCCAGCAGTCTGGTGATGGCCGCCGGGCTGGAGACCGAAGTCTCCAGCCCAGCGGTTGTCACCGCCCTGGCCGTCGGAGTGGAGAAGTGGTGGATGACCATGGCGGTGACCGCCATGGTCATAATTCAATTTTTTTTCCGCCGGCCTGTTGGCGGTATTACCACCACTTCGCCCCCGTCCGCCAGGGTCGTAATGAGGACCATATTGTGTTGTAGTATAGTTATGTGAAAAATTGCAAAACAGTTATGGAATTACATATAGGCCCTCATTATGACATAGGCGGTAAATGGCACCTACCGCCACGGTGTCGGCTGCCAAAAGACCAACACCAGTCGACCGCCATGTTATTACCGTAGCCGGAATTCCGCTACGGTCATGGCGGTGGACGGCGGTAAGGTGGTGCTGCTGCCAGCAGCAGCGCCACACCAGTAGACCGCCGCCGACCGTATCATGATCCATGATACGGCATGGCGGTGTTCTGCTGGCGGATGCTGCTGCTGGGAGCAGTGCTTCATCCCGTCTCCTGCCGGAGGACCCCCGCAAGCAGGTAATTCGGGCGCTCCGACAGGGGAGGCGAGTGTTGTGTGTGTGCAGGTGTGGGGGTGTTTTTGTTTGTGTGCGTGCATGCGGGTGTGGTACGTGTAGAATGCGTGTGTGCATGAATGGATGTGAGTGTGCGTGTATGTTGTGATGTGTGAATGCATGTGTGCTTGTATGTATATCAGTGTGTATGGATGTGTTCGTGCATGGATGGATGCATGTGTGGGTGAATGCGGGTATGCATGTGTGTATGCATGTGTATGTCTGTGCATGTAGGTGTGTATATGTTGGGGGATGGAAAGGGGAGGGATTGCGGAGGACTCTGGGGAGGGGGTGGGAGAGACCCCTATCATTGCCAGGAAAGGAATTCCCTGGCACCGATAGTGCCTACCACCATGGTTTTCGTAGCGGTAAAAAAGCCACTGAAACCATGGCGGTGGGCAGGGTCATATTACCGTGGGAGGCCTAGTGACTGCCGGCGGGCGGGCTGTGTGGTACATTGGCAGTTTGGCTTTTGCAAAAACCTCCAATGTCATAATATGGCGGTATTTACTGACAGCCTGTTGGCGGTACTACCACCACGATAACACCGACCGCCGGGGTCATAATGACCCCCATAATTACTCAAAATGCATCTTACACTCAACAAATTGGCAAGCAAACATTCTACTTGATTAAAAACTTTGTAGTTTTAGTCTGATTTCCAGTCACTTGCACTCAAAACACTGCTGCTCACATTTGCATTTGTAGTTTTATACTAAACAATTACGTGAAGGGTCTGCTCGGGTAAAACGCCTACCTGAAATGTTTGTTGAGTGAACACATTAAAGGAATCACTGCTTATATCCAAAACACTACTTCTCACTTTCGGATATGTAGTTTTGCACTTACAAATTACCTGAATAGTCCACTCGAGAAAAAAATGTACCTGAAATGCGAATCACATTCAAACATTACTTGCACTGTATATCTCATGGGAAGTCATAACACAATGCACCCACTACCACACTTGAGATTGTGGAAGCTGTTAAATGTATATCATCAGGCAAAATGCCAGGATGTAACAGATTTCTTAAGGAATTCTACTAATGTCTGGCCTCCCCATTGACACAACCATGCTTAGATCTGTTTGAGTTCCCTATAGTCCTTTGGAGTTTCCCATCAGATTTTAATGTGGCCGATATAATAAACATTCTGAAACCTCCAGAAAGGTGCAATTAATACTGATCGATTTCCCTGGTTAATACTGAGGCAAATATCCTTGTGACGATACCACTAACAAACATCAAAATAATTTTAACCAAACTAATTCACCCTGACAAAAGTGGCTTCATGCCACTTCAGAAAACCAAACATAACCTCCATTGTGCCATTAATGCACATTGCATGGGTCCTGTTGGAAAATGGGTTATTGGTAAGGGCAGGTAGGTACCTACACCTAGCAACAAGCCACTAACCTCCACTTAGGTCCAGTTAGGTCTCAGTAAATTAACCCCAGCTCAACCCTTGGTAGCTTGGCAACGAGCGTCAAGGCTTAACTTAGGAGACAATGTGTAAAGCATTCAAATATCACAAAACAGTAAATAAATAAAACACAGGAAACAGTTTAAAAATCCAAAACCAATTTATAAAAATAGTTTATATTTTTATCTTTAAAATGACACAAAAACGAATAAAATCGGATAAGGGGAACCGGAGATATGAATTTTTAAAGAATTATTATTTTTCTAGCGCTTAGAAACAAAAAGCGCCAATCGGGTCATCTGGTTGCACCTCGACCGGGGCAAAGTCAAAGTTTCAGGCCGACCGCGATGGAGCCCTGCTCGGCTACAGGTCGCGGGAGGCCTCGGATAAAAAGTTACCTTCGGACTTAGTCTTTATTTTGAAGATTTTCTTCAGCGGGATGAACCTGCCAGTCCTATCCGACCTCCTGGAGCCCTTCTCCGGATACGCGATGCTGGATTCCTCGGTGGAGATTTTTACCTTCGGACTTAGTCGTTTTTTCGAGGTGAAAATCCTTCGACCGGGGTAAACCTGGATCTTGATCCGACGTCCATGGAGCCCATCTCGGATACGATGGCTGGGAGGTCCCGGTCAACTTTTTACCTTCGGGCTTAGTCTCTTTTTCGGAGATTTTTCTTTACCGGGACGAACCACGAAGTCAGGCCGGGTCACGGTTGAGGCAAGCCGGCTAGAATTTCCGCGGCGGGTCGGTCCCTCTATGGAGCTTTTTTACAAAAATTCTCAAATCTTCTCCAAACTTCTGGGGCTTCACCCAGATGTTCTTTTAAGGTTCTTTTGGGGTCCACAGCTCACCCCAAGGGTCCAGAAGTTCTGAGATGGTCCTTGGGGGGTGCGGACTACAACTCCCAGAATGCACCTGGCGCAAACTCCTTTTTGGACACTGGGCAGTGGTCAGCTGGTTGCTTTCTTCAGGAGTTGGTGCAGGGGACTCTGGTTAGCAATTTTTCACCTGAAGCAAACAGGGAGTCCCTCCTTGAACCAGTTGAAGCCAGGCAAAGTCCTTCTTGTGGTGAAGCCCAAGTGTGCAGCTGGTGCAGTCCTTCTGAGTGCAGGTTCCAGGTGCAGGCCAGAGGTCCAGCAGAGCAGTCCTTCTTCTCCTTTAGTTCTTTTCTTGTTGAAATCTGGTGGGGATCTGAGGTGTGGGTGCAGGTCTGCCAGTTTTATCCTTGCTCCTGGGTGAAAAGCAGGGGGGTCCTGGTTCTCCAATCAGGGGCAGGTTCCTTCCCCCTGCGATGACCACTTCCTGGGAAGTGTGGCAAAAATCCATCCCAGAGGGCAACATTCTCTAAAAATCCAACATGGCTGAATCTGATTTTTGGAGGTTACATCTGGCTGAGCCCACCCACTGGTGTGGCTAAAAATCATAAACACACCCCTCTCCTGCCCTCTCCTAATCTAATCAAGGGGGCACCTAGTTGTCTGGGGTTGCAGGATGTGGGGGTGTTGCTGGTTGCTCCAAATGTCCTTCTCTGCCTTTGAAGACCAGTTTGGCAGCCCTCCCCCTTCCTGCCTCACCATCTGCTGAGGGGAGATTCTCTCCCACAGGCACATTCCTTTGTGTGAAGCCAGGCCACTTCACACCTCATCAAGGCAGCTTGGCTAAGCTGCTACAGGCTGGCCAATCAGAGCACAGCAGCAAAAACAATGCAGGGCTGAAATTGGCAACTTTTTAGGTAAAGTCTAAAACTCTTTACCTGAACAAGTTATATTAAATCCCACAACTGGAAGTTGTGGGATTTATTACAACAATTAATTTGATACCAAATTCTTGGTATGCATCATTTAAGGAGACTTTAAAATTTAAAACAAAGTCTCCCCATTCTAGCCTATGAAGGCCATTTACTACAATGAGGGAAAAACGAATTTGGCTGTTTTTACCTCACCAGGGCTTATAAAACTATTTTTATAAAGTCCCTGCTTATAGTTACATGGCACCCAGCCCTAGGGGCACATAGGTCACACCTTAGGGGTGACTTATATGTAAAAATAAGGTAGTTTAAGACTTTGGAACTACTTCTAATTCCAAAGTCGAATTTGCAGATAACTTTAATTTAAAAGCAGCCAGCAAGGCAGGCCTGCCTTTAAAATGACACTGGGCACCTCAGCAGTGCACCTAGGGGTGCACTACCTATGCTGTGGTCCCTAAACCTACATGCCCTACCATATACTAGGGACTTATAGGTAGGTTAACTTAGCCAATTATAAATAGCCTAATTTGCATATTGATTTTACACAGAGCACAGGCCCTGGGACTGGTTAGCAGTACTCAGGGCACCATCAGAGTCAGGAAAACACCAGCAAAAAGTGGAAAATGGGGGCAAAAAGTTAGGGGGCCTCTGCAATCAGCCCTGTTTTCTCACAGGTCCTCAAAATAAAAAAGCATGACAGCTGTATACGTATTTAGGAACATGGCTCCTACTTGCGGTACTGCAAGGATCCACCATATCGCCCACTTTGTTCAACCTGTATATGGAACCACCCGGCAGATATCTCTAAACAAGCAAACCTATGTTATCACATATAAACTGATGAGAATCAGCTTTACCTAAAGAGCTCATCCATGGATGATATCATAACACCCAATGCCACACTTATGAAAACTTAATTCTGTCTGTCACCATAAAATCATCTCAAACTGAATGCCCTGAAAGAGAATTGCTTCTTGTATTCCTCCCAAGCAGCTCACCATCAGTTTAAAATGGATTGACCTCTTAAGTGCCTTCAATTGCAAACCCACTATTATTTACTGAATAAAATCCCTTGATAAAAATCTCAACATGCAAGCACACACCAGTGCTGCCAGAAGAGGAACATTTATCCGAATAAATCTTCTCAAGAGGGTGAAAACATGTAGACCACCTCCAGATTTCAAGATAGTAGCACAATCACTAGCCATCTTCAAACAGGAATGTGGGAGAGCAGTCTTAACAAGTTTGCCTAAAGCAAGAACTGCATTACTCAAGACTTTGCTCAAAACAACCCTTAATGCAACAGCAGCATGGATGACGTTTCAACCATATCACTCTCTCTCTCAAATCTCTCCACTGGTGCCCATTCAAAGCTGAGATAGAGCTGAAGATAACCTTCTGGGTCCATAATGCCTTTCACCACAATACACCTGTATATCTGGTGTGCAGAAGCTTGAAGACTTGAAGAACATTTTCAATCATAGCTGGCATTCTCCCTGAACGCTCCCTGTAAGAAACATATTTGTCTTGAAGTATAACGCAAAAAAGATGTAACCTTGTTTAAAGTTTATAATCCTCAATGTAAGCAGACAACTTTAACTATTTGCACAATAATGAGCTTGCTGCCACTGAAAGATCATGGGTGAAATGCCCTGCCTTACCATAATACAAACACAGATTTAACTTTTTTCTTCATTCTTTTTCTTCTGTAGTTAATGGACCACGCAAGCCCCCCATCTGCATGCTTCTGCACAGGGTTCTGTGTTATCCTAATTCTTGGTCTCTATCTCTTTATGCTCTGGATGTATCACTAATAGCCTAGGTTCCCCTCAAGGGTGTTCTCCCTTATGTTCAGTTAACCTATGGTCTAACCAGACAACTAAACCAATAAACTCAGAACAGTCTAATGAGGGATTCACAATGTGTGCTAAAGAATCTTTCAAATCATCTCTCAGACCTCTATAAAAGAGGGAGGTTTGCTTCTCTTCTGGACACTGAGTTTTGGTAACTAGTCTAAAAAAAAGTCACAATATAAGTAAGAAGATCTTTACTACCCTAATGTAAGTTCAATAACTCATTATCACTAGCTTTTAAAAAGGTGTGTTTGGCAAAGAGACAATGCATCACCTCTTTAAATCTTCAAAAATCATGTAAGACTGGATCATTATTTTGAATGAGTGTAATTAAAAAATTGCAAAAAGCAGTTGTGCTCCGCAAATTGGATATAATGAAGGCTAGCTCAGCTGTGTTCGAAGGAATGGCTCAGTTTGTTAACAACAATTGCAATGGACACTGACAGAAAAGGCATCAAATTTATTATTATTCCCACAAAACCTTTCTGACGGGGCCAGATGCACAGGGGTGGGAGTGCTTACAGTGATGTGCATAGGATTACCATTTCCAATGGAGGACATACTGGTTGAATTTTTTATTTCACCAAAGTGTGCAGGTTTTAGAACAGGCCACGCATCTTTAGGACTTGCCCCGGCCTCTGCATCAACTAATCCGGGTGAAAAACAGTGGCAATATCTAACACAACTCATCCTTAAGCAACAGATTTTTCTGTCGCAATGATTGAACTTTACCTTGTATATCATATAATGCTTGGGCTAAATCGTCAACATGTAATTGGTCATCCATATCGTCTTAGAGGTGGAAAGTGTGAGGTTTGGCCTTCTGTCATGCACCCACCTGATTCCAACTGTGGAAGCAATGCTGGACCCCCAATCCCAGCTGTGCCTGCTCAATGAAACAAGTAACAACTGCCCCAGATGGATGGGGGATTGGTCAAGAAAAAATGAACTTGTGTCACTCACTGAGGGGATTACTCTGCTGTCTTGTCGACTGCCTAGTGAGATCAGGACTCTTCATCCTAATGCAGGTGTGAAACACTAAAAGCAACAAGAGAAAAAGTTACACATAGGCTCTCACCTCCAAATAACCTTTCGCTTGTTTAAACTATGTTTACACTTACAGACATCATCATAAATATTGCATGAGATAGAGCAGAAACCATTTCAAGAATGAACTGAAAATGTTCTGACACTCCGGAACATATGAGGTTCAGACACAAATTTGAACACAACTTCAAGCTCTAGAAGTTTTGCCCAAAATACTAGATGCAACTTGTCAATAACACAGTGGCACACTTTCAGATCTGGTGCAATAAAGTTCAGAGTGCTGCAATGCAAGAGTACAGAGCACTGGGCCTTATGAGATTAATACTCAAACAATGTAACATTTTCGAAAACGTGCCTCTCACCTTCATAGAAATCAGTTTTATTTGCTAACATATGGAATAGTGTGCTCTAACCAGAGGGGAAGTACTTAGACTTGACTAATACTTTAACTGCAATCCAAAGATGATACGAGACTTGTGCAATAAGCTCAAGAGGAAGCGGAATCAAAGCTCATGAAGGATACACTAGAAGCGTCTCAGAAACCAGGGTCACAGGATCACTAGCAAGGCTTGGAAGACTAGAACACTGGAAGTTCTGAGTGACTCAGGAAGTTAGTACAGGAATTATGCTTACTCAGGTCTTGAACAAACCCAAGCACTGATGCAGGTTCAGAGGGGGTATTTATGCTGAAAGAAAAGAGTGTTCCAGAAGGTATGTGCCCCACATGGCAGTATGGAATATTCCAATGAACCTGGGGAAAATCACGTTACGTACATGAGGCCTTGCAGGTGACAGGTGCACACAATAATTGGAAACAATTATCCAGTACAACGGAACCCCTAATGCATGATAGTACAGTTCAATGGGTCACAATGGAAGCATAACGTATCCTAAAAAGACATGTGATAATCTGCACAACATACTAAAGTTGCTTAGCAACAGGAGGGTCAATGGTTCAGGCTTCCTGGGAATGGAATAAAGGAGTGTTCAAGAATGGAAGGCGCTGCAAGGGAAGAATGACTTGGAGTACTTGGGACAGGGAGGCGGCACAAGGAAAAGGTGACATGAGCCCGATGAGTAAGTGATAAAAATTCAGTGTGAACTATGCCCTCCTAGAAAAAGCAGCTGATAAAATATATTAAAAAATTGCAAAAAGCAGGCTAGATAAAAACATGAATAAAAATGTGTATGAATGTAAAGGATACAAACTGTAAAACTGAACTAATATAGTGGTGTCCAACCCATCTACTAAAAGGGTCTTCATGACACAGAAAAATGTGATTGGATGTCATAACCCATGGATGTCTGTTTGGTTCCTGGCATTGTCAATACAATCAAGGATATATGGCAATTGCTTTGAAGATGACCATGTGGACATAATAAAGTGGACCTGAAATACACCCTGCACCATTATAGTGTGGGCCCTTTCCTAGCATATTGGAGACACAACGTATACATTAGGCAACCCAGCTTTGCTACTTGTCAGAAAGTGAATTATTAGTTACGGTGGATAGTTGCCCACCACTACTAAGAAAGCCACAAACCTGTTAGGTTCAGACATAGATTTCAATAACTTAAGCCTGAATGCAACCTCTGTCAGCTGTGGCAAAGAACTAAAATTTAAAACACACAAAATACTGACAAGGACGCGTAACACCACAAAAGTGGAATTGCACCTCCTTGTAAATATCGAGCAGTGAAAAGTGCCACCAGAACAATGCAAAAAGTGACGCTCTGGTGGCGATAGGGTCTTGTATATCTGGCCCCTAGAGTCATGTATTCTGCATCCTGCACCACACAACGTAACAATGAACCATCTTGTATGTATGTATGCAAACAGGAAGGTCTACCTTCCACCAAAACAACACTCAGTCTAGCAATGCAGCCATCCTTGCAGCTAGGCAACAAGGAAAACTGAGATGCACGGATGAATGTTGTCCTGCAGTAAGGGAGAAAATCATGCTTGATCACATACACACAATGTGGTTGAATCTCACAATGGCTGGTGCAGAGTGCTGGACACACCACTCAAAGCGGCTAGGAGGATGCATGTGGACGCCTCACGTCGTACCATCACTCCAACAACTCATGTAGGGTGGCAGATGAGTCAGTGACTTACTCAAATATCTGCAAGAACTATTTTAAATATATCTGTACATCTTCACTTGTGGTGTGAGCACACATCCTGAACAACACCTATGGCTTGTCAAGTCAATCAAAGGGGTAGATATGTTGAAAACCGTGATCAAACAGTCAAGGTGGTGTAACACTCTGTGAACTGTGGAATGGCAGATTGTGCAAATGGTGACTACACACAAATGATGTTCAGGTGGTACAGTGTGCCATTAGGGATCCACAAATGTGTGGCTTGATGTGGGGGTCTGTACCATGTCACTGAGCCACCAGTAGTAAGTAAATGATGAGCCATGTCAACAGCCATTACAGTCAAATATTGACCTTTCACTATCCCATTGCAGAGGATGATGCCTTACCTCCTGTGGACCTGCCTGTCCTGGATTTTACAGATGATATGGATGACCATCTACTGATTATCAATGCTGATACACTCATGGATGTTCTGTGTTGCTTCCAGACACCACCTCCAGTCACAGGGAGGACACACAGGGGGTCATTCTAACTCTGGCGGGCGGCGGAGGCCGCCCGCCAGAGTTCCCCCTCCAGAACACCGCTCCGCGGTCTGAAGACCGCCGCGGTGATTCTGTGTTTCCCGCTGGGCTGGCGGGCGACCGCCAGAAGGCTGCCCGCCAGCCCAGCGGGAAACCCCTTCCCACGAGGAAGCTGGCTCCGAATGGAGCCGGCGGAGTGGGAAAGGTGCGACGGGTGCAGTTGCACCCGTCGCGAATTTCAGTGTCTGCTAAGCAGACACTGAAATTCTTTGTGGGGCCCTCTTACGGGGGCCCCATGACACCCCATACCGCCATCCTGTTCCTGGCGGGCGAACCGCCAGGAACAGGATGGCGGTATGGGGTGTCGGAATCCCCATGGCGGCGCAGCAAGCTGCGCCGCCATGGAGGATTCAGCAGGGCAGCGGAAAACCGGCGGGACACCGCCGGTTTTCCTGTTCTGACCGCGGCCATACTGCCGCGGTCAGAATGCCCTGCGGAGCACCGCCAGCCTGTTGGCGGTGCTCCCGCCGACCCCGGCGGAATCATCCCCACAGTGTTGCGGGTTCTCCACATGAAGCACCCACCTATCAACACAAAGCATCGACCAGTCCGGCCACTGCCCTGGACTTTGAGGACCCAGTTATTACCTTTAAGAGGACAACGGTAGGAGTCCATCGGAAGCTGGCACAGCAGGCGCAGGGGGAATGGAGACCATGTCGAGCAGCCTAGAGGGAGTGCAGAGTTGCCTCAGTCCGAATAAGGAGAACTCTGCTGCCATCAGAGGCACCCACTCCCTGCTACGTGGACTCCAGCAGTCCCTGGCCAATATAGCTGTTGTCATGAGGCAGAGGCTTGACCAACTGCCCTCCCAAATTGCCAGCAGCATAATTTATACCAGGCTGGGGGCTATACAAAATGCCCTGGAGTCCATACAGCGGGATGTGGCCTCCCTCAGTGAAAACATGGCTGCCTACCACCATGACTCAGCAGCAGTTTTGGGAAACCAGCAGTTCCTCCTTGCTGCAGTGATGCCTTATGCATTCCCACAAATGGCAGCTGCTCGGACCTTTGATTCTACATCTCTATCCCCTGATGTGTGTGTGCCCCCTTCGACCTCAACAACAGCAACACTCATTGCACAGGAGGCATCACACACATCAGAGGATGAAGATGGGGAAGGAACAACATTCACAAGGAAAACCACCCAGTAGCTCCAGTCCAAGCCACATGGACAGTATCTCTTTAGTTCTGTGCTTAAGAACATGCCAGTGTTGTGATGGCTGACAATGTGCCCTCTTCACTCTACCACTGTTGACTTATCATGTATAGACTGTCATTGTTTCAATTCCTCCCTATGGTCAATTTGGAGACGTCCTCACTAATGCATGCTTCTCCTACACATGTCTCATGACATGCCCCTCACTTTTGGATTCTGACTGAACATTCAATGGTTTGGGACCTCTCATGGGGTCAGTCACTGGTATATTGGACATCATTGGAAACAAAACCTGCACATGTAAATAAATCACCATAATCACATGTGCCCTGCTATATTCAGTGTTTCATCAGCTCCTATGAATGTGTGCATTGTGTGAAGCTATGTCAATGAGTACAGAATCAAATTACGTGTGGCTTACTGTCAGACATGAAGGCACACACTAGGACTCAAACATGATTAAGGTGACCAGTAGTATTGTGGACTACAACCAACTATCCGATGCTTCAAAGCATGTATCAAACAGAAATCCATGCAAGTTGACATATGGCATGTGTGGTTCAGAACACCAGTGACTGGAAATTACCCTGATGATTGTACCTGTACAAAAAATATGTGAGAAACAGAAGAGGCATGTGTAAGACTGTGAGGAGAAGCTGTTAGTGTGCCAATAACCATTCACCAAATAAGGTGGAGTTGAAAGTGGTAAAGTTTTCTAGAATGATTGCTACAGACCTTAGCGATGGCAATTGATGTTGCATGATTACCTGTCAAAGAATTAGGGGGTTATTACAACTTTGGAGGAGGTGTTAATCCGTCCCAAAAGTGATGGCAAAGTGACGGATATACCACCAGCCGTATTACAAGTCCATTATATCCTATGGAACTCGTAATACGGCTGGTTGTATATCCGTCACTTTACCGTCACTTTTGAGAAGGATTAACACCTCCTCCAAAGTTGTAAAAACCCCCTTAGTATCCATACACAATCCGAGTGGACTGCGCTAAAATCTGTCGTGAGTAGCTGATGTCATACTGCTGCCAATCAGACAGCTTCTTGGTCATAGTCGATACACAAAGTCACACATGTAAATCAATACTGAATGCATAACCTAAGGCATTTCTCTAACGTGGCCAACATGGCCAGTGCAGACATGATAACAACCAGACAGTCAAACAGCATGGACACCTCATTGTCTAAAACTAACAGGATGTATTGTCACTTAAAAACGCAACCTATTAAAAACCTAAACTATACACTAACTTAAACCTATTGCCTAAACTATTTATATATATATATATATATATATATATATATATATATATATATATTTTTTTACATAGCACCTCAGCTGGGATGGTTACCATTTTCAAATTCATGGCCTTTTCAGCTTTTCCTTAATGTACTTAATTAGTTTATACTTGTGGGCATTGACTTGCTCAAGTTTTGCCAACCTGGTCTTTACATCTGCCATGCACCTTCTCATGTCAGCCTCAAAGGTGGAGACTTTGGCAGCTGGTCGTGGCTGTTGCTGGGCTGCTGTCAAAGTTGTGCAGTGGTTTTGAAGGGGGTGGGACCTGCTGACGCATCCCTGATCTTTGGCTTGGAACTATTTTTGATGCTGGTTGCTGCCTGTTGAGGTGGTTCCCTATGTGGGAATACCAGCCAAGACCCCGATGACTTTTCCCTCCAATACCTCTTGGCCATCTTTCAGTAAACTGCTTGCACGCCCAATATGTTGTGGAAATGCTCAGCCCTCTTCTCGAATGCACACTTCTGTGCTGGGGTCATTGGGGCTGCTAAAACATGAGGATCACATGACATCAAAAACTGCATTGAGTCGAGGAAGAACTACTATACCATGTATATAGCATCTTCAGATGACACATGTCGTCCACCAGACATACTACAACAATGTCAAGATCCAAATCAATACAAATCTGCCTACCAGGCATCTACGGTATCATGTTCATGTCACAGGGATAACAGCTATCTAATGTTGCACATTAGAACCCAGATTTAAATTGGATTAGTGCCTCCTTGTGCCACAGTAGCATCATCATTATTGCAAGGCTGATGTGGCCCACCAAGGCCAAAATCCCTGTGCCATAGTAACAAAGTGGCACAATGGATGCATTGCACCACTTTGTCAGCCCTTGCATTATATGATGCCTTGGCCAGGCATCATGTATGCAAAGGTGGGTTTCACTCAGTAAATGGGGCATAGAAAAATGGTGCTGGTGATTCAGAGTGATTCCACAGCGTCATTATTTTTTTCTCCTTTTAACACCTGCTCAGAGCAGGCATTACAAAGGGGCACACCACTGGTTACAATATACCTCTATGTACTGTTCAGGCTTAGTGCCAGTATATTTTGTGTTAAGCCTGAACAGTACATCAATTGCTTCTCCAAATTTTACCCTGCTGCCCCCTACCCTGTGGTATGGTGTGCTGAATTTCTAATGTGGTGCACATATGGTGCCGGTAGGGGTGCTCTAAGGGGCATAGCACAAGTGGTGCTGCTCTGGGTGCCTATCTGTGAACATGCCTTTTTACATCTCCTAAGTACCAGGTACCAGGTAAACACTCACTATGCACATCTTATACACATGTGATGTGACCATGCTCACTCACAATCATCATGATGGGTACATTGTGTAGGTTAATCTGCATACATCTTGTTTGCTACAGTCCGTAGACATGTCCCACATCCATCTGGAGAAGAGCTGAAATCTCCCTGTGTACTCAACTGACTGTCCATCCAAAAAAGCTCCTTGCATGGTTGGTGCGTCACTTCATTTCTGAAGAGTAGTGAAGCACCGGTGGTGCACGTATCACATTTAAAAGCCCCATAGAGACCTCAACACATGTGCATAAATTGTACCATGTCCAGAGTAAATTAGTGCAATGTGTGGCACACAGTGTAGCAGCACGTGCTGTGGCAAATTTGTTGGCAACATCCATGCATTTAAAAAAGCCAGCACTTCTGACACATATCTTGACTGACATCACTGTGTTTGTGGGCATATTTAGCTTTTCATAATACCGACAATTCCATTGCAGCACACTTTGTCACCTATGCATCCATCAACTCATTCCACATCCTCAACATCAGACATGATGTCGATACCCAAGCATAGATGATGGTTTCCTTTATTGTCACACAAACTCTGCAACAACCTCTCCACCTACTTCCACCTCAAGATAGCAGACATCTACGAAAGTTTTCCAACCAAGGACCATCCCACGCCTAACACTGTCATAGCCTCCACCGAAGCTCCTCCAAACCCCCACCACCTACTCTGCTGGGCAAACATCTCCGACGAGGAAACCCTCAACATTGTAAACTCCATCCACTCCGGCTCTCCCTCCGATCCCTTCCCCCACCGCATCTTCAACAAAACAAGTAGTACCATCGCACCCAAGCTCTGGCACTTCATCAACCGCTCCTTCGAAACCGCCACCTTCCCAGAAATCTGGAAACACGCCGAAATCAAGCCCTTACTGATGAAACCAACCACAGACCCAGACGACCTCACGAACATCTGGAGGCAGGGCAGGGAAGGCAGTGCATCTGTGCACTTTGAAGGCATGCCTTTAAAGCTTGTCCCATCTTAAAAGACACAGCTGTGTATAAAAGTAGAACATCAGACACCGCCACTTCTGTGCACTTTACAACCTGTGGATACTCTGCCAAGGGGACACCCTGCTATACTGCTGAAAGGACTGCCACTATGCTGGACTGCTACCCCGGAGGCCACCCGACCCTGTTTGATGATTTTGTGAATGGGCACATTCAGGCCAGGGTGGTAGGGTAGGCGGCACCCGTCACATTTGGAACTCTGCGTAATTCAACAGAGTTTTTCACCAACTCCGTGGAATTCAGTGAAGTAGAACCCAATGAGCTCTGCCCACCCCTACTCCTAATAAACATCCATGTAAATTGTAGAAGTCAAGCCTTGCAGAAAATAAATAAAAGTATGAGGTCACCCATCAAGTGGAGTTTTAAAAAATTGAAGAATAAGGTATAATAACTATTTGTAGAGTGAGGTAAAGTATCTCACTGGGGATCCTGTGAGTGTAATGGAAGAGAAGATTCATAATCTTGGCGCAAAATATTATAGTCTATGTTAAAAGAGTATTGAGTATATTATTCCAATCTCTTAGTAAAAGGCAGTTATTAATGCTATATACAGCCCATGATTAATATTTAGAAATCTATGAATACAACTACCACAGAGGTATTACGTGGGTAGTATGGGAAGTTTTATAACTTGAGCTTACACCCATTATACTGTCAGAGTATGCACCTATATTTTATTTTGATGCAGTGGGGTGATATGCTGCCTACATAGGTTAATAGTTTGCACTAAAAGGCAGGAGCACTAAATACTGGAAACAACAGGATATAAATGTAGACGGATGTTGTTTTCAATATTTCTCTGTTCCCTAGAATTCTGTATATGAGGTTGTAGAAAAATATTGTTGTCCTGAAGAAGGCAGTGTGAACCACTACAAGTTTCTTTTTGTTTTTTTTTGGTTTATATTGAAAATATTTTTTTATGAAACTGGATTGTGGAAGTGAAAGACAATCTTTATAAAGCAAAAAGAAATTAGTTTGCTCTTAATGTTTGCAGTGTGGTAATGTGAACAATGATACAGGGCTAATAATGATGTGCGTTAACCATAAATGTAACTGAGAATGATGAACCATGAGAAAGTTGTGTTTCAATCTCTGTATGTTTTTAATACATGTACATGATTATTTGTATGATTAACAGATTGTTTGGAATTTTTTACCAAACGATTAATAAATACGTCCGATTTTCTACATAAAGGAAACAGGGGTGTAAAGGGTTTTATTGTGGTAGACATGCTCAATGTATTTTTTGCATTTTTTCTATTTTAGTGAACCCTTATTAAGCCTGGGACAGGCCACAGTGTAATACATATGAGAGCAAAGTTGCACAAAAGATAGTTTGTTTGATTATTGATATAATTCACTCTGTCCCTTTTGGCAAGGGTGACTCTCGCCAGTTCCGGAGACAGATTGGACTGCACATTTAAAGTGCAGAAGCCAGGGTACACAGGTGAGCCTGAAGCCATGTTTTCCCTGTCACTCTAATGGATGGCATAATAAGTGCTGCACCCAACAGGTGACATTTAACTTCCATGTCATTTAACTTCCATGTCATGAGTGTAGTTTCCACACCACATACTGTGCCCTTATAGGTGAGTAAAATATGGCCATCTGGGATTAGCTGATTTCTAAGGGCATAAGGGGTCACAGCACATAGACTGGGCACTGGACAGCTGTGCCTTAGTTACTGAGGCCCTCATTATGAACTTGGCGGCAATGACAGTGCTGACGGTGAACAAAAGACCACCAGTGGCGGTGAACTGCATACTGCTGTATAATGATGCCAAAAGGACAAACCTCCAAAAATCTTGCAACCTCCACCCACCGCCAGGGCCAACTACGGTAGAAAGGCAGTACACCTCACCCGCCACCGCCACAGCCATGCAGACAAATCCCCCACCCATCAAATAATGATGCACAAATCAGCTCGGCGGAGAGTGAATGTCGAACGACCATTGGCGGTACGGACCCCCACGGCCAGCAACGGGACCTGCCAACAACAAATGCACACATTGGCAAGTTCAAAAAGCACACACCTGACCAACATCCACAACACTTTAAAACACACACATACACACCCCACAATCCTTTGCAATGCCAAAACCATGACACATATTGACACCACAACACGCATACACTGAACTAACCATCACAATAGTCACCCACACAAAAACACCACCAAAACACATACATTGCACACCCACCATTACAAGTCACACACCCAACCACACAACAGCACCCTCACCAGCACACCTACAACACACCACCCACAACACACACCATGGCACCGCCTAAGCACCCCCCGCTTCACAGACAGGGAGTTAAGGACCATGGTGGATGAAATACTCAGGGTCGAGCCATACCTATTCGGGGAACTGGTGCAACAGACACCCTTGGCCAGGAAGATGGAGCTACAGCAGAGGATAGTCAACAAGGTCAACGCAGTGGTAAACCATCTGCACACAAGGGACAACATCAGGAAGAGATAGAATGACCTGCGGAGGTAGGTGCGTTCCATGGCATCCAGGCACAACATCACCATACAGAAGACTGGTGGTGGTCCCCCCTCTTCCCCCTGAATACACCGACTGGGAGGAGAAGGTCTTGGCTATCCTGCACCTGGAAGGCCTCACTGGACTCACTGGATGACTGGACTTGGGTAAGTTAACTACAATACCCCAACAGTCACCACACCTGTAATGCATGTATCACCCCATCCCTCTCACTACCACCAGGGCTCCATCCTCTACCCAGTCCACAATACCCACACACTCATATCCATGTCAGCTGCATGCCCACAATCTCTCATACAAATCACCAGTCAGACCTCTGTGCACAATCAACAACCAATGCATGTAATCTCAGGAGCACCACAACACCCACAATGCACCATCTCCCCTCATTAAATGCATCAAAGAGAACACGTAGGGGCCCTGCATGCCCCTACATGGGAATCCAAACATCAATTACTGCTGACCAGTGCTGCAACTGACAAGAATGTGCAGGACACCCACATCTCAATTATCTCACACACAGGCACCACTACCCATGCCACCCGGACAGAGACATTAAGGAGTGCCAGTCCTCCACCTGAAGATGAATGTCACACTCAGGAGAGTGCAGATGGATATCTGGACACAGAGGAAATCCCTGGCCCATCCTACACCCCTGGAAAGTCACCTTCCAGAAGCCCCACCCAGGACACCACTGACACCCCTACCCACCAGCCACCACCATCAGTTCTGGCCCAACGCCCCCACACCAGTGTCCCCAGGCCATGGACTGGCTGCCTACATGTACAGAGGCCGAAGTCCCCACCCACCACTACTCAGGAAAATGAAGGGCCCATTTCAAGTGGGACTGCCAGACTTGCGCAGGTGGCACAGGCACAGGGGGCTAGGGGCAGTGGGAGGGTATCAGTGGTCCAGGGGGGGGGCCCAAGGAGGGATGCTGCTGCTCAGGAGGCCATTGCTGAGGTACTGGGAGCATACCACCATTCTTAGACAGGAATGGTTCAGATCCTGGCCACCTTGGAGGAGAATCAGAGGCTGCAGGTAGCACACTACCAGGAGGCCATGTAGCAATGGAACCAGCTCAATGCTACCATGACCACCATTGTAGGGGTGCTGCAGCGCCATACAAAAATCCAGCCTGAGTCCTCCACTCACCTACAGGCCCCCTCCACTATCCAGGACACGGCCCTGCCATCTATATCTGCAGCAGCTACTGGACTGGTGGCACTGCCAGAGGTCTCGCAGGACACCGGCTCCCCTTCCCCTGCAGCCCAGCTTCACCCTCACAAACATGGCCTCAGACCCAGACAACCCACTGAAACACCAGGCAAGACCAAGCCCACTGCCAGGAAATGACTCTGCCCTGAACTGTCTCCCTTGGTTGCCACTGAATTACCTTGTTGACATGCCACTGCCATTTCACCATCTTCCAATAGCCCTGTGGTCTGTGCCCCTGTGCTACCAACAGCTGTGCAAATGTACCTGAGAATGTTGTTCACTATGTGCCCACTTCCTTCCACTGTCCCATCACTCATGGATGTTTTCAGTTGGAATAAATACACTTGCGCCTCCTAAATATCTGTCCTTATTTGTTATGAGCAATCACATGTGATTGTGTGTGCAATAGCCAGTTACCATTATGATGCTGCTTGCATTGCAGGAGGAGGTCTAACAGACTGTAGTGTCTGAAGTATATCACACTGTACATTCCATTGCGATAACTCAAATCTGCCACTTCAGTCATGATTTTGTTACATCACTGGTAAGGGACACACAGCACTATCTACATGAGTCACCCTGAAACAATGCAGTGAAGACCTCAGCATCATAGGAAATGTACCTGAGAGTCACTGGAAGCATAGCCGGATTAGCTGGGTCCTGGAGTTGATGTCTTCCCCCTCTTCCTTACCATCACTCTCATCCCTCCTCTGAGGTGGCAGGGCTGGTTGGACAGCATCCTCCTCTTCCAGAAGTGGGATAGCTTTCCTCACAGCCATGTTGAGCAGCATGCAGCAGGCCACCACTATCTTACACACCTTGTCAGGGACATCGCACAGGGATCCTCCAGAGAGATGCAGGCAATTAAATCTTGCCTTCAGGAGTCCTATGGCCGCTCAATCACCCTCCTAGTTCGACCATGTGCCTCATTATAATGCCTTCTACATCTGTCCTGGGATTCCTCACAAGTGTCAGGAGCCATTGCACGTTTGGGTAGCCAGAATACCCTGCAAAAGTGGCCAAAAGTGGGCAAAAGAGGGTTGAAACACACAGTATCTACTTGCTTACAGCCTGTCTGTCAGCTATGTAACTGGTCAAGTGCATACACACTCACCTATGAGCCAAGCTCTGTCCCCCTGTAGCTGTTCGATCATGTGTGGCACACTGCTGTTTCTCAGGACAAATGAATCCTGGAATGATCCTGGGAACCTTGCATTGACATGTGAAATGTACTGATCAGCAGTACACACCAACTGGACATTCATGGGGTGATAGTTTTTACGATTCTGAAACACCTGTTCATTTACTCTTGGGGGTATGAGGGCTATGGGGTACAATCAATGGCACCTATCCCATGGGGGATATTTGCAAAGGCATAGAATCCTGATTTGATGGCAGTGAGATCAGCCCTTTGAAACTGGACATAACTTTGCAGGTGTTGAACGAATGCATTCAGGAAATTGGACAGGATGTGGCTGAACATTGGCTGAGATACCCCTGCAGCCATGCCCACTGTCACTTGGAATGAGCCTGTGGCCAAAAGATGGAGCACAGATAGTACCTGCACAGTTGTAGGTATGGCATGGTGATTCCTATTAGCTGGCTTCAGAACAGGCTCCATTTCTGCACAGAGTTCAAGGATGGTAGCTCAATTCAGGCGGTAATTGGTAATGATGTGACGTTCCTCCATGGTGGCAAGATCTATCAGGGGTCTGCAAACAGATGGGGCTCTCCCTCACCACACGGGTCTGTACCTATGGGGGAGGAACGAAGACACATTGAGTTGGGATATACACTTGCATCAATCACATGGTGACATAATTCATGTTTTACATGCAACACAAATGTACCGCACACAGACACAAAAGAGGAGGTAATCCTTTCAGGCTAATGTGTGGTGAGGTGTCTCAGTCATAATAGCATCACAGTGTAGGCACACCTCCCACCATGATTACATGTGGAGGACCAGTACTCATGTAGGAACTCAACGAAGGGGAGAGGGAATGGAGCCATGGATGAGGCCCATGGCCAGGCTATGGAGGCATGGTGGATGCAAAATGGCAGCCTTCTGCCATACAGGTAGAGTAGTGTGGAAGTGACTTCATTCCTCTGGCGTTACTCGTCATGGCAGTAGGTGGTGTTCACCGCCATGCACCTTATCATTGGATAACATAGTTCTCAGTGGGGAAGCTGGGCCAATCATGATTCCCGCCAGCGTTGACGGTGCACACTGCCGCGGTATCTACTGCCATTTTGACAGGACCTTGCCACTTTACTCCTGCACTACGTGAAGGGAAGAACTTCACTGCAAGTACTGCTGTGTCCTGTCTCTGGTCCCTGAGATGGGATGTGTTACAGGGGAATGGGCCCCGGCCTTTACCGTGGGGGAGCTGGAGAAGCTGGTGGACAGAGCCCTACCCCCATATGCACAAGCTGCATGGGTGACCAGAGGAGCAGGTGAGTTTCTATTTGTCCTCCTTAGATGTGTGTGAATGTGGCGGACGCCTGTATGTGTTTTTGTTCGCTGTGTGAATGCTCACCAGTAGTGTGTCTGGCAGTTTTTTGCATGGAAATTCTCCATGGGCCATGTCAGGTTGAACGGGCATGGCATTTGGTATGGGGCACCCACACTGACATCTGTTTCTTTACTCAGTGTGTCCCATGTAGGTCAGAGCCCATCAGAAGAGGGGACTTTGGCAAGCCATCACCAGGGCAGTGAGGACCCTGGGGGTCTACATTCGGCAAAGCACCCACTGCAGGAAGTGGTGGGAGGACCTGAGGCGCTGGGCCAGGAAGACCGGAGATGACTAGCTGGGGAAGGGCTCCTAATGAAGGAGGGGTGCCCGTCAGACCCTGAACCCCCTAATGGCCCACATTCTGGCGGGGGCCTATCCAGATTTGGATGGGTGCTTGAAGGCAGCACAGCAGCCACAACGGGGTGAATATCATCACTGTTGTGATGCCACTATGATGAGTGTAGTTAAGTGCTAAGGGGTGCATGCATAGTAGTACCAGGCACATAGGCAGGTGTGTCCCTGCAGTCCTGCCCCCCTCCACCTCCGTGAGATAGTGTCCTTTGTAGTTTTGTCTGGGTCTGTAGGCTTGCGAGGGGTCCCCTATTTGGGCCATTGCATTCAATGTAGCCCCATGGACTTGCAGATGTGTTGGCTTGGCATCGTCTCTCATTGGTTCACTTTACAAAGTGTATCAGAGTAGTGGGGCAGGATGGGAATGTAGTGTACTGTGGGGTCATGCCTACCAGTCAGGGGCACATTCATAACATGTGTTGTGTGTGCTGAGGGTTAGTGCGTATGGTGGGTGGGAGTGTAGGTGTCCCAACATGTACATTTTTCCTGGAATTTACATACTTTCTTGTTTTGTCCCCCCATGCTCTTGTGTCCTTGTGCACATTGGCATCATCTGGTGCGGGAGCTGAGGCCCCGGCGAGTGGGGATGCTGCAGCCTACCGGACCCATGTTGCAGAGTCCACCAACGCCAAGGGGACCAGTGGGTTGGAGGACGAGGGGAGTACCACGGGGGAGGCAACTACCACTAGAGGTAGTGGCACTGATACCTCCTCTGATGGCAGCTCCCTGGTGGTGGCGGACCCTACTTGGCCCACCCATTCTTTGCCATCTTCCGCCACCCCCATACCATCACCACCCTCCCAGTAGCTCCCCAAAGAGTTGCCCGTGCCCGCTCACCCAGGATGGTTGGTGTCTCTTTTGCCCCAGGCATCTCATCCCCTGCCCCAGTCAGCCATACTGCCCTCAAAGAGGAGGCTATTGACCTCCTGAGAACCATGTCTGTAGGGCAGACAACCATCGTGAATGCCATCCAGGGGCTAGCATCCCAGATGCAGCAATGCAATGCATACCTGGAAAACATTCACTGTGCCATGTCTGGCCTACAGAGGTCTTTTCAGGCTCTGGCCTGCTCTTTGATGGCAGCCAGTGACCCTGGTCTTTCCATCCCCCCACCACCTCTACCCCTTCCAGCAACCCCACTCCCTTCTCCCATCCCAAGAACACATACGGACAGCCATGCACACAGATCAACCCACAAGAAACACACAGAGAAACACAAGCACCACACTTCCCACCACAGGCAGGCACACACCCAACATACCAAAGCACACACAACAACATCCACCTCCCGCACTGTGTCAACCGCCCCCTCCTCCCTGTCTGTTACCTCACCATGCGCACCCACATGCTATGCACCCTCAGTCACTGCTGCCTTCATTCTTGCAGTCACCACAACAGCTAACATCCAGTAATGCACCCCAGACACCACACCTTCACTCACCACGACTACATTCACAGACACTTGCAGCACACTCACCAGACCTGCAGACACCCACACAATATCCATATACTCTGGCAGCATGTCTTCTCCCGCTGTGTCCGCCCCCCCCTCCAAAACACTCAAATGCTCACACTCATCCTCACCACACACATCCACCATACATAAGCAGACTAAACAGGCACCTGCATCCACACCCAGCACACCTACACCTCGTACCACCAATCCCTCAACCTCCACTTCCAGACCTGGCTCCAACAGCCCTCCAACTGCACCTTTTCCTCTCCTGTGTTGACCTGTTTGAACCCACTGACCCACCCCATCTTGTCCCTAAACGTTCCCATGCCCTAGCCCAGTCCACTCCTTCCGCTCCAAAGTCCTTAACAGTCTGCCCTTCCCATTCCCGTGCCCCTTCCCCAGGGAGGAAGAAGCCCTGTGTTGCCCCAGGTCCCTCTGCCACCCCCCGGTCCAGGCCCACTCCCCCTCCTTCCTAGGGCATGCCCAAACCGTCTCCACCTCCTAAACCTAAGCCAAAGACCCCCCCTTCAAAACATGACTCACCACCCCTGTCACCCCCTGCCCCTCATCCCTGATGTGCCTGGCTGCCCCCTAGATGCCCCTTCTCAGTGGAGTTTCCTTTGCCATCGTAAGAGTCAAGTGTAGCCTATATTTGACCTTCCAGGACTTGTACATATGGACTGGCCTATGGCCTTGTTTGTACATTTGTTTTTAATCCCGTTGAAGTAAATTTTAGTTCCCAGCAGTTCTGTTGGCACAATATTGACCCGTTGTGCAGCGTTTCACTGTGGGGTTGTGGTGTGCACAGGTGTGTGCATTGGTGCAAGCATTTGTTGGCTTGTGTCACATAAGTACATCTTGTTATGGTATGTATGGCTTGGGATGGTGGGAGGGGTTGAGAGTGCATTGTGGTGTGGGTGGGGTGGGTGGGTGTGTAACTGTGCCCTTTCCTCCCATGTGTACTAGGCTGCAGTACTTACCATTGTTGTCTTTGTCATCAGTCAAGGTCCTTTAGAAATATGGCAAGGAGAAGCACTGGGATTATTTCCAACTCTTGCTTCATGTCGGCATCGGTGTGTTCTGTGTGCCTTCGGTGAGTGTTTCCCTTTATATGGGTCGTTTCCGCCACGCTTTGTGTGGCGGTGGTTCCCGCCCCAGAACTGATGGTGGTGTGGTGTTTCATTATTTGATGGGCGGGTAGGGCCTTTCTGCTGGGCTGAGGATAACCTCCCCCATCGTCGGCGGGGCTACCAAAATGCTGGTGGGTGTATGGCCCGCAGCCTGTTTCTCATATGCTACAAAAACAAAGAGGGAGGAGGAGGTTGTGGGGCTAGGTCTGTCCTCCTTATAGCCTATATAACAGAAAAGTGTGACTACAAGCACACCCCCCTCCCGGAGGAGCTCTGATATGAGAATCCAAAAACTACTGAGTATCTATGACGGACACTATAAACGATAGGTATCAGCTTATGACACCACATTAGTAAGGTGAATTGAACCATATCACAGATCATGTAGTATTTATGCTTTCATTGGAGGTAGTCAAACAAGGAGTGGCACCAGGGAGTCCACCTTGGTCCTGAAGAGGAGCCTAGGGGTAAGGCTCCGAAACACATAGACAAGGAAGTCAGGTACATTACATCCCCTACTTCTGCAGCCCCTTTTTAATCATACCGCCTCCAAGAGATCTATTAAATCATTGGAATTACTCGGAGACATGTATTTTTAACTCACCAAAGACCCCACCACTTCTATCCCTCCTGTGGTTCACATTGACGAGACTACATCCGTGCTCCGACGTATCCCGTTGATCTAGCACGCCACGCTCCGTAGTGGAATGGGAAGAAACCTAATGATGAAGCATGCCTCTAAAGGGTAACCCTGGTGGGTGAGGGTTTTTCTAACAGGAAAATCCTTTTTACTATCCATCCTGTGGTAGTTCCTTTAGCTGGGCCTGTTTTGTAATGTTTCTCATGTGCTTCATTATTTGGTGGTCCTAGCTGCCAGCCTGTTGGTGGTAGTTACCGCCACCACCGGCAGTGTGGTGTTTACTTCCATGTTCATAATGACCACCAGAGTCTAAAAAACAGCAATAAAACCAAAATGTGGGTAACCATGCACATTTTATTACACTATAACACTAAGATAAAAGTCTAGAACAACCCTAGTAATACATTGTTGGATTGCCCTAAATAGAATAATAAAACAACCATGCTGTTTCACAGAGGTTAAAAGAGCACCTGATGCATCCAAGGAATTGCCCCAAGAAGGACATATGTGTACCTGCACTTTTTAAGGCATATTTGTACATTAAAATGAGGTATGTTTTAATCTCCAGCGAGAAGAAACTTGAAACACCAAGGCTTTTAATAAGAATCCATTCTATATGTATGTCTCTATCTATACCAAACAGGGTGCAATAAATAAAACACTCAGAAAATGTGTAAATCCCAGAGGACTTATTATACCATCACATAATTAAAGTAGCAGTAGTTATGACTTATCCACCCCACAGCTAAGCATGAATATTAGTCATTCCATATAAAAAAGTTTAATGGATGACCATTATATGATCACAAACAGCCCAGGTGAAAGATCTCAGTCCTGGCCATGGCTCTGTAAATCAAGCAATAGGATGATAGAAATGCATCAACAGCAATGGAGGATTATACAGCCAATGAATCAAATGTAGAATAAAGCAAATACAACTCTGATAAATGGACTACAATTATGTTTTTACATTGTTGACCACTGTGAAGAAACACTGGTTGATCTAGGGAGCATTGGAACAAGAAACCACTGTAATGTCAACCCACTACTATTGGAGATAATCAAACAACCATTGATTTCTTTTCAAAATTCTACTTTATGGAATATGAATGTATTTTTTCATCAGAAATGCTTTTCAAGATATGTTTGAATTGTAAATACATGTAAGTGAAATTCAACAACAATTCAAAATAAAGTAGAGGTCCTTTGGTTATGAATATATATCTTACACTGCTCACCCCATTGTTTGAAAAGACAAACCCCTTATGTGCGTACACCAGATGCATGTTTCACTTCAGGATGAAGACACTGTCAAAGATGCTGTCAATCCAAAAAATGGAGGCAAAAATGGACCGACTGAACAAAGGTCAACATTTTATACATCACATTACAGCAAAGGCTGGATGCAGAGAACCTGATGAGCAATCATCCTGGCCATGTTGGACTGAATTAGGGTTGTATTGGAACTATATACTAATATCTATACTGCAATATTGGATAATTCCTTTCAGCACTAGAGTTAGAACATCTGTGCTATTCACAATTCGCAAGTCACATTTTCACACATACTACAGTACGTCTTGGATGTAATGATGTGTGAATTTTTGCACTAGATTGGTATGAAAAAAGCAGAGCGTCTGCCAATTTTTTATGTAATGTAGCGCAAAAACAACAAATATTGTGCTGCATAGCGTAAAGTGTAAAAGTGCCATTTTTAGTAAGATTGGCCAGCTGCCATCTCTTCGACTGGTGCACAAACAAGCTGTTGTGTGTGGTGCACAGCCTTGTATGTGTGCTGTGTTAGGCGATTGTATTTGATTTCATTGAAAAATGATTTCATGGAATTCTATTACTGAGAAACCATTTAATCTAAACCTAAAACTCCTCACCCCACCTAGTCTACATTAATTCCTGAAGCTTAAGCACCATTTCTACCCTAAATATCTACCACCTCTGAACCAAAAAAGCTCTCACTACCCTAACTCCACACATTCCTGAACCTAAAGACCCCGTGGTACACAAGCAAGCATCTAATACCCACTTAAAAAGCCTTAGCAACCCCCAAACTCTACCCATCCCTGAACTCTAAAAAAAGTCAACATCCTTAAATGCTAGCCACCCACGACCCACAAGAACTCCTCATCACCCTAATCTATTCTGCTGTGAACCCTAAACACCTCTTGTTACATCTAAACTCCACCCATCTGTGAATCCTTAAAACCCCCTTACCACCCTAAACTCCACTCCATCCTGAACCCTATAAATTCTTCACCACCCCAGGTGCTACCCATAATTAAACCTTAAAAACCTTCACCAGCCATAAAGTCCACTAATTCATTAACCCTAAAACCCCTGAACACACTTGCACTCTACCCATCTCTGAATCCTAAAACTACATTTTTATGACTGAACTTATATTATTTCTGTACCCTAAAAGCCCTCATCCCCATAAACATTACCCATCCCTGAACCCAAAAACCTTGCAGTAGTCATAAACTTCGCCCAACTTTAATGTTACTTTTGATTTCTCTTTAAAATGATCTTTCTTTTAAAATGTTTCCTCTAATGCGGTTTCTCAGTTTTCCTTTTCAAATAATCCACACACATTAATGCTAGGCAGTGCACATGCAAAGTGTTGGTTGCTTTCGAGAAATGAACAGATTCCTTTTTGTTTGCACCAGTTTTCAGTAGGCTTTAGGTTTTGATGCAAAGCGCTGTCTGGCTATCTCAATAGATAGGGATTTCCATCAAACCAATCGGCATTATTGTGAGAAAACAGGGCTGATTGCAGAGGACCCCTAACTTTTTGCCCCAAATTTTCACTTTTTTGCTGGTGTTTTCCTGACTGTGATGGTGCCCTGGGTACTGCTAACCAGTCCCTGGGACTGTGCTCTGTATAAAATGAGTATGCAAATTTGGCTAATTACACCTGGCTCTGTCAACCTACCTATAAGTCCCTAGTATATGGTAGGGCATGCAGGTTTAGGAACCCCAGCATAGGTGGTGAACTCATAGGTGCACTGCTGAGGTGCCCAGGTTCATTTTAAAGGCAGGCCTGCCTTGTTGGCTGCTTTTAAATTAAAGTTACATGCAAATTGGACTTTGGAATTAAAAGTACTTCCAAAGTATTAAACTACCTTATTTTTACATATAATTCACACCTGAGGTGTGCCCCTAGGGTTGGGTGTCATGCAACTATAAGCAGGGACCTTATAAACATAGTTTTATAAGCCCTGGTGAGGTAAAAAAGCCAAATTTGTTTTTCCTCTCATTGTAGTGAATGGCCTCCATAGGCTAAAATGGGGAGACTTTATTTTAATTTATACCTCAAGTTGGTATCAAATTAATTGTTATAATAAATCTCACAACTAACAATTGTTGGATTTAATATAACTTGTTCAGGTAAAGAGTTTTAAACTCTACCTAACAATTTGCCAACTTCAGCCCTGTAGTGCTCTGCTCTGATTGGCCAGGCTGCCTTGATGAGGTGTGAAGTAGCCTGTGCTGAACACAAACGAATGTGCCTGGGGAGGAGAACTTCCCTCAGCAGATGGAGAAGCAGGAAGGAGGAGTGCTGCCAAACTGGTCTTCAAAGGCAGGGAAGGACATTTGGAGTAGCCCAGCACCTCCCTCACATCCTGCAACCCCAGACAATTAAGTACCCTCTTGATTAGATTAGGAGATGGCAGGAGAAGGGTGTGTTTACTATTTTTTGCCACACCAGTGGGTAGGCTCAGCCAGATGTAACCTCCAAAAATCAGTTTCAGCCATGATGGATGGTTGAGGAATGTTGCTCCCTGGGATTGGTTTTTGCCACACTTCCCAGGAAGTGGTCATCACAAGGGGGAAGGACCCTGCACCTGATTGGAGAACCAGGACCCCCCTGTTTTTCACCCAGGAGCAAGGATAAAACTGGTAGACCTGCACCCACACCTCGGATCCCTACCAGATCCCTACAAGGAAGAGCAAGAGAGGAAGGGCTGCCCTGCTGGACCCCTGACCTGCACCTGGACACTGCACTCTGGAGGACTGTACCAGCTGCACACTTGGGCTTTACCACAAGAAGGACTTTGCCTGGCTTCAACTGGTTCTAGGAGGGACTCCCTGTTTGCTGCAGGTGGAAAAGTGCTAACCAGAGTCCTCTGCACCAACTCCTGAAGAAACTGACCAGCTGACCACTGTCCAGTGGCCAATTTGAAGTTTGTACCAGGTGCATTCTGGGAGTTATTGTCCGCACCCCCAAAGAGCACCTCAGAGCTTCTGGAACCTTGGGGTGAGCTGTAGACCTCAAAAGAACCTTAAAAGAACACATGGGAGAAGATCCAGAAGTTTGCTGAACTTTGGAGAATTCTTTGAAAAAAGCTCCATAAAGGGACCGACGTACCATGGCAACTCTACCCGGCTTACCTCAAGCGCATTCCAGCCTGACTTGCAGGTTCATCCCAGTGAAGAAAATCTCAGAAAAGTGACTAAGCCCGAACATAGAAAGTTGTCCCGGGACCTCCCAGGCGGTGTATCCGAAGAGGGCTCCAAGAACGTCGGATCAAGATTCAGGTTTGCCCTGGTTGAAGGATTTTTATCTCGAAAAAATGACTAAGTCCGAAGGTAGAATCTCCACCGAGGGCTTCCACGACGCGTATCCGAGGAAGAGTTTCAGGAGGTCGGATTGGTCTGGCGACTTAATTCTGCTGAAGAAAATCTTCAAGAAAATGACTAAGTCTGAAGGTAAACTTTTGACCGAGGCCTCCTGCATGCTGTAGCCGAGCAGGGCTCCATCGCGGTCGGCCTTAAACTTTGAGTTTGCCCGGTCGAGGTGCGACCAGATTGGCGCTTTTCATTTCTATGCGCTAGAAAACAGTAATTCTTTATAAATTCATATCTCCGGTACCCCTTATCTGATGTTAATTGTTTTAGTGTAATTTTAAAGATAGAAAATATAATCTATTTTTATAAATTGGTGTTGGATTTTTATTGTGTTTTGTGTTTTACTTATTTACTGTTTTGTGATTTTTAAATGCTTTACACACTTGTCTCCTAAGTTAAGCCTTGACGCTCATTGCCAAGCCACCAAGGGTTGAGCTTGGTTTAATTTATTGAGACCTAACTGGACCTACGTGGAGGTTAGCGGCCTATTGCTAAGTGTAGGTACCTACCTGCCCTTACCAATAATCCATTTTCCAACAATAACCCATTACGATTGCTTAAAGCTAGTCTATGGCCAAACTCTACATGCTACAGATGTACTCAAACCACATGTGACCTCTTATACAGTACATTTTACAATATTGCCCAGCATCATAATCATTGTGGACGATGATATGCAATACATTCACTGCAGTTAGAGAGGTTAATATCGCAAAACAGCTAATCTTTCCATCCTGCATGATTTTTTAGAGGTTGGTGGCAATGCTGACCAAACTCATAGATAGCTGACAACTTCACTTGCTGCAGCAAAAACCATAATTTCCCTGCATTAGGGACAAACCTTTACACATTCTAGAAACAAATGGCTACTGGAGATGGCGAGGGTAGCATCACAGGAGAGAGTGGTGTATACTATGAGGGTTAACATGTCCACTTTTAGACAAGTATGGGAACCCTCATGGGAATTTATTGGAACAAACTGGGACACACGATAGACACTAGTTTTTGGTGTATCAGACCTTGACGTATATGATCAGGGATCAATGGCTTTTTGTTTTATATGCAGCACAGTATACTTATAGGGAAGGGTAGACGCAATACAGATATAGAATTTACACTAATTCTTAAATCAGTGACCTTCATAGTTCTCATGACTTACTTCAATCTCTTGATCACTACTATGTTTTAATGTTATTGTTGAAGAAATTGCGTACATTACAGTCACTGTGGTCTCTTGTTATTTCACATTCTTCTCTTAGTTTGTTTCAGTTTTATGCTAATTAATTGTTAATTGAGTTAATTCTTTTTCTGAATGATAGGCGTGAAACACATTTTGACTATAGAATGACATATACTGCATTCTGATTAAATAGGAATGAGTGATATAGTGCGCTTTCTCCGAGGGGCTTGGAATCATGCAGCACGGGAGAACCGAACTATGCCGTAGAGTTGACTAAATTATGTAGCTAGAAAAAACAAATTATACAACGAATGCGGCACATTTTTGGAGAGTACTACTTCATATTTTTATCTTTTAAACATTTTAAACTCTCTGGTCAAAGTTATTACCCCATTAGTCCAAGCATAACATCCAAATACATTAATAGGCAACTGAAAGATGACTAGTCAACCTTTGCATTGGACCTTCCAGTGCGTGACAATATTGATTGCTGCAATTTTAGTAACTCTTGAGCTGCCCGAGCTAGAAACAAAATATTGTTTTTGCTAAAATCTGTATATTATGCAACAGATGATCGGCTGTGTGGCAAATGCAGCAAATCCATCATTATTATTAAAAGGCCGCAGCTGCAGAATCACATAATTCCAGTGATCCTCCGTATAGCCCCGCCATGCGTAGAGACATAAAGACTCTGTTGTAGTACGATGGAATGAGGTTTCTTCTTCTCCTTGTCTTCTCCATAGACCTAGGGTCCAGCAGACACACCTGACTCTCGCACGTCACTTCCTTTTTCACTTTTGAAGTTCATCGTTTATGATATAAATTACCAAAGCTATGAGGAGGATAATTGAATAGAACAATCAAAAGATAGTGAGTAAAGGATTGCTATCAATGATGTTTTTTTAATACTGTATTATTGTGTTTATTACACAATACCACAAATGTACAAACAGGATTTGGACATCTCTTAATATATGTATTTTATTTTTCCTTCATAAAAACGGAATACATGATTAAGAAATCTCCTTGAATATGCACAGATCCGCACTGGTAATGTCCTAGCATCGTCTGCTTGGTGCAAGGAAATGACAGGCAGTTCAGTACTGAATAAAGCCCACCTTCCCAGTGCAAAACATATTTTGCACTTAATATCAGGCAACACTTTGCGCCTCATTGCCTCATTTGTGTTGCTTTGCACCAGTGCAAAGCCTTGGTAGATCTAGGCCCTACTACTGTAAATGCCTTTTTTACACCAGTGTGCCTTTCCTCAAAATTGTTGTGTTCCTGAATTACACCCATGTGAGTACCTTCAAAGTCATAAGGATGAATAGGTGATTTACTCCTCAAATGGGCAAATGACACATGATCATACACCTGTTGCACAAAATTACCTAGGATATGCACACGATGCAAATATCAAGGCAAACAGTGGTGTATCCTGAGTTTATTACATAAGATCAATAGTTTGCCTGGTTAGTACATATCTTCATTACATATCTGTATGTGTGTACTAAATATCAGTGTTATAAATGTTCCTTTTGCATTATTTCTCCTCTAACAGTAGATGATGGTGCACACAGCATACGTCATTACAACTCTTGGTAATTCTCAATATTCTGAAGGTGAGGAAAAGTGTAAGTTGCACACAATAGAATAGAAGAAATATAAAGCCCCACATCTCAGGATCCTCCACTGGCTCTCCATCCAGAAAAGATGGACATTCAAAATCCTCACACTCACATACAAGGCTGTCCACAATCTAGGGCTATCCTACATCAACCATGGACTGAGCTTCTGCTTCCCAACAAGACAACTACGCTCCGCCTCGCTAAATCGTGCACACACAACCTGCATCCATTGCAGTAGAAAAGGCCGCTCCTTTGCCTACCCAGGAGCCAAGTCCAGGAACAGCCTGCCCCTCCACCTCCAAACAGCTCCCTCCCTGCCGGACTTCAGAAGGAGACTCAAGATGTGTCTTTTTGACGGAGACACAGCAGCCCCAGTGCCCAAATACCCTTAGTGATGATAGAGCTGTGCTTTACAAATGCTATGATTGATTGATTGATGGATTGATTTATTGATAAAAAAACATTTTTGTGGAAAAGGAGGTTTAGCTATCGGCACATATAAGGGGGTTGATATCAAGCGTAACACTCAGAAAATATGTTGAATATTTAGTGTGATATATGGCCCACAACATTGTCATACATTCAAAAGTGACTAAGGGTCTCATTTAGATATTGGAAGACGAGTTACTCCATCACAACAGTGATGGATAGCACATCCGCCAAAATCTAAATCCCATTATTTCCTGTGTGTAAGATATCTGCCACAATTGTGACCGAATAACCCATCTGCCAATATCTAAATGAGGCCCTAATAGGTCAGAGAGAGAGCATGCTGATAGTACTATACAAGGTGATATACAATCAATCCAATTATCGCAGTAAAAACTCTTGCATCATACATTAAAGTCCACTTTCAGTGCCTTCCAATCACTGGTATCATACGTAAATCACATAATGTTAACCTCTCCTACATTTGGAGCCCTTTCTTACAGGACCCAGTTGAGTGGGTAGGCCTAGTGCCTGGGACAGGAAACGGCCCAAAACACAACTGAAAACTGACTCATTTTTTGCAAAGTGTCTAGCTGTGGATTTTGGGTCCTAGCACAGCCAGCACCTAGGGAAACCGTAGCAAACCTGTACATTTTAAAAAAAAAATAGACACCTAGGGGAATACATGATGGGGTGACTTGTGTGGCTCTAACCACATTTTTCTCCCCAGAATCCTCTGCAAACCTCAACATTTGTCTAAAAAAAACATTTTCCTCATGTGTCGGTGGTGCAAAGTTTTAGAATTATAGGGAAGCCACAAACCTCCTTCCATCCTGAATTTCCCCAGGTCTCCCATTAAAAATTGTACCTCACTTGTGTGTGTAGGCCTAACACCAGTGACAGGAAACAGCCCAGTACGCAATGTGGACCCATCACATTTTTCACTGAAAACTGACTCATTTTTGCAGTGTGCCTAGCTGTGGATTTTGGTCCATAGCACAGCCGGCACCTCAAGAAACCTAGTTAACCTGTACATTTCTGAAAACTAAACACCTGGGGGAATTCAGGATTCGGTGACTTTTGTGGGCCCCACCAGGTTCTGATACTCAGAATCCCTTGCAAACCTCAAAATGTGTCTAAAAAATAAATTTTCCTAACATTTCTGTGATGGAAAGCTCTGGAATATGAGGGCAGCGGCAAACTTCCTTCCACCCAACATTTCCCCAAGTCATCTGATAAAAATGGCACCTCACTTGTGTGGGTAGGCCTAGTGCCCGTGACAGGAAATGGCCCAAAATGAAACATTGACACATCACATTTTTCTGCTGAAAACAGACTTGTTTTTTGCACTGTGCCTAGCTGTGGATTTTGGGCCCTACGTCAGCAGGCATCTAGGGAAATTGAGCAAACCTGTACATTTTTTACAAAATAGACACCTAGGGGAACCAGGATTGGGTGACTTGTATGCCTCTCACTAGGTTCTGTTACCCAGAATCTCTTGCAAATTTCAAAATGTGTCTAAAAACACATTTTCCTCACATTTCTGTGATGGAAAGTTCTTGAATCTGAGGGGAACCACAAACTTTCTTCGATACAGCATTTCCACAAGTCTTCCAATAAAAATGGAACATCACTTGTTTGGGTAGACCACGGCCCAAAACGCAACATGGATACATCACATTTTTCCACTGAAAACAGACTTGTTTTTTGCAATGTGCCTAGCCGTGGATTTTGGGTCCAAGGACAGTGGGGACTTAGGGAAACCTTGCAAACCTGTGCAGTTTTGGAAACTAGACACTTAGGGAAATGCGAGATGTGGTGACTTGCCTGGCTCTAACCACTACATTTTTCTACCCAGAATCTCTTGCAAAACTCAACATTTGTCTACAAAAACACACATTTTCCTCACATTTCCATGATGCAAAAGTTTGGAATTTAAGGGATGCCATAAACTTCCCTCCACTCAGCATTCCCCCAATTCTGCTGACAAAAATGGTACCTCACTTGTGTGGGTAAGCCTAGTGCCCGTGTCAGGAAATGCCCCAAAATGCAATGTGCATACATCACATTTTTCCACAGAAAATGGACTCATTTTTTGCAATGTGTCTAGCTTAGCCGGCACTTGGGAAACCTAGCCGACTTGTAAATTTTCTAAGACTAGATACCTAGGGGAATCCAGGATGGGGTGACTTGTGTGGCTCTCACCACGTTTCGACCCGGAGTCCCTTGCAAACTTCAAACTTTGTCTAAAAAACACATTTCTGTCATGCAATGTTCAAGAATCGAAGGGGAGCCACAAACTTCCTTCCACCCAGCATTTCCGCAAGTCTCCAAATATAAAATGAGCCTCACTTGTGTAGGTAGGCCTAGTGCCCGCAACAGGGAACAACCCAAAACGCAGTGTGGACACATGACGCTTTAAAACACAAAACTGACTTGTTTTTTGCAATGTGTTTAGCTGTGGATTTTGGGCTCCAGCTTAGCCGGCACCTTGGGAAACCTAGCAAACCTATACATTTTTCAAAACTTCACATCTAGGGGAATCCAAGATGGGGTGAACTGTGGGGCTCTTGATAGGTTCTGTAACCCCTTGCAAACCTCAAAATTTGTTGATAAAAACACATTTTTCCCATATTTCTGTAATGAAAAGTTCTTGAATCTGAGGGGAGCCGCAAATTTCCTACCAAGTAGTGTTTACCTTCGTCTCCCAATGAAAATGATACCTCACTTGTGTGGATGGGCCAAGTGCCTGCGACATTGATGGGTCAAAAAGTATAGTTATTGAGGGGGCACCAAAGTGTGTTCATAAGTGCAGTTTTTTAAATACGTTTGGAGGCTAAATTTGCTTTGGGCACCTACAGAAGCGAGGTATCATTTTTATGGAGAGACTGAGGGATATGATGGGTAGTAAGAATTTGTGGTTTATTTCTGTTTCTTGAAGAATATGGCACAGAAATGCAAGGAAAATGTGTGATTTAGTAAAGGTAGATTTGCATGGCATTGTGGGTAAGAAACTTGTTCGGATCCACAAGAGGCAAACCACCCTGTACCCTTAGGTGTCCAGTATTTGAACATATCTAGAGTTGGTAGATTTTCCCTAGACAGGAAGCGAGCATGCTTCCAAATCTCTTACTTCTGTGATGTCCCAAACACTCAAATTGTGAAAAAAATGCTCTTAGGTTTTATTACAAATACTCCTCTCCCACCAAACTAGTTAGTGGCATGCTTCATCATTGGGGTCCCACCTGACACCCCTAGCATATCAGGGGTGAGCTTCACCACCTAATTACAGTGGAGTGGTTTTTTTTTGTGAGTTGAATTCCCAACCAAGAGGAGAAGTGCAATAAATATGTCTTGTGGCTACCCACCATTTTTTTTACATATACATATTGGTTGGATTTGGCATGAGGGTGCATGATAGTTCAATATATAACATTTCATTAACAATAGATTTCACAAAAATGAAATACACTCACATCAGCAGACAGCGCCATTCAAGTCCCCATCACTTTCATATGCCCACATGCCTGACACAGCAATCGTGCCGGTTGACGGAGCGTGTGGACTGGTTTTTGGCTGGCAGTGTGTGTAGTGACCAGCAGCAAGTCACCAGCCCACATGCACCACCCGCCAAGCACCAGCCCATGCACACCGCCAGCCCATGCACATCACCAGCCAAGTGCCAGTCCACGCACAGCACCGGCCAAGTGCCTGTCCATGTAAACCGTCATCACATTTTGTTTAATGAAAAAGAAAACGCAAACCAATTGTAAATACATCACACTAATGACAACCGTGAAACTGAGCAAACAATATAAAATGATACAGACCAGGCAATGCTCATGGGTGCTCCCAAAACATCTTTTGTGTGTGGTACATTCTAAAACAAGTGGGCACACACAGCCCAGGTTTAGAATGACAATCATGGCAGTGCATACGACTCCTCTTCTGCATGCTTCTTTGCATACAGATTCTACATCTCTTCCAGGGATTTATTTGGGGCATGGGAGGAATGTGATCAGCAAAGTGGCGATCTTTCAATCTTGCCACATCTTCCACCACTCTAACGCTAGGAACACTTGCCTGTTCCATGACAACAAGCCTGCCTATCACCGACTTCGAAACTGAACAAAAGTCATCTTTGACTCTGGATAACAATTCTTGAACACAACCAAAGCATTTAAGGTTGCTAAATGGAAGAGATTGATGGTCAACTTCTTATACCAAATGTAAGCCTTTATGAACCTCAGTATAAGGTTCAAAACTCTGATCTCCTCTACCTACACCATCTATGTGCCTATTGTAGTGTAAAAATGCACATATGTTTGTGCACTTCAGCAACTTGTCCCAAACAGTCACAGCTGAAGTATTTTCATCATGGATGGTAGTCAGAATGCAGACATCCCTCCTGTCTGCAACTTTCACATCTAGCAGTTCATCACTACATAGGGCACTGCACTGTCTCCGAAAGTGGATGGACAAGCAGGGGTGGTCAATAGTGGAATCCCTGCCACTGTAGACCAGGAAATTTTAGACATATCCTGTACTACTCTCAGACAGCACATACATCTTAATTCCATAATGTGTCCTCTTGGAAGGAATGGACTGCTGTTGCCATCAAGGGACTGGAAGACCAACATGAAGGCAGTGATGGCTTCCTTATCAAGCCCATCAAAAAAGTTAAATGCAAGTACTTCTTCAACTCTTCCAGATTTGTGGGAGTCCACCAGGTAGCTCTCGAGTGGGGCTTAAATCTGGCACTGTTGTTCTTCAAATACTGATCAGCATTCAAATTAGTCTGCTCAACAATCTTACCCAAAAATACATCGTCCATAAACAACTGAAAGAAATATATAGGCAAAAAGTATTCAGTATTCACTCTACACCCTGTGACACCAGTAAAGGCAGGCAACACCGGCTGCACCATGTTTGGAGCAACCCGAGTTCAGCTCTTCAAATGGAAAGCTTTTCAGCTCCAGGCTGCAACACATATGCCTCTTGCTGTACCATCGGCACATCAGTGTCCTCTTCTAGAACAGGCACTTCAGCAACACTGAGAGTGACTTCCTCATCCGATGATTCCTCTTGGACCGAACATTTACTTTCAGAATCTTGCACTTTCTGCTTTGCTTCAGATGCAGAGCCAGTCTCATAATCATGGTCGGAGGAAGACTTCAAAAAGCATACCAACAACCTGCTGAGAGGTCATCTGGGGCTAGCCATAATACTTACTAAAAAAAAGTAACCTGAGAAGTAACCAACAACCTACACTGAGTAAAATAAGTAATAAACAAAGTGTGGCTTTATCACAAAGACTTATATACTCAGACATGATACCACGCACATACCAGAGACAGCTAGACTCACTAGCATCTACATTGCACGGACACAGCAAACACCAATGACATCATACCAAAAAGTTAAAAAAAACTAAATAAAATTATACATAAGACAACACAATACACATAGTGCAAAAATCCAAGGAGATTTTCATATACAATAAAACATAAGCTAAATTTGCTGCTATTATTACACCATTTACAAAAAACTCATTCATGCATGGCAAAGGTACTCATTGAAGTAAATGGTACAAAAAAGTTTTTCTTACCAAACACAAGCCACTATGCAAACTGAAGATCTACCACTGCAGAAACACTTCAAGCAGGAGTCACAGCGAAGGAATCAAATGCATTGCGCTAGAATAAACAAAGGAGGTAAGCATTACAATCACAAGTGCAAATATTGTGCCAGTCCACCCCGCCCTAAAGGGAAGTGACCCTTGCCATAGGGCCACTCCCAACAACAACAGCAGCCCATAGTGAATAAAACATCCCTGGGGTCTAGTGACTTCTGCCCCCCTGAGGGTCAGATCGGCCTACAAAAACAGCCAATAGCAGAAATGGCCAAAATATGCGTCCCCTAATGGAAGCAACCCTTACCCAAGGAGCAGCTCCCCAAAAGGTGTGTAGTGGTTTCTGCCGCTTGGGGGCATATGGGCCTAAAAGAAAAAGGTTGATCTGCCCCAAGGGTGGGAGGGCAGAAACATCCAAAACGGAGTGGCCCTTGCACAAAGGGACAAGGGGACGCACTCCACACATCCAAAAAACAAAAACACACCGCAAAAATCCCTGGAGGCCTTATGTGTATTCCTGCTGCATGATCGTGACACGATGTGTGATCGTGCAGCAGGAATACATTTGAAAGAGACACCAATGAAAAAGGAAAAGCTCTTTCCTTTCCCACCAGTGCCTCTTTGAAATACCCCACCTGTCCCAGGAAAAAAACATACCTCCTTCCTCGAATGTGATCCGATAAGACAGGCACGCGGTGTGCATGCTGATGTCATCAGATCAATGGGGGGATCAGGGGTGGCAGTGGAAGCGCTACTGCTGCCATACCTGGTGGGGTTGTTTAGGTGGGCGGCCAATGGGGGAGCGCAAGTGCTTCTCCCATGAGGTTGGCCTGGAGCCATCTGACATACGCGCCCACCGCAGCATTGGACAGCTTCCGGCAGTCCAACGCATGCAAGGGGTTAAACCACCTCAGATGATTGCAAGATATTCTTCTTGTGTTGCCACCCAGTCTAAATTCATTGGAGGTTCTCCCCTGTTCGACTGATGTGTTTTTAATTTTGTTTTTTCTCCTTGAGTCTCCTCTTGTGCGATACCAATTTGTTCACCCCACCAAATTCACTTTGACGAATACAAATAGGTTACTTTATCCATTATCTTTGTTCAAATCTCAAATGTTTTACAGAGATGTGTGTGCAATCTACTTAGGACACTTTCTATCCTCCATTTGTACATTGACTTATGCAGCATCTAAAGGTGGTAAACACATGGGAATTACAAGGTGCCATGATGTTGCCCCATTGTAATCAGGACTACACTGGACTACGTATGTCCAGCATTGTCACTTACAACCATTTTCATATTCATATGACATTTATAGGTGGAGCATATTTCAAAGTTACTTATGTCCTGACTGTTGCAGACTTTCATGTACAACCGATGCCTGTGACAAGCATGGAAACGCACACCAGCCTCTCAGTGCAAACATTGCTGCCTGTAACCCCGTCACACGTGACACCTTAAGCCAGCCTCTACGCTGTAGCCATTGGCAATATGGGTTGAGGGCCTTTTTTAGCCCATAACAATAAAAAACATGAAATGCCTTTGCCATGTTTATGGGGAATTGGTCGTCGCTGTCGAAGAATGTTCTGTATTCCAAGGTACAACTTGGCTCTTGGCTTCTTTATACAGGATTAATCATTACAGCTCTTCATTGCAATACAAGGAGGGCTCTCTCTCTCTCTGTATATATATATATATATATATATATATATATATATATATATATATATATATATATATATATATATATATATATATATATATATATATATATATATATATATATATATATATATATATATATATATATACATGAAGCCTTTTATATGTACAGCTCTGTGACATAATACGGAGCCCACATTGCAAGTGCACTGTTACTACTACACTTGACATATGTGAATTGGGGTTCATTTTACCAAACTCACTTTCCAATGGAAATAGCACGCGTGGTAAGGCTGCTTCCTCTTATTCTGTCATGCAAGCACAATAGGAACTCCTTTCTGCCCTCTTTGCTTTTGCTTACTCCCCAACAAAATCTCGAGTACCTTATGTCACATCATCTGCTGATCGTACACTTAATCTAAGTGTGAGCTTGTGTATTCTGTGCTGCTCCTTAGAAGCAATTCTTAAAAGAAAATTCATTCTGGCTGACAATCTGCCTCCTGGAAGAAAGCCAGTTCTCCGAGCATAAAGAACAATTATCTTTGGTGCCATTCATACAGATTTTACCACATAAAGTTTCCAAGGGTATTTTAACAGGCCTTTTCAGCTCCTTCACCTTTCCAAGTGTTACTCAGGTAACGTTCATAACTGAAGCCAGTAAATTCGAGAGCTGATTTCCTATGGGGTGTGGTCTGTATACTGTAAAAATACAATAATGCGATTTTGTAGGTTCTAAAATTAAATTTTGTGCGCATTTCCGTAAATAATCATAAAAAAGATAGACTTTCATGGCGTGGATGGAAAGTTATGTTATATATATTTCGATCTCAAATGGATTATAAACCGGTAAAAGTCTACAAGTTTGCTGTTAACTATAGAAAATGATTTAGAGGCACCAATGTTTGGTTTAGTGGCAAGCATTGCATAGAACTGACCAGAGATTTTATACTTTTCATTAGTGAACCAAAATGTCTTAAATGTGCTTCTCAGAGAATAAATCTTAGTAATTAACCACAAGAATTTAAGTATATAGCATAAGTATTTTTTATATGAAAATATCATCCAGCAGCCATCTTTGAGACATTTGTTTAATATCTTTTCACACGCTAGGTCAGCCTGCCATGGGCCTTCAGAAAATTATTAGGTGGCTGAGGTGTGTTAATATATATAAAGACTGGGGTGCAAGCATGTCACACGGTTTACTGTGGTCCGGGTTTACAACCTCAGGGAGGCCTCCATTGGCAAGAGCCTGTTTATGATTTTGAAAAGAATGTCCTGTTATGAATAACAAAATATCGCAAATACAGCAAGAGTACCACCTACATGTATTAGTTGTGTTAGCGTCTTTATCCCTTCTAAATAGGCCACACTTTCTTTAAAATCAAAAAATAAATGGTACATCACGGGATAAGGGTCCTGAAAAGCACGTGCTAGGGAATAATGCTCCCACTGCCCCTCGCTTACGACTGCTTCAGGGGTACTTATGTTTGCTTCGAGGTGTACATAACTTCATGTTATGGGAGGAGTGGAGGGTTAAATAAAAAGAGTGGGTAAGTCAGAAGAGCTATTAAAATAAAGGTATTTGACAGAAGAAATTCCTGTAGCATCCCCCTGAACTGATCAATTTTATTATAACGGCGCCCTGAACTGATCAATTTTATTTTCTACTTTCTCAAGAAGAAGAAAGTCAATTTCAATGTTCCTTTGATGCACACCAAACAGTTCACAAGCTAGAAACAAACACATAGGCACACTGTTTGACAATAAATTGACCCAACAAATTAAAATAAAAAGAACATGATTCAATGCACAAAAACAATGTACAAGTTTCCCAAAAATACCCTCACGATGAAACATATTTGAGCGAACTGTTACATGAAAACACATTTGCTGTATAACACAACCAACTAGGCCTGGGCCAAACCCATGGAGTTCTGTCAGCAAAATTCAGCAAAGTACAAAAAAACTCCTTGAGATACCCCATAACTCCGTGGGTGGGTGGAAATGCTCTTCTGTCTCTGCCTACCTGATCAAGTTGCTTTTTTTTATATGTCATTAGCACAATGCATGATTTCCGCACTGAAAATCAGTGCAAAAGGCACCACGCGGTACACATGGGTGCGGCCTTTTTGTTTTACCTGTTTTCCTGTTAGGTGCATGTGCTGGGCCTGGTTTTCCTACCCTAATTAGATCTTTGTAATCCTTCACCTATCCCACTCATCCACCCCTCATTTACCTTTATTTCATTATTGTGTGCATTTGTGTTTTTGTATTTTATGTTTTTATTTTTCTTCGTTTGTGACTTTTTTGTAATTTTTTTGTTTTTACTTTTACTTTCTTAGTTCATCCTTTCTTCTTTTTATTCTTTAATTTTTCCTATTTATTTATTTTTCCCATCCTGTGTCATAGCAGAGCAGGGCGAGACAGAGAGTGGAGGCGACAGTGCAGTTGCTAGCTACACACCTTGCAGTTGCGGGCGCCTCCTAGGGGTGCAGCTCCGCACCATTTTTTCAGAGGCAGAGGTAGCTGCATTTGCTTTTTAATGTGCAGCACCCCTTCCTCTGCATACTGGCAGCAGGCGGAAGGCCTGGGAGCGGATGCGCCCTGTGGGAGCATCAGCTGCTGTGGGGAAGTGTGCACTAGTGTGTGCGCTGACACACTGGGGTCCAGCACACCCAGCAGCAGTTAACACACAGCTGGGCAAACATACTGGACTGTGAGCAGGACCTGCTCATCCTGCCGGGTGACAAGGTATTAGGGTTTGGTGAGTAATTATTCATTAGTTGTTTTCTACAATGCAAACTATTTTTTCCAATAGCATGCTGCTCACACTCAGAGGAAAGTTAAGTTTATGTTACAAATATTATGTGACCCAGTTTGAGATAGCCAAGTGCTCAGCACTGCCAAATCATATTTGTCAGCACTCGCTTGGGCTGATTATTTAGGAAGCCATGCAGACTCCTATGTCCTGTCAATAAGATAGCAGTAGTTGTGGTAATATCAGTGAGTTAGTGTTCTTCATACCCTTCTTTACGTAGCTTATACAGTTCCAATCTCCCAGTGATGTGTAGTATGTATCAATGCATTGAAAAGAGAGACTGAGTTGGCCCATCAAAGGGGGTTGAGAAGCAAAGATCATTTGTTGTGGTGGATTAGTAGTTCAAAATGTTATTTAGGTTTAGAAAATTTGGAATAGGGCTTAGCCTTAGGAAATTAAGAATAGGTCATCTCGATACTAGTACTATAGGCGATCTGATTTAGAAAAGTACAATGTTAATATGTTTGACTTTGCCTTTCAAAATATTTTTGGGGAGTTTAACTGCACCTCAAATGTATTTGTTTTTATCTTCTTTACTTCTTACCTCAGCACCCAAGGGCAAGAAGAGGGCTTCGGATGTGGATCAGGGAGCCAGGGGTGCCACTACCAGGGCAGCAGCTGACAAGTGTGTTAGCCCCAGTATGTCATCCTGCCAATATTATTATTATTTCCCTAATGTTTACCTATCCCCATTTAGAATAATTTTAGTTTTTTTTAACTATGCCTGCCTCATTTTTTACCTACTCCTCTTCTGTCTTTCAAAGGTTTGTTAGATTCTTGTTATCCCTGCATTTCCCTTGTTTTTTTTTTCATGTCTTGTTTCTGTAGCAGACTTTCTCCTGTCTGTTCTAGTCTGTAGCTTTCTTATGCTTTGTTAGTAAGTTTTCCCTCTCACATTATATATCTTGTGAACTGGTACCTTAGGACTAAGAGAACAGATTTTAGGAGAGGTACACTTCTGTGAAGATTGCATGCCCAAGTAAGCTTTCTACACAAGTTTGTTGAGAAGGCTTTCTTTTTCTTGCTCATGCTTAAATAGTAAAACAGGAAAGTGGCTATTGTCATGGTGGAGACCTCCCAATGCTGTGATGTATGTATTGTCATTCATTTATACAGTAGTATACCATACCAGCAGTTTCTTAGACAATGCAGCATGGCTGGAAAGTAGTATGAGGATGGTCCCATTGCATTTGCCAACCAAGACTATGGGGCACATTAAGACATTTGCAGGTAAGTACCGCCTACCGCTGCGGCGACGGCAGCCAAAAGACCGCCACCACGGCTAACATCCATTCACCAAATTATGACCACAGATGGATTTCCGCCACAAGAAGGGCGGAAATCCAGCTGTGGCCATACTTGCGGATGGTGTTAAGTAGGCGCTGCTACCACCAGCAGCGCTACACCAGTAGACGGCCGCCAGCCGTATTACGACAAATAATACGCCTGGTGGTGTTCTGCTGGTGGGTGCTGCTGGCAGTATCAGCGCCCCGTCCTCTGGCAGAAGACCCCCTGGATGCAGGTAAGATGGGTTTCCGACAGGGAAGGGGAATGGGGGGTGTTGTGTGTGTGTGCCTGTGTGAGAATGCATGTATGAATGGAAATGTGAATGCATGTCTTCATGTCAGTGTGAATGTGGAATGGATGTGTGCGAGAATGAATGGATGCATGCGTGTATGAATGCATGTATGCCTGTGTGAGTGTGTGTACGCGTGGTGTGTGTCTGCAAGGGTGCATGTATGGGGGTTGGGGTATTGGAAGGGGGGAGCGTGGATGAAAGGGGGCTGGGGGGCAGGCCTCCTACCAGTGAAAGGGAAGGAATTCCCTGTCACTGGTAGGGCCTACTGCCATGGTTTTCGTGGTGTTACGAACGCCATGAAAACCATGGCGGTAGGCAGGGTCAAAATGCTGCGGGCAGGCCATTAGCGGCCGCCGGGCTGGAGATTGTTATCTTCGGCCCGGCGGCTGCAACCGCCTTGGCGGTCGGTGTGGAAGCCAACCCGCCAATGTCAAAATGTGGCGGTATCATCACCGACTGCCGGGGTCATAATGACCCCCTAAATGTCCTTCGTTGACCAAGTTTTCCACCCTTTCATTGCGCTTCAGTGACTCAGAGTCATCATAGCTCTGCCCCTCCATTCTGAAAGGTTTTTGGTTGGCTTGACTACCTGGCTTTTCTAACATTGCAACCAACAAAATTCCACAAGTTATATTTTTGATAGAAGAAGATAAAACTGCAGTGATCCATTGTGGTTGTATTTTGTTAAAAAATAATAAGGATAGGTGTATCTGGCTTCTAAAATGTTTAATGTTTTTTCCAGCCGGACAGCCACCAGTGCTGAGGACAACACCACCACCAGTGGGCCAGATGTGGTTGCAGTTGGAGGAGGAGATCCAGCAGCAGCAGAGATGGGCATTGGTAAGTCACATTACTTGCTTATTGACAATTACTAGTATACTTAAAGCAAGGATGTTATGAACCCCCGGCTTTAGCAGCTACAGCAGGGGTTGAGTTATTAATGGCCTCTTCTATTTGCAACTCAGCAGACAGAAGCTCATAATGAACACAAGAATTATGAGTTGATGGAAAAGGGAAAGACGAGTGGATTTTTTAAAAAGCTTGGATGAAATTGTATATGAGCAAAAGGATGTGTGGGTGGGTGAAAGGATGCATAGGTGGGTGATAGGAGATGCATGGGTAAGTGTAAGGAGTGATGAAAGGGTATATGGGTGAAAGGATAACTGGGTGGGTGAAGGGTGGGTGGGTGAAGGGTGCTTGGGTGGGTTAAAGGATGGATGGTTGAACAGATGCATAGGTAAATGGATGGATGGGTGAAAGAATGGTTGAAAGGGTGGGTAGGTGAATGGATGAATGGGGATCTGGATGGATTTGAATGGTGACAGACTGGATGATAGAATGTAAATCATTAATGGTGGGTATCAAAGCATGAATAGAACAAAGAAAGGATGAATGGATAATTGATTGGATGAAGCTCTTCAGGAGAGGGATGTATTCACCTACTTTACTTGCTTGGTTATCAAACCTTTAGTTCGAAGTGTAGGGTATTTTAACTTTCTGTCTACTCCCTTAACTCACTGCCTTTGTTAAGCATGTCAAATAGGTATCTTTCCACCCATCATCATTTATCACCTTCCTGCCCATGGCATTTAGTCACCCATGACCTTACTGTAGAACGGTTCAATTTGGCACTACGGTGTTGGCTGTGCAATGTGTGTCTGCTCAAGTTAATGCAGCATTCACAAAGTTTTCAATGTATTTCTGAGGTACTAGAAGATCCCACAATGAGTTGGTGTCTCTTTCACCACATCTGCCCCACCCATTGTGAGATCCATTTATATTGCAAAATAAGTCATCACAATAAATCACACAGCCTGGGAGAAGAGGGTTAGGGATTTGATGAATGGATGGGAAAGGAGGTGTGGGGAAAGGGGTGGCAAAGACAAACATTACATAGCAACAATATTCATCAGGGTGATGATGAGCAGCACATCAATGTCAGTCTGTTGTGGAAGGAAATGAAGAAATTATTATGCCACAGTTCAGTTAAATGTATTGCAGCTGCAGAGGTAATATTATATATCTATATTTTCTCTCATCTATGTTTGAAAAACTTCAAATTATGGAGGAGTGAAGTGAGCCCAAAGAGTTCTAAAAATGATGACTGTTAAAAGAAAACTGATATTGTATTGCCAAATAGGCCGGTGCATCTGCATTCTTCTCAAAATGCCTTACTGAATCGGTCTGATAAGGTAAGCAGGAATGTTATGGAGCTTTCACCTTTCATGCAGTAGTAGAAGAGGCTTGCAGATTGTAAAACAGAAACAGTATTGTAGAGTTAAGGAGAAGGAAGGTTCATGAGAAAAGTACCAACTACCAAGACTCAGAGGCAGAGCAAGAGCATAGGCTGCTGCAATCATTCATTTTCATTTTATCAGTCATGGTAGATTGATCAATTGAGAAGTGAGAGCAATTTACAACCAATCACAGACAAGTAGCTGCATGTACCGGACGGATCAATCTCACAACTGTCATCATAACATTTAGTGCGTGCATCATGTAATGATGATGATATGGCATCACACGTCTCTCTCTGTTACAAGCAACAAGCCCCCGACCACAACCACATAAGAGGAGTTTCACATTTGAGTCAGCTTGCACACTCTGCAGCATTTCCCAAATCAAAACACCTCTCCCCAGCCCATGGAGCTAGACCTCAGAGTCATGATCATCATGGTTTCCCTTTGAAGTCCATACCTTCATCTTCTGGCTGCAGTGTTGAGGTAGTCCCGCTCTGATTCCTTCCATCCTGCTCCTGATTCCAAGTTACAAATCAGTCTAACTCTGTCCCGAGTAAGATAGACCTGCAATGCACTGCTGCTGAAGTTAGAAGAGAAACAGAATTTCAGTATTTTGTGTAGATTTGTGTTTGTTAATTAAACTGACTAGCCAGGTCTCTGAAGAACCAGAAAAAAAGGAATGGACCCTGCAAATAGATTTCACTAAGTGTGAAACGGCCGATCACCTTCAGGAAAAAAGTTCACCCATCAGGTCCAAAACATTCCAAATCATCAATATCAATTTCACAGATTAGTTGAACACTCTCCCTCACTGACTGTGCCTGGCACCATATCAATCATCAATCACTCAAAATCGCTCAATAATATATTATCACTCATTGGTGCAATAGTTACCTTTTCCAGTCCAAGCAATGTGGTAGGTACACAATTGTATCTCCTCTCTGATCCAAGAAACACATTGGAATTTGGCAGTTGTATAAATCAAATGATCTTCTGGGGCAGCCCTAATCGGTCATGAAAAGAAGAAGGATAGGTGTTAGGAATTGGGTCTTTGCTTGGCAGTCCGGTTACCCCCTATCCAAGCAAGGACCCTCTCTCTAGTCAGGGTAAGTCACACACAATCCAAATTATCCTGTGCCCACCCCCTTGGCACTGAGCAGTTAGGCTTAACTTAGAAGGCAATGTGTAAAGTATTTGTGCAATAAATCATACAATAACACAATATAGCACCACAAAAATACACCACACAGTGTTTAGAAAAATATATAATATTTATCTGCATATTTGCAGGTCAAAACGATCAAAGATGCAATAAGTAAATGTAGAGATATCACTGAAAAGTGATATATAGGGGGTAATTCCAACCCTGGCGGTCGGTGTTAAAGCGGCAGCCAACCCGCCAACAGGCAGGTGGTGCAAAAAATGGAATTCTGACCCTGGCGGAAACCGCCAACAGAGACTGCCACTTTAACACTCCGACCGCCACGGCGGGACAAACAAACAGCGCGGCGGTCACCGCCAACAGACAGGCGGGAGACAATGTACCGCCCACCCTATCACAACTCACCAATCCGCCACCTTTTCCGGGGCAGGAGCCCCGCCGATAAAAACACGGCGGAAACAGACTACGAACGGGAAAACGCTCACCTCTACACACTCCACGAGGAATCTGGACAGCATGGAACACAAATTACACATCCTACCAGCTATTGTCTACCTGCTCCTCTACCAGGAGCACGAACGCCGCCGCAGGAGACAACGGTGAGTACTGCACCTACGACACAGGGGAGGGGGGCAGGAGAAAAGATTACGGGCACACACATACGCGACACACCCACCCTCACCCACAACTACCTACACATCAATGCAGAGCAACAACTCAGAGTAACCCCTCCCAAACCCCCCGGAAGAATGCAAAGACAAAATAAAATGAGCATGAAATGCAAAATATATTGTAAGGCTACATAAAACTTTTCTTTCAAACATCTATAACTATATACACATATGTAAATTGTCCTGTCCAAATTGGGTTTCAGTCATTGTACGTGGGCCGATGGGCCTCAACACATGGGCAAAGCCCACACAGGAGACCCGAAGCCATTGGAGAGAACACTGCAGGGGCATCAGATAGAAAAACTACAGGCACCTCAGGGGGAAGGGAAGGGGAGGCACCTCAGCCAGATGAGTCCACGACGCCAGATCCACGAGGGGCCTCCATGCCCATTGTCCCATCCTGGGGAGTGCAAAGCCACAGTCTCACAAGTCTCTACAGTGGGTGGATTGCCCACTGTGCCATACTGGGGAGTGCAAAGCCACAGTCTCACAAGTCTCTACAGTGGGTGGATTGCCCACTGTGCCATCCTGGGGAGTGCAAAGCCACAGTCTCTCAAGTGGATTACAGACTTCACTGGTACTGGAGGAGGCATGGTGCCCAGAGTGCATCGTGCAGCCCTGCCCGACACAGATCCGGGCCTGCCCCTTCTGCCAATGGGCAGCAGTGCTTGAGACGGCGGTGCCCAGCGGAGTGGTGCTTGAGATGGCGGTGCCCAGCGGAGTGGTGCTTGAGATGAAGGGCCCAGCGGAGTGGTGCTTGAGATGAAGGGCCCAGCGGAGCGGTGCTTGAGATGAAGGGCCCAGCGGAGCGGTACTTGAGACGGCGGTGCCCAACGGAGTAGTGCTTGAGATGAAGGGCCCAGCGGAGCGGTACTTGAGACGGTGGTGCCCAGCGGAGTGGTGCTTGAGATGAAGGGCCCAGCGGAGTGTTGCTTAAGATGAAGGGCCCAGCGGAGCGGTACTTGAGACGGCGGTGCCCAGCGGAGCGGTGTTTGAGATGAAGGGCCCAGCGGAGCGGTGCTTGAGATGAAGGGCCCAGCGGACGGTGCTTGAGATGAAGGGCCCAGCGGAGCGGTGCTTGAGATGAAGGGCCCAGCGGAGCTGTGCTTGAGACGGCGGTGGCCTGTTCAGCGGTGCTTGTCTTGAAGGGCCCTGTTCAGCGGTGCTTGTCTTGAAGGGCCCTGTTCAGCGGTTCTTGACACGGCGGTGGCCTGTTCAGCGGTGCTTGTCTTGAAGGGCCCTGTTCAGCGGTGCTTGTCTTGAAGGGCCCTGTTCAGCGGTTCTTGACACGGCGGTGGCCTGTTCAGCGGTGCTTGTCTTGAAGGGCCCTGTTCAGCGGTGCTTGTCTTGAAGGGCCCTGTTCAGTGGTTCTTGACACGCGGTGGCCTGTTCAGTGGTGCTTGTCTTGAAGGGCCCTGTTCAGCGGTTCTTGACACGGCGGTGGCCTGTTCAGCGGTGCTTGTCTTGAAGGGTCCTGTTCAGCGGTTCTTGACATGTGTCTCCAGGGCACCATATCCGGCCCATACATGGAGTTTACTCGCCATCCGACTTCTCGCTTCCGGGGCCCTCCTGTGCTGGAGTCCTGGGCCCGTGGGTGTCCTCCTTCACACCCGGATTGGGGCTGGTGGGGCCCTCCTGGGCAGCTCGCCTGCTGCCGGACTTGTCAGCCGTGCTGGCCTTGCCATCCTTCCGTGATTCTCTGTGGCCCTTGCCTCCCTTTGTAGATGTGCCAGGTGGCACCCCACATCCTGACGGTGCCAGGGTAGTGCCTTTGGAGGCTGCCGTCTCTGGCCTCTCGTGCCGGGCCTTGCCTTTCTTGGTTTTCTTCCCAGGGGGTGGGCTGGCTGTCCCTTTACTGCTGGCCGATGTTGCTGCCCTTGAAGGTGGTGGACTCCAATATCCCTGTACTATGGACCTTGTAGGTCCAGGGGTTGTGGTGGCTGAGGTGCTGATTGGACTCTTACGAGATGGAGGGGGTGGGTCAGGTGATGGAAAGAGGTTAATTTTGGACAGGAAAAACTTTTTAGGAGCAGTGGGAAGGGCAGGTGCAGTGGGTATGGGAGTGGAGGAAGAGGATGTGGTTGTAGGAGAGTCAAGTGTGGTGTCTTTGGGTGCAGGTGCTTGTGACGGAGGCTGTCGTGAGGTGGATGGCTGTTGGGTGGGTGGCTCCCTTAGTTTGTGTGGTTTGGAAGAGGGGGTGACAGACACACTGGGAGAGGACACAGGGGACGTGTAAATGGCAGTGGGGGTGGTGACTGCACGTGTGCGGAGTGTTCTGGTGGGTGTGCTGGGGATGGACGTAGTGGCTGATGATGTTGTGCATGCAAGTGTGAGTGGAGACGTCACAGGGAGGGAGGAGGGAGACGAGGAGGAGGGGGACACAGAGGAGGCAGTGGCTGTTGGTATGTCTGCATGTGGCTGTTGCTTGTGTGAATGCTTGTGTGATTTGTGGTGCTTATGTCTGGATGAGCTGGCCTTGGGTGTTGAGGTGTGTGCAGGCTGGTCTGTAGGTGTGTCTGGGATAGGCAGAGGAACAGGGGAGTGGGACTGGGTGGAGGAAGTTGGAGGAGGGAGGCAGGAGACAGGGACAATGGCTGCCGTCAGTGCTGAGGCCAGAGCGTTGAACGATCGCTGATGGGCAGCCTGACCCGAATGAATGCCCTCCAGGTATGCATTGCTCCGGTGCACCTCCCTTTCTACCCCCTGGATGGCATTCAAAAGGGTAGACTGCCCAACAATGAGCGTCCTGAGGAGGTCAATGACCTCCTCACTGAGGGCAGCAGGGGTAACTGGGGCAGGGCCTGAGGTGCCTGGGGCGAAGGAGATGCCCGCCTTCGTGTGCGAGCGGGCACGGGGCAATCGCAGAGGGGCTGCTGGGAGGGCGGAACTGGTGCGCTGGGTGGCGGCTGTACCTGTTGTTGTGGTGGGCACGGATGTTGCCGCCACCACAAGGGAGCTCCCTTCCGAGGACGTGTCTGTGTCGCTGATGTCTCCTCGTGTCCCTGTTGTGGAGCTCCCCTCGCCCTTCGTCTCACTGGTGAACTCAGAGTCGGTTGCATGGCCCTCCAGGGCCATGTGAGATGCAGCTCCCTCGTGCTCCGATGACACTTCTCCTCTGCCTGATGATGCTAATGCACACATGAACAGGAAGAGCAGCAAAAAAGGGGGGGGGGAAATGAAGACATGTTGAGTGCATCCATTGGCAACACAGTTGGCGGAGAGGACAGACACAGAAGCCCCCTGCACGACGCCGCGCACTTGGGGTACACTACTCAATCATTGGGACTTGGCCTACAAGCCTATGGACGACAACTGCACACATAGGTGACACAGGGCCATGGATAGCTGTACTTGCCACCCTACAGAGGTGGGGGGCGGGGGCACAGGGCCATGCCTTACGGAGGGGTCTAGCCTACAGAAATCGCCCTGGCCTAGGGATACCCACAGCCCTCCTCCCCCACCCAGACACCTCCACTGCTCGCAAAGATAGCAGAATTTGCTGGTACTCACCCCCTTGCGTCTGCTGTGATGTACTCACGCGCCCATCTAAATCTGGGTAGGCCACCGCCAGGATCCGAGACATCAGGGGGGTCAATTGACGAGTGGCACCCCTCCTACGTTGGGAGGCCATCCCCAGCAGAGCCTCCGCGGTCTTCATGCTCCCGCGGCGTATGTCCTCCCACCTCTTGCGGCAGTGGGTGCCCCGTCTGTTGTGGACCCCCAGGGTCCGGACGTCCTTGGCGATGGCACGCCAAATGTCGATTTTCTGATGGGCGCTGACCAATGTGACATGTACAGGGGGAGAAATAACATTATTATGATTTTCTGCATGCTCGATGTGAGTCCTTTGTCCCCCATCCCCACCCTTGCCATGTGGCACATGCTCTCATCCGTCCTTTGATGCATGCCTCAAACGCTCCCCTCCCCACCATCTTTCATCCACCAGACTCAACACAGGCATTGCCCCCAAAGCATGCTCCCAGGGTACTTACCTGTTGGTCTGGAGGACCGTAGAGTAGCGCATACTGGGGGAGGACCCCATCCACGAGTTTCTCCAATTCTTCAGAAGTGAAGGCAGGGGCCCTTTCCCCAGTCGCAGCAGCCATTGTATCTTCCAGACCGAGCTCACAGCAGCACTTGCAGTATAGGTCCTCTCCTGTGGATGATCAGGTCTTGAGTGATTAAGCAGATAGAAATTGGCGGTCACGTCCGCGGCGGTGCTTACCGTGGTGGTGCGTCCCGCGACCGCCGGCGCACTTCGTCATTGGCTCCTGAAACGCATAGGGTTCAATGTTAACCAATGCGGCTTTGCGCCGCGGTCTTCGACCGCCTACCGCCACGGTGTGCCACGCCAGCGCATTGACCTCACATCCCATTGTCGCACTTCACAGGTCAGGCAGCCGCCATTTCAAGGGCCCACATGGCTTAATTTCTACTGCGTCACACATGCCTAGGCCTTGCATCAACACTCATACAAGCCATTCAATGCATAGAGAATCGTGTACTGTGCAAGCTGTGGGAACTTACCTGTGGGTTGATTGACTCTGTGCTCGCTGTTGTCCTTCCTAGGCACCGTCCGCTGGGACTTGCGAGGAGATGGAGGAATGTTCCCGTGTACAGACCGCTGGTGGACCTGTCGACAATGGAGGAACGACATGTCATTCTGACATACAGGCTTGACCGAGCCACTATACATGAACTATGTGCCCAGCTGGAGGCAGACCTGATGTCACCCATCCGCCAACCCACAGGGATCCCCCCTCTAGTGCAGGTGCTGTCAGTACTCCATTTCTTAGCAAGTGGGTCCTTTCAAACAACAGTGGCCATTTCATCAGGGATGTCTCAGCCTATGTTTTCCAAGGTGTTGTCCAGAGTGTTGTCTGCCCTGCTCAAACACATGCGGAGATACATCGTTTTCCCTGAGGTGGGGGATTTGCCTACAGTGAAGGGTGATTTCTATGCCCTTGGACATATTCCCAACATCATTGGTGCCATTGATGGGACACATGTGGCTTTGGTACCCCCCAGTGAAAGTGAACAGGTGTACAGGAACAGAAAAAGTTATCATTCCATGAATGTCCAGGTGGTCTGTTTGGCTGACCAGTACATTTCCCATGTAAATGCCAAGTTCCCTGGGTCAGTGCATGACGCGTACATCATGCGAAATAGCAGCATCCCTTATGTGATGGAACAACTACGGAGACACCGTGTGTGGCTAATTGGTGACTCAGGTTACCCCAACCTGTCATGGTTACTGACCCCAGTAAGGAATCCCAGGACAAGGGCAGAGGAACGCTACAATGAGGCCCATGGGCGAACTAGGATGATTACAGAAAGGACCTTTGGCCTCCTGAAGGCCAGGTTTAGGTGCCTGCATATGACAGGTGGATCCCTAATGTACTCACCAAAGAAGGTGTGCCAGATCATCGTGGCCTGCTGTATGCTTCACAACCTGGCATTGCAACGCCAGGTGCCTTTTCTGCAGGAGGATGGTCCAGATGGTGTTGTTGAAGCAGCTGTGGAGCCTGCGGAGAGTGAAGAGGAGGAAGACGAAGAGGACGACACAGACAACAGGGACACAGTGATACAGCAGTATTTTCAATAACACACAGGTAAGAATCAACACCGGCATTTTACATTTACTTACAGTCTCCTGCCTCTCTACTGTCTGTCCTTTTCACCCAGTGGATGCTAACAGAGTTGTGACTTTCCCTTCCAATTTCAGAGATGTGGGCCCCACTGCGTGACCTCTGCTTTGTTTGCCCATGGACTACAGCTGTGTGACAGTGGTATGTTGTCATCACAATGTAACTGGTCATTTTTGCACGTTTATGTCTAATACATATTTTCAACAAAAAAAGGCAGACTCCAGATTATTTGTGTGCAATAAGTGTGTTTATTAAAGTGCTAAATTGTGGGACATGGTTGAAAATCGGTGATGGGTGAGGGTGGAGGAATGTCCATGGCAGAGTCCAGATTCTCAGTCTCACAGGTGCATTGTCCATATGCCTGTGGAAGGTGGAGCAGGGGCAGTTTAAGGTTGGACAGGTTGACAATGTGGGACAGTGGGATGACATCAGGGGGTATCCTTTCCTGGCGGGGGTCTTGGCATCCTACTCTGTCTTCTTCCTAGATCTCAGGCCCCGCATGCGGGGTGGTTCTTCTTCTGCAGGAGGTGGGGTTCTGATGGCAGGTTGTTGCTGTGTCGGGGCCACCTGTCCACTAGCGCCGGCGGAGGTGGTAGGCTGTTCCTGGTCCATGCTAGTGACAGGGGCCCTTTGTGGTGCCACATGGTCCCGCAATGTGGTGACAATCTGGTTGAGAGCCACAACGATGGTGCCCATTGCGGAACTAATGTTTCTCAGTTCTTCCCTGAACCCCATAAACTGTTCCTCCTGCAGTACCTGGATCTCCTGGAACCTGGCCAGGACCGTCGCCATCGTCTCCTGGGAGTGGTGGTATGCTCCCATGATGGAGGTGAGGGCCTCGTGGAGAGTGGGTTCCCTGGGCCTGTCCCCCCCCCTGTCGCACAGCAGCCCTCCCAGTTCCCCTGTTTCCCTGGGCCTCTGTCCCCTGGACCGTGTGCCCACTACCACTGCCCCCAGGTCCCTGTTGTTGTTGGGGTGGTGGGTTAACCTGGGTGCCCTGTAGTGGTGGACACACCGCTGATTGACGTGTCCTGGAGACAGAGGCATGGGCCCGCTGGGTGGGTGCTGTGCTGGTGTTCCCAGAGGGGGGTAGGTCTGCTGTAGCCTGTGGCTGTCTGAGGGGAACCGACTGTCCCGAGGTCCCCGATGGGCCGGGCTGGTCATCTGGGTCCAGGGAGACAGAGCTGCTGTCATCACTGGGGGCCTCTTCTGGGGGTGGGATGGACATTTCTGGACCCTCCTGGGCGGTGTGGTGGCGTTCGGGTCCTGCAGGGGTATAAGAGTATGGTTATTGCTTCTGTGTGTGCCATTTCTTGCAATGGGTGGGTGCCCGTGTACCCCAGTGCTGGCATTCCTTTGTGGGGGCTGTTGTGACGGCGGTTTGTGGGGGAGATGGGTATGTGCAGTGGGCATGCTTAGGTGATGGCTGTCGATGGTTTGGGGTGGCATGCAGGGTTTGGTGTTGGGATGGGTGGGTTGTGATGGTGAGACATTAGCAATGAGGATGTGTGATGGGGTGGGGGGAAGGGTGGGGGTATGATTTGGCATGCCGGTGGGTGGGGGGGGATGAAGTAGTTGAGATTCGACTTACCAGAGTCCATTCCTCCGCCTACTCCTGCGAGGCCCTCAGGATGCAGGATGTTCAAGACCTGTTCCTCCCATGTTGTAAATTCTGGGGGTTGAGGTGGGGGTCCGCCGCCAGTCCGCTGCACCGCGATGTTATGCCTGGATACCATGGAACGCACCTTCCCCTGTAGGTCGTTCCACCGCTTCCTGATGTCGTCCCGATTTCGTGGATGCTGTCCCACAGCGTTGACCCTGTCCACTATTCTTTGCCATAGCTCCATCTTCCTGGCAATGGTGGTGTGCTGCACCTGTGTCCCGAAAAGCTGGGGCTCTACCCGAACTATTTCCTCCACCATGACCCTGAGTTCTGCGTCTGAGAACCAGGGGTGTTTTTGGGGTGCCATGGGGTGGTGTGGATGAGGTGTGGGGTGGTGTTTGCGGTGATGATTGTGGTGAGTGTAGTGGTGTGTGGTGTTTTGTGCGTGGTTGTTGTGTGGGTGATGGTGTAGTGTGCCTCTGTGTGATGGTGTTTTCTATTCTGTGCTGTCTCTCTCTGGGCTTCTTCTCTGATTTGTGGTCGTAGGGGTTTGTGGGTGATGTGGGTGTGTGTTTTATAGTTAATTGGGTGTGTGGGAGTGTTGTGTGTATGTGTCTCAGGTGTGTGTATTTCAAATTGTCCAATGTGGCTGTGTTTTGGAGCTGTATGAGTATTTTGAGCGCGGCGGTGTGTACCGCCAATGGAATACCGCGGTTGAAAGACCGACGCGTGGATTCGTGGGTCGTAATGGCATGGGCGTTTTTCTGTTGGCGTGACGTGGAGGTTTGGTCTTCGCCAGTTTAACGCTGGCCGTTGGTGTGGCGGACTTTTGTTGATGTCGGGTTTTTGGTGGTTTGCCTCTTGTGGGTCAGAATGACCGTGACGGTTTACCGCGACCGCGGCGGTGTTGTGGCAGCCTTCTGACCGGCGGTAAGCGCCTTTTAACGCCGAGGTCAGAATGACCCCCATAGTGTCTTAAGTCTTTTTAAAGCAAACAAAGTCTCTTTTAGCACAAAGTACCTGGTTCGCATGAAAATTCTCTGCAATGAGCCACAGAGGACGAGAAGCGTGGAAACAAAGGAGGTGTGCGTCGATTTCTCGGGCCGCACATGGTGATGCGTCCTTTAGTTTCCACGCAGGGACGGCTGTGCGTCGATTTCCGGCGCTCGGTCGTGGATCCTCTTTGGGTTACTGGGTTTTCCAACACCTCGGGGTCTGTGTGTGGAATCCTGGGCTTGTGGAGCGAAGTCACAAGTGCTGCATCGTTCCGGTTTGGCGTGCAGTGAATTTCTCAGCGTGGGGCAGGCTGTGCATCGTTTTTAGCAAGCTGTGCATCACATTTTCACTGCACAAGGAGTCCAGTTGCAAGAGAGAAGTCTTTTTGGTCCTGAGACTTCAGGGAACAGGAGGCAAGCTCTATCCAAGCCCTTGGAGAGCACTTCTTCACCACAGCCAGGGAGCAACAAGGCAGCAGGGTAACAGTAAGGCAGCAGTCCTTCACAGAAAGCAGTCAGGTGAGTCCTTTGGGCAGCCAGTCACTTCTTCTTGGCAGGATGCAGGTTCTGGTTACAAGTTTCTTTTCCAGGAAGTGTCTGAGTTGGGAGGGGCAGAGGCCCTGTTTATATACCCAAATGTGCCTTTGAAGTGGGGGAGACTTCAAAGAGTGGCTTAGAATTGCACCATGTCCCCTTTCAGTTCAATCCTGTCTGCCAGGGTCCCAGTAGGGGGTGTAGCAGTCCTTTGTGTGATAGAAGGCCCTCCAACCTCCCAGCCCAGGAAGACCCATTCAAAAGGCAGATGTATGCAAATGAGGCTGAGTATCCTGTGTTTGGGATGTGTCTGAGTGAATGCACAAGGAGCTGTCAACTAAACCCAGCCAGACATGGAATGTAAGGCACAGAAAGATTTAAGTGCAGAGAAATGCTCACTTTCTAAAAGTGACATTTTAAAAATAGTAATATTAAATCCAACTTCACCAGTCAGCAGGATTTTCTATCACCATTCTGGCCATACTAAATATGACCATACTACTCCTTTCAGATCAGCAGCTACCACTCAAACAATATATGAGGACAGCCCCAATGTTAGCCTATGAAGGGAGCAGGCCTCACAACAGTGTGAAAATGAATTTGGGAGTTTTACACTACCAGGACATGTAAACTACATAGGTACATGTCCTGCCTTTTGCCTAGACAGCATCCTGCCCTATGGGTTACCTATGGCATACCTTAGGGGTGTCTGATATGTAGAAAAAGGGAAGTTTTAGGCTTGGAAAATACTTTTAAATACCAAGTCGAATTGGCAGTGAAACTGCACACACAGGCCTTGCAATGGCAGGCCTGAGACAAGGTTAAGGGGTTACTTAAGTGGGTGGCACAACCAGTGCTGCAGGCCCACCAGTAGTATTTAATCTACAAGCCCTGGGCACATATAGTGCACAGTACTAGGGACTTATAAGTAAATTGAATAGTCCAATTGGGTATGATCCAATGTTACCATGTTTAAGGGAGAGACCATATGCACTTTAGCACTGGTTAGCAGTGGTAAAGTGTGCAGAGTCTAAAAGCAAGCAAAACTGAGATCAGAAAAAGAGGAGGAAGATGCTAAAAAGTCTGTGGATGACCCTGCAGAAAGGCCATTTCCAACACATCCCCCTTCCAGCCTAAAGCCAGGGTAGACTAATCAACACTCTGATGGACTTCCCTGCTTAAGGCGATAGAACATGGACAATGGCCCACTACTGCAGGGGCACTTGCCAGTTCTACGCATTTCTGAACTCAGGGAGGCTTCTTTGTCTATACTCTCTGGGGCCACTGAACTGGCCCATGGGGAACCCTTCTCATCACCTGAGGACCCCGTCTGTGAAACTCCTAACTTTAATTTGCTCACAGATGCCTCCCAGTATGCAGACAGTACCACCATGGCCAACAAAGTAATGTTGCCCATTCCATTCCTTGGGTCTGACTTCTGTCCCCAACTCAGGGAAAACTCTGGCCACAATGACAGAAACCAACAGACACCACTGACAGCTGTCAGTGTCATGACCCAGGCCCCAGACCATACACTGCTAAGTGGAGACCCAGAGGGGGGTCGCTGGATGAGCTTCTCCTCCAGCTGGGGGCATGGTAGGGAGCTCCCAATGGGCTCCTGAAGCATCCCGGAATAGGGGGCAGTAGCCCCAGGGATCGTGCACCCCATCTCCATTCTCCATTCTCACCAGTTCAGGGGTGGGTACCTGATACGGATCCCTCAGCCCAGGGTCTGTACCCTGAGGCTGAACAGAGGACAGGGGTGAGTCCTTCCTCACCGTGCCTCCACAGCTGTTCTCACATACCCTCCTCTGGGGAGTGGTACTGCCAGATATCTGAACAGTCAGGGCACCCCTAGGGGTCAACCCTCTCAGTTCTCATGACACTAGGTGAAACTCATTACCCAGAATGCAGTCAATGGGCAGCTGGGGACTAACTATGACCCGCCTCTGGGTCACCTCCCCACCCCACTCTAGGGACACCAGGGCCATGGAGCGGAAGAAATCTACCCAATGGCTGGAGTTACTCTACACACCTGTCCGGTGTACTCTAGTCTCTCTACCATCATGGTGAAACTAGCCCCTGGGTCTCTCAGAGTGGTGACTGGGACCCCATTCACTCCCACCTGTTAGAAGTGCCGACTCCCACCCTCAGGGATCACCAGTTTACCCTCTGAGTCCACCTCCCAACTAAAGGAGATGAAGGTATGGTCTACGACCTGCCCCTGGGGACTACTTTCCCCTAAGGCCACATGGGCCACCCCCGTAGAGGTCCCAGTACTGGGTGATTTCTTTGGACAGACAGAGTCCTCTTTCTTGTGTCCTAGCTGGGAACACTCAATGCAGCGGGGTTGGGAATGGGATGCTTTGGGCCACTGCCCACCAGAACCACCACCATGTTTCTCAAATGGGACATGGGAACCCTTTCCTCCTCCCCTTAATTGGGGACTTGTCTGGGTCATCTCTAACCTCCCCCTCACTCTGTCGGGCGGAACCGGAACCACCCTTCCTGGGGTCACTCCCAGATATCTTTTTGGACACTCTGGTGCTAGCCCAGAGGTCCGCCTCCTCAGCAAGCTTCCTGGGATCAGTCAGCTTACTGTCAACTAGGTGCTGGCACAACTCTGTAAAACAAATATTGAGCATATGCTTTCTCAAAATCAAGTCATATAACCCTTTATAATCATCTACTTTGCTGCCCGCACCCATCGATTCAGTGTCTTACTGGAAAAGTCAAAGAAATCTACCCATGTTTGTGTGGACTGTTTGGTGCTGTCCCTGAACCTCTACTGGAAAAGAAGAGGGGGGGAGTATCCTATAACCCTTGCCTGCTTAGGATACCAGCTTAACAATACGCACACAAAAAATTAGCAGGAAAGGGACAAATTCAAATAATTATGCAGAACCAATAGTGACTCTTGGTTCAAAAAGGGTAAAACTATTTCCCTTATTTATTTCATTTAATCATACGCAGCAGCAACAGAGTCACAGGATAAATGCCTATCTATAAACTAATGACACTAAGGTGAACCTATATACAGATATATATATACAGATATATATACACATATACAAAAATATAAAGCTTGTGAAACAAACAATACATACAATATCTAAAACCAAGTGCCCTACTCCAACATTTTGTAAGATAGTCACAACAAAACAGTGAACGTAGTGATCACAAATCGCATGGTGCCCAAGGGTCTTGCACCCAGCTGTATACTACCTTAAAAATTTTTTTGAGAAAGGTAGTAAGTAGTGCTATGCAACTTATTAGAAATCAATTAACTTTTTCAGACTCCTTGGACCCATTCAAAATATGTCGACGCGTTTCGGCCTAACAACTCAAGGCCTCATCAGGACTGTCGGAGAACGCTGGCATCACTCTAAAAATTGAAACAATACATTAAAGACAATCGCATCAAACCCACCTTATCACCAATTCACACCAAAAGTGACAGATATCAGTCCCAAACTCCCTTTTCTAAAAATCCTATAAATCTTTCATTCACAACTCAATATTGTTCTTTAGTCGCCAGTATTCATGCCTTAGTTATTACTCTACACATTATAACATTTCCAAATTGCACACAAAGCAAGGGTGCCCAGCCAGATGATTCAAGTTATAAAGCATGCAAACATGCAACCTCAGTGCAAAACCCGGGTTATAATTCATACCTTTCCATCTGTGAAGCAAGTATCCAAACTACGATACTCAGTTCCCGAGTGCTGTGAACCATGTCAAAGGGAACACACAAACTGAAATTTATTAGCCCATAGCTCCATAAACGCTTTGTTATCCAAAGTGATTTTATAAACACTTGATTCTCATCTTACCTATTTACTTGTGCCACTCGTTTTAAATACCAGCAACTGAATGTTATTTACGGAATGTTCTATAAACAACAAAATGAAGGGAGGATCAAAGTCTTTTTTAGTAGGTCTATACATACACTCGAAAACCTCTACAACTCGATAACCGTGGACTGTGTGCACTTACTTCCTGTATTATGCCGGTCAGCACTAGTGAGCGATCTCTGTATCACGTTGCTCAAACTCTCTTGTGGGTCACGGAAGCTGCGGCTCACCGGAAAGAGCCTTTGGAGTAACGCATCGGGCTGCCGCTAGCCCGCGTCTAACTATTTGGATGGAGTGGTATATGTGCCATCTTGTGAGTGCTGCGCTACTTTTTACCTGTCACCAGACTCGCCAAAAGTCTAGATCTAAGCTTCTTACTTGCCGTGACAGCAATACACAGGGAAATAAACAATACTGTTGTTCAGACGGGACGTGCCCAGTAGAGCAAGCTTTATAGATACATACTCAGCCCCTGATCTTAGTGTACTTCACTGCGGCGGCCATCTTGGAACTGTTCAAACCCCGATCAGAGAACGTATGCCTGGCTCTTAACTATTATTTCATTATTTCTTGGCATCTGATTAAGGTAAATTTTACCCTAATACATCTGGAGAAATTCATCAGTATGTACTTATGAAACATCTTGCGATCAAAAATGCATTCCATTATACAGTGTATCAACAAATATCATTTGAACTACACTTACATTTCAATCTACCATAGTACAACCGGTCAAATTGTAAGATATAAATATAAATCAAAGTCTTGCGGCCATGATATTCACCCCACGGCAAATTCAATGTCCTAGCACGTTGGGTCACCTAATCAGGGACCACGCTTCATCACAGTCATTGAGTCCCATTTTGGCTGTTTGAAATTTCTAGATCAATCTTGCTTCCAACTTCAATAGCCTTATCAAAGTTGGAGGACCATCCATCTTTGGTCGAATAACAGCCAGCACTGTCCATTGGATGTCATCTGCTTTGTGTTTCAGTTCCAAAAAATGTTCAACTAGCGGTGCACCTTTTATGGCGCATTTAATTCTCGATCGATGCTGGAGGATACGACTTTTAACTATTTGTGAAGTCTGACCAATATACGTTCTCATACATGGACACGAGATACAGTAAATGACATTTTTTGTGTTACAATTTGAAAAATCAGACTGTGTATGCTTTCTTCCGTTTATTATTACTTCTTTTGAATCTTGTGTAAATTGGCATGCAGTGCATTTACCACATCTAAAGTGCCCCTGAAGAGTTGGCAGCTGAAGCATTGTCCTAAGATTTTTCTTATCTATTTTCTTTTCTGAAGCGTGTACCAACTGATCTCTCAGACTCGTTGCTCTCTTGAAGGAGAACAATGGTTTCTCAATATTTAGATCTTTAATGATTCGCAAATTTCTTTCTATAATTGTGCGTACCTTATTAGCCTTCGGACTAAAAGTCAACACACATGTAAGTGGAATCTCAGACGTTTGTTTCTTGGGTATCAAGAGTGTTCCCCTAGGGGTACACCCGGCTCTTTTAGCGGCATTTTTAACTAGCTTCTTTGGATACCCTCTCGCTGTTAATTTAGTGGTCAATTCTTCAGCATGATTATAAAAATCGTTTCTATCTGTACAATTCCTTCTTATCCTGAGAAACTGCCCGTATGGAAGATTTTCTTTGAGAGTTCTCGGATGACCGCTAGAAAAGTGTAGAAGTGTATTCCGGTCTGTAGGTTTTTTATACAGACTTACTTCCAATCTACCATTCCTGGACCATTCAACAAGTCCAAAAAATTGATTCTGCTTCTGTCTTTACTCATGGTAAACCTGAAATCAACAGCTCGCTGGTTGAGCCATTCAAAAAAAGCATCCAACATATCTTCTGTCCCCTGCCAGATCATTAGGATGTCGTCTATATATCTAAACCATTGGGAGATGTAAATTTTAAAAGGGTTAGATTGCTCATAGATCCATTTATGCTCAAAAAAATCCATAACCAAATTTGCAATTTCCGGGGCAAAGCTGCACCCCATTGCTACTCCTTTTACTTGTCTATAAAGTCTTTCATTAAATTTTAAAAAATTACTTTTTAAACATAATGAAGCCAAATTCACAAGAAAATCCGTAGGAACGGTGACTGGTTCTGTATTATCATTTAACACCTGTCTGATAATTTCTAATGCCTCGTCCTGTGGAATATTGGTGTAAAGGGACTCTATATCAAAGGTGACTAAAATTTGGTTGTCCTCACTGTATGCTAGATTTTCAAGCTTATTAATGATGTCCATAGAATCCCGAACATAAGCTGGCGTTTTCAATACAAACGGTTTCAAAAATACATCCACAAATTGGGCAAGAGGTTCCAACATGGAGCCGCATGCGGAAACTATTGGTCTTCCTGGTGGGTTTTTTGTGTTTTTATGGATCTCCGGGAGGATATAAAAACATGGAATCCTCCCCTCACTTTGATTTAGGAATTCGAATTCCTTTTTGTTAATCCACCCTCGTTCTCTGGCTATCTGTGTCAGTTCAGTAACCTGATGCTGAACTTGTTTAGGTGTATTATCAGGCAAAATCCGGTAATGTATATTATTACTCAACTGCCTCATCACTTCTTCATTATACTGTTCTGATCCCCAGATTACAATTCCTCCACCTTTGTCCGCTGGTTTAATTACAATATCCTTGTTGTCAGCAAGATGGGCAATGGCTACTTTTTCTGTTTTAGAACAGTTATCTTTAAAATACGTTTTTTTAGAGTTCAGAAGGTCTAATTCCTTAAGTACTAAATCTTCGAACACTTTGATTTCTCTAGGCATCTCATTTCTGTCGGGCAGAAAAGTCGATTTTGGTTTGAGCCCGCTATTCGAGCTGACTTCTAATGGACTAGTTGAACTGAAGAATGATCGCAATCTGACTTTACGCAAAAAGTTCAGTACTGAACCTCTGACGGTATTTCTCAGGGGTCAGCCCAAACCTGGCAAGTAAAATAGTTTTCTGAAGTGGGAGGGTCCAGTGTGAGAAGTGTGTCCTCCCCGGTGCTGGCACATAACTCCACATAGCTGTACCCTTTTGGTCAAAATATTGTCAGGAACAACAAAATTGCAGAAAAAAGATAAAAGTCAAGTTGACCATCAACTTTGGGTAGGTAGTGAAATACTTAGGTACTGTATGTCACTGCACAAATACAAGTCCTATCTTTACCGCTGATCACCAATGTTAGAAATGGGGTCTTTGGTTGGCAGTCAGGTTACCTCCTGTCCAAGCAAGGACCCTCACTCTGGTCAGGGTAAGTCACACACAATCGAAATTATCCTGTGCCCACCCTCTGGTAGCTTGGCACTGAGCAGTCAGGCTTAACTGAGAAGGCAATGTGTAAAGTATTTGTGCAATAATTCATACAATAACAAAATATAGCACCACAAAAATATACCACACAGCGTTTAGAAAAATATATAATATATATCTGGATATTTGCAGGTCAAAACGATCAAAGATGCAATAAGTAAATACAGAGATATCAAGGAAAAGTGATATATAGGCCCTCATTACAACCCTGGTGGTAATTCCCGCTTACCGCCGTGCAGAAGACCGGCAACATACTGCTGCGGCCGCGGAATTCCGCTACAGGTATTACGACCCACAGCCTGGAATCTCCCACAATACAGACACCCACACAGGTCCGCCACACCAAAGGTCAGTGATAAACTGGCGAGAACAAAACCGACACCGCCACGCAAACAAAGAATATGCCCACACTATCACGACCCATGAATAAATGCGGAGGTCTTTCAACCGCGGTAATCCATTGGTGGTACACACCGCTGCGCTCAAAATACACACACACTTACAAAGCACAACCACATTGGACAATTCGAAATACACACACCTGATACACATACACACACCACTCCCACACACCCAATCCAATACAAAGCACACACCCACATTACCCACAAACCCTCACTACCAGAAATGTGAAAGCAGGCCAGAGAGAGACACAACCTAAAACAACACCAGCATCCAAAGACACACAACACCATCACTTACACAACATCCATGCACCTCAAACAACACACACCAACATACCCCCTCACACATCACAAAAGACACCACCTCACACATCACCCACACCACATCATGGCACCTCAACAACACCCCAGGTTCTCTGAGGAGGAACTCAGGATCATGGTGGAGGAAATCGTCCGGGTAGAGCCACAGCTATTTGGATCACAGGTGCAGCAGACATCCATTGCTAGGAAGATGGAGCTATGGCGCAGAATTGCCGACAGGGTCAATGCAGTGGGACAGCATCCAAGAACATGGGATGACATCAGGAAGAGGTAGAACGACCTACGGGGGAAGGTGCGTTCTGTGGTCTCCAGACACCAGATTGCTGTACAGAGGACTGGGGGTGGACCCCCTCCTCCTCCCCCACAACTAACAACATGGGAGGAGCAAGTCTTGGCAATACTGCATCCTGAGGGCCTTGCGGGAGTAGCAGGAGGACTGGACTCTGGTAAGGCAAATCTCTACTACCTCATCCCCCCACCCCACCTGCATTCCATCACATACTCCTACCCTTACTCTCACACCCATCACCCCAACAACCCGCAGATACCCCATCAACACAACCCACACATCCCAAAACCAGGCCCTGCATGCAACACCAATGCAAGGACACCCATCACCCAAGCATGTCCACTACAGAGACTCACTCATGCCCCAAAATCACCATTCACACAAGGACCAAGCCAACTCCAAGTCCACTCCAGAGTAGAGGGTCAACCACCCATTGCACAAGATGGCACACACAGATACAATAAATATGCATTTACACCCCAACAGAACCCATACCCAACATCACCGGACAGGAGGTGCCAGACATATCCAGTCCCCCCACAGAAGAGGCCCACAGTGATGACAACAGCTCTGCACAACTGGATCAAGATGATCAGCCCAGCCCATCAGGGACCTAGGGACAGTCGGTTCCCCTGCCACTGTCACAAGCCACCACAGAGTCTCCCCCTTCAGGAAACACCAGCACAGCACCCATCCCTCTGTCCCCAGGACAAGTCAATCAGCAGTGTGTCCACCACTACAGGGAACCCAGGCAAACCCACCAACCAAAGAAAATCAGGGACCTGGGGGCAGTGGCCACATGGTTCAGGGGACAGAGTCACAGGATAACAGAGAAACTGGGAGGACTGCCGTGCGACAGGGGGAGGACAGGCCCAGGTAACCCACTCTCCACGAGGCACTCTCCAACATCATGGGAGCTTACCATAATTCCCAGGAGACGATGGCAACGGTAATGGCCAAGTTTCAGGAGACCCAGCGGCTGCAGCAGGAACACTACCTTGGGATCAGGGAGGACTTGAAGTCCATTAACACCACCCTGGTCACCATTGCAGGGGTGCTGGCAGACCTTGTCAACACCAGCAGGGACACAGTTGTACAACAAAGGGCCCCTGACACTAGCCTGGACGATGAACAGACCTCCACCTCCGCCAGCTCTAGTGGACAGGAGGCACCGCCACAGGAACAACAGGACACCAGCACCCCACCCCCTCCAGATGGAGAACCACCCCGCAAACGGTCCCTGAGATCAAGGAACAAGACAGAGAACATTGCCAAGACCCCCGCCAGGAAATGAGACCCCCCTGAATGTCACCCTTCGGTCCCACTATGTCACCCTGTCCATCCTTAAACTGCCATTGCTCCACTTCCTATACCCCTTTGGACAATGCACCTGTGAAACAAATAGACTGGACTCTGCCATGGACATTACTCCACCATCCCCCCAGCCCATTTTACAACCCCCTCCACTTATTAGCACAGGAATAAACACACTTCAATCACAAAACAATCTGGAGTCAGTCTGTGCTTTCACAAATGTGTAATTGCAATAACTATGGAATATAGCAATGTGAATTTACTTGTTCACATACCAATGTAACACAGCTGTAGGCCAGCAGTAAACATAGCAGATGGCACAAAGTGGGACCCAGATCTTTGAAATGGAAAGTCAAAGTGACAAGTCAGGGTCCATACACTAAATGAAAATGACAGACTTAAGCTACTGCCAGCAATTGAATGAGATGTGGGAAGTGGCATCTTCTTACCTGTGTCTCACTGGAAGTGTTGCATGATGATGTTGTTTTGATTGTCGATATCCTCTTCTTCTGCCTCAGCTGCCCCAAGACCACCATCTGGCCCATCCTCCTGCAGAAAAGGCACCTGGCGTCACAAAGCCAGGTTGTGCAGCATACAGCAGGCCACGATTATCTGGCACACCTTCTTCGGTGAGTAGTATAGGGAGCCAACTGTCAGATGGAGGCAACAGAACCTGGCCTTCAGGAGGCCCAAGGTGCGTTCGATCACCCTCCTAGTTTACCCATGTGCCTCATTGTAGCGTTTCTCTGCCCTTGTCCTGGGATTCCTCACTGGGATCAGTAGCCATGACAGGTTGGGGTACCCAGAGTCACCTGCAAATGTCGAGGGACAACTGTTAGACACACACTAACCCTTAGGGACAGCCCCATACCCAGACAGCAAATGAAACTGTGTGGGGACTTTAGGCTCACCTATTAGCCACACACAGTGCCTCTGGAGTTGCCCCATCACATAAGGGATGCTGCTATTCCTCAAAATGTAAGCATCATGGACTGAGCCAGGATACTTGGCATTGACATGGGAGATGTACTGGTCTGCCTAACACACCATCTGCACATTCATAGAATGGTAGCTCTTTTGATTTCTGTACACCTGTTCATTCCTGCAGGGGGTACAAATGCCACATGTGTACCATCAATGGCACCAATGATGTTGAGAGATATGTCCCAGGGCATAAAAGTCGCCTTTCACTGTGGGCAAATCCTCCACCTGAGGGAACACGATGTAGCTGCGCATGTGTTTCAGCAGGGCAGACAACATTCTGGACAACACGTTAGAGAACATTGGCTGGGACATCCCTGATGCCATGGCCACGTAGCTGACATCAGGTCCGGCTCCAACTGGGCACACAGTTCCTGGATTGTTGCACAATCAAGTCTGTGGGTGACTAGGATGTGTCTCTCTTCCATTGTCGACAGGTCCACCAGGGGTTTGTACACCGAAGGATGCCGTCATCTCATCACCTGCCCCAGTGGACGTGCCCTATGGAGGAGAACAGCGAGCAGAGAGTCATCCAACACTGAGGTATCTCAATCTGTTATTTGCAGAAATGTTATAAATCCGGAATGTGCTGGTATCTGTCTATATTCCCAGCCTAGATAGGTGTGACACAGTTAACATCCATCCCATGTGGCCTCCTGAAATGGTGGCTGCCTGACCTGTAAGGTGGGACAAGGGGATATGAGGTAACTGCGCTGGCGTTCTACACCGTTGCGGTGGACGGACGAATACCGTGGCACAATTCTGCATTGGTTACCAATGGGCTCTATGGGTCCCAGGAGCCAATGACGTTGTACGCCAGCGGTGACGGTACGCACCGCCACGGACGTGACCACCATTTTCTGTCTGTTCCCTCACTTGATACCTGACCTTCAACAGGAGAGGACCTACACTGCAAGTGCTGCTGTGACCTGTGTCTGGAAGCGACGATGGCTCATGTGTCTGGGGAAAGGGCCCCTGCCTTCACTTCGGAGGATTTGGAGAAACTAGAGGATGGGGTCCTCCCCCAGTACACGCAACTGTACGGTCCTCCAGACAAACAGGTGAGTACACTGTGAGCATGCTGCATGGGCAATGCCTGTTTGGAGTGGTGTGGATGGAAGATACATGGGGGGGGGTGTGGCCTGCATGTGTGGATGGGGAGTGTATGTGCGTCAGGGCAAGGGTGGGAACTGGAGGGCAATGAGTATGATGGTCCGGACGGGTAAGTCATTTCCTTTCCCCCTGTACCATTCCTCTAGGTCAGCGCCTACCAGAAGAAGGGTATTTGGCATGCCATCGACAAGGACGTTCGGACCCTGGGGGTCTACCACAGACGGAGCACCCACTGCCGGAAAAGATGGGAGGACCTGCGCCGCTGAAGCAAGAAGACGGCGGAGGCCCAGCTGGGGATGGCCTCCCAACATGGGAGGGGTGCCCGTCGCACCATGACCCCCAGATGTTCCGGATCCTGGCTGTGGCGTATCCGGAGTTGGATGGGCGCTTGAGGGCATCAGAGCAGCCACAAGGGGGTGAGTGCACTCTCATTCAGCTGACTCTGCACACATTACGAGGTGTCTGGGAGGGGGAGGTGGGCAGTGGGTTCCCCTAGGCCAGGGCGAACTTGGTAGGGAAGGTCCCTTGTGAGGCAGGCCATGTGGCACCCAAAATCCACCAGTGGTAATAGCCATCAACACCTAGTCAGGCCCCTGGGACTTCCAGGTGTGCAGCAATTGATCTTAGGCCTCGTTATCAATGGTCAGATGAGATGGCTAGGAACTGTCAGTGCATGGCATAGTGCAGACGGCTGCTCCCTGTGTGTTGTGTCCGCCAACGGTAGTGGTGTTGCATGCACTGAACATGTCTTTCTTCTGTCTTCCCCCCCTTTTTGTGGTCTCCCTGTTCTTGTGTGCAATAGCATCATCAGACGGAGGAGCATTGGCACCGGAGCAGGAGGGAGCTGCAACCCACTTGGCCCTGGAAGGATGAAACAACGGAGTCTGAAGCCACCAGTGGGATGGAGGGTGAGGGGAGCTCCACGGCGGGGACAGAAGCAGACAGCAGTGACAGCGACTCCTCCTCTGATGGGAGCTCCCTTGCGGTGGCAGGCACCTCTGTGCCCACCGCATCAACAGGTACAGCCGCTATCCCCCTACCAGCACCGCCCTCCCAGCAGCCCCTCAGCGTGTGTCCCGTGCCCACTCACCCAGGAGGGTGGGCATCTCCTTTGCCCCAGGCACCCCAGGCCCTGCCCCAGTCAGCCCTGCTGCCCTCACTGAGGAGGCTATTGACCTCCTGAGATCCCTCATCCTTGGGCAATCTACCATTGTGAATGCCATCCAGGGTGTTGAGAGGCATTTGCAACAAACAAATGCATACCTGGAGGGCATTCATTCTGGGTAGGCAGCCCAACAGAGAGCATTTCAGGCTCTGGCCTCATCACTGATGGCAGCCATTGTCCCTGTGTCCAGCCTCCCCCCTCCAACTTCCTCCACCCAGACCCAAACCCCTGTACCTCGGCCTATCCCATGCACACCATCAGACCAGCATGCACACTCATCAACACACAAGAGTGGCTCAGGCAAACATAAGCACCACACATCCCACAGGCACTCACACAAGCACCAGCCCCATGCAGACACAGCAACATCCACTGCCTCCAGTGTGTCCCCCTCCTCCACGTCCTCCTCCACCCTCTCTGTCTCGCCTCCACTCACACCTGTATTCACTACATCCTCAGCCACTGCCTCCATCACCAGCATGCCCATCACCACATACCGCTCACGTGCACTCACCACCCTCACTACCATTCACACATCCCCAGTGTCCTCTCCAAAGGGTGTCAGTGAGCCCTCCTCCCAAATTACACAAACGCAGGCACACACCCACCCAACAGCCATCCACCTCACAACAGCCTCCGGCCCATGCACCTTCACCCAAATTCAGCAGACGTTCACCTCCTACAACCACTACCTCTACTTCCACTCCCAAACCCCCTCCATCTTCCCGTCCCAGTGTGTCAAAAAATATTTTCCTGGCAAACCTTGACCTCTTCCCTTCACCCCCCACGTCCTCCCCCTAGGGCCAGGCTTTCCAGGTCCCAGCCCAGCACCTCAGCCACCAAATCCCCGGGCACAGTGGTGCCAGCAACTGCGGTGTCATCGAGTGCGCCACCCATCAGGGCTGCCAATGAAGAAACGCATGAGTTTTGTTATACTTAACTCCTAAAACAGGTTTTGTTATGGCGATTTTTCAGCCAAAGCCCTGGAATTCTCTAAATGGGATCGACAGATCTGTAATATTCGGTTCAGTATTCCTTGTAATGGGATTTCGGAGAGGTAGCGACATTTCCCTCCATCTCCCGTTTTTTGCAAAATAGATGTTTTGTATAACAAATAATTCTTATCTCCCAATTGACTAACCGCTCTAGCTTTATTAATGATTAGTATTACCCTAAAGAATTGCTTGGTTCATTGGAGCCTAGTAGTAATCAAATAACCTACACTTCCTTTCCATCAGAAGACGGTGATATTCTATTTTCGATATTTTAAACTCCCATTTTAATGTGTTGCTACAATTATTTACTGACCAACGACATTCTTTATTAAGAAACTTTCTGAGCTGGCGGCATTCAGAATCACACCGGCCCAAAGGAAATATTTTCCTATTCAGGTTTCTCAGAGGATGAGAAGTAAAGTGAGCTTTCGCCTATATCATCACTCAAAAAAAAAAACAATTAGAATAGTTTCTAGGTTCCAAGAATCGTCTTGATTGGGAGTCATTAAAGCCAACCTTATAGCAACAAGTTATTGCTGATTTTGTTCAGAAACTGATATTCTTGGTCCCTAGTTATCAATCGTACTTATTTCAACGGATGGTAATCCATTAGTTTGACATTTACTTCTGAACGATAGTTCAATCGCAAGGTATTTACTTAGAATTGAAATCTACTATTTTAAAATCATCCGCGGGTTTTAACTGTTCAACCACTACAAAGGTATAATCAAACGGGGACATACTCTTAGAGCCCTCGAGGCAAGACCTGGCTTATCACCATAAAATCAGCCATTAAGATTTTTTAAATTGTGGTGTGATAATAGATAAAACACCTGCCGAAATGTATCTGTGTATTTTCCCTTAAATGCGGCCACCAGAAAGAAATATGCCAATGAATATTTGCCAGTTCCTCAGATTGTTTAGGGCTAGAACTGCATGTTGAAGGAGACTACGTGATGAAGGAACATTCCTAGACTCAAACCCCTGACCTGGGAGAGCCAATTAAAACTACTGCCTTAATCGTTTAACAGGCTAAATACATATGATATTTATTTCTTAACTTTATGAAGGCTGTTCAATCATTTCAGTTTTGTGAGCCTATAATATGGCCAGCATTGTAAAGGCTGCTCAGCAAGATCATTGCTGGGATTTCTGATGATTACAGCAAATTCAAGAAAAACACAGAATTGGGATTAACCCATCTACTGAAATCCATTCTTTTCATATGTATCAGGGGCTAACCTATTGAAGAAAAATGCTACGTCAAATTAAAAAAGCTATTGTAAGTAATAATACTACATAGGTTTCTCTCACTAATTTGCATGGTTAGTACCTTAACAACAAGGGCTAAACCGATTAACAATGAGGCAATGGTTTTCGAAACATTGAGCGAAGTTAAAGGATACAAGAAATGTTTAAAAAAAGATTACAATTTAACGTTGATAGAAGCTCATACATGTAATATCACCCACTGAAACCTTTAGTAGCATATAAATATACCTAGATGAAACACATCAGCAAACATATGACAATAACAAAAGCAAGTTTTCGAAATTAGCGGCAGCTGATGAAGCTTCATGTGGGAAAAGAATAATTGAAAGAAAATAGGAAGCCTATGTGCATTTGAAAGTGTGAAGAACATTTTATTTACCATAGCACATGATGCCTACAACTTTACTTTTAGGATCCATTTGGAATGTCGCCAATGATCTACCAGTAAGAAGCCCATGTCCAATTTGCTTTGAACTATCATGGAATATGGTATGTTATGAAAACTGACATTAGGAAACGAAAGCTTGGAAATGGGGAGGGTGTTTTTAAATATGTTTGCCTGTTGTGTAAACATGGTTGGTTAGCTTTTTGGGGATTAAAAGGGAAGGCACAGTTTTCCATGGTAGATGCACTGTGCAAAATGCTCCTACCCTTAAACCTTTGGGCATAGGCCATTTTATGATGTAAGAGTGAAATGTGTACCTTATGTCATGGTTAACCGCATAGAAGATGAGAAACATTGTCATAGAGATGAATATCTGGCATGTTCTATGGTACCATCAGACTCTAATGATTTAATGTTGTGCCTGTTTCTTAGGATGGATATGTTGCACACCTAAATTACAGTAGGGTGTTACGCTGTAATTACATCGCATTTTCTATTAATACATTATTTTAAACATTGTTTTTTCAGTGATTTTGTGGGTTTTTTGATCATACACATAGTCATCTTCAGAGTCTGGTCTGCAGTCAGGGCGCTGCAACCAACGACAACGTGTGGCCAATCCTTTATTCATGGTCTTTGGCCACCTGCCCATGGTCATAGGACCTGGCCTATGCCAGGCACTTCATCCAACCCACGACAGGCAGCAAACTCCTGTTGTGCTTGTCTTCGCAGTGCAGTGAAGGCTGGCTGGAAGACCTGACCTCGACCAGGCTCTGTGCCCAACATTCTGTTGGTGGCCAACCACCACAGTGCATGCCACATGGAAGTTTGCTGTAATTCCGTTCCAACATGTTTTTTTCTATATAGAAGAGCAAAGAATCCCATGGGATTTTTCACTTTTGGGTCTCCTTTTTCCGATGCTTGAGTGATCTGCACAAAACTTTCCAAGAATAACCCATCTTAAATTTAATTTTTGTAAAGTTTTGTGCAGATTCGTGGAATGCCTCCAAAGTTATGAAGATAACAAAAATGCCTTTTCAATTATTTGCTTATAATGTTAGTGCTGTTACCTACATTTGCACGGCATTTGGCAGGCATTTAGCATGTTCAGCACACTGTTAATATTTTCAAATTTGTGCTGATTTATCAAGTGAGAGCACAGTTAAATATTTTATTTTAATTATGAATGTGATATATGAAATTTTACTGCTCTTCAGCAATGTTAGTTTTCTGTTGGTATGCCATGCTTAATGCAGATCAAAGAAAATTGAGCAAATTTTAAGCAGTCATCAAAAAATCTTTTAATTGCTGATATGTTGGGTGCCATGTCACAGACCGGTAAGGAATTTGGCAGCCACTTAGCATGTTTAACTCATTCTTACTAAAGTAAGGTTCATACAAATGCATCAAGAGGGTATACAGATATGGAGGGGAGAGTGTTCATTTGCTAATATCTTTGGTGATGGACAAATAATTTCCATGATATTAGAAAGGCTGTCAGCAAGTTAAGACCAGTGCAGGAATCTCAGGTTAAAACAAGAACTGACAGGGTGTGGGGTAAAATAAAAGGCTGATCAAAGGTGGAGGGGTTGTTCACAGCTAGCTTGGCCAGGCTTTTTGGGGTGCATGATGGGGCCAAAGGTCATGCATAGCTGGTGGTTGTCAGACCCTTTGGTGCTCCTAGGGGACTGAAGGTCAGCTGCAGCCTGTTATCTCCCACTGCAAATGACCTTCAGCGGTATGTAGCACAAGCTGGCAATGGGACCTTCTGTAGCCTGACCTAGCATTTATTTTTTACATTTTAATAATTCATGAACCCTGTTTTAAAAGTTTTACACACCCAGCTTTAGTACCAGGAACCCGAATTCACCAACAGGAGCCAAAAGCTTTCTTCTCAAATGGAGGGATTTTGTAAATGCATGTAAGTAACTGGTCTGCAGACCTTGGTTCGAGGACTGTCTGCGGTCAAACCATTCAGGATTCCAAAACCTCTAACCATTACAAACCCACAAATTCATTTTTGTATGCTAGTTTCCTGCCAACCAAATGCAGTGCTCATGATCTCAGTCTTAATGAAACAGATACAATTGCAAATTTGGTAAATATTTTCATGGATTAAATTACATGTCAGAATACCCTTACTAGACTGACAGAAGACTATCAATGTAGTATAATTTATTCGTTTGAATATGTTGTTATTTAATTTCATTTTCCTTAAAGGTTTGGTTATTTATCGATTTAGTATTGAGATGTCAGAAGCATTGCATATGTTGTGCGAGTTATGGTTTGCATGGTTTCTGTGCGAGTTATGGATTGTGGTCCTAACCATGACTTGTGAACTTCCGTTTTTTTTCCATTTTCAATTGTAACTTCAACTACACTTTAATGCTCTTTTTATTTGAATTTCTGAGTTTGTTTAAACGTTATACGTATACATTAAGGTGCTACAATAAAGCCTACCATAACTTATACGTATACGTTAGGTTAAATGTATATGATTTAAATATACGTTAAGGTGCTATAATGAAGCCTACCATAACTTCACATTAACCTGTATTTTATATAATATATCACATGCAAGAGTTCCCTCGAGCCATCCCTCTGCAGGCACCCCACACCCCGTGTATGGCTTTCGGCCTATGGCTAGGCTCCCTAGTCCTTCCACAGACAGCCAACCCCTGCTGCACACTGCCTGAGCAAGGAGGTCAGGCATCTATTCCTTTTCTCTTACATTGTCTTGTTTATTGTTCTAAAATAGGAACCGTGATCCCATGGCAAGTGTTTCATTCTGTCTAAGATTCAAGAATGAGTGACAGAACTGTAGCACCCGTTCTGGTTCCACCTGCCCACCTTTGGCTTGCTGTATTAAAATGGCTGGCAGGAGAAAATACTGCATTGACTAATCAGTTCAAAAAAAATATTAGAGCCACTGAGGACCACAAATCAGATAGCTCTTGATGACCATTTATTACACGATGGCAGTGACCACAAATCACAGAGGGCGGATGGGATGGGCTGCGCAATGGATAATGGCGGGCAGGAGGAAAGGGCAGCAAGCTGACCATGTAGGGAAGGTGGAAGGGTCTGGGGTAGCAGAACAGACCACAAATGCAGGAAGCAGGAGCACTATATGGACCATGGAGGGCAGGCAAGAGTGGCAAGGACAGCAAGCTGACCGAGGAGAGCAGACTGGAGGGGTGGGGCAGCAAGCTAATCACAGTGAGCAGAGATGGACACAAAGGGCAGGGGCAGCACATGGACCGTGGAGAGCAGTCAGGAGGCGTAGGAGCACCAAGCTGACCTCAGAGGGCTGGTCAGAGGTAGCAGAGCCAGAACACAAACAATGGAGGGCAGGTGCTAGTGGCTGCTGCAGCAGGCTGACCAGAGAGGTGAGGCAAGAGGGGCAGCAAGCTGACAGGTAGGTCACAAACAGCAGGTACAGCCCTTCAGGACTTTTTCAGGTCACAGAGAGCAGGTCCAGTCCTTATCTGATCTAGATGCCCCAAATGTACCTTGTAAAGAGTGCCTTGGTATATTTTATCGTTGTCACTAGCTAGAGGGTGAAGGTGATTCCTGGCTCCTCCTTAAAGAATGGGGTAAGCTTTTCCAGAGTCAACCCACCCATTTTTTCAGCAGTTTCTGTTTGAATATGGTAAACAATTCCAGAGTGCCTGTCATTCCTAAAAACAGGGATATAGAAAATCGTTGTCCCTTGTGCAGATCCTTTGAGCCCATCCAAAGTCTAGTTGGGGAAATGAGGAGTCCCCTTCTTTGTGTTCACTCTAAACTGGGTTGACAGGTAGCTTCTGTCCCATCGGGTTTGAGGCAAACTGGATAAGGGTACAATGGGCTACCTTCTGCACGTCTCATTTCACAGGTACTTGTGAATGGGCAGGCGCTTTTACAATCTAATGAAGTTTCTGGGTCCACCTCGCTGGTCTTCCTGGAAGTGATAGAAAAACACCTCCTAAAACCCAGGACATTGTTCTTTCTGTGGAAACAGTTTTCGCTCCTCAGTAAGGCCAATTACCTGCTAAGCAGCTGCTGGAGACCTTATGCAAGTTAGACTCTATGAGCTTTAGGAAGTGAACAGGTAATGTTCTAATAATGCGGCTTCACAAATGAATTGGACTTTAAAAATATATGAAAAATCGTCTCTGAGTGGCTGTTTTAGCTGGTTCATACCAAAAGTTACAGATCAACGTTTATAATCTGTACTTTTCTATTATGCAGTTTCAGTTCTGCAAGTGAAAATATCCTTTGGGGCTAGTCACATCAAGGACATGTCAACTACTTTCACTACCAGATATCAAGCACCTTGTGAGCAAGAACGCGTACTTAGCGGTGACTTAATAATACTTAAAAGAAGGGTTTACTGCATATCAAAAAGGGTTATCTTGCGAGGTTTGACAACAGGGCTTTAGACAGCTGCAATCAGACTACAAAGGGAAGCATAGGCCTGAAGCCATGTTTTACAGGTGCAGTCTGAGGATGGCACAATAGGTGATATAGTCTGCAGGTGACATATTACTCCCGACCCTGGGTGTATTTCCTACATCAAATACTATAGCCTCATAGGGATAAGCTAATCTAACCATGTTAAAAGGGGTAAATGTTGGCACTTTACTCCTTTTTATCAGGGGTAAAGTGCACAGAGATAAAAATCAGCAAAAAAAGGTGTAGAAAATGGTGAAAACGCTCAGATGACCATTATGAAAAAGCTAATTATCTACAATGAGACATAGTTGTAGGCTTCTTTCTGCTCAGTTTTGCAATTACATTTGTATTTTCTCTTATGCCTTGCTTATTCACTCCATCCTCAGGAAATTTTCAATAGCATCATGTTCTCAACTGCTACAGTGGCATTCTTGACGACCAGGATGTTAGACAATACCTGTAGGCTACAGCTACAGTCAAGGTTTTTGGAAACAGTAGTAGGAGGAAATAAATATATGCCACCCAGACTATTAGTCAGCTGATAATCTTTCTTAGGATACTTCCACAAAGTTAGGGCCAGGTGGTGTTGTACATTCCCTCATGCTATTTCCTTTTTATTTACCTTTACTCCTCCCTCATTTTCCTCTTTATGTCCTATCATTGCTGACCCCAACAGATACTGAATGGCTTAGACGAGCACACAAAGCGTCCCAGTGCACATCTTATCCATGAATATAAATGCCATAACCAAATTTGTAAAGAGTAAAAAGATACTGAACCACTTACATCATAATAGGGCCAAAACAGGGCATTACAAGGTACACACATCCTAACCTCAGAAGCTGAGATGCTGGAGAGAGATTGGCAGAAAGGGTGGTCTGCAGTTAACTTATGAGCTCTGGTGTCACATCAGCTAAAAAGGGTATAGTAACTAACCCCTCTATGAAGTGCAGGGTATCAATTTGAGTTCATAAATCTTTTCCCCATAAAATAATAAAATATTGACTGACCCCAAGGGCAATTATGTTTTATGTTTTTCTAAAGCTGAAAACTGGTGACCTACACTTATAATTGGCTCAATGTATGCCCCCAATGATAATAATCTCATTTTCATTACTCAATTGTTTGAACTTTTATTGAAATGTGGAAACAGCAAACTAATTGTGGATCTAGACTGTAACCTAGCCCCTGACATAATCACAGAGAGGGCAGGCCCAATTGACAAATGCGGTTCTACTGAGAGGTCTATTCTACCAGATCATGGGCCATATGTACGAACACATTTTCCCATTGACACAGAATGGGAAAAACCCTTTGGTACATCTGGCCCCATATTCCTAATCATGCAATAGTGGATATATCCCAAATTGAACAACTCATAGACTGGTACATCACATTTCTTTCTTCACCACATAGTTCGTCTTTACATTAAGACTTCTTTATGGTCAATGGTGCTTTATTATAATTTCCCCTTCAGTCAGTGTGAGGAAAAATTATCTGGGAATGGTCTATTGCCCACAACACTTACCTCCAACATCAGCTGCTCCACACCTGAAAGAAAAAACAAGAAAAACAGTTTGTGTTAGACAAGCCCACAGACATGGAGAGAGGACAGCATAACATGCACACCTAGGGGAAGAAGACGTCCCACCCTGACTCTTGCATGCTATTTTAAAAACACAGAGCCCTATACACAATGGAACGAAAGGAGAAGACCTGAGAACAACAGATTGCCAACGAGAGGCTAAGGATTTGACAAACAGCAGAGGTAACAAATAGAACCTGACAGCAGCTGAAAGAGTAAGCCGCCTGTGCCTATCTGGACCTGAACTCCACAGAGCACCAGGAATGCAGGTTCACCCCCACCCGGCCACACTATTCCATGCTATCAACCCCAGCTCCTGCTTGCTGCACTGCTGCCACACCGCACAGCATAACATAGAAGAATCATTCACATGTGCCTACTGCAAGTTCTCATGCACTCTCCCACACTCCAGACTCACCATTCCCACGCCAACAGCAGCCAGTGTCGTGCTCGCTCACAGTCCCACAAGCCATCAACCTGCTCATGCTCACACAGACCAAACACCACCCACACAACATTCCACACTATCATTCATGCTCCACTACATCCACACGCTCACCAAACATGCCATGAAGATATAGGGCCTACTGCAAGACCATGTTCCAAGCTTGCTCTTCCTCATGGAAACATTGCTCAGCCCAACCCCTCACTGGACATTGCTTTTGCCATCACCACCAGCTACAAGATTGCCAGACCAGATTGCCAGCATAGGTATAGAAGGGGGAGTCACAAACACCTTAAAATTATCTCACATAACACTTACACAGACACCCCCATCCGCTACATTCATATCACAGCCAACTTCTTACTGGGTGGAACCCTCACATACAGACCACCAGGACCCCACATCGATTTCCTCAGAGACAGCCGCACTTCATAACACCCCTCATCATCAAGGCCAGCACTATCATCCTCCTTGGAAACCTTGACTTTCAATTAAAGAAGCACACCGACCCAAACTCTATGGCCCTACTAGAAAACCTTACAAACCTTTGCCTAGCCTATCACTTTACTGAACCCACCCACACCACCGAACACCTATTGGGCCCAATTTTCTCCTCAATCAGCAACATCACAGTTGACAAGCCAGCAGCTGAGACCTATAGAGACTATGGGGGTCATTATGACCCTGGCGGAAGGCGGAGAAGCGGCGGTAAGACCGCCAACAGGCTGGCAGTCTTTTATTTGGTATTAACCGCCATGGTCATCCGCCGGTTCTCCGTTCCGCCCGCCAGGGGTGGAGACGACCACTGGGCTGGAGACCTGGGTCCCTTCTTGATAAAGTATCCACTGACTCAGTCACACTTTCCAACTACAGAACCATCTCCCTCATATTATACCCTGCAAAGGTTTTAGAGAAACTAATCAACCAACATCTCATTTACCACCTCTGCAACCACCAGCTCCTTGACACTGTGCAGCCTGCATTCAGGCCCATCCACAGTACAGAAACAGCACCCATCACCACCATGGATGACATCTGCATGATCCTTAATAGAAGAGACACTGCAGCCCTCATTCCCATGGACCTCTCTACAGCATTTGACACAGTCTCACACCCCATATTCATCAAGTGCCTGCATAAGATTGGGATCCAAGGACTCACTCTCCACTGTATCTGCTCCTTCTTAGAGGATAGAACACAAGCTGTCAGCCTGGCACCTTACTTCTCAGAAGTCTACAAACTCATGTGTGGAGTGTCTCAAGGCTCATTTATTAGCTCCACTGTTGGCGAATGGCCCTTTCTACAGGCTCATCCCACACTTTTTGCCTTCCTGCTCCTCTTTTCCTGACCTTGTTTTCATTGGCTTTAGAACTGCTGACCAGTGCATGTGCTCTCTCCCCTAGAACATGGTAACATTGATAGATTGGTAGATTAGATAGATTCGTTTATTGTTTCAGTTAATTAAAACCATTAAAAAAAAATCCACTCTACATGATAAAAACATTCTAATAAAAGGAATATTTTTAATGTAAAGTGTGGAATGAAAGTTAAAAAGAGAAAAGAAAGCAGTTTTATTTTTCTTGAAATAAATAAATCTTACAAAGTGTCTTCCTTGTAAAAAAAGATATGCAAGCCAGGGGGGTCAATGTTTAAGGTGGGACCCATCACTTTATTACTGTCCTGAGTTTAAGATTTATAAAAAAATACTTATAAGTCTTCCAAGGTGAGCATCCATTCGGCCCAATGAGGCTAACACAATTCATCTTAAAAGCTTTTTAGTGGCCTATGTTGCGGGCCAGAACCATAAAGCATTAGGGCTTTGTGCAATTGGAGTAATCTTTGTGTGACCTGGGGGAGATGGTAGGACATGCTATTTTGATCATACCCTTACCAGCGCTACTACCCTGAACAACCCTTTTTTTGCATGGCGTGTTTCAAGAACTTGACAAACGTACAGTTTATCTGGGGGACCTGCGGTTGAAGCAGGCTACGATGGCTCCCCTGCAGGTCCTTATGGCTCTATAGGTGAACATTGTTTTAAGAAATCTCCTTCAAAGGACTAACAGACCCGGACAGATGCAGATTATGTGTAGTAGGTCTTCCTTTTGGCATGAACAGTGCCTGCACTGCTGTAAAATCGTGTTCCTCCATGACGGAGCATTGACCGAAGTTGGTAGGTTGCCTAGTCGCATTGTCATAAATTAATGTTTCAAATGCAGTGCATATGTGGTAAACAGATTGGTAGCCAGTCTAGTTTGGCATAGTGCTTTATAGTCATCAAAGTGAGTGTCCGGGCACTGAATTTGGCTTTATCCTCTATAAGCGAAAGCAGTTTACTGACCTTGTTAGCCCCTCTTGAAAATGAATTGTATGTTGGCGCTGCCTCCCACAGATCCTTGAGTTGGGTAATTCATGAATGAAGGTATTTGTTGTAAGCTGAGTGCTGGTCATATTCAAGAGCCTGCCAGAGTGCCTCATTCAGTTTATCTGTGAGTGGCTGATTTTGTACCATGTTTTAGCCATCTCTGCCCTTGCAGCCAGGTCTTGCCGACAAGTCTGAATTCGAGGCTACCTGCATCGGGTGGCAAAGTTTGATAGTTTGAAGATTTGTCTGAATACTTTAAGCTGTGTTTTGTCTATCATGAGCTCGATCTGGCCAAGCATTGCCACTCTTGCATAGGTTAGTATGAGAAGCAGTTTGGATGAAATAACTGCTAGCAGAGGGTGGAGTGATGGGCAATGTTGCGGTTTAGCCAGGAGAGAGAAAACATAAATTAGAGCTCGCACTCTTTGTGCGATGTATCTATTCTGTTGACGGAAGGAGCCCTGAGCGTCTATGATAACTCCAAGTATTTATAGTGTAGCACCACCTTTAGCAAGACATTGTTGAGGCCATCCTTGATCTTGGGGTGTATCTGCAGCCTACACACATTATTTTTAATTTGGACACATTGTTTTCCTGCTGGTTGGAGTGAACATAGTTGGCTAGAATGTTTAGGGATCTTTGTAGCCTGACCTTGGTGCATCTCAGCAGTACCGGGTCGTCCACCTTTTGTAGGTGTGTCAGTGAGATCCTTACCAGGCAAGAGGGGTGAACGTTACCGGGTCCAGAGCTGGAGTCAGATCTGCAATAAATAAGTTGAAAAGGTGCGGGGAAGCAAACAGCCTTGTTTCCGACCAAGGGTTGTGGGGATTTTCCAAGACAGCCTCGTTCCATCACTGATCTTTATATGAACCCATGTGTCTTAGTATAGGACAATTATTTCATTGAAAAGGGGGGCCGGGAGACCCCATAGCTTCAGCTTGCTTCAGATCAGGTGTCTAGTCCCTCGATCAAAGGCAGCCTTGAAGTGAAGAAAGCCAAGATGTAGTTTCCTGTGCCGCCATCTGTTCTGCTCATTCAGGAAGGAACTTATTAAGATGTTCATCGTAGTACCCACCCCTTTCCTGAAGCCTGTTTGGTTAATTGGAACAATTTTCAGTTTTTCTGATCATGTTGTTAATTCATCAAGGAGCAAGGAGGCATAGATTTTTGCGTCAACGTAGATAAGAGTGATTATCCTGTAGTCGCCCAGATTGTCTCTGTTGCCTCCCTTGAAGATTGGGTTGATTAAGGAGCCTAACCAGCTCTCAGGGATGCCTCTTCCTAGACGTTCTTCCTGATATAAGGAGGTTAGCACTTCTGACCAGAGACAGCCTCTTCCCTAAGAATGGCTTGGAAGGCTATTTGACCTTGGGGCTCCTTCCCGACGGGCCTTAAGGAGTGCTCAGTGTGTCCTGTCAGTGGACAGAGTGAGATTGATTGTCTCCCCGTTGTGCAGCGAGAGGTTGTTTCCCCTTACAGGTGTCCATGCTGGCAGTTGGGGGGTATTTCCACAGGAGTGGCACTTTGCTGCAAAAATTGTCCTGACATAGCTTACCCAGTTCTTTTCAGGGATGTTTGAGTTATTAATTGGGTTCCTCGGGTGTGTAGATTATTGATGATGCCCCAGAATTCCCTGGGTTTTTTTCCTTTTGCAGCTTGTATTAATTTTAGCCAGGGAGAGTTCTTGCTTTCAGTCTTTTCTTTATATATTTGTCTTTACTACTCTTTATTTAAGTTCCTCAGTTATTCGCAGAGTAGCTGATTGCCTGGGCAAGCCTCCAGACATCTCACCAGCTTTCTTTGAGCTTTTTTAAGAAGTTGGGCTTGTTTTGATTGGCAGGCCATGGTGGTTCACCTAATTGGCCGAGATATGTTGCAGGAATGGTGCTGGTCCAGTATTTTTGCTTGAAAGTCTTCCCAGGCGTTCATTATATGTCCATGATTTTTAAGGCTCTCCAACATCTGCAACTTAGCAGATAAAGATAAGGCTCCTATTGTGTTAGATGACCAATGTAACCTCTTCAGGCTCGTGGACTCAATTGAGCCAACTTGCTCTGGAGCTGGATCATGCACAGGCAAAGAGGACCTTATAGTCAGTATTTGGTAGTAATGGTCACTAGATGAGGTGTATTTTACATTAAATTGCCGAACCAAAGAGATCAGGGGTGATGTGACTATGGTGTAATCTAAAATAGACCATGAATTAGGGCCGTGGAAGGTGTAGCTAGGTGGAGAGTCATCTGGAAACCTCCTGTTTAGGACCCGTAGTTTAAGGTATTCTAATGATGTCACCAACTGTATTCTTTGCTGATCCCGATGAGTGAATTCGATGACACCTGTGTCAGGACGTTCCAATAGGAGTTGTCGGCACTTAATATATTTCATCTTCCACTGAGTGTTGATTAAGTTCAAGTTGAAGTCTCCTGTCAGTACGATGTCCCAGTCAGGGTGGGTTTGCCAGTAATACAAAATAATTGCTGTTAGGTTTTTTTATTGCAGCCCATTTGCGGGGAAAGCCGGGATGTAGATAGGCATTAACCAGAAACATTGGTGGCCTGTAGTTTGAAGTCCAGCTGCTGACTTTGAGCACTTGGCAGTCTTTTCCTTCTTGTGGCAGCTCTTCTATATCCATTTTCAGGGTTAATGAGAAATAAACTGATAGACCCTCACTTGGCCTTCAGTGCTGATTACTCTTAATTGCATTTACTTGAAAGGACATGAAACCCGACAGCAGAAGACCCTGTTGTAACCAAGTTTCCTGTAGTGCGATTATAGCCATGTTTTGCCAGGCTTTAGGTGGGAAACCGGTTTCAAGCAACGATTGGGCACCTGCTATGACCAGGATAGAAGCCTTAGATGTTTCTGAGGAGGACATGCCTGTGATGGTTGTGGTTCTCATGCAACATGAGGAGCGTTAAGGGCCCCCGGGAGCCACTCCCATCTAGCTTTGGCCAGTTATGTTTGGATTTGGGTTGGTAAGTTTCTTCTGTAGCCATGAAGACTGGGAGAAACACCTAGAGCGCCTGTCAGGACCGGTGTGGGTTGTTCGGCTGCTACCGTGGAAGTGTTGGAACTTAAAAGCAGAAATGGATATTTATCCAGCTCTGGCCTGGTTATAGAGATCCCCCAGGTCTCGAAGCATGATACAAGCGCCAAAATGTGATCCACTATTTCTGCTGATTCCCAGGTTGTTAGCGTGGCATCTGGTTGGTTGTTGTCCTTGGCTGGTTGAAATTCTACAGGTATTAGTTCTGCACAGGACAGTGTGTTCAGCTATGGAATTGCTTTATGGAGCCTCACAATGTTCCCTCTATTCAGAATGTCATGATTCCCCTGAGAGGTATATTGTGGTTGAAACCACAGTTTGAGGGGAAATCCCTCATGCTTTGATATTTGTGATTGCTGTGGTGATCTATTGTGTGCAAGTACCATTCTTTGTGTTTTGTGGCACAGAGGAGAGCGAGTATGGGAGGTGGAGCCCTCTGTATTGAGCACCTTATCAGTATTGGTAACTTAGAGTGGAAGGCTTCGATTCCAGTGGTGGGAAGTGGCTGTGTGCAGGGTTGGGTCTTGTCTAGGTGGGATAACTGATTTTGCCACAGCAAAGCAGCCATTGATTCCTTCATTCACTATCAGTCTGCTGAAAGAGGGCCAGATGCTTGTGTCATTGTGTTGACTCTTGGGGCATCTGCATTGGCGGGTTGGAACCCTTGGCCGGATATGTAGCCATGAGCCAGTGAGTTTAGGATTTTTGGTCTGGCATTGGCTTCTTGGGCATGTGTCCTTCCCAAAGGTGGGGGGCTGTGTTGTAAGGTTGTAATTACATCACTTGGCTCCTGCCAAAAGGCTAAGAAAGATGCGGTGACCTGGGGTGTTTTTTTCCCCTGCTGTGGTCTGTGATTAATTGGATTAATTGGATTCTGTTTGACCGGTTTAACCTCGATGAGATTGTTTGATAGATACCGTCCTGTTACGGCAGAGCTAGATTATTAATCAGTGTTGTCTTGGTCTCTGACCCTATGTTTTAGGGTTGTTCCGTGTTATTCAGGCAGGGTAGCTCTGGGTTGGAAGTGAGACGTTTTTGGTCCTCTTACAAGGCTGTTGCTCCTTGAGCCTAAGGGTGGGCTGGTAACAGCCTGGTCTTGTCCTTACATTGGTTAGTTTTGGGGAGGGGGTGTCGTCTGACATTGACACTGACAGGAATTAATCCGCCTGATCAGACAGGCTACTGCAGTCCTGAACGCTGGTGTCTTTATCAGCCCTTTTTGCGACTACGTGGGCAGCTTGTTTAGAAAATATAGGATATATTTTTTCCCCGTCCTGTCCTTGAAGTAAGTTTGCTTTTTCCTGGCTTTCTTTAAGCATTTGCGTTGTCTTGTTGTTAATTGTGGGTGGGAGGGTTCGTTGCTGATCCAGGTTGGCCCTCCCGATGTAGCTTCCTTGAGGGACGACTCAGGAGCAGGATTAGTTTGAATAGTGGGTATATGCAAGCCACAAATCAGCTCGTGTTGGGCAGCGACCACCTCAAGTTTATGAGGAGGGCTTGGAGAGCTTGCGGTTGGCGGTGTCTTTATTAATTCCTGATGTCTGACGGGATACAGTGATTTGAGAATATTTAACAGGATATCTGGAAGAACAACTAATCTGTCAATGATTGGGCCACAAGCGCATTGCTCTTGAGCTGGGAAGGCCAGCCTGTGATTCCACAATTAGAGATGTAAGGGTCTCCATTTTCTGGTTTATCCCTGCTCAGCCATTAAGTTCATGATGTCAATCTGTGTGTCCAGCTTATCCGACTGGAAATTCAAGACTTCAATAGATGATTGCAGGGTTGCAAGTAGGCTGTCCCACCACAGCAGCACAATTGGATCTTTCCTTGTAGATTGGTTGTGCTTCCCCAGAGGGGAGGAAGTTTGCCGAAGGTGCTGAGGACACGCCTCGATACCATCCTGCCTGGGTGTGCCCTGTGTCAGGTGAAGAACTGTAGGGATCCTTGTATCTGGGGAGGACTGCGTGTCGCTGAGCAGGTGTGTTTCCAGCGTGCAGTCCCCTTTGTGAGGGTCTGATGATAGTGAGGCCATCTTAATTCCATATGCGCTGTGAGGTTGTACTGCTGGTTTTTGAATATTGTTGTCTGGTACTGGACTTCCCGAGTGGTCAATATGGATGGTTTTAATTTCTAATGCCTGCATCAAGTCAGCGTTTTCTGAAAGTGAAAGAGAACAGGACCAAAGTTAATCTATGTGCGGGCTATATACAGCCTGCTTAACTGGATTTGCCACTGAAAGAGTGGTGGCTGTTGGAGCCTGAGCTGTACCGTGTGTTGAGGAGAGAAGATAAAGATCTTCATTTGTTGTTGTAAAAAACAGATGGACTTGAGCTACTGTTTATAGGTTTTTTGCAGGACCAGTGGTGACACGATTGAGTGGTATAGAGTCCAGGTCTTGTTTGGACACTGGTAGATTTATTGGTTTCAAGGGTGACATTAACATTCGATGTGAGGCACTTACACCACTTGTTTCCAGTACTGTGCTCCTTTTGAGTGGGATAATAGGACTAGGAAGGACTGAGTCATCATCTGGAATATGTATTTTGCAGCTATTGAGTCCTTCAACAGCTTTGGTGTCCCAGTCCTTGGCGGCAGAGAGTGCTCCAACTGAGAGTTTGCAGTTGTTCCCTTGCTGGCCACTGAGGGGAGGTTCAAGGTGGTCTTTTTCTGTGGCTTATTTGCAATTTGCAGCCGGTTCTTGCCGGATCTCATGTTCCTGCTCTTGGGCTCCACTGATGGAGTTTCAGAGTTGTTTAAGAGTGGCCATGTGTTGCTATTTCAAGTCGTTTTGAAAGAAGACTGAATTGCACAAGTCTGTGGAGGCCTCAAGAGGTGGAAATGAAGTTCTGAGGGGGGAGCCAAACCCGGCTACAAGCCACACCAAGACCTGGCTTGGCCGCTTCTGTGGCACGGGGCTTAACCACTTGTAGGGTGGCCTAATGCCACCTGTGCCCTGCTGAATTGCCTCTGCTGCAGCTTGCTGTTACTGCTGCTGCTATTGCTGTGATTCTGCAGCAACATGCTTGGTAATAGTTCCAGGAATTGTCCCAGGTATTGTGCTGTGAAAGCAGATAGGTTTATTTATATGTTTATTATGAAGGTGTGGTACTCTCAGCTTTTTCGGGGCATCTTCTGGATCTCTGGATATGAGCCTTGACATGGATCTTCTGGAGCACATTTAAGGTGTATCTGGAGTACTCCTGGGGTACTCTGGACTACTCCTGCGCCGCCTCTCCTCCCTGGGTAGCCACTTAGCCAGCTGGGGGAGGGGTGGCAGGGGCAAGAGCATGCAGGAGCTGAAGCTGAGGCTGGAGCTGAAGCTGAGGTGAGTTCGAGTAGTGGTCAATTCAAGTCAAGTCAAGTCAAACAGCGTAAAACAGTGTCAACATGGTGTCAGAATCAAACCAGGCTCAACACGCCTGTATGAGGCTAACAGGCTAACAGGCAGGGGCTGGTTGAGCTGAGTCAGAATTTAGTAGAAGAAGTTTGAGAATGGAGGAAGGTAGGTGGTGGATGGTGACGGATGTTGGCAGCAGCAGGGGAGAGCAGCCCCCGAGCACCCAAGTGTCTGCAGGGTTGGGAGAGCAGTTGGCCAGCAGTGGATGCATTGCCAGACTTCCCTGCTCAGTGAAAGTCAGTTTAAATTGGAACTTGGAACTTAGTATTTAGCAAACGTGTGGGAGTTTAAAATGAGTCAGCGCAGCTGCTGTGGAAGCCATGGGCCGCTACATATGCTTGCAGCTGTTTGCAGCCCACTCACTCACTTCGTCCTTCGTCCTCCTGCTGTGCTGTGTGTCCAACCGTTGTGCCACTGTATCTGGCACCGACGGCCATCACAGAGGCAGGTGATGTACCAGGTTGTTGGCCAGCGAGCGTCGAGCCACGGCTGCAGCAGCAACAGCAACGACACGCAACTCCTCCTCCTCCATGTTCCGTACGCTTGCGTATAGTGTATCTGTGCGTCTCTCTCCTCTAGCCAATCCTGATCTTTGTGTCATCCAAATGTTCCAGCGAGGCAGACACTGTGGCCAGGAGCACCAGCAGAAGCAGCAAAGAGGCCACTGGAAATGGCAGCGTACGTGAAGCACAGAACGGGAAGTACTAGAATGTGCATAGTGTGCCATCAAAACCTGGCTGTGCAGGCAACTTACACACACACATCGCCTCTCTCCAGATGGTAACATTGGTGTATACACAATTGGCATATTTACTTTACATGTACGTCCCTTGTAAGTTGGTATACCATGCACCAAGGGCCTGTAAATTGAATGCTACTAATAGGCCTGCAGCACTGACTGTCCCATCTGTTTAAGTAGCCCTTAAACAAATCTCAGGCCTGTCATTTAAGAACCTATGTGTGCAGTTTCGCTGCACCTTAGACTTGGCATTTAAACCTCTTGCCAAACCTTAAACTCCTCTTTATGATATATGTCACCCCTAAGGTAGCCCTAGGTAGCCCATATAGCAGGGTGCTCTGTACGAAAAAGGCAGGACATGTACTTTTATGTTTTACATGTCCTGGTAGTGAATAACTCATAAAATAATCTTTCACTGTTGTGAGGCCTACACCTCTCATGGTCTAATACTGGGAGTTCCTTAATATGTTACTAAGTTGTAATTCCTGATTAGAAAGGAATAGCTACATCATGTTTCATATCGTTAGAATTGTAAAGATGAATACTCTTTACTGGTAAAGTCGGATTTAACATTACTATTTTCGAAATCCCAGTTTTATAGAGTGGGTACTTCTCTGCTCTTACTGCTCTGGGTGCCTTGCAGCCTGTCTCTAATACCCGTTTGGATTATTAGACAACTATGCTTTGTGCATTCCCTCCAGACATCCACAAACACAGAAAGGGCAGGTGTGACAAAGGACTCATCTACATTCATCTGCATTCTGATGGGCCTTCCTAGGCTGGAAGTGTGGAGGTGAGCTCACTCTCAGACTTCAATAGGCAAGTGCCTGTAACCACACAAAGGTCTGGTTACACCCTACTGATGTGTGGAGCAAGGACTGGAATCAAAGGGGGACCTGTGCACTTCAAGGAGCTGCTTTGAAGTCTCCCTCGCTTCAAATACACTTTTTGGTAGAAGTACTGGGACTCTGACCCTACCAAATCAGTACACTTCTGGACTTGGGATGAACTCTGCTGGAGTAAAGACTGCTGTGCTATAATGATTGCCATGTTGCCTGGACTGACTGTTCCAAGGAACTTTTTCTCTGCTTTGCTGAGCTGCCTTGCTCCCTGCTGATCTCTGCCTTCCTGAGGACAAAACCTGGACCAATCCTGCTGAATCCAGAGTGACTCAAAGGGCTTGCTGGCTTGCCCCCTGTTCTTCTGCAGTCTCCGGGACATCAAATACTGCCTTCAGATCTTTGGGTGTTGCTGGACTCTGCCATCTGTGAGTCCTACCCTTGCCTGAGGTGCTGCCTCCTGTGAAGGGCCTCAGAAGTGGGTTTTTCAGCTGAATTCTGTACAAACTGACAGATCACCTTGAGTGCATGTAAAATTTTGCCACATCGTCTTTGTCACAGATACAGAGGCTGCTCAATGACATTGGATCCACAGCCTGCACTGGTCGACGACATGACTTAGTGCATCTCGAAGATGACCCATTGCATTGACTTCAACTGAACTCGAAAACAACATTGGACCACTTTCGCGTGGCTTGACTGAATACACTCCATCACAGTCAGCATGAACTTTTGATTTGCACCAGTCCCTCCGGACCTCAAGTCCTTTAGACCGCTGGTGACTTCTAAGCACTATTTCACATTTAATATTTAAAAAATAATGGGGGTCATTCTGATCTTGGCGGGCGGCGGGAGCCGCCAGAAGACCGTACCGCGGTCAAAAGACCGCGGCGGTCATTCTGAGTTTCCCACTGGGCTGGCGGGCGACCGCCAGAAGGCCGCCCGCCCGCCCAGCGGGAAACCCCCTTCCACGGGGATGCCGGCTCCGAATGGAGCCGGCGGAGTGGAAAGGGTGCGACTGGTGCAGTTGCACCCGTCGCGATTTTCAGTGTCTGCTATGCAGACACTGAAAATCTTTGTGGGGCCCTGTTAGGGGGCCCCTGCAGTGCCCATGCCATTGGCATGGGCACTGCAGGGACCCCCAGGGGCCCCACGACACCCATTCCCGCCAGCCAGGTTCTGGCGGTCAAAACCGCCAGAACCAGGCTGGCGGGAAGGGGGTCGGAATCCTCCATGGCGGCGCTGTCTGCAGCGCCGCCATGGAGGATTCTTCAGGCCAGGGGAAAACTGGCGGGAAACCACTGGTTTCCCTTTTCTGACCGCAGCTTTACCGCCGTGGTCAGAATTGGCCTGGATGCACTGCCAGCCTGTTGGCGGTGCATCCGCGGTCCCCGGCCCTGGCGGTCGGTGACCGCCAGGGTCAGAATGACCCCCAATATCTCAACTTGTATTGAGTGTATTTTTGTCATTTTGGTCTTGTTTTACTCAGTTAAACATTCTCTATTTTCCTAAACTGACGTAGAGTCCTATTTAGGGTGTTTTCATTGTGTTACTGTGTGTGCATGTTGCACAAATACTTTACACATTGCCTCATAACTTAAGCCTGACTGATCTGTGCCAAGCTACCATAGGATGAGCAGAGGTTAATTTAGGGAATGTAACTGTCTTACCCTGATTAGGATGGTGGTCCCTCCTCGGACAGGGTGCATATCTCTGCAACAAATATATGATCCCTCTGGCCAACATCATCTGTACACACAAGATGAACTTCCTCTCATACACCAATACTCTGCCTCTCAAAAAAGACACCCAACACAAGAAGGAAGACAGAAGTAATGCTTTTCAGCAAGAACACTTCACCATGGGGTTCGTACTGGTGACCAACCAAAATAGGACCTATTACCACACCTACACCAGGAACCTTGGATCATTGACAGCAAACTGGAAATGACTGAGCAAGACACTGTCATCACAGTATTCTAATAAAGCTCTTCAAATGGCTTCATAGAACCAGTAGAAAAACTGTTGCTCACACTCTAGTCACTAGCAGGTTGGATTAGTGGAGAAACCTCTATCTAAGGATCATCAAGCAACTCTCTAGAAGACCGCAAACCATTCACAACACAGCAACCAGACTAATCCTCAACTTCCCACACAGACCTCAGATCACACCACACCTCAGGGAACTCCACCACCTCACAATACACAAACGTGCTCAATTCAAACTCCTCACATGCACATTCAAGACACTACACAAATTAAGACCCACCTACCTGAACAGTCGCATTTCCTTTCACCAACCACCCAGAAACCTCTGCTTGGCAGGAGTCCTACTCAGACACATCCCACGTATACCCAGAGCAAGTTCAGGAAGACAGCATTCTCCTACATTGTTCCTAAAGCATTGAACAACCTCCCACTCCACATCACAGCCTCATTTTCTCTTCTTGAATTCCACAAGAAGCTGATGACCTGGCTTTTCAATTAACCAACCTACAATAGACAGGTCTAGGTACACACCCTTGCTCAGTGCCAAGTGGGTATATACATATACATACAAATACACATACAAACATAACATTTATTTTTTTCTCCTTGTTAAACACAAACACAAGATAGAAGTGAAGAAAAAAGCTTTATTTCTGAGTGTGTACTTTTTCATTAATATCTATGATATATTTTTCCTGAGGTCTCTGGAAGGTATGACGATCATTCAGCTGATGCCTAACTGTGAAGACCTAGGAGATAGGAGAAAAGAAAGAATGTTATCAGAAAAGTCGCCCTACCCTGAAGACCCTTACTCTAACAGTAGTGATCAGACCCAACATACAGAACATTTATTTAAGTTATCTGGGAAACAGTAAAATGACATTTAAATATCTGGCTTACCGAGTTGTGCATATTCTTCTGATCCACATCTCACAGTCGGACATATTGGTGGTCATTACAACCCTGGCGGTCGGTGTTAAAGCGGCGGTAAGACCGCCAACAGGCCGGCAGAAAAACAAATTGAATCACGACCGTGGCGGAAACCGCCAACAAAGACAGCCACTTTAACACTCCGACCGCCAAGGCGGTACAAACTAACAGTGCGTCAGTCACTGCCAACAGACAGGCGGAAGACAACGTACCGCTCACACTATTACAACCTACCAATCCACCACCTTTTCCGGGGCGGATTCACTCAAACAAAAACACGGCGAAAACAGGACTTCAAAGGCAAAACGCTCACCTCTACATACCCCACGAGGAACCAGGACGCCATGGAACCAGAGCTTCACATTTTCCATGCCCTTATCTTCTTGCTCCTCTACCAGGAGTAAGAACACCGACGGCGAAGACCACAGTGAGTACTGCACCTACGAGGGAAAAGAGAGTGACACACACATGCAACACGCAACACCCCAAGCCCCACCCTCACCCACGACAACACACACACTAATACAGCATGATACATTACAGTTCCACCCCCCAAACCCCCCGGAAGAATGCAAAGACAAAAAGAAATGACTGTAACCATTGTGATATATTAAAATCCAGTACGCTAAAATATATATACACTATTAACAAATATATACACCAAGAATAGTCGTCCAGGTATTGCTTCATTGAAGTCCGTGGAACACTGGGCCCACACTGCATGGGCGAGGCCCACACTCAATACCCGAACATGACAGAGAGAACACTGCAGGGACATCAGATAGCAATAAAACAGGCAACTCAGGGGGAAGGAAAAGGGGGGGCACCTCAGCCGGTTGAGTGCACAACGCCAAATCCACGAGGGGGCCACATGCCCACTGTTCAATCCTGGGGAGTGGAAAGCCACAGTCTCTCAAGTCTGTACAGTCGGTGGTTTGCCCACTGTTCAATCCTGGGGAGTGCAAAGCCACAGTCTCTCAAGTCTCTACAGTGGGTGGTTTGCCCACTGTTCATTCCTGGGGAGTGAAAAGCCACAGTCTCTCAAGTCTCTACAGTGGGTGGGTTGCCCACTGTTCAATCCTGGGGAGTGCCAAGCCACAGTCTCACAAGTGGATAACAGTCTCCACTGGTTCTGGAGGGGGCTTTGTGCCCAGAGTGCTTCATCCTGACAAGGACTGTGTGAGTGGATGCCTTTCTCCACTGGTTCTGGAGGGGGCTTTGTGCCCAGAGTGCTTCATCCTGCCAAGGACTGTGTGAGTGGATGCCTTTCTCCACTCATTCTGGAGGGGGCTTTGTGCTCAGAGTGCTTCATCCTGCTCTTGGCGTACTCAGTAGCATCAGTGCCCTTGGTGCTCATGGGCCAGCGGTGCTTATGTCGGAGGTGTCCTGTTCAGCGGTGCTTGTGGTGGAGGTGTCCTGTTCAGCGGTGCCTGTGGCGGCGGTGTCCTTGGCAGAGACTCAGCTGCTGGCGGTCCTGTCTGGCCTAGTGGGGCTGGTGCTGGCGGTCCTGTCTGGCCCAGCGGGGCTTGTGCTGGCGGTCCTGTCTGGCCCAGTGGGGCTGGTGTTGGCAGTCCTGTCTGGCCCAGCGGGGCTGGTGCTGGCGGTCCTGTCTGGCCCAGCGGGGCTGATGGCGGTGGCCTCCTGGCCAGCGGGGATGATGACGGTGGCCTCCTGGGCAGCGGGGATGATGGCGGTGGCCTCCTGGGCAGCAGGGATGATGGCGGTCTTCTCCGCTGTGCTGCTCTTCCCAGACCTGCCGGGTTTCTTGTGTCCCTTCCCCACCTTGGAAGGTGTCGCAGCTGACTCCATACTCCCACCTGTACCCGGCTTTGGTGGGTGGAGTCTTCCCCCTCTTCCACCGGGCACTGGCCAACTTTTGATGCTTGACAGGTGGGGGACTGTCCGTGCTGTGGCTCCTTGCCACACTGGCTGCCCTGCTGCCTAGTGTACTCCAGAATCCAGTGACTACTGGCACCACTGGTCCCGGAGATGTTGTGGCTGAGTTGGTAGGTTGGGACCTGGAGAGTCGGGCCCTAGGAGACTGACGGGGTGGGGGAGGTGAGGGAAAGAGGTCAAGGGTGGACAGGAAACATTTCTTGGGAACACTGGGACTGGTAGCTGGAGGAGGTTTGGGAGTGGAGGAAGAGGTTGTGGTTGTAGGAAGTGTACATTTGGTGACTTTGGGTGAAGGTGCATGCGCTGGAGGATGTTGTGAGGTGGATGGCTGTTGGGTGGGTGTGTGCCTGCGTTTGTGTATCTTGGGAGGTGGCGTCACAAACACACTGGGAGAGGACACAGGGGACATGTAAATGGTAGTGGGGGTGGTGACTGCACGTGAGCAGGATGTGGTGGTGTGTGTGCTGGTGATGGAAGTAGTGGTTGTAGATGTAGTGCATGCAGGTGTGAGTGGAGACGAGACTGGGAGGGAGAAGGGAGACGAGGAGGAGGGGGACACAGTGGAGGCAGTGGATGTTGGTGTGTCTGCATGTGTGTGATGCTTGCGTGGGTGCCTGTGGGATGTGTGGTGCTTATGTTTGCCAGAGCTTCCCTTGTGTGTTGAGGTGTGTGCATGCTTGTCTGATGGTGTGCTTGGGGTAGGCTGAGGTACAGGGGTGTGGGTCTGGGTGGAGGAAGTTGGAGGGGGGAGGCTAGAGACAGGGACAATAGCTGCCATCAGTGCTGAGGCCAGAGTCTGAAAAGCTCGCTGAAGGGCTGCCTGACCAGAATGAATGCCCTCCAGGAATGCATTTGTTTATTGCAACTGCCTCTCTACACCCTGGATGGCATTCAAAATGGTAGACTGCCCAACAGTGAGGGACCTGAGAAAGTCAATGGCCTCCTCACTGAGGGCAGGAGGGGTGACTGGGGCAGGGCCTGAGGTGCCTGGGGCGAAGTTGATGCCCACCCTCCTGGGTGAGCGGGCACTGGGCAAAGGCTGAGGGGCTGCTGGGGGGGTGGTGGCTGTACCTGTAGATGCGGGGGGCACAGATGTGGCCGCCACCACAAGGGAGCTCCCATCAGAGGACAAGTCCGTATCACTGGTCTCAGCTCCTGTCCCCGCCGTGGAGCTCCCCTCACCCTCCGTCCCACTGGTGAATTCCTAGTCCGTAATGTCACCCTCCAGGGCCATGTGGGCTGCAGCTCCCTCCTGCTCCGGTGCCACTGCTCCTCCGCCTGATGATGCTAATGCACACAAGAACGGGGAGACCACAAAAAAGGGAGGGACGACAGAAGAAAGACATGTTGAGTGCATGCATTACCGCTACCGTTGGCGGACACGACAGACACAGAAGCCCCCTGCACTACGCCGCGCACTTGGGGTCCACTGTTCAGTCTCTGGGACATGGCCTACAAGCCTATGGCCAACATTTGCACATATGGATGTCACAGGAGCCTGACTAGGTGTAGTTGGCACTGTACACAGGTGGGGTGGGGTGCCACAGAGTCTGCCAGAAGGAGGGGACCTAACTAGCACACTCGCCCTGGCCTAGGGAAACCCACAGCCCACCTCCCCCACCCAGACACCTCCACTGCACGCTGAATCAGCTGAATGAGAGTGTACTGACCCCCTTGTGGCTGCTGTGATGCCCTCAAGCACCCATCCAACTCCGGGTACGCCACCGCCAGGATCCTGAACATCAGGGGGGTCATGGTGCGACAGGCACCCCTCCCACGTTGTGAGGCCACCCCCAGCTGGGCCTCCGCCGTCTTCTTGCTCCAGCAGCGAATGTCCTTGCATCTCTTACGGCAGTGGGTGCTCTGTCTGTGATAGACCCCCAGGGTCCGGACGTCCTTGGCGATGACACGCCAGATGTCCTTCTTCTGGTGGGCGCTGTCCTACATGAATTGTACAGGGGAAAAAAAAAAGTTATTACAAACTGCACTGTCACAGTCATTGGCCCCCATCCCTTCCCTTGCCATGTGGCACATGCACTCACCGTCGTTTCATGCACACCTCAACCTCCCCCCCATCTTTCATCCACCCTACTCCACACAGGCATAGCCCATTCAGCATGCTCCCAGTGTACTTACCTGTTAGTCTGGAGGACCGTAGAGTAGCGTGTACTGGGGGAGGACCCCATCCATGAGTTTCTCCAACTCCTCCGTGGTGAAGGCAGGGGCACTTTCCCCAGACGCACGAGCCATTGTCTCTTCCAGACTGAGGTCACAGCAGCACTTGCAGTGTAGGTCCTCTCCTGTTGAAGATCAGGTATCGAGTGATTGAACAGATAGAAAATGGTGGTCATGTCCGCGGCGGTACATACCGTCACCGCCGGCGTACATCGTCATTGGCTCCTGGGACCCATAGGGTCCAATGTTAACCAATGCAGAATTGCGCCGCAATGATGTACAACGCCAGCGCAGTTACCTCACATCCCATTGTCCCACTTTACAGGCCAGGCAGCCGACATTTCAGGGGCCCACATGGCTTAATTTTTAACTGCATCACACATACCTAGGCCGTGCCTCAACACTCATACATGCAAATTTCAGATTATGAATCGTGTTCTGTGTAAGCTGTGGGTACGTACCTCTGAGTTGGTTGACTTTGTGCCAGCTGTTGTCCTTCATAGGCACCGTCCGCTGGGACATGTGAGGAGATTGCTGCATCCTCCGGTGTACAGACCGCTGGTGGATCTGTCGACAATGGAGGAAAGACATGTGATCATCACCTACAGGCTTGCTCATGCCACAATCATGGAACTGTGTGCCCAGTTGGAGCCAGACCTGATGTCAGCTATCCGCCATCCCACAGGAATCCCCCCTCTAGTGCAGGTGCTGTCAGTACTCCATTTCCTTGCAAGTGGGTCATTTCAAACAACAGTGGCCATAGCATCAGGGATGTCCCAGCCTATGTTTTCCAACATGTTGCCCAGAGTGTTGTCTGCCCTGCTGAAACACATGCGGAGTGACATCGTTTTCCCTCAGGTGGAGGATTTGCCTACAGTGAAAGGTGATTTCTATGCCCTGGGACATATCCCCAACATCATAGGTGCCATTGATGGGACACATGTGAATTTGGTACCTCCCGCAGGAGTGAACAGGTGTACAGAAACCAGAAGAGTTATCATTCGATGAATGTGCAGATGGTGTGTTTGGCAGACCAGTATATCTCCCATGTCAATGCCAAATTCCCTGGCTCAGTGCATGATGCTTACATCCTGCGGAATAGCAGCATCCCTTATGTGATGGTTCAACTCAGGAGGCACCGTGTGTGGCTATTAGGTGAGCACCTGGAAGCAAGTCAGTGGGAATGGTTGTCTGGGGATATCCCTACAGGTTAGTGTGTGTCTAACAGTTGTCCCTCACCATTTACAGGTGACTCTGGTTACCTCAACCTGTCATGGCTACTGACCCCAGTGATGAATCCCAGGACAAGGGCAGAGGAACGCTACAATGAGGCCCATGGGCGAACTCAGAGGATTACAGAGCGGACCTTCGGCCTCCTGAAGGCCAGGTTCAGGTGCCTCCATATGACAGGTGGATCCCTATTCTACTCACCAAAGAAGGTGTGCCAGATCATTGTGGCCTGCTGTATGCTTCACAACTTAGCTTTGCGACAGCAGGTGCCTTTTCTGCAGGAGGATGGTCCAGATGGAGGTGTTGTGGCAGCTGTGGAGCCTGTGGACAGTGAAGACGAGGAAGCAGAAGGAGAGGATATCGACAACAGGAACTCAGTGATCCTGCAATACTTCCAGTGAGCCACAGGTGAAAATACAAACCTGCCTACTACATGTACTTTAACACTACTACCTCTCTACTGTCTGTCGTTTTCATCCAGTATATGGTCACTGAGTTGTCACTTTCCCTTAGGATTTCACAGATGTGGGTCCCACTGTGTGACATCTGCTTTGTTTCCTCATGGACTAGAGCTGTGTGACATAGGTATGTTGAAATTACAATTGAAAGAGCATTTTGACACTGTAATTGCTAATACACTATTTCAAAATCACAGACAGACTCCAGATTGTTTTGTGCTTTAAGGGTGTTTATTTAAGTGCTCAATATTGGAGGGGGCTGTAAAATGGCGAGGGGTGATGGTGGAGGAATGTCCATGGCAGAGTCCAGTCTATTAGTCTCACAGGTGCATTGCCCAAATGAGCATAGGAAGTGGAGCTGGGGCAGTTTGAGGATGGACAGGGTGACAAGGTAGGACAGAAGGATGACAATCAGGGTGGTCTAATTTCTTGGTGGGGGTCTTCGCATCATTCTCTGTCTTTGTCCTGGATCTCAGGGACTGTTTGCGTGGTGGTTCTCCCTCTGCAGGGGGTGGGGTGCTGGTGTGGTGGTCCTGTGGCAGTGCCTCCTGTCTACTAGCGCCGGCGGAGGCGGTGGGCAGTTCATTGTCCAGGCTAGTGGCAGGGGCCCCTTGTAGTGCCACAGTGTCCCTCCTGGTGTTGAGGACTTCCTTCAGCACCCCTACGATGGTGCCCAGGGTGGAATTGATGGATCTGAGTTCCTCCGTAAAGCCCAAATACTGTTCCTGCTGCAGCCCCTGGGTCTCCTGAAACTTGGCCAGTACCGTTGCCATTGTCTCCTGGGAATGATGGTAGGCTCTCATGATGTTGGAGAGGGCCTCGTGGAGAGTGGATTCCCTGGGCCTGTCCTCCCCTTGTCGCACAGCAGCCCTCCCCGTTCCCCTGTGTTCCTGGGCCTCTGTCCCCTGGACCGTGTGCCCACTGCCACTGCCCCCAGGTCCCTGTTGTTGGGGTGGTGGGTTAGCCTGGGTTCCCTGTAGTGGTGGACACACTGCTGATTGACGTGTCCTGGAGACAGAGGTATGGGCCCGCTGGGTGGGTGCTGTGCTGGTGTTTCCAGAGGGGGGAAGCACTGTGGTAGCATGTGACTGTGTCAGGGTAACCGACTGTCCCGAGGTCCCAGATGGGCCCGGCTCGTCATCTAGATCCAGTTGGACAGAGCTGCTTTCATCAGTGTGGGCCTCTTCTGTTGGTGGTGTGGACATGTGTGAACCCTCCTGTCCGGTGACATTGGGTAGGGGTCCTACAGGGGTATAAAAGGCTGTTTTTTGCATCTGTGTGTGCCATGGTGTGCAATGGGTGGGTGACCGTGTACCCCAGTGCTTGCATTCCTGTGTGGGACCTTGTGTGATGGTGGTTTAGGGGGGTGTATGGGTATGTGCAGTGGCCATGCTTTGGTGATGGGTGTCCATGCTTTGTTGTCGCATGCAGGGCTTGGTGTTGGGATGTGTGGTTTGTGATATTGGGACATTTGTGAGGAGTTGGAGTGATGATGGGGGCGAGGGTGGGGGCATGTGATGGCATGCAGGTAGGGTGGGGGATATAGTAGTAACGCTTTGCCTTACCAGAGTCCATTCCACCATCTACTCCTGCGAGGCCCTCAGGATTCAGAATCGCCTAGACTTGCTCCTCCCATGTTGTTAGTTGTGGGGGAGGAGGTGGGGGTCCGCCGCCAGTCCGCTGAACTGCAAGGTGGTGTCTTGAGACCACGAAACGCACCTTCCCCGTAGGTCGTTCCACCTCTTCCTGATGTCATGCATATTTCTCGGGGGCTGTCCCACTGCGTTGACCCTGTCCATGATTCCTCGCCATAGCTCCATCTTCCTAGCTATGGAGGTGTGCTGCACCTGTGATTCGAATAGCTGTGGCTCTACCCGGACAATTTCCTCCACCATGACCCTGAGCTCCTCCTCAGAGAACCTGGGGTGTCTTTGCCGTGCCATGGGGTGGTGTGGGTGATGTGTGGGGTGGTGTGTGTAGTGAGGTGCGTGGAAGTTATGTGGGTGATGGTATTGTGTGCCTGTGGATGCTTGGTAGTAGTTTGTAGTGTCTCTCTCTGGCCTTCTTTCGGTATTTTGGTCGTAGGTGCTTGTTGGTAATGTGGGTGTGTGTTTTATATTGTAATGGGTGTGTGGGAGTGGTGTGTGTATGTGTATCAGGTGTGTGTGTTTTGATTTGTCCAACGTGGCTGTGTTTTGTAAGAGTGTGTGTATTTTGAGCGCGGCGGTGTGTACCGCCAATGGAATACCGCGGTTGAAAGACTGCTGCGTGGATTCGTGGGTCATGATAGTGTGGGTGTATTTCTGTTGCCGTGATGGTGGAGGTTTTGTTTTTGCCAGTTGATCACTCACCTTTAGTGTGGCGGACTTGTGTGGGTGTCTCAATTTTGGCGGAATCCGAGCAGTGGGTCATAATGACGGTGGCGTAATTCCGCTGCCGCGGCGGTGTGTTGGCGGTCTTCTGCACAGCGGTAAGCGGCTTTTGCCGCCAATGTTGTAATGAGGGCCATTGTCTGGTGGGCTATCAGACCATCACCTCATAGCATTGAACACACTCATAAGTGGCAGGCCTCCTTCCAAGGGACTTTGGATACTGCATGCCTCTAAATACCAGGTGCAGAAGAAAGGTACATGCTGAATGCTCATCTATAACTTTCAGGGCTGAGAACGAGTGGTGAATCTCTTCCCCTCAGGTAGTGCTGGCTGCAGGTAAGACGACATAGCAAGGCCTTTTTATAAGGGACTTTGCAATAGGAAAACAAAGGCATTCATGAACAGAAAAAGTATAGAATGTGCCATATAGTTACTCACATCTTTATATAACTTTTTTACCTCTCTCCTATTATGTTGGTGCTCATTATTATTATTATTATTATTATTATTATTATTATTATTATTACTACTACTACTATTATTATTATTATTATTATTATTGTTGTTGTTGTTGTTGTTTTTGTTGTTATTTAAACAATTTTAAGGCACATGGCTCCCCAATGGCTTCCAAGCGCCAGATCAACGTGGATAGAGGCACCCACAATGGTTAAAAGAAAACAAGTCACAGGTTCCTTACAAAAAACCTTAAAGGAGATAGCAGTTGTAACTCCAGAGGGGAGCATGCGTTAGAGCTGAGGGTTGAGATATCTAAAAGACTGGCCTCCTTGCCTAACCAGTTTCACCTGAAGGGTGACCTCAAGGCTCAGGCTAAATTAGTATAAAGCACGTTTGAGTACAAAAGGGGTGACTAGCTTGTTAATTAAGTCAGGGGCCCTTTGGGTCATTGCCTTGTACATAATGCACAGTGCCTTCAACTGATGCCTTTTTAAATGGATAACCAGTGAAGCTCCTGCAAATAAGCAGAAACTGACTCATGATGAGGGAAATGACAGAGCAGCTGAGCAGATTTGTTTTGCATGATCTGTAACCGGTTCAGAAGGGACTTTGAAGTTGCCAAATGCAACATGTTTCTGTAGAAGTAGTGGGTGTCTGCACAGCAGGTCTCTGAGCAGGGACTGACAGAAGAGTTATGCACTTATGCAGACTTTTGAGTAATCAAAAACACATTGCGGCAACACTGTTAATTTGAGCCTCCATCCTAAGATTGCTATGTAGGTAGAAACAGAGATTGTTCACCACTTGCTCAGGGAAAGGGATGGAACCTAGGACTTCAAGTCAATCCAAGGGCTCTCAAGGCTGAGGCCGATTGCCCACCAGCAGGACCTCGGTTTTATTTTCATTCAGCTTAAAGCAATTGTTTTTCATCCAAAGTGTCACTCCCATTAGCTAGACCCTCTATTCAAGGTCACGTTTATTCTTTGTAGAAGATAAAGCGAAAACTATTTGGGTTTTATTGGCATAGGAAAACAAGGGAATGCTAAAAGCCTCTATAAGATCTGCCAGGGGTCGGATGTATACATTAAAAAGTGTAGGGCTTAGGGAAGAACCCTGAGGCACCAAACAAGGCTTCTCGTGAACTGAAGAGGAGGCGGTACTCAAGATCACTTGAAAAGGTCACTCCTGCACAAAGGTGTGAAACCAAAGGAATGCACGGCCCTTATGCTACAGTCTGCCAGCTGCAGCAGAAGAACCTCATAAGGCACGGTATCAAATGCTGCTCTGAGTGCAAGGAAATCAGTGCAGCATGCCTCCAGAGTTTGGGTGGGTAGAATATTCCGTTCTGCTCACGGAATTTGTGGAATTTGGCATCTCTGTGGTACTCTTGGTATTCTGCCAATTGCCACGTGGTAGAATTTCTTCTTGCATGAGTCTCCAGAATGGTAAGTTGTCAAGCAAGATTTGGCATTCGCTAGTATGATTTCCGATTGCTGGGGGAACAGCCAGTAAACTTTTTCTAACGTAGGCAGCAGCAAAATCAACTTGAGTAGCTGTAACCTCTGGTGCTGTTCATGCTGATTTTACAGCACTGAATGTGATACTGGCAATAAATCACATCAAGAGCTGTGCAACATGCCTATTTCTGCCCATTGGTGGAACTCCATTGAATCTTTCAGAGTATTTATGTAGCTCAGTAGAATTCCGCTGAGTCAGATTCCAGGAGCTCCGTCCACCCTAGTCCAGAGTCAAGTATTGCTCTGAGGTGCTCAGTAACCCCTAAAAAAGCCAACTGCGTACTTTGGCCTGGATGAAAGACAAATTGTGAGCCATGACAAAAGGATTAGATTCTAGGTAAGATCACACCTGATGATAGACATATTTTAAAATATTTTAGTTTGAGCTGTCAGGAGTGAAATGGGATGGAAGTTGTCAGGCTTGGTTGATTCAAGGGTAGGCTTTTTGGTAACAAAGGTATGACCATGGCGGCTTTTCAGGAAGCTGGAACCAGAGCTTGTGTCTATGACAAATTGAGCAAATCAATCCAGATAGAAGAAAGTGAGCCACAACTCAATCTGAGTTTCTGCAAGGGAGTAAGCTCAGATGGAGGTCATGATTCAATAGAGTCAAGAAGTGACTTAAAACTATTAGAGTCAATTAAAGTGAATGTCTTCATAGTAGTACTTATGCCAGATTCAGCCTAATAGCAGAACAAATTGCTTGTAATAAACTATACACCTCGGCGGCCGAAAAAGCCCTTATGAAAAGGAAACAGCGGCATGTTGAGTGAGGTGAGAAGGAGGAACAAATGGTAACCATTCAACTGTGTTAAAGTGAAGCACAAATGGCCATACCAGCAATCATAACCCAAACTGGTGAACTTGTTACAAATTCGGAGGATATTTCTCAATTTTTGCAACTTATTATGAGTCACTGTACAGTTCAGACTGGAATGTAGATTAGCAAACTAAGAGGGACTTAGATTCCATACTTAACCCTAATTTTCCAGCACATGGGAAAGGGCTATTGGATGGGGACATCTCTTTGAAGAGATAAGTGGGACTATATCAAGTCTAACGACCTGTACATTTCCAGCTGAAGACTGGTTTCCTGGATCATTCCTGGAGCATTCAACAAGTCATGAAGATTACAAGTGACCCAAATGTTGGCTGTCAAACAAGCAGAGACCTCTGGATTGTTGGCCCTATCTTTAATAAGGCAATTATAACTGTGCTTCCCAAATAGGGGAAGGACTTATTGGACAATGATAATTGCAAGTTTAAAGTCAATTATTATTTTCACAGGTATTTTGTTACTGTTTTGTTTTCTTTACCATAGTTAAAAATTCTCTGTAGGTAGAAGACTGCTTGTCTGAGAGTAAGGGACACATTGGATACATTGCCCTGTTACTAATTTTCGAATATATCAAGTAAATATGGAAGAATTGATATGATGTTGATTTAAATGACCTATTCATCATCCAACTTTCATCGTTTTTTAATCTTACTGTGTTATATGACATACTTAAAATGAGTATGCTTTTTTTGAGGGGTTCGGTTGTCCTAAATAAGGAAAGGTTCATGAAAAAACATTTCTGTTATTCACCAGGTATCCTAATATCTTGTACTGGGTTTGGAAGCGACTCTATAACTCACCTGTCTTTTCCTTCTAAAAATTCTTACTAAATTTGAGATAGCATCATTTGTCCAGCAATGTATGTAAGCATATTCCTTGTAGCCTACCTTACCACTCCTCCAGAGTGCTCACTGGATGTGGAAGCTAGTGCTGTGATCATTGAATATTTTCTGTAACTTCCACATCTACTACAGAGACAGAAAGGCTTGGCTCTTAGGTTCATTAAGGTCTCCCAGAGTAACTGCTTTACCTCTGCAATGGATAGAGAAATATTCTTTCGACCCTTTGTTCAGTATAACTCTTTCAGTAAAGGTACCCTTTATGTTTTATAATCTCTTACCTCTTTTGATAGACCATATTATGCCTTTGACATATTTTCCACTGTGGATCTGTTTATATTTGAAAAAGGGAAATAAACATTGAACATTTTCATTATCCTTCACTGTTTATTATTGTTTTCTTTATCTATTTGTGTTCTTTCTCCAGTTCCTCTTGAGAAAAGGTTATTAGCATTTTGTTTACTTTTACATTTATTTTACCTTTATTTAAGGCTGAACAAAATGTAACGCTTTCTGTTTTATTTCCCTAACCACTACTAACTGCTAACCAGTGCTACAGTCCTTGTGCTCTCTCCCAAAGGTATGGTCAAATTGGTTTACTCCTGATTGGCACTTTAACAAAGTGGTACTACATGTACCCAGGGCATGTAAATTAGAAGCTGCCAGTGGGCCTGCAGCACGCATTGTACCTTCCATTAAAGTATCCTTTTAAACTTGCCTCAGACTGGTCACTACAGCCTATAGCATATTTTTAAATTACCTAAACCTTCATTTTTAAAACATATGTGGCTCCTAGGTTAGGCCCTAAACAGTCAATAGGGGAGGGTGCAGTGTATTCAAAATGTGGGAAATTTGTTTTTAAGTTTTAAATGTCCTGGCATTGAAAAACTACTAAAATAATTTTCTCTACTGCAAGGCCTATCTCCCATCGGATAACATTGGGTTACTTTATAACATTTAATAAGTGCTAATGTTTGATTCTGAACAGATAGGAATACCCACTTTAGACTCAAATGAACTGTAATTTTAAATCACAACAATAACTCGGAAAATGCCAACTTTTTGAAAGTTGGCATCTTCTTGTCCTAGCCATTTGGTGCCTGTGTCCTGGTCACATGATTATGAATTGCATGGCAGTTGGTCTTTTTGTATTCTTCCTGGACAGTGAGACAAAGGGGGGGCTAGTAGTTGGAAGGATGGGCTATCCTGTCCAAATGGTTGGGGGAGCTGTTCCCAGACCCTCTTACATTTCAAAGGGCTGGCCCAAAATGCACACAAAGGGACTAGGCACCGGTCTTTTTTTAACCCCCGAATACTTGGAGCCTTGGCAGGGGAGGAGAAGAATTTTCCAGAACCAGATGTAGGGGTATCCAGGGTGTCAACCCCACTTCAAAGGCTGGCACCAAGGATAAAAGAAGACATCCTGAACCACTCTTCAGTACACACCTGGACCTGTGGACTACGGAAGAGGGCCAGCAATGTTCTTCAGAAGACTGCCCTGCTGCTTGAGGCTTTTTCTCCAGATGACTACCCTGCTTCTTGAGGCCTGCCATGTTCTCAGTGAAGGAAAACCGGACTTGCTCCTTTTATCCCAGGCCAAATCAAGTGACTTTGAGGGTCAGCTGACAATAAGCTCCAGAGGCCTCCCTGCAGCTGCCTAACTAAACTGCTGCAGTGGGACCTGCTTGGACATGCAACTGTTCCTGCTTGAGCCCTGGGGCCTCTGCTCAATCGAGTTTCTGATCCTCAGGAGTTGCCTCCCCAGGTCTAAACCCTCTGCTGACCTCAGAGTACACTCCTTTGCAAGAAAAGCAGAGATTATGATGTGTTGGTCTCTTCAAGACCGCAAACTGTCCCGTTCCAACCAAGACTATGCCAGCTGCAATGACCGCCAATGTGAAGGTCCGGTGAACCCAACTCTTTGGGCCACAGTGACAGCCAGCAACAATCAAAAACATGAGATCAGCACTTTGCATTACAGCAATGATATCCCATGGGGACCAACACTCTCTCCCTGCTCCTTGAATGCTTCTTCACTGTGAACTGGATTTTTCACACCAGAATTTGAGGAAGTAACATTTTCAGTCGACAAACCTGGTCCTGGTATCCAGCCTACACTCCATCACACTCAGATGACAGTGCTGGTACATTCCTTCCTTTGTAGGAACCAATACCTGACAAGGTCAATGAATCTCTGTGGAGAACAAGTCATCAAGTTTCAATGCAAACCATTTCAGCTACACAGTATGACCAATGTGGCAGCGCAAGGAAAACTCAATACGGAAATTAACTTAAGGGATTTTATTAAAAGCTTAGACTCAAAGTCATGTAAACAACTTTCAAGACAAAGTTATAAAGATACAGAATAACAAAGCTTTGACCAAGAAGACAAAATAAGTTCAGGTGAACTAACATTAGAAGAACTAGACACTCCACAAATACAATACAAAACATCAGCAGAATTACCTGATGTACAGAAAACAAGCATTGCTCATTTTCAATAAGCATTAAGGTAATTTAAAGCAGCTGAAGACAGATAGTTTGGGCAAGTAAAACCCCTACCGATTAGTCAATCAGGCGTTTGCATATACTGGACAGAACACATGCAGGCAAAAGACAAAAAGGATAAAAAGGGCAAAAAGAATTTGGAAACAAGGTAACCTTGGGCAACAGGTCACTAACTAAAGTGGGCAAAAGAGAAGTAAAAAGGGAAGGTGGGCAACAGGTCACTAACTAAAGTGGGCAAAAGAGAAGTAAAAAGGGAAGGCAACAGCATTTCTGAAGCTTGGTCAAGAGTCTTCTTCTGTGGATTAATGAAAAAATCTATAAGTCTCAGCAGGCATTTCAAAGGGGCAAGGACAAAGAGTACTATACCTCTCACCATCCAACGGGTTCTGCATGCAACACAGAATAGCAGAACGGATTCTGCTTTTTCAGCGTTCTGATTCTGACCAAAGTTCAGCTGGGAAACAGTATACTAAAGTTTATAGGGCAAAATGATTTGTCAGTCTATCATTCCACATGATATGGAGGGTGTAATGTATAATAGAAAATGATCATAAAATGTAAACTGAAACATTTGTGAAGTTTCTCAGGTTTGTCATGAGAACCATGTCAATCTGTACTCTTCGATGCAAGATTGCAACAATTGTATGTATTGTCAGTCCTAAATCTTAAGACCTAAAGGACAACTTCCCAGGCTACCTATGGGTAAAACAATAGCCATTTATAACCAAGCTAGCATTCTCATGAGAATTTGTAATGCACGACTAAGGGATCCTAGGCCCTGAAGAATGCCCCTAGACCTTCCTTGGCTCTTTGTAGAGGGCAGAAACATGTTGGCCATTTATTTTTAGATAGGTGACCCAGTGAGTCCTTACGGTGAGGTTGAGTCCGCCCAGGTGGCACTGTCCTACCTGGGTGGGGCTAGGTGGTCAAATGATGAAGCATGACACTATATAGTGTGTGAGACCAACTAGTCCGTAAAGAAAACACCCCCATCATCACTTCACGACCCTTCACAGCACGCAAACACCACCCACTCACTTAGTGAGGTTAAGGAGCACCAGGAAATTTCCCCTGGATGCAGCTCCTCATTATAAGTGAACCCCATACTTATTTGTGTTATTCACTCTGAAATATAAGATAATGATGAATTAATTCTTCATACATGAAACTTTATAGCTATACCACATTGGTTTCATCTGTTATTCTAGAATGAAAGCACACTAATATGTCTTCTCAGTGCATCACTTTACAATTATTTATACAATTAGTACTTTGATTACTTTTGATTAACATAGTGCATAAAACGTCACATATAGATGATCACTGTGACATGAAGGACAACACTTACATTTCTGCTACATCAGTCCCCCCTCTGATGACGAATCACACCATCACACAAAATCCAAACTCTCATTTTTAATGAGACAGCTCAAAATTCCAAAGGTCATTCCGGGTAAGGCCTTCTGGAAATTTCTAACTGCCTGATATTACTGTAATATATGGTCCTCTTAGTTTCCATCTCAATTTCTTCCTGTCTCATTTTACTCTTTCTCCTCTCTCTTTCAGTTTCTTGAACAATTTGTAAAGGCCAACTGCAACTAGGGCACTTAAAGCCATTATCAATAGGATTCTCAAAATGGTTCCAGCAATGCCTTTCCCTACATTTCCAAACTATTTTTCAACTGCATAAGGACCATTTCCTATTGCATTCAAGGCACCTGGCAATGTTAACTCCTTCAGGTACTGTCTCAAGTTTGCCTTATCTCCTTGTTATTGTCTGGGATATAAGTGCAGCACTTATGGGTTTGCAAAGTTTGTAACCTCCACCCTCCTTTGTGATAAGAATGTCCAACGTAAGGCAATTTTGCAAAAACCTTATGGCAACCATTTCTGTACCTATTATTGAGATGGCATCTGCTGTTTCCATAAATAACTTATCTAGTATTGTTGACAACTTCCATATCTTGAGATCATTCAAGATAAGATCTACTAATGAAATTATGGCACCAAAAATATCTCCTGCAATCTCTGAAGCGCTTCCACCATTCTTGAGTCTGGTGTTTGATTTCTCAACCCAGACTGGATCATTAATTAAAATGGTCCTCATGATAAATCTTTGGAAACATTACTCCCAGGTAGCAGGTACCATACCAACCTTTAGGCAGTGTGTAATAGGCATTATTTTCTTAAATAAAATAAACATCTGGTATGGCGGGGTCTTGTCCATCCAGCATAAAAATCCATACACAAAAACACATGTCTAAATTCACTGGTTCCTACAGAATGTATGTTCGTCTTTGATCTGGGTCTATATACACATAATTTCCCTACATGTTGCTAATCTAAAGCAAGGTATCCTTGATTCCCAGCTAATGAATGTCTTTCATCTTTTCCTCAACTTCCCACAACTATTCCCTTTTCTACTTTAGTCTTCATAACTCTTCTCCTTTCTTCGGCTTGTCCAATAAATTATTTCTCTATTTGGGTAAGAATACAGGTAAGATTATTTTTGTGGGTATAAACTGTACCAAATGGCAAAGTAGGCTCAAAGAAACCTCCCATTGTGTCAAAGTGTTTTTTCTTTTGTAATGTTGCTCAAATGTTTCATTATTTGGGGCAATTGAAAACACAAGATCATAGTTGGAATAACATATTTGAAAATATTCCTGCTTATATGAAAGTATTAGCAACAGGCAATAGGAGGTTCCATGGGTTAAGGGAAACTATGATAGGTGACTCACTCACTCACTCATGAAGGAAACTGTGTGTGCGCATAACAGTCTCTAGCTTTCATGGTATCTACATATTCATACAACAGCTTATAATATACATTTGCAGACAAATGACCTCTGTAACCATCCTTGTGTAAGTATTTCTCAACAGTGTAAAGATGATCTTGATCTGCTATGGGATTTGCTACTCCCAGGACACTTGTAGATTTAACTTTCTCTAAATCATTTGTTGTTGGTAGGCTCAGTCCAATGAGCAATAATATAATCAGAATAACTGTCACAACCAGTAAACCTACACATATGTATTTACACTTACTACCTCTATTTCCAGACCAAATATTTGAATTCAAAAATCAAAAATGCAAAGTGACTTCTATTTATCACTGTCTCTTTTCAGTCCTTTTTATTTATGAGAAAGGCAAATATCAAAAATGGTATCTTCAAAACATTCAAATTATTCACAAAAAGTCCCTTCATCTTCTTGAAAGTTCATCAAGTGTTTCTCTGCTTACAAATGTTCACAAGCTTCTAATAAAGTTCAATTGTCTCTTATAAAAGCAAAACTCATAATCAATAATAATCAGTCCCAAAAAATAGTGTCTTTGTTCATCAAGCCGCAATGAGATCTCAAAGTTCAGTTCCACCGCAATCTCAAACTCAAGAATGTTAAACTGGATTCGAATTCTTGAAGCAAAAGGTTGCAAATGTCTTCTCCTAGTCCTTGGCAGCAAAATATGTCCTTTCAGGTGGTGAGTACTTTTGGCTTGGTACTCTTATTCTCTTTGATCTTCTATTTACTGGACCTTCAGCATCACTGTCACTTTGACTTGACTCTTTAGCCTCCTCATCAAGTGTCGAAGGGTACTTGTACATCTGGCACTGTTTGCGTACTTGGCCAATTGTCTCCTGGTACAGCTCCTTTATCTACAGCAACTGGTCTTTTTTCTAAAGAAGGCAGCGGGCTATAACTCCATGCACCTAACCAATATCACATCCTTTGTATTGCAACATTCAATTTAGAAAACAGTGTGCACATGTTCAAACACCTGCTGCCCAGATGCAGCCCAATGAGGGAAAATGTACAAATCAATTATTGACAGTGCACCACCCTCAACAAAATTCATAGAGCCGGTGCAGGAGTGACGAATGTGGTTACGACGTGGTCATTGATGACCCAACGCAAGGTGGTGATGTGCAATACACTGGATTCTCGGTTCGCATCATGCATATGTATGCTTACCTTATATTGAACTCAAGGCTCTGATGACGTCCGTTTGTGGACGAAACGCATTGGCTGTGGCTGTGTTTTTTCTGTGATGTCTGGGCTACTATAAAGAAAAATAAAGAAGAATAAAAAGAAGATATAAAATGGACTTATTTTGGACTCTATAAATTTTGTTGAGGGTGTTGCACTGTCAATAATTGATTTATACAGCAACAGGTCCTTCATTAGCATCCAACCTTGCATGAGTCAACTGATTCTGTCTAAACCCTTCTGTACCAACCACTAATTTTGACTCGCTCAGACTGCCCTCAGACCATACCTGGGCTGTTGCAGTGACTTGTCCAGCCCCAACAGCTTGACTAAACTGATCCCTCTTACTCACTATAACCAGCCCTTCTGGACCAGGTGCTGCAGCATCTAGGGCACCTAGAACTTTGTGAGTGTTGCTCTTATGAACCCAGTTAGGGAGACCAGCACATTTCATAGCTGTGGTAGTGATCAAACCTACCTGATGGGGACCTTTTCAACATGGTTCCAAGCATGATTTACTTGCATGCTTCATCACCATGACCCAGTCACCTGGACATCGGTCATGGCAAAGCTCCTGCTGTGGCTGTACTGCAGCCTCTCTAACTTGATGATACAAAGAACGAACCATGTCAGCCAGTCCTCTGCAAGAATCCAGCACCAAGTCATCTGTAATGTTAACAAGCACATTCACATCCATAGCTGCCAGTCCCCTGGCCCTACCCATGATGATTTCATATGGGGAAAGCAGCCTTTCTTTTGGGTATACTGCACATACTCATCAAGACAAGAGGCAATGTTTATCACCATTTCATTGTGGTGGATGTACATATCTTCGCTAATCTACACTTTAGAGTACCCTTGACTTGCTCCATGGGTCATAAGCCTTAGGTCTGTAACTGCAATGTAATCTTTGCTCTTTCAATGCTGCACATAATAATTTCAGAACTTCACTATTGAAGTGTGTCCTTCGGTCTGACTCTAAAAAATTCGGGAACCCGAATCTAGGAATTAATTCCCTAAGTAACAGATTCACTACTGTGAGACTGTCATTCCTTGGTCAGGTAAGCTACAACCCAACGAGAGAAAATGCATACAGTGACCAAAACATACCTCAGTCCATTGCATACAGGTAGCTCTATAAAGTTTAATTGCATCCTGTTGAATGATCTTCCTGATCTGCAAATCCTAATCAGTGTAACTACTGTGCACGTTCCTACATTAATCTGCTGGCATGTGACACACCTGTGACACACAGCTTCTGCTATCACTCTGAATCTGGGGTTAAACCATGACTGTCTAAGGTTCTGATCATTGCGTCTCAACCTACATGTGCCTCCTTGATAGTGTCTAGCCATGGGTGACAGCAAACTATTTGGCAACACAGCTCTTCCATCACTTGAAACCCAAATATCATCCTCATTTCTCTTGACAAATCCTGCTCTGACCCAACTTTTCTGCTCCTCTTCTGTCACTTATTTTTGCAATCTCTTAACTTCCTCCCAGGTGTCAACAGCAGTTAACAGGAAATTTTGCCTTGTCTTAACATTTGTATCATTGTTCCATTCTCTATTAAAAGAAGTGCAGCTTAGGGTACCATGAGCCAAGCTATTCCATTGGTGCATATGCTACAGAAATAGCTAACGGAGGTGTCTGAAACGCACCCAGGTAAGGATGAAAAAACAGATGCGCAGGAGTTGGCGGAGAGATTAGTCTTTCGCTTATGTGTTATTACAAGGCTGCAAACAGATATTGTGTCATCCAAACATTACATCTGTGCCACAATTCTAGACCCACAGTACAAATAATTACTGCCCACTTTAATTCCGTTTTCTGATGGGGATGTTTCACCCTACAAGACATGGATTGCTGAGCAAACGAGATGTCTGGGAAAAGAACAGCTGGAAATTAGAGGTCCACTCATGGGCAGGATTTCTGGGGTACAGCCTACAAATTCCATAGAGCCTGCGGACAGTGCTGTTGGCTCACAGCAGCCAAAATGAACACCAGCAACTACAACAGGAACAGGAGCAGCAGATCCAAAATCTGCATTTGATTGTTTTCTAAAGGCAGGGCTTAAATCCATTACAGAGGAGAAGGCAAAAGAGCTCTAGCAAGGTGGAGCACCAATGACTATTGATAAGATGGTCCAGGACTACCTGTATAATTCAATGGAGGTCTATGTGAATCAAAACCCATTGGTGTATTGGTATAGGAAGAGGCGTCAATGGCCAGCGGGCTGGCAATAAAGTATCTGGCTTGCCCTTTAACCAGTGCTTCTTCTGAGCATGTTCAGTGCAGCTGGTGTGGTCATCACAGTGAGAAGGATCAGTCTCTCACCCCAACACATCGAGAAATTGACCATGATCAAAATTAATCAACACTTTATACCACCAATTTACAGCATACCTGAAGTACAACAGGAGGTAGATAAGGGTGATGATTGGTCGGACGCAGGTCATGGTAGTATGTTAGCTGATTAATTTCTGGGTGAACCACCTGAATTTGAGGATGAACTCCTGACTAGACCTGGAACACAATAGAACTTTCTACTTTCTACTATTGATAAACTGCTTTGGGAAAAAAAAAAGCTAGCTTGGGAAATCTTATTATTTTATATTTTTTGTTTCTGTCTAAATGACTAATGAACCATAACTGTTTCAGGCACATGTATGGGCAAATTGGAGTTGGTCCAGTGAACATTGAAGAAGCCCCAATCCAAAATCACTTCAAGAACATTTGAGAGACAATGCCTACCTCTATTCTTTTTGTCCAGGACTGCCCCAGATATTTGATTTACAACTTACTGGCCAATGTGTGTTTCGTTTCCTGACTCTAAGAGAATCAGCAAGGTGTCACGATGCTTCATTGGAACAGGTAAGTAATGGTATATGCCTCAACGACTGATATGAGGAATACTTTTTTCAATGTTGAGAATTGATCTGATTCATGCGACTCATGTCTAGTGGTGGCAGATAGTAAGAGTGGGTGTTTATATTATTTAAATATATTACGGTGGTTTGTGTTTGTGTCGTGATTAATTTACAATGTTTGTGACATAAAAATAATAATGGGTGATAATTTTTTCCTGAAGATGATTTTTTTTCCCTTCCCCTTTGACACTTAGTGAAATTTGCATCCCAGCGTTTTCAAACTGCTTTGATTTCTAGTGCTTTGCTTTCTGGTTCACATTTGTCAAAGAAGACCCAACCAGTCCATCTAGTTAACAAACACAATTCTAGTCCAGACAAAAAAAAAACTACTCAATGGTTCTCTTGTTGTTATTGTTAAACAGTTACAGGTCGCTCTATCTCAAATGGGTTGGGAGACTGTGACTCTTGGGAGCAGTTGGTATGGAGTTGGACATAATAACCTTTAATTGGAGTCTGGAGGACTATTGGAGGAATCAGAGTGTGGTTTGACAACTTAAACAACTGCCAGGCGAAGGAAGTTATCAACTTCATGGAAATCAACATGGATGATGTGAGAATGAGTTTAGAAGGCCTACTCCAATCTGTAGAATGGTGGTGAGAGGTGCATAATTTTCTTGACTTGGGAAATGCAATATAGCTGTGTGTGTATACTGACTGATTCAAACTTGAAACTATGTATTTGGGTGTGGGACCCGTTGTAGGAAACTGGAGGAGACAGACGAGCGTGATGATAATGGCACATTATGCAGTACTCTAGACTAAATGTTATGATGAGAATGACAGGTGCAAGTTTGTTCATCCTGAGACGTTCTGACACTTGTCTGTGATTGTTGTTGAATGATCGCAAAAAGTCTCTGCTCTTGCTCACCCACCTCTGAGTCTACTTGGTACACTACTCCTCATGAAGCTTACTTTCCATTCCATTCTTCTTGAGTCTAAAATATCATGATCATCATTTCTGTTTTACAACCTGCAAGTCTTCTCTTCTTCTGCACCATAACACTCATGCTTAGCTTATCGGACCGCTTCAGGCAGCCACCCAAGAAGATTGACAGGGCAATCCAAGAAGATTGCAGATACACCCCCCAATTTAGCAATATAGACTAAATAATTTTTCTTTCAATATAATTTTTTTGTAGAACTGTGTGTGTTACCTTCACCCCAAGATTAAGTATATCTACTATTTTTTAAATGTAGGTGACTGCACTTTTTAAGATGTATACTACTTAGGTCTTACTGAGGCTGACAGTATGTAAAGTTATCTGTGTCATACATATTCATGTTTTTCTGTTCCTCCCACAACAGGCTGCTGATCATTTCCCAGATGAATATTGTGTTTGTGTAGGGTTTGTCTTTTTGTCACACCTTACCCAAAATCCCTTTCCCATCCATTCATCAAATCCCTAACCCTCTTCCCCCTGGTTGTGCAATCTATTGAAATGTTACTTAATCATTCACATCACTGATTAATCACAAGCTTGCTGTGGCGGATGTGGTAGAAGGAACCTCAACTCAGTGTGCAGGATCTTTAAGTTCACCTAGGTGGAGTAGGACCATGCTTCCGATGCCTACTACACCACCATGGTACCTTGAGAAACCATGCAGCCCTTGCTTCATCTATTCAGGTAAGAGAATTATGGAGCATTGTTGTACTTTTAACTTAGGCAATATAATTGGCAATGGCAAATCTCTCCACCCCACTCCTATGGGTCAAATTTGCAGAATGCCCTGCAGAGACTAGAATAGTATTAGGAAAAGGTTATCTAACCACATAAATAATTGTTATACACTATCAGCAGATTTGTGAAACATGCTATGTTAACCCCTTCGCTGCCAGGCCTTTTCCCCTCCAGGGCTAAGCCTTTTTTTTGGGCTATTTGGGGCAGATCGCGCTTAGGCCCTCATAACTTTTGTTCACATAAGCTACCCATGTCAAATTTGTATCCTTTTTTCCAATATCCTAGGGATTCTAGAGGTAGCCAGACTTTGTGGGTTCCCCTGAAGGAGACCAAGAAATTAGCCAAAATACAGTCAACATTTTATTTGTTTCACAAAAATGGGAAAAAGGGCTGCAGGAGGCGGCTTGTGGTTTTTTCCCTGAAAATGGTATCAACAAAGGGTTTGCTGTGACAAGATCACCATCTTCCCAGCTTTCAGGAACAGGCAGACTTGAATTAGAAAACCCAATTTTTCAATACAATTTTGACATTTTACTGGGACATACCCCATTTTTACTATTTTTTGTGCTTTCAGCATCCTTCCAGTTAGTGACCAAAATGGGTAAGAAACCAATGCTGGATACCAGAAAGCTAAACATTACAGAAAAAGAGACAAAAGTCTGAATTCAGCAAGGGGTTATTTGTGGAGATTCTACAAGGGTTTCCTACAGAAAATAACAGCTGAAATAAACAAATATTGAAATTGAGGTGAAATAAAAAGCAATTTTTCTCCACGTTTTACTCTGTAACTTTTTCCTGCGATGTCAGATTTTTGAAAGCAATATACTGTTACATCAACTGGACTCTTCTGGTTGCGGGGATATATAGGGCTTGTAGGTTCATCAAGAACCCTAGCTACCCAGAGTCAATAAATGAGCTGCACTTTGCAATGGGTTTTTATTTTATACCGGGTATACAGCAATTCATTTGCTGAAATATAAAAATTGAAAAATAGGTATCAAGAAAACCTTTATATTTCCAAAATGGCCACAAGATAAGGTGTTGAGAAGCAGTAGTTATCTGCACATCTCTGAATTCCGGTGTGCCCATACTAGCATGTGAATTACAGGGCATTCCTCAAATAGATGTCTTTTTTACACACAAAAAATGTAGAGCAAGACAAGGGGCAATAACACTTGTCTTGCTATTCTGTGTTCCCCCATGTCTACCAATAAAAATGGTACCTCAATTGCGTGAATAGGCCTAGCACCCGCAACAGGAAATGCCCCAAAACACAATGTGAACACATCACATTTTCACAAATAAAACAGAGCTGTTGTTTGCAAAGTGCCGAGCTGTGGATTTTGGCCTCTAGCTCAGCCGGCACCCAGGGAAACCTAGCAAACCTGCACAGTTTTGAAAACTAGACACCTAGGGGAATCCAAGATGGGGTGACTTGTGGGGCTCTGACCAGGTTCTGTTACCCAGAATCCTTTGAAAACCTCAAAATGTGGCCAAAAAAAACACTTTTTCCTCTCATTTTTTTGACAGAAAGTTCTGGAATCTGAGAGGAGCCACAAATTCCCTTCCACCCTGCGTTTCCCCAAGTCTCCCGATAAAAATGGTACCTCACTTGTGGGGGTAGGTCTAGCGCCCGCGAAAGGAAATGCCCCAAAACACAACGTGGACACATCAAATTTTTCCACAGAAAACAGAGGTGTTTTTTACAAACTGCCTACCTGTGGATTTTGGCCTCTAGCTCAGCCGGCATCTGGGGAAACCTAGCAAACCAGTGCATTTCTGAAAACTAGACACCTAGGGGAATCCAAGATGGGGTGACTTGTGGGTCTCTGACCAGGTTCTGTTACCCAGTATCCTTTGTAAACCTCAAAATTTGGCCAAAAAACTATTTTTCCTCTCATTTCGGTGACAGAAAGGTCTGGAATCTGAGAGGAGCCACAAATTTCCTTCCACCCAGCGTCCCCCAAGTCTCCCGATAAAAATGGTACCTCACTTGTGTGGGTGGGCCAGGTGCCTGCAACAGAAAAAGGCCAAAAACTGGTAGAGATTCAGGAGATAGCACAGCGAGTTGATAAGCACATATTTTTCTTTTATACATCTTTTAGGCTGACTCTGCTTTGGGGTTCCATGCAAGTGAGATATCATTTTACTTTGGGGACTGAGGGGAACGCTGGGTGGTAGGACATTTGTGCCGCAGCGGTGATCCTACAAAGAAAAGTGAGGAAAATGTGATTTTTATGCAAATTTTGAGGTTTGCTGAGGAGTCTGGGTAAGAAAATGTTGGGAGATCCAGGCAAGCTACACCTCCTTGGACTCCTTGGGGTGTCTATTTTTAAAACATGTCTGGGTTTGGTAGGTTTCCCTAGATAAAGGCCGCACCCGGGACCAAAACCATAGGTGCCCCCCCAAACACAGGTAGTTTTGCAATAGATCATTTTGGTGTGTCCACATACTCCAAACACTAAAATTGTGAAAAGAAATGCACTTAGGTTATGTTGAAAATACCCCGCACCCACCAACTAAGTTGGTGGCATGCTTCATCATCAGGGTCCCACCCGTGGCACCTAGCGTGTCACAGGTGTGCTGCGACACCTGATTACAGCGGAGCAGGTTTTGTCATTTTTACCACACATACTGGTTGGATTTGGCACAAGGGTGAGTGATGGTTCAGTGGATCAAATTTTATTAACAAGAGATTTCACAAAAATGAAATGCACTGTTAATAACTGAAAGGCCAAAAAACGGAACCAATGACTCACAGCTCGTGAGCTGTAAAGCCACGGCAAGGCACCAACCGCTTTACGGTGCATTCACACACCTTTCATACATGACATGCACAAGACCATTCATGCCGCCAGCCACGGGCCCAGCACATTACAACACTTGCATCGACAGACAGCGCCACTCAAGGGCCCATCACTTACATACGCCCACATGCCTGATACAGCAATCACACCAGCTGATGGGAGTGTGTGGACTGGTGTTTGGCTGGCAGTGTGTTGCAGTAGCACTTTTTTAAACAAAGAAACCACTAACTAATTAGAAATAATTACAAAACTACAAACACAAAAGCTCTCACTAAGTACATGATAGAAATGCCAACCATGAAACTGAACACATGAAAATACAAAACAGGCAGTTTACACTCATGGTTGTTCCCAGTAATTCTTCTGGGTGTGGTAATTCTTAACCCCTTAGCTGCTGGGCCGTTTCCCCCCCGTGCTGAGCCCTTTTTTGGCTATTTGGGGTAGTTCGGGCTTAGGCCTTCATAACTTTTTGTCCACATAAGCTATCCACGCCAAATTAGCGTCCTTTTTTTCCAACATCCTAGGGATTCTAATGGTACCCAAAGTTTGTGGTTTCCCCTGGAGGAGACCAAGAAATTAGCCAAAATACAGTGAAATTTTTGTTTTTTCCAAAAAAATTGGGAAAAAAGGGCTGCCGAAGAAGGCTTGTGTTTTTTTCCCTGAAAATGACATCAACAAAGGGTTTCTGGTGCTAAAATCACCATCTTCCCACCTTTCTGGAACGGGCATACTTGAATCAGAAAAACACATTTTTCAACACAAATTTGGCATTTTACCGGGACATACCCCATTTTTACAATTTGTGGTGCTTTCAGCCTCCTTCCAGTTAGTGACAGGAATGGGTGTGAAACCAATGCTGGAACCCAGAAAGATAAACATTTCTAAAAACTAGACAAAATTCTGAATTCAGCAAGGAGTCATTTGTGTAGATCCTACAAGGTTTTCCGACAGAAAATAACAGCTGAAATAAACAAAATTTTGAAATTGAGCTGAAAACAACAGCCATTTTCCTTTATGTTTTACTCTGTAACTTTTTCCTGCGATGTCAGATTTGTGAAAGCAATATACCGTTATTTCTGCTGGACTCTTCTGGTTGCGGGGAGATAAAGGGCATGTAGGTGCATCAAGAAGCCTAGGTTCCCAGAGCCAATAAATGAGCTGCACCCTGCAGTTGGTTTTCTGTCTATGCTGGGTATACAGCAATTCATTTGCTAAAATATGAAGAGTGAAAAATAGGTATCAAGAACTCTTTTGCATTTCCAAAATGGGCTTAAGGAAAGGTTTTGAGTAGCAGTGGTTATTTGCACATCTATGAATTCCGGGATGCCCATACTAGCATGTGAATTGCAGGGCATTTCTCAAATAGACGTCTTTTTTACACACTCTCTTATACTTGGAAGGAAAAAATGTAGAGAAAGATAAAGGGCAATAATACTTGTTTTGCTATCCTATGTTCCCCCAAGTCTCCCGATAAACATGATACCTCACTTGTGTGGGTAGGCCTAGCGCCCGCGACAGGAAACGCCCCAAAACACAACGTGGACACATCCCATTTTTTGACAGAAAACAGAGCTGTTTTTTGCAAAGTGCCTACCTGTAGATTTTGACCTCTAGCTCAGCCGGCACCTAGGGAAACCCACCAAACCTGTTCATTTTTGAAAACTAGTGACCTAGGGGAATCCAAGATGGGGTGACTTGTGGGGCTCTGACCAGGTTCTGTTACCCAGAATCCTTTGCAAACCTCAAAATGTGCCTAAAAAAACACGTTTTCCTCACATTTCGGTGACAGAAAGTTCTGGAATCTGAGAGGAGCCACAAATTTCCTTCCACCCAGTGTTCCTCCAGGTCTCTCGATAAAAATAATACCTCACTTGTGTGGGTAGGCCTAGCGCCCGCGACAGGAAATGCCCCAAAACGCAACGTGGACACATCCCATTTTTTGACAGAAAACAGAGCTGTTTTTTGCAAAGTGCCTACCTGTAGATTTTGGCCTTTAGCTCAGCCGGCACCTAGGGAAACCTACCAAACCTGTGCATTTTTTAAAACTAGAGACCTAGGGGAATCCAAGATGGGGTGACTTGTGGGGCTCTGACCAGGTTCTGTTACCCAGAATCCTTTGCAAACCTCAAAATGTGGCTAAAAAAACACGTTTTCCTCACATTTCGGTGACAGAAAGTTCTGGAATCTGAGAGGAGCCACAAATTTCCATCCACCCAGCGTTCCCCCAAGTCTCCCAATACAAATGATACCTCACTTGTGTGGGTAGGCCTAGCGCCCACAACAGGAAATGCCCCAAAACACAACGTAGACACATCCCATTTTTTGACAGAAAACAGAGCTGTTTTTTGCAAAGTGCCTACCTGTAGATTTTGGCCTCTAGCTCAGCCGGCACCTAGGGAAACCTACCAAACCTGTGCATTTTTGAAAACTAGAGACCTAGGGGAATCCAAGATGGGGTGACTTGTGGGGCTCTGACCAGGTTCTGTTACCCAGAATCCTTTGCAAACCTCAAAATGTGGCTAAAGAAACACGTTTTCCTTACATTTCGGTGACAGAAAGTTCTGGAATCTGAGAGGAGCCACAAATTTCCTTCCACCCAGCGTTCCCCCAAGTCTCCCGATAAAAATGATACCTCACTTGTGTGAGTAGGCCTAGCGCCCGCGACAGGAAATGCCCCAAAACACAACGTGGACACATCACATTTTTTCATAGAAAACAGTGCCTACCTGTGGATTTTAGCCTCTAGCTCAGCCGGCACCTGGGGAAACCTAGCAAACAAGCGCATTTTTGAAAACTAGAAACCGAGGGGAATCCAAGATGGGGTGACTTGTGGGGCTCTGACCAGGTTCTGTTACCCAGAATCCTTTGCAAACATCAAAATGTGGCCAAAAAAACACTTTTTCCTCTCATTTCGGTGACAGAAAGTTCTGGAATCTGAGAGGAGCCACGAATTTTCCTTCCACCCAGTGTTCCCCCAAGTCTCCCGATAAAAATGGTACCTCACTGGTGTGGGTAGGCCTGGTACCCGCGACAGGAATAGATCACACAACGGTCAATGTTGGTCCTTACATGAGGCAGCTGTTGACCCTGGGGTGATCCATTCCTGACGCAGGCACTAGGTGTAGGCACTCAAGTGGGATAGTGTTTTTATCAGGGCAGAGTAGGAATCACTGGGTGGTAGGAATTTTGTGGATCCCAGCATATTCCTGTAGTTTGTGTGACAGAAATGCGAGAAAAATAGAGTTTTTATTCAACATTTCAGCTTTGCAGGGTATTCTGGGTAAGAAAACTTTGGGGAATCCACACAAGTCACACCTCTGTGGACTCCCCCGAATGTCTAGTTTCCAGAAATATTTGGGTTTAGTGTGTTTCTGTATATGGCTGCCGAACCCAGGACCAAAAACACAGGTGCCTGCCTTACAAAACCAGTTTGTTTTGCGATAGATAATTTTGATGTCTCCACAATACAATTTGGGTGGTGGAATTTGGGGCTGAACTAAATTGGGGAGCTCCCAAGAGAGCACTCTCTCTCTCTCTCTGCTTGCCGCCGCATTCACCTGCTCTCTGGGTTGGGCTAACCCACTATTACCCAGTTGCACAGACTGCTTGCGAAGGGACAGCAGGACTGTCCTCATCACCTCCCTCATAATGTACTTAAAGAGGAGTTATCGAATGGGACTTCTCCGACTGAAAAATCACTCCCAGAGTCTGCGCCATTGTCCTATCCCTCAGATGCTGTCTCAGTATCTGAGGTCTCAGTCTCTGATCCTATGTCAGAGCTGTCTTCTATAACCAGAGTGAAGGCAGCAGTCATCCATCAAGATGCCATCTCTGCTATTGGCTAAACTGTTGCTCTAAAACACTAGCCTACGTAGACAGTCACAAAATCGATGGTGTGTGTGAGATACGTGCAACAGTAGAGGCCACCTTACCTGCGCTTCTTCCCTCAGTCAGCATGTTCTTTTAAGACACTCAAAAAACACCTTGTCACATACCATTCATCACAGTCTTTAGCATCTCCTGCGCCCAGTCCAACAATCATTATAGGTGCTCCCACTCCCTCCTCCTCGGATTCCCTCATTACCACCCAGCAAAAGTGCCCTTCATCTCTCCATAGCCGCCCTCCACCCGCACATACATTTCATTTGTATTATAGCGCAGGTAATGGCTGACTTTACTAATGTACTCAGCTATTTACATAAAATACAGATTTGCTCTTTGCAGTAGGCATATAAACCTTCTGCGCTTCTTTATGGCACTAAAACTGCCACTAGACAAGTCTGACCCTTTTGTAGCAGAAACATAATCGCAATACTTACTTGACTTTTTTATTGCTGCCTAAAAGCTACAGTTGAAAAGCGTCAGTTGAAGTATGTGCATTGCTTTGAAGATACAAGCTGCAACTGCAAGACAACTGGTGGCAAATATATATATATATATATATATATATATATATATATATATATATATATATATATATATACATCACTTTCAGAAGGCCTCGTAAGAAAGGGGAGACTATCCCCTTTCTTACGAGGCCTTCCTGAAACTGTTTCCTGGCCCCCGATCGGAGCTGTGCTGCGATTGGGGGCCAGGAAACACTTTCAGGAAGGCCTCGTAAGAAAGGGGAGACTCTCCCCTTTCTTACAAGGCCTTCCCGAACATGGGAAAGGCCGTTTGTGGCCGTTTTCCCCATCGGAGCAGGAAGCGGCCTTGAAATCCACATAGTAACGTCAGCGCGCCGCGGGCGGGTGAGGGGCAGGGGGAGACACGGAAGAGCTTCCGTGTCTCCCAGGGATAAAAAAAAAAAAAAATCCTTGGGTGCGATGCACCCGAGGATTTATTAACCCCCTCCCTGGTGTCGGCCACTAGTCGTGACCCGTACCAGGGAGGTAGTGTGGGCATTGGCCAGTGGCCGACAGCCGCACTTAAGAGGTTAAAACAACCACCCACACACAGCCCAGGCTTTGAAGGACAATCTGGGCAGTACATTCGAGTCTCCCTCCGGATACCTCTTCGAAAACACACTCTACATTTCTTAGCTGGAAAGTCTTTTTTGGGTGTGGGAGGAATGTGCTCAGCAAAGTGGCGATCTTTCAATCTAGCCACATCCTCCACCACTGCTTCTCTAGGAACTCTGGCCTGTTCCACCACAATACGGCTCTCTATCACTGACTCCTGAAATTTCACAAATGTCATCTTTGACTTTGGAGACCTATCCTTAAACACAAAAAAAGCATTAAAAGTTGCTAAGTGGAAGAGGTGAATTGCTAACTTCTTATACCAAACATAAGACTTACGAATAGCAGTATAAGTTTCCAACCTTTGATCAACTCTATCTACACCTCCCATGTGCTTATTATAATCTAAAATACACACAGGTTTGCGCACTTCAGAAACCTGGCCCCAAACAGTCACGGGGGAAGTACTCTCATCATGGATGGTACTTAGCATGTAGACATCCCTCCTGTCTGAAAATCTCAAAGCTAGCAGCTCATCATTCCGCAAGGCACTGCACTGTCCCCTCTCAAGTTTTTTTACAGACAAGCTCCCTTGGATAACCTTTCCGGTTACAATGAATTGTGCCACAAGCAACAGTGTCCACTCTAAACAATTCCTTGAACAACTGGTGACCTTTGTTGAACAGTCGTCTACCAAGTTCCCACACAATTTTCTCAGCAACCCAAAAAGTAGGAGGACAACCAGGGGGGTCAATACTGGAATCCCTACCAGTGTAGACACGGAAATTATACACATATCCTGTACTACTTTCAGACAGCATATACAATTTAATTCCATATTGTGCCCTCTTGCTAGGAATGTACTGCCTAAAAAGCAAACGTCCCTTCAAGAGGACCAAAGACTCGTCCACAGCTAATTCTTTGCCTGGAACATAGATCTCTGAAAAATAATCTACAAAATGATCAAGGACAGGCCTAATCTTAAAAAGACGGTCAGAATCAGGGTGATCTCGTGGCAAGGCTAATGCATTGTCAATAAATTGCAGCATCCTAAGAAGAAGCAAATACCGATTATGACTCATGGTTGCAGGAAACATAGCTGTTGCCATCAAGGGACTAGTAGATCAATAAGAAGCCAGTGACGGCTTCCTTATCAACCCCATCAAAAGAGTCAAACCCAAAAACCTTTCATCTCCTCCAAATTTGTAGGAATCCACTGGGTAGCTCTAGAGTGTGGCCTAAGTCTAGCAGTGCTGTCCCTCAAATACTGCTCCGCATACAAATTAGTCTGCTCAACAATCTCTTCCAAAAACACATCATCCACAAATAACTCAAAGAAATTGACAGGCAAAATGTTCTCTGTATTGACTCTACACCCCGGGAGACCAGTAAAGGCAGGCAACTCTGGCTGCTCCATGTTTGGGGCAATCCAAAGTTCAGGTCTTATAATGGGAAACCTTTCAGCCCCAGGTTGCTGTACTAATCAGTGTCCTCCTCTAAAACAGGCCCTTCATCTGCACTGAGTGTGGCTTCCTCATCAGAAGATTCCTCTCCGACAGAAACTTCACTGCCAGAATCTCTCACTTCCTCCTCTGCCTCAGATGCAGAGTCATAATAATGATCAGACAATGACTCAAAAAGCATCCCAACCACCTGCTGAACAGTCATCCTGCGGCTAGCCATGATCTTTCCTACGAAAATTAACTGGACAAACGCACCACCAACAACCAGCACAGTGTAAGATAAGTAATAAAGTGTAGCTTTATTAGTAAGAGTTATAAACTCAAAACCTATACAGCTCACTTGCCTGAAAAAACTTGAATCACCAGCAACTATTCTGCACAGACACAGCAAACACCAATGATATCCCACTAAAAAGAAAGAAAGAAAAACAAATTAGAAATAAGACAACACAAATATCATTGTGCACAAATGTAAGGACAATGTCACACAAACCTGCATTTAGTACACCACCTACAAACATGTCATTCATGCATGGCAACAATACTCCTTTGGAGTAAATTGTTTTTACTTACCTAAAACATGCAACTATGCAAACAGCAGGTCAACCACCGACAAAACCGCAAGGAGCCACAGCAAAGAAAGCAAAAGCTTTGAACTAGAACAGAAAGGAGGAGAATCCTAAGTGGATTCTGCCAGAGGGGCAGATGGGCCTACTAGAAAATAGGCCTATCTGCCCCAAGGAGGGAGGAAAATACCTTAGGTATTGTGTCCCCATGGGGAGTGACCCTTGCCAAGGGGCCACCCCCCAAAAAAAACACACACACTATCCCTGGTGCCTAAGTGGCTTCTGCCCCCTTGGGGACAATTGGCCTAAAAAAAAACATAGGCCCATCTGCCCCCAAGGGGGGCAGAAATGGCCTTGGTACATGTGCCCCCAAAAGGGGGCGACCCTGCCCAAGGGGCCACCCCCTATCCACTAACACACACTATCCCTGGTGTCTAAGTGGCTTCTGCCCCCCTTGGGGGCAGAGATGGCCAACAGTTCAATGCCCCCCTTGGAGGGGGTGTCCCTTGCCCAAGGGGACACCCCCCCCCCACATAAATAAACATATTTAAAAAATCCCTGGCGTTCTAGTGTTTTCTGCCCCCCTTGGGGGCAGATGGGCCTAAAAAAAATTGGCTGATCTGTCCCCAAGAGGGGCAGAAATGGCCTTGGTACATATGCCCCCAAAGGGGGGTGACCCTTGCCCAAGGGGCCGCCCCCCTCCACTAACACACACACACTAAACCTGATGTCTAAGTGGCTTCTACCCCCCTTGCGGGCAGATGGGCCAAAAAAAATAGGCCCATCTGCCCCCAAGAGGGGCAGACATGGCCAACAGTTCAATGCCACCCTTGGGGGCCACCCCTTGCCCAGGGGAACGCCCCCCCACAAAAATAAACATATAAGGAAATCCCTGGCATTCTAGTGGTTGCTACCCCCTTGGGGGCAGATCAGCCTAAAAATATTAGGCCAATCTGCCCCCAAGGGGGACAGAAATGGCCACACAAACATGCCCCCAAAAATGGGAGCGACCCTTGCCCAAGGGGCCGCTCCCCAACACAAAACATTGCCACAATAAATAAAAAAATAAAATCCCTGGCGTCTAGTGGGCATTCCTGCTGCCCGATCGCAGTTCCTCTTTGTTTACAACCCCCGACCAACCGGAGGAGAAACTCACCTGTTCTCCCTTGATCGCACTGGAAGCAAATGGCTTCCAGTGCAACTGGCACTGTGTAATGATGTCAGCGAGCGATCGCGCGCTGACGTCATTACCGGGGGTGAGGGCAGGAGGGGGTGGAAGGGGAAGGGCTGCGGCATAGAAGCGGCTAAAAGGAGTATACTATCAGCAGATTTTGAAAACATTCTGCGTAAACACAACAGTGGGAAGTAAAACACCCCCAAAAATATTTTTAGGCATAAATAACTGTAAATAACTATTTACTTTACCCCGTCCCTAACAAAAAGAATAAGGCCCTGATTTGCGTCAAAAAGGTTGGCACTGACTAGCGCCGTTTTTTAATGTCACTCAGGCGTCAAATTTATACTTTGATGCTGGGTGGCACTAAAAAATGTTTAGAGTTTTTTTTTCCCAAGTTAACCATTGCGCCTTGTCGTAAGGCAAAATGACGTTAACAGAGGAAAAATGACTCTAATCCAGTTTACGACATGGAAAACGGAAATGCACAATTATTGTCTGCAAAAGCGTCAAAAACAGACACTAACGGAGCAACAGTGCAAATGATCCCCAAAATGGATCCCAAAAGCCAGGAGAGACCCCAGGAAGACCCCATTCAACCAGGAACCAGCCAGCAGGACACCGACAAGACCCAGGGGAGAGAGAAGAAAAAGAGGAAGTGTTGTTTCAGGGCAGAGGAGCATGAAATGCTGATGAGAAAGGTGACGGGGCATCAAAATCAATTCTCCATCGCCTCTAAATTGCCAATTGGAAGGAGAGAGGCAATATGGGAGCAGATTGTGGATAAGATCAATAGTGTGGCAGAGGTAAGGAGAGTTGTGACTGAGTGCAAGAAACACTGGCATGACTGCAAGAGAAGGACCAAGGAAAAAATGGCACGGAACAGGAAGGCAGCAATGCAAACAGGAGGTGGGAGTCCAGCACCGCAAGAGGACATGGATGAGATGGAGGAGATGGTTGCAGCGGTCATCCCTTAAGAAATCGTCACAGGGATACAAGGACATGACAGTGCAGAATACCAGGAAACACCAAAGATGCAGGCTAAGTTACATGGGGGAAAATATATGCATAAATGTCAAGTGCAAGAACGTGGGGGGACACAGGACTCACACAATGTATGTTAAAGGAGTGCAGAGGGATACAATGCACATTAAGCAAGTTGCACCATGCCAATGTAAGCTTACCCATTTACCTTCACCTTGGGAGTGCCATGCACCATTGAAACATACACAACCTGGACATGTTAAGAACATCAGGTCTAAATACCCACATGTAAAATGCAGCACATGGGATGGATAGCATGTATAATCACTGTGCCTCTGGTTGTGACATCACAATATCTCTTGCATGTAGTCACATCAATACCACTAACATGACCAAGACCCCAAAGACCAGGTAGTCAGTCAACACAATTCCTGGGGTAAGTACATAGTGGTGTCCCTTGCTGTAGCATTTTGCAACTGCCTTGCCTCATTACCCAAACGCAAGTGTGTTTCATCTCGCAGCACACTAGTCATTGCAACTGTCCCAACAGTACCCATGTGGTACTGAAAATTCTGGACCCGTGTTATAAACGTCGTCGTATCACAACGATTTTGGTATCAGCAGACCGGGAATGATTAGAATAGTATGCACAAGCATTGTATTCATATTCGGGTAACAAAATCACCCGAATATCAGAGTTTTTGTCCTGAACCCTCGTGTTCCATTTAAACGACAGCCATTTTGTGATTGCCCTCACATAGACCAATGTCTAATGCTGAAAACGAGTCTGAAGGACACGTACACCTTTGCTGACTCCTCTGTGACCTGGGCAAGCTGACTCCACTGCCTGAAGCCAAACCTGTTCGGCCAGTTTCTTTCCCAGTGGCCAAATGAGATTAGTATTAAGGCACAACACATCATAAACCTTTCATCACACACAAACCATGCCTAATCTTACACACTTCTGTCCCTGTTTCTTTCTTTATGACTTGCTTTACAAGGAGGAGGTGCCCGTTTATATTGGGGGTCCGTCGATATCTGATGAAAGTACTAAGCCTTGCCGGGTAATTGATTGAGGGCTGGACAAACTGGAATATGGGCTTGTCATCATAAACCTGCCATTTCTTTGTAGTGAAAATATGTGAATGGTCAACTGTAATCCTGTTAAAACCCCAAAGGCTACTCACATGTTGTCTCTCTAGCTTTTCTCATTTGTTTAGAAATGTGACTGGTACAGCCCCTTGCATGCCTAGGGCATAATAAATGATATAAAAGGTCTGAGCTAAGACCATTTCGGGAGACTGCCTCTTTCAGTTGCTATAGGTCAGCTTCTGGGAGACGTAGTCTCACTCATTTGAGTTTAATAAAGATGTCTTTTCCTATTTCAGCTTCTTTGCCAAGTTCTTTGTTATATTACCCTGAGAATGAAAATCTCTAGTACTACAAATGGTGCAGCCAACGCGGGGCTCATCAGAGAAGTGACGTTCTGTGGGAGTGATCTTGTCAGGAGACTGAAATCTACTGAGGAGGACAGAACAGGATTCTACCAAGAAGGTACTCTGTGCGCAGGGATTCTGGAGATTCTTTGATTATGCAGCCCAGTATATTTCTGATCTTCCTGATTTTGATCCGCCACATGATGTCACCCCTGACTGAGAACCTTTTTGGCGTAAGTAAAAAAAAAAAAAAAGACTGTTAGGTCATTTAGAACTTGGCAATTAGAATTTGGACAACTATTTGTTTGGTATAGCTTTGATAGGTTTGTATAGGTTTGTATACGCAAATTGCAATTTGTGTAGGCAGGTAATGAAGAGACTTTTTCTCCATCTGCTTTAGTTGAAGTGGGTCGCTCCCAGTCCTTAGTTCTTTGGTCCTTTGGTTCTTAGTTTTTGGTTCTTGGTTCTTAGTATTGGTCCTTAGTTTTATTTGAAGATTGCAATTTTCAAAAACCGAGGGTCTCGTACATTTGCGAGTGTATCGATAGAGATAGCCCCTTGAAGTTTGAAGCTCGGTTAGTGAGCGAAGATGCCTAATCGTAGCAAATTTGGTACTTGGTTTGGTTTTTGGTGGCAACAGGGATTCCCGATTGGAGGATTCATGTCTGATACCTCCGATTGGAACTCCAACTTATGAGTTCTATTTTAAACACGGCGTGGGCCCCATCACGTTTAATAAAGTATGGGTCTGCTATTCTTGGAAATAAATGTCTGTGAGGCTGTTTTTGCAGTTTTTTGGAACACTATTGAGAAAAGTTTTCTTTTTTCTTGTAAATATGACTTACAACTAGGATCTGCAAACGGTTCTGTAAGTAAATTGCGACGGCGCTATTTATGAAAAATGGCTAAAGCGCGCTGTATTGTGTGTCCTGAGTGTTTTCTGTTTATATCTGAAATGAGCTCAATGTGTGTTTGTGGGTCTTCTTGATGTTTTCAGTTTGTTAAGTAAAATGTTGGTTAATTAATATTAAGTAGAAACTTAGAAAAAAATCCAGAAATGAACCTTGTGATGTGCTAACATAGCTATATGTTGCTCTTTAATTTATAGAATGAGCAATTGTGCACATATACAAAACTGCCGTTAAATGCTTAATAAATTAGAAAACACATTCAATAGATATAAATAGGGCCCCAAAAAAACGAAATTATCTATTTTTGCAAAAAAAAATAAAAAAAAATGTACAGCATTTTTCTTAGATGCATTGTATTAGATGTTCACAGGCAAACTTTTCAGCTGCAGTATATTTGATAGGAATGTTCAATTCAGCCAGCACTTTCCCAGTTAAACATGGGTGGAATTTTGCATAACCTTCCTTTTAAATGAAAGTGGCGCAAAAATGTGACGCATTTCAAGTTAGGCTTATGCACTTAGGCTTGTGAGTTAATGTATCCCAAATAATAGGCAAGGGATGCAGCTTGCTTTTATATGTGGAATTATCACAAAAAAAAGAATAATTGGGTTTTTTTTTTTAAAAGAAAATTATTAATTATGGAAAAATTATTTTAAAAATAAGTGCCTTTCAAAATCGTTTTTTAATATTTATAAAGCTTAATACCTATACTATGACCTCCTAGCATTAAAATTTAATTTAAGTTATGTTGCACCGCTAAAATGACATTTGTATGTGCAATTTTCCCTTGGCGCAGGAGCAAACAAGCTCATTTCTATAAAGTATAAGTTAATATTTTCAATGGCTGACTCATGGATTGTGTAATAGACATTCTGGTAATGCATATTATGCAAGAAAATTGTAGGATATTGATTTTTAATGCCTAAAATATCAAAGTCGATTTTGGGCAAAAGCACTGTTTAAACTGCATTTTCTTTCATTCAGAGTACTTTTTAAAGTGTCTCAGGCTTCAGTAAATGCATACATTTAGGTTTGATATATTTGCAGGTTGTGCCTTCTTATGATTCAATGAGTCAATGTGCCAGTACAAAGGCTTGTTTTAATATCAAGGTTGAAGGTTCTAACTTCAGCTGGGCCTACTGAGACGTTCATTCATTCGAGGTTGATGAAATATGTACCATTGCATGGGATTGCAACAAGCATTTATTCTAACAACTGGTATGTGTGTTATTAAGGTTTGTGAATTATTCACAGTAAATGTAGTTTAATAATCTGGAAATAGAGATAATTTTTTTAGCGCCTAAAAAGGAAAAATTATTTTTTTAAATAGAGTGAATTATTGCAGGTTAGAAGGAAAATAGGAAGGCCTACTGTCTTTGACAGATTCAGAGTGGCAGAAGCTAGGAGAGATACAGAGGCTGGCTCAAGTCACGCTGCTGAGATGCTATCTTTAGTTTTCCCATAAACAATGGAGGAGGCTGTCATGTTGACACTTGTGACCTTTTAAATTAGGGCCTTGTCTCTGTGAAATGCAGAATGACCCTACGGGCCTCTAAAAGTGGGATTTCTGGTTTCTCCAGAAGAACATCAATACAATTAAAGAACTTAATTCCAAAGGGAAAATATAAAAAAAAGGTGTTTCTTCGAAAGTCCCAACATCATGTTAAATGCTCTGCAGAACTGATACATTTGTGTCTCCGCTCTAAAAAAATAAAATGATGCCTGCTAGTTGCTTTTATTTGACAGAAAACGAAGTGTTGCATTAAGTCTTAGACAGAAAATAAAATGCAGCCCTTTTCTAAAATTTTGAAGGCTACATGCCTTAATGAGAACGATTTGCCAATTAAGACTTATTTTTCACAGTGGAAATTGTAGGTGCCAAATTAATATGGAGTGTCAGTGTAACAATTTTTACTTTTAGAAAGGTAAAACTAAGGTGGCTTGATGTTGCGAAGTAACTGACAAGAGGGTAACAGTTAAGTAATGGAAATTTATTTTCGTGTATTTGGTCCTATCATGAATTGTTCTTGCTGGTGCTGTATGTTAGAAGAGAAACAGTAAAGTTATATTTGACAGCAGATTTCCATTGCCTGGTGATCTACTGTCAAAAGGAGGGTAAGGATTTTAAACCTGACAAATTAAACAGGCCCAAATATTGGGTTTGGGCTGCAGGTTTACAGTGCATAAAGTACATGACATGGTGTTGTGTGTCACCGCTTATTCACACATGCTATTGTTTTGTCTATGCTTTTTGTGCTTGATACACAGCAAGTATATCTGATGGCTTGACGTTTTGTGCGTTTTTATTATTTTTTATTAGTTTTTTGCATGTTTGTTGCTGCTTTTGATACTATTACAAGCTCCCCTGTGTTGTGAGGGGATGGTCATGACGATGCCCATCGCTACGCAACAGTTGGTTGAACTTGTTCTGGTTACTAAATTCCACAGATAATGATATTTCATGCTGTGAACATAAGAGACAACACTTCACCAGTGCATGTCTATTTGGCTATAATGGTATTGAAGGAAAATAAAAAGAGATATACAGGATCAAAGTGTGTCACCTGCAGTTAGTCATGTTACTGCCCCTTCCCTTAAAGGAACAGGCAGCCCTACATTTATGTAGCCTTGATTGGACCTAAGGATGAAATTATAGATCTGTGACTCAAGGTGGCCTAATTTCTATATTACATTAGTTAATGATGTATTTGTTCCATTCTCTATTAAAAGAAGTGCAGCTTAGGGTACCATGAGCCAAGCTATTCCATTGGTGCATATGCTACAGAAATAGCTAACGGAGGTGTCTGAAACGCACCCAGGTAAGGATGAAAAAACAGATGCGCAGGAGTTGGCGGAGAGATTAGTCTTTCGCTTATGTGTTATTACAAGGCTGCAAACAGATATTGTGTCATCCAAACATTACATCTGTGCCACAATTCTAGACCCACAGTACAAATAATTACTGCCCACTTTAATTCCGTTTTCTGATGGGGATGTTTCACCCTACAAGACATGGATTGCTGAGCAAACGAGATGTCTGGGAAAAGAACAGCTGGAAATTAGAGGTCCACTCATGGGCAGGATTTCTGGGGTACAGCCTACAAATTCCATAGAGCCTGCGGACAGTGCTGTTGGCTCACAGCAGCCAAAATGAACACCAGCAACTACAACAGGAACAGGAGCAGCAGACCCAAAATCTGCATTTGATTGTTTTCTAAAGGCAGGGCTTAAATCCATTACAGAGGAGAAGGCAAAAGAGCTCTAGCAAGGTGGAGCACCAATGACTATTGATAAGATGGTCCAGGCCTACCTGTATAATTCAATGGAGGTCTATGTGAATCAAAACCCATTGGTGTATTGGTATGGGAAGAGGCGTCAATGGCCAGCGGGCTGGCAATAAAGTATCTGGCTTGCCCTTTAACCAGTGCTTCTTCTGAGCATGTTCAGTGCAGCTGGTGTGGTCATCACAGTGAGAAGGATCAGTCTCTCACCCCAACACATCGAGAGATTGACCATGATCAAAATTAATCAACACTTTATACCACCAAATTACAGCATACCTGAAGTACAACAGGAGGTAGATAAGGGTGATGATTGGTCGGACGCAGTTCATGGTAGTATGTTAGCTGATTAATTTCTGGGTGAACCACCTGAATTTGAGGATGAACTCCTGACTAGACCTGGAACACAATAGAACTTTCTACTTTCTACTATTGATAAACTGCTTTGGGAAAAAAAAAAGCTAGCTTGGGAAATCTTATTATTTTATATTTTTTGTTTCTGTCTAAATGACTAATGAACCATAACTGTTTCAGGCACATGTATGGGCAAATTGGAGTTGGTCCAGTGAACATTGAAGAAGCCCCAATCCAAAATCACTTCAAGAACATTTGAGAGACAATGCCTACCTCTATTCTTTTTGTCCAGGACTGCCCCAGATATTTGATTTACAACTTACTGGCCAATGTGTGTTTCATTTCCTGACTCTAAGAGAATCAGCAAGGTGTCACGATGCTTCATTGGCACAGGTAAGTAATGGTATATGCCTCAACGACTGATATAAGGAATACTTTTTTCAATGTTGAGAATTGATCTGATTCATGCGACTCATGTCTAGTGGTGGCAGATAGTAAGAGTGGGTGTTTATATTATTTAAATATATTACGGTGGTTTGTGTTTGTGTCGTGATTAATTTACAATGTTTGTGACATAAAAATAATAATGGGTGATAATTTTTTCCTGAAGATGATTTTTTTTCCCTTCCCCTTTGACACTTAGTGAAATTTGCATCCCAGCGTTTTCAAACTGCTTTGATTTCTAGTGCTTTGCTTTCTGGTTCACATTTGTCAAAGAAGACCCAACCAGTCCATCTAGTTAACAAACACAATTCTAGTCCAGACAAAAAAAAAACTACTCAATGGTTCTCTTGTTGTTATTGTTAAACAGTTACAGGTCGCTCTATCTCAAATGGGTTGGGAGACTGTGACTCTTGGGAGCAGTTGGTATGGAGTTGGACATAATAACCTTTAATTGGAGTCTGGAGGACTATTGGAGGAATCAGAGTGTGGTTTGACAACTTAAACACCTGCCAGGCGAAGGAAGTTATCAACTTCATGGAAATCAACATGGATGATGTGAGAATGAGTTTAGAAGGCCTACTCCAATCTGTAGAATGGTGGTGAGAGGTGCATAATTTTCTTGACTTGGGAAATGCAATATAGCTGTGTGTGTGTACTGACTGATTCAAACTTGAAACTATGTATTTGGGTGTGGGACCCGTTGTAGGAAACTGGAGGAGACAGACGAGCGTGATGATAATGGCACATTATGCAGTACTCTAGACTAAATGTTATGATGAGAATGACAGGTGCAAGTTTGTTCATCCTGAGACGTTCTGACACTTGTCTGTGATTGTTGTTGAATGATCGCAAAAAGTCTCTGCTCTTGCTCACCCACCTCTGAGTCTACTTGGTACACTACTCCTCATGAAGCTTACTTTCCATTCCATTCTTCTTGAGTCTAAAATATCATGATCATCATTTCTGTTTTACAACCTGCAAGTCTTCTCTTCTTCTGCACCATAACACTCATGCTTAGCTTATCGGACCGCTTCAGGCAGCCACCCAAGAAGATTGACAGGGCAATCCAAGAAGATTGCAGATACACCCCCCAATTTAGCAATATAGACTAAATAATTTTTCTTTCAATATAATTTTTTTGTAGAACTGTGTGTGTTACCTTCACCCCAAGATTAAGTATATCTACTATTTTTTAAATGTAGGTGACTGCACTTTTTAAGATGTATACTACTTAGGTCTTACTGAGGCTGACAGTATGTAAAGTTATCTGTGTCATACATATTCATGTTTTTCTGTTCCTCCCACAACAGGCTGCTGATCATTTCCCAGATGAATATTGTGTTTGTGTAGGGTTTGTCTTTTTGTCACACCTTTCCCAAAATCCCTTTCCCATCCATTCATCAAATCCCTAACCCTCTTCCCCCTGGTTGTGGAATCTATTGAAATGTTACTTAATCATTCACATCACTGATTAATCACAAGCTTGCTGTGGCGGATGTGGTAGAAGGAACCTCAACTCAGTGTGCAGGATCTTTAAGTTCACCTAGGTGGAGTAGGACCATGCTTCCGATGCCTACTACACCACCATGGTACCTTGAGAAACCATGCAGCCCTTGCTTCATCTATTCAGGTAAGAGAATTATGGAGCATTGTTGTACTTTTAACTTAGGCAATATAATTGGCAATGGCAAATCTCTCCACCCCACTCCTATGGGTCAAATTTGCAGAATGCCCTGCAGAGACTAGAATAGTATTAGGAAAAGGTTATCTAACCACATAAATAATTGTTATACACTATCAGCAGATTTGTGAAACATGCTATGTTAACCCCTTCGCTGCCAGGCCTTTTCCCCTCCAGGGCTAAGCCTTTTTTTTGGGCTATTTGGGGCAGATCGCGCTTAGGCCCTCATAACTTTTGTTCACATAAGCTACCCATGTCAAATTTGTATCCTTTTTTCCAATATCCTAGGGATTCTAGAGGTAGCCAGACTTTGTGGGTTCCCCTGAAGGAGACCAAGAAATTAGCCAAAATACAGTCAACATTTTATTTGTTTCACAAAAATGGGAAAAAGGGCTGCAGGAGGCGGCTTGTGGTTTTTTCCCTGAAAATGGTATCAACAAAGGGTTTGCTGTGACAAGATCACCATCTTCCCAGCTTTCAGGAACAGGCAGACTTGAATTAGAAAACCCAATTTTTCAATACAATTTTGACATTTTACTGGGACATACCCCATTTTTACTATTTTTTGTGCTTTCAGCATCCTTCCAGTTAGTGACCAAAATGGGTAAGAAACCAATGCTGGATACCAGAAAGCTAAACATTACAGAAAAAGAGACAAAAGTCTGAATTCAGCAAGGGGTTATTTGTGGAGATTCTACAAGGGTTTCCTACAGAAAATAACAGCTGAAATAAACAAATATTGAAATTGAGGTGAAATAAAAAGCAATTTTTCTCCACGTTTTACTCTGTAACTTTTTCCTGCGATGTCAGATTTTTGAAAGCAATATACTGTTACATCAACTGGACTCTTCTGGTTGCGGGGATATATAGGGCTTGTAGGTTCATCAAGAACCCTAGCTACCCAGAGTCAATGAATGAGCTGCACTTTGCAATGGGTTTTTATTTTATACCGGGTATACAGCAATTCATTTGCTGAAATATAAAAATTGAAAAATAGGTATCAAGAAAACCTTTATATTTCCAAAATGGCCACAAGATAAGGTGTTGAGAAGCAGTAGTTATCTGCACATCTCTGAATTCAGGTGTGCCCATACTAGCATGTGAATTACAGGGCATTCCTCAAATAGATGTCTTTTTTACACACAAAAAATGTAGAGCAAGACAAGGGGCAATAACACTTGTCTTGCTATTCTGTGTTCCCCCATGTCTACCAATAAAAATGGTACCTCAATTGCGTCAATAGGCCTAGCACCCGCAACAGGAAATGCCCCAAAACACAATGTGAACACATCACATTTTCACAAATAAAACAGAGCTGTTGTTTGCAAAGTGCCGAGCTGTCGATTTTGGCCTCTAGCTCAGCCGGCACCCAGGGAAACCTAGCAAACCTGCACAGTTTTGAAAACTAGACACCTAGGGGAATCCAAGATGGGGTGACTTGTGGGGCTCTGACCAGGTTCTGTTACCCAGAATCCTTTGAAAACCTCAAAATGTGGCCAAAAAAAACACTTTTTCCTCTCATTTTTTTGACAGAAAGTTCTGGAATCTGAGAGGAGCCACAAATTCCCTTCCACCCTGCGTTTCCCCAAGTCTCCCGATAAAAATGGTACCTCACTTGTGGGGGTAGGTCTAGCGCCCGCGAAAGGAAATGCCCCAAAACACAACGTGGACACATCAAATTTTTCCACAGAAAACAGAGGTGTTTTTTACAAACTGCCTACCTGTGGATTTTGGCCTCTAGCTCAGCCGGCATCTGGGGAAACCTAGCAAACCAGTGCATTTCTGAAAACTAGACACCTAGGGGAATCCAAGATGGGGTGACTTGTGGGTCTCTGACCAGGTTCTGTTACCCAGTATCCTTTGTAAACCTCAAAATTTGGCCAAAAAACTATTTTTCCTCTCATTTCGGTGACAGAAAGGTCTGGAATCTGAGAGGAGCCACAAATTTCCTTCCACCCAGCGTCCCCCAAGTCTCCCGATAAAAATGGTACCTCACTTGTGTGGGTGGGCCAGGTGCCTGCAACAGAAAAAGGCCAAAAACTGGTAGAGATTCAGGAGATAGCACAGCGAGTTGATAAGCACATATTTTTCTTTTATACATCTTTTAGGCTGACTCTGCTTTGGGGTTCCATGCAAGTGAGATATCATTTTACTTTGGGGACTGAGGGGAACGCTGGGTGGTAGGAAATTTGTGCCGCAGCGGTGATCCTACAAAGAAAAGTGAGGAAAATTTGATTTTTATGCAAATTTTGAGGTTTGCTGAGGAGTCTGGGTAAGAAAATGTTGGGAGATCCAGGCAAGCTACACCTCCTTGGACTCCTTGGGGTGTCTATTTTTAAAACATGTCTGGGTTTGGTAGGTTTCCCTAGATAAAGGCCGCACCCGGGACCAAAACCATAGGTGCCCCCCCAAACACAGGTAGTTTTGCAATAGATCATTTTGGTGTGTCCACATACTCCAAACACTAAAATTGTGAAAAGAAATGCACTTAGGTTATGTTGAAAATACCCCTCACCCACCAACTAAGTTGGTGGCATGCTTCATCATCAGGGTCCCACCCGTGGCACCTAGCGTGTCACAGGTGTGCTGCGACACCTGATTACAGCGGAGCAGGTTTTGTCATTTTTACCACACATACTGGTTGGATTTGGCACAAGGGTGAGTGATGGTTCAGTGGATCAAATTTTATTAACAAGAGATTTCACAAAAATGAAATGCACTGTTAATAACTGAAAGGCCAAAAAACGGAACCAATGACTCACAGCTCGTGAGCTGTAAAGCCACGGCAAGGCACCAACCGCTTTACGGTCCATTCACACACCTTTCATACATGACATGCACAAGACCATTCACGCCGCCAGCCACGGGCCCAGCACATTACAACACTTGCATCGACAGACAGCGCCACTCAAGGGCCCATCACTTACATACGCCCACATGCCTGATACAGCAATCACACCAGCTGATGGGAGTGTGTGGACTGGTGTTTGGCTGGCAGTGTGTTGCAGTAGCACTTTTTTAAACAAAGAAACCACTAACTAATTAGAAATAATTACAAAACTACAAACACAAAAGCTCTCACTAAGTACATGATAGAAATGCCAACCATGAAACTGAACACATGAAAATACAAAACAGGCAGTTTACACTCATGGTTGTTCCCAGTAATTCTTCTGGGTGTGGTAATTCTTAACCCCTTAGCTGCTGGGCCGTTTCCCCCCCGTGCTGAGCCCTTTTTTGGCTATTTGGGGTAGTTCGGGCTTAGGCCTTCATAACTTTTTGTCCACATAAGCTATCCACGCCAAATTAGCGTCCTTTTTTTCCAACATCCTAGGGATTCTAATGGTACCCAAAGTTTGTGGTTTCCCCTGGAGGAGACCAAGAAATTAGCCAAAATACAGTGAAATTTTTGTTTTTTCCAAAAAAATTGGGAAAAAAGGGCTGCCGAAGAAGGCTTGTGTTTTTTTCCCTGAAAATGACATCAACAAAGGGTTTCTGGTGCTAAAATCACCATCTTCCCACCTTTCTGGAACGGGCATACTTGAATCAGAAAAACACATTTTTCAACACAAATTTGGCATTTTACTGGGACATACCCCATTTTTACAATTTGTGGTGCTTTCAGCCTCCTTCCAGTTAGTGACAGGAATGGGTGTGAAACCAATGCTGGAACCCAGAAAGATAAACATTTCTAAAAACTAGACAAAATTCTGAATTCAGCAAGGAGTCATTTGTGTAGATCCTACAAGGTTTTCCGACAGAAAATAACAGCTGAAATAAACAAAATTTTGAAATTGAGCTGAAAACAACAGCCATTTTCCTTTATGTTTTACTCTGTAACTTTTTCCTGCGATGTCAGATTTGTGAAAGCAATATACCGTTATTTCTGCTGGACTCTTCTGGTTGCGGGGAGATAAAGGGCATGTAGGTGCATCAAGAAGCCTAGGTTCCCAGAGCCAATAAATGAGCTGCACCCTGCAGTTGGTTTTCTGTCTATGCTGGGTACACAGCAATTCATTTGCTAAAATATGAAGAGTGAAAAATAGGTATCAAGAACTCTTTTGCATTTCCAAAATAGGCTTAAGGAAAGGTTTTGAGTAGCAGTGGTTATTTGCACATCTATGAATTCCGGGATGCCCATACTAGCATGTGAATTGCAGGGCATTTCTCAAATAGACGTCTTTTTTACACACTCTCTTATACTTGGAAGGAAAAAATGTAGAGAAAGATAAAGGGCAATAATACTTGTTTTGCTATCCTATGTTCCCCCAAGTCTCCCGATAAACATGATACCTCACTTGTGTGGGTAGGCCTAGCGCCCGCGACAGGAAACGCCCCAAAACACAACGTGGACACATCCCATTTTTTGACAGAAAACAGAGCTGTTTTTTGCAAAGTGCCTACCTGTAGATTTTGACCTCTAGCTCAGCCGGCACCTAGGGAAACCCACCAAACCTGTGCATTTTTTAAAACTAGTGACCTAGGGGAATCCAAGATGGGGTGACTTGTGGGGCTCTGACCAGGTTCTGTTACCCAGAATCCTTTGCAAACCTCAAAATGTGGCTAAAAAAACACGTTTTCCTCACATTTCGGTGACAGAAAGTTCTGGAATCTGAGAGGAGCCACAAATTTCCTTCCACCCAGCGTTCCCCCAAGTCTCCCAATACAAATGATACCTCACTTGTGTGGGTAGGCCTAGCGCCCGCGACAGGAAATGCCCCAAAACACAACGTAGACACATCCCATTTTTTGACAGAAAACAGAGCTGTTTTTTGCAAAGTGCCTACCTGTAGATTTTGGCCTCTAGCTCAGCCGGCACCTAGGGAAACCTACCAAACCTGTGCATTTTTGAAAACTAGAGACCTAGGGGAATCCAAGATGGGGTGACTTGTGGGGCTCTGACCAGGTTCTGTTACCCAGAATCCTTTGCAAACCTCAAAATGTGGCTAAAGAAACACGTTTTCCTTACATTTCGGTGACAGAAAGTTCTGGAATCTGAGAGGAGCCACAAATTTCCTTCCACCCAGCGTTCCCCCAAGTCTCCCGATAAAAATGATACCTCACTTGTGTGAGTAGGCCTAGCGCCCGCGACAGGAAATGCCCCAAAACACAACGTGGACACATCACATTTTTTCATAGAAAACAGTGCCTACCTGTGGATTTTGGCCTCTAGCTCATCCGGCACCTGGGGAAACCTAGCAAACAAGCGCATTTTTGAAAACTAGAAACCGAGGGGAATCCAAGATGGGGTGACTTGTGGGGCTCTGACCAGGTTCTGTTACCCAGAATCCTTTGCAAACATCAAAATGTGGCCAAAAAAACACTTTTTCCTCTCATTTCGGTGACAGAAAGTTCTGGAATCTGAGAGGAGCCACGAATTTTCCTTCCACCCAGTGTTCCCCCAAGTCTCCCGATAAAAATGGTACCTCACTGGTGTGGGTAGGCCTGGTACCCGCGACAGGAATAGATCACACAACGGTCAATGTTGGTCCTTACATGAGGCAGCTGTTGACCCTGGGGTGATCCATTCCTGACGCAGGCACTAGGTGTAGGCACTCAAGTGGGATAGTGTTTTTATCAGGGCAGGGTAGGAATCACTGGGTGGTAGGAATTTTGTGGATCCCAGCATATTCCTGTAGTTTGTGTGACAGAAATGCGAGAAAAATAGAGTTTTTATTCAACATTTCAGCTTTGCAGGGTATTCTGGGTAAGAAAACTTTGGGGAATCCACACAAGTCACACCTCTGTGGACTCCCCCGAATGTCTAGTTTCCAGAAATATTTGGGTTTAGTGTGTTTCTGTATATGGCTGCCGAACCCAGGACCAAAAACACAGGTGCCTGCCTTTCAAAACCAGTTTGTTTTGCGATAGATAATTTTGATGTCTCCACAATACAATTTGGGTGGTGGAATTTGGGGCTGAACTAAATTGGGGAGCTCCCAAGAGAGCACTCTCTCTCTCTCTCTGCTTGCCGCCGCATTCACCTGCTCTCTGGGTTGGGCTAACCCACTATTACCCAGTTGCACAGACTGCTTGCGAAGGGACAGCAGGACTGTCCTCATCACCTCCCTCATAATGTACTTAAAGAGGAGTTATCGAATGGGACTCCTCCGACTGAAAAATCACTCCCAGAGTCTGCGCCATTGTCCTATCCCTCAGATGCTGTCTCAGTATCTGAGGTCTCAGTCTCTGATCCTATGTCAGAGCTGTCTTCTATAACCAGAGTGAAGGCAGCAGTCATCCATCAAGATGCCATCTCTGCTATTGGCTAAACTGTTGCTCTAAAACACTAGCCTACGTAGACAGTCACAAAATCGATGGTGTGTGTGAGATACGTGCAACAGTAGAGGCCACCTTACCTGCGCTTCTTCCCTCAGTCAGCATGTTCTTTTAAGACACTCAAAAAACACCTTGTCACATACCATTCATCACAGTCTTTAGCATCTCCTGCGCCCAGTCCAACAATCATTATAGGTGCTCCCACTCCCTCCTCCTCGGATTCCCTCATTACCACCCAGCAAAAGTGCCCTTCATCTCTCCATAGCCGCCCTCCACCCGCACATACATTTCATTTGTATTATAGCGCAGGTAATGGCTGACTTTACTAATGTACTCAGCTATTTACATAAAATACAGATTTGCTCTTTGCAGTAGGCATATAAACCTTCTGCGCTTCTTTATGGCACTAAAACTGCCACTAGACAAGTCTGACCCTTTTGTAGCAGAAACATAATCGCAATACTTACTTGACTTTTTTATTGCTGCCTAAAAGCTACAGTTGAAAAGCGTCAGTTGAAGTATGTGCATTGCTTTGAAGATACAAGCTGCAACTGCAAGACAACTGGTGGCAAATATATATATATATATATATATATATATATATATATATATATATATATATATATACATCACTTTCAGAAGGCCTCGTAAGAAAGGGGAGACTATCCCCTTTCTTACGAGGCCTTCCTGAAACTGTTTCCTGGCCCCCGATCGGAGCTGTGCTGCGATTGGGGGCCAGGAAACACTTTCAGGAAGGCCTCGTAAGAAAGGGGAGACTCTCCCCTTTCTTACAAGGCCTTCCCGAACATGGGAAAGGCCGTTTGTGGCCGTTTTCCCCATCGGAGCAGGAAGCGGCCTTGAAATCCACATAGTAACGTCAGCGCGCCGCGGGCGGGTGAGGGGCAGGGGGAGACACGGAAGAGCTTCCGTGTCTCCCAGGGATAAAAAAAATAAAAATTCCTTGGGTGCGATGCACCCGAGGATTTATTAACCCCCTCCCTGGTGTCGGCCACTAGTCGTGACCCGTACCAGGGAGGTAGTGTGGGCATTGGCCAGTGGCCGACAGCCGCACTTAAGAGGTTAAAACAACCACCCACACGCAGCCCAGGCTTTGAAGGACAATCTGGGCAGTACATTCGAGTCTCCCTCCGGATACCTCTTCGAAAACACACTCTACATTTCTTAGCTGGAAAGTCTTTTTTGGGTGTGGGAGGAATGTGCTCAGCAAAGTGGCGATCTTTCAATCTAGCCACATCCTCCACCACTGCTTCTCTAGGAACTCTGGCCTGTTCCACCACAATACGGCTCTCTATCACTGACTCCTGAAATTTCACAAATGTCATCTTTGACTTTGGAGACCTATCCTTAAACACAAAAAAAGCATTAAAAGTTGCTAAGTGGAAGAGGTGAATTGCTAACTTCTTATACCAAACATAAGACTTACGAATAGCAGTATAAGTTTCCAACCTTTGATCAACTCTATCTACACCTCCCATGTGCTTATTATAATCTAAAATACACACAGGTTTGCGCACTTCAGAAACCTGGCCCCAAACAGTCACGGGGGAAGTACTCTCATCATGGATGGTACTTAGCATGTAAACATCCCTCCTGTCTGAAAATCTCAAAGCTAGCAGCTCATCATTCCGCAAGGCACTGCACTGTCCCCTCTCAAGTTTTTTTACAGACAAGCTCCCTTGGATAACCTTTCCGGTTACAATGAATTGTGCCACAAGCAACAGTGTCCACTCTAAACAATTCCTTGAACAACTGGTGACCTTTGTTGAACAGTCGTCTACCAAGTTCCCACACAATTTTCTCAGCAACCCAAAAAGTAGGAGGACAACCAGGGGGGTCAATACTGGAATCCCTACCAGTGTAGACACGGAAATTATACACATATCCTGTACTACTTTCAGACAGCATATACAATTTAATTCCATATTGTGCCCTCTTGCTAGGAATGTACTGCCTAAAAAGCAAACGTCCCTTCAAGAGGACCAAAGACTCGTCCACAGCTAATTCTTTGCCTGGAACATAGATCTCTGAAAACCAATCTACAAAATGATCAAGGACAGGCCTAATCTTAAAAAGACGGTCAGAATCAGGGTGATCTCGTGGCAAGGCTAATGCATTGTCAATAAATTGCAGCATCCTAAGAAGAAGCAAATACCGATTATGACTCATGGTTGCAGGAAATATAGCTGGTGCCATCAAGGGACTAGTAGATCAATAAGAAGCCAGTGACGGCTTCCTTATCAACCCCATCAAAAGAGTCAAACCCAAAAACCTTTCATCTCCTCCAAATTTGTAGGAATCCACTGGGTAGCTCTAGAGTGTGGCCTAAGTCTAGCAGTGCTGTCCCTCAAATACTGCTCCGCATACAAATTAGTCTGCTCAACAATCTCTTCCAAAAACACATCATCCACAAATAACTCAAAGAAATTGACAGGCAAAATGTTCTCTGTATTGACTCTACACCCCGGGAGACCAGTAAAGGCAGGCAACTCTGGCTGCTCCATGTTTGGGGCAATCCAAAGTTCAGGTCTTATAATGGGAAACCTTTCAGCCCCAGGTTGCTGTACTAATCAGTGTCCTCCTCTAAAACAGGCCCTTCATCTGCACTGAGTGTGGCTTCCTCATCAGAAGATTCCTCTCCGACAGAAACTTCACTGCCAGAATCTCTCACTTCCTCCTCTGCCTCAGATGCAGAGTCATAATAATGATCAGACAATGACTCAAAAAGCATCCCAACCACCTGCTGAACGGTCATCCCTCGGCTAGCCATGATCTTTCCTACGAAAATTAACTGGACAAACGCACCACCAACAACCAGCACAGTGTAAGATAAGTAATAAAGTGTAGCTTTATTAGTAAGAGTTATAAACTCAAAACCTATACAGCTCACTTGCCTGAAAAAACTTGAATCACCAGCAACTATTCTGCACAGACACAGCAAACACCAATGATATCCCACTAAAAAGAAAGAAAGAAAAACAAATTAGAAATAAGACAACACAAATATCATTGTGCACAAATGTAAGGACAATGTCACACAAACCTGCATTTAGTACACCACCTACAAACATGTCATTCATGCATGGCAACAATACTCCTTTGGAGTAAATTGTTTTTACTTACCTAAAACATGCAACTATGCAAACAGCAGGTCAACCACCGCCAAAACCGCAAGGAGCCACAGCAAAGAAAGCAAAAGCTTTGAACTAGAACAGAAAGGAGGAGAATCCTAAGTGGATTCTGCCAGAGGGGCAGATGGGCCTACTAGAAAATAGGCCTATCTGCCCCAAGGAGGGAGGAAAATACCTTAGGTATTGTGTCCCCATGGGGAGTGACCCTTGCCAAGGGGCCACCCCCCAAAAAAAACACACACACTATCCCTGGTGCCTAAGTGGCTTCTGCCCCCTTGGGGACAATTGGCCTAAAAAAAACATAGGCCCATCTGCCCCCAAGGGGGGCAGAAATGGCCTTGGTACATGTGCCCCCAAAAGGGGGCGACCCTGCCCAAGGGGCCACCCCCTATCCACTAACACACACTATCCCTGGTGTCTAAGTGGCTTCTGCCCCCCTTGGGGGCAGAGATGGCCAACAGTTCAATGCCCCCCTTGGAGGGGGTGCCCCTTGCCCAAGGGGACACCCCCCCCCACATAAATAAACATATTTAAAAAATCCCTGGCGTTCTAGTGGTTTCTGCCCCCCTTGGGGGCAGATGGGCCTAAAAAAAATAGGCTGATCTGTCCCCAAGAGGGGCAGAAATGGCCTTGGTACATATGCCCCCAAAGGGGGGTGACCCTTGCCCAAGGGGCCGCCCCCCTCCACTAACACACACACACTAAACCTGATGTCTAAGTGGCTTCTACCCCCCTTGTGGGCAGATGGGCCCAAAAAAATAGGCCCATCTGCCCCCAAGAGGGGCAGACATGGCCAACAGTTCAATGCCACCCTTGGGGGCCACCCCTTGCCCAGGGGAACGCCCCCCCACAAAAATAAACATATAAGGAAATCCCTGGCATTCTAGTGGTTGCTACCCCCTTGGGGGCAGATCAGCCTAAAAATATTAGGCCAATCTGCCCCCAAGGGGGACAGAAATGGCCACACAAACATGCCCCCAAAAATGGGAGCGACCCTTGCCCAAGGGGCCGCTCCCCAACACAAAACATTGCCACAATAAATAAAAAAATAAAATCCCTGGCGTCTAGTGGGCATTCCTGCTGCCCGATCGCAGTTCCTCTTTGTTTACAACCCCCGACCAACCGGAGGAGAAACTCACCTGTTCTCCCTTGATCGCACTGGAAGCAAATGGCTTCCAGTGCAACTGGCACTGTGTAATGATGTCAGCGAGCGATCGCGCGCTGACGTCATTACCGGGGGTGAGGGCAGGAGGGGGTGGAAGGGGAAGGGCTGCGGCATAGAAGCGGCTAAAAGGAGTATACTATCAGCAGATTTTGAAAACATTCTGCGTAAACACAACAGTGGGAAGTAAAACACCCCAAAAAATATTTTTAGGCATAAATAACTGTAAATAACTATTTACTTTACCCCGTCCCTAACAAAAAGAATAAGGCCCTGATTTGCGTCAAAAAGGTTGGCACTGACTAGCGCCGTTTTTTAATGTCACTCAGGCGTCAAATTTATACTTTGATGCTGGGTGGCACTAAAAAATGTTTAGAGTTTTTTTTTTCCAAGTTAACCATTGCGCCTTGTCGTAAGGCAAAATGACGTTAACAGAGGAAAAATGACTCTAATCCAGTTTACGACATGGAAAACGGAAATGCACAATTATTGTCTGCAAAAGCGTCAAAAACAGACACTAACGGAGCAACAGTGCAAATGATCCCCAAAATGGATCCCAAAAGCCAGGAGAGACCCCAGGAAGACCCCATTCAACCAGGAACCAGCCAGCAGGACACCGACAAGACCCAGGGGAGAGAGAAGAAAAAGAGGAAGTGTTGTTTCAGGGCAGAGGAGCATGAAATGCTGATGAGAAAGGTGACGGGGCATCAAAATCAATTCTCCATCGCCTCTAAATTGCCAATTGGAAGGAGAGAGGCAATATGGGAGCAGATTGTGGTTAAGATCAATAGTGTGGCAGAGGTAAGGAGAGTTGTGACTGAGTGCAAGAAACACTGGCATGACTGCAAGAGAAGGACCAAGGAAAAAATGGCACGGAACAAGAAGGCAGCAATGCAAACAGGAGGTGGGAGTCCAGCACCGCAAGAGGACATGGATGAGATGGAGGAGATGGTTGCAGCGGTCATCCCTTAAGAAATCGTCACAGGGATACAAGGACATGACAGTGCAGAATACCAGGAAACACCAAAGATGCAGGCTAAGTTACATGGGGGAAAATATATGCATAAATGTCAAGTGCAAGAACGTGGGGGGACACAGGACTCACACAATGTATGTTAAAGGAGTGCAGAGGGATACAATGCACATTAAGCAAGTTGCACCATGCCAATGTAAGCTTACCCATTTACCTTCACCTTGGGAGTGCCATGCACCATTGAAACATACACAACCTGGACATGTTAAGAACATCAGGTCTAAATACCCACATGTAAAATGCAGCACATGGGATGGATAGCATGTATAATCACTGTGCCTCTGGTTGTGACATCACAATATCTCTTGCATGTAGTCACATCAATACCACTAACATGACCAAGACCCCAAAGACCAGGTAGTCAGTCAACACAATTCCTGGGGTAAGTACATAGTGGTGTCCCTTGCTGTAGCATTTTGCAACTGCCTTGCCTCATTACCCAAACGCAAGTGTGTTTCATCTCGCAGCACACTAGTCATTGCAACTGTCCCAACAGTACCCATGTGGTACTGAAAATTCTGGACCCGTGTTATAAACGTCATCGTATCACAACGATTTTGGTATCAGCAGACCGGGAATGATTAGAATAGTATGCACAAGCATTGTATTCATATTCGGGTAACAAAATCACCCGAATATCAGAGTTTTTGTCCTGAACCCTCGTGTTCCATTTAAACGACAGCCATTTTGTGATTGCCCTCACATAGGCCAATGTCTAATGCTGAAAACGAGTCTGAAGGACACGTACACCTTTGCTGACTCCTCTGTGACCTGGGCAAGCTGACTCCACTGCCTGAAGCCAAACCTGTTCGGCCAGTTTCTTTCCCAGTGGCCAAATGAGATTAGTATTAAGGCACAACACATCATAAACCTTTCATCACACACAAACCATGCCTAATCTTACACACTTCTGTCCCTGTTTCTTTCTTTATGACTTGCTTTACAAGGAGGAGGTGCCCGTTTATATTGGGGGTCCGTCGATATCTGATGAAAGTACTAAGCCTTGCCGGGTAATTGATTGAGGGCTGGACAAACTGGAATATGGGCTTGTCATCATAAACCTGCTATTTCTTTGTAGTGAAAATATGTGAATGGTCAACTGTAATCCTGTTAAAACCCCAAAGGCTACTCACATGTTGTCTCTCTAGCTTTTCTCATTTGTTTAGAAATGTGACTGGTACAGCCCCTTGCATGCCTAGGGCATAATAAATGATATAAAAGGTCTGAGCTAAGACCATTTCAGGAGACTGCCTCTTTCAGTTGCTATAGGTCAGCTTCTGGGAGACGTAGTCTCACTCATTTGAGTTTAATAAAGATGTCTTTTCATATTTTAGCTTCTTTGCCAAGTTCTTTGTTATATTACCCTGAGAATGAAAATCTCTAGTACTACAAATGGTGCAGCCAACGCGGGGCTCATCAGAGAAGTGACTTTCTGTGGGAGTGATCTTGTCAGGAGACTGAAATCTACTGAGGAGGACAGAACAGGATTCTACCAAGAAGGTACTCTGTGCGCAGGGATTCTGGAGATTCTTTGATTATGCAGCCCAGTATATTTCTGATCTTCCTGATTTTGATCCGCCACATGATGTCACCCCTGACTGAGAACCTTTTTGGCGTAAGTAAAAAAAAAAAAAAAGACTGTTAGGTCATTTAGAACTTGGCAATTAGAATTTGGACAACTATTTGTTTGGTATAGCTTTGATAGGTTTGTATAGGTTTGTATACGCGAATTGCAATTTGTGTAGGCAGGTAATGAAGAGACTTTTTCTCCATCTGCTTTAGTTGAAGTATAAATGGGTCGCTCCCAGTCCTTAGTTCTTTGGTCCTTTGGTTCTTAGTTTTTGGTTCTTGGTTCTTAGTATTGGTCCTTAGTTTTATTTGAAGATTGCAATTTTCAAAAACCGAGGGTCTCGTACATTTGCGAGTGTATCGATAGAGATAGCCCCTTGAAGTTTGAAGCTCGGTTAGTGAGCGAAGATGCCTAATCGTAGCAAATTTGGTACTTGGTTTGGTTTTTGGTGGCAACAGGGATTCCCGATTGGAGGATTCATGTCTGATACCTCCGATTGGAACTCCAACTTATGAGTTCTATTTTAAACACGGCGTGGGCCCCATCACGTTTAATAAAGTATGGGTCTGCTATTCTTGGAAATAAATGTCTGTGAGGCTGTTTTTGCAGTTTTTTGGAACACTATTGAGAAAAGTTTTCTTTTTTCTTGTAAATATGACTTACAACTAGGATCTGCAAACGGTTCTGTAAGTAAATTGCGACGGCGCTATTTATGAAAAATGGCTAAAGCGCGCTGTATTGTGTGTCCTGAGTGTTTTCTGTTTATATCTGAAATGAGCTCAATGTGTGTTTGTGGGTCTTCTTGATGTTTTCAGTTTGTTAAGTAAAATGTTGGTTAATTAATATTAAGTAGAAACTTAGAAAAAAATCCAGAAATGAACCATGTGATGTGCTAACATAGCTATATGTTGCTCTTTAATTTATAGAATGAGCAATTGAGCACATATACAAAACTGCCGTTAAATGCTTAATAAATTAGAAAACACATTCAATAGATATAAATAGGGCCCCAAAAAAACGAAATTATCTATTTTTGCAAAAAAAAAAAAAAAAATGTACAGCATTTTTCTTAGATGCATTGTATTAGATGTTCACAGGCAAACTTTTCAGCTGCAGTATATTTGATAGGAATGTTCAATTCAGCCAGCACTTTCCCAGTTAAACATGGGAGGAATTTTGCATAACCTTCCTTTTAAATGAAAGTGGCGCAAAAATGTGACGCATTTCAAGTTAGGCTTATGCACTTAGGCTTGTGAGTTAATGTATCCCAAATAATAGGCAAGGGATGCAGCTTGCTTTTATATGTGGAATTATCACAAAAAAAAGAATAATTGGTTTTTTTTTTTTAAAAGAAAATTATTAATTATGGAAAAATTATTTTAAAAATAAGTGCCTTTCAAAATCGTTTTTTAATATTTATAAAGCTTAATACCTATACTATGACCTCCTAGCATTAAAATTTAATTTAAGTTATGTTGCACCGCTAAAATGACATTTGTATGTGCAATTTTCCCTTGGCGCAGGAGCAAACAAGCTCATTTCTATAAAGTATAAGTTAATATTTTCAATGGCTGACTCATGGATTGTGTAATAGACATTCTGGTAATGCATATTATGCAAGAAAATTGTAGGATATTGATTTTTAATGCCTAAAATATCAAAGTCGATTTTGGGCAAAAGCACTGTTTAAACTGCATTTTCTTTCATTCAGAGTACTTTTTAAAGTGTCTCAGGCTTCAGTAAATGCATACATTTAGGTTTGATATATTTGCAGGTTGTGCCTTCTTATGATTCAATGAGTCAATGTGCCAGTACAAAGGCTTGTTTTAATATCAAGGTTGAAGGTTCTAACTTCAGCTGGGCCTACTGAGACGTTCATTCATTCGAGGTTGATGAAATATGTACCATTGCATGGGATTGCAACAAGCATTTATTCTAACAACTGGTATGTGTGTTATTAAGGTTTGTGAATTATTCACAGTAAATGTAGTTTAATATTCTGGAAATAGAGATAATTTTTTTAGCGCCTAAAAAGGAAAAATTATTTTTTTAAATAGAGTGAATTATTGCAGGTTAGAAGGAAAATAGGAAGGCCTACTGTCTTTGACAGATTCAGAGTGGCAGAAGCTAGGAGAGATACAGAGGCTGGCTCAAGTCACGCTGCTGAGATGCTATCTTTAGTTTTCCCATAAACAATGGAGGAGGCTGTCATGTTGACACTTGTGACCTTTTAAATTAGGGCCTTGTCTCTGTGAAATGCAGAATGACCCTACGGGCCTCTAAAAGTGGGATTTCTGGTTTCACCAGAAGAACATCAATACAATTAAAGAACTTAATTCCAAAGGGAAAATATAAAAAAAAGGGGTTTCTTCGAAAGTCCCAACATCATGTTAAATGCTCTGCAGAACTGATACATTTGTGTCTCCGCTCTAAAAAAATAAAATGATGCCTGCTAGTTGCTTTTATTTGACAGAAAACGAAGTGTTGCATTAAGTCTTAGACAGAAAATAAGATGCAGCCCTTTTCTAAACTTTTGAAGGCTACATGCCTTAATGAGAACGATTTGCCAATTAAGACTTATTTTTCACAGTGGAAATTGTAGGTGCCAAATTAATATGGAGTGTCAGTGTAACAATTTTTACTTTTAGAAAGGTAAAACTAAGGTGGCTTGATGTTGCGAAGTAACTGACAAGAGGGTAACAGTTAAGTAATGGAAATTTATTTTCGTGTATTTGGTCCTATCATGAATTGTTCTTGCTGGTGCTGTATGTTAGAAGAGAAACAGTAAAGTTATATTTGACAGCAGATTTCCATTGCCTGGTGATCTACTGTCAAAAGGAGGGTAAGGATTTTAAACCTGACAAATTAAACAGGCCCAAATATTGGGTTTGGGCTGCAGGTTTACAGTGCATAAAGTACATGACATGGTGTTGTGTGTCACCGCTTATTCACACATGCTATTGTTTTGTCTATGCTTTTTGTGCATGATACACAGCAAGTATATCTGATGGCTTGACGTTTTGTGCGTTTTTATTATTTTTTATTTGTTTTTTGCATGTTTGTTGCTGCTTTTGATACTATTACAAGCTCCCCTGTGTTGTGAGGGGATGGTCATGACGATGCCCATCGCTACGCAACAGTTGGTTGAACTTGTTCTGGTTACTAAATTCCACAGATAATGATATTTCATGCTGTGAACATAAGAGACAACACTTCACCAGTGCATGTCTATTTGGCTATAATGGTATTGAAGGAAAATAAAAAGAGATATACAGGATCAAAGTGTGTCACCTGCAGTTAGTCACGTTACTGCCCCTTCCCTTAAAGGAACAGGCAGCCCTACATTTATGTAGCCTTGATTGGACCTAAGGATGAAATTATAGATCTGTGACTCAAGGTGGCCTAATTTCTATATCACATTAGTTAATGATGTTCTGTTTCCTAAGTAGCATATGTCTTTTGTTCCTTAAAAGAAAACCAGGTTTCCATTTTTTCCTGAAGAAGGAACTGAAACATTAGCTAGGAGTACCGTATATGGTGTAGTCGCCAACGGTAGAGTTAAAATTTGTGTAACTTTGGCCTTTGTGTATCACCCGTACTCTCGGTGTTGTGTCACATGCCTGACTATCACCCAAATAATTTTTTTGTTCTTCCTATAGATTTTTTTCTTTTGTTACTTCCCCTGACCAATGTAGCATCATGCTTAGTTATTGAGATTTTAGCTATGTCCTAGTCCCATTTCTCTTTTTCGAATTCCTTTCACCAGTCAGCCCTTTTATTATTATTGATGTATTGTTCAGGTTCACATTTCCAGACTGCAGTGATGTACCAGGGACCCCCATGTTATGTATAATTCCCTTTGGTATGACCAGACTGGTTTTCAAGAATTTGCCTTAGGCCTGCTTCAATGTTTTCCAGCCTGACTGTCAGGGTAGCGATAGACTGGTTAACTGACTCAATATTATAGTAAGACAAGTTTTCCATCTCAATAGGAGATATCTTATGTTTACCTTTTTGAACATGACGAATTTTCAATGTCTATTTTAATTTGGTTTTCGGTTCCCTTCTGTTCCTGCTACTTTAATTTTTGGTGGGATCAGATGTGTCCTAATCATGCAAATATCAGGACCCTCTAGTTCTTGTCTTTTTGTTTGCACATTTTACTATTAGCCTGTGTATTGCATGGTGCACCTGATGCACAGTTTTTAAAGGAAGGTTTCTACATGTCCCTGATAATCGGTATCATGTGATTTCTCTATTGAGATGTTCTAAGATAAGGAGGAACACCTAGACTTAATCATTGAGGAAAATATGTGTTTACCCCATTAGACAATGCCACTGTGTGAGAAAATCCATTCAGATAGAATTCTCATGTAGCTATAGATGGCAGAGAATAATGGAGAGAACCCAATTAAAGATGCTAGAGACCCTGTTTTGCCCTTCTGCCTTTGTCTTTGTATTTTATGCCCATGGTGTATGGCTACTCCTTTGAAGATTGCAGACCACCTGCTTGCAGTCCCCTTGTTAAAAACCATGAACTGTTTTTGTACTAAATTGAAGGAAACTAACAACTGTGGCACATTTCCTACGTCACTAGATTCTGCGGGTATCAAGTCATAATAACCTGCAGGACATTGATTTAAGCCTAATTCCCATCAGTGACAGCTACAGATGAAAGACGGACGTCTTGGCCCTACAGTCTCAGCACCCAGAAAGTAGCAAAGCTGGACAGCGATCGCCAGCGCATGGTATCGTACTTGCTCCATCAGACGGCGTTGGACATCACAAAACCAAAGTTTCAGTGTAAAAGAGCTAAAGAGAAGGATTGCTGTTGTTGATGGCAGAGCTGTTTTGAGGTTTCATTTATCTACCTGTCATGTGCTGGTAACCTCTGACAATGTGCAATCCCTTGAGCCCCTTGGCCTGAGTTTTGGCCACACACCCCCTTTTTCTTTGCTCCAACGGAAGAAGGGCAGTGCACCGGAGATTTCAAGTTTGGAAAAAGGCACTATATTGTGGTGCCCATGAAAGAGCAGCTTGAGCGTCCTCTGACACTAAATAATGAGTGTTGGAGTCTGAAAGTGCTGCTGAGCTTGAGCTATTTCCCAATTAATGGTGCTTGGGTCTGCACGAGATGATTTGTGCCCTTGATCAATGAAGAGCACATTGTTTGTAGTATCTGCCACAGAGGAGAGACACTGGTGCATTGCTTTAAGACATTGAGACTTTCGAGTGAGCTGTGGGTGTTTGCCAGGAGGGCACTCCAACTAAGCAGTACTTTTCTCACGAAGAGGCCTGAATTGAGAGGCCCATGCGAAAGAAAACAACAAAAGAAAATTTGATGGACAATAGAAGCCTGCCAGAGAGGCTTTTTGAATGGACTCTGGGCATAGTTGGTTTCACAAGAGGTTTCCGTGTGATTGTATAGACTAGGTGTTAGGAGACTGATTGTTTTGCTGGCATTGTTTTAAAGTACTATTCTGTTTAGTAAAAGCAGAATAAAGTCCATTTTCTGTGGAAAGAGTACCCCCTTTTCACCTTAGAGCATTGATGAGAGTCACCACTGTTCCACCTGAACATACAAAAATTACTGAAATGCAGAGGAGCCCTAAAAATGTTACTAGATAATTTTAGGATTTGCTTTTTGGTTAAGGTTGTGAAAAATTATTATTTCATTTGTAATAGTGGTCACTACTTTTTCCCGTTGTCTATATGTTCTTAATAACGTGTTTTCTAGTGTCTTTTAAACATGACGTTGTCATTTATGGGTGGGATTGTTTTTCTCTACTCAATTGACTTCTGCACCCACTTCCCAACCTATGTCTTTTCCTACTATTGTTTCTTTGCACTCTTTTCACCCTTTTCCTGAACATGAGCAGGTTAGAAGATCAGAATTCGTAAGCAATTCTTTTGTACAGCTTCTGCATCAACACTAGTTAGTAGTGAACATCACTAATTGTTGGGTGTGTGATCTTATGCCACCTACTGCAGATAGAGGTATTCCTTATTTTGTCCTGCCATATGTGGCCTTTTGTGCTACTTCATGTTCGAGGAGACCTGTCCAGAGAGAGTTACCAAGTACTAGAATTTTGCTCCAGCAACATCTCAACGACTTTATGAATATAGACCTGGACTCAGATTAGCGTGAGTATAGGTTATTGCCTATGTAAGGGCAAAAGGAGGGTCTGTGGTACTGAAAATTCTGGACCCGTGTTATAAACGTCGTCGTATCACAACGATTTTGGTATCAGCAGACCGGGAATGATTAGAATAGTATGCACAAGCATTGTATTCATATTCGGGTAACAAAATCACCCGAATATCAGAGTTTCCGTCCTGAACCCTCGTGTTCCATTTAAACGACAGCCATTTTGTGATTGCCCTCACATAGGCCAATGTCTAATGCTGAAAACGAGTCTGAAGGACATGTACACCTTTGCTGACTCCTCTGTGACCTGGGCAAGCTGACTCCACTGCCTGAAGCCAAACCTGTTCGGCCAGTTTCTTTCCCAGTGGCCAAATGAGATTAGTATCAAGGCACAACACATCATAAACCTTTCATCACACACAAACCATGCCTAATCTTACACACACCTGTCCCTGTTTCTTTCTTTATGACTTGCTTTACAAGGAGGAGGTGCCCGTTTATATTGGGGGTCCGTCGATATCTGATGAAAGTACTAAGCCTTGCCGGGTAATTGATTGAGGGCTGGACAAACTGGAATATGGGCTTGTCATCATAAACCTGCTATTTCTTTGTAGTGAAAATATGTGAATGGTCAACTGTAATCCTGTTAAAACCCCAAAGGCTACTCACATGTTGCCTCTCTAGCTTTTCTCATTTGTTTAGAAATGTGACTGGTACAGCCCCTTGCATGCCTAGGGCATAATAAATGATATAAAAGGTCTGAGCTAAGACCATTTCAGGAGACTGCCTCTTTCAGTTGCTATAGGTCAGCTTCTGGGAGACGTAGTCTCACTCATTTGAGTTTAATAAAGATGTCTTTTCATATTTCAGCTTCTTTGCCAAGTTCTTTGTTATCTTACCCTGAGAATGAAAATCTCTAGTACTTCACCCAGGCATGTGCCCGTAGCACCACCACACTTAGACAACACTTCCACTTGAGGCGCCATCTCTATATCACGCAGTCATAGTGCCCCCTGGGTGCATGGAACAATTAACTCAACAGGTGCTAGTGGAATGCAGGCTGGACTGGTATCATTGGTAATATGCCACTACCCAGACCAACTAACTGAAGTTGTGTTCAACCACACATCGTGATGCTGAACTGAAATGTGCCACTACAGAAAAGATGTACCGCAGATAGCAAACAGTGGGTCAAAACGGTCACAGGCTGAGCCAACAACTATTTGGACACAACCATGTCAGACACATGGGAATGAGGAAATAAACACACACAACACATGGGCTATGGCTGTCACATATTGGTGGTTAATTCCACATCAACGGGTGGGGGGTGGTGCATGGCCGAGCCCGGTGTTAGTAAGACTGCCAGTACAGTGTACCTATTGCACTTTTCAGTATGAGTCACACGTTGTTATGGCAGCTCGTAATATGTCTGCACATGGTAGCTCTGTGGGGCACTTACTAGACGTTATAGATGGATCATATAGAGTCAGTGCCAGTTGTGGCCTGCATTGGGTGTAACAGGACACGCTGCACTTAGCCCTGCAAATCAAGCAGTGGAAAGGGCCAAGGTATGGGACACCCTGCACTGCTCATGCCAAGTGCATGTGCTCTGCAGGGGCACCCAGGGCCACACCACTTCACCAACAACCATTTCATGGAGGGTAGTGTTGAGTCACCTGTCACCTGCCATGTCCAGGCCATTGGCCCATGGGGCATTACACATTGACAACAGCTGCCACTACCACCTGTGCTGTAGGGGGTAAACAATTACACAGTAGCAGTCAGGTGCCCCTTGGACTGATGCTCATTAAATATGAACCTACCTCAGGCCCTGAAGTACAACTCCTCTGAATTGGCAATGTCCATTGACACATTTACCATAAGGCACTCTCACATACAGAATGATGTACAGAAATTTCATACCCATATTGCCCATCCCCGGGTTCAACCTTGTTATTTTGTCACATGAGCTGTACTGTCACCATGCTGCACTCATGTATCATAGTGCAAAAAGGGCTGCATTCAGGGGGAGGAAATATGTATTTAGCAAGGTAAACAACCTACACCGACAGGAGCTGAAACAGTACTCTGCCAGGTCATTGAGTGCTATGCAAAGTAGCACACAAACACAAATGACAACATGAGGAGACATCAATGGCAACAAGAGCACAGTGTTGCGAATATGTCATCCCTGGGGAGTAAAAAGCCTCAACACAGCATGGGTGTATGTGAAACATGTAAGAATAGGACAGGTGGAAATTGCCAGGTGTGGTGCTGTGGCATGATCACAGTAACACACATTGCAAGGCCTCACCATGCAAATGGATGCAAAGGGAGGGTAGAACAAGATAAGACTCAATAAGAATAGACAACATACTTAGAATGAATGATGCAACCAATAGTGGCAACTGGGCTTCCATTCATGTGACATGCAGGTTGGGCATAGGGCTGCAGACTGCATCTATGATGTACTGGAACAATCCATTGGAACTAATGGGCACATCATAGGCCTATAGCGCCACTGGAGCGTCACTTTCAGTAATGCTTCTGTGCCGCTAAGCACTGTGCTGTATTGACAAGGTAGCATTAAGTCACCTTTTTTGGCATTATGTCACCTTGTTAAAACATAGCCACCTGATCATGACTGTGCATGGAAGGTGGTACAATAGGTGTTGCTGTGGGCGTGCCACAGCAACACACATTAAATTTCAATGTTGCCTCAGATAAATGGAATATTGTAAACTTGAGGTAGAGCCAAACCTATTATGGCAGTCCCAGGGGTGGCATTAGCAGGGCGCAATGAGGAGGAATACATTTATACCTCCTTCATTTCAGATCTTCCAATGTGTGCTGCATTCTGCAGCATGCTTAGAAAGAGCAAAGTGCCAGAGATGATTGTTTATGAGCGTGAAGGTGTTCCTTCATGCACATATGCAATCATATGAAAATGACGATTTGGCTCTTCCAAGTGTGCTGCATTCTACAGCTCACACAGAAGTCCCAAAGCGCTATTGGTGATTGTTAATGTGCATGAAGGGACACTTTCACGCACATAAACAGTCACACCCTTTAACCCATACATCCTTGCACGATGGCAGCTGAATCTTGCACCAGCATAGGGGACAACACAGGGGTGCCCCATATTCACGTACATAAGGTGCATTCTTGTGTCAGCAAAGTGAAGCAGTGCAGTGCTGATTATTATAGCACAGCACCGTGCTGCACCACATTTACATCAACATGGGCCGATTATGACAATGATCCTGCAATATCAAGTCAGTGATGTGACTTGTCAACTGCCACAACACAGATAGACTGATTTTACATCATCTCACTTCAGAGGGTGATGGCTCTCCTGTGGATCTGCCTGTCCTGGGGTACCCTGATGACCTTGATGACCAGGACCCTCTAAGAAGTCCTTATGAACATGCAGACACCACCTCTAGTCACAAGAAGGAGTATAGAATTAGCAGATATCCCACAGGCCCCACTTACCACCCTAAGAGTGCAACCTGTCAGCACCGACACAGCAGAGAGCTCCGAGGACACAGGCACTAGCTTTGAGAGGACAGTGGTAGAAGTCCAACAGGAGCTGGCCAAGGAGGTGTGGGTGGGGATGCAAACTATGGCAGCCAGCCTTGAGAGGATGCGGACGTGCGGAGTCCAGGAGTTTCTGAGGGACTTACCTGCTGCCATGAGGGAGAGGCCACAAGAACTGCCCTACCAAACTGGCAACAGTGTGCCTGAGGACAACAATGACTCCATGCACTGGGAATTGGTCTCCCTCAGGGTAGACATGGCTGCCTACCACAGGGATGTTGCCACTATACTTAAAAAACAGTAGCTCCTCCTTGCTGCAGTGATATGATATGTAGTGCCACAGATGGCAGCTGCCAGGGATTAGGAGTCTACATCTGCAACCACTGAGGTGTGTGTGCCCCCCTCTACCTCCCCACTACCACCATCAAAGGTAGAGGAGGCACCACACACATCGGAGGATGAAGATGTGGAACAGATCATCTTCACCCGCAGGAGTTTTGGGTAGCACCAGCCCATGCCACATGTACAGTGTTTACCTTTGCCCTGTGCTTGACATCATGACAGTGTTGGCACTCGGGCAGATCTGCACTCCTCGTCAACACACTATTGGCTTTTCTGCTATGAACTGCTACTGTCCCTAACTTTCCATTTGGCAATTTATGTTATCCTGCACTGAAAGACACTTTACCCAAGCATGTCCCATGACATGTCCCTCAACCCTGGACTTGTGTAGTGTCCCAATTGGATGGATTCCACGGATGGGGTCACAGACCTGGACGTTGTATATACTTGGCACTGTTACACTTGTAAATAAACACCACCTACACTACTAGCATGTTTCTGTGTGTTGTGACACTTCTACTATCCCTAGTGTTTCTGATGTGTGTAACATGTCTCAAGTCACAGAGTGCCAGTACAAGAGTGCATGAATATGTGGGCACATATCTATGCACATGGTACCTACATGTTGTACGACGATGTTGGCCTCATCCCCTAAAAGCAAATCACTGAATATGTGGTACATGTTGAACACATGTCTGCTATACCCATTACATACTGCAAGATAGTCAGCTTGAGTGGTGGGAACACTGGAAGTCAGGTGCACAGGTGCGTAGATGTGTTGTAGCTGCCAGTGTGACAGCTCCATCATAAGGAGGTGTTGAACATGTCAAGAGAAGGATTTGTATGCAGGACGGAGTCCCCAGGGCAACACACAATTTGCACTGTGCACCCATGGGAAGACCCTGAGACCCAAGCATATGACACATGAAGTAAGGGAGTACCCATTAATTTTTACCATGATTATTTAATAAATAAAACAGTAGTAATTAACACCTACCCTAATCTAACCTATCCTAACTATACATAACCCACAACACACCCTAACTACTCTATGCTACACTTACCTTACACATTTAACGACACAACCTAAATATTCACCCCACCCCCTTATATCACAGGATACATGCAGGACTTCATACACTAAACTAAACATTTACTAACTATGACTAAACAAATATATATGTTTTTGAATTTTTTGGGTATTTTTTTTATTTTTTATTAACATATGAAAGCCCCAACATCAATCCATTACCCACCCACCCACATCGTAAAACACTAAGATTAGAAAACCCACCCCAAACCTACTTATCCTAACCCATTATCCTATACTAACCTGCAACTAACACCCTAAAACCCAAAAAAAACCTAGAAAAAGAGGAGGGTGGGGAGTGAACTTGGGAGGAGTGACATAGGGGGTCATTACAACCCTGGCGGACGGTGTTAAAGCGGCGGTAAGACCGCAAACAGGCCAGCGGGAAAAAAAAGGGAATTATGACTGTGGCGGAAACCGCCAACAAAGACAGACACTTTAACACACCGACCGCCACGGCGGTACAGACAAACAGCGCGGCGGTTACCGCCAACAGACAGGCGGGAGACAATGTACCGCCCACACTATTACAACCCGACAATCCGCCACCTTTTCCGGGGTGGATTCACCACGGATAAAAACACGGCCGAAACAGCTTTTGCTATGGGAAAATGCTCACCTGAACACATCCCACGAGGAACAAGGACACCATGGAGCCCGAACTCCAAATACTCCCTGCGCTTGTTTTCCTGCTCCTTTACGACCAACAGCTATGTAGGCGCAGAAGATACCGGTGAGTACTGCACCTACGACACGGGGGGAGGCAAAAGTTAGGGGGACACCCACCAAACACCCCCACCCTCGCATATCACAACATACACACCAATGCAGTCACAAAAATAACAGTAACAACCAACAATCCCCCCGGAAGAATGAAAAGACAATGCGAAATTGGGGCAAACATTGTAATGTGCCAATATACATGTCATAAAAAAATATACAGATATATATATCTCAAAATCACTCTTATTTACACATACAATCCGAGAAGTAGTGCAGATATGTACACAACAATGTCCGTGCACCAACAGTCCAAAAATGCATGGGCGAGGCCCACAATAGATACCTGACCAAAATCGGAGAGAACACTGCCGGGGCATCAGATAGAAATAAAACAGGCACCTCAGGGGGAAGGGAAGGGGGGCACCTCAGCCAGATGAATGCGAAGCCAGATCCACGACGGGGCTCCATGCCCATTGATGTATCCTGGGGAGTGCAAAGCCACAGTCTCTCAAGTCTGTACAGTGGGTGGGTTGCCCACTGTGCCATCCTGGGGAGTGCAAAGCCACAGTTTCTCAAGTCTCTACAGTGGGTGGTTTGCCCACTGGGCCATCCTGGGGAGTGCAAAGCCACAGTCTCAAAAGTCTCTACAGTGGGTGGTTTGCCCACTGTGCCATCCTGGGGAGTGCAAAGCCATAGTCTCTCAAGTCTCTACAGTGGGTGGTTTGCCCACTGTGCCATCCTGGGGAGTGTAAAGCCACAGTCTCTCAAGTGGATAACAGTCTCCACTGGTTCTGGAGGGGGACTGGTGCCCAGACTGGATGAGTCTCCACGTGAAAGTACCTGTCCTGTCACTGTCCCAGCTGCACATGGGATAAGGATGCCTGATGTGGCGGTCCATTCATTCCTACACGGTGCATGCCCTGTTCAGCAGTGCTTTGACATGGCGGTCTTTTCCCTGTTCAGCGGTGCTTTGACATGGTGGTCTTTGCCCTGTTCAGCGGTGCTTTGACACGGCGGTCTTTGCCCTGTTCAGCGGTGCTTTGCCATGGCGGTTCAGGACAGTTCAGCGGTGCTTTGGCATGGCGGTTCAGGACAGTTCAGCGGTGCTTTGCCATGGCGGTTCAATACAGTTCAGCGGTGCTTTGCCATGGTGGTCATTGCCCTGTTCTGCAGTGCTTTGACATGGCGGTTCTGATACGGACATTGGTGTGTGGCATGACGATCTCCACACTGGACATTGGTGTGTGGCATGACGATCTCTACACTGGGCATTGGTGTGTGGCATGACGTTCCATCATTGCCCAGCGGGGCTGTGGCATCCTGGCCCCTCCTGGCCTGTGACTCCGGCGGTGGTCTCCTGACTAGTGACGATACTTGGGCCCTCCTGGGCTGTGACTCCGGCGGTGGTCTCTGGACCAGTAACGATACTTGTGCCCTCCTGGGCTGTGACTCCGGCGGTGGTCTCCTGACCAGTGACGATACCTGTGCCCTCCTGGGCTGTGACTCCGGCGGTGGTTTCTGGACCAGTGACGATACTTGTGCCCTCCTGGGCTGTGACTCCGGCGGTGGTCTCCTGACCAGTGACGATACCTGTGCCCTCCTGGGCTGTGACTCCGGCGGTGGTTTCTGGACCAGTGACGATACTTGTGCCCTCCTGTGCTGTGACTCTGGCGGTGGTCTCTGGACCAGTAACAATACTTGTGCCCTCCTGGGCTGTGACTCCGGCAGTGGTCTCCTGACCAGTGATGATACCTGTGCCCTCCTGGGCTGTGACTCCGGCGGTGGTATCTGGACCAGTGACGATACTTGTGCCCTCCTGGGCTGTGACTCCGGCGGTGGTTTCTGGACCAGTGACGATACTTGTGCCCTCCTGGGCTGTGACTCTGGCGGTGGTCTCTGGACCAGTGACGATACTTGGTCCCTCCTGGGCTGTGACTCTGGCAGTGGTCTCTGGACCAGTGACGACGGTGCTGCCGGTTGTGTCTGGACCGGCGGAAATGATGGCGCGCTTCTCCGCCGTGACACTCACAGCAGGTTGGGCAGACTTCCTCTGGACCTTCCCCACCTTTGTTGCAGTTACAGCTGACTCACCAATCCCCTTCGATCCCATGTCACTTGTTGTCCCACCAGGGGTCTTAAGACGGTCCCATCGTCCACTCTCCATTTTCAGAGCCTTTACAGGGGGTGGGCTGCCAGTGCCTTGGCTCCGGGTCCTACTGCCTACCCTGTTGGCCGGTGCACTCCAAAAACCTGGAACACGCACCTCTGGTACTGGAGGCTTTTTGGCTGAGGCGCTACGACGGGACTGATGAATTGGAGGGGGGTGGGGGCAACAAGGTCAATTTGACAGAGGGACAGTTTCTGACGAACACTGGGATGGGTAGCTGGAGGGGGTCTGGGAGTTGAGGAAGAGGAGGTGGTTGTAGGAGGTGTCACTTTAGGTGTTTTGGGTGCAGGTGCAGGTACTGGAGGCTGTTGTGAGGTGGATGGATGTTGGGTGAGTGATTGCCGGCGTTTGTGTACTTTGGGAGGGGGCGTCACAGACACACTGGGAGAGGACACAGGGGACGTGTAAATGGGAGTGGAGGTGGTGAGTGCAGGTGAGCGGCTTGTGGTGCTGGGTGTCCTGGTGCGAGTCCTAGTGCCTGTAGATGTGGTGCATGCAGGTGTGTGTGTAGACGAGACTGGGAGGGAGGAGTGAAAAGAGGAGGAGGGGGACACAGTGGAGACAGTGGATGTTGCTGTGTCTGTATGTGGGTGAGGCTTGCGTGAGTGCCTGTGGTGTGTATGGTGCCTATGTTTGCTTAAGCTACTTGTGTGTGTTGACTTGTGTGCATGCTGGTCTGTAGGTGTGCTTGGGATGGGCTGGGGTACAGGAGATTGGGTCTGGGTGGAGGAAGTTGGAGTGGGGAGGCTAGACACAGGGACAATGGCTGCCATCAGTGCTGAGGCCAGAGATTGCAGGGTTCGCTGAAGGACAGCCTGACCAGAATGAATGCCCTCCAGGAATGCATTACCGTGTTGCAACTCCCTTTCTACACCCTGGATGGCATTCACAATGGTAGACTGCCCAACAGTGAGTGACCTGAGGAGGTCAATGGCCTCCTCACTGAGGGCAGCAGGGGTGACTGGGGCAGGGCCTGAGGTGCCTGGGGCGAAGGTGATGCCCACCCTCCTGGGTGAGCGGGCACGGGGCGAATGCTGAGGGGCTGCTGGGAGGGCGGTGCTGGTAGGGGAGGTGGCGGCTGTACCTGTAGAGGTGGGGCGCACAGGTTTTGCCGCCACCACAGGGGAGCTCCCATCGGCGGACGAGTCTGTGTCGCTGGTTGGTGATCCGGTGGCCGACGTGAAGCTCCCCTCGCCCTCCGTCCCACTGGTGCATTCAGAGTCAGTGGTGTGGCCCTCCATGGCCATGTGGGATGCAGCTCCCTCGTGCTCCGGTGCCACTGTACCTCCGCCTGATGATGCTGATGTACAAAAGGACAGGGAGAGCAGGAAAAGGGGGGGAGACATAAGAAAGAGAGTTTTAGTGCATGGCATGCCGCTACCGTTGGCGGACAAGACAGACGCAGCAGCCCCCTGCATTACGCAGTGCTCCTGCCCTCTGCACATGCAATTTCTGGGACATGGCCTACATGGCAATGGTGGAAATCTGCGCACATGGATGCCACAGGGGCAACTATACCTCAACTTGCCACTCTGCTGAGGTGGGGTTGAGTGCCACATGGCCTACATTACGGAGGGGCCTTGCCTAACTAACTCGCCCTGGCCTATGGACACCCACAGTCCACCTCCCCCACCCAGACCCCTCCACTGCACGCAAAGTCCACTGAATGACGTTGTACTCACCCCCTTGTGTCTGCTGTGATGTCCTCAAGCGCCCATCCAACTCCGGGTAGGCCACCGTCAGGATCCGGAACATCAGGGGGGTCATGGTGCGACGGTCACCCCTCCCACGTTGGGAGGCCATCCCCAGCTGAGCCTCCGCAGTCTTCTTGCTGCAGCGGCTAATGTTCCCCCATCTCTTACGGCAGTGGGTGCCCCGTCTCTGGTGGCACGCCAAATGTCCCTCTTCTGGTGGGCGCTGACCTACATGACATGCACAAGGAAAGAGGAACAGTCATTACCAACTGCACCGTCAATGTGAGTGGCCCCCTCCCTACTCTGGCCATGTGGCCCATTCATAACTGATCTATGTACTCTGCCCCCTTCCCTCTTCAACCCAGCCCTCTCCACGCAGGCCTAGCCCATACAATGAGCTCCCTGTGTACTAACCTGTTGGTCTGGAGGACCGTAGAGTAGCGTGTACTGGGGGAGGACCCCATCCACAAGTTTCTCCAACTCCTGTGCAGTGAAGGCAGGGGCCCTTTCCCCAGACGCAGCAGCCATCGTCGCTTCCAGATCGAGGTCAGAGCAGCACTAGCAGTGTAGGTCCTCTCCTGTCGAAGGTCAGGTATCTAGTGATTGAACAGATAGAAAATGGCGGTGACGTCCGCGGCGGGGCGCATCATCACCGCCGGCGCACCTGTTCATTGGCTCCTGGGACCCATAGGGTCCAATGTTAACCAATGCAGCATTGCGCCGCGGACTACGACCGCCTACCGCGACGGTGTGCAACGCCAGCGCAGTTACCCACAATCCCATTGTCCCAGTTTAGAGGTCAGGCAGCCGCCATTTCAGGGGCCCACATGGCTTAATTTACCACTGCGTCACGCATAGCTAGGCCTATACTCAACACACATACAGGAAGGCTTTTTTGTCTGGTGTAGTCTTGTGTGTAACTGTGGGTACATACCTGGAAGAATAGTGACTGGTTCTTCGCTGTTGTCCTTCTTAGGCACCGTCAGCTGGGACATATGAGAAGATGGCGGAATCCTCTGGTGTACCGACTGCTGGTGGACCTGTTGACAATGGAAGAAAGACATATCATTGTCACCTACCGGTTTGACCGTGCCACAATCCAGGAACTATGTACCCAGTTGGAGCCAGACCTGATGTCACCGATCCGCCATCCGACTGGAATCCCCCCTGACGTGCAGGTGCTGTCAGTGCTCCATTTCCTTGCAAGTGGGTCATTTCAGACAACAGTGGCCATGGCATCAGGGATGTCCCAGCCTATGTTTTCCAACGTGTTGTCCAGAGTGTTGTCTGCCCTGCTGAAACACGTAAGGAGATACATCATTTTCCCTGAGGTGGAGGATTTGCCTACAGTGAAAGGTGACTTCTATGCCCTTGGACATATCCCGAACGTCATAGGTGCTATTGATGGGACCCATGTAGCTCTGATCCCCCCCGCAGGAGTGAACAGGTGTACAGGAACAGGAAGAATTATCATTCGATGAATGTCCAGATGGTCTGTTTGGCAGACCAGTACATCTCGCAGGTAAATGCAATGTTCCCTGGCTCAGTGCATGACGCCTACATCCTGCGGAATAGCAGCATCCCTGATATTATGGGTCAACTCCAGAGGCACCGTGTATGGCTATTGGGGGACTCTGGTTACCCCAACCTTTCCTGGCTATTGACCCCAGTGAGGAATTCCAGGACCAGGGCAGAGGAACTGTACAATGATGCTCATGGGCGGACTAGGAGGGTTATCGAACGCACCTTCGGCCTTCTTAAGGCCAAGTTCAGGTGCCTCCATATGACAGGTGGATCCCTATTCTACTCACCGAAGAAGGTGTGCGACATCATCATCGCCTGCTCCATGCTCCATAATTTAGCATTGCGACGCCAGGTGCCTTTTCTGCAGGAGGATGATCCAGATGACGGTGTTGTGGCAGCTGTGGAGCCTCTGGAGCGAGTGGACAGTGATGAGGATGAAGCTGAGAATGAAAAAAACGACAACAGGGAGTCAGTCATACAGCAATATTTCCAGTGACACACAGGTGAGAACATTTTCTGGTTTAACATTACATTAACTTTCACACGTCTACCTCTATCCTGTACCTACATTTCACTCACTATTTGTTAATTGAGTTGTACCCTTCCATTTCAGTTTCACAGGTGTGGTAACCTACGTATCAACTGCTTGCATCCTTGAAGGGCTTGTGATGTGTGACATTGGTATGTTAGCCTTACAATGGGTAACCCATTATGACACTGTAATTGATAATACAAAGTTCCAAATCATAGACTGACTCCGGATTTTTGGGACTTTCAAGGGTGTTTATTTAAGTGCAAAAAAAATCAAGGAAGGCTGTAAAATGGGGATGGGTGATGGTGGAGGAATGTCCATGGCAGAGTCCAGTCTATTAGTCTCACAGGTGCACTGCCCATCTGGGCATTTGAAGTGGAGCTGGGGCAGTTCCAATCTGGACAGGGTTACAAAGTGGGACAGTGGGGGGACAATCAGGGTGGTCTCATTTCCTGGCGGGGGTCTTGCCCTCTTGCTCTGTCCTGTTCCTGGATCTCAGGGCCCGCTTGCGTGGTGGTTGTCTGTCTGCAGGGGGTGGGGTGCTGGTGTGTTGGTCCTGTGGCGGGGCGTCCTGTCCACTAGTGCCGGCGGAGGTGGTGGGCAGTTCGTCATCCTGGCTAGTGTCAGGGGCCCCTTGGAGTGCCACGGTGTCCCTCAGGGTCTTTTGAATGTCCGTCAGCACCCCTACGATGGTGCCCAGGGCGGAGCTGATAGTCCTGAGCTCCTCCCTGAACCCCAAATACAGTTCGTCCTGCAGACGCAGGGTCTCCTGCAACTTGTCCAGGACCGTGGCCATCGTCTCCTGGGAGTGGTGGTATGCTCCCATGATGGAGGTGAGGGCCTCGTGGAGAGTTGGGTCCCTTGGCCTGTCCTCCCTCTGTCGCACAGCAGCCCTGCCAGTTCCCCTGTGTTCCTATGCCTCCGTCCCTTGGACCGTGTGCCCACTACAACTGCCCCCAGGTCCCTGTTGTTGTTTGGGTGGTGGGTTAGTCTGGGTGCCCTGTAGTGGTGGACACACCGCTGATTGACCTGTCCTGGTTAGGGAGGTTTGGGCCCGCTGGGTGGGTGCTGTGCTGGTGTTACCAGAGGGTAGCAGCTCGGTGTTGGGCTGTGGCTGGGCAAGGGGAACCGACTGTCCTGAGGCCCACAATGGTCCGAGCTGGTCATCAGGATCCAGTGGGGCAGAGCTGCTGTCGTCACTGTGGGCCTCTTCTGGGGGTGGAGTGGTGTTGCCTGGACCCTCTGGTGTGGTGACGGTCCTTCGGGTTCCTGCAGGGGTATAAGAACATGATTATTGCATGTGTGTGTGTAATGGTGTGCAATGGGTGGGTGTTTGTGTACCCCAGTGCAGGCATTCCTGTGTGGGGGCTTGTGTGATGATGGTTGTGGGGGTGTACTGGGTATGTGCAGGGGGCATGCTTTAGTGAGGGGTGCCCATGCTTAGTTTTGTGATGCAGGGCTTGGTGCTGGGATGGGTGGTTGGTGTCATGGGTAGATTAGTGAGGATTTGGGGTGATAGGGGAGGGTGTGAGGGTGGGGGTGTGTGATAGCATGCAGGTAGGGTGGGGGATGTGAAAGTTAAGATTTGACTTACCAGTGTCCCATCCTCCACCGACTCCTCGAAGGCCCTCAGGATGCAAGATGGTCAGGACTTGCTCCTCCCATGTTGTTAGTTGTGGGGGAGGAGGTGGGGGTCCACCGCCAGTGCGCTGCACTGCGATGTTGTGCCTGGAGAACGTGGAACGCACCTTCCCCCGTAGGTCGTTCCACCTCTTCCTGATGTCCTCCCTATTTCTTGGGTGCTGTTCCACGGCGTTCACCCTGTCGACTATTCTGCGCCATAGCTCCATCTTCCTGGCTATTGATGTGTGCTGTACCTGTGAGCCAAATAGCTGTGGCTCTACCCGTACAATTTCCTCCACCATGACCCTGAGCTCCTCCTCAGAGAAGCGGGGGTGTCTTTGGCGTGACATGGGGTGGTGTGTGTGATGTGTGGGGTGGTGTATGTGGTGATGAGTGTGGTGAGTGTAGGGGTATGTGGTGTTTTGTGCGTGGATGTAGTGTGGGTGATGGTGTTGTGTGCCTCTGTGTGATGGGGTTGTCAATAGCTGTGTTGTCTCTCTGGCCTTCTCTCAGAATTTCTGGGTGTAGGTGTTTGTGGATGATGTGGGTGTGTGTTTTATATTGTGTTGGGTGTGTGGGAGTGTTGTTTGTATGTGTATCAGGTGTGTGTATTTTGAAATGTCCAATGTGGCGGTGTTTTGTAGATGTGTGTGTATTTTGAGCGCAGCGGTGTGTACCGCCAATGGAATACCGCGGTTGAAAGACCGCCGCGTTGATTCGTGGGTCGTAATAGCATGGGCGTGTTTCTGTTGGCATGGAGGTGGAGGATGTGTTTCCGCCAGTTTATCGCTGACCTTTGGTGTGGCGGTATTGTGTGGGTGTCTGAATTTCGGCGGATTCCGTGATGTGTGTCATAATAGCTGTGGCGGTCTACCGCGGCCGCGGCGGTGTATTGGCGGTCTTCTGCACGGCGGTAAGCGCCTTATACCGCCAATGTTGTAATGACCCCCATAATGCCATTCGGAGTTTGGCCCTTTTCAGTATTTTCTTAATATTCTTGAGGGCCTTGCTATTCTTGGCCACCTCTTCTCAATGGAGTCCAACTTTTGGAGGACCTGTTGTACATCCCTCTAAATATCTGCAATGACACTCATGTCCTTTGCAGCAGATGTGGTTGGCTGTGTGATGGTACTTGTGGGTACAGCAGCTGGAGCAATGTTCATGTTGGCAGATTTGGGCCCCTGCACAGCTGTGGTGCTTGGTCCAAGCAGTGTGGGTCACTCTTAGCTGAGTGCCCACCAATCACCAGTGTCTGTCACCTATACTGTTAGCATCACATCTACCTACACATTTGTTAATCTGACCCCCTGTGCCTCAGGGGGTATGGCCATGCAGATCAACATCTCAACTGTCCAGGTCATCCACCAATGCATGCCCACTCATACATGGAGTCAGGGAGTGAACCATAATTTAGCTGATGACAAAAATGAAGTGGTATCCGTAGGTCTTTCCCTTCCACATTCATGTGTCCAGGCGTAGACACCTATCAATACCTGATCAGCCAATACCATTCCTCACATACCCATAACCATGCTAGCACACGACTGGACTTGACCTATAACATTCCATGCAATTGTCATGTAAGTGGACTACAAAATTATTGGCACCATGCTGGGGGACAAATGCCCACACAATCCTACATGCACATTACAGTACAGGGATGCACCAATTTGTGTCCAAAATGATGCATCACTGTGTCGTGAGAATGACAGTGTGTTCCAGTGCCATTATATACACAACAGTGCACATCTAAGTCACATATGGAGCTACATGTGGCTTGTCATCACCTTGTTTACACAATGCTGGCCATTGCGCCAGATGCCTCACAAGATATGACTCTCTGCACGGGCATGGGAAACCACTTTAATGTGACACAGTGTCACCATCCAGGCTTCTTAGAATTCTGATCATTTTACAGCTCATCACTTCTAGCATTGGATGCTGAACTCATGACTCACTCACACTAAACACTTCAACACTACACAGGACAGACAATATCACACTTACTGGATACATCTGAGTCCTCAAATCTTTTCCTATCACATTACTGTCAGTTCTAGTGGACAACATATGGCTGTATGTACTATTTCCGAAAAGTGAGGAAATCATCCAGGTTGTGGGCAGTTCAACAGACACACCACTGCAAACTCACAATGTGTCTGTCACTCTTGTGAATGAGAGCCATACATCTGCACTCTTACACTGCACCTGAGACTCATGTAGTGCTACACCCTGCAACAACCATGTGTGGCCAATCTGTAGAAGATGGAACTCCATGAAATGAGGGGGAGTTGGGTGACAGATAAATGACATGACCCTTGTGCTCTGCAAGACAACTGATTAATGTATTCTGGCTTGTCCTACAAGGCACACAGAGGCACTTTGTGGAGGAAAAGCGGCTAAATAGTCAGTCTACAATTTTCATGCATTGAGTAATTCATGACTGATGTGGCACAATTGGGTGATGGCATCAAATGGCCAATTGGCAGTGCCCCCTAAGGTGGGTAAGGTGGGTATTCCACCTTTGTAAACATAATGGCAGGGATGATGTATGTGTAAATCTGACATTATTGCACCATACACGGATTGTTGTATTTAGTTATCACAATCCACTTACAAATGGTATGCTGGCAGTGTCTTGGCTTATCATACATGACACAATGCTGGGGCACTGATGTTGCCATTGCCCCTGAAATGTGTAACTTATTGACGGATGTGCATGACTCTCCTAACTCCTGACTTGCCTTTGTAAAATATTAGGATGTATGAAACCCATTTCTATAATGGCACAGTGGCCCTTCATTTTGGTTGCATGAAACCTGTCCACAAGCATTGCATGCAGCACACCAACACATCTGCTACTGTCATTCAAGTACAGTGAACAGTAATTAGTTAGCCAATGGGGTACTCTCCAAGAGGGCCACCAATCACCACACCAAGATGGTCTAGAAGATCCTGCTCCCTGGCCACAAGTTCAGCCCATTGATGCTATAGCTTATGGTTATTGCGACTGCTGTGGTACACCCTCTTCAGGTGGTGGAGCACCTTTCCCCACTGCATCCATGTCGCCTCCGTACGGTAGGCCTGGATCATACGGCCATCCATCTCTAGCATCAATGGGAGGTAGTGGGCTACCAGCCAAATGAAGCCTCCAAGCTCCTCCTCCGCCATTCTGGTCTGCCTCCTCTTGCCAGACATTGCACTGGGGTAGAGGTAGAAAATTTTTAAAACAATAGTATTGGGAAACAGAAACAATAAAAGGAAACTTAACACCCAAACATTCACTAACCCACCTATAGAACTAACCCAGACACAGACACTCCACAGCACAAGTACAAGGTATAATATACTAGACACACAAATTCACAGACAGTGGGACAAATGACAATCAAATACAACAGTAACACAACAGGAGGGACAGCACAAGATACACTAAATAGCAAGAGGACACCACCAACTCCAAAACACAACCACACAGTCAAAAGAGGCACAGACTATAAAGAGAAAGTGAAAGTACACCCACTGTACCATGCCTGTAAACAGAATATCCTATTACCTCACTTCTTGTGCCCTTGAAACACGTTTTCTGTTATGCATGTATTTTTTTATGCATCTGATATTTGTGTGAGTATTTCAGACGCATTACTTACGTGCATCTATTTATATTGATGCATTACCCTTATGTGTTGATTTAAATGCAAATCAGCACTGCGATGGGTGGGAAGGTGGAAAACATGCTAAGGGCCCATAAGTCATGTAATTTGCGTTTGTGGATATTTTCAACGCATTAGCATTTTATTTTTAACTTTCATCCTGATTGCGTGATTTTGACATTTGTTAATATATTAACATAAAAATTGTATGTCCTGGGCTGCAGTATGGCATTTTGTGTATGGCCACATGTGGTAATCCATTGTACAATGTGAGTTGTGTGTGATTGGTCTGTTACACCAATGTGTGTGTTACAGAATCAACAGCATGCAAAAGTATACACGTCATGCACATGTTTGTATGTGTGACAACAGAGTATCCACATATGTATGGCAGTCAGTACTATGCAAGCGTCATGGTATGTCATCGTGATTTGTGTTCACTTATGACCTGTGTGTAGTTGTCTTACAGAGCATCACATTTCATACAACATTCACAGCTCAGGGATTGTTGATGATGGCTGATGAGTGCTATTTGGCAAATGTTACCGGACAAATGTCTCCATATTTTGATCTTGAATATATGAATGACTTGTGTGTGGACTACACATATGTCTCACATGTGTACATCTTTGCTACATAATTTGATTGACACCCTGCCTACATTCCAACCATATCATGTATATGAAGCCCTAGCTGCATATATCCACATTCCTTCTGATGTGCATCCATAGACATGGCCGTGCAAAGTGTAAGGTCATGTTTACCCTCTGACAGGATTGGGCCCCATGGCAGTGGCAGGAGTGATTTCAATGGATGTACTGCGCATGCTCCATTTCTCCCATTACTTCTCATACCTGGGCTAATGATGTTGAGCATTGTCACCAATGATGTTCCCACCTTGTCACACATGCTCCATGCAGCCATTGCAACTCTCACACTGAGTTGTGTTAGTGGTCCGTACAAACATTACAGTCTCACCATATTTTGACATCCACTGCCTCTTGTGTGGGTCCCTTATTTAGGTAATGCTTAGACATGTAGTTGTTGTGTGTGATGAGCTATTGTTATACAAGTTGACAATGTTGGTGTAATTAATAGGTTGAGGTCCATAAACTGTGTGCTTCATTTTTCACATTCAAGTGATGAGGCTAATTGTGATGTGTGTGATGGTAGAAGTTCATTCTTACGCTTCACATGTGATGTTGCTACAGTACTCTTCAGATTTGTATTTGTGACATGCTCTCTGAGGTTAGACTCATAATCCTAAGGTATATGTTTAAGAGATTGAAGAAACCAAAGCCACATTGTGTGAATGAGTGAGATGTTTATTGACAAAATTTACAAGGTGAATTATGTGCTGATTATGTGAAGAAGTTCTGTACAATGTGCAGTCTGCTGCGTATCCCAGGAGCTATGTTGTGGTCTTCCCCCTCATTTTCTTCTCCATCATCCTCCTCCTCCTCAGGCAGGTCATCAACCTGCTCATATATTGGTACGTTAATCTGTACACATATGCTGTGCAGGATAGCACAAGTCAATATGATCTTGCAGACCATTTGTGGGGCATATAGGAGGCCTCCTCCTGTGATGTCCAGGCACCTGAATCTGGACTTCAGGATGCCAAATGATGTCCTCTCCAAAATGGTCTGTGTCCTCCGATGTCCCTCATAAAATGCACACTCTGCTGCTGTGCTTCGGTTGTGGAATGGGGTCATTATCCATAGCTGTATGCCATAACCCTGATCCGCTGCAAAAGATTACAGGAGGAATTTCTTGTAAGGGCTTGCAACAGGCAAATCATATAGCATGGCAGTTGATATTAGGATCTGGTTGTGGCTCATGTATATTTATGTTTTGTTGTGATTCACTATCCTTGTGTGATCTTTCCTCAGCACTAGGTTGTTGGACATGACAAGCTTGTGTTTGGGCCAAAGATCTAGAACACTTGATTTGGATTCCACACTGATAGTCATTATGTATGTACCTTGTGTTGGGTAGTGCACCTTTGTATCAGTGTGCTATCTCTAGAGGTCACATGCCACATCCTAACAACACAATGGGGTCAGATATGGTGGCAAAATGGTAGCACTACAGATCCTGGGCATCACATCCCTTTTGACATGTGTCATTGCAGATGATGTGTGACACTTAGGGCCTATAAAATTTGAAAGTGTGAATGCACATGTCTCCTAAATTGGCTGCTGTGTCCTGCAACATCTCAACTATGTAAGAATGCCCCATGTGTGACATGTTGCTTGGCAACCCTTTGTTGTCTCCTGCGCCATTTGCTCATGTGTAGTCGTGCACCAAAGCTACCTACCCTTCACCAGGGTACTTGACTATCTGCCTTGTGGAGGTGGATGTATCTGTGCTGGACGGCACACCGCCCTTGACATATGCTTTCTTGATGGCCAATTGGCCAATTGGCTCTTTCTGTGTGTGCAGCCGTGTGTCGTGTGCCGTGTGCAGCATGCATTTGTGCCACATTCATCCACGTTCATAGCACAGTCTACTTCCTATTTGCAACCTGCATACTGCACCCCTGGGATGGTATTTGTTGTTGGCACTTCCTCAGGTTTTAGGGGACAGCTACATGTGAGTCTGCACCTTCATGCTATGTATCTTGTGGTGACAGACCTGCAGCGAGAAACATTGCACACCCCTTCCACGCTACATACAGCATGAGAGGGTGGCCAATTTAGAATGTGGTTTCAAGTAATGATGAGATGGTCATCGGCCAAGATGTACATACAGTGCAGGCCATGACTATGGAACTGTGGGTTATTACATTGTTCCCTTGGTGTTCCTGTGTGGCAGCTAATGTTCATTCCAGCCATGAAGTGTCCATGGGTGTGTATCTCATTGTCACAGGATGATCAACATCACTAACTCTCCTATCTTCCTAAACATTATTCGGGTCATTCTGACCCCGGCGGGCGGCGGTCGCCGCCCGCCTGGAGGGAACCGCCATTCGGCCGCCCCGCGGTCAAAAGACTGCTGGGGCCATTCCAACTTTCCCGCTGGGCCGGCGGGCGCTACCTAAGGTAGCGCCCGCCGGCCCAGCGGGAAAGGGGCCTGCAACACAGAAGCCGGCTCCGAATGGAGCCGGCGGTGTTGCAGGTGTGCGACGGGTGCAGTTGCACCTGTTGCGCTTTTCACTGTCTGCTAGGCAGACAGTGAAAAGCAGGCTGGGGCCCTGTTAGGGGGCCCCTGCACTGCCCATGCCATTGGCATGGGCAGTGCAGGGGCCCCCAGGGGCCCCAGGACACCCGTTCCCGCCATCCTGTTCCTGGCGGTAAAAACCGCCAGAAACAGGCTGGCGGGAAGGGGGTCAGAATCCCCATGGCGGCGCTGCTTGCAGCACCGCCATGGAGGATTAGCACAGCCGGGGGTAAACCGGCGGGAAACCGCCGGCCCCGGTTTTCTGACCGCGGCTTTACCGCCACGGTCAGAATGGGCAAGGAAGCACCGCCAGCCTGTTGGCGGTGCTTCCGTCGTCCCCGGCCCTGGCGTTCTTTGACCGCCAGGGTCGGAATGAGGGCCTAAGTGCATTTCTACTGTCGGCACATGCACAGTGATAGCTATGGGATGTAGCTCAGCTACTTAGCAAATGTGTCCCTTGGCACAGTGCATGTGAGGTCAGTGATGTCCTCTCATCTCCTATTGGGTCCCACTGTGACATCCATGATCTGCACTGGCTGACTGTGTCTCTGCCCCCTGTTAGGCCATTTCTTGTATCTGGAAGAGACATGATGGTGTTGTGAGTCAGTGAGTGTTGCATGTGAGGTTGTACTACAGTGACTGTGGTTCTACTTCTCACACATCTGGCACATGGTATGTGATGGGGATTGTTCTTGTATTTCTATGTGTGTGAGTCAATGAGTCAGGCAGATGTCTCTGCACACTACAGGTAAGTTAGGTATGTGTTGATGAGATGCAGTTGATATAGGCAGAATTTGTGTGGTGTCTGATATTTGTTCTGGCAGTGATTTGCACAGCATCACTTGTGCCTATTTGGAAGTTACATGACATGGGCATGGTGTATGCCTTTGACGTGTCTGTGCTCTTGTTTATTTGGTGTAGTGTGTATGTATTGATGTTGCATGCTGATTGTGCTGTACGGCAGCATGGTGCATATCTGTTATTACCTGCACATGTGTGTAATCCTGACCATATGTTACCTTACTAGACTTACCCACAAGTAGGCCATTTCCAAATTGTCCCTCCTGGAATTGTTCATTGATCCTGCTGTGCCGGAATATGTAGGCATCCTGGACACTCCCAGGATACGTGGCCAAAATGCTTATGAATAATCTGCTGTGGTCCAATATGGCCTGCAAATTAATGGTATGCCTGTGCTTGAGATTCCGGAATATGTCATCTGTTGCTGCAGGTGGTACAAGCTGGTCATGGGTGCAGTCCATTACAATGAGCACATGCGGGAGGCCATGGATTTGATAGAACCACTGTTTGTTCTCCTGCTGCTTTTGCTGGGTGTTGGGGAATCTTATGTAGCGGGGTGTCAAGGAGATGATGTTGTCTAACACCTTGGGCAGGAATGCAGAGAACAACGGCTGTGAGACACCACCAACCAGTGCACTCTTTGATTGGAATGAGACACTTCCCAAAATGTGCAGGACAGCGAGCAGCTTTGTTATAGGTGGGATGTTGTGTGGGGTCTGCAGGCTGGCTTCAATTTGTGGCTTGATGTGGTGCGGCAGGTGCAGTATGACTTGCCAGATGAGTCTATAAGTCTTAATTATGTCCAGGTCCCTGAGGTCAGGGAGGGTTGTCCTGGTTTTAAAGACCCTCTCCTGTCTTCTGCGTGGCCTGCGTGGGCTGCGTTGTCGGGGTGGTGATTGCTGGTGTGGATACTGTCCTCTGCGCTGCCTAGAAAGCTGTATCAGTATCACCTCCATCTTCTCCTGTGGGTTGTACTGTTGCTTCCGTGTGTTTTCCTTAAGTAGTGGTGTGTTTGCCTAATTTTAATGCCTGCCCTGACCCAGGTGTTAAATTTTGATGCAAATCGGTGTCAAAGTCATTTTTTTGGGTCCACCTCCCACCCGTGCGTCTTTTTTGCCCTGGTGGTTAAATATGGCGCTAGGGTGTTTGAGTCAATTTTTGGATGGATTGCCTACACTAAATCTCATTGACGCAAGGAAGTTTCACGCATCCGAAAAATGATGTGAACACCAATATTTTGATGCTAGACAGGTCTAGCATCAAAATATAAATATGGTGTTGGGTTTCCACTGAATTAGCATAAACAAATATCGCTGACTCAGTGCAAACTGACTATAAATATGTCCCCAAATAACCAACCCTTCCACCCACAACTGACTTATTCCTATTCCCAAACAAATGTCCCTTTCCCCAACCAGTGTTCCAAAAAAAACCTGTACATTTATCCATGTTGATTAATAACAAAAAAATAAAAGTCCTGCAGAAACCCTTTCCCACCTTCTCCAACCACAACAAGTCCCACCCACCAAAATAAAAGGTTAGAAAAGGGGCAGAGGAGGGCATTAAAGATGGGCCAGGATTCTTCTGAGGAGCCAATCCGCATGTGTCTGATGGGCCTCTATCTGCCCCAGCCTCTGAAAAATGGAGTATTGGAACACAGTTTCTGAGGGGGGGGCAGCAGAGATGATACAATGCAGGGCGGCTGCCCTGGAACTGCAGCAGAGGTGTGACTCACTGTGGCTGGCAAATGTTGAAAGGGGAAAAATTAGAATAGAAGTAAATCCATTATGGAAGCCATAATTAATTATATTTATCACTTGGCTTGAAAAATGTGGCACAAACAAAGATTGGATTTTTCAAATTATTCAGAAGTCTGGGACAGAACTGAAGAGAGATTAAGTGATTGCTGGGAAGTGACTGACACAGTGGGCACTGGGAGAAAAGGGAAAGACACCTTCCTTGTTTTTGCATTGCCATTCATTGAAAAGTGTTTGACACATTAACTTAACTTAAGCTGACAGATGCACATTGCACAGCCAACATTGCAGTGCCGATTCTGGCAAATTGAGCCATGCAGCTGTTAGGTCATCATGGGTAGCAGTAGGGAAAGGCCATAGCAAGGGACTGAGGCAATGGTAAATGCAAGCTTGGATACATATTACTGCCACTCTTGAAAAATACTGAATCAAGGGAATATTCTGAAATACCATCCAAACCTTTTCATCAACCTTTGATGAAAACCATTCCAAGCAAGTAAAGTAGATGAAAAGAACACCCCTACCCAGAAGAGCTCCCTGGTTTCTCCATTCCAAGCATTTCTCTATTCATCATTGCAAATGTATTCTTTTAGCACTATTATTCTTCACCCTTGGTTTGGATACACACCATTTAGGCTAAGCTTTACATTCTCTCATCCAGTCCTTTGCCATTTAAAACCATCCAAATTTCAAACACGGCTGTCTACTAACCTTTCACCAACTTCCATTTACCCAATAACCACCCATGCAACCTTTCACCCATTCACCAATCCAAGAGATCAAATCCACCCAAGGAGTCTATTCACCCATCCAGGCATGGGATCCTTTCACCCATACCCTTTCACCCACCTGGGCTGGCATCCTTCACCCTTATACCCTTCATCCATCCTTCACCCACCCATGCATCCTATCATCTTTCTCATCACCCACCTATATGTTTATTATTATGCACCCTTTCATCCACACACACACACACTTTCACTCATATTTTATTTCATCCACCCATTCTACTTCCATTCTTCGTTTAAATTTTCAAAACACATCATAGTTCAATTTTCATTTTATAAACCTTAGACTGCTGATTTGCAGATAGAAGAGGCCAATACTTGTTTAACTCCCACTGCATCTGCAAAAGTAGAATGCTGACGAGTGACTGAACAACACTAGAACACCCTTGTAGTGACTATTTTACTAATTGTCAGTAAGCAAGCAATAGGGCTTACCTCTGCCCTCCACTGACACCAGAGAGACTTCCCCCTTATCCGCTCCCGCAGCCACGTCGGTGCTGGCACTTTTGCTGCTGACCCCAGCACTGGTGGTGGGTGCAGCTAGAAAAAAACATTGTACAATTTAGACACCACATACACCTCTTCCTATTGTTTTTTGTTTTGTAATAGCAAAATACAACTGCAACAAATCACTATATTTTGGTTACAGATTCTCTTCTTTCAAACTATCAGGTGGGCATTTTGTTGGTTGGCAAGTTTTCTTAAAGCTAAGTAGTCAAGTAAAAAAAAAATGGAGAGGCAGAATTAACTATTAATGAATCTGAGTTTTTCAAGAGAAATAAAAGTGTGCAATAATTGGTCAATGAAGGACATATGGTGTTGGTTGGTAACACAATGGGGCCATCCTCCTGATACTTCTAACCATATTGCATGGTCATCAACTGCTCGTATACTAATAATACATGCACAACATTGGAGGGTACAAACAATTAAATGACCACGTTCAAAAACAACTTATTTTTCCTTCTTTTTTTTGTTGTTAATGATTGAGCAGGAGCCTGGAGCAAGAAAATGAAAGCCTAGTCATAAAACATGTGTAGAATGCGTTACATGGGCATGCAATCTTCAGTACATGTGTTCTCTGAACCTTACCACCACTCAACAAGATAAGATACATATGGAGAGAGGAAAGTCTCACTGACAAGGCAGAAGAAAGGAAGCTACAGACTGACTAGTATAGCCAGACAGTTTGAAGTAAACATACTTGAAATATAGAAAATAAGTAAATAGGATAGTGCAGGGATAAGAAGAATTTACAAAACAGATAAATCGAAGTGTAGTCAGAAAAACAATAAGGAGACAGCAACAGTAAAAAGGTAGGAAATAAAGCACCTCATAATGACACTGGTGGTAAGTCCCGCTTACCGCCATGCCGACTGCGCCACCATCCCTCCGCTGCGGTGGTTTACCGCTACCCATATTATGACACACACATAGCAATCCGTCACTATACAGCCACACACAGCCAGCCCAAAGTTCAGTGATAAACTGGCGGTACCAAAACCCACACCGTTATGCCAATAGAACTACACCCACCACATTATGACCCACGAATTACCGTGGCGGACATTCAACTGTGGTAAACCATTGACGGTACATACTGCAGCGCTCAAAATACACACAACCTAACATAACAACACCACATTGGACAATGCAAACCACACATACCTGACACCCTTACACCCACCACACCCACACCACTATAAAACACTCACACACCCTACCCACAATCCTCTACGACTAAAAAGAATTACCTCTAGAGAGAGATACAGCAACCACACAACCAGAGCCACAGAACACCACCACCCATATACCATCCATGCACCTCATAGCACACACCCCAACACATCACCCCACACACCCTCACACACCACTCACACTACACCCATGGCACCACAAAGACACCCCAGGTTGTCAGAGGAGGAGCTAAGAGTCATGGTGGAGGAAATCTTCCAGGTAGAGTCACAGCTATTTGGAGCACAGCTGCAGCAGACATCCGTTGCTAGGTACATGGAGCTATGGCGGAGAATCGTAGACAGATTCAACACTGTGGGACAGCACCCCAGAACAAGGGATGACATCAGGAAGAGGTGGAACGACCTATGGGGGAAGGTGCATTCTGTGGTAGCATGACACCAGATAGCTGTACAGAGGAGTGGTGGTGGACCCCTGCCTCCTCCCCCACAACAACATGGGAGGAGAAAGTCTTGGTAATGCTGCATCCTGAGGGCCTGGCAGGAGTAGCAGGAGGACTGGACTCTGGTAAGTCAACTCTTCACTACTTTCACCCCCCCACCTGCATGCCATCACATACCCCCAAACCCTACCCTCTCCCCTATCACCCCACCACCTCACATACACTCCACCAACACAACCCACCCCTCCCAATACCAAGCCCTGCATGCAACACCAATGCATGGACACCACTCACAGACTTGCATGGACACCCATCACCAAAGCATGCACACTTGAGACAATCACCTATCCAACCAAATCACCACTCACACAAGCCTAAGCTGCTAGGGCAATAACAACCATACAGGGCAACACACCCATGCACAGGATGTCACACGCAGAAACAATAAACTGCATTGACATCCTCACAGGACCCCCACACAATGTCACCGCAGAGGAGGTGCCAGCAACATCCAGTTCCCCCACAGAAGAGGCCCACAATGATGGATCAGGATGACCAACCTGGCCCATCAGGGACCTCCGGACAGTCAGTTACCCAGGCACAGTCCCGTACCACCACAGAGTCCCCCCCCACAGGAAACACCAGCACAGCACCCACCCAGCGGACCCATACCTCTCTCCCCAGGACACATCAAACAGCAGTGTGTCCACCACTACAGGGACCCCAGGCAACCCCACAAACACAGGATGATCAGGGACCTGGGGTCAGTGGCACTGGGCACACGGTTCAGGGGACAGAGGAACAGGACAACAGGGAAGGTGGGAGGACTGCTGTGCGACAGGGGGAGGACAGGCCCAGGGAACCGACACTCCATGAGGCACTCAACAACATCCTGGGAGCATACCACCATTCCCAGGAGACGATGGGCCAGATACTGGCCAAGTTGCAAGAGACCCAGCGGCTGCAGGAGGGACAGTACCTGGGGATCAGGAAGGACCTGAGGGACATCCACACCACCCTGGTCACCATTGCAGGGGTGCTGGCAGACATGGCCAACACCATGAGGGAGGCAGTGGCACACCAATGAGCCCCTGACACTAGCCACACCGATGAACAGCCCTCCACCTCCGCTGACGCTAGTGGACAGGAGGCCACACCACAGGACCAACAGGCCACCAACACCCCTCCCCTGCAAAAGGAGAACCAGCCCGCAAACGGTCCCTGCAATCCAGGCCAAAGCCAGAGAACATTGCCAAGACTCCCACCAGGAAATAAGACTCTCCTGATTGTCACCCTTGTATCCCACTCTGTCACCCTGTCCACCTTGAACTGCCATTGCTCCCTATGCCCTATTGGACAAAGCACCTGTGATACAAATGGACTGGAACTCTTACCTGGACTCTCCTCCACCCCCCACCCCCAGCCTATAGCAATACCCCATCCACTTATTAGCACATAAATAAACATCCTTGTAAAAAAGTATTGTCTGTCAAGTGATTGAACTATCTATTTGTTTAACAATCTGTAGACATTGCAATTCAACCGTACAGTAATGTATACATAGGTATGACCTGTAGTTTGCTGCAGTCAATACACCAGGAGCCAGAGTGGGGCACATATATCTGTAAATAGACGTGTCAAAGGGTACAGTAAGTGGCCATAGTAGTGGGAACATCAGCCTGCCAGTGAGAATTTACAATACAAAACTGCAATGGAAGGTGAAGTTACAGTGTCTTACCTGTGTGTCACTGGATGTACTGTTGTATGATTGATGTTCTATTCTCCACATCCTCCTCCTCCTCTTCGTCACTGTCCACAGGTTCCACCGCTGCCACACGCCCATCTCCAGCCTCATCCGCCTGCAGAAAAGGCACCTAGCGACGTAAGGCAAGGTTGTGCAACATGCAACATGCCACGATGCTCTGGCAGACCTTCTTGGGTGAGTAGCACAGGGAACCACCTGTTAGATGGAGGCAACAAAACCTGGCCTTCAGGGGGCCAAAGGTTTGCTCTATAATTCTTTTTGTTCGCCCATGTGCCTCATTGTAACATTTCTCTGCCCTTGTCCTGGGATTCCTCACTGGGGTCAGTAGCCATGAGAGGTTGTGGTAACCAGAGTCAACTGCAAATATCAAGGGATACCTGTTAGCCAGACACTAACCCTTAGGGCCAACCCCATACCCATACACCAACATATACTGGGTGGAGACCATGGGCTCACCTATTAGCCACACCTGGTGCCTCTGGAGTTGAGCATCACATATGGGATGCTGCTATCCCTCAGGATAAAGGCATCATGCACAGACCCAGGATACTTTGCATTGACATGGGAGATGTACTGGTCCTCCAGGCACACTATCTGCAAATTCATGGAGTGAAAGCTCTTTTGATGTCTGAACACCTGCTCATTTCTCTGGGGGGAGACAAATGCAATATGTGTACCATCAATTGCACCAATGATGTTGGGGATATGTCCCATTGCATAGAAGTCAGCTCTCACTGTGGCCAAATCCTCCACCAGGGGGAAAACAATATAGCTGTGTATGTGTTTAATCAGGGCAGACAACACTCGTGTTAGCACAATTGAGAACATTTGCTGTGACATTCCTGCTGCCAAGGCCACTGTCACTTGGAAAGAACCAGTCGCCAAGAAATGGATCACAGATAGGACTTGCACAAGAGGGGGGATCCCAGTGGGGTGACGGATAGCAGAGATCAGGTCTGGGCACACAGATCTTGGATTGTGGCCCTGTCAAGTCTGTAGGTGAGGGTAATGTGCCTGACCTCCATTGTTGCCAAGTCCACCAGGGGGCTGTACATGGAGGGATGTCTCCATCTCCTATTCATCCTCAGCAGTTGTAATCTAGGGAGCAAAACAATCAGCATCTGGTTAGTATTCAACATTTCCAAAATGTGCAGGGCATTGCATGTTGAGACAGAAACAGTATGTTGTTGTATAGGCCCAAAAGGTGCCAATGTGTGCTGTGATGCAGTTAGGTGCCATGGCCTGCCGCCCCCCCCCGAAATGGCATCCGCCTGTCCTGTGTGGAAGGACATATGGAAATGAGGTAATGCCTCTGACATTGTGCGTCGTTGCGGGAGGCGGTCGAGTACCACAGTGCAACTCCTAATTGGTGATCATTGGGCTGTATGGGTTACAGTAGCCAATGGTGACGCACTGCCGTGGACGTGACCGTCATTTTCTATCTATTCACTCACTTGCTACCTGACCTTCAACCGGAGAGGACCTATACTGCATGTGCTGCTGTGACCTGTGTCTGGAACCTACCATGGCTGGTGTCACTGGGGAAAGGGCCCCTGCCTTCACCGCTGCAGAGTTGGAGAGATTAGTGGATGGGGTCCTACCCCAGTGCTGATTGCTGTATGGGCCTCCAGACCAACAGGAGAGTACACTGTGAACACGATGCATGGGGCATGAATGCATGGAGTGCTGTTTGTGAGGGCCTCGTGTAAGGGGGGTGGTTGAGGGGTCCTGGGCAGCATGCTGCATGTATGGTGGGCAATGTATGTGCGTAATGGGATGGGAGGGATATGGTGGGCCATTAGTGTAACAAGCCGGACGGTTTGACTGATACCTTTTTTCTATGTGTATTTCTCTACAGGTCAGCGCCCATCAAAAAAAGGGTATATGGCGTGCCATTGCCAAGGATGTGCGGACCCTGGGGGTCTACGGCAGGCGGAGCACCACTGTCGCAAACAGTGGGAGGACCTGAGATGCTGGGCAAGGAAGACAATGGAGGCCCAACTGGAAGGGCTGCCCGTCGAACCCTGACCCCCCTGATGTTCCGCATACTGGCCGTGGCATATCCGAAGCTGGATGGGCACTTGAGGGCATCACAGCAGCCACAAGGGAGTGGGTACAGTTTCACATTATACCACTTGTGCGTGGTGGAGTGGCCTTCGGGTGGGGGATGTGGGCCTATTGGTGCCCCTCAGCCAAGCCGGACATTGAGGGTAGGTTCTATGTTGGGCAGGGGCTGATGAACTCCACTTCCAACCAAGCTAGTGGCATCCATTACTGGGCAGGGCTCTGTGGGTCTCAGGTATGCTGCAATTGGCGTTAGGTATTACTGTCCATGGCCTGGTGACTAGCATTGTGACTGGTAGTGCATTGCCTAGTGCGTAGGGAGGTTCCCTGTGTGTGTGTGTGTGTGTCGTGTAGGCCAACGGTGGTGTTGTTGCTCCGGCGACAGAGGGAGCTGCATCCCACAGGGCCCATGAGGCCAAATCCACCGACGGTGAGGGCACCAGTGGGACAGAGGGGAGGGGAGCACCACGGCAGAGACAGGAGGGGACAGTTCAGAAAGTGATACCTCCTCCGATGGAAGCTTCCTAGTGGTGGCGGACAGCTCTGTGCCCACCACAACTACAGGTACAGCCGCCACCCCTGTACCAGCACTGCCCTCCCAGTAGCCCCTCAGAGAGTTTCCCATGCCCGCTCACCCAGGAGGGTGGGTATCTCTTTGGCCCCAGGCACCTTAGGCCTTGCCCCAGTTAGCACTGCTGCCCTCAGTAAGGAGGCTATTGACCTCCTGAGATCCATCTCTGTTGGGCTGTTAACCATAGTAAATGCCATCCAGGGGCTGACAGGGCATTTGCAACAAACAAATGCATTCCTGGAGGGCATTCACTGTGGCATGCCGGCCCAACAGAGATCAATCCAGGCTCTGCCATCCTCCCTGATGGCAGCCATTGTTCCTGTCTCTAGCCTTCACCCTCCAACTTCCTCTGCCTAGTCCCATTCCCCTCAACTCCAACCTATCCCAACCACACATTCAGAACTGCATGCACCTAAGACAACACACAGGAGTTGCTCAGGCAAACACAGGCACCACACATCATCCCACAGGCACTCACACAAACACCATCCAGAGACAGACACACCAACATCCACTGCCCCCACTGTGTCCCCCTCCTTCTCATTGTCTACCTCCCTCCCAGTAGTGCCTCCACTCACACCTGCATGCACTACATCCACATCCACTGCCTCCATCACCATCACGCCTATCACTACACGCACCTCACTGGCAGTAACTACCCCTACCTCCATGCACACATCCCCTGTGTCCTCTCCCACTGTGTCTGTGCCCCCTCCTTCCAAAGTACACAAATGCAAGCACTCAGACACCCAACAGCCATCCACCTCACAACAGCATCCAGCCCATGCACCTGCACCCAAACACAGCAGACAGACACCTCCAACAACCACTCCCTCTTCCTCCACTCCCAAACCTTTCACCCTCTTCCTGCCCTATTGTCCCTAAGAAGCTTTTCCTCTCCGCCGTTGACCTCTTCCCTACCCCTCCCCCCATCCTTCACATCAGGCTAGGGTGGTCAGAACCCAGGCTAGCACCTCAGCCACCCAGTCCACGGCCACAGTAGTTTCGGCAGCTACTGCAGGTGTGAGACACCCATCAGCAATGGCAGTGTGCCTGCACCAGCTGCCAAAGGGAAGGGCAAGGATGCACCACAAGCTGGCAGGTGGAAGGGCAAGGAGGCACCACCAGCTGGTAAGGTGGCACCACCAGCTTACAAGTGGAAGGGCAAAGGCCCTGCCCCTGCAGGCAGCAAGGACAGGCGGCCTGGTGCTGGGACTGATTCTGAGCCCCCAACACCAACCATGGTGCGTCAGCCGTCCGAGGCTGCAGGGGAAGGACTGGAGCCTCCCCTCACCACTGGCAGCCCCAACACCAGCACCGGCACTGCCACCACTGAGCCACTGGGGGCAGTGTGTAGTCCTGCCTCCATGGACTGTGATGCATCCTGATCACTGCAAATCATGTGGGTCTGACACCCAGGTGAGTGACTGTGACCTTGCACTCCCCAAGAGCTGCATCACAGGGCACAAAGCCCCGCCCCTCCAGAACCAGTGGAAAAAGGCATTCACTCACTCCCTCCTTGCCAGGATGAAGCACACTGGGCACAAAGCCCCCCCAGAACCAGTGGAAGAAGGCCTCCACTCACCCCCTCCTTGCCAGGATGAAGCACACTGGGCACAAGGCCCCCTCCAGAACCAGTGGAAGTAGCCACTCACTAGAGAGACTGTGGCCTTGCACTCCTCAGGACCAGGCTGTGGGCAAACCACCCACTTGAGAGACTGTGGCTTTGCACTCCTCAAGACCAAGCAGTGGGCAAACCACCCACTTGAGAGACTGTGGCTTTGCACTCCCTAGGACCAAGCAGTGGAGAAGCCATCCACTAGAGAGACTGTGGCTTTGCACTCCCCAGGACATCACACAGGGCAAGTGGTGTAGTATCACCTTCCGGCTGAGGTGCCCCCCCCTTTCCCCTTCCACCTGAGGTGCCTGTGTATTTTTAACCTGATGCCCCTGCAGTGTTCTCTCCGTGTTGATGCAGGAGTCAAGTGGGGCCTTGGCCTATGTGATGTGGCCCTGTGGCCCACGGACATTATGGACTGGGCAGTGTCCCTCCATTTGTATATATGTAAATACTGTTTTGATTTTTGAGGACGTATTTCTGTTTTTTTATCTTATTACACTAACTTCAATCAATTCCTTTTGTCCTTGCATTATTCCTGAGGGGTCAGGGTAGATGTGTAATGTTGTTGCATCTGTTTGTGTGTATGGTGTGGGGGTGGGGGTGTTCTGTGTGTGTGTGTAACTCTCTTTTTCCTCCCCCTACCCTGTGTGCTAGGCAGCAGTACTCACTGTGGTCATCTTCGCAGCCGTTGGTATTCCTGGTGTAGGAGGAGGTAGACCAGCATGGGGAACACCTGCAGTTCGGTCTCCATGGCAGCGTGGTTCTTCCCTGAGTGTCCAGAGGTGTTACCTTTGACTTCTTTGTTCTGTTTCTACCATGCTTTTGATGTCGTTGGTACCGCCCTGGAAAAGGTGGCAGATAGGCCTGTTGTAATACTGTGGGAAGTACATTGTCTTCCGCCTGGCTGTTGGGGGTTACCACCGCTGTGCTTGTTGCTACCGTCATGGCGGTCGGTGTGCTATAGTGGCTGTCTGTGTGGGAGGTTTCCCCTGTGGTCATAATTTCATATTTTTTCCGCCGGCTTGTTGGTGGTATTACCGCTGCTTTATCACCAACCTCCAGGGTTGTAATGAGGACCAAAGTGTGGAGCGGTAAAAGTTAAGGTCATAACTATTAATATTAACAACAACAGGAGGACTTACTGGGGCCAGCAGAGTAATCTTCCCCAGCACTTGTGAAGGGGCCACCTTCAGCTGCCTCGCCCACCTCGTCAAAACCAGGCCTCTTCCTGCCCCTGGATGCTGGATGATGTAAGAAAAAGAATTAGAAAAGATTAGTGGTACTGTTAATAAATAATCTGTCCAAGAATATTATTTTTTTTTAGAGGAAAAGGCAAGCTCAGTAACATTTCTACATTAGAGATTCAGAGCACCTGTATGGTAATAATACTAGTATCATGGGTCATCCTATTCCAGATTTCCTAACCATTTTCAAATTTCCTAAACTATATTTTGAAATTACTAATAAATTGCAATGAATGATTTCTACAGTTCTTATCTCATACTCAATCTCTCAGTGCATAGATTGGATGCATGCAAAACTACTACACATCACTGGGAAATTGCTTGGCAACTTACACTGTACAAGCTACAACAAATAAAGGAAGAGAGAAGTGAGAGAACATGAAAACTCACTAATACTAATATATTACCAATGACTATCTTAGATAGTGCACAGGAGGAGTCTCTGCATTACTTCATAATCAGCCTAAGCAAGTGCCCAAAACAAGTACAATTAGGTAGCTCCAAGCAGCTGTCTAGATGACGACCACATAATATTATAACTGTAACATAAAGTTTACTTACCGGTGTGTGATCAGCATGCTTGCTATTTGGGAAGAAACTATTAGCATAGAGCACAACAAAACATGTATTATTACTCACTGAGCCCTGCAAACTCGATGCCTAGCAGGTCTGTCTCCCGATCTAGGATGTTGGCCCACCGGTGCATAATCTTTTGCTAGGTGCGCGTGATCTTAGAGCTGCGATGCACAGCCCGGTGCACCCTCTCCCAGCATTGCTGCCACTCCCGGAAGCCATACCAGACCCGGGCCTGCCTCCTGCTGCCAAGGTGTAGGGGACGTGGCCCTGCACATAGAACACCATGGCAGCCACCTCCGCCTCAAAAATATGGTGCAGGACTGCACCCTTGACGTTGCCGCCGCCCGCAAGGAAGGCAGCTTATGGTTGTGGTTGGGGGCTTGGCACTGCTGCTCCCCTGCTGTGCAATGGTGCAGGGACTTGGGTTGGGGAAAGAGATAAGGAAGGATTAGGAAAAAGGAAGGGAAAAATGTAAAGCAAAAAAATTAAAGAGTAAAAAAGTTGCAAAAAACACAAACAAATTAGGAAAAAATTAAAATATAAAAAGAGAAAGAGAAAAAGTAATATAATGAAAATAAACTAGGGGGAAATAGGTTTTAAAACAGAGGGATGGGAGACATATAGAGGGATAGAAAAGTAGGCCCCAGCACCATAACATGCAAAAAAAACAAGATATCCACACCTATGTGAACTGCGTGGTGTTGGTTGTGCAAGAATTCCAACGCGAGGACGTACTTCGTTAAACATCACGCAAACAAGCAATGAAAGAAACTCTGCCCACCAGCACTACTCTGTATAGTGCAACAGAGTTTTTTTTTTAGTTTGCGGAATTCCACGTAGCACTGTTATGCAAACTCCACCAAGGCCTAAAAATCACCTTCATAAAAAGAGAAACAAATGTTGTGGTAACCTTTTTAATGTACAGAGGGGCATACTTATGAGAGGCCTGCACAGTGGTTGTGTCACTTTTAGTGATCTAATGGTGGTGCAAACCTTTCAACAATATCTATGAGGCCACACCAAGCCACTTGTGTGGCTTTGTATCGCCTCATAGATATATAGTAAGGCAAGGTTAGTACGAATCACTGTGTTGCCTTACTTTACGTTAGGGAGGCGTTCCATGGGTGTTGTGGTGAGTGTTCCCGCGCAACATCCATGAATTTTTACGCATCCCCAGATTTACAAGGCCATGCAAACCTGGGGATGTGTCAAAACCTTACGCCTCTCCAGGGGAGGCACAACAGGAAGAAATATCTTTATTTCTCCTTGTTTATTCCTCTTTTTATGTGTGCTGCATTTTGCAGCAGACATAGAAAGAGGAAAAAAGCCTCACAGAATTGCTTTTGTGCTAGAAGTTGACCCTTCCTGCCCAAAAACAATCCTGCATGAAACGCAGTCACCCTTGCACCAGCACCCTGCTCCATTTTTCTGGGCCTCCTAACGGGGAAAAACCCCTTTGCATATATTATACCTGGCACAGGCATAATGTGGCACAAGGGTTTACAAAGTGGCTCAATGCCACTTTGTAAATATGGCACAGCACTTAAGCCAATCTAACGCCACATTAGCATAACAAAATGATGCTAATAAGGCGCTAGTTGGTGCCAGGCCCTTCTTAAATTTGGGCCTTTGTCTTATAAAGACTCAATTGAATCCTGGTAAGGGCCATAACATTGAAAGTCCGCTACCTCGCCAGCGTGTGAATAGAATTTGCAAACTTTTTTACATCTGCAGCAATATTACTGACACTATTTCAGATCTATAACTAGATCCTGTTGTACAGTTGGGGAGCAGCAGACTAGTTTTTTCGCTATTCGAGGTTCTACATGTTGGGAAGTAACCTTTATGTTGATTGTATTCTTCTGGGCCCTCATCTACTTTTGAAATGCTACCAAACCCTACCTTTTTACCAAAGTTAATGAACAATATTGTGTCACTAAACGTGGAGGCAAAGTTGAGATATTCAGCCATAATGGAACTAGCAAGCAAAAGTGGCCAGCCGGCAATTGAAGTACCCAGTGATCACGGTATTTATGTGCAAGCACAGTTCCTTGAGGACTCTAAAGCAAACATGGCGTAACACACAAGACTTTGTGCTTCATTTACAAACTGCACTTTATAGTAGGTGCAGACTTTTTGTGAGTTTACTTCTTTTAGGTATTGACAAACTGCACTTTTTTAGTACCTTACACTTTTGCAGTAATTCCAGCAGTACACATGGCCAATCACTGGTACTTCAGCCTCCATTATTTTCTATCGGGGGTGTTGCAGTACCAGTGTTCGCCAATTTGTAGTTCTTGACTTACTACTGTGGTATTTTCTTTTTAGTAGTAACTTAGGTACGGAGGACCTGATTCACAAAGGTATTTTTTTATTTTTTGGTAAGGTTAAATTTTTTTGGTATTAACAAAGTACGAGTTAATGGTAAGTTTATGACCGAGGAGACTCCGCAGTCGATTCGAGGAAAAACGCAAATAAAAAGATAGGACAGGACTATCTCGTTATATGAGGGGTTCTCTGTTCCGACTTCGAAGTCTCTGCAGGATTAAGGGGCATATTTATACTCCGTTTGCGCCGAATTTGCGTCGTTTTTTTCGACGCAAATTTGACGCAAAACTAACTCCATATTTATACTTTGGCGTAAGACGCGTCTAGCGCCAAAGTTCATGGAGTTAGCGTCATTTTTTTGCGTGAACACCTTCCTTGCGTTAATGATATGCAAGGTAGGCGTTCCCGTCTTAAAAAATGACTCCGATATGCGTCGTATTTATACTCCCGGGCAAAAATGACGCCCGGGAGTGGGCGGGTCTAAAAAACCCACATTAGCGCCGGATTTTAGCGCCTGGGTCAGGGCAGGCGTTAAGGGACCTGTGGGCTCAGAATGGGCCCAGAGGTGCCCTCCCCTGCCCCCAGGGACACCCCCTGCCACCCTTGCCCACCCCAGGAGGACACCCAAGGATGGAGGGACCCACCCCAGGGACATTAAGGTAAGTTCAGGTAAGTATTTTTTTTGTGGCATAGGGGGGCCTGATTTGTGCCCCCCTACATGCCACTATGCCCAATGACCATGCCCAGGGGACATAAGTCCCCTGGGCATGGCCATTGGGCAAGGGGGCATGACTCCTGTCTTTGCTAAGACAGGAGTCATTTCAATGGGGGTTGGGAGTCGTAAAAAAATGGCACAAATCGGGTTGAGGCGATTTTTTTGCCTCAGCCTGACTTGCACCATTTGTGGACGCCCATACTCCATTTTCCCCCTACGCCGGCGCTGCCTGGTGTACGTCGTTTTTTTTAACGCACACCAGACAGCGCCGGCGGCTAACGCCGGCTAACGTCATTCAATAAATACGGCCCCCGCATGGCGCTTCAGAATGGCGTTAGCCGGCGCTAATTTTTTTGGCGCAGTTTTGCGTCAAAAAGTATAAATATGGCCCTAAATTTACTATTAACTTGGAATGTGTGAATACCCAAAAAAGGTACATTTACACAACGTTGTAAGCTGCCTTTGTGCATCAGGCAATACCAAATATAACCGAACTGATTCCAGCAAGGATTCCCTTTAAGAGCAGAACATGTAACCAGAATAGACAGTATCCATTCGCGTCGTCAACAATTAGAGAATTAAAATGTAGTTTTCCAGACAGAAAGTCAACCGTAGAACTATCTTTTTCTTTTACTGTTTACAGCTTTGTGTCACCTACTCACTTGCACCCATATCAAGCGTTCAAAAGAATATAAACAGAACATCATGCTACAGTAACGCTATTAAATAACCATAGAAAATTACAAAGGAAAGCTGAGCACCAGTTTGTTTTCAGATCTGTCCCATCTTGCACCGAAAGTGAAAGCGTCTGGTATTCAGCACCTCCAGCTGTCCAGAAGTACTGTGGGACTATTGTTCTGCTGCCAGTGAACTGCAGAACATCAATGACACCTCAGCACGTCCCATTCAATGAGCAGGCTTAGGGTTTTAGAAGAAAACAATAGCTTTCACCGTCTTTTCGCTCCATAGAATATGCTGAACAGCATAATTTATTATATATATATATATATATATATATATATATATATATATATATATATATATATATATATATATGGTGATAGATCCAAATGGAAAATGCAGCTTATGTGCTGAATAATAACGTAAAAGACGTATCTGAATCCAGCAGAGCTCCACCTCATGTTCTCTGTCAGTGGTACTTGGCAACTTTTTCTTAACAATCTACACACACCCCAGCGAGACCTTTCCAGACGATTCTATTGGCGGCCGTGCAATTTAAGAGCGACTGTCCTTCTAGGTATACAATAGATGTAAAAATATCCTGACTTAAGACAACTTGTAAAATTGCAACTAGTAAACATTATGAAATAACACACCCACACTGCATGAAGTGATTTTGCGAAATCTCACAGGAACACCGCAGTTTATGCATAAGATAACTATAGGATGGAAGGCCCCGCGACCGTTTGTCCTGTTGATGTAGAGCAGCAAAAATGATGTGCAAAGTTTATGTACAAGTTTATTCTGAGATGCTAGTGTCTCAGTACCGTAAGTGCGCTTACCACATCACTATAGTATTGATCTGCCGCTAGTATTTGTAGACTTTCTATGGATCTGCCTGTATCATTTTCAATATTTTTACAGGTTTATGATAGTAGAACAGTGACAGTGGTAGCACCAAGAGTTATTTAAATATTCGGCAGATACTACCGTGACTTTACATGGGCCCACATTTTGTTAATGTGAAGCAAGGGAGGAGCACTATGGGGGTCATTCCGACCCTGGCGGTAAAAACGCCAGGGCCGGGTTCCGCGGGAGCACCACCAACAGGCTGGCGGTGCTCCTCTGGGCATTCTGACCGTGGCGGTACAGCCGCGGCCAGAAACGGAAAGTCGGCGGTGTACCGCCGACTTTCCGCTGCCCAGGGGAATCCTCCTGCGCCGCCATGGGGATTCCGACCCCCATACCGCCATCCTGTTCCTGGCGGTTTCGGCCGCCAGGAACAGGATGGCGGTATGGGGTGTCGTGGGGCCCCTGGGGCACCCTGCAGTGCCCATGCCAATGGCATGGGCACTGCAGGGGCCCCCGTAAGAGAGCCCCACTTTGAATTTCAGACACTGAAATTCGTGACGGGTGCTACTGCACCCGTCGCACCCCTTCCACTCCGCCGGCTCCATTCGGAGCCGGCTTCATTGTGGAAGGGTGTTTCCCACTGGGCTGGCGGGCGGCCTTTTGGCGGTCGCCCGCAAGCCCAGTGGGAAACCCAGAATGACCGCCGCGGTCTTTTGACCGCGGTACGGTCCCGCCGCCCGCCAAGCTTGGAATGACCCCCTATATGTGTTATTAATATAGGGCATGATAATACAATGTACTATAAGGAGTAAAGTATCCAAGGGCCTTATGTATGAAAGTTGGGTTTTGCGATTTCCAAATAGAAAATTTGTAGAAATCTCTATTAGGGAATCGCAAAATGAAATGGCTCTTTTGCCAGATTGATGGTGCGTTACACTACTTTCATAAAAACTACTGTCTAACAAATATTGCAAAGATAATGGCATTTACAATGGCTGTGTAACTAAGTATTTGAAACATATAATTATATTAAGATAGTAGACCTTTGTAGGTCCATTGGTCTGCTGTTGTGTCTTTAATGTTTTTTTGTTCCACTCAATACAGCATACAAAATGGAGGACAGGTTCAAACCACTTAGGACAAAGGCTCATGTCAGTGTGAGTGATGGCATCCTGCTCCTTTAAAATGTGCAGTTACACAAAAAAGTAGTCCCCTTCAGTGCCAGGGACCACAGGCTAATATGTGCCTTATCACTTAGGCATTTAAATTTGGTTTGTTCATTTATTTATTATTAATTTTGGCAAAGACCAGGCAGATCCCCTATCACTGTCACAGGGCTTTTCAAAACTCTTCATATGTGCATGTCATATGCATAATTCAATATCGTTGCTGCCAACAAAATCAACAAGTATAAGCAAAGTAAATATTTCTGGTCTGTGCAAGCTGGTGTGATGACAATGGATGATGAGGGCTGACAAATGGATGTAACGCCCAATGTAATTTGGAGATTGTGGTAGTTAAATATTGCATTATTTTTTATTCCACGTATATGCTGCATACAGAGGCAGCCATCATGGAATAGTTTTTAATGTTGTATAAAATATTTAAGGATGTCAGACTCTTCATACACATTAATACACATGCACAACTGCCATCTTTGTATCAACCAGCTCATCCGGTCTCCTTCCTACGTATAATGAAATATCTGTTACTAAAATATATTTAACTCTAATGCAAGTATATTTGTGCAGAGTATGAGTTGGGTTGTTAAGCCCAAATAGGAAGTCAACAGATAAATGATGAATACATAAAGGAGGAAAAGCTATAGTGATAGAGCCAGTAATTTTATAAGATGTTTTACAGCAGAGAAGGAAGATTGTATGGTGTTCTTAGCTTACTGTATGGGACCCTAATGCTGGTCTTAGTAGAATACAGTGGCACAGGTTCAGACACAAGATCTTGAGATCTGATGGCAAGGTGATGGAATTTCTGCTTTATATCTTCTTCTTTCTGTTGTGATGTTTGGATTTCATCCACAGAGGGGTCTATCCTCCCATGCTTGAGAGATAGAAGGACTTTGTTGGAGCAATATTACATCCGCAATGGATACAGTAGATTTAGGAAGGATGCATTATTGTCACAACCTGAACTAAAGGCGATCTCTCAGTTATGCACCATGCATTTGCCATCATGTGTGATGTCTATTTCTTAGATGTCGTAATCACCTTTACCTAAAAAATAGGTGTTGGTGACCTCTCTGTGTTGTGCACAACCCTCTGCTGCACATGTCCCTTCCTGCTGCACCTGTAGTGGTTGTCATTCTTCATCTGATTCGGATTCAGCCTCGATGTCAATGCTGTGCAAACCCTTCTTCATGGCTATGTTGTGGAGAATGGCACTTGTGGCAATGATTACGCAACGCGTCTCAGGGCTGCAAAGCAGTGCTCCGCTATTCTTGAAGAGACTTCTGAACTTGAGCTTCAGTATACCAAAGGTACGTTCAATGATTGATCCTGGTGTCTTATGTGACCTCTTGTACTGCCTTTCACTTCTTGTTCTTGGATTCAAGTATGGGGTCAGTATTCAAGGGCACAAGGCAATATGTGTGCCAACAACACAGCCAATTACATTGGGACACTGTACCACCCTAGAAAACAGTAATTAGGCCTGTTCTCAATATTGGGGCATATTTGGTAAACATATATATTTGTTTACTTTGCACACCATGATGGCCAGAAACCTGTAAAAAAAACTCTGGAAAAAGCACTTTGTGACACTCCTCCTGTCACTGCTATGACTCCCTGGTGACTGCCTGGAGCCAAAAAGTGTAGACAACACTATACCTGCACATGTGGTGGGATTGCATTACTTCTGGCTGTTGGGGTCTCTAGCTGAGGTTATAACTCAGCAATTAATCCCAGGATTACCTCACTAGTGAGTCTGTGCTACTTATACATCTCCTCCTCAGTCTGTTCAAAAACAGCGACCCTCACTCTAAACATCCTCTTCTGTCTTCACCTCCTTTTTTGGCTACAAGCCAAAATCCTCATCCTCCCTTCCAAAACATACAGAGTCACCATTCAGAATGAGCCAGATGCATTTTGGGCGATTTTGTTTAGTTTGCACCTGGTTACCACCGGATCCACATTGATGGTAATTGCATTTCCTAAATGGCTATTTTGTGACTATTCTCAATTAGGAAATCTTTGCACATACTATTAGCAATTCGCTATTTGGAAATCACTATTTTGGTATTTCCTATTTAGCGATTTCCAAAATGCGATTTCTACTGGATAAATATCGCATTTTGCACCACTCCAAATGCCTTTCATACATACTGAAGTGGCATTTCGCATTTCCTAATGGCCTGAAATTGTGAATCGCATCTTTAAGAAATGCAAAATGCCTTTACACATATGACCCCAAATTCCTAAAATTAAGCAGGATAGAGGAAGTGATCTCGAAGTTCCATGAACTTTAAAGGCACTTGGGTACTTATTCAGAGTTTGGCAGATGCGATACTTCATCGTATACATGTGGATACCCTGTCCACCATATTTCAAGTGCCTAATATACTTGTAATATGGTGAACAGGCTTTACCATGTTTGTAACTAAGTGTGACATCTGCCAAATTCTATATAAGATCCTTGGTCTGAGAACGACTCATTGGCTTATGTTGTTTATGAAATGGTATGGGTTTATTCTATGATTTACACTGTGTTATATTCAATTACCCCAATTGGACAGCTACTCTAAGTAACATCACTAGTTAGATACAAATCATTTTGGGGGGTGGCTAGCCATGCTGGCCTCTCACTTGCAGAGTTCCGGGAACCAGTACCGACTCCCTGGAGATATCATGCCTTTAGGACAGTCAGAACAAGACCCTATGTAGGCCAGTTTTAGGGAGTGTGTGGTGGAGGAGTGTCCCAGGTGGGGATGTGCGAAGCTGAATGTAGGGACAAGACTATGCCTGTTGGTTGAATGGTGCCTAAGATGGCAGCAATGAGTGGTGATGAGAAACCTTGCCTCCTCTAGGCACCTATCTTCTTTGGGGCTCATACCAGGAACCCTTACTGACTACCTGAAAAGGGGGCAGATGAGATACCGTGGAGGTCGCAGAAGCAGCTGGTCATCCTCATGTCCCCAGGCAGGGCCTCTGTCTTAGTGCAGGAGACTCAGCCACCCTACTTCACTGGAGACCCGGGAAGGAGGATGAGTTGGAGTGTGCAGCTGGGCTGGGCTGGATGCTCAGCCTGGGCATAGGTGGCACCAGTGCAGCTTGCAGCCAGCAGTGTAGAGCAGTGGCTGGAGGCACCTGGCACTAGAGATATAGTCCCCCCCTTTTCGAGGGGGAGGAACTGGGCTAGTGGCAGGGCATGAGGGCCCCCATAGGAGATGTGATTACGGTGGGGGGGCACCCCTGAACTGCGAGGCAGACTGGGAGCAGAAGCTTGGGACTAGGCCTGTTCAGAGGTGACAGACCAGCACAATTTTATGACTGGGCACCTGAGCCCACCTACCTAGACTTCCCTTTCCTTTCTGCACTGGCCCTACCTGTGGAATTCTTTCTGGACATTGTGGTTGCAGGAGGGGCAGGATCCCCTGGGCACTACGGCCTGCACCAAAGTTGTCAAGGAGGTGGTGAAGGCTGCTTAACACCAACCCACCTAGGACTCATAGGAAGAAGTGGTCCCACCTTCTGAAGATAACTTGGACTTGATATTGAATGCAGTGACATCCACGCATAAGGTGCTAGAAAGCAACATTTATAACATCCATTGATTTGGAAATCGTCCATGATGTCCTCTGCAAACTTGCTGAACAAGTGCAGTGGAACTCCGACACACTCAAGCGCATGAAGCCCATTGGTTTATGGCATGCAAGAAATGGTGGTGGCTCTCATCCTGCATGTAGACCTGTGGGATAAATGGGCTGAAGATGTATAAGGATCCCGTCAGCGCTATAGCATTAGATTTCTGGGAGTATCTAAGAATGCAGAGGGGCCTATCACTGTGGTCTTCCTTGAGACCTGGCAGTCCAATTTGGTTGCTTCCAGAGGTCTATCACAGTTCTTCCCCCTGAAGCAGGCAAACAGAGTTACCATAAAGCCACCACCATCTGGGCTCCCCCTCAGCCAGTGGTTGCCTGTTTACTGCATTTATGGGATTGCAACTTATTTCTGCATAAAGCAGAAGAGGCCTGACATTTTCAGTTGAAGAACGTGGAGGTTGCTATCTTTCTTTCTGGATTACACAATGAAGGTTCAGCAACAAAGGGAATCTTTCCCTGTAGTCAAGAGAGAATTGAGAGATGTAGTGTTAGAAATTGGGTCTCTAGTTGGCAAAGGTATGCACCCTGTCCAAGCAGAGCCCATAGTCCTAGTCAGGGTAACACAACCTAAATTATCCTGTGCTCACCCTCTGGTAGCTTGACACAGAGGAGGCAGGCTTAACTAAGAAGGCAATGTGTAACTTATTTGTTCAGTAACTTATACAGTAATACAGTGAAAACACCACAAAAAGTATTCCACATCAGTTTAGGAAAATAGTTAATATTTATCTGAATAAGATAAGACCAAAATTACCAAAATCCAATATGCCCAAGTCAAGATATCGCTTTTTAAAGATTTTGATGCGTCTCAATCCATAAGAATCAGTGGTTGTATCCTTTTAACACAGAGTACCTGGGTTGTGTTAAAAATAACGACGCAGAGGACCACAGAGGAGGAAATGCATTGTAAAGTAAAAAGCAATTTGTCAGTTTTTCCGGCACAGCAAAGGTGATGTGTTGTTTCTTTTCCTGCGGCACGGTGCTGCATTAATTTCTATGAGCACAGCCTTGGTTCCTCATTGCGATGCAGGGATATTTTGACACCCAGGGACGATGGGTGGAAAATCCAAAACTCGTTGTGAAGAGGCAACAGGCACTGCATTGATCCAGAAGGCATTGCATCAAATTTTGCAGTCTTTGCATTGATTTTTCCAGCGCTGTGGATGGATTTTCTCCCTCAGATTAAGTCTTTTGTGGTCCTGATACTTCATAATAGGAGGCAAGCTCAGTCTAAGCCCTTGAAGAGCACTTGTAGGGGAAGGCAAAGTCCTTCCAGCAGAGTCAAGGGCCTGCAAGGCAACAGGGCAAGAAGCAGGAGAGCAATCCTTCCAGTAAAGCAGTCCAGATGAGTTTTTGGGAAGAAAAGCAGTCCCTCTGACAGAGTCCAGTTGTAGGTTCAGAAGTGTCTGCTTTTAGGAGGTCCCTGGCCCAGTATATATACCTAAATGTGCCTTTAAAGTGGAGGAAATCTTCAAGAAGTGATTTGAAGAACACCAGTTCCCCTTTTAACCCAGTCGTGTCTTCCAGGAGGTATGTGGGGATTTATCAGTTCTTTGTGTGAGGGCAGGGAACTAACCTTTGAAGTGTAATGGAGAGCCCCTCCACCCTTCCTGCCCAGGAAGACCCATCAGTATGCAGATGAATACAGATGCAGCTAAGTCTCCTGTGTTTATGGCTGTCTGGGTGGAATGCACAAGAGGAACTGTCAGCCAGCACAGACCAAACGTGGATTGGAGACAGACTGTAAGGCCCAGAGACCAGTAAGTGCAGAGAAATGCCTACTTTCCAAAAGTGGCATTTCTAAAATAGTAATGTTAAATCCAACTTCACCAGTAAGCCGGATTTCTCACTAGCATTCTAACCACACCAAACATGACAATGCCACTCCTCTCAGTCATAAATTACCACTTAAAAGCATATAAGGGAATTTCTAATGCTTGCCTATGAGAGAAGCACACTTCACAGTAGTGAAAAACGTCTTTGGGAGTTTTTCACTGCCAGTACATGTACAGCTTACAAGTACATGACCTGCCTTTTACTTACATAGCACCCTGCCCTGTGGGCTACCCAGGTCCTACCTTAGGGGTGACTTGCATGTAATAGAAGGGGATTTTTGAGGCTTGGCAGGTAGTTTTAAATGTTAAGTCGAAGTGATTGTGAAACTGCACACACAGACCTTGCAATGGCAGGCCTGAGTCATGGTTACAGGGCTAGTTATGTGTGTGGCACAATGAGTGCTGAAGGTCCACTAGTAGCATTTAATTTACATGCTCTGGGTACATGTAGTACACTTTACTAGGGACTTATAAGTAAGTTAAATATGCCTATTGGGTGTAAGCCAATGTTATCATGTTTAGGGGAGAGAGCACACGCACTTTAGCTCTGGTCCACAGTGGTAAAGTGTGCAGAGTCCTAAAATCAGCAACCAAGAGATCACAAAAGTGGAGGGAGGCAGGCATAAAGTTGGTGGAAGACCACCCTAAGGCAGTCACGTCAAACAGGTCGGTATCAGCTACATGCTCTTGTTCCCTGCCAGCCTCAAAATTATAGCTGCTGACCACATGCTATTGTTTAATGATCCACCTTCGGCCTTAGATTGGCCTATAAGAGAGGCACTGAGTGGAACCAGAACCTGGACCCTCATGGCTGAAATGCAGCTGTGGGGACACTGGGAACAAACTATTGGATTGTGCTTGATGGAAAGCCAGGTGGCCCAAGACATAACAGCAGCACTGAGGTACTCACCTTTGGAACTTTAATCATGTCTAGACTAGTGGACAACCTTTGACCCTGTCCTTGCTTCGATTTTTTGATTGGGAATAAAAGCCTTTGGGAGTTTTTTTTTTCACATGTTCAAGAAAGGCTGATGCCACTATTCACCTGCCACAATGGATAGCCTACTGAGGCACAAGCAGGGCAACCCTAATGAAGTGGAATCCTTCCCAATCCTTTTCTGAAGGAGTTGTTGTGAAGTGGCCTCCACAACAGATAGTGTGACAGTCACCCCCGCTCAAGAATAACCTTGTTTGAAAGTATGGTACAGAGAGTTTGGTTCTTATAGCATGTTTTGATTCGTTGGTATGGCTTAGGAATGGTTGCTACTCTGACTTGGGGAATGGGAATTGGGAATTGCTTTGTTTTTTATATTCTGTATTGGTACCTTTGCTCTCTGCTTTATTTTTTTAGAAGAAGCTAAATTCTGAACAGCTGATATCCACATACTAGCTAATTCTTAGCTTCAGCTCAGCAATCAAAGAAAGTTTGGGACGCCCAAAGTGATCAAGGCGAAGAGTCCTCAAATATACAACAGAATAGTGATGTGAGCCAACATGAATACATGAGAGATCGTACAACTGTGGGTGGGGAAACATTGTTTAGAATGATGCATTTTCTATGAAATGCAGTTACAGCTATGCCATTACCACAATATGCTTTTACCATGCATGCCTTTACCACAGATTTTGCTCTAAAGACATGAACGGTATAGGTATATGCCTGGTAAAGGTTTTAAAGATAAGGATTTTTTTTATTTTTTATTTTGTAAAGGCATGAATGGTAAAGGTGTATGCGTGGTAGTTTTGCATGTAAGTACAGGTAAGTATTAAGTGGTCTAAGCATCTCTCTCTCTCTCTCTCTATATATATATATATATATATATATGTTTTTTTAGATTTTAGGATGGGTATGGGTTTTGAGGTGGTATGGGTGTTTTTAGGTGTTAGGGTGGTTATGGGTTTCAGGGTGATAATGGCATTTTTTGAGTTTAGAGTTGGTAGGTTTGTGGGTTGCAACATGTGTGTGTGTGTGTGTGTGTGGATACATATATATGAAATGCTTTTCACCGGTTTCTTGATTATATATATATATATATATATATATATATATATATATATATATATATATATATATACATATATTATTATATATCTATCTATATATATATATATTGATAGATATATATAGATATATAGATATATATATATATTTTTTATATATATATATATACATATATATAAATATACAAATATATATAATATACATAATATATACATATAAACATATCCACAAATAAATATTTTATATATATATATATATATATATATATATATATATATATATATATATATATATAACACAGCTTTATTCGATCAAGTGACCATGAAAGCAGCATAAAACAAAGCTAGCGAAAATACAAGAATAAATAATCATTTTGATAAAATACAGCAGCTACACAACAATAAATTAATTTAAAACCATTAAAACATTAAAACAGTAAAAGCTCAAATTACACATAAAGCTCTAAGAAGAGATAATAATCTTAAATTGCTGTTTGGAAGTGGCAACGTATGCGCCAGGCTGTCACTAAGTACTTGCTCACTGGAAGAATTACATCAGCTAAATTATGACTTTTTAACACCCGTAGAGCGAAGGAACAGATCTTAAATCCCATAGCCCTACAAGTGTTGCGGATCCATTTTGATCGCGGATTCGCATAAGCTCGACAGAAGAACATGAAGTGTTCAATGGTTTCGGAGGTACTGCCACAAGCAGGGCATATATCAGGGAGACCAGTCGGCCCCCACCTGTGAGTCAATTACATCAGAGGCAAGGAGCCGAAACGAAACCTTGCATATAGGCTTTTGCCATACAGATCCGCTATAATGTCTAAATAGGCTTCAAACTTTGGAGTCCATTAAAGATCAGTAAAAAAGTTAGTTAAACGACCATGAGAATAAACAAAATGTCAGGGCACTCATGTATCAAAAGCTCAATCTTAGGTAAATGTTTTATGGTCCAATTTGCATATTTAGTGCCAGTATCCACATAATAAATTTCGCTGTTGGACAGGGATTCGTGAATGAAACAGAACTCAATTTATTCTTGAGATAAACAGTTCATCACAGCAACTATAGCCGTCCTTGGAGTCAATATCCATAAAGCAACAACAGCCAAACGCCAACACGTGTTTCGTCCTATGAGATAATAACCTCAAAGACTTCATCAGGGCTGAAATACATAAAACAGTGACTACAGTTTTAGTACACACGATCCAATTTTTTGTTTAACAAAATATAAAGAAATATGAAAAAAGGCGATCAAACCCTTTAAACCGTGACAATTGTGTGAACAAAAACCAATGCAGTTTGTGATTTATGTGACAAAAGAAAAAAGGGAAGAAGATTACACATAAAACAGGACAGGAGGTCTCCATTACAAAATACAATTAATTGTACAAAATTACCACATCATCCAGATTTAATATGGGTTAACATCCTGATCAAGTTGTTGTCACGACACAAATGTGCATGTCCTCACAGCCATTGAGCTAAAAGACCTTCCCACGTGATCAAATAATAAGAAAATGAAAAAAGAGACGTGCAAGACAGCCAGTAAAACCAAACACACTTATAGTGAAATGAGAGAACCAAACCTCCTTATACTACCCAAAGTAAAAACATAGCATACCTTCGCCAAAACAATTATAAAGCTAATAAGTCCACTCCTTCAATCTATTAGAGTATCTAGAAAATAATAATAAACTCACTAAGATTCCAGCTCAAAATGCACATAATGGAGTAAAATAACCAATAAATGATCTAATTAGAGTGTGGCCATAAGGCCCAGACTAACCTTGTTGTGTCCAAAATTTCATAGCATATAGTATTGAGAAATATTGTATAGGTAACCTAAGTAAAAGTAAACAAAGTCAAACGTTACTGTGGTAAAAGAGTCTGCAATCACATCTACAATCAAAATTCCCACAGTTAACTCGCTATTTATAGAAAGCTTAACCATGCCCGTTTGGCTCCCCATAAATCACTCACCTGTCAGGCATGAAATCAGTAATGCGAAACCCGCGTTCAAGTAATCGCGTGGAGTTTTGTAGTATCGGCATCAATCGTAAAAGCCGACTGTCCAGAAACAGCCCTATTGAAAGCGTCACCTCCGACGCACTAATTGAAGAAATGGAAAGCGGACAACAACCGCTCCAAGGGCGCCATCTTTAAATAGTAGAATTCCTTTCTATATCAATAGAAAGTTTAAACGAGTCCTTTGTAAGTGCTGGCAACACCAAGGACAGATACCCTACAACCTAATAAAGCTATTAACTGAAAATTGGGACATGCTACATTTGTGCCACAAACAAAACTTTGACCTACAATAAGAGAGACAAAGAGGAGTATCTTAATGATGAATAAGATGTTCATATAACATAATGGATGTTAAGCAAATTACAGAACATAAACATTGTATATAACAAACAAACAAGACAAGGTATCGTAATAATGAAAAAACAATTGTTCATATCACATAGTGGATGTTAAATAAATGCTAGAGCATAAACAATGTATATAAGAGACAAACATATATGATTCATAAAAAAATATATAATTACATATATAAATAGACAGTCTAAACATCAATATCAGTAGACAAAATCCAAAATCCCTATAAGTCTCACATTAGTCACCTAAATAGCCGCGGCGGCCATTCTGGCTTTCCCGCTGGGCCGGCGGGCGACCGCCAGAAGGCCGCCCGCCGGCCCAGTGGGAAAGCGCCTTCAACGAGGAAGCCGGCTCCGAATGGAGCCGGCGGAGTTGAAGGCGTGCGACGGGTGCAGTGGCACCCGTCGCGATTTTCAGTGTCTGCTTGGCAGACACTGAAAATCAATGTGGGGCACTGCAGGGGCTCCCAGGGGCCCCACGGCACCCGTTAACGCCATCCTGTTCCTGGCGGTGAAAACCGCCGGGAACAGGATGGCGGTAAGGGGGTCGGAATCCCCATGGCGGCGCTGCAAGCAGCGCCGCCGTAGAGGATTCCCTGGGGCAGCGGGAAACCGGCGGGACACCGCCGGTTTCCCGTTTCTGACCGCGGCTGTACCGCCGCGGTCAGAATGCCCATGGAAGCACCGCCAGCCTGTTGGTGGTGCTTCCGCGGTCGTTGGCCCTGGCGGTCGGTGACCGCCAGGGTCAGAATGACCCCCTAAGTCCCAAATGTGTAGCACAATCATAAGAAAATGGACAGCATCCCTAGTAGCAGGGGAAAGTTTCCTGGCTAACCTCCAAATTCAGAAGTTTTAATGTTCCCATAAATTAAAATGAAAACTGCGGATTCATCGTGGTGTGAGCAAAGAAACACATTTTCAACAATTAAAAAACTGATTTTTTAATCATCAAACAGTCTTGTCACCTATGCACTATTCCATTACATGAATATTGGTTGAGCCCCCTCTGAATGTCATTCAGAGGTGCCAGGGCAAACTGGTGAACCATTTTGAATGAATTCAATACTGCATGCAATTGGGAGGACCTTGAGGAAATGTTACATTTGTGAGCCTATGGTAGAGAATACTGTCATTCAGAAATAATGACTTGCTTGACTGCATGCAGTAGAAATAACAGTCAATGGCCTAGTGAGTCCTATTAAACATAATCCAGGAACATACATTTAACAGGTCATACTAAGAGTGTTTCAAAGGCAATAGTATTATATAAGTGACCCACATAATGAATTGGAGTATTGATTATTATTCTGCACTTTGTTAAAAATACACATTTTAATTAATACACAAAAGCTTTGTCACATCCAAGGACATTTTTAGCCTTTTTGATTCAAACTTTCCAGAATTGTGGGCAGTGAACAAAGACTATGTTGGCTTTGAGTCGAAGAGACTTGGAATACTTAGACTATTGCAAGAATTCTTTGGAGGGCAGTACATTGTCTCGTACCTCCAGTCAACCTAAAGTGTGTATGACTCCACCTAGGCAGCCACAGATAAGTCTGAGCCTGATAGAAGCACCCCATGATCTTTGATCCCTCAATCAATACATAGCAAATAAAAGTCCCTTGAGGATTGGCCTAATTCTTTGCTGTAAAGAGCAAGAAAAGAATAGGGAGCACACTAAGAAACGAGTACCTTGATGTATTTGAAATTACTAACCATAGGAATATGTTAACGAAAACTCTCCAGTTGCAGAATTGTCCTGAGTAGCCAAACTGCAAATGACTGGCAACTCAGTAGCAAAAAATGCAGGGTACTCAATGACATTGACACTCTTCACTAAGACACCAAAGTCATCTGAAGAAGAGAAACTAATATCGGATTAATAGCAAAAGAAAATTGAAAAACTACAAGCTCCACAGCCATTCCCAAGAAAACCTCCCTTTCGGTTAGCTATTCCATGTGCAAGCAAAATCGAACATACAGGTCATTAATGTTAGTGCTTTTCTATGAGCTAATTTCGAGGACTATATTGCTTTATGGGATGGATTACGTTACACAACTGCACTTGGTCAACAAATACCTTCAATAGCCTGTGAAGCACATTAGGCTCCACATGAAGGACAGAAAATAATTTTGTTTTCAAACCTTGAAGGTTTATTAAAGGTTGATGGTTTACAAAATCCAATAATCAGGTCAATTAATAACCAAAATTCAGATGCTTCAGTTAAGATGCAAGTCAAAGTAAATATTTTTTTGAAACTCAAAGGACAAACCAGCATGGAGTTGTCTCAAAAAGGAAAGGACCGAAAGTCAGATCACTGTCTTCGGAAAACACTTTAAAGTCTCCTGCTCTGCTCTTTTTTAATTCTAAATCTCAGTTGTCTCAACTCAGCTCCAGTATATATAAGAAACACAACTTTAACATTTTAAATACCTACACATAGTTCTCATAAGAATCTCTAGTCAGATTAAAGAAAGATGATACAATTACATACTCTTTAGGCTATCAAGGCTTTCTTACTAACAAGCTTCTCTTGAAGAAAAGAAAACATTGCTTCACATGAGAAAGAATGAAAAAAATGAAAAAGGCATCCTGTTAGACAATTAGAATTCCAGCTCCTAGAAATAGATTGTTCACATCACAAAACAAGATGGGAAACAGCATTAGCCATTCTAAAATTCAGGTTTGCATATGAATAAACAACATTCTCTCTACAAATAGTATGAGTCTATGTGTTAATGTTACCTAAATGCAAATCTTTAATATATGAAAAAAAACCTCATCACTAACAGCATACATGAGGATTAAACACTGTGTCTTCGGCTTTTGTCACTGCTGCAAACACAATAGCAAATGCAAGAATCAGACCAGACCAGTAATGGGTACTTAAACAGTACAGAGCCATGGGGGTGTACCGAGCAACAATGTCAATGTGCCCTAGCATAAATATTGGCTCTTACGTACATAACGAGTGCAGTAAGGGATCAGAAATATAGGAATCCGTGTCAGAGTGATTCATGGTGGCATGCATATGCAGGAAAATCACAATAAGGCACAGATGGTCCACAGGCAAAACTAAGCCAGAAAATACAAAATCAAGGCACTGAATGCCTGTCTTAAAGATGATTGTAATGACACTGGGCCCCTATGTACTCTGTGGGTGTAGCACCAAAATGTTGGCGCTACTCCTGCAGAGTACATCAATAGTGTTAAAAAATCCTATTGTCGCCTACCCTGCGCCATGGTGCGACATCTTTTAAATAAGGTGCGTACATGGTGGCGGTAGGGGGGGCGCTAAGGGGTGCAAGGAAAGTGCTGCTGCACTGGATGCAGCACCACTTTTCTTAAATCAGCCCCTTTGGGGTCAAGTGTGAAAGAGAAGTGCAATGGCACTGAGTGGCAAAGCATAGGTGGAGGAAGATACATGGCCAAAGCTGGACATACCTCTGAAGTGGTTGACTGTTTGAGACTGTCTCCCAAGACATTCAGGAGCCTAGTGGCACCATGAACAGAGCGCTGACAGTCTACCACCCATGTTTTCATAGAGAAGGTGACAGCAGAGTGTAGAACTGCAGCCTACTTGAGTGAATGGCTCAAATCCCCACACGTTAATGATAAGGCCAGTGTTTATGACTATCAGATGCAGGAACTAACTTTGTGGTACGGGAGAGAGGAGTCATAGTCAAGAATTGAGTTGTGGTAAAGTTCAACCAAGAAAAAACAATCTCATTTCAATTAGATAATCAGGTTTGTACGAGGAATTCTAGAGTTCACAGCTGCAAGGCTTTCCTTACCGAACGTTGCATGTAGCAAACACACATCAACACAAAAATAATATTGCAGTTAGCAATATTTAATATACAGATCCAAAGATAATTTAGTTAGAACGAATAACATATAAAGATTAAAATTACACCACTGTGAAGAAAATGGAATGAGGGTCAAAATGAAAGTAAGGTAATAGAGTACACTCAACCAGGACCTTCGCCCTGGTCAAGGGTAGCCTACTACTTTCTCCAATGAATTAATGATATCAAATCCCTGACATCCAGGACACATTTGCTCTCTACCCCATGCCAGCAAGAATACCACTGTTTCTGGCAGCTCTCGTTGATGCCAGATGAGGCCTGCACACCAGGCATTCTGCTTCATGGAGTCTATCATAGTACAAAACTTAAAGCTAGGAATATGGCAACTGTACCCCTGAGAGAAGTATGTGTGAAGTAGGGCAATTAATTGCAAATCACAATGGGTAAAGCCAATGCTAGTACCTTTTGCTAACAGTAGAGAACATAAAGTCAGACCATATGACAACATATAAAATCATTTAAAAAGTGTAAATAAATAATACCCACAGTTGTCTTTACTATGTCATATCCCTTTCGATGCACACTGAAAAACTGAATTTGTAGCACCTATCTACCAATTTTTTTTAAATAGTGTTTTAATAAAAAACTGCTTCAGTTTGTGGAATGCATAGGCTTCTATGCATGTTATCTTTTTAAATGTAGGCAGAAAAAGAACATACATTTCAGATTTGAACACTTAGCAGCAATACAAATGTTTCTGTGTTTATTTAATGCACATTTTGTTTACATTTATTGCATTTTTGGAATGCTGAGGAAATGAATGTTTCATCCTCCACATTATTAGTTCTTTCTGGTACAATATTTCTTTATAAAAGTAATGCTAGGATTTGAGAAATGAGCTTCCCCAAGTCTAAACATTATTTTGTCAAATCCGTTAGCATTATTTGATCATTATTGGTCTCACTTTGCTAAGGTGGATCATATCTCAAACCCCAAATACCAATCCAAGTGGTAGAGATACCAACGGAAATGGAACAGTGTCTCCTTTCCAGCAGTATCTCTCCCTAGCAGATCCCTAACTGTTGATTGCCTCAAAACTGTTACATGTTTCATGTAAACTCACCAGACTGTCAAACAGGCTATGTCAAAAAGAGGCCTACTGATTGATGTCTGTGAGGCTGGGAGACAAAAGAAGAGCCCTGTCCAATTGTCAGTTATCATGTGCCTGTGACAGACCTCCTTGAAGTGTGCCTCAAGTGTCATATGACAATCCCTAATAGATCTCTCAAGCGGGATGTAATATTCAAGCTTGACTTGACACTTTACTGTCAAAAAGATTCCCCACAGCCCTGCCCAGCATGTTCTATCAGGTTCAGATGGGTCTTTTCTGTCCGTTCAGGTGAGCCTTTTGTTTACTCATGGAGCAAGGTGTTACCTCATTCACACCTACTCAAATGTTAATTATTAGCGGCAGACAGAGGAGAACAAAATATATATTTAGCTTCCTGGGACTTCAGGCGTGGCAAAAGTCACTTTCTAGAAGTCGTCAACATATTTATTATAAATCTGACTTCATCAGTGAATTTCTAAATGTACCAAAATGCAATTCGTCGCTGTTTCCTAGCCAGAGATAACATTCATTTAACTTAATGTTGTATCACAAGGTTTTCCTATGGAATAACTAATCCTTCTACAATGAACATAGCCTTTAGGGTCGTTTCACCACAAGGACATGTTTAACATTAAACTTTTACCTATCCTACTTTTAAGTACCATACACCCTGCATTATTGGCAATAATGTTTACTGAGGGAGACTAATTAATATTTAAAAGGAAAGTTAAAAGGGGGTTGTTCTGACAGGTGAAATTGACAGTTTTAAAACTGTACAGCCAGGGTACAGTGGTAGGCCTGGAGATATGCTTTACATTGCAAATACAGTGCTTGGCACGATGAGTGCTGCAGCCCTGTGATTGCATTTAACTTACAGGCCCTGGATACATTTGGCACCATATGCTAGTGACCTAGAGGCAAATTAATTTAACCAATCAGGTGTCAGAGTCACCAGATCCTCGGGGTCTGCGCACGTTCCCAACACGTCCACCACTAGACAGCTCTAAGACTCTGATAGATAAATCACAGAGGCTAAGAGAGTTCAAGAGGGGAAGAGGGGATTAGGAAGGGAAACAGCTGAGAAGGAGACCTGTAGTAAGAAAAAGGTTAGAACACACAATATGAAAATTATATCTCCTGAAATCAATACTAGACTATGATTCTAAGCATAGTCATTCTGAAAACATGAACAATCTAAGAGTTAAGTTTAAAATGACTAAGTTTCAAGATGGCCGGATACCTGTAAGGGAATCAAGATGGATTAAATGAAAACTTTCTTATTCAAGTACTTTCCTTTGCATGAGAATCAGAAAAATTTTCTGACTTAACTTTAAACCAGTCATACAAATCCTTTTTTGAGAATGCATACAAGGACCATACAATATTGCATCTAGACACTCTGATCTTCAGTGTACTCTTAAAATGTTTCAACACAAATTGCGCATATTGTAGATTTATATATATATATATATATATATATATATATATATATATATATATATATATATATATATATATATATATATATATATATAGTAAACACCATAAAAGGATTGTGCACCATGAATAACACGATATGGATTCAGGAAAAACAAATCACATAACTTGTCAACTCGAATATTACATGATAAATATTTTAGAATAGTGGCATACAATAAACAACATGAATTAAACTTGAGGAGAGAATTGTGCGTCTTTCCGATTCGTAAACCACGATGTAAATGCCAAGAAATAACAGCTCACAATGAATAACAAGATCAAAGTACAATGAAATGAATCGCACGTCTTTTGCCGATTCTTAAGCCACCATGTAAATGTCAAAAAAATGGTAGCGTGCAATGAACAACAAGGTTAAAACACCATAAAGCGAATCGCGCGTCTTGCCGATTCTTAAGCCACCATGTAAATGTCAAGAAATGGTAGCGCGCAATGAACAACAAAGTTAAAACACCATTAAACGAATCGCGCGTCTTGCCGATTCTTAAGCCACCATGTAAATGTCAAGAAATGGTAGCGCGCAATAATTAACTAGACTAAATTATCATTAAACGAATCGCGCGTTTTGCCGATTCGCAAGTCACTCTGCAAATGTCACAAACACTCAGGTGCATATTTCACACGCGCAAAGTACTCTGTCAAATCATAAAAGAATTAGGCCCAAGAACATGAGAGTTCTTGATAACGGCGTCGGGAGGCCAGCCCAACCACCGTCTTACCGCCCAGAACAAGGATCTCCAAATGAAGAATGAAAGTCAGATGTCTGGAAGATCAAATAGGCCACCGGGACAGGAGCTCAGGAAGTAGTTGCTGCTCTGCACTGGGACCTCTGAATAGTGAGCACCTGGAGCTGGGCTGGCTCCTTTTTATAGAGTCTTGGCCCAGCCCACAACCACACCCAGGCATGTTGCAGGGAAAGTCTCTAGAAGGCCCTGGAAAGGGACCACACCCTAACACACTCTGAAAGCCTGCAGCAATACCTTGCAAATGAACAGCATTTGTAAGCACATTAAAAAAAAGTCTTCAGGATTGAACTCTGCAAAACAAAAGGTTAAACAACAACATATCAGCACATTGCATAAATCACATTGTTTTGAGAGTGTTGGGTTTTTGCATTCTAGTTCCAATAGAGCGCGCACTGCCCTGGTGTTGACAGTACTCCCCTCTCCCAGACGCGCTCTAGGGCCTGGTTTGCCTGGATTAAGACGATGAAAGCGTCTCACAAGTACTGGAGCATGAACATCAGATGCGGAAACTCATGAGTTACTTTCAGGACCATAACCTTTCCATGAGATTAAGTACCACAGATTATGCCCTCGTAGTTTAGAATCCAACACTTTCTTATCTTCATATTCTTCTTCTCCCTGTACTAGAACAGGATCTGGATGAGGGTAGACCTTTTGGACTGCCCTTTTCAATAGGGAAGTGTGGAACACTGGATGAATCCATAAGGATCTGGGCAATTGTAGTTTATAGGTTACCGGATTGATTTGCTGAAGGATTGTGTAAGGACCTATAAATTTGGGATTAAACATGTGCTTCTTCTTGAAGTCTATATGTTTGTGGAAAGCCACACTTTGTCACCTGGTTGATATTGCGGTCCCTCACAATGTTTCTTGTCATAGTGCCTTTTGTATTTTTGTTTGGCTTTTTCTAAATGAAGTTGAATCAGTTTCTGGGTTTGATGCAAATGCTGAATGGTTTCTGACACAGCTGGAGTAAGAGAACTTTCTTGAGGAATTGTGATGGCAGGGTGCAAGGATGATAGCCAAATAAACCAAAAAAGGGTGTGACACCAATAGAAGTGTGGAATGAGTTATTGTAAGCTAACTCAGCTAAGCAGAGCATAGATGTCCAAGAATGAAGTGCCTTTTCAGCGTAGGCACATAGGTATTGTTTCAAAGTCTGATTTAGTCTCTCTGTTTGACCATCTGTTTGAGGATGGTGACTAGTAGATAGCGTAGATGTCACTTGGAGTGTTTTACACCATGTCTTCCAGAAATTGGAGGCAAATTGCGACCCCCGATCGGGAGGATAACGTTTGGCAGTCCATGATAATGAACCACTCTGTTCAGTAAAATAGTTGCCAGTTCACTAGAAGTGGGCAATTTGTTACAGGCAATGAAATGTCCATATTTTGTGAGACTATCTACTACCACCAGAATTACTGAATGCTGTTGAACCACTGGTAGACCGGTAATAAAGTCTAAAGAAATGTGCTCCCATGGACGACTTGGGGTTGGAAGTGGATGTAACAACCCTTTTGGTTTTGAATGACTTGTTTTAATGCAAGCACAAACTTCGCAGTTGTTTATCATTGCTTTTACATCTTTTGTTAGGGTAGGCCACCAAAAATAGCGTTTGATCAGTTCAAGAGTTTTAGGAGTACCTGGGTGACCTGCCATTGGTATTACATGCAACTAATGAAACACTATCTTGCGAAGTTTGGTAGTGGGTACGAACAAACGAGCGTCATGAAAGGGTAGTCCTTGCTTGATTGACCTTTTGGGATCTGCTTGGGCCCATGTTTCAACAGTTAAAGAGTTGCAAATTTCTTTAAAGAAATCTTCAGTTTTTATGATACATAGAACCTTGTCAGGAGCAATGATAGCTCTGGAGGCTTGAAATGCAGGCAACGTGGTAGACTCTTGACGGGACAAGGCGTCAGCTTTGCGATTATCTTTACAAGGCCGGAAGGTTACTACAAAATCAAATTCGGCAAAAAACAGCATCCAGCGTAATTGCCGAAGGGTCAAAAGGCTGGCGGAACTCATGAATTGAAGATTACGATGTGCAGTATATACTGTGACAGTGTATTTGGCACCCAACAAATGATGTCTCCATTCTTTAAAGGTGTCACAAATCGCCAGAAGCTCTTTTTCAGCAATGACATAGTTCTGTTCGGCTTCGTTCAACTTCTGAGACATATAAGCTACAGGATGAAGTTGACCAGTGTCTTTATTTTGTTGTGATAAGACGACTCCTATTGCTACATCTGAAGCATCATCTTCCACTATGAAAGGTCGATTCGCATCAGGATGAGTCAAGACTGGGGCAGTGGAGAAAGCTTTCTTCAAAGTCTAGAAGGCTTGATCAGCTTCTGGGGACCATACAAACTTTTCTTTCTTTCTGAGTAGCTTAGTGATAGGAGCCACTGTCTGGGAGAAATGATTTATGAATCTCCGGTAAAAATGTGCAAAACCCAGGAAACATTGTACATCACGAACAGTCTTTGGGATGGGCCAATCAGATACAGCTTTTACTTTCTTTTCTGCCATCACCATACCATGAGGGGTAAGAATAACCCCTAAAAACTCAACTGTGGTAACATCAAACTCACACTTGGTTAGTTTGCAATATAAATGGTGCTTTTGAAGGGCTGCAAGAATTTTCTTGACATGCTGGACATGTTTGTTTTCATTGTCAGAGTAGATCAAAATGTCATTGATGTAGACTATGGCAAATATGTCGAGGTACTCTCTAAGAACGTCATTCAAGAAAAACTGAAATGCTGCTGGAGCATTACACAGACCAAAAGGCATGACGGTGTATTAAAAAAGGCCATATCTTGTCTTGAACGCTATTTTCCATTCATCACCCTTTCTCATTCTGACCAAATGATAAGCACCTCGAAGGTCAAGCTTCGTGTAGATTTTTGCTCTCTTTACTTGTTCCAATAATACCGGAATTAGGGGTAAAGGATATTTATTCTTGATGGTGACTTAGTTCAAACCCCTATAGTCGATGCAAATTCGAAGTTCTCCATTAGCTTTTGGAACAAAAAACAAGGGCGAAGCTGCAGGAGACTTAGCGGGGCGAATGAAGCCATTGTCCAAAAATTGATCTAGGTATTTTCGTAAATGTTGATTTTCATGTTCTGACAGGGCATATACACGACAGTTGGGAAGTATCGCACCTGGGGCTAGATCAATTTGACAGGCATAAGATCTATGAGGAGGTAGAGTCTCTGCTCCTTTCTCATCAAATACATCTTTGTAAGATGAATATTGATTGGGCAGCTGAAATTATTTTTCCGCTGCAGTAGCTATGTAAGAGTTACAAACTTTTGGTACTTGAATCTTTTGGAGACATTGTTCGTTACATAGCGCAGATGAGAACACGATTTTTCATTCTGCCCAATTGATCTCTGGATTGTGATGAGTTAACCATGGCAAGTCGAAGATAATCCCATATTGGGGAGCATGGATCAGGTCAAGAATGATTTTCTCTTTATGTTTCTTTCTTTGATTCTTATCTTCACAAATCATCGACAAGCGGATAGTCTGAAGAGTTACTGGACCTCCAGTCAACAGTTTTCCATCGACTGCCTGGATGATTTCTGGAGTCTTCTTTTCAATACATGGGATCCCCCATGCACAAACCAATTGGACATCAACAAAGTTCCCAGTAGCCCCAGAATCGACTAGAGCCTTTTTGAAAGAGATCTTTTTCTTGACCTGAACTCTTATTTCCAGTTTAAGATGTCTAGATTGTGAAGGGTCCAGGGTGACACCCAAGAGCAACCCTTCTCTGCATCTTGAGTGTTTTAGTTTTCCAACTCGACTGGTGCATTGGCTACTACCTTCTGAACTGGACCTTGCTTGTTCTTTGGTTTGATTGGACAATCTTTGGAAACATGACCCTTCCGCCCACAATAAAGACATTGTCCTTTTTTTCTGCGTAGGTCCTTGTCATCTTTGGTCAAAGGTCTTCTGATGGTTCCAATTTCCATTGGTTCCGGTGTTCTCTCTTTCAGGGTTTTTGAGTCTCTGTTATCATGAACACGCCATGAATATTTTTCAATCTTATTGGGAGTTCCTTTACGTTCTGCTAAACGATGATCAAGCCTCAAGACAAGGTTTATTAATTCTTGACAGTCTGTAGGCTGGGGGTCGATTTGCGCTAAGATATCTTTTAGTTCCTCTTTGAGTCCTTTGTAAAACAAGACCGCTTGTTTTTCTTCAGGCCAGGATGTCTCTGCAACCAGCCGGTTAAAGTTGGCTAAATACGACACTAGGTCTTGATTCCCTTTGCGTAAATCTAATAATTCACGATCTGCTGACTGTGTTACAGTTGTACGATCAAAAACTCTCTCAAACTCACAAACAAAATTTCTACAGTTGTACAACATGGGACTATTTTTACGTACAAGAGGAACTGCCCAAGTAGCTGCATCCCCAGCCAAATATGATAATAAGAAAGCTACTTTGGACTGGGCATCGGGGAAAGTATGTGGTCTGCAGGTGAAGTGTAGTCCCACTTGAACCAGGAAAGATTGCGCTTTTAAAGGGTCACCTGAGAAACGTTCTGGGGGAGCTAAAGGAATTGCAGAAGGAACATTTAGGAAAATGTTTGTCGGATTACTTCCAGAAGCCTGAGAAGAAGTACCTGGCCAGGACACACCTGTGGGACTTTGTTCCTTCTTCTCTACCTTATCTTGCAACTGACTCACTCTCTCAACTAAGCTAATTGTCAATTCTTTGGATGATCCCACCTCTGCCTGGAGCTGGGTGATAGCCTTGATTAACTCGTCCAGCGTGGCCATGCTGAGAACATACACAAACCAGGAGGATAATAATTTGTGGGCTCACTATTCTGTCAGAGTCACCAGATCCTCGGGGTCTGCCCACGTTCCCAACACATCCACCACTGAACAGCTCCAAGACTCTGATAGATAAATCACAGAGGCTAAGAGAGTTCAAGAGGGGAAGAGGGGATTAGGAAGGGAAACAGCTGAGAAGGAGACCTGTAGTAAGAAAAAGGTTAGAACACACAATATGAAAACTATGGGGGCCATTACAACCCTGGCGTTCGGTGTTAAAGCTGCGGAAATACCGCAAACAGGCCGGCGAAAAAAAAAAGGGAATTACAACCCTGGCAGTAACCGCCAACAAAGACAGCCACTTTAACACACCGCCCGCCACGGCGGTACAGACAAACAGCCTGGCGGTCGCCGCCAACAGACAGGCGGAAGACAATGTACCGCCCACAGTATCATAACCTACCAATCCGCCACCTTTTCCGGGGCGGATTCTCCGTGGATAAAAACACGGCGGAAACAGCTTTTGCTATGGGAAAACGCTCACCTTAACACACTCCATGAGGAACGACGACTCCATGGAGCCGGAACTCCAAATCCTACCTGCCCTTGTCTTTCTGCTCCTCTACGACCAACAGCGACGTAGGCGCAGAACATACCGGTGAGTACTGCATCTACGACATGGGGGAGGGGGGAGGCAAAAGTTAGGGAGACACCCACTAAACACCCCCACCCTCGCATATCACAACATACACACCAATGCAGTCAAAAATATCACATCACCAACCCACAATTCCCCCGGAAGAATGCAAAGACAAAGCGAATTGCGGTCAAACATTGTAATGTGCCAATATACATGTCATATAAAAATATACAGAATAATATCTCGAAATCTGTCATAATTATATATACAATACAAGAAGTAGTGCAGATATGTACACAACAATGTCCGTGCACCAACAGTCCAAAAATGCATGGGCGAGGCCCACAATACATACCTGACCAAAATCCGAGAGAACACTGCCGGGGCATCAGATAGAAACACTACAGGCACCTCAGGCGGAAGGGAAGGGGGGGGCACCTCAGCCGGATGAATGCAAAGCCAGATCCACGACGGGGCTCCATGCCCATTGATGTATCCTGGGGAGTGCAAAGCCACAGTCTCAAAAGTCTTTACAGTGGGTAGGTTGCCCACTGTACCATCCTGGGGAGTGCAAAGCCACAGTCTCAAAAGTCTCTACAATGGGTGGGTTGCCCACTGTACCATCCTGGGGAGTGCAAAGCCACAGTCTCAAAAGTCTTTACAGTGGGTGGTATGCCCACTGTACCATCCTGGGGAGTGCAAAGCCACATTATCGCAAGTAGATGCAGTTCTCAACTGGTACTGGGTGGGACTGGTGCCCAGACTGGATGAGTCTACCCGTGAAAGTTCCTGTCCTGTCACTGTCCCAGCTGCACATGGGATAAGGATGCCTGATGTGGCGGCCTATTCATACCCACACGGTGTTTGCCCTGTTCAGCGGTCTTCACCATGGCGGTCTTTGCCCTGTTCAGCGGTGCTTTGACATGGCGGTCTTTGCCCTGTTCAGCGGTCTTCACCATGGCGGTCTTGGCCTTGTTCAGCGGTGCTTTGACATGGCAGTCTTTGCCCTGTTCAGCGGTCTTCACCATGGCGGTCTTTGCCCTGTTCAGCTGTGCTTAGCCATGGCAGTCTTTGCCCTGTTCAGCGGTCTTCACCATGGCAGTCTTGGCCTTGTTCAGCGGTGCTTTGACATGGCAGTCTTTGCCCTGTTCAGCGGTGCTTTGACATGGTGGTCTTTGCCCTGTTCAGCGGTCTTCACCATGGCGGTCTTGGCCTTGTTCAGCAGTGCTTTGACATGGCAGTCTTTGCCCTGTTCAGCGGTCTTCACCATGACGGTCTTTGCCCTGTTCAGCGGTGCTTAGCCATGGCAGTCTTTGCCCTGTTCAGCGGTCTTCACCATGGTGGTCTTGGCCTTGTTCAGCGGTGCTTTGACATGGCAGTCTTTGCCCTGTTCAGCGGTCTTCACCATGGCGGTCTTTGCCCTGTTCAGCGGTCTTCATCATGGCAGTCTTGGCCTTGTTCAGCGGTGCTTTGACATGGCGGTCTTTGCCCTGTTCAGCGGTCTTCACCATGGCGGTCTTGGCCTTGTTCAGCGGTGCTTTGACATGGCAGTCTTTGCCCTGTTCAGCGGTCTTCACCATGGCAGTCTTTGCCCTGTTCAGCGGTGCTTAGCCATGGCAGTCTTTGCCCTGTTCAGCGGTCTTCACCATGGCGGTCTTGGCCTTGTTCAGCGGTGCTTTGACATGGCGGTCTATGGACTGTTCAGCAGTGCTCTGGCATGGCGGTTCGGATACTGATATTGGTGTGTGGCATGATGAACTCCACGCAGGACATTGGTGTGTGGCATGACGAACTCCACACTGGACATTGGTGTGTGGCATGACGAACTCCACACTGGACATTGGTGTGTGGCATGACGAACTCCACACTGGACATTGGTGTTTGGCATGGCGAACTCCACACTGGACATTGGTGTGTGGCATGACGTTCCATCATCGCCCAGCGGGGCTGTGGGATCCTGGTACCTCCTGGGCACTGACTCTGGCGGTGGTCTCCTGACCAGTAATGATACTTGGGCCCTCCTGGGCACTGACTCTGGCGGTGGTCTCCTGACCAGTAACGATACTTGGGCCCTCCTGGGCAATGACTCCGGCGGTGGTCTCCTGACCAGTAACGATACTTGGGCCCTCCTGGGCAATGACTCCGGCGGTGGTCTCCGGACCAGTAACGACGGTGCTGGCGGTTGTGTCTGGACCGCCGGAAATGATGGCGCACTTCTCCGCCGTGACACTCACAACAGGCTGAGCAGACTTCCTCAGGACCTTCCCCACCTTCTTTGGAATTACAGCTGACTCATCAATCGCCTTCAATCCCATTTCAGTTGTTGTCCCACCAGGAGTCTTGACACGGTCTTGTCGTCCACTCTCCAATTTCTGAGCCTTTATAGGGGGTGGGCTGCCAGTGCCTTGGCTCCGGGTCCTACTGCCTGCCCTGGTGGACGGTGCACTCCAAAAACCTGGAACACGCACCACTGGCACTGGAGCCTTTTTGGCTGAGGCGCTACGACGGGACTGATGAACTGGAGTGGGGGGGGCAAACAAGTCAATTTGACAGAGGGACAGTTTCTGAATGGACACTGGGATGGCTAGCTGGAGGGGCTCTGGGCGTGGAGGTAGAGGAGGTGGTTGTAGGAGGTGTCACTTTGGCTGTTTTGGTTGCAGGTGCAGGAACTGGAGGCTGTCGTGAGGTGGATGGATGTTGGGTGAGTGATTGCCGGCATTTGGGTACTTTGGGAGGGGGCGTCACAGACACACTGGGAGAGGACACAGGGGACATGTAAATGGCAGTGGAGGTGGTGAGTGCAGGTGAGCGGCTTGTGGTGCTGGGTGTCCTGGTGCGAGTCCTAAAGCCTGTAGATGTGGTGCATGCAGGTGTGTGTGTAGACGACACTGGGAGGCAGGAGGGAGAAGAGGAGGAGGGGGACGCAGTGGAGACAGTGGATGTTGCTGTGTCTGTATGGGTCTGATGCTTGTGTGAGTGCCTGTGGTGTGTGTGGTGCCTATGTTTGCTTGAGCTACTTTTGGGTGTTGACTTGTGTGCCTGCTGGTCTGTAGGTGTGCTTGGGATGGGCTGGGGTACAGGGGATTGGGTCTGGGTGGAGGAAGTTGGAGGGGGGAGGCTGGACACAGGGACAATGGTTGCCATCAGTGCTGAGGCCAGAGATTGCAGGGTTCGCTGAAGGACAGCCTGACCAGAATGAATGCCTTCCAGGAATGCATTACCATGTTGCAACGCCCTTTCTACACCCTGGATGGCATTCACAATGGTAGACTGCCCAACAGTGAGTGACCTGACGAGGTCAATGGCCTCCTCACTGAGGGCAGCAGGGGTGACTGGGGCAGGGCCTGAGGTGCCTGGGGCGAAGGTGATGCCCACCCTCCTGGGTGAGCGGGCACGGGGCGAACGCTGAGGGGCTGCTGGGAGGGCAGTGCTGGTAGGGGAGGTGGCAGCTGTACCTGTAGAAGTGGGGCGCACAGATGGTGCCGCCACCACAGGGGAGCTCACATCGGCGGACGAGTCTGCGTCGCTGGTTGGTGATCCTGTGGCCGACGTGAAGCTCCCCTCGCCCTCCGTCCCACTGGTGCATTCAAAGTCTGTGGTGTGGCCCTCCATGGCCATGTGGGATGCAGCTCCCTTGTGCTCCAGTGCCACTGTACCTCCGCCTGATGATGCTGACGTACAAAAGGACAGGTAGAGCAGGAAAACGGGGGAGACAGAAGAAAGAGAGTTTTAGTGCATGGCATACCGCTACCGTTGGCGGACAAGAATACGCAGCAGCCCGATGCATTACGCCGTGCTCCTGCCCTCTGCACATGCAATTTCTGGGATATGGCCTACATGGCAATGGTAGAAATCAGCGCACATGGATGGCAAAAGGGCAACTATACATCAACTTGCCTCTATTCTGATCTGGGGTAGAGTCCCACATGGCCTACATTACGGAGGGACCTTGCCTACCTAACTCGCCCTGGCCTAGGGACACCCACAGCCCACCTCCCCCACCCAGACACCTCCACTGCACGCAAAGTCCACAGAATGAGGTTGTACTCATCCCCTTGTGTCTGCTGTGATGTCCTTAAGCACCCATCCAACTCCGGGTAGGCCACCACCAGGATCCGGAACATCAGGGGGGTCATGGTGCGACGGGCATCCCTCCCACGTTGGGAGGCCATCCCCAGCTGAGCCTCCGCCGTCTTCTTGCTGCAGCGGCGAATGTCCTCCCATCTCTTACGGCAGTGGGTGCCCCGTCTCTGGTGGGCCCCCAGGGTCCGGACTTCCTTGGCGATGGCACGCCAAATGTCCCTCTTCTGGTGGGTGCTGACCTACATGACATGCACAAGGAAAGAGGAACAGTCATTACCTACTGCACCTTTCAATGTGAGTGGCCCCCTCCCAACTCCGTCCATGTGGCCCATTCATCCCCATGCATAACTGTTCTATGTACTCTGCCCCCTTCCCTCTTCCACCCAGCCCTCTCCACCCAGGCCTAGCCCATACAACGTGCTCCCTCAGTACTAACCTGTTTGTCTGGAGGACCGTAGATTAGCGTGTACTGGGGGAGGACCCCATCCACAAGTTTCTCCAACTCCTGTGCAGTGTAGGCAGGGGCCCTTTCCCCAGACGCAGCAGCCATCATTGCTTTCAGACCGAGGTCATAGCAGCACTAGCACTGTAGGTCCTCTCCTGTCGAAGGTCAGGTATCTAGTGATTGAAGAGATAGAAAATGGTGGTGACGTCCGCGGCGGTGACGTCCGCGGCGGGGCGCATCATCACCGCCAGCGCACCTGTTCATTGGCTCCTGGGACCCATAGGGTCCAATGTTAACCAATGCAGCATTGCGCCGCACTCTACGACCGCCTACCGCGACGATGTCCAACGCCAGCGCAGTTACCCCACAATTCCATTGTCCCAGTTTAGAGGTCAGGCAGCCCCCATTTCAGGGGCCCACATGGCTTCATTTACTACTGCGTCACACATACCGAGCCCTACACTCCAAACAGTTCCCGGATGGGTTAATTGTCTGTTGTTGTCTTGTGTGTGACTGTGGGTACATACCTGGAGGAATGCTGACAGTTTCTTCGCTGTTTTCCTTCTTAGGCACCGACAGTTGGGACATATTAGAAGATGGCGGAATCCGCCGGTGTACCTACCGCTGGTGGACCTGTTGACAATGGAAGAGAGATATTTGATTGTGACCTACCGGTTCGACCGTGCCACAATCCAGGAACTATGTACCCAGTTGGAGCCAGACCTGATGTCACCAATCCGCCATCCGACTGGAATCCCCGCTGACGTGCAGGTGCTGTCAGTGCTCCATTTCCTTGCAAGTGGCTCTTTTCAGACAACAGTGGCCATGGCATCAGGGATGTCCCAGTCTATGTTTTCCAACGTCTTGTCCAGAGTGTTGTCTGCCCTGCTGAAACACGTAAGGAGATACATCATATTCCCTCAGGTGGAGGATTTGCCTACAGTGAAAGGTGACTTCTATGCCCTTGGACATATCCCCAACGTCATAGGTGCCATTGATGGGACCCATGTAGCTCTGGTCCCCCCCCGCAGGAGTGAACAGGTGTACAGGAACAGGAAGAGTTATCATTCCATGATTGTCCAGATGGTCTGTTTGGCAGACCAGTACATCTCCCAGGTAAATGCTATGTTCCCCGGCTCAGTGCATGACGCCTACATCCTGCGGAATAGCAGCATCCCTGATATGATGGGTCAACTCCAGAGGCACCATGTATGGCTATTTGGGGACTCTGGTTACCCCAACCTGTCCTGGCTATTGACCCCAGTGAGGAATCCCAGGACCAGGGCAGAGGAACGGTACAATGAGGCCCATGGGCGGACTAGGAGGGAGATCGAACGCACCTTCGGCCTCCTGAAGGTGAGGTTCAGGTGCCTCCATATGACAGGTGGGTCCCTATTCTACTCACCGAAGAAGGTGTGCGACATCATCATCGCCTGCTCCATGCTCCATAATTTGGCATTGCGACGCCAGGTGCCTTTTCTGCAGGAGGATGATCCAGATGACGTTGTTGTAGCAGCTGTGGAGCCTGTGGAGCCTGTGGACAGTGATGAGGATGAAGCTGATGAAGAAGAAAACGACAACAGGGAGTCAGTCATACAGCAATATTTCCAGTGAGACACAGGTGAGTACATTTTCATGGTTAACATAATATTAACTTTCACACGTATACCTCAATCCTGTGCCTACATTTCACTCAGTATTTGTTAACTGAGTTGTCCCCTTCCATTTCAGTTTCACTAATGTGGTAACCTACGTGTCAACAGCTTGCACCCTTGAAAGGCTTGTGATGTGTGACATTGGTATGTTGGCCTTCCAATGGGTAACCATTTTTGACACTGTAATTGACAATACAAACTTCAAAATCATTGACTGACTCAAGTTTTATTAGTGTTTCAAGGGTGTTTATTTAAGTGCATAACAATGAAGGGGGGTTGTGAAATGGGGATGGGTTATGGTGGAAGAATGTCCATGACAGAGTCCAGTCTATTAGTCTCACAGGTACATTGCACATCTGCCCATTGGAAGTGGAGCTGGGCCAGTTCCGATTTGGACAGGGTAACAAAGTGGTACAGTGGGGGGACAATCAGGGTGGTCTTATTTCCTGGCGGGGGTCTTGCCATCTTGCTCTGTCCTGTTCCTGGATCTCAGGGCCTGCTTGCGTGTTGGTTGTCTGTCTGCAGGGGGTGGGGTGCTGGTGTGTTGGTCCTGTGGCGGGGCGTCCTGTCCACTAGCGCCGGCGGAGGTGGTGGGCATTTCATCGTCCTGGCTAGTGTCAGGGGCCCCTTGGTGTGCCACGGTGTCCCTCAAGGTATTTTGAATGTCCGTCAGCACCCCTACAATGGTGCCCAGGGCGGAGCCGATGGTCCTGAGCTCCTCCCTGAACCCCAAATACTGCTCCTCCTGCAGACGCAGGGTCTCCTGCAACTTGGCCAGTACCGTAGCCATCGTCTCCTGGGAGTGGTGGTATGCTCGCATGATGGAGGAGAGGGCCTCGTGGAGAGTAGGTTCCCTTGGCCTGTCCTCCCCCGTCGCACAGCAGCCCTCCCAGTTCCCCTGTGTTCCTGTGCCTCCGTCCCCTGGACCGTGTGCCCACTACCACTGCCCCCAGGTCCCTGTTGTTGTTTGGGTGTTGGGTTAGCCTGGGTGCCCTGTAGTGGTGGACACACCGCTGATTGACCTGTCCTGGGTAGGGAGGTATGGGCCCGCTGGGTGGGTGCTGTGCTGGTGTACCCAGAGGGTGGAAGTTCGGTGTTGGGCTGTGGCTGGGCAAGGGGAACCGACTGTCCTGAGGCCCACGATGGTGCGGGCTGGTCATCAAGATCTAGTAGGGCAGGGCTGCTGTCGTAACTGTGGGCCTCTTCTGGTGGTGAAGTGGTGTTGTCTGGACCCTCTGGTGAGGTGACGTTCCTTCGGGTTCCTGCGGGGGTATGAGTACATGATTATTGCATGTGTGTGTTTCATGGTGTGCAATGGTTGGGTGTGCGTGTACACCAGTGCAGCCATTCCTGTGTGGGGGCTTGTGTGCTGTTGTTTGGGGGGTGTTGTGGGTCTGTGCAGTGGGCATGCTTTAGTGATGGGTATCCATGCTTAGTTATGTCATGCAGGTCTTGGGGTTGGGATGGGTGGTTGATGTCATGGGTAGATTAGTGAGGATTTGGGGTGATAGGTGAGGGTGTGAGGGTGGGGATGTGTGATAGCATGCAGGTAAGGTGGGGGATATGATAGTTAAGATTTGACTTACCAGTGTCCGTTCCTCCAATGACTCCTGCGAGGCCCTCAGGATGCAAGATGGACAAGTCTTGCTCCTCCCATGTTGTTAGTTGTGGGGGAGGAGGTGGGGGTCTGCCGCCAGTCCGCTGTACCGCGATGTGGTGCCTGGATACCGTGGAACGCACCTTCCCCCGTAGGTCGTTCCACCTCTTCCTGATGTCCTCCCTATTTCTTGGGTGCTGTCCCACTGCGTTGACCCTGTCGACTATTCTTTGCCATAGCTCCATCTTCCTGGCTATGGATGTGCGCTGTACCTGTGAGCCAAATAGCTGTGGCTCTACCCGGATGATTTCCTCCACCATGACCCTGAGCTCCTCCTCGGAGAAGCGGGGGTGTCTTTGGTGTGCCATGGGGTGGTGTGTGTGATGTGTGAGGTGGTGTATGTGTTGATGAGTGTGGTGAGTGTAGTGGTATGTGGTGTTTTGTGCGTGGATGTTGTGTGGGTGATGGTGTAGTGTGCCTCTGTGTGATGGGGTTCTCTATTCTGTGCTGTCTCTCTCTGGCCTTCTCTCAGAAATTCTGGTCTTGGGGGTTTGTGGGTGATGTGGGTGTGTGTTTTATATTGTGTTGGGTGTGTGGGAGTGGTGTTTGTATGTGTATCAGGTGTGTGTATTTGGAAGTGTCCAATGTGGCGGTGTTTTGGAGGTGTGTGTGTATTTTGAGCGCGGCGGTGTGTACCCCCAATGGAATACCGCGTTTGAAAGATCGCCGCGTGGATTCGTGGGTCGTAATAGCATGGGCGTGTTTCTGTTGGCGTGGAGGTGGAGGGTTTGTTTCCGCATGTTTATCGCTGACCTTTGGTGTGGCGGAGTTGTGTGGGTGTCTGAATTTCGGCGGATTCCGTGATGCGGGTCATAATAGCTGTGGCGGAATTCCGCGGCCGCAGCGGTGTGTTGGCGGTCTTCTGCACGGCGGTAAGCACCTTATACCGGCAATGTTGTAATGACCCCCTATATCTCCTGAAATCAATACTAAACTATGATTCTAAGCATAGTCATTCTGACAACATAAACAATCTAAGAATTAAGTTTAAAATGACTAAGTTTCAAGATGGCCGGATACCTGTAAGGGAATCAAGATGGATTAAATGAAAACTTTCTTATTCAAGTACTTTCCTTTACATGAGAATCAGAAAAACGTTCTGACTAAACTTTAAACCAGTCATATAAATCCTTTATTAAGAATGCATACTAGGAACATACAATATTGCATCTAGACACTCTGATCTTCTGTGTACTCTTAAAATGTTTCAACACAAATTGCGCATATTGTAGATTTATATATATATATCTATAGTAAACACCATAAAAGGATTGTGCACCATGAATAACACAATATGGAATCAGGAAAAACAAATCACATAACTTGTCAACTCGAATATTACAATATTTTAGAATAGTGGCATACAATAAACAACATGAATTAATCTCGAGGAGAGAATCGTGCATCTTGCCGATTCGTAAACCACGATGTAAATGCCAAGAAATAACAGCTCACAATGAATAACAAGATCAAAGTACAATGAAATGAATCGCAGGTCTTTTGCCGATTCTTAAGCCATCATGTAAATGTCAAGAAATGGTAGCGCGCAATGAACAACAAGGTTAAAACACCATAAAGCGAATCGTGCATCTTGCCGATTCTTAAGCCACCATGTAAATGTCAAGAAATGGTAGCACGCAATGAACAACAAAGTTAAAACACCATAAAACGAATTGTGCATCTTGCTGATTCTTAAGCCACTGTGTAAATGTCAAGAAATGGTAGCCGCAATAATTAACAAGATTAAATTATCGTAAAACGAAACGCGCGTCTTGCCGATTCGCAAGCCACCCTGCAAATGTCACAAACACTCACGTGCATATTTCACACGTGCAAAGTACTCAGTCAAATCATAAAAGAATTAGGCCCAAGAACATGAGAGTTCTCGATAACGGTGTCGGGAGGCCAGCCCAACCACCGTCTTACCGCCCAGAACAAGGATCTCCAAATGAAGAATGAAAGTCAGATGTCTGGAAGATCAAATAGGCCACCGGGACAGGAGCTCAGGAAGTAGCTGCTGCTCTGCACCGGGACCTCTGAATACTGAGCACCTGGAGCTGGGCTGGCTCCTTTTTATAGAGTCTTGGCCCAGCCCACAACCACACCCAGGCATGTTGCAGGGAAAGTCTCTAGAAGGCCCTGGAAAGGGACCACCCCCTAACACACTCTGAAAGCCTGCAGCAATACATTGCAAATGAACAGCATTTGTAAGCACATTAAAAACAAGTCTTCAGGATTGAACTCTGCAATGCAAAAGGTTAAACAACAGCATATCAGCACATTGCAAAAATTAAGTTGTTTTGAAAGTGCTGAGTTTTTGCATTCTAGTCGCCAGTAGAGCGCGCACTGCCCTGGTGTTTACATCAGGTGTACACTCTTTTTGCCATATTGAAAGGAAGAGCACAACACTTTATCAGCAGGGGTAAAGTGCCAGAGTTATATATTCCTTCTATTCATTTCCAAAATCATAGATAAACATCAGAACAAGGTTTTATCTAATCCCCTGGAATACCATCCTCTTCTAGATCACTCCCAATTAGACTTCTGGCTCCAACATAGCACAGAATCAGCCATTCAAGCAATTACAGAAGATGTCATACATCTTGTGGACCATGGTAGATCAGTCAACCTGTTTTTTTTAGATCTCTCCAAAAAATGTGATTCAGTTTCCTATCATACCTTGTTTTCTCACATTAATTATATTCATATTTGCCGTAATGCTGTCAGTTGGGTGTTCTATTTCTTGTCCAACAAAAAAAGCAGTTTCTCTCTCCACATCGGCTTCACTATCTGTCTATCCACTTTGGTGTACCTGATGGCTGTGTCTTTGCACCTAATTTAATATCTATGGAACCATTTGGTTACATTTTTATGCTCTTTTAGGTTCTAAATTATGTCTTATGCAGACAACACCAAACTCGCATTTCTATTTCTAAATATATCTCTTCACCTAAGGAAAATTTTCTGCATGCATGTCTGCAGTTGCCAACTGTCTCCACTCCAGCTGTCTGAAACTGTGAAAATTGGGCTATTGATTAAGGGGATTGAAAGACCCACACAATTCTTGTCAGGGTGAACCACAAAAATCACTAAACTAAACTTTTTATAAGCTTCTGGTAGTTTTGCACAAAAATAAGTCAGGCTTAACTTAGAGGCCATATGTGATGGATAAGAGTCCATGCGTCTCTCTTCTGCTTCAGATTGATCTTCACCTCCCCTTGCCCTTCGGACTCAAGTTGGTGTCTGTCTCCTGCTCTTTATCTTGTTAGCTACTTGTTCTGCCGCCAGCTCGGTAACTGCCTTTTCATGTTTGTGCCATCTGTTCTATTTGCCCCATCTCTGTTTAACCACTCCTTTTTGCATCTTTTTTTCCTCTTAACTGACCATTTTGCATCTTTTGCTCCTTTTACTGTTCCATTTTCCATCCTGGCCTCTTTTGTCAGTGTATGCCCCCGACTTGCTCCACCAATCATGTTTTCCCAACTTCCCTTTCTTGCTAGATGTTCCCACTCTCCTTGCTGGACTTTCCTGCTGTTACTGAGAATGCCAACCAGCCCGCGCTCCACCTAATCTATAAAGCCCTACTTAATGGTGGCCACAGTGCAGGCACTCAGTGGCTGTGCACAGTGGGCATGCTGCTGGCATGACAAAGGCAAACCCGTCTGCCCTCATCCATGCCTGGACCATGGCCAGCCCTAGAAACCCTGGCCAAACACCTTCCACAGCTACACCACTGATGAACTCCACCTGCTCAACTGTGGATGCTGCCACAAATGCTACTGCCAAGCTGCACCTCAGTCCACAGTAGGTGCCTTTGCCTGCTTGCATTGCTATTTCACCTGTCTCCACACACCCACTCCCACCACCCACACATACACTGTACCTCTCACCCATCCTGCACAACAACACTCACTTGCATGAATGCTTCTCAAAACACGCTAAATTGGCAAGCACCTCGCTGAGATTTGGGTCCTCATCCACTCGCTTACAGAACCTCTTTTTCCTCACCGAAACCTGGCTCAACCCTACAACTGCACTGACATCACTACAGCCATGCCTACTGGACACAAACTCCTGCACCAGGGCAGACTCCATAGACCAGCAAGAAGACTCACTATCATCCTCAGAGATACCATCAAGTGTACCTCTTACACTGACCTAGAATCCACTTTTATGGAGCACATGCACTTCGAGCTGCAGACCGACAATAAAACCACTATAAAAGGCACTCTCTCCTACCAGCCCCCAAGACCTCGCACCCACTTCTGCAACCTTCTCACTGACCTCACCGCACCCTTCGCTGTGGACACCAAAGACTTCATACTCCTAGGCAAGCTCAACTTTCATCTTAATGACCACACAGAACATCGGCCTCACTCAGCTCATACAAGGCTTTCCCCACATTGCTGAACACACCCTGAATCCCATTTTTATCTGCTGTGACAAGGTTAAAGTAACCCCCATCACTCCACTCACATGGACAGAGCATTCAGTTGTCTACTTCCACATTATAGGGCCACTAACCACCCCTAAAAAGTCTGGCAACTCCCAAAGCTCCTGCTGGATAAAAGTTACAGAAATTGAATTATTCAAAGCCTGCCAATTAAACTACCCAGACCCCGCCAGTGACCTCATTAATGACACAAACAACTTCAACACATTGATCACCACCTGGCCAATACCCTGGCACCCCTGAAAAACTCCAAATTTGAAAGACCAACAAGCTAGCTAGTACAACACTGACCTCCGAGAATACAAGAGAGTTTGCAAACAATGTGAAAGGAAATGGAGAACCACCCGAGGAACCAATGCAAGAAACCCCTACAAGGCCACACTTGGACACTATCACCATCAAGTAAAAGAGACCAAGCAAAAGGCCCTGAACCAGAGAATCAAATCTAGCTCCAAAAACTCAAAGGACTTTTGCCTCCATCAAGGAATTCACCAACCCAACAGCCACAATCCAAACCATCACGGATACACTAGAACTCTGTAAATATCTATCCAAATTCTTCCATGAAAAATTCACCAAGATCTACAGCAACCTCAAATCCTAACCACCCCACATCGACCTTCCCAGCCTGCTAACCTCATCAACTGAAGATTACCAACTGAAAGCATGGAATCCTCTAGGCATTGAAGACACTGCATAATAATGTAGACTGTCCATTCAAGGGCCCCCACAGAACCCTGCTCCTACCATATCTCCAACCTGGAAAAGCCACTAACAGCACTGCACTCACTTCCATCATCAGCACCATCAAAAGTGGCATTTTCAGAATTGTGTCTTAAAATCTGATTTACCATTCAAGAGGATTTATAAATGCAATTAATTTGGGTCTAAACAGCATCTCTCTATCTGCTCCTATTCCAAAGATAGAGCCTATTAAAAAGTAATGAGGTAACACAGTGTTAGTCAATTGAAGGGACAGGCCTTACAACAGTGAAATGTTTTAAATACTATACACCCTGACCTCTGGGTGGTTAGGGCTTACTTTAGTGGTATTTTCTTAGTTTTTAGTTTTAAAAAGGAAGGTTTAGGCCTAGCAAGAGGTTTATTTAGCCAGGTCAAAATGGCAGTTACAAATGCACTACAGATTGCAGTGGCAGGCCGGAGGCATGTTTTAAAGAGCTATTCTAGTGGGTGGTACAATGATTGCTGCAGGACCAACAGTAGCATTTACTATTTTACAGCCCCCATGTGACACTCCAGGCCCTGGCTGTAGATCGCTGGCTCATTTAGAAGTGGAACTGCTGTATTTCTTCCTCACGAAACTGTTCCAAAAGACAAGCAGGGCTCCGCTCCCTTGCAAAATGGATCCAAATATCAGAGTTAAGGGCAAGGGGAGAAATACATCCTTACAGTAAAGACAGATATCTGCTGAATGGGGTTAAAACTGGCCATATCTTCATGCCCTTAACATTAATGCCACAAACATTGATTGTTAAGCAAACAATACATGTTAAAATGTGTGTAATGTGTGTCAGCCATTTAGTTCCTCTTATTTCATATGCTTTATTAATGTTGCGTTCCCCAAGAGAGTTAGTTATTTCACCATGCTGTGTTTCTGTGCATTGTGCTACTCTTGCATTGGGCATACTTTGACTCGTGCCAGGTGTTTATGAGGGACTTTGACTGAGAACACAGGTGCTGAGTCTCAAGACACAGCAAAGTGCCTGACAGTGGTTTGGTCTGTCTGCAGAGCACACAGGACAATTGTCATGTATTTCAGTTGCAAATTAATTTCAGTGTTAAGGTGTGTGAAGGGGTGAGTAGAGGTCAGAATATTTAGGGGCTGATTTAAGAGCCCCTTGCGCCTCCAATCGCAATGCCATCCCACCATCAGGCCACCTGTGCGACATGAACCCCACCAGCCCTATTATGGCTTCCCCACTGGCCCTGAGGGCGGGGAACAGGGCCTTAACATTGCAGCCAGCTTCAAATGGAGACAGTGACAATGTGGGAGTGCGACGGGTGCAGCAGCACCAGTCGCACATTCCCCTGCCCGTAATACAGACAGTGGAACGCACAATGGGACTGTGCATGGGGGCCCCTGCACTGCCCATGCCAAGGGCATGGGCCCCCCGGGGTCCCTCGAGTCCCGCATTCCACCAGCCTTTCCTTGTGGTGTTTACGCCATGGACAGGCTGGCGGATGGGGACTCGTACTCCCCAGGGCAGCGCTGCCCTGATGGATTACAACCGCTGGGACCGCCAGGCTGCAGGCTGGCGGCAGCCTGGCGGTGTCAGTGGTTTGACCGTGGCGGCTCCGCCACGGTCATAATGTCGCGGCCGGACAGCCACTTTGGTGGCAGACCAACTGTGACCTGGTGGTCTAGTAACCACCAGGGTCACAATGACCCCCTATAAGTTCCCACTGCTTTATGAACCTTACTTTCTCACTAAATCTATTTGCTTTCAAATGCACCATTAGTCAGGCTTTTTTTTAAAAAATCTTGGGAGCAGGAATCACCTTGAACCCCACGTTTGTCCATTAAGCTTGCTCCCTTCACTCACTACATAAAAGTAATTCCCAACTTTTACACCTCACTACTTTCAAATGTCACCAGCTGCGCATACAGTACAATAAAAATGTCACAAGGTTAGCATTATGACACTTACAGTTACCAAAGCCAAGAAACTAAATCACATGTGCTTGCAACCACTCCTACTACGTGACAAATGGGGAAAGGGCGGAATCTAAGCCTGTTAATGACAGATGGCTGCCCTCATGCAGGGATGAAGGCTCCAATGCCCAAAATCATGATGCTATAAGCATCACTGGTCTATTGTGAATACTGCCATTGACCACAATGGAAATGAAGGGCTTCAGAGCAGTCAGCCCTCCATCATTCATCACAGTGTAGAAAGTTGATTTACTGCCTGGCTTCTGTCTTGTGCTTTAAAGCGAGACAGATAGCCCAGCCTTAAATGCATAGATTTGTTCGGAGATATGATTGTATCTCCAAACAAATCAATCCATTTAATATTTTTTCTATGAATGTGTAGGAATTTCATAGGAACGCAGCCCCTAGGCTTTAAAAGAGAAACCGTCCCTGTTGTGTACAACATTCACTTCTGCCTAAAAGAGTTCCGTTCTCTCGAGTGTCAAAGGTAGTTTAAAGTGTGATGTTTATTTTATTATTAAATTAACATTTTTTTAAAAGTTGTTTATTTTTCCTGCAATTTGAGTGCCAGGTATGATAGCAACTTGCTTTTCATCTTATCAGGGAGAGAATGTAGCGTAATGGTCAGAGCTGCAGACCTTAGAGAGGGGGAACCTGGTTTGAGCCTCAGTATCGGATCAACATCTTCTGATTCTGGGCAAATCACTTAATCTCCCTGTGCTGCTGCTAGCGCAGGTGTTTTAATAAAAATGATTAATGCGTGTTCATGTATTCTGAATAATGGGTTTCTGTAGAAAATAATAACGTAGAAAAATAATGCACGCATTTGAAAATATGATTAGGGTGAGTGACCGCCAATGTTCAAGAAGTGTACTTATTAATATTCTAATACTGTGAAATGTTGAATATATGTTTTGACTAATGTAGTAATATGTCATATTAAAGGGTATGCATTATGTCTTAGCTTTATTAATTGTAGGCCTTAACTTAGCGAAAGTCTTGGCCTACCTGCCAGGCCTCATGTCAAAGCTGTATTTCTTAATGTTTAATAAATGGCTGTCCTAGAGAATTAAACTCTGATTTCCCAGTTGCATTGTTTAAATGTGCTCATAACTGAGAGTTTTCTCAGGAGAACTGACTGCTAGAAGATGCTGTTCTTAATAATGTAACATTTTGGGTGTAATGTGTGAGAGACTGGACTTTCTCAGGAGGAGAACAATGGAGATACTGACTGGAGTAAGAAGCTGCAACAATATTGTTACCTGACAAGCCAGATGATGAGGACAATGCAGGACAATCAGTCAACAACATGTGAACAAAGTAATAGTAAAATTCATAGATTTGGAGTTTTAGTTTTATTGGACAAAGTGTGAACATGCGAATAATTGACCAATAGGGATTTGGGAAATAGTTTAATGGTTTTGATTTAACGAGACTGCACTGAGAAGAAAGCAGCATTTAGCCTTTAGCATTCTGCATTTCGCGTTTTTTCGCCTTAAGCATTTTCCACACTGCCATTGCGCATTTTCTTGTGGGCCGAAAGGTCAATATTTTCTTATGCGCCTTGGCAAGAGATGTGCTTAACTTTATTGCTTAAAGACTTTGCGTTTTCTGAACTTTGATGCTGAATCCTGATGCCTTGCTGATCGACTGATGCCCTGAGGATGACGATTGACTCTGCTTGCTGATCCACATTGAAGATAGGTATTATGAATTAGACTATTGATTATTATGCATATTTGCTTTTCCTTTCTAGGTACCAACTGCACTGTTTTGTTAGAGCCATAGTTAGATGTTTTTCAAAAATTGGTGTTACCAAATTGTTTTACATGAAGCCCAACATGTTGATGCTAATCTGGTGTTAGCTAAGGATCCTCACTAATGAAATTATGCCAATAGGGAATAATGCTTGATGGATTTTTCTGCTAAACTCAAATGTATGTAATCACTTTGGCACAGTTGACTTTGTTATTAATCTGCACTGTAACCTTAGAATGTGTTGTAGTCCAAGCTTTGATTAGAGTACGTTTCTTCCGCCGCTTTGGACAGCTAGTATTGTCTCTATATGTGTTTCATTTGATATTGAGATTAATTTACATGACCGTAGCATTGCTAATTATTCATGACTGAAAGGTCATGGTGCGTGACAGTTACTGACTCTATTGATTATTATTGTTATTGATTGTTGTTGATTACTGATATTGTGTATTGGTCATTGATTATTGATTTGCATGTACTGGAGCTTTGGTAAGAACATCTTAATTGCGAGTCAAAAGGTTCATCGTCCTATTCGTGTCCCCTTGTAAGTTTACTTATTAAGGTCTGACGTGCTAACAAAGATGGTAGCAGAGGTAATGGTTTGTCTCCTTAAGAGCTTATCATAGATGTCCGGTACAGGATAACAGGTGTTAACAGTGCTGGTAAAGAGAGGTGATGGTTTGTCTCCTTAAGAGCACATGACAGATGTCCAGAGATAGTAACAGAGGTGAAGGTTTATTATTATTGAGATTTGGGTCCAATGCAAATTGGAGAGAAAATGTTTCCCCGAGTCCAGAAGTGACTTTCCCAGAATCCTGGATCCTGCTAATGGTTGTTTGAGGATGTTCTCGGCGTTCTAGTGACAGTGTGAAGTAGGTTGCACTCGCACACCAAAATTGAATGTGTCCTTGTGTAACTTAACTGGTGCTTATGTAAAGCCTCCAATACATTCAGGTTGAGTTCGTGCTATATAAAACCACAAAAATCTCTGTTTCAAAGTGTTTGCGTTTAAGTCTTAAAACAGCATCATGGTAGTATTGCTGTCTGAAATTTGAATCTTTGGTAAGGTGCTAATTTATTCACTGCATAGCGCAACTGAAGAGTTTAATTTTTAAAAACATGAACAAAACAGCTGAATGAGTCACTTTTGAAAACACATATGGCAGCCACACTTGAGAGGCAGTATGTTTTCTTTTCATTTTGTTGTATATGCTTGCAAAATAAATTGCACCAATTTGTCAAGGCCAGAATTACTGGCTTTTCCAGTGCTTGTTTACCTAGACCCCACATATTGGAACTCCTTCTCTCCCGTTCTCAGAAAGTTCACTTCACACTTTCATTTAGGAAACAACTGAAAACTTGACAATTTCAATTTCAGATGTAAGGCGTATTCTTCGTAGTCCCCTTTCTATCTAAATCAGCGCCAGGACACCCTTTTTGGGCCATATTACGCAAGAAGATCAAACAAGTAAGAATATCACACCATCAACAGTTGATTGTCTTCATGAATACCTACAAAGCTGCCTGTTTTTTCTTCGTCGTTTTATTCCTACCAAGTTCATGACAAGCCTCCTAGCAATTTACGGTGCTGTATGAATCTTCCATTCGGCACACAAGCTCTATATTTTAATGACTGTTCTCTACCTTTTCTAGTCCTTTCAATCATACCATGATGTGTTTACACATCCAAATGGAGGACATGCTCCATTTAATTTTGGAATAAAAGTACAAACAATGAGTGAATAGCTAGCTGCAAGAATGTGACAGTGACTGAGTGAGTCATTTCAATTAATCCGTCAGTAAATAAGTGGGCAAGTGAGTAAGCCTGTAGACAAGTGTGAGTGTAATGTGTTATAGAAAATGAAACTTTTGCTGTAACAAGACACATAAATCCTTAAACTCAAGCAAAGCATTGGGCGAGTCAAGGCAGCCACAGCAGCTAAGACAGCGTCCTAAGAGTTTCAGAGTTTCAGTTTGTCAGATGAGGAAAGTCGAGGAGGAAATGTACAAAACTGTTGACTTCAACTAGTGTCACTTTTTGTTTCTCTCCAAACCAACTTATTAACAGAGCACAATGGCAGCAATATTTTTTCCCAAATTGATGCATGATAAAGTCTGATATTCACTTTTAAGGAAATAAGGGCCAAATTTATGAAAAGTGGCACATCATGTCTTGAAACCCATTTTGCCTCCTCAACGCCACCATGTGTGCGTTGTGTTTATGATACTGCGCACCATGGCGCACATTAGGGAACTAGCATCACAAATTTGGATGCTAGTTTGGCTCATTGCCGATTAGCACAAACAATTGTGATGATAATCCTGCAAAGTGAAAGGAGACCCATTGAAAACAATGGTGGCTTCATTTTAACATCTGCCTTAGGCTAACGTTAAAAATGATGCTAAAAATGGCACAGTGGAATCACATAGATTCCACTTCGCCATTTTTCTGGGCCTCCAAAAGCCAGAATTCCCCCTTGCATACATTGCATACACCATGCCTGGCACAAGGGTTTACTAAGTGGCACAATGCACCACTTTGTAAATATAGCGCAGAGCGTATAAAAACATACTCTAATGTGGCACAAGGTGGCCCTATGTTTCTAGATATACCGTGATATTCGGAACATAGATACTCCATAAAAGTGGTATAATAAATATATGGTACATAAACATTTCAGTGTTCGCCTGCCTGATCCCAGTGTGTATTCCCCCAGGAAATAACTAGCTGATATTGCAGCTGCAGTAAACTCTTGGATTTCCTTTCAGGAATTAAGCTTTCTTCACTTCTGGCATTTCTCTAACAAAAGCTGTTTCTGGAAATGAGCACACCAGAATTAAACATTTTTGGCAAGAGATCACATACATGACCATACTATTTATAAGCAGCTGAGAAAGTTTATTTCTTTACATATACACAGAAAGGCTGTGAACAAAACAGATTGCTGCTCTTGTAAGTACAATGGGTGTATGAGTCAGACGCGGATAAAGGTGCAGTTCTCATGTAATAAATGCTATAAAGTGCAAGAGTTAAAAAATAGCATTTATTATCACCATCCTTACATTATCCTTTATTTTCATCCTATGCACTAAATCATCTATCTGCTGTGTATTCGCATACTATATATTGTAACCTCTATTATTCTCCACAGCAAACGTTTGATGGTTTTAGCCTGCAAAATTGCATAGCAATTGCTAAATTAGATATTTTTTATGGTTTGTTTTATATCTGGGTGATGAATCATAAATGCAAACTTGAAAAACCCAAGAAAACCTCAATATTTTTTTAACATGGTACATACATGATGACCATTAATCAGCACCTTACCTGAAGACAGAGGGTGGACTTTGGATAGCCTAATATTATAAGGATGCTATGGCATTATAAAGACTAAAAGGCAATACATTGTTGTAGTTCTGTCTTCTTGGTAACAAAATGTAGACAATGCATTAAAAAGTGGGATCACCATTAAAACATTTAAGGGCTTTCTGAATGGTTGAGTAAGTAGCTTCTCAGCTTGTTGTTTATAGTAAGCAAAGTGTGGATGTAGTTTAACTTAGAGGCCATGTGTGATGAATAAGAGTCCAGGCGTCTCTCTTCTGCTTCAGTGTGATCTTGACCTCACCTTGCTCTTCAGACTCATTTTGGTGTCTGTCTCCTGCTCTTTATCTTGTTAGCTGCTCGTTATGCCTCCAACTCGGTAACTGCTTTTTCGTGTTTGTGCCATCTGTTCTATTTGGCCCATCTCTGTTTAACTGCTCCTGTTTGCATCCTTTGTTCCTCTTAACTGACCCTTTTGCAACTTTTGCTCCTTTTACTGCTCCATTTTGCATCCTGGCATCTTTTGTCAGTTTATGCCCCCGGCTTGTTCTGCCCATCACTTTTTCCCACCTTGCCTTTCTTGCTAGATGTTCCCACTTTCCTTGCTGGACTTTCCTGTTGTTACTGAGAATGCCAACCAGCCCATGCTCCACCTAATCAATAAAGGTCTACATAATGAAGGCTGCAGTACAGCCGCACAGTGGCTGTGCACAGTGGGAATCCGGCTGGCATGACAAAGACAAGCATGTCTGCACTCATCCACACCTGGACCGTGGCCAGCGCCAGGAACCCTGGTCCAAACACCGCCCACAGTTACACCACTGATGAACTCCACCTGATCAACTCTGGATGCTGCCACAAATACTAATTCCAAGCTGCACCTCAGTCCAGAGTAGCCCCCTTTGCCTGCTTGCATTGCTATTTCACCTGTCTCCAAACACCCACTCCCACCACCCACACACACACTGTACCCCTCACCAAGTCAGAACCCAAGACCCACACTCACACTGCATCACACACCCATCTCGAACAACAACACTAACCTGCATGCATGCTCCTCAAAACACGCTAAATTGTCAAGCACCTAACTGAGATTTGGGACCTCATCCACTCAGGCGGACAGAAGCTCTATTTCCTCACTGAAACATCGCTCAACTTCACACAAGCACTGGACATCACCATAACCATCCCTACTGGACACAAAATCCTGCACCAGGGCAGACTCCATAGACCAGAAGGAAGACTCACCATCATCCTCAGAGACACCATCAAGTGTACCTCTTACATTGACCTAGAAGCCACTTTTATGGAGCACATGCAATTCAAGCTTCAGACTGACAGTAAAACCACTATCAAAGGCACTCTCGCCTACCAGCCCCCAGGACCTCAAACCCACTTCAGCAACCTCCTCACCGACCTCACCGCACCCTTCGCTATGGGCACCAAAGACTTCATACTCCTAGGCAAGCTCAACTTTCTTCTCAATGACCCCACAGAACATCGGTCTCACTCAGCTCATACAAATCTCTCCTCACATTGCTGAACACATCCTGGACCCCATCTATCTTTTCCTCCTGTGACAAGTTTAATGTCACCCACATCACTCCACTCACATGGACAGAGCACTCCATTGTCCACTTCTACATAATAGGGCCACCAACCAACCCTATGGAGTCCCGAAGCTGCTGCTGAAGAAAGTTACAGAAATGGAATTCTTCAATGTCTGCCAATTAAACTACTGAGACACCACCAATGACCTCAGTAATTACACTAACCACTTCAACACATGAATTACCATCTGCGCAAATACCCTGGCACCTCTGAAAAACACCAAATTTGAAAGACCAACAAGCTAGCTGGTACAACACTGACCTCAGAGAATACAAGAGAGTTTGCAAACAACTTGAAAGCAAATGGATAACCACCTGAGGAACCAACGCACGAACCACCTGCAAGGCCAAACTTGGACACTATCACCATCAAGTGAAAGAGAACAAGAAAAGGGCCCTGAACCAGAGAATCAAATCTAGCTCTGAAAACTCAAGAGACTTTCTGCCTTCGGCAAGGAATTCACCAACTCAACAGCCACAATTCAAACCATCATCTATACACTAGAACTCTGCAAATATCTATTTGAATTCGTCCATAAAAAACTCACCAAGATCTACAGCAACCTCAAATCCTAAATACCCCACATCGACCTTCCCAACCTACCATCCTCATCAACTTAAGATTACCTATTGAAAGCATGGAACCCTCTATCCATCGAAGACACTGCCACAACAATGAAGACAGTCCATTCAAGGGCTTCCACAGAACCCTGCTCCTACCATATCTCCAACCTGAAAAAGCCACTAACAGCACTACACTCACTTCCATCATCAGCACTTCCCTTAAAACAGCCACTTTTGCAGACAGCTGGAATCATGGCAAAAACACTGGGCTCCTCAAAAATATCTCAGCCGACCCTGAAGTACTCAGTAACTACCAACACATATCGCTGCTCCCCTTCACAGTCAAAGTCATTGAGAAGACCATCTACAGGCAGCTCTCGAACAGGGGTGGGTAAAATAGTCTACTCTGCTGGTGGAGTTTGCTGAATTTTGCCCACTTCACTTAGAGCACAGAGTTCTAGCAAAACTCTGCCAACTGCCATGTGGTGGAGTTTTATTCGCTTGTGAATAGCCAACTTTAAATTTGCCATCAATAGTGAGAATTTGCTTCCCCCTGTGTGATATAGGGGAACTAGAACACGTCCCGTGAGATTTCCCAATGTGGGGGGTCACATCAGGATGTGGCCATTCGCCCTGAGAATGCTGCCGGTTGAGTAGTAAATCTACTGGAGCAGCAGAAAAAAGCAGCACCCTATAGCGCAGAACAAGCTCCTGGCACTAAAAGTCAGCATGACCAGCCAGCTCATGGAACTCCACAGAATATTGTGGAGTCTTTAAGTAAGCCTGTGGAGTTCCACAGAGTGAAACTTCACGACTTCCACCCAGGCCTACTCTCAAACCACCCAGAAAACCACTAAATCTGGATGACATGCAATTGGGATTCCGAAACAACCACAGCACTCATTGCTGTCAGAGATGACATATGGACAATCCTCAACCGTGAACAGACCACCGCCCTCATCCTCTTCCTTCTCTCTGCCACTTTCAACACCATCTCCCATCACACAATCACCATGAGACTACACACAGCAGGACTACAAGCCCCGGCACTCAAATGGATAGCTTCCTTCCTCTCCAGAAGAACACAATGAGTCAATATCTTGCCGTTCTCAGCAGGACCTAAGGAACTCATTTGCTGAGTCCCACAAGGATCATTTCTCAGCCCAACACTTGTCAACAAATACATAATTCCTCTGGCAAAGCAAAGTGCCTGACAGTGGGTTGGTCTCTCTTCAGAGCACACAGGACAACTGTCGTGTATTCCAGTTGAAAATTAAATTTATTGTAAATGTGTTTGGGGGGGTGTGCAAAGGTCACAATATTTAGGGGTGGATTTAAGAGCGCCTCCATGTGCCGCATAAGTGTCATTTTTTTACACTAATGTGGCCCACCAAGGCCAAAATCGCAGTGCCAAATTTGCAAAATAGCCTGCGATAGGCATAATGTATCCAAAGGGGGTGTTCCCCCATAATGGGGGCCAAAAAAATGGCACAAATAAATCTAAGAGACTTCTTTGCATCATTTACTTTGGCACTTTTAAACTTTGCTGAGAGCAGGCGTTAGAAGGAGGCATGCCATTCTTTTCAATGGGCTTTGCAGGATTAGCATCAACATTTTTTACGCTAATCCTGCAAGGCTCCGAACAAGTGCAAAAAATGTTGATGCTAGATCCCCTAACTACCATCATGGTGTGCAGTATCTTAGATACGACGCACACATGGTGGCATTAGGGGGGCATTACGGGCCACAAGAAAAGTGGCGCTGCACTGGGTGCAGCACCACTTTTCTTAAATCATGGCCTTAGAAGGCTAAATGAAATAAAGTACTTGGGTGTGAATGAGTGCAGTGTATGTTTGGGGTGGTAAAATGAGGGAGATGTGAGTGAGTGCATTCAGGGGAGAGGGAAAAGAGGGTGCTGAAGAGGAAAGAGAGGAGGTTGAAAATGTGCACATGGATGAGATTTGAAGAGAAATGGGCATACACATCTAACGTAAATAGGTGTTAGATGTATGTCAGTTGTTTTGTTATATTTCTGGATGTCATAACATCTCAAAGAGAAACCAAAATACAGGCAGAGAGGCACAGAATGGGAATCACCGAATATTATTTTACATGTTCCCTTTTAGAGAGCCCCCACTTTTTCCATCCCACTTAAAGATCTGTCTGCATATATTTCTGTATGATTGCAGGCAGCAGCTGTGGGTGCTTCCTGATGCAAGCTAGAGCATTTTCTTCCAAAGTTGATGCTGCATGCAGTGCAAGACACTGGGCAAGAATACACTTTAAAGGGCCTGAAGTTGTTGGGCTGTACAATTTGCACATTAAAGTAACTGTTCAATGTATTAATGCAGTAAGATATGGGGCAGTTTTTAATGTGTTTAGTATTTCAAGACTATACGTTCCCACTGCTTTATAAACCTTGCTTTCTCACTAAATTCATTTGCTTTCAAATGCACCATTTGTCAATATTTTAAAAAATATTCTTGGGAGGAGGGCTCACCTTGAACCCCATGAATGTCTATTAAGCTTGCTCCCGTCACTCGCTATGTAAAAGTCATACCCAACTTTTATGCCCCACCACATTCAAGTGTTACCAGCTGCCAGTGTAATACAGTAAAAATAACACAAGGTTAGCATTAGAACACTTAACGTTACCAAAGACAAGGAACTAAATCACACGTGCTTGCAACCACTCCTACTGCGTGATGAATAGGGAAAGGGTTGCATCTATGTCAGTTAATGACAGATGGCTACCCTCATGCACAAATGAAGACTCCGACCCCAATAATCATGACACTAAAAGTGTCACTGGCCTACTGTGGGTACTGCCATAGACCTCAATGGAAATGAAGGGCTTCAGAACAGTCAGCCTTGCATCGTGCGTCACAGTGTAGAAAGTTGATTTACTGCCTGATTTCCCGTCTTGTGCTTCAAAGCGAGGAGGGGCAGGCAGCTTGGGACAGACAGCCCAGTCTTAAATGCATTGATTTGTGTAGAGATAGGATCAAATCTCCAAACAAATCCATCTGTTTAATATTTTCTATATGAATGTACAAGAATTTCTGAGGGGCACAGCCCCTCGGCCCTAAAAGAGAAACCTTCCCTGTTGTGTACAACATTCACTTCTGCCTAAAATAGTTCTGTTCTCTCAAGTGTCAAATGTAATTTAAAGTGCGATTTTTATTTTATTTTTAAATTAACATTTTAAAAAAGCTGTTGATTTTCCCTGCAATTAGAGTACCCGGTTAGATAGAAACTTACTTTTCATCTCTGCGGGGAGAAGATGTGGCATAATGGCCAAAGCTGCCGACCTTAGAGAGGGGGAACCTGGTTAATTCCTCAGCGCAGCTTGTGATTCGGGGCAATTCACTCTGGCCCTCATTATGACCATGGCTGTCCGAAGACTGCCAGGGCCTTGGTGGCAGTCTCACCACAGACGGGCTGTATGTGAAGACTAACAAATTAAGAGTTCAGCAGTTTGGCCTAACCCAAACCCCTGATACTCTGCCTGTCCCGCCATCTTTCTGCACTCCACTGGGCTGGAGGTGAGCACCTCCGGCTCGGCAAATGGCGTAATACCGCTAGCGGTATTACGACGCAGAAGGCTGCTAGCATTTTTCTGGCAGTCGCACCGCCAGAAAAAAGCTGGCAGTCTTGCATCCCAGTGTTAGAAATTTGCGTTCCTGTCGCTGGGATACTCCAGCACACACGTCCACATTCCCACACACATGCACCAACATACTCCCATATACAAACACCCATCCACGCACTTGCGGCATACACCCCATTCACACTAACATACACAAACACCGCACACACATACAGTCACTTCCTTCTTCTACCCTCCAGTGCGACATTCACATACGCACTCACACACTATCACACACCCCCTCCTCCCATGTCGGACGATCTGCTTACTGAGAAGGTCTACCGGGAGGGGACGAGTCCTGGCGCTTCCACCCCTGGCAGCAACCCGCCATCAAAACCCCTCCATGCCTTATTACAGGTAGTAATACAGCGTGCGGCATCCTTTTAGAATGGCGCTGCCAGCGGTGGAACTTCCCCTAGCCCTACAAATTAGAGAGGCATATGTGTTAGAGGTACTCCTTGTTTAGGTCTACAGCAAAAAGGCAGTTATAGCTTTAGCCTGATCCTAGAATAAACAGGCAGTCGTAGCCCTCGTGCTGGGCTAAAGTAAACATGTAGTTGTGGCTCAGACTGGGACAACAGCGTCACATGGTTGCAGCTCTGACTGGGCTGATGCAGATCACAGTGTGACAGTTCCCACTAGGAAGATAGCTGAGCAATTAGGGGGTAGCGGGTCACAGGTACTAATGTCCTCACTAGTTCGGTCTCAAATAGTCTGCTTTTCATGGAGGTCCAAGAGTCAGTAGTGATGCCTGGGCCTCACTCCTCCACGACCGTCTCTTCTCCTACAGGGCCAGGCAGACTCCTTCCATCTTTCAGCACGCAATAATGCTTCTAGGCACTTCCAGGCATGACCACAGCATCTCAAGTAGTAAGGAGCAATGAAGGATATGTAGCCTAATGGCCAGAGCTGCTGACATTGGAAATGGGAAACCCGGTTTGAGTCGTGGCATCAGCTCAACATCCTGTGATTCTGGGCAAATCACATAATCTCCCTGTGCCTAAACAAATCTGACCTAGTGTAATATAATCTGGTGCTTTGATGCCCTTGGGACACAATTGTGCTATATAAAACTGCAAAATGAAAATAAGTAAATAAAATAAGGCCAGACTTCAGGTTATGTCCCCTCATGTCTGGCTGTCAGGCAAACACCAATTCTGGCTGCCCAGCAGTCCTGTGAGTTCCCTACGGAGAACTCCTACTTTGGTGGTAACAGACTTGGGATGGGGAGACAGGGGAGACAGTATAGTGGTTTGGGAACCACTTTTATACACAACTTATAGGCAGGGACTGTGGATCCAATTTCTCAACTGTAGAACCAGTTTGGGGGTGGTTCATCTTTCAAGTTCCCTACACAGGCTGCTCTCCACAACGACAAGTATAGAATTATAAAGTAATTATCAATGCTTATAAATCATCCAGATGTGTTTTTAATCCTATCAGAACATCCACTAAAACAGTAGACTAGGGGTAGCATTTTTCTTTGTTCATCTATGTTCATTTTCTGTGGAAGACACATTCCACATTACATTTCTTTTTTTTTTAAACTCTCACTCCCTGATAGATAGAAATCCATCTTGGACTCAATAGGGCCCAGGCTGTGGGATCCTCAATGATGAAGCATGCCACGCTTTAAATGTGGGTGAGGGCCTAACACTTCCCAGAATCACTCTGCTTGACTGAAGGAACAGGAGGCCTTTAAAAACACCTGACATCCTTGACCAGACACCCTTATGAGATCTAACTCTCCAGATCCTTATTCCACCATTGGGGAAGTCTAGTTGTCCCATTGGCAAAATTATAAGGAAAGTCCATCAACATTCCCATGATTTATTCTGGATTTGTTCTCCACTATGAAACTGAGAGAGCGTAGTTTAAATATTACATATTATAGATGTGAAATGCTTACATTTAACAATGCAACATTGATAATTAATAATGGAAATGTATTAATAAACGTGGAGAATTATTCACTTGTGTAAACTAATGTCGAATAGAAGAAATAATCATTTTATAATTGTGTGTATTATTGCGATTAAAAACCGCATTTATTAGAACTCGTACATCTTAAGTTAGCATGAGTCGCAAACTCGCTGTGTAACTCTCATATTAAAGCGTATTTTTCTGCTTCTCCAGTGGCAAACTTGCAAACGACCATGACCCAGCCATTGTTCTTTTCTGTACTTATTAGTAACATAATGGAATTCTCCCATTCGCATGCTAGTAGCTTTTAGTATAAATTGTGTGATTTCGAAACAAACATGGACACTTTCAAGGACAATAAAGCGAGGAGAAGAGAACTCTTGACCCGAGATGTGTGCCAAGGAGATGAAATAACCCCGGATATGCCACCTACGAAAAACGTCAATTATGAAGACCAATTAGGAGTCTAATTAATATCATGAAATGACAAATGCATTACTTAATGTATAATTTGATTGGTTACTGATAGTGGGGTGTAGTGACTAACCAATAGAATTTTGGGGGAATGTATTTTGGGAAAAGGGATAAAAACCCATGACACGAGAGACAGACAGCATTAGGTAGGGAATGATATCGATTGCATCCAGAAACTCTGTCACTCTATTTGGTGACTTGAGACTTAGACAACCATCCTTGCCCATAGACTGCCCCGTTAACTTTCCCCCTTAAGGGGAGAGTGTCCCTTGCCTTTAACTTAGATAGACTGACGGTGATTCAACTGATGTCCTGAAGACGAAGACTGATCCTGTATGCTGACCTATCTCGAGGAGGGTAACTATTATTAATGAAATCTATTTGCCTTTTCTTCTAGGTACCAACTGCTGTATGTTTTGATTAGAGACCTTAGTTAGATGTTTTCCAAATTGATGTTCTAAATTGTTTTGCATGAAGCCCAACATGCTAATGCTAATTTGGGAATAGATGAGGTATTCATTATGACTGACGGAACTGACGTGACTGACGTGGTGCTATGCTGAACTAAGACCTTTAGGAGGTATTATGTATTGCGATCTGTTCTTATTCGCATGATTATCTTATGTTTCTGATCTTTACATTATTGAAAGCTCATCATAATTGTCACCTTCTAATTATGTGTATATGCTTCGTGGTTTTGAAATTATTGCATTTGCTATTAGATTGTAATCAATAGGGAATAAAATTCACTAATCCCCATTAAGGTGTGGTTATTCGTGACTGAAAGGTCATAATTGCGCCGAAGGTTTATTAATGACTAAAGTGAAATATATTTTGGTATTAACTATTGAGAATGTTATTGACATATTGATTGACTTATTGATTAGTTATCTCGTTCTACGGAGTCTCACCACTGGGCCCAAAGATTCATCGACCTAAAACGAGTCCTGATGTGTATAAATTGACATAGACGGACGCGATTGCAGTTCTGGTAGCAGAGGACGGTTTGGCCCTTGGGGGCCCTAGGACGGAGTTTTCATTATTAAATCTGTTTTTTTTTTGTGATAATGAAATTTGGTGAGACGATGAGTGGCTAGGTTCGCCATGGGCTTTCCTGGGATCTGGGAGCCTGCCTGAATGAGTTGGGAATGTTCTCGGCGCCATAGTATGTGTGATTAGGGTCTTTGCGCTTATTAAATCTTATGCATCTTGCAGGTGGTTGTGAAAATTTGTGTGTGTTTAGGACAAATTAAATGTTAATTAGAAGGAGTGGGCGTACTCCACAGTATGAGAGTAGGGAAGTCGGCGTACTTCATGTGAATGTAGCGCTTATTGCTAAAAATTATCCACGTGGTTGGTTGTTGTATACGGACCTATTGAGGTCTAAGACTCCGGAGTATGTTGGTAAATGTAGTCTATGCTGTAATCTGTGCGGTTTTATAGGTCAATCGGGCGTGGTTGACAAGCCAAGTTTCGAGTTATGATGCATGTGTGAAACCTTCGATGGAGATTTGATGAGTTCTAAAGTGCACTAGAAGGAGTCATTGACAAGTCGAGAGTAGGATTTGCAGGTCGAATTCTGCTTGCATTCGTGGGAACTGAGAAGGAGAGAGTAGCGGCCGAGGCTTCAAGTGAAATCTCTGTAAAGTTCTGAAGCGAATGTGTTACCCTCCTGTAGTAAACCAGCAGATTTGTGTTGTCATTTAAGGTGCTTGCAATAATTTGCATTAGTTTGTATGAATTGGAAAGAGTTAGTGAGGTGTGGACAAGCCGCAAGACTTTGTCAGCTGCAGTGTGTGTGAGTGCGACGTCAGTGGTGCTGCGCTGAGATAGGTCAGATGCTGAGAAGGGTCGCGCACGGATTGGCTGCCGTCCGTGAGAGGCAATAGGTTGAGAAAAGGGTAGGTGAAGAGTGTCCTGGGAACTAAGCCGTTTTTCTGATTAAATACGAAATAAAAGAATTGCAAAAATGAACTTTGTTAAGGCATTCAAAAGTGCTTTGAAAGGAGATGTATATATTGTTGCAACCGATGGGGAACCTACACCACCTGAGGGTACTCCAGCTTATACAGTTATGGAGGAAAAGGGTGTTGCACCTTGTTTATGGATGAAGCAATGGCACAAATTAACAGAGAAAGAGGGGTGTCTAGCGTTTCCGGAACATGGGACATTCAATCCAAGGGTATTAGAGAATTTGAGGTGGATGTTAAGTACGCAGAAACCACCTCCGAGACCGGCACAATACGAGGCTTTGGCGATTTGGGACCTGATGGCTCTTAAACATAGACAAGAAAGGTTTCACAGAAGATTGACAAGGGCGGAAAAATCCTATGCAGAGGCTAGATGGGACAATGAGAACAAAATGTGGAGACGAGGAATAGTAGATGGGTTAAAGCTGTTTCCAGCAATAACACAGGGAGGAGAGGCACAGGGAAAGAAAGCTTCTTGTAAAACTGACAAAGATTCAGGAAAAATTAAAGAGAACAAAAGGTCCTGGGAAGAAGAGGATGATTCAGATGATGAGGCATTTATGGATAGATTGTTACATGATCGCCCACCACCGTATGCGATGAGTGACAGTATCCCGAGTACTAGTTTAGATCCTGGGAACCAGACGCAGGAGAAGGGAGTTACTGATACGGTACAGACTAGTGAGATAGCTTCGATACAGAGTGGTGACAGTGTACCCACTGCACCAGACTTGCCGACACAGTTGCAGCCTCCACCGCAGATAAAAAGAATTTATCCTGATGTTCCAGTGCTTGAGACTACTACGAACTTGGTGGTGCCGCCAGACCCGATATACACAAAGCCAAGGCTGATTCAGATTGAGTCAACCCCAAAGCTAGTGTCTCAACCGCCACAGCTGATACCAGGGTATAACCCTGAAGCAGGACCTCCGTTAGTACCTGTACCAGGTACATTAGAACAGACCTATGGTGTTGCAGCTCCTAGAAGCCTGGGATCAGGTCAGACACCTGCCGCTATATCATTACCTATTACTGTCGGTCCCCCGGTGCCGTTATCTGCACAAGAGAAAACAGGGACATGTGAACAGGGAGTTATGACTCATGAAGCGATAAGAGGAGGGTCTATTAGAACTCCACAGATAATGGCCCAGGAAGGACAGGTATGTGAACAACAGAGACCCTTAATGGACCTTAGTCCAATAGGGGCACCTCTTGAAGCAATGCGGCAAGCAGGGTTGGGAGTCTTGACTCCCCAAACTATGAACACGAATACCTCTCACACTCCAATGATACATGCAGGAAACATTTTACTGCAAGGCTTTACAGTACAGCAGTTAAATGAATGGTTAGAGAAAACTTGTGCTTCACGAAAAACTACAGTAACCGAAATTGATCCTGAAAAGGAAAAACAAGATGAATATCTGAATCTTGTACGACTAGGAGCAGAAGCTGCTGAGTTGGTGGAAGGAGCAATGGCAGTGAACAGGTTGGAATCATACACTGAGGCAGAATTGAGGTACTTATGCCCTAAGATTACCAAAGAGGTAGGAAAAATACACCAGAGATTAACAAACTTGGCAGACAAATACAATATTGATATTGGTAACACGAAACATTTGAAAAGGAGCTACAGATTAGATTTTGACACTAAAGATTTTGAACACATGAGATCTGCAGGCATGAAGACACACCTGAAAGAATTATTGCAAAGTGCACAAATTTGGGGAGCACTAGAGAAATGGGAAGGCCGGTGGGCAAAGAAAAGAAATAAAGAAAAAGGAGGTGGCCCAGGGTCAAATGAAGTAACAGCTACACACAATTTAGACACGGTAAAAATCCTACCTATGAGAGAAACAGCTGGAGGTGTCTTAGTGCATGTGCCTTGGTCAAGGGGAGACATTTTGGGGGTCATTTCGACCCTGGCGGTAAAAACCTCCAGGGCCGGGGTCCGCGGGAGCACCGCCAACAGACTGGCGGTGCTCCTTTGGGCATTCTGACCGCGTCGGTACAGCCGCAGCCAGAAACGGAAAGTCGGCGGTGTACCGCCGACTTTCCGCTGCCCATGGGAATCCTCCATGGCGGCGCAGCTTGCTGCGCCGCCATGGGGATTCCGACCCCTATACCGCCATCATGTTCCTGGCGGTTTCGGCCGCCAGGAACAGGATGGCGGTATGGGGTGTTGTGGGGCCCCTGGGGGCCCCTGCAGTGCCCATGCCAGTGGCATGGGCACTGCAGGGGCCCCCGTAAGAGGGCCCCACTTTGAATTTCAGTGTCTGCTTAGCAGACACTGAAATTCGCGACGGGTGCTACTGCACCCGTCGCACCCCTTCCACTCCGCCGGCTCCATTCGGAGCCGGCTTCATCGTGGAAGGGTGTTTCCCACTGGGCTGGCGGGCGGCCTTTTGGCGGTCGCCCGCCAGCCCAGTGGGAAACCCAGAATGACCGCCGCGGTCTTTTGACCGCGGTACGGTCTTCTGGCGGTTCCCGCTTGGCGGGCGGCTCCCGCCGCCCGCCAAGCTTGGAATGACCCCCTTTGTCCTTTACGAATGATTACCCTAGGTTAAGAGAGAAACCGATTGAATGGTATCAACAAACAGATAGATTCGTGAAGCTTGCGAAGTGTCTTTGGGAAGACTTGAATACCTTATTTGAGATCATTGTTCCACCAGACTTGTGGCTCGAGTGCAAGAGAGGGGTAGATTGGCCCACGAAGGAGCCGGCAAGGGATAAGGTGACTGGAGCACCTTCTGAAGAGGTGATGAAATATTATCATAAAGTTATTGAGTTTTTGAAACAAAAGGTGTCGCCGAAGGTGACTGATTGGCAGAAAATCGACCGGACTTCGCAAGAAGTCAAAGAATCAATACATGCGTATTATGAGAGGTTGTTGAAAGCATTCAAACATTACAGTGGTACTGAGACAATTGAACCGAAGGACATGAATCATCTTGTGTTTAGATTTGTTGAAGGGCTGAGACCGGAGGTCAGCCAGATGATTAAGAATCATTTGATCTGTTGGCAAGCTAAACCGATTGATGAGGTGTTACAGTATGCGAAATACTGTAGTGATGAAATTGAATTAAAGCAGAAAAAGTTGAAGGAGAAAGTGATGGTGATGCAGATAAGAGCTGCACAAACTGGAATTCAGGGAAGTGGCGTTCAGCAGATGATACAACAGCAACCGCAAATGAACGGTGTTTTTCAGGCACAGCCGAGAGGTAGAGGTCGAGGTTTTGTGAGCCGTAATTCAGATATGAATAATGTTGTCGCTCAAAATGATGGGCAGGTAATGAAAAGGATGTCACCTTGTCATGCGTGCGGGGGCATGGGACATTGGAAACGGGATTGTCCGAATGTGGCGCAGGATGGTACAGTTCAGCAGAGCATTAATGTTGGTACACTGCAAAATCTACGAGGTCTAAGAATGAGACACCAGAACCCGAACTTCCAGAATAATTTGGTGCAAATGCCAGGGGTACAACCCATGCAGCAGATGCAAATGCCGCGTTTCCAAAATGTGTCAGTACAACCAATGCAACAGCAGATCCCTATGGTGCCTAGACAGCAAATGCAGTTACCCCTAGCTCCGATGGGACAGCAACAGGTGATGCTTCCTCAGCAGGTCACAGGCCAGGTAACAAACCAAAACAACACTGTACAACAATTCCCATTACGAGGTGAAAATGATATGAATGAAGAATGGTCAGATGACAGTTCAGACAGTGAAGAGTGCAGACTTGCAGCCTCCTTAGAGGTAGATCAGAGAGGCCCATATGTAGAGGGAAAAGAAATGGGTTATAAGGTTTCATTTTTGGTTGACACAGGAGCTACACGCTCTACAGTTCGCAGTGTAGAAGTACCAAGACTACCTTTATCAGGGCGCACCATACGAGTGGTTGGTGTGGCAAACCAGTATCTGACAAATCCAATCACTGACCCAGTGCAGGTTGAAATTGGAAATTTCCAGGGCCTGCATAGGTTTGTTGTATGCGATTCAAGTCCAGTGTCCTTGCTAGGAAGGGACTTACTATGTAAAACCAAATGTTCAATCACCTGTTCCAACGATGGAATAGAAGTTCAGACAAACAGTGATGATGAAGGAGATGAGGGTCAATTCACAGAAGGAGGAGAGACGAATGAAGATTACCCTCTAATTACTCTATTCCCAGTGTTCACCCTGCTCGATCTACCTGCTGATCTACAAGGGTCTGTAACAGAGAAAGTGTGGGATTTGACTGGAAAAGAGGTTGGATTAATCAAGGGAGTAGGACCAGTCAAGGTGCAAATAAAGCAAAATGCAGTATTCCCACAAGTACCACAATATCACATGACTCACGATGTCCTCATTGAAGTGACACAGATAATTGCAGATTTTCTTAGACAGGGAGTTTTGAAGGAAGTCTTGAGCAGTCCGTGTAACTCACCTATTATGGGTTTAAGGAAGCCCTGTGGAAAGGTCCGAATTGTGCAAGATTTGAGAAAAATAAACGAAATTGTGATAAAATGCTGCCCTGTGGTACCTAACCCGGCGGTAATAATGTTCCAGGTTCCTTGTGATGCTGAATGGTTTACGGTAGTAGACCTATCACAAGCATTTTTCTCAATATCTCTGCACGAAGATAGCCAATTTTTGTTCAGTTTCAAATTCCTGGATAAGGTGTACAGTTGGTGCAGAATTCCTCAAGGGTTTTCTGAATCACCATCCATCTTTAATCAAATATTGAAAAAAGATTTGGAACCTATTGTGCTGCCTTTTAATTCAACTCTTGTGCAGTACATCGATGATTTGTTAATTGCATCCAAAACCAGAGACAGCTGTAAATACGATACCATTGCATTGTTGAATCATTTGGGAAAGAATGGACATAAGGTGTCACCTAAGAAATTGCAATACTGCCAAAAAGAAGTGAAATATTTGGGGCATCTAATTGAGAAAGGGTCCCGAAGGATATCAAAAGAATAACAGCTGTTTTACAAATGAATCCCCCAACAATGAAGAGAGATGTCAGGATGTTTTTGGGAATGGTGGGTTACTGACGCCAATGGATACCCAATTTCTCGATTATCGCAAAACCTTTAATAAAATTGACAGGGAAAGAGGTTAAGGACGAACCATACACAATCACTTTGACAAAAGAAGAGCTTGAGTCCTTTTTAGAGCTAAAGGAGTGCATGTGCAGGGCTCCAGCATTGGGAATGCCTGATTATGAGAAACCTTTTCTGTTGTTCTGTCATGAACGTGATGCTTGTTCTTTGTCTGTTTTAACACAGGTCCACGGAGATGCAAATCGTCCTGTAGCGTATTTTTCAGCTACTTTGGACCCTGTTGCAGCAGCCTTACCGAGTTGTCTGCGAGCAGTCGCAGCAGTTGGTCAAAGCCTTTCACAATGTGAGGGCATAGTCATGGGATACCCTTTGACAGTATTGGTCCCACATTCTGTCGAAATTTTGTTGACAAGAACTAAGACGCAACACATGACAAATGCACGACTTACCAAATATGAGACGATTATTTTGGGGTCACCAAATGTTACACTAAAAAGATGCACTGTGCTGAACCCGGCAACTTTGCTTCCCAATGAGAATACAGAAATCAAAGATGAGGAAGAATTTGAGCATGATTGTCTTGAGGTGACTGAGCTCTGTACCAAACCTCACCCAGACATACAGGATACCCAGTTAAAAGAAAACGACTACATTATGTTCGTTGATGGGTCCTGTTTAAGAGATTCAACAGGAACATTGAGAGCTGGTTACGCAGTGTGTACTATATCTGGCATAGTCGAGGCCTCTTGGCTGGAGAAAGTGTTTTCTGCACAGGTGGCAGAATTAATAGCTCTTACAAAAGCCTGCCATGCTGCTGTGAATTTGAAAGTATAATCTATACTGACAGCAGATATGGATTTGGAATTGTACATGATTTTGGCCAACTTTGGTCACAGAGGGGTTTCATGACTTCCTCTGGTTCACCAGTGAAAAATGGAGAACAAATAAGAGACGCAGTTTGCACCCGTCGCGTATTTCAGTGTCTGCATTGCAGACACTGAAATACACAGTGGGGCCCTCTTACGGGGGCCCCTGCAGTGCCCATGCCATTGGCATGGGCACTGCAGGGGCCCCCAGGGGCCCCGCGGCACCCCCTACCGCCATCCTGTTCCTGGCGGGAGAACCGCCAGGAACAGGATGGCGGTATGGGCTGCCAGAATCCCCTATGGCGGCGCAGCAAGCTGCGCCGCCATGGGGGATTCCCAGGGCAGCGGAAAACCGGCGGGAGACCGCCGGTTTTCCCTTTCTGACCGCGGCCAAACCGCCGCGGTCAGAATGCCCTGCGGGGCACCGCCAGCCTGTTGGCGGTGCTCCCGCCGACCCTGGCCCCGGCGGTAGTGAACCGCCGGGGTCAGAATCACCCCCTTTGTGTCAAAGGGGAATGGTTACGCAGATCAAGTTGCAAGATTTTGTGCACTAAACTGTATATCATTTAAAGAGCGGTGGGAATTGTTACCACAACCTGAGAACGACACCACTTTGAGTCTAGCATTACGAGTGGTTGATACCTTAGACGAATTAAAGACATTACAAAGTCGTGCTAGCAAAGAAGAAAAACGTTCCTGGCAGAAAATGCAGTGCGTACAAAGAGCAGATGATATGTGGGTTTCAGAGGAAGGAAAGCTGGTTTTGCCAAATAGTCTTCTGTCACAATTTTCCCGATTATATCATGGGCAGGCACATTTAGGAAGAGATGCCATGATAGGATCTTTTAAAATTGATTGGTTCAATCCAAAATTCAGACATGCCGCAGAAATTACTTGTCACAGGTGCGTCATCTGTCAGCAGATGAACGCTGGGAAAGGAACAGTGGTAACTTTGAGCCACATTGGAAGAGCTGGAGGTCCATTTAACAAAATACAAATGGATTTCATTGAAATGCCTGTTTGTGGAGGATTGAAGTACTTGTTGGTGATTGTATGTGTATTCAGTCATTGGATTGAGGCATACCCTACACGTAGGAATGACAGTCTCACAGTTGCAAAACTACTGCTAAGAGAGTTAATACCAAGATTCGGGTTTCCGGTTTCTATAGAATCAGATAGGGGAAGACACTTTGACAATGAGGTGATCAAACTTCTGTGTGCAGCACTCAACATTGAACAGAAGTTGCACTGTAGCTATCGCCCTGAAGCATCAGGACTAGTTGAACAGATGAATGGTACCTTAAAATCAAGAATAGCAAAAATGTGTGCAGCAACAAACATGAAATGGCCAGATGCATTACCTCTAGTATTGATGTCTATGAGGAGCACGCCAGATAAGAAAACAGGACTGTCCCCCCATGAAATCCTCATGGGTAGAGCAATGAGGTTACCAGTGGTACCTGCAAATGCACTAGTGAATATTACAGATGATATGGTGTTGGATTACTGCAAAGCTTTGGCTGACGTGATTCGCTCTTTCTCTCACCAGGTGGAAGCTAGCACATTGCCGCCAATCGGCGAACCAGGACATTCTTTGCAAGCTGGCGATTGGGTGGTTGTCAAGAAGCACGTGAGGAAATCGTGTCTTGAGCCACGTTGGAAGGGGCCATATCAAGTAATACTGACTACCACTACTGCTGTGAAGTGTGCCGGAATTCCCAACTGGATACATGCCAGTCACACAAAGAGGGTAACGTGTCCTGTCGAAGAGGAACTTGAAGAATACGGTACAGCAACTTCAGGAGGAGAGGTCTCAGAGACAGAGATCAGTCAAGAAAGATCTGAGACTGCAGGTGAGCCCACTGAGGACAGCCTTGTCCCTCGAGTTGACAGTGAAATCGAAAGAGGTGACAGAGTGCCTATCTCAGTTGAGGCAGCAGGAGAACTAAGACAAGGAGAGGTTCTCCCAGAAGCAGACGAATACAATTCCGAGCCTGAATACAGTATAGAACCAGAAGACGGCAGAGAAAGAGAAATCGTAGATTCAAACCGAAACGAATCAGAGTCTTCTGAACCAGTTGAAAGTCCGTCAAGAGAAAACAACATATCACAAGAGGAGGGTGCTGTTCAGCGTCCTGAAGGAAAACACTGAAACAAGACACACAGAGGTGATAACTGGCCAGACAAGCCGCACCTTAGAATAAGGGAAATAGCAAACGAAACAATAATAGAAGAAAGCGATACCTCGCAGGCAGATGATCTGAGTGAAGGAGAGCAACAAGGTGAACGAAGATTAAAAAGAAAAAGAATAGCGAACCGAAGGTACACTGGTCCTGAATGGGCATATGCTATGACCTCTGAATGGCAACAAGAATTCTTAGCATTCTGCTTTGATCGAGAAGTGCCAGGCCAATACTACGGTACCTGAAGGTAATCTACTGGAGAGAAAAAACTGGATAAGATTAAAATCGTGAAAAACTGAAAAGAAAAGAGACTTTAGAAAATTACCGGAAAGAGACATTAAGGGGGTCATTCCAAGCTTGGCGGGCGGCGGGAGCCGCCCGCCAACCGGGAAGCGCCAGAAGACCGTACCGCGGTCAAAAGACCACGGCGGTCATTCTTGGTTTCCCACTGGGCTGGCGGGCGACCGCCAAAAGGCCGCCCGCCAGCCCAGTGGGAAACACCCTTCCACGATGAAGCCGGCGGAGTGGAAGGGGTGCGACGGGTGCAGTAGCACCCGTCGCGAATTTCAGTGTCTGCTAAGCAGACACTGAAATTCAAAGTGGGGCCCTCTTACGGGGGCCCCTGCAGTGCCCATGCCATTGGCATGGGCACTGCAGGGTCCCCCAGGGGCCCCACGACACCCCATACCGCCATCCTGTTCCTGGCGGCCGAAACCGCCAGGAACAGGATGGCGGTCGGAATCCCCATGGCGGCGCAGCAAGCTGCGCCGCCATGGAGGATTCCCATGGGCAGCGGAAAGTCGGCGGTACACCGCCGACTTTCCGTTTCTGGCCGCGGCTGTACCGCCGCGGTCAGAATGCCCAAAGGAGCACCGCCAGCCTGTTGGCGGTGCTCCCGCGGACCCCGGCCCTGGCGGTTTTTACCGCCAGGGTCGGAATGACCCCCTAAATCTGGATTTGACTACAAAAAAACGAATTACGACAAGCTGCTAACCTGAATCGACGAAAAGGGTCCTGGAGTGAGTGAAGACGCTGTAAATACGCAAAGAAGTTCGCCTTCTTGAGTTGATTGTTGATCTGCTATTCTGATTTTATACAAACATGGCTTATAGTAGCAAGGAAAGTAAGGTGTGTGGTTGGTTAGGACTTATGGTGAGTGTTATATGTGCCATAATGATTGTGGGAGTGATTGTAGGAATGCCGTGGAGAGGGAGTGAAACTATTAATGCAACTTCAAAACCTGAGACTACTACTGCTAGTAAACTATCACCCTGGGAGAAATTTGAGCAAGATGCCAGACATCTGCATGAGGGAACTAATACAAAAGGGGAACTTTCTACTAACGTCTTCTATCGCTTACTAAATCAGTATGTGGAAACTATGGATGCGAAAGATTGTTATGTGTGTACTAAAATTCCTTCATCTGTGCAGGAGGGAGTTACTTATCATAGCCTCCCTCTTACTTATGGGATAAGCTGTAGCCTGCTATTAACAAGATTTTATAATCAAGAACATGTGCAATACTTTTATTCAAACTTGGATGTTGTGTTTTCTTTTGTACCTGTGATTGAATTCTTAAACAAGTTAGCTAAAGAGCATGATATTAAAATAGTTAGAGGATTCTTTGAACCAACACTTACATTTGGAACTGCTTATGCACATCGCAATAATCTGACTTGCTTACTGTCTTCTGTAGAGAAAAGTTTTTTAGATCACACAGATGATAGACGCAAAGCATTAAAGGAAAGGTTAGAAAAAGGCTTAGAAAAACGCACTTACGCAAATGATTATGCTTACACAGCAATTAAAACACAAGGCAAATTAGCTTTAGATGCATTACATGTAGGTAGACTGTGTATATATAGGCCTAACTCTGATCAAGACAATCTATTTGTAGGTACGAGTGAATGTAGACATGTGTTTTTGTTTCAGAGTAAATGGACCTTTATGTTAAATGGACAAGACCCAGCGATTCCTGGAATCTATTACATCTGTGGGTTAAATGCATATTACCGTCTTCCAAAGGGATGGTATGGGACATGTTATTTGGGAATAGTGTTCCCAAAGATATACCAGATTGATGACTTAAAACAAATACCTAAAACGTCTGAAATACAACATACTAGACAAAAGCGAGAATCAGTGGCGGCTGTCATTGGTGACATATTTGGAGCTATAATCCCATCAGTTGGGGTTATCTTAAATTCCATGAAAATTCAAAAGTTGTCTACTATCGTGGATAACATGCTGACAAATTTTACAGGAGCAATACTTCTGATGGATACTGAACTTGCTGCAGAAAGAGCTATGACTCTTCAAAATCGGCTTGCTTTAGACATTCTTTTAGCAAAGAATGGGTGTGTGTGCAAAATGCTTAATGAACGTCATTGCTGTTCATTCATACCTGATAACAGTAAGAAAATTAGAAGCATGCTTACTAATCTTACTAGAGATAGTACAGATTTGAAGGATCTAAAAGAATCCTGGGAAAAATTTGGGAAAGGAATTGCCCGAGTGGGAAGCTGGTTTACTAACATTTGGAATGGGGTATTTGCAAAAATTATGATAGGTCTATTAATTGTTTTGATTTGTCTATTAGGATTATGGGGGGCATGTAAAATTAATGACAAAATTAAAAGAAACTTGTCAAAAAGACCCAGACAAAACGAAGAAAGTGAAAGAGAGAAAATGTTCAATGAAATATGGGAAAGCTCACATAAAGGGCAAGATGTTGAAATGCGTATTATGCGCAAGGTGAAAAATTAAAAGTCAAAGATTGTGTGATGACGAGCGTCATCAGAGGAGGGACTGAGAGAGCGTAGTTTAAATATTACATATTATAGATGTGAAATGCTTACATTTAACAATGCAACATTAATAATTAATAATTGAAATGTATTAATAAACGTGGAGAATTATTCACTTGTGTAAACTAATGTCGAATAGAAGAAATAATCATTTTATAATTGTGTGTATTATTGCGATTAAAAAACGCATTTATTAGAACTCGTACATCTTAAGTTAGCATGAGTCGCAAACTAGCTGTGTAACTCTCATAATAAAGCATATTTTTCTGCTTCTCCAGTGTGCGGACTTGCAAACGACCATGACCCAGCCATTGTTCTTTTCTGTACTTATTAGTAACATAATGGAATTCTCCCATTCGCATGTTAGTAGCTTTTAGTATAAATTGTGTGATTTCGAAACAAACATGGACACTTTCAAGGACAATAAAGCGAGGAGAAGAGAACTCTTGACCCGAGATGTGTGCCAAGGAGATGAAATAACCCCGGATATGCCACCTACGAAAAACGTCAATTATGAAGACCAATTAGGAGTCGAATTAATATCATGAAATGACAAATGCATTACTTAATGTATAATTTGATTGGTTACTGATAGTGGGGTGTAGTGACTAACCAATAGAATTTTGGGGGAATGTATTTTGGGAAAAGGGATAAAAACCCATGACACGAGAGACAGGCAGCATTAGGTAGGGAATGATATCGATTGCATCCAGAAACTCTGTCACTCTATTTGGTGACTTGAGACTTAGACAACCATCCTTGCCCATAGACTGCCCGGTTAACTTTCCCCCTTAAGGGGAGAGTGTCCCTTGCCTTTAACTTAGATAGACTGACGGTGATTCAACTGATGTCCTGAAGACGAAGACTAATCCTGTATGCTGACCTATCTCGAGGAGGGTAACTATTATTAATGAAATCTATTTGCCTTTTCTTCTAGGTACCAACTGCTGTATGTTTTGATTAGAGACCTTAGTTAGATGTTTTCCAAATTGATGTTCTAAATTGTTTTGCATGAAGCCCAACATGCTAATGCTAATTTGAGGATAGATGAGGTATTCATTATGACTGACGGAACTGACGTGACTGACGTGGTGCTATGCTGAACTAAGACCTTTAGGAGGTATTATGTATTGCGATCTGTTCTTATTCGCATGATTATCTTATGTTTCTGATCTTTACATTATTGAAAGCTCATCATAATTGTCACCTTCTAATTATGTGTATATGCTTCGTGGTTTTGAAATTATTGCATTTGCTATTAGATTGTAATCAATAGGGAATAAAATTCACTAATCCCCATTAAGGTGTGGTTATTTGTGACTGAAAGGTCATAATTGCGCCGAAGGTTTATTTATGACTAAAGTGAAATATATTTTGGTATTAACTATTGAGAATGTTATTGACATATTGATTGACTTATTGATTAGTTATCTCGTTCTACGGAGTCTCACCACTGGGCCCAAAGATTCATCGACCTAAAACGAGTCCTGATGTGTATAAATTGACATAGACGGACACGTTTGCAAAACCTAGAATTTGTAAGGAGATTGACAATTGCAGCAACCCTTCATTGCTCTCAACCAGTTTAGCAGTTTGTGATCTGGCTACCCTACAAATGTGGTACCAAACAGGTCAGACAGGAACCTTTGCAGAGTCCACACTTAGACAAATCACTCTTTCTCAATAGCCACCCAGTTCTGTTCTCTAGCGAGTAGTATGCAATTGAAGTTATGTTTAGGCTATCAAAATATGCAGGGTGCTATATCCCTCATAGATGTATCTCAGCACTACGTGAGGAGCATTGTCAGGTTGGCTTGAAGGGGTCATCTAAGAAATATGTTTTTAGATGCTTCTTAAATGAGGGGAGGTAGTCAGCAAGATGGATTACAAGGGGGGGGGGGCTATTCCAGTGGTAGGAGGTCAAATAGCAAAAGGAGCACACAATAGGTCTGAGGCAGGGAATGTAGGCTAGCAGAAGAACAAAGGATTCATGAGGATTGTCCAGGAGATCCTCTGTTGCAGAGATAACAGAGAATGGTAAGATGCAGGGTTCTGTGAAAATGACAGAGTAATATGAAAAGAGCACCTTTCTAGATGGGCAGTCAGTGGAGGGCTTTAAGATGTGGGGGCATAGATGAGTGGACTGAGAGATAAGGATTAGACAAAAAGCTGCATTCTGGATGACTTGAAGTCTGGTAATGAGGTAAGTGAGAATACTTATTGATAAGTCATTACCATAGTCAAGGCCTCTGATTTCAAGTGGTGTGAATGACAGACTTTCATGAGTTGAGAGGAAGCCTCTGAAAATGGTATTCTTAAGGATGCTGAAACATGTGGCTGATACTGATGAGATATGGTCAGCCATTTTAAGATTGCTGTATAGAATAATCCTGAGGTTTGTGGCAGAGAAGGGACATGACTTCCAACTGTAGTCCCAAAAAGAAGTGCAGCTATCAAAGGACATGATTTCTGTCTTGTCACTGCTCTGGTTCAGACAATGGCCACATATCTAGCTGGCCACATCTAACATACAGGTATTGAATCTATTTCAAGTGAAGACTGTTTTCTAGTAGATAGACAAAATAAGTTATGAAGACCGTGTTTCCAGACAGGGCTGATGAGAGGGGCCATGTGGAACTTAAACAGAGTGGGGCTAAGGGGGACCCTGAGGGACACTGGAGGTGAGATGGGAGGGGTAAAACTTGCAAGGAGGTAGAAAGATACATTGAGAGCTTCTAGAATGCATAATATGGAACCAGTTGAGAACGTGTAGACTAGGTGTCTCCAACCAGTCCATCACGAGCTGCCAGTAGCTCCCTGACCCCTTAGGAGTAGCTTAGAGCCTGGAGTTAATTTTTAAATAAGCACAAGGCCTCATGTTTCCTTTAAAGTTAAGGGAAGGCTGTGTTTATTTAACATTGTTATCATCAGGCTGCAGATAGCAATGTTGATGTGTTTTCCTCATCCTTCACAGGATTTGAAAAACGCTTGCTTTCCAGAAGTTGATGGGATCTTTTGATCCAGTGAAGAGTGTGGCAACCAAACACAATAAATTCGAACCCAACCAACAAATTTAAACACCATGACCCATGTGGCCATGGAAGAGAACTCCAATCAAAATAAAAAATTCAAAATGTTATTTATAACAGCAAGAACAAAGTCACCTAAACAGGGTACAGAATCACAATATAAAGGTAAATAATCACCATAGACCAAATCTGCGAAACAAGTCTAATCTACTCAACATCAACACCATTAGGCATTCAAGAAGAATAAAACATATTAATAAATCTCACTTGTGAGAGAGAAACACATTTCAATTCAGACAGTGAATTTATTAGTCATGTAAAATTGCACAGATTCAGAGTTCAGGGATTGGGGCATAGGTTCTCCCTACTGCTAACTAAATCAGGGCAAGCATGTGTGGGATCGGGCTACACATGCAAGCAAAATTCAAAAAGGAAAGACCAAAATAATTTGGAAAAGCATCTGTCCAGGTTTATTCCCGTGGCACAAGACAATTTTCTCCATTCTCATGGAAACAAGTCTTTAAAACAATCTCTTTTCAGTCAGTATATTCCAATGTTGAAACAACCAAGGTCACTGCAATATTAAACTTGCACATAATACAACGGGAGTGCTTTACTAATCATGTGATACAACCTAGTGGAAAAGTTAATGTTAGAAATAAATAAATGGCTAAACATTTTACGTGACTGCAATATGAAAGCTTCGGGCTTAGATATGCTAACACAAGAAATATAATGAACTAATATTGGCATTAATAAAAAAACATAATATGCAAACATATGAATTCAACATTAATAATATATCATCAAAATATGGAAAATCACTTCATTTAATACTTCCAATCTTTTTTAAGGCATCATTTTAAATATGACAGAAACGTGCATTTATTTTTCTGCACACATGTACCAATAAATCATTAAACATCACAATTAATATCAATTTCTACTAATAATAATTTATTCTAATGATTAAAATATACTTCAACATTGTTTGAAATAATTTTAGCATTTTGTCAGTTCTGGTAGGCACAGCGTCTGCCATGGTAGACACAGTGTCCACCATGAAATATAAACTGTACACTTTTGAAATACGTGTCAGTGCAGCTTCACTCTGTTAGGCTTTTAATGTTTGAATGTAAATGATAACAAATGCTGACTTCTGGTGCACTAAAAACATTACTTTAATTTATGCTCCAACAGCAGGGCCTGGTAAGGACAGTGCTGGAGTCAGATGTATGACCCATGGCACAGAGGTGAAGAAATTAAGAAATTAGGTATTTAATTCTTAAATAAAAGTCCTTGTCAACTCAATATTGCAGGTGAGAACAAGATGATGTTTCTCAATGCTTTTAAATCAGAGAAAATTAAAATTAAAAGTTAGGTTATGATTAAATTAACTTTTCATTTTAATGTTCAAATTTTTTTTAAAGTGTTGCATTTACAAATAGCAGGCACCTAGCTTTTAGTGGTCAGTAGAACACTGTGCTGTATTTATACCTGAAAAATACAGTTACAGAAAAATGTTTCACATCATGAAAATTTTTGCGCTTTAAGTTTCTCCAATTTAAAAAAATGGTTGTATTTTTGTGTAATACATGTAACGTGCCACATAGGGCAAAAGGTGTGTCCCTTACCACAAGTACATATGACACTGGCTCTCAGTTACCCAATCATATATATTCCATTCTCATGCACACATGTTCATCCATCCTCAAAGACCACACGCTCACTGACACACATGGCAGCCCTGTCATAGTGCCTCTAGTCAAAGTAGTTTGGTCATACCATAGTATCTAGCTCTATGGACACTAGGCTTAAAGTCAAGGAAGCTGGCCGCGGGGGTGTCTGGTAATAATGCATGAATTGTTTAGCCTTTGGTAGCTCACAATCATTTTCACTGATCAGAAGTAGCTCTTCCTACAGAAAAGGTTGGCGACCCTGATGTAGACAAATGTCACTGTCATAAAGGCAATTGAGAAGGATAGCTAGGCAGACATTACTGAATACCATTGAAAGGTCAAGTAGCATCATGGCTGCTGAGGCTACTGGATCCAACATGCAGTGGATATCATCAGCTCCAGTGATCAGCTCTGTTACGCTGCTGTGAAGCCAGATTGGGAGAGCTCCAGGAGAGAGTGTTCTTCAAACAAGGACAACTGAGTATTGATTGCTTTTTTGAGGAAATTATCTGGGAGGGGAAGGAGGGATATTCCCCTCAAATATAAAAGAACCTGTGGATTGGCATTGCTTTTTTTTAATTTGTGGAATCTCGTTAGCATTGTTCCATAGATATGGTCCGCAGTATAGAGAAGAGACACGTTGCAGAGACAGGTGAGTACTGGTCTACCAGTCTCAGGGCAAAGTAAAAAGATATAATTTGGGCATGGATTATCGGTGATCGAGATATTTTGGAGGTTAGTAATTTGATTACTATCTCGGCGGTCACAGGAGTAAAGCTGACAAGTCCTGTAGGGAAGTTGGTCAAGGGGGGTAGAGGGGCTGAGGTTCTAAATTAGTGTACTTAGTGTTAATCTTGCTAAGAAAGAATTTTGAAGGTTTGGAACAAAGGCCCTGGGTCAGGACAGTGGCAGCTGAGCAGGGTGCTAGCTGCGAGAACTCTTTAACAATGGCACAAGTCTTGCAAAAGAAGCTGCAGCTATGGTCACTGTGATCCACAAGATGGAGGTGACAGGCCAGCCTAATCTGCCTGTGGTAGTTATTGAAAGCTACTTCATATTTTGCCCCGTCAGGATAGTTTCTTGTAAATCTCCAGGTGCATTCTATCACTCTGCCCGAGCCCTCCACCTCTCTAACGTCATCAGAATACACATTTTCAGATGGATGTTTGTTAGAGGCCATGAACATTCTAAGGATGTCAATAGAGCAAGACTAGGGGGAAATCTAATCATTAAAGGATTTAACTACTATAAAAGTGTTAACTTAAGGTTCAGGGGGAGATGGTCGGAGCTTTGCTAAATTTGGTAACAGATATCTTTTTCCAAGATCAGGAAGTAGCAGTTTGTTCACCCGAGTTCATAGCAGGAAAAGAAAGCAAGTCAAATTCTAAAGATGAGTAGAAGTGGTTGGACCAGGCTACTGGACGAATGGGGAGAAGAGGTAGGTCAGATATGTTGAAGGAAATGGGATCAAAGGAATAGCTTGCTGAGTGCATGAGACTCATGCCCAGTTCCTGGAGACAAAGGGCCTGATTATGAGTTTGGTGGATGAGATGACCCATCTGCCGAACTTCCTATGGGGAGTTTGTCGCCTTCCTGGCTACCTCCCTGCTGGGCTTATTACAACTTTTCCGCTTGGCTGATGGGCGGAAACCATGGTTTCCGCCCATCAGCCGAGCGGGAAAGTGCACCTGTACTCCACCAGCCTTTTCATGACCTTAAGACTGCCATCAAAAGGCTGGTGGATAATCAGGTTGTAATCAGCATGCAGCACCGCCCTGACTGATAGCGACCTGCACCTGCCGTCATCCCCATCGAGATCACCAATCCTGGTGGAGACGCGATATCCCAGTGGTCTGACCACCAGGGTCTGAATGTGGCGATAGGACCACCACAGCAGCGGCGGTCCTGACTGCCACCGGGAGTCTGGTGTTCTAGTGTCCACCAGACACGTAATCAGACCCAAAGTGAGGACATGTCATCAAGATGTATAAACAAGTTCAGATCAGTGGGTAAGTGTAGGTGAAATAAAATCACCTAAAACAATCAATTTGTGGAATGGAAGGGTGAAAGATGCCCATAGGTCAGCATGTTTGAAGCTAAAGTCTTTTCTCAGACCAGGAGGTCTATAAATGAGGGTGCTTTAGAAAGGGTGGGATTTCTCAATGGAGAGTCTAAAGATAAGATAATCCAAACAGGGACATACTGCATACAGTGTCCTGATGGTGCAATTTGAATCTGTGCCCATTTTCTGCACTGCTGGGACACTGTAGTATTACAGAAGGACTGCAGACTCTTGTGTGACCCCTTCTGTAATACAGATAGTGTTGGCCCACATGTACCACCAGTACTATCTTGAGAGGGCATTTCCTCATTGCATGGAGCTGTGGCGGTGCACAAAGACTCAAAGAAGGACAGTGTGCCCTGTCTAAACAAGGGCCCAGTTGTCAGAATGGGACCCACGGATTGAGAGAGAAAGATTGTCTTTTTGGATGATGGTGACACTTCAGCCTGGTTTGTTCTGTCTCTGCTGTCTAGAAATTTTTATCTGGGGAGCACAGCAATGGCGCTAGCTGGGCGTGTTGGTATTGTTGAGCTATGTCTCAATGATGAAGAATATACCTTCTGAATGACTGTTTAGGATGTCCCAGAGGTCAATATAATGTTTTGGGAGGGAATGGGCATTGCTATAAAGGCAAGAAAGGCCTGTGGTGGGATGTTTTGGTGGAGTAGTGATGGTGAGGGTCAGTCATGAACGAGGGGATGGAATAGGAGCTGGCTGTTCGGCAGAAAGGGAATTTGCATATATGGCAGCTAAAAGCGCTTTCTACTTTAGGGAGGTGAGCAATGGTACAGCTAAGCGAGGGGATAGAAGGTATGAGACTATGTAGATAGGCTGGAGAGTACATAATACAGCATGTCATGTGAGTGTGGGAGTCAGGGAACCCTACAACCCTTAGCCAGAGGACCGAGACACTAGAAGTAAAAAGAAAGAAATTGCAGGTGAAGCGTTGAGAACCAATGTAAAATGGATCAGACAGGACGGCAGGTCCAGGTTATGATCCTTTACAATGAAGTCCATGGTGTGCTCTCTACCATTAGCATCAAGTTGGGCTCTAACGTTTTTATCTAAAGCATCAATCTGTACAATTGTATTGTATTGTATTGTATTGTAATAGTATTTACATAACGCTTACTACCCCTGACGAGGCATCAAAGCGCTTTTCGTCGAGTAGCACGCTACTCCGGAACCCAAAAGGAATTAGTGGTGGATTAGTATATGGAAATATGAGTACAGTTTTAGCATTATTGTGAGTTAATTTGAGCCACGGAGATGTGAGTTTGTTAGTTGGATTGACTGGAGTAATGGAGGGGTGGAGGAGGGAAGAATCCAGTAGTGTTAATTGGGAGTTTATGGTAATAGGATTTAGGCTTGGGATGAAAGAGGGAAGAGCCTGTGGAAAGGGTTAAGGAGATCATAGTAGCAGGAGGGGTTTTGGATGAGGTAACGGTGAGATAAATGAGGGAAAATTTAGTAGGGTTGTTTGGGATAACATGGTAGTAAAGTGGGGTTTGGGTGAGTTAGATATGGAAGAGGAGGGAAGAACGAAGGCAGGGTTATTTTGGAGATGAAAGTAGTAGAATGGATTTGGGATGAGTCAGAGTGGGAATGGAGGACAGATTGATAGAGACATGACATATGGTGATGGGTAGACAAAGTGTGATATAACATGAGAGCAAGGATTCATAAGTATCTAATATAAAAACTTATCTAGGAGCTATGCAATGACCTATGTTAAGCATAGAATAAGATACACACATATAAATATATATAAATATATATATAATATAAATATATATATATACACACACACACACACACACACGCACACAATCGCACACATATATGTACATACATATACATATTTAAACCATGAGTAAGTACATATTAGTTAAACAGGTTTAAAGAGTATGTGTGTAGTTTATTGTTATGACATAGTAGGGATAAATATTTTCTAAAGAACTATATATAACTAGAATATACAGATAATCAGATAAAAAAATATTTATCAACATAGGCATATGCAGTTCATAGCTGTTTAAATATGGTGGTTATGAAGGAAAGAGCCAACTCTAGAGTAGTTTTCTGAAGACAAGACTCCGGCGTTGGTTTGCATCAAAAAGAATAAATATGGGCCTCAGTTGCCTCCTCCTTCTTTTACATCCCCAGAAGGCTCTACCATACCTTCAAATGGATCCCTACTGACACCAAAAGAATCGTCACATACGCATTGATCACCAGCCGCCTCGGCCACGTCAATGCTCTTTATATCAGAATGTCTTTCCAGCTGCTCAAAAGACTCCAGACTCTACAGTACACAACAACCACTCACATCCAGAACCTCCCCAAATGCTCCAGCATCATCCCACACCTCAGAGACCTCCATTGTCACCCGATCCAGAAGAGATGCCAGTTCAAAGATCCTCACTCTAATATACAAAGCACTACACAACCAAGAGCCGTCTACATCAACCACTGTCTCAGCTTCCACGTCCTAGCAAAACAACTGCGCTCCTCCACTCTCAACTTCACACACACCTCCCTCGTCCACCACTGCTGCGGCAGGGGTCACTCCTTTTCCTACATTGCAGCTAAATCGTGGAACAACCTGCCCTTCCACCTCCAGACAGCTCCCTCCTTGGTGAATTTCAGAAGGAAACTCAACACATGACTCTCCGATGGAGATATGGTACCCTCACTGGCCATATACCCTTAGGGGTGATAGTCCTACACTATACAAATGTTTTGATTGATTCATTCATTGATGTTTGTGTTTTTTTGTGTTGACCTCTGGTAGAGAGGAACATCAGTAGTGGCATGGGGAGGATGCCAATGATGAGAGGATATAGGTTGAGAAAGTTAATCAATATAAGAAAGAAGAAGTAAAAATGGGCGTATAGTGTAAGGGACAGAGGTGCTGAGACTGATGTGGAACCATAAGATAATGGGAACTGGAAAGCTAGTAATAGGACATGAAGTAAAGAGAATTATAGGCTGAATGGTGTGGAGTGAATGGGGAAAGTATGGATTAGGTAATCAGTAACATACATTTTTAAAATATATATTTATAAGTTCTGTCAAGTTTCATAGACATTGTACAAAATTAGTGATAAGGATGAACATAGGCATAGGAGCATTTCTCAACTAGACACATTCAGGATGCCATCCAAACATATCAATAAAAAACATCCTTTCATAACAGTGCTTAGAACCAACCTGATGAACGCTTGAACAAATAAACGGCTATTAAAAATGTGAATGTAACTGTGGAGTCTGCTTATGGATTATAGTGCAGCAGTGTGTGAAGGATGACCTGGGTGTCGGGGGTCAAGTGGCTTAGTAGATTGTCTGCCAGGGGTGGCACAGATGAGAAGTATGTTAGCTTGCATTGCCAGCAGGAGAAGTGATTGCCTAGCATCATGAATGCTGTGTGTCCAGTGAGCAGGAACATGTATCACATGAATGCCCAGCGGTGGTAGATGTGTGACTAGAGAGGCCGCACGCCAGAAGGATAGCACAGCTACTCCATGCATGGACACACACATGTTTGAACCATTGTGGGATGAGGTGTGTGTTGGTAAGACATGCTTCATGGGGGACATGTTTAATTTTTGGGCCTCAAATCAGGTCAGGGGTGACCCCTGACCTCATTTTAAGTCAGGATTCACTCTTCGCGCACTCAGCTCCTCCCTGTCTGCCTCCGTGCCTCTGACCCCGCCCTCGCTGCTGCTGCGAGTTCAAGACCCTCCACCACCCGCCTGCGCCTCATCCCTGTTGTCTAGTGGTTGCCGTAAGTATTGTGTGTCTGTCCTGTAATCTATCTTTTGTTTTTTTCATGGCTTTTGTCCTTTATTGTGCCTTTATTTGCTCTCTGCCTCTCTCCCCTGTTTTTGTGCCTTTTCTTCATTTATTGCTTTTTTTCACCTATTTCTCTTGTTTTCGGCTTTTTGTGCTTTCCCCTTTCCCGTCGCTGCGTTCCCTGCGGCCCCACCCCCTCACGCCCCCATTTGCCCACCGCTCCCACCTCCCGCCTCCCAGCTGCTCCTCCCTTCCACCTCTCCTTCTTAATGGCGCCCGCTGCGCTGCGCACAGAGTGACCCCTGGCCTGATTTAAGGCCGGGTTTCACTCTTCACGACATGCAGCTCCTCCTGTCTGCCTCCGTGCCCCTGACCCCACCCTCACTGCTGCTGCAAGTTCGAGGCCCTCCACCACCCGCATTGCTGGTGTCTATTGGTTACTGTAAGTATTGTGTGTCTGTCCTGTAATCTGTCTTTTGTTTTTTTCATGCCATTTTTCCTTTATTGTGCCTTCATTTGCTCTCTTCCTCTCTCCCCTGTTTTTGTGCCTTTTCTTTGTTTATTGCCTTTCTTCACCTATTTCTCTTGTTTTTGGCTTTTTGCGCTTTCCCGCCGCTGTGTCCCCTGTGGCCCTGCCCCCCCCCCACCTCCATTTGCCCACCGCTCCCGCCTCCCGTCTCCCAGCTGCTCCTCCCTCCCACCTCCCCTTCTTAATGGCGGCCCCTGCGCAGCCGCACGCAGTGGGCGCACCGCTGGTGCACCAGAGACAAGCCCGTCTGCGCCCATCCATGCCTGGACAGTGCACAGTGCCAGACCCCCTGGCCCACACGCTCCCCACACCGCCAGATGCCGTTACAACACCGAAGAACTCCACACTCTCAACCCTGGCCACCCCACCACCTGAGTCCAGGCCTCCCCGAGGCACACCCATGGACCCTTCTCCTGCCGGATGTGCAGCTTCACCTGCACCCAAGCCACCAAGCACCACAACAGCTCCACCCACAACCACCTCAGCTGCATCCTCCTCAACACCAGCTCCGTCCACAAGCTCACCTCGACCTCCCCAGACATTGCCTTCTTAAGTGAAACCTGGATGAACCCCTCCTCTGAACCCGATATCGCCATAGCCATCCCGGAAGGCTACAAGATTACCCACAGAGACCGCACCAACAAACCGGGAGGAGCAATTGCCTTAGTCCACAGGAGAACCATCAGGATCTCAACCAACACCCATGACACCATTGATGCCACCGAACACTTGCACTTCCAGATTCACATCAATGTCAACACCACCCTCAGAGGAACCCTTGTCTACAGACCCCCAGGCCCCTGAACACAGTTCTGCGATGCCATCGCCGACACAGTCAGCGCCCACGCCCTCGCCTCTACGGACTACATGCTCCTTGGTGAAATGAATTTTCACCTAGAGAACACCAACGGCAGCAACTCCTCAGACTTGATCGACAACCTTACCAACCTCGGTCTCAAACAACTCAACACAATGCCCACCCACTCAGCCAGCCACACACTCGACCCCATCTTTTCCTCCAGCAGCCATATCACCTTCACCCATACCACCGACCTCCACTGGACCAACCACTGCTGTGTCCACTCCACCTTCCAGAAACCCACCGCTCACTACCACCCGCAACAGACCCCTCGCCGTAGCTGGAACAAGATCTCGAAGGACCAGCTGATCTCAACCCTTGCCCATGCCCCGCCACCCAACACCAGCGACCCCAACACTGCCGCCCTCAACCTCAAACAATGGCAAGATGACTACGCCAACACCCTCGCTCCACTAAGGAAACCGCCCAACACCCGCACCATCACGAAAGCACCCTTGTTCACCGCCGACCTTCAGGCCTCCAAGCGGGAGTGCCGGAAAATCGAGAAGATATGGTGGAAGGAACAAACAGAGAGCAACTACGCTGCCCTCAAGACAGCTATCTGCAAGCATCACCAGCTCATCCGGACTACGAAAAGATCATCCTACAAAGACCGAATCAAAAACAACGTGCACAATAGCAAAGAACTCTTCAGCATCATCAAAGAACTCGCTGACCCCAAGTCCTTCTCCATCCTCCCCCCTCGCAAGACCTCTGCAACTCCCTCGCCACCTTTTTTCACAGCAAGATCACGGATATCCACAGCAGCTTTGCCTCCCCGATCCCCACAGCCAACACTAACCCCAGTGCACTCAACCACACCAACCTCCTGACTGCCTGGACCCACAACACGACGAGGACACCACCGAGACCATGAGCACCATCCGCTCCGGATCAACCGCCGACCCCTGCCCTCACCATGTCTTCAACAAAGCCAGCAAAATCATCGCCCCCCCAAAACTCCGTACTATTGTCAACAGCTCCTTCGTGACTGCCACTTTCCCGGAGAGCTGGAAACACGCCGAAGTCAACGCCCTGCTCAAAAAACCCAAGGCAGACCCCGAAGACCTCAAGAATTACCGGCACATCTCCCTCCTCCCCTTCCCAGCGAAGGTCATCGAGAAGATAGTCAACAGCCAACTATCCTGCTTCCTGGAGGACAACAGCCTGCTCGACATCTCCCAATCTGGCTTCCGCAAGAACCACAGCACTGAGACCGCTCTCATCCCCGCAACCGATGACATCAGGATCATGCTTGACAAAGGTGAAACCGGGGACTTCATCCCCCTTGACCTCTCAGCAGCCTTCAATACTGTCTGTCACCACATACTCTGCACATGCCTCCACGGCGCCAGTATCCGCCACAAGGCCCTCGACTGGATCACATCCTTCCTCTCCCGCAGAACTCAGAGAGTTCGCCTCCCTCCGTTCCTGTCGAAAGCCACCAAGACCATCTTCAGAGCCCCCCAAGGATCCTCTCCCAGTCCAACCCTTTTTAACGTCTACATGGCCCCACTTGCCAACATCATCCGATCTCACGGCCTCAACATCGTCTCCTACGAGGACCCAACTGATCCTCTCACTCACTAAGGACCCCGCCACCGCCAAGACCAATCTCCACAACAGACTTCATGCCATCGCCAACTGAATGGAGATAAGCCGCCTAAAACTGAACTCTGATAAGACGGAGATCCTCGTCCTCGGCTCCAACCGATCAGCATGGGACGACTCCTGGTGGCATGCCAAACTAGGAGCCGCACCAACTCCCACCACCCATGCACACAACCTCAACTTCATACTGGAATCATCGCTCACCATCACCCAGCAAGTCAACGCCATCTCATCCTCATGTTTCAACACACTCCGCATGCTTCGCAAGACCTTCAGATGGATCCCCATCGAAACCAGAAGAACTGTCACCCACGCCCTCGTCTGCAGCAAACTGGACTATGGCAACGCACTCTATGCGGGGACAACGGCCAAGCTCCAGAGGAAACTTCAGCGCATTCAGAACACCTCTGCACGCCTCATCCTCAACCTCACACGTCACAAACACATCTCAGCCCACCTCAGAGACCTTCACTGGCTCCCTGTCAACAAGAGGATCATCTTCAAACTCCTGATCCAAGCTCACAAGACTCTCCATGACAGAGGCCCTGTCAGATTCCACGTTCCTACCAGCCAGCTCCGCTCTGCCAACCTCGCCCTTGCCACCGTCCCCCGCATCCACTGTACCACAACCGGCAGCAGATCCTTCTCCCACCTCGCCGCCAAAACCTGGAACTCCCTCCCCATCAACCTACGTCTGACCCAGGACCTCCTGACCTTCAGGAAACGTCTCAAGACCTGACTATTTGAGCAGTAGCAACCTCCCCCAACACCTTGAGACCCTAACAGGTAAGTAGCGTGCCTTACAAGTGATCGATTGATTGATTAAAACTGGATCAGTATGGGGTCCCAGATTTTGCAACCAGATTCTTGGAATCAGTATCTACAACATGTGTAGGCAAGAGAGTATTGGATCTTAGGATAGAAGTAGGTGAGTAGAGAGAATAGGAATAGGGAACAGAATGGACATGAGTCAAATAAGAGCTAAGGGTAGAGGAAGAAGTGGACTGCAGATAGCAAGGAATGAAGGGTGTTGATGAAGTAGGTGGGGTGCGTAATAGGTAGATGTTTAACTAAAATAACCTGGATGGAGAAAGGAGAGAACATTGATGGATAGAGGTGTTGGAGAAGAGATAATCTGATGAGTAAATTAAGGTCTGACTAGGGTATGCTTACAGTGGCACATCAACTGACAAATTTTGACAAACAACAAAGGCATGCACTATAGTATCTTGTGCAAAATTGTTTAAATTAACTATGAATGACAATCCAACCCCCTTAGTATAAAGGTCTAAGGAGCATTCACTGTAGGGTATAGTAATAACCAGGTCCATGTCTTTGAAAGTCTGACCAGATTGAACAGTTTTCCTGTGGCCAGCAAGTTTAACATGGCCTTTGAGACCCTGGAGGCCCATCCATCTGTCCCAGAGGGGGCAAAGACCATGGCTGCCTTCACCCTGATGGAGGATCATGTTCCTCATTCTAAACCAAGCTTTCATTACATTCTGTTCTAGCAAATACATCACACTGCTCCAGAGTCAGTTCAGAGACAAAAGAGTTCAGGTATATAATGTGCTAGACACTACAGGATCCACTGCCCTATTTAGAGTGTACAAAGCCTCTACTATGGCTCATATTAGAAAACACATCTCTATGAAAGACTCATTTTTTCATTGTCACCAATGCAGAATCTAACGGAAATGATGTGAACATCTGACAAATACAGTGCCTGGTACACAAATGTGACAATCAATCCAGCAATACAATGCTTGAGTGAGTCTTGCTCAAATAAGCTAATGGCTGAATGGTGCTGACCTATAGCCTCTCTGTATGTATGCTATTATGTTTTTTATTTAAGTGATGACATGAAAAAAGAAGACAGCTAAAGCTATTTGTAGGCAGTCCTAAAAAATGATGGAAATGATCGAACAAACTACACGAGGTAGGAAGCTAAAAAGAAAGTGAATAGAGAAAAAACACAGTAGAGGCAGGGAAGGAATGCCCATGCACTCTGCCCCTACTGAAGCGCAGAAATTCCAGCTCTTAAGTAGATTCAATCAAACACATATCTCTTCAGATTTAGTTCTCACCACATACTTATTAAGAGTGTGAGAAATTAACATAATGTCCTCATGCATAATTGTGTGAAGTTCTCAAAAAAATATTGTGAAATTATATGAAATTTTAAATGGATGTGCAAACTGCATATTGTAAACAGAATTAGCTTGAAATGGCATGATGCATGACACTCATATGTGGCCATTTTGATTAGGCAGATCACTCCTGACTCCAATCAGCTCCTATGTAGCTGTTTCCTCCTGTTTACAGTGCTATTAAAATCTGCTCCTAAAATTTCTGCCCTTCTCTATCATTTTCCAAATTTTATTTTCACTTTTTTGTCTCCTTTCTATGTATTTATACCTTTATTTTTTACTGTTTCCCACTATGTCCCTGCATTCTGTTCCCAGCGTGTAGGACCACATAAGTTGCCTCCTCCCTGCGCTTATGTGGACATGGAAGCTAAGAATTGCTCCTGATTAGGTGGGAGCAAAAGAAAACTCTCTCCCGCTGGGTTTGAGCAATGCTGGCTCTCAATGCACCCTAGATGGGTGCTGGCAGGGCACCCAATGGGGCTGCAGGTGCCTTGAGGCTTCCCCAGCAGTTCCCCTCATAGCAAATACTGGTTGGTGCCCTAGGTAGGCATCGGGCACCCTAATAAAAAAGAAAAATAAATGAAGACGATGGCTCCTGAGTTAGCAGGAAGTGGGTGGGGCAATGGGCCTTTGGTGCATCCTCCACTGTCCCCACCCAAACTTAAACATGTGTGTGTCCTGAGTGGGCACTCGGACACCCCAAAAATTAATTAAGGACACAATTATTTAATATTCACTGCTCCCTGCAAGGGCTTTTAAAATGTATTTTTGAAGGAGTCTGTTTTCCTAAAAGGGACAGGGGCACCGCCAAGCCTTTGTATCAAAGTATAACTTGCAGCACCATATTGCATTGCTTATGACCTGAAATATCATCAGTGAAGGTCTAAGGTTTTAATTAATTTAAAGCAAGATATAATTACGATTCCTAACTATAATGTCCCTTTAACCTTTGTTTTTTTCAGTACATTTATAGAGGTTAGTTAACATAAAGTAATATTTTATCACTATATGTAAACCCAAACTCTCGCCACATGCATCTCAAGGCTGTGCATGGCATGGAGTTGGCCACAGGGCCTGGTCGTCGTGCATTACCTTTAGCCATGCGCAGTGAGAGGTTGGCAGAAGGGCCTGGATTACGACCACGTGTTATCTGCACCCAGACAGAGTCACTGTATTTGTCAAAGGGTCACAACACCAAATTTTAAAAAGTGGGCATATTGGTTTCATCAAGGTGTGAGCATTTCATAATTTATAATGCATATCTAACATCTACCAACATTTTTAATCTAATATATATTTCAGTAAGTCACACAATGCATTGTTTAATAATATTGATTATTATAAAAATGTTTAATAAAGTTTTAATTAAAAAATGCCTCTGGGTCTTTCTTTTTACATAGGTTGGATCTTTGTATTTTGTTGACTGAAAAAGTTTAAAAGAAATTCTAAGAGACATAGGGGGTCATTCCGACCCCGCCGGTCAAGGACCGTCGGGGCCGGGGATGCGGGAGCACCGCCAACAGGCTGGCGGTGCCCCGCCGGGCATTCTGACCGCGGCGGTTTGGCCGCGGTCAGACAAGGAAAACCGGCGGTCTCCCGCCGGTTTTCCGCTGCCCTTGGAATCCCCCATGGTGGCGCAGCTTGCTGCGCCGCCATGGGGTATTCTGACACCCCCTACCGCCATCCTGTTCCTGGCGGTTCGCCCACCAGGAACAGGATGGCGGTAGGGGGTGCCGCGGGGCCCCTGGGGGCCCCTGCAGTGCCCATGCCAAAGGCATGGGCACTGCAGGGGCCCCCGTGAGAGGGCCCCACTGTGTATTTCAGTGTCTGCAATGCAGACACTGAAATACGCGACGGGTGCAAACTGCACCCGTCGCACATACCCACTCCGCCGGCTCCATTCGGAGCCGGCTTCCTCGTGGGGAGGGGTTTCCCGCTGGGCTGGCGGGCGGCCTCCTGGCGGTCGCCCGCCAGCCCAGCGGGAAAGCCTGAATGGCCTCCGCGGTCTTTCGACCGCGGAGCGGCCATATGGCGGCTCCCTCCACGCGGGCGGCGACCGCCGCCCGCGGGGGTCAGAATGACCCCCATATTGTTTTTTCCATTAAACCAACATATCTCTGAGTCTTTCTTTTAACATTTGTCAGCCCACAAAATCCTATAGTAATAACAACCACAAGAAAGCCTCCCACTCTAGCCGAAGAGCATAGAGCTCAAGCTAGGAGTGCTTTAAAAACATATAGTAAGCTCTTCCCCGGTCCTGGAATTAATGACGCTGGAAACTTACAGTGTTTAATGCAGCTAACGGGCTACTGCTCTCCTTGCCCTCCCTATTTTAGGGGCACCATCAAGCTACAAAAAAAATAAACAAGAAAGCCCTCACAGGGCATTATGAGGCATTGCTTTTAGGAGCAGTGAATTATAAATGAGTGGTTCCTGCCACTAGTTTATTATTCATTTTGGTGTTCCAGTGTCCACTCTGGACACCCTTTTTAAAAAACCATTATTGGGAAGAAGTCATGCTGTCACCTTTCACAAGCTTTTATAAGCTCATCGACCCAATCCCTTGGGGCAGTATTATCTTTAAAGGGGAAATGATGTGCAGACCCTCTCCCCTACCCTTTACATGCCCTGCTGATCCCATCCCTGGGGCCTTTTTCTATTTTAAGGTGTGGAGGTGCATGAATCTCCTACATGAGACTTTACGGCCCCGGAACCATATCCCATGGACCTTTCTTGTTTAAGGGGAGGGGCATATGCCCAACTCTCTGAGTGCTTGTGGCCCTGGAGACCCTACCCTTCAGGGCTGTATTGTTTTTGAAGGGGAGGGTGATGTGTGGCCCCTCTCACCTACACTTTACAGGCCCTGCTGACCCAATACCTGGGGCCTTTTTTTATTTTAAGGGGAGGGGCCCATGAACCTACTACATGAGCCTTTACGGCTTGGGATTCCAACCCCCGGGGATTCCTTTTTTAACGGGTGGGGGCATATTCTCCCCTCACTGAGTATTTACAGCCTCAGGGACCCCATTTCCCTGGGGCCTTTCTTTTTTATCAGGGGACGTGTAGAAAAGTACCATCTTTCTTGGCATGCTACCCCCAATTTCTGCCAGTTTGTCAGTGTGTTTTGCCTGTTTCACTTGGACCCTGCTAGCCAGGATCCCAGTACTGATAGTTTGTAGCTATGGCCCTCATTACAACCTTGGCGGTAAATGCTGCCTACCGCTGTGCTGATGGCCGCCAAGATACCGTGACTGTGGCGGTATACTGCTACGGGTATTATGACCCACACAGAGAAATCCGCCACTATACAGACACCCACAGAAGTCTGCCAGACCAAAGGTCAGTGATAAACTGGCGGTACCAAAACACACCCCGTTACGCCAATAGGAATACGCCCACAGTATCAGGACCCACAAATCACTGTGGCGGTCTTTCAACCGTAGTAAACCATTGGCGGTACACGCCGCTGCGCTCAAAATACACACACACTTCCAAAACTACACCACATTGCACAATTCAAACTACACAATCCTGACACACACCATACCCACACACTCACACCACTATAAAACACACACCCACATTACCCACAACCCTTTCTATGAAAAAAGAATATTCTGAACAGAGAGAGAGAGAGAGAGAGACAAGCCGGGAGCACCCACTCAATCTGAGCCACAGAACACCATCACCCATACACCATCTACGCACCTCACAGCACACACCACAACACATCACCCCACACATCCTCACACATATCACTCACACCACATCCATGGCACCCCAAAGACACCCCAGGTTTTCAGAGGAGGAGCTAAGGGTCATGGTAGAGGCAATCATCAGGGTAGTGCCACAGCGATTCGGATCACAGGTGCAGCAGACGTCCATTGCAAGGAAGATGGAGCTATGGCAGAGAATCGTGGACAGGGTCAACACCGTGGGAAAGCACCCCAGAACAAGCGATGACATCAGGAAGAGGTGGAACGACCTACGGGGGAAGGTGCATTCCGTGGTTGCAAGACCAGATAGCTGTACAGAGGACTGGCGGTGGACCCCCCCACCTCCCCAACAACTAACAACATGGGAGGTACAAGTCTTGGCGATCATGCATCCTGATGGCCTGGCAGGAGTAGCAGGAGGACTGGATTCTGGTAAGTCAAATCTTTACTACTATATTCCCTACCCTACCTGCATGCCATCACAAACTCCTACCCCTACCCTCACCCCATCACTCCACCACCTCACATATACCCCACTATCACAACCCACCCATCCCAAAACCAAGCCCTGCATGTAACACCAATCCATGGACCCCCATCACAGACCTGCATGGACACCCATCACCACAGCATGCCCATTAGAGAGAATCACCTAGCTCAGAAAATCACCACACACACAAGAAAAAGCTGACAGGGCAACCACAACCATACAGGGAAACAAACCCATGCACAAGATGGCACACACAGATACAATAACACTTTGTTTGCAACCCCACAGGACCCCTACTCAACGTCACTGGAGACGAGTTGCCACCAACATCCAGTCCCGCCCCCCCAGAGGAGGCCCACAGTGATGACAGCAGCTCTGCACGCCTGGATCTCGATGATCAACCTGGCCCATCAGGGACCTCTGGACAGTCGGTTACCCTGCACCAGTCCCAACCAACCACAGACCCTCCCCCCTCAGGAAACACCAACACAGCACCTACCCAGTGGGCTCATGCCACTGTCCCCAGGACATGTCAATCAGCAGTGTGTCCACCACTACAGGGACCCCAGCCAACCCCACAAATACAGGACGATCAGGGACCTGAGGTCAGTGGGCACACGGCTCAGGGGACAGAGGCAACGGACAACAGGGAAGCTAGGAGGACTGCTGTGTGACAGGGGGAGGACAGGCCCAGGGAAACAACTCTCCAGGATGCACTCACCAACATCCTAGGAGCATCCCACCATTCCCAGGAGACCATGGGCCAGATACTGTACAAGTTGCAGGAGACCCAGCGACTGCAGGAGGGACAGTACCTGGGGATCAAGGAGGACCTAAAAAACATCTACACCATCCTGGTCACCATTGCAGGGGTGCTGGCTGACATGGGCAAGACCATGAGGGAGGCAGTGGCACAACAAAGGGCTCCTGACACTAGCCATAGCGAAGGACAGCCCTCCGCCGGTGCTAGTGGACCCCGCCACAGGACCAACAGGCCACCAGCACCCCACCCCCTGCAGAAGGAGAACCACCACCCCCGCAAACGGTCCCTGCGATCTTGGCAGAAGCCAGAGAACATTACCAAGACTCCCACAAGGAAATAAGACTCTCCTGATTGTCATCCTTGTGTCCCACTCTGTCACCCTGTCCACCTTGTACTGCCATTGCTCTGCTTCCTATGCCCCATTGGACAATGCACCTGTGATACTAAGAGACTGGACTCTACCCTGGACTTTCCTCCACCATCAGCCCAGCCCATTGCACATCCCCCTCTGCTTATGCACACTTAAATAAACACCCTTGGAACAAATACAACTCTGGAGTGACACTGGAAGTACTGCAGGATGATATTACTTCTGTTGTCCACATCTTCTTCCTCTGCCTCCTCTTTCTCACTGTCCACAGGCTCCACCGCTTCCACAAGACCATCTCCAGGCTCATCCTCCTGCAGAAAAGGCTCCTGGCGTCTCAAGGCAAGGTTGTGCAACATTCAACATGCAACGATGATCTGGCACACCTTCTTGGATGAGTAGTTTAGGCATCCACCTATCAGATGGAGGGACCATAACCTGGCCTTCAGGAGGCTGAAGGTCCTCACAATTATCCTCCTAGTTCGCCCATGTGCCTCATTGTAACGTTCCTCTGCCCTTGTCCTGGCATTGCTCACTGGGGTCAGTAGCCATGAGAGGTTGGGGTAACCAGAGTCACCTGCAAATATTGAGGGACAACTGTCAGGCACACACTAACCCTTAGGGACAACCACATACCTAGACACCAACATATACTGCTTGGGGACCTTGGGCTCACCTATTAGCCACACTCGGTGCCTCTGGAGTTGGCCCATCACATATGGGATGCTGCTATTCCTAAAAAAAAAGGCTTCATGCACAGAGCCAGGATACTTGGCATTCACATGGGAGATGTACTTGTCCGCCAAACACACCATCTGCACATTCAGAAAGTGATAGCTTTTTCTATTCCTGAACACTTGTTCATTTCTCCGGGGGGACAAAGGCTACATTTGTGCCATCTATGGCAGCAATGATGTTGGAGATATGTCCCAGGGCATAAAAGTCAGCTTTCACTGTGGCCAGATCCTCTACCTGGGGGAATACAATGTAGCTGTGCATGTGTTTAAGCAGGGCTGATAACACTCTGGTCAACACATTTGAGAACATAGGCTGAGACATCCCTGATGCCATGGCCACTGTTGTTTGAAACAAACCACTTGCCAGAAAATGGAGCACTGACAGGACCTGCACTAGAGGTGGGGATACCTGTGGGCTGGCGGATAGCTGACATCAGGTCTGGCTCCAATTGGGCACACAGTTCTTGGATTGTGGCCCGATCAAGTCTGTATGTTAGGATAATGGGGGTAATTTTGACCCTGACGGTACGGGACCGCCAGGGCTAAAACGACGGAAGCACCGCCAACAGGCTGGCAGTGCTTCCAGACGTATTCCGCGGTCGCACCTCCGGGGCCGGCAGTATTCCACCACTTTTGCCCCGGCAGTGATAATCCGCCTGGGCAGCGCTGCTTGCAGCGCTGCCCAGGGGATTACGAGTCCCTGACCGCCAGCCTTTTTCTGGCGGTTTGCACAGCCAGGAAAAGGCTGGCGGAACGGGGCGTCGTGGGGCCCCTGGGGGCCCCTGAACTGCCCATGCCACTGGCATGGGCAGTGCAGGGGCCCCCTGACTGGGCCCCCATGCAGCTTTTCACTGTCTGCTATGCATACAGTGAAAAGCGCGACGGGTGCAACTGCACCCGTCGCACGGCCGCAACACCGCCGGCTCCATTTGGAGCTGGCTCCTATGTTGCGGCCGTGATCCCTGCTGGGCCGGCAGGCGGAAACCAGGTTTCTGCCCGCCGGCCCACCGGGGATCTCCAAATGGCCGCAGCGGGGGTGCGGCATTATGGCGGTCAGATCTTGACTGGCGGCTGCTGCCGCCCGCCAAGGTCGTAATGACCCCCAATGTGTCTGTCCTCCATTGTTGCAAGGTCCACTAGGAGTCTGTACACAGGAGGATATTTCCATCTCATATTCATCCTCAGTGGTTGAAGCCTAGGGAGGCAAACGGTGAGCAGAGAGTCATAATCACACAACGAGTGCAATAACGATGCATTTCTTTTCTTCCCTTACAGAACCAGTATGTGAATTTGAGAGTCAGTTGCTGTGCCAATGTCTGCTGTGACACAGTTAGGTACCATGGCCTGTGCCCCCCTGAAATGGCAGCTGCCTGACCTGTGAGGAGGGACAAGTGGAAATGAGATCATTCCGCTGGCGTTGTGCGCGGTTGCGGTAGGCGGTCGACGACCGCCACACAACTTCGCATTGGTTATCATTGGGCCCTATGGGTTCCAGGAGCCAATGGCGATGTACGGCGGCAGTGACGGTACGTACTGCCGTGGACGTGACTGCCATTTTTTATCTGTTCACCCACTTGCTACCTGACCTTCTGTGAGCATGATGCGTGGGCCATGAATGTATGGAGTGCTGTGTATGTAAGCCACATGTATGGGCGGCGGCTGAGACGGGTAACTAATTCCGTTTTCTGCTGTCTTTTTCCTGCAGGTCAGCTCCCATCAGAAAAAAGGTATTTGGCGGGCCTTCGCCAAGGAGGTGCGGACCCTGGTGGTCTTTTACAGGCAGAGCACCCACTGCCATAAACGGTGGGAGGACCTGCACCGCTGGGCAAGGAAGACGCCACAGGCCCGACTAGGGCTGGCCTCCCAACGAGGAATGGGAGCCCATCGTACTGTGACCGCCCTGATGTTCCGCATTCTGGCTGTGGCCTATCTGGAGTTGGAAGGGCTCTTGAGGGCATCACAGCAGCCACAATGGGGTGAGTACAAAATCTGATTCAGTACTATGCGCATGTTAAGGTTTTACCTGGGTGGGGATGTGGACTGTGGGTGCCCCTAGGCCAGGGCGATCATGGCAGGTTAGGTCCCTTGTTGGGCTCTGTAGCACTCCAAACCCAATAGTGTCAGTGGGCATCTACTACTGGTCAGGGCCCTGTTTGTTTCAGGTATGCAGCTTATGGCATTAGGCATTGTACCCATGGGCTGGTGACTAGCATTGCAACTGGTAGTGCCTGGCTTAGTGCATAGGGCTGTTCCCTGTGAGTTGTGTATGCCAACGGTTGTGTTGTTGCTGGCATTGACCAAGCATATCCTGTATCCTGTCCTTGTGTGCATTCGCATCATTTGGCGGAGGAGCAAAGGGCACCGGTGACGGAGGGAGCTGCATCCCACATGGGCCTGGAGGCTGAATACACCAACGGTGAGGGCACCAGTGGGACGGAGGGCAAGGGGAGCACCACGACGGGGGCAGGAGAGGACACCACAGACATCGTCTCCTCCTCCGTTGGAAGCTCCCTGGTGGTAGCGGACACCTCTGTGCCCATCCCAACAACAGGTACAGCCGCCACCCCCCCCTACCAGCTCCGCCCTCCCAGCAGCCCCTCAGCGTGGTTCCAGTGCCCGCTCACCCAGGAGGGTGGGCATCTCCTTCGCCCCAGGCACCTCAAGCCCTGCCCCAGTCAGCCCTGCTGCCCTCAGTGAGGAGGCTATTGACCTCCTGATATCCCTCACTGTTGGGCAGTCAACCATTCTGAATGCTATCCAGAGTGTCGAGAGGCATTTGCAACAAACAAATGCATACCTGGAAGGCATTCACTCTGGGATGGCAGCCCAACAGCAAGCATTTCAGGCCCTGCCCTCCGCACTGGTGGCAGCCATTGTCCCTGTCTCCAGCCTCCCCCTCCATCTTCCTCTACCCAGTCCCAATCCCCTCAACCCCAACATATCCAAAGCACACCTTCAGACCAGCATTCGCCCAAATCAACACACAGAAGTGGCTCAGGCAAACACTAGCACCACACTTCATCTCACAGGCACTCACACAAGCACCATCCCCAAGCAGACATACCAACATCCACTGCCTCCACTGTGTCCCCCTCCTCCTCCTCGTCCACCTCCCTCCCAGTAGCATCTGCACTCACACCTGCATGCACTACATCCTCATCCACTACCTCCATCACCAGCACACCAATCACTACACACCCCTCACTGGCAGTCACCACCCCCACATCCATGCACACAACCCCTGTGTCCTCTCCCACTGTGTCTGTGCCCCCCCTCCCAAAGTACACAAACCCATGCACCCACCCACCCAACAGCCATCCACCTCACAACAACTTCCAGCCCATGCACCTGCACCCAAACTCAGCAGACAGACACCTCCTGCAACCACTCCCTCTTCCTCCTCTCCCGGACCTTCTCCCTCTTCCCACCCCATTGTCCCTAAGAAGATTTTCCTTGCACACATTGACCTGTTCCCTACCCCTCCCCACGTCCTTCCCCTCAGGCCAGGGTGGCCAAGCCCTACTGCAAGCCCTACCACCTGCAACGCTGACAGGAGCACCACTGCCAGCAGCAGCAGCCCCAGTGGGCAGCCATCCGAGGCTGTAGGAGAGGGGCTGGAGCCTCCATCCACCACTGGCAGCACCCCCAGCGGTACCGGCACTAGCACTACAGTACAGACGTAGCCGTCACTGGATGGACTGTAGCCCTGCCTCCATGGACTATCATGCATCCTGGTCACTGCAAATCTCGTGGCTCAGACACCCAGGTGAGGGACTGTGAACTGCCACACCCCAAGTGTTGCATCAGCGGGCACAAAGCCTCCTCCAGAATCAGTGGAGAAAGGGATCCACTCAACCTATCCTTGGAAGGATGAAGCAGACTGGGCACAAAGCCCTCTCCAGAACCAGTGGAGAAAGGCATCGACTCACCCTATCCTTGGCAGGACGAAGCACACTGGGCACAAAGCCTCCGCCAGAACCAGTGGAGAAAGGCATCCACTTGGGAGACTGTGGCTTTGCACTCCCCAGGACCAGGCAGTGGGCAAAACAACCACTTGGGAGACTTGAGAGACTGTGGCTTTGCACTCCCCAGGACCAGGCAGTGGGCAAACAACCCACTTGAGAGACTTGAGAGACTGTGGCTTTGCACTCTCCAGGACATCACTGTGGGTATGTAGCCCCCTCCAGGAGCAGTGATGTTGCCCCATCTTCCAGCTGAGGTGACCCCCAATTCCCCATCCCCTGAGGTGCCTGTGTGTTTTCGACCTGATGCCCCTGCAGTGCTCTCTCCGTATTCAGGCAGGAGTCAAGTGTGGGCTTGGCCTATGTAATATGGCCTTGTGGCCCACGGACATTTTGAGTGGACAATGTACCGCCTTTTATACATATTGTGTATATTGTAAATACTGTTTTTGAATTTGTAATGTATTTCTGACTATTTCTAATATGACACTCATTTTACCCCATTCCTTTTGTCCTTGCGTTATTTCAGAGGGTTACGGGGTGTATATGTAATGTTGTTGCATTTGTTTGTGTGTATGGTGTTGGGGTGGGGGTGGGTGTGTTGCGTGTGTGTGTCACTCTCTTTTTCCTCCCCCCTCCCCTGTATGCTAGGTGCAGTACTCACCATGGTCGTCGCCGCCAACACTCGTACTCCTGAGAGATGAGAAGATACCCCAACATTGGAAACACCTGTAGTTCGGGCTCCATGGCATCCTAGTTCTTTGTTGTGTGTCGAGAGGTGAGTGCTTTCCCTTCTGTGTACTGTTTCTGCCATGCTTTTGATGGAGTTGGTACCGTCCCGGAAAAGCTGGTGGATGGGCAGGTTGTAATAGGGTGGCCGGTACATTGACTTCTGCCTGTCTGTTGGAGGTTACCGCCGAGGCCGTCGGAGTGTTAAATTGGCGGTCTGTGTTGGAGGTTTTCGCCGTGGTCGTGATTCAATTTTTTTTACCGCTAGCCTGTTGGCGGTATTACCGCTGCTTTAACACCGACCACCAGGGTTGTAATGAGGGCCTATGGGCATCATTACAACATTGGCGGGCGCAACCGCCGACCGCCAAGTTGTAACCACTGTGCGCCCGCCAATGCGGCTGCACTCCCGCGGTGCCCATTATCACATCCCCGCTGGGCCGGCGGGGATGTGGGCCGTAACATGGGAGCTGGCTTCAAATGGAGCCGGCGGTGTTGCGGCCGTGCGACGGGTGCAGTTGCACCCGTCGCACTTTTCACTGTCTGCTGTGCAGTGAAAAGCTGTGTGGGGCTGTGTCAGGGGGCTCCGCAACTCCCCTTTCCGCCAGCCTTTTCATGGCGGTTCCTACCGCCATGGAAAGGCTGGCGGGAAGGGGACTCGTAATCCCCTGGGCAGCGCTGCCCTGGAGTATTAAAACCACCAGGACCACCGTGGTGGAAAATCACCAGGGTTGTAATGAGGGCTTATGTGTGTTGTCAGTATGGTTAACTGTGTCACTGAAGTTCTGCTAACCAGAACTCCAGTGCTTATGCTCTCTCTACTTACCACATTTGTCACTACACTTTAGTGACTCCATATTCCAATTCTGATTGACACACTGGACCCCCCTTATAAGTCCCTACTGTATGGTGCCTAGGTACCCAGGGCATTGGGGTTCCAGGAGATCCTTATGGGCTGCAGCATTTCTTTTACCACCCATAAGGAACTCATACAAACCTTTCTTTGGGACTACCACTGCAGCCTGAGTGAAACAGTGCACACACTATTTCAAAGCCATTTGCTCTGAACTCAGGTAACTTATAAGACACCTATATGTCTAACCTTCATTTACTGAAGGTTACGTGCAAAGTTAATGTGTGTTAGGGCACCCTTGCACTAGCAAAGGTGCCCCCACGTTCTCCAGGGCCAATTCCCCAGACTTCGTGAGTGCAGGGATACCATTATAAGTGTGCACTACATATATGGCAATACATATATGTAGCTTCACAATGGGAACTCCAAATATGGCCATGTGAGGTGTCTAAAATCATGGAATTGTCCCCCAATCCAATTTTGGTATTGGGGAGCCAATCCCATGCACCCTGGGGGCTCCACCATGGCCAGCTCTCTGAGGTTTCCCCTGCAGCCCCAGCTGCTGCCGCCTGACAGACAGGTTTCTGCCCTCCTGGGGACTGAGCAGCTCAATCCCAGGAAGCAGAACAATGCAGTTAATTGGGGAGGAGTTCATTATACCCTCTCCCTTTGGAAAGAGGTGTTACAGGCTTGGGAGGGGTAGCCTCCTTGCATAATCTAGTCTACACTGGTTCACTGACCCCCAGTCCCTGCTCTGGCACGAATCTGGACAAAGGAAAGGGGAGTGACCACTCCCCTGTCCAACACTGCCCAGAGTTCCTCCAGTGTGTCTCAGACCTCTGCCATCTTCTTTCCAGAGGTGTGAGGGCACTCTGGAGGCCTCTGAGTGGCCAGTGCCAGCAGGTGATGTCATATAGGTGCATACCTTACTATGTGGCCAATCCTCCTCTAAGGGCTATTTAGGGTCTCTCCAGTGGGTTTTCCTCAGATTACAACTTGCAAGACTTCATCAGGGCTCCTCTGCACTTCTCTCTTCGACCACTGACTGCTCCAGGACGCCTGCGAAACTGCAACAAAGTAGCCAGAAGACCACCAGCAACATTGTAGCGCCTAATCCTGCTGGCTTTCTCAACTGTTTCCTGGTGGTGCATGCTCTGGGGTCTGCCTGCCTTCACCCTGCACTGAAAGCCATGAAGAAATCTCTCGTGGGTCGACGGAATCTTCCCCCTGCTCCAGAAGACACCAAACTTCAGTTTCACCGGTACTCTGGATCCCCTCTCATCCAGACAAGCATGGCCGCTGGAACACAGGTGGTGGACCCAGTTGACTCAGACTGTCCTGTGGTCCAACTGTCCGAATTTGGAGGAGGTAAGTCCTTGCCTCCCCTCTGCAGACAGTAATCCATTGCATCAGGTGCTCTGCAGCTACAAGGGCTTCTGTGCACATTTCTAAGAAATACTCCATGCACAGCCGAGCCTAGGTCCCCAACACTCTGTCCTGTGATGCTCAGCTCCTTGAGTTGATCTCCGGGGCCGTGGGACCTTCCTTTGCAGTGTTGAGATGACCACCATGTTCAGACTTCTTGAACCCATGTTCAAGGACTTATGCAGGTGCTTCCTTCCTGTCTGAGGACTCTCTATGTTGGTGAGGTCCCCCTCTGTCTCCTCTCCCAAGTGTGCAACATCCTGGTCCTTCCTGGGCCCAACCAGCACCCTTTTCCTTCAACTGCGACTCTTGCAGCTAGCAAGGCTTGTTTGTGGTATTTTGCCAAGGAAACAACTCTGCATCCTCCAGCACACAATGGGACTTCCTCTACATGAAGAAGAACTTCCTACCTCCTTTCGTTGTTGCAAAACCGGCAGCTTCTTCCAACCAGAGGCAGCCATTTTGCACCTTCATCCGGGGTTTTAGTGGGCTCCTGCCCCCTTTAGACCCTTTAGCGACTCTTGGACTTGGTCTCCTTCCTTTGTAGGTCTTCAGGTCCAGGGATCCGTCTTCAGTGCTTTGCAGTCTGTTGTGGTCCTTGCAAAATCCTTTGGCACGACTTTAGTGTGTTTCTGGGGAAAAAGTAGTACTTTACTCCTACTTTCCAGGATCTTGGGGTGGGGTCTCCTTTACACCCTTAGTGTTTTCTTACACTCTAAGTGACACACTACACTAGCCTAGGGGTCAATTCGTGGTTCGCATTCCACTTTCTTAGAATATGGTTTGTGTTGCTCCTAGGCCTATTGCATCCTATTGTGTTCTACAGTGTTTACACTACTTTCGGACTGTTTTACTTACCTGATTTGGTTAGTTGTGTATATTTTGTGTATGTTACTTACCTCCTAAAGGAGTATATCCTCTGAGATACTTTTGTAACATTGTCACTAAAATAAAGTACCTTTATTTTTAGTAACTATGAATATTGTCTTTCTTGTGATATAGTACCTATATGATGTAAGTGGTATTGCATGAGCTTCGCATGTCTCCTCGTTCAGCCTTGGCTGCTCTGCTATAGCTACCTCTATCAGCTTAAGCTGCTAGAACACTACTACACCCTGCTAATAAGGGATAACTGGACCTGGCATAAGGTGAAAGTACCATTGGTACCCATTACAAGCCAGGCCAGCCTCCTACACCACATATTCTTAGCCCCACTTGATGGATCACCACAAAACTTGCCAGGAAGGACTTGTTTTTGGAAAGTTTAATGAAGAGTCATCAAACAGGACTAAAGTTATTAACAAACTAAAAAAGGGTTGTATGGTTGTCCAATGAAAAAACAACCACCACTATGATATATATCTTAATTCTTCCTTTTAATTTTTGAGGAAGGATAATCATTTGGCCACTGGGGAGTTTGGGCACAAAATTGGTGTGTTTTTTCTGGTTCAACCATTTTGTACAGCAATACTACAGCCTGTTAAGCTACTCGGTTTGTATATTATTTCACGAGATAGCCTTATGGATATTTATGTAGTTCTTATCTGATCTTCAAATACAGGGTTCAGTGGTTCTAGGAGACGGGCCACTTGGCAATTGTGGGGAACTGTTTTTTGTAAAGATGTTTTATAATGGATTTGGCCACTGGGCATATGTAAATTTGCAATATTTGTTTTCAGGCTGAATTATGCTCAGATGAATGAGTGAATTATGGTGCCCCGAAATTAATTGCAGCATTGCATGCTTAACTCATCTTTTCAGTTAATGGTCCCTTATAAACAATGTATGGAATAAGTCTGTTTTTGAAATATGTGTATTTATATCATGTTTAGGACGATCAGTTGAAATTCTCTGAGTGATAATATGCACTAATATTTAGTGACTGACAGACTTTAGAGGATGAACACAGATGGGAGATGTAAGTTTGTGTGTCTTTTCACTATGTCTATAAACGTTTCAATGATGCTATTTAAAGGGGATGGGGCACAGTGCTAGTTGGCTTTGATAAAGACAATTATGTTGAAATGCATCAGGCGACGTTAATAAAAGTGTAGGCATTTCAGTTTTTTCAAAAGAATACAAACTATGTGAGAAAAAAACAAAGGTTACAGATACATTATAGTTAGGAAATAGAATTTAAAAACCCATAGAAAATCACTCAAAAAACCAAAGGCTACAGGGTGCTATAGTTAGGTTCATATTTGAAACATACCAAGCCATAGAAATTCACCAGTTATAGTTAAAGTTCTTTCAAGTAACTATAACTCGTGTGTTAAGGTAGTTATAATTCGCTCCTCAGCCATGCACAGTTTTTTCATCAAAAAGTTTACTGGTGTAAGGGTGTGAGTGGGTGTGTGAGTGGGAGAAAGATAAAGAGATTGAAAGAGAGAGAGAGAGAAAGAGAGTAAGAGAGAGAGAGTTTTTTAGATGTTGATGTATGACATGCTTAGAATGATATGTTCCTGCTTAAATTGAAAGTAAAAATGTATTTCTCAATTTAAGATAGTAAGATCACATTTCAGTATGAGCCTTAAACATTTGCAGTTGAAAAGACATTAAATCAGGTAAATGACTACAGCTGGAGTCGAACCCTGAAAACTCTAACGGTGAAGGTCTGTCACCTTCACTGTTAAGCTACAATTATTTTTTACGCTATTTTTTTTTGCCTTTTACTGGCTATCTGCAATCGCGGGGAGCCTCAAGGTCTCCACTCCAGTCCCATTTCTCCAGCAAGCAAGGAGCTGGTTGCTGGAGCAATGTTTCATCTGTCTTCCCAGCATGCATCTCTGCGTGAAGGGAGACGGATGAAAACTCCCCTATCTGACAGTGGGACCTGTTTAACAGGCTCCACTGTCAGAAAACAAACTGTGTTAAGCAGGACAATGGCTGTACAAAATTAAGGTAGAAATGTAGTATGCAATTAACACACCCATTGGATGATGTAGTAAGCGAATACATCAGTAATATCATCTATGATGTAATTTGAGCTGTCATCACTGATGTCATAAATTATGTCATAAAACACTTAATAAGTAATATAATATGTTCGGTCTGCTGTGGTGCTTGGTGGGGGCACAAGTTAAAGTCAGCTCTGCTAGCTATAACTGGTGAGTTTCTGCGTTTTTTTTTAGTGCAAAATGGTAATGTTGTCACTGGGTGGTTATAGTTACATCAGCATTTTCATATGCCTCTTTTGATTTGCTAATAACGTTGGCATTGTTTGATGAATCACCATGAAACATTCCAAGTGTCTTTGCCTAGTTTGTGCATGGAAAGTTTTGGGGTCACTTGTTAAGCAGGGGCTGAAAACATATGGGGTCCCAAAATGCAAAAACCTATGCATTTTCCATAGACTTTTTTGAACAGCAATATCACAAAAACTGCTGAAATAAATTAACCCAGCATTTGGCAAGAAGCAAGATCTTGGTCCAGAAAGAGTAATTTTTGTGATTTAGTGTAATCTTGTCCTGTAGTTTTTGAAGTATTAAAGTTTTTAAATTGTGTATCTGGATGATTGGGTTTGAGGAACACTCACAAGAGTCCCTTGCACCCAGTTGAAAAAAAGAGAATTCTGATTGTCCCAGGGAGCTTTTTTCCTTTGGCCCAATTCAAGGGTGGCACTATTCTGAGTGCTCCGATTTGCTGCCAGCAACATGAAGAAAATTGTTGCTGGCAGCAATTACAAAACTGGGAGTTTAGGGCCAGATAACGGTACCTGTGGTGGCGTTCCAACAGCCGCAACCTTGGCAGTCCGACAGCTAGATTTGGCTGCTGGCAGTCAGACCACCACAAGACCACTGCAACTGTCAGGATCAGAGATCCCATGGTTGTGGAAATGTGAAAAGCCGTGGTCAAGCACAGTGGTGTTAATGTTGGCACCACTGTGCTGATCACAACTTGACTTTCTGCGAGTCTCTTCATGGTGGGTACACTGTCATAATAAAGCATTCAGAAAGGCAGAGACGGGGCCACAGAGAGGGTCCCTGCTCCACTCATTCCCATGTCATGAGCAGTGCAGAGGCCCCCCTGTCAGCATAAACCGAATGCATGCTGTCTGCAGCGGCAACAGCGTGCATGCCAACTGTGCTGGCAGTGCGGATAGTGCAGCGGCATTGACCTCGGGTCTCCCTGAGAGCTGAAACCAATGCCACTGAACTGTCTCGGCCGCCCGGTCCCAGGGGAACATCATGATATGGCAGTCAGAAGGCTGCCAGTTTGGCTGCGTCCTCCCGACCATCGTCTTGGTGGCCCAATGGTCCGACTGCCAAGTTCATAATCAGGCCTTTAGTCCTCTGCCCTGAGTTGTATTTAAAAAAAAAAATAAGGGTGCAAGGTAGTGAGTACTAAAATACGCTCGTCTTCATTTTCTAATTATAATTAATAGGGTAGGGGGCATGCATCCCTCCCCCCCTGAGCCACAGGTAAGCTCTGAGAACCTCATCCCTGTGAACCATGTGATTAAAAAAGGGGAAGGAGTGTGTGACTCCTCTCCCCGATCCTAGGAGGCTCCAGGGACCCCACCACCTGGGACCGGAAATCATTAAAATAGAAAAGCCCAAATGGGCCTCCGGACACCATCCATGTTGACAATGTTTGTAGTTCTAAAGGAGTGGGGCACATGTCTCCCTCCCCTAGTCCTAATGGGCCCCTGGGACCCCATCCACCAGTACCAAACAAAAACTTTAGGGAGGGTATGTACAGCCCCTCTCTCTGAGCCTTAAAATGCCTTGGGGACCCCATCACCCAAGGCATGCTCTTGAACTGTGTCCCGGAAGCTTATTCCTAGGCCACAGTATGTTTCCTGCTCACAAGACCACGGGCAGAGAATAAAGTGTGCTCCCAACTGGCAGGAGCTTTGAAAATGCTCCCACTGGGTGGTAGCACACTTCTATTTCCCTGCCTGCATTCTTGGAAGCAGGGAAACTGTGATTGCTCCTATCTGATAGGAGTAAGTAGAAGTATCTGCTCCCACTGGGTGGGAGCAATGCTGGCTCCACTGCTGGAACTGGCAGGGCACCCCCCAGCAGCACTCACCATTATTTTTGGCCCCAGGGAATGGGGTCCGTGGGCCCATTTGGGCGTGGAAGGGGGGCAATGCCCTTCTCCCTTATAATTGAAGTATGGCACTGCTGAATGGGGACTTGGTGGCCCATTTGAGTTTGGGGAAGGGAGCAGCATGCTGCCTTCCCATAATATTACACTTTTTGGCCCCAGTGATGGGGACCCTGGGGCCAATAGGGGCTTGGGAAGGAGGACCACACACCCCTCCCACTTTTTAAAAGGTAGGTCATGGGAGATGGGGTACTTGCGGCCAATTAGAGGTTGAGGAGAGGGACCATGCACCTCCTCCCCTTTATTAAAAAAGAAGTCCCTGGTGGATGGGGCTTCCGGGGCCACTAGAGGCTCAGGATTGAGGGCTTCATGCACCCATCTCATTTTAAAATCAAAATGCCCCAAAGGATGGGGTCCCCAATGTCAATAGTGGCTTTGGGGGGCCCAACTAACACCCTTCCCCGGCAATGGGTTGGTGGCCTGCGAAGGTTTGGCCACAGAGCCTGGCCAGAGACCAGGCCCTGTAGTCATCCCCTGGTGCATTAAAGGCCATGTGAGAATGGCGTTATGTGTGATTATAAAACATTGTACGATGTCAAAAAAGTAGAAATTCTCTAGAAAAAAACAAATGTTAAAGTGACGTTATAATTTCAGCGCCAAAGTAACATTTTAACCTAAAAAAAGACACTCAAATAATTTGCACCCTTGTCAAGTACTGCTAATTTTCCCCAATAATATATCACTCATGACATGTTAAATGACATCATTGATAACATCACTGCTTTATCTAAAATGACATCTTACATGACAAGACTGTGTATGGCAGGGACACAATTACTAATTACATAGTATGTTATGATTTTTTATTTAGACTTTGTGAGTGGAGAGCGCTTGTGGTCCAGAGAGACTAGTGAAGCATGCTAGGGAGGGTCTTGGGCTGAAGGACTAGTTGTTTATGAGCCTAGTCACAAACTGTACTTCATAGTATGTATAGTATGTTTGGTATTATTAAAATAGTACTACACAAGTTCTACAATATACAATTCACAAACCTACATGTGGAGCCCTCTATCTCTGCTTTTCCTATCTTTTCTATGTCATAGATTGAGGTGATCTCTGCACGTGTAAGTGTACATTTTAGTCAAACTTTCTTTATTGAGTTTTTCCAATGGTACATGGTTAAACAAGATTAATAAGGCGCAACAAGTACGTAGAGATAGCTTACCAATGCAAGTGACTTTCCACAGTACCATACAGTATAATCATCACATTAAGTCTTAACCATTGCTCATCAAAAATCTTCAGATTTTATTTCTGGGTGAAGTACCCAATGTATCAATTAAGTATAATGATACTGTTCCGAATTTGGTAGTCCAAAATTTCACAGACAATATTCAAATTTTAGAATATCTTCCCATGGAACAGTTCTACAATGATAAGGCACCCTGCTCCCTCCATAGGTTAAAAGGACCAGGTGTGAGTGCAGGAGGAAAGGTCGAGTTGATGTGAATGAGGTTAATGGTGATGGGAACGTAGTTCAAGAAGCCATTTTGTCCCATGTATGGAGATTCTTTCTTGTAGGAATACTGATATAAGTGTTAGGGGGACTGCCTGTTTATGGCTTACCATATGGAGCCAGTGTTTATCTGATTCCCTCATGGATCATTTTGGCATTATTCTGCACTACTGTATGGTAGGAGTGAAAATCGGGCAGGGCCAATCCTCCCACCTCTTTAGGTAGGTGCAGCAATTTGTATGAGAGCCTGGCTCAGCAATCCTTTCAAATAAAATGGGTCACAAACATTCATAGTGTTGAGAAATACTACTGGTTCATTTCAATAGGGAGACCTTAGAATAAATATCAAAAAAGGGGCAGCGCTCTCATTTTTATTGCATGTATACACCCCAGCCAGGAGAGATACATGGGGGCCCATCTTGTAAGGTTGACTTTAAATTGTTGAAGGAGTGGGGGGGAATTTGCCATATAAAGATCAGAGATTTTGGGAGTGATTGTAATACCTAAGTAGGTAATATCTTTTTTTAGCCCAGTGGAAGGGGTTAGATCTCACCAGCCTTTCCATCTTTGAGGAAGGCAGAGTCAGGTTCAGGATAAAAGATTTGTGTAGGTTGATGCAATAGCCCGCTACTTTCTCAAAGAGTGCCAATTCCTGTTGTAAGGTCTTCAGAGAATGTATGGGCTATGTTAGGGCAAGAAGAACAAACAGCAATAAGCAAGATTATATGTTCCATCTGACCAAAAGGAAGACCATGAATTGTCTCCTCTCTCACCTTTGTTGTGAAAGGTTCTATGCTGAGGGTGAATAACAATGGTGAGAGAGGGCACCCTTGTCTTATACCTCTCTACACTTAAAAAATGACTGAGCCCACTCCATTAACCAGCACTTGAGAGAGAGTGGGTTTACATAATTGGCTTGGACCATGTTAATAAATTGTTCCCAAATACCCAAACTTCAGAGGGTGTGAAAGAGAAAGGACCAATCCACCCGGTTGAAAGCCTTCAGTGTATTTAGTGCCACGAGTACTGCAGGTATATTTTTGGGTGGCTTTTTTGAACAGGTGGATCACTGTCCTTAGATTGTCATGTGTTTGTCTTCACTTGATAAATCCTTATTGATCAGGGTGGTTTAGATCTGATAAAATATCTTATATTTGTGTTGCTATGATTTTAGTTTATAATTTGGCATCCAGATTTAATAGGGCTATAAGTCTATAAGAGGAGAAATAATGGGAAACTTTCCCTGGATTTGGAAGGACCAAGATAAGTGCTCCTCTCATCAAGTGTGTGATCCTGCGAGAGGAAGCTATATGGCTGAACAGTGTTTCTAGATGGGGCACCAATTCTGAAATGAAAGATTTTTATAAAATTGGGTTGTGAAGCCATCAGGCCAAGGTGATTTGTGGAGTTTCAGAGCTCATGTTGCTGCCTGAACCTCGTCCTTTCTAATCAAGCTACACAGGATCTGATTCTGATCCTCAGTCACCTGGGGAAGGTTTATGTCTGATAAGTATTGTAGTTTGTCCTGTTTATTGGAGGGCTCAGCTGTGTATAGTTGTTTCTAAAAATCCTCAAATTAATTAGCTTTATTTTTCTCTGATGTTGCTTTGCCACCTCAGTCTAAGTTAATGTGACTAATATATAATTTTTTGTGTTTAACCCTGAGCTGTCATGCTAGGTGGGCTCCTGCTTTTTTGCCCTGGTCATATGACCCGAATTTCAAGCGTAACAGAGTGTACTGTGCCCTATTTGTGTATATCGCGATCAGCTTTCCCCAAAGAACAGTAACCCTCCTTTGTAAAGTGAGGGAGGGATTATCTTTGTGGGCCCTTTCTGCTACTTCTAACTCTGCATCCAATGCTAGCCTATGCTGGACTTTCTGCTTATTTAAAATTGATAGGAGTGAAATGCATTTCCCCCAATAAAGGCCTTAAAGGTATCCCAAGTGTTGGACCAGCTTGCATACTGGGGATCATTTGCATGGACGAAATCTCTAATAGATTTAAATATTTTATCTCGAAGGAGGCGTTCTCTCATTAGTGAGCCAGGAAAGAGACATTTACGATTCTTAGGTGGTGGAAGAACCCATTCCAGCGTCAGAGTTACTGTAGCGTGATCTGAGTGGGCTATTGAGTGAACATATGAGTGCATAACGGTATGTTCCAATGAGCAATTTACAAAGATATAATCGATCCAGAAATAGGTGCAGTATATGTGGGGAAAAAAGGAATAATCTCGAGTGTCTGGATGAGTGGTCCTCCTTGTGGTTTTTGAGGCCTGTGAAACCAATTGTTTGCTTGAGAGAGTTTGAGAAACTCCCCGTCACAGAGCGGTGAGGATGGGTATTATCTTAAAGCCTCCCATGGGTATAATTACTTCATCTGTGAACTCTCCCAAAACGGTAGGACTTGATTGTATGAAAGCAGTATGAGCTGAGTTAGGGACATACATGGAGGCCATCGTGCACATTCGATGGATAGCTTCCTTCACCTTAAAGGATTGCAGTTTTGCTACAACATCTCAACTGCGCTTGCCTTCTCCTACACAATTTGACCTAGATCTCCCTGTCTCCCAAGATTTCAGAAAACATTCCTACCACAAAAGTCTCCAGATCAGGGCCCTCCACTCCCTTCTCTAGACTCCAAAGGTTGTCTCTTCTGGAGCGACTGTCCAAATCTTCACACTTGAGAATCGTCACTTGAGAATCGTCACTTGTAGTTGAGTTTGAGAATTGATTGGTGAAGCAGTCTAGTTGGTTCACTCATTTTTACAGAGTCTGACATTTATTGTCTAAGTCTAGAGTGTGTTTGCCCAAAGAATCTATGTCTTGTCTCAGTGTGGTGAGTTTATCATGAAGGTCAGATCGGAGAGTGTCTAGTGAGGCAGCTATAAGTGTACCTTTTAGAAGTAAATGTTGGAGGGACATGGAGGAGAGGCTAGAAAATAGTAAATACTTACAAAAAATTGCATGGTATTTAGGGAGAACAATGTAGGGTTCAGGTATTGCCATAGAGTAGTTTAGGGAAGGAAAGACATCCACCCACAAATGAGTAAACCTATGGCTAAACCTAAACTACACTCCTAAAGCTACAACAGGAACAAAAGGTCATTAATAGTCATAAATGTACTCCAGTTTACACACGGTGCAAGCCCAGCCCCTCCTATTGCCAGCAACTGGAACTGCAACATCCTTGCATAGGAAAGTATGGAGGCGGGCACTTAAAAATAAAACCTCATAGGAAATCATTTTAAAATAATTACCTTTGTTTTTAATTTTAATAAATATATACACTTAATTTAATGTTAAACATATGTTTGAATACAAAAGTAAGTATTATTTTATTATAATGTATTCATTAGTCTTTTTAAACTATTTACAATTTAAAAAAACATATAACTTAATTATTTTAAATTATTTCTATATTCAACTTTTAGTATTTTTTTATACCCAATAAATAAAAATAGTTGTTTTTCTGTAGGTGTGATATATTTTCTAAATAAATCTTTGAATAAATAATTTGATATATATTAAATGTTTTAACTAATTAGTTTGAAATATACTCTTAACATGATAGTGATGTAGCATTTTTTATTTGCTCTAGGTTAACAAATTATACAAAATTATTTTACATTATTACTTATTATTAAAATATCTTTATTCATGTTGTTTAAAGTTTAATAAACAGTTTTACTATATTTTAAAACAGGGAGCTCTCGGTCCCGGTGCTGGAGACCACCACCCATGTTTGAAACATTACTAGTAGTAATTTTACACTCATAAATTTGGGTCCACACCCCAGCTTCAGGGGCTTGGGAAATGTGAGTCTATATACGTTCACACTCAAAAATGGTGACTAGCCCAAAACCATAAATTACTACAATGCATAAGAGTACATTTACACGGGGGTACATCTACATGTGTAAATTTGCCTTTGTAATTGGGCCCCCAAGTGAGTCATACTGCTTGCTATTGGGTTCTGTGATATGATAAGCCAGATATGTTTAGGCTTATGTTGATGTGCAACAAGTGATGAGAACTGCTGGATCTCAAGAGTGTGGTATTCCTCCATAAAACTCACTTGCTAGCACAGTCTACATCTTTGTTAAAGGCCGACAGCTAACTGCTCATAGCTTTATTGTGCCAAAAGCAAAAATGTGTGAACCTAGTAGAGGAGCAATATAATTTTAGTTCATAGTTTGTAGGAGTGGAAACTCTTTTTAGGGTAGAGGTTAAAGAGGGTATAGTGAGTAACGTTACACAGCAGTATATTTTTTGTCTGTACATTTCTAAATGTGCTTTAACATTATTGTTGACAACACTATTAAGCAGTATCTTCTTTTTCTTTCCTCATTTTAGGACCACCAAAGAAGAAGAGGTGGGCCAGCAGGCCCAGGAAGCCCTTGAATGCCAAGTTCAAGTCAGATGTTGCACCAACCACTTTCCAAAGGACTTATTCTGGTGCTGCTAAGAAATCATGTTAATTTATTTAAGGGGTCATTACAAGTTTGGCGATCCCAATGCGGGACCGCCAAACTTGCGGGGAGGATGCCACCGCCATATTACAAGGTTTCCACCAGCCTGACCTGGATGACTTGTGGAAACCTTGAAATAGAGTGTTCCACGCTGGTCAGACCAGCAGGAACAGTGCTACGAGATAGCAATCGACTCTCTTAAAGGAGCCAAGTGCTACCTCGTAGCACAGAGGGGGCTGACCAGCACCATCAAATCAAAGCAGACAGTGTGCATTCCGATGGTGCTGGGCAGAGGGACCCCTGTACTGCCCATGCCATAGGCATGGGCAGTGCAGGGGCAACCCTGTGGCCCCCTGCACTTGTTCTCTGCCAGCCTTTTCATGGTAGAGAAACCACCAATAAAAGGCTGACAGAGAACAAGGTTGTATTAAGCAGGGCAGCGCTGAGTTCAGCGCCATGCTGGCTAATTGCAACCAGGCCCGCCGTCACCCCATCAGGATCATGGATACTGGCAGAGATGGCTGTCTGTTGGCGGATCCACCTGTCAAACTTGTAATGTGGCATTCAGACCGCCACAGCCGCAGTGGTCTGACCGCCATTGCTAGGCTGGCAATCTTGTGACCAACAGCCTGGTAATGAGGCCCTTAATCTTCATTTGATATATCAATTAGTCTCATCTACTATACATCATAGCCTTCTGTATTTTCCTTTTTGCATTTTTCCTACCTTCTTGCTGTCTACATTAGTGTCCTTTAATCCTGCTCACCTCCTTGTATATCCTATTATAGTGTGTATATATTTACATTGGCTCTTTTTCAACAACTGACTTCCTTCTGTCTCTTTAGCTTTTCTCTTCTACACTCCCCTTTTTTGTTACTGTGGCAGCAACCTCTCTCTCACCCCCAATAATTTTATTTCCTCATATTCCCCTGTCCTTCCTTTAACCCTTGTTACCTGATCCTTTCCTTGCGGTCCCTCCCCCCCCCAAATATTACAATTCTCTTTTATAACATTGCAGAACCTGCAGAGTTCCATGCAGGATGTAAGAATAAAGAGAGGAACAGATGAGGCTTCAGCCCACCACTGTGTCGTGGCTAGGCTGCCGCAAAAGCTGAAGAAAGCATGGATGGAACTCAAAAACTGACACCAGCGATATCACACCACAAAGATGCACAGAAATGGAATGAATACTCAGTCACCTTCAGCAACAAGTTTCAGGTCCTGCAATAACTATAAAATGACAGAGGGCCAGTAGAAAGTCACTGGGAGAAGATCAAAGATACAGTGAAATCAACCTGCAGGAGGTACTGGTTCCCAAGAAACACCAGCATAAAGAATGGATCTCCATTGAAACTCTCTGTAAAATCCAAGAGAGAAAGGAAAAGAAAGCTGCAGTCAAAAGCAGCCGAACAGGAGCAGAAAAAGTGTTATATTGGGAGGAATACATAGAAAACAACAATGAAAGGGAAGCTTAAGAGCAGAGAGGCCAAGATTCACCAATGGTCTTACCACAGAAGACAGAAGACTAGGAAGCAGCAGGCCCAGGAAACTTGAAATAACTGTATAATATTATGAGGAAACTCTCCCTCAGATACAGCATGCCAGAAAGACCTGTTAAAACACAGCTGGGAAGATAATCATGGGTAAAGAAGGCCAACAACGAAGATGGGGAGAACATTTTTAAGAACTGCTGGACCAGCCCATGTAGCAGTCTCAACTAGACTCACCGCCCAATAAAACCCTTGCCAATGCACTGCAGAAGATCAACCAAGAAAGAAATATTACAAGCCATCAAAAATCTAAAAAATAAGAAAGCAGGGGAAAGCAGCAGGACTTCACAACCTTCTTGCAGAGCTACTGTAGGCAGATATTGAGACATCAGTAGGCAAGCTCCATCCCCTGTTTGGAAGGATCTGGGAAGTGGATAAGGTGCTCTCATCCAGATCACCATGAAAGTTGACCTGATTAACTGCAGAAACTGCAGAAATGGTTCTATAACCGCAGGCAAAATTTTCAACCGAGTCATTCTGAACACAATGAAGGAACAAGTCAAAGCTCAGTTGAAAAACCATTAAGCTGGCTTCTGAAAAGATAGATCTTGCAAAGACCGGATTGCAACACTGCACTTCATCATTGAGCAGTCGATGGAATGGAACTCCCCCCTCTATGTCAAGTTCATTGCTTATGCAAAAGCATTTAAAAGTGTGGATAGAGAGACTTTTGGAAACTCCTCTGCCACTATGCTGTGCAGGGTAAAATTATAAGAATCATCAGAAACTCATACGAGGAAATGACCTGCAAATAGTCGATGGAGGACAACTCACCGAAGTCTTTCAAGTTAGGGTCGGAGTCTACCATGGTTGTTTGCTTTAATCTTTTTCTCTTGCTGCTGTCCAAAGACCGGATCATGAAGATGTCCACAGCGGGGAGAAGAAATAGGATCCAGTTAATAGCTTGGATGCAACTGGACAATTTGAACTTTGCAGATGACCTGGTCCTACTCTCTCATACCCCTCTGCAGATGCAAAAGAAAACCGACAATGTGGCAGCCATATCAGCACAAATTGACCTCAACAACTTATATCCTGAAGTTGAAGGCTAACACGACCAGCTAGCTGTAGTCACTCTTGCAGGTGATGTACTGGAAGAGGTTGAGGCCTTCACCTACCTTGAGAGTATCACAGACAAGGCAAGAATTGGAACGCAAGGACTGCCTTCATTCATCTTAAGAGGATTTGGAGCTTCAAGGACCTAAACCAAGATCAGACTTTTTAATACCAATGTAACATTGTTCCTTCTGTATGGAGCAGAAATATGAGGGACAATACTGAGCACCAAAAACAAAGTCTAGATCTTGATCAACACCGGTCTGCGGAAAATCCTCCAAATACCCTAGCCAAGCACCATCAGCAACAATGACCTATGGCAGCAGACCTCCACGCTCGCTGCCCATGAAGAAGCGATGAAAAAACACTGGGTCCACAAAGGTTGTACCCTCTGCAAGCCAGAGTCAAACACCACCAGGCAAGGCCTGGCCTGGAACCCTCAAGGGAGGAAGGCCAAGAAACACCTTGTGTCGAGGCCTCAATGCTGACTGCAAGAAGATAGGTTAACCTGGAGTCAGAATGAAAGAAAAGCCCAAGACAGAGATAGCTGGAGAGTCCTGGTTGACAGCCTATATCACATGAAGTGCAGTAGGCATAAGTAAGTGAGTAGCTTTACAACACTGATTTTTTGACTATCTGATTTTTTAAATGAAGAAGTAAAGCTTTCAAAGTAACACTGTGGCTAGCAAAAAAGTCAGATTCCCATCAATGATATTACTAAATGAGTGTCTTTTGTTTTTGTTTAGACCCTCCCCAGGCTGACAACAACGAGGAGGACCAGGAAAAACAGCCACTATTGGAAGGGAAAAGCAGTGAGATCAAGCGGATGCTGAGACAAGCAACTTATTTTCTCAGTGGTACTTGCTGTACTTTTTTAGCCATTCCTTCTTTATTCTAAGACTGGTCCTCAACCCATTTTAAATTATCCACCTTCCTATGTTTCTGTCTCTATCTCTCTATTTTTTAAATAAATGAGTAGAAGAAGAGGTGTGTTGGCCACTAGTGCCTACTGCACACTGCCATACCTACCACTTCCAATCCCATCCTATTCCATCCAATCCCATCCCATCAAATGCTATACATATACACACATCCACACACATATATCTATATACATCTATATATATATAAGTCTGGACATCATGGGCTCGAAGATGCAGAGGTCCAAGTCAGGCTTCAGAGGCCAAACATGAAACAGCAACAAATCCTCAATGAAAGGATCACTCGGACTCTCCTGGATCACAAATGCATGGTGTTTATTAGGACAAGCCGGAGGAGTGTTATTGTTACCATAGGGATGAGTTATGGTGAGTTATGTGAGCTGAACTATAATGGACCTGGAACCCTTGGGGGCATATTTAAGAAAAGGGGCGCTGCACTGTGTGCAGCGCCACTTTTCTTGTGCCCTTTTACCACCCCCCACTGCCACCATGTGTGCGCCGTATTTAAAAACAAGGTTCACCATGTGGCAGATTAGGGGGCAATAGCGTAATTTTTCATGATGCTATTGATGCACTCTGCAAAATATTGGGGCTACTCCTGCAGAGCACATAGGGGCCCATTATAAATAATGGAAGTTGCCTTTTAATGCCTGCTCTGAGCAAGCATTAAAAGTTCGGTAAAAAATGATGCAAGAAAATCTGTTTGATTCCTTGCACCATTTTTTCAGCCCCTCCTAATGGGGGATTGCCCCATTTCTATACATTATGCCTGGCGCGGGTATAATGTAGCGCAAAGGGTTTCAAAGTGGCACAATGCATGCATTGAGACACTTTGTAAATGTGGTGAGAGGATTTTTGCCTCGTTGGGCCACATTAGCATAAAAAAATGATGCTAATGTGGCGCAAGGTGGCAGTAGCGGCTTTTTAAAAGTGAATTTCTATGTTGTTTTTAATTCCATTTCCTAACTATAACGTCTCTATTACCTATAGGTTTTGCAGTGAAAATAAATATGGTCTGTCAGTGAGCACATAAGTGTCTGAGTGGGTCTGTAAATGGGTGCATGTGAACAAATCTCTTCTTTTTTGTTTTTTTGTGATATTTGTTTATTCTTCACAACGTTACACAGGGGAGCCGTGCTGAGCACCGCATTGTATTTGCGAATATTGCAAGTGGTAAAAATATTTTTTCATTTTAAACTCATTATATGACCCTCAAACACACCAGGGTAACCCCACCCTAAACCTTTATCACACTTTTCTTATTCATTTCACCCCCAGGTGCTGTATCACTTTAAATAAAAATAACAGCTGTAACTTTCTGCTCAGGATGCGATCAGTCAATGAGGGCCTTGCTTTGGCTCAAGGGTTTGCGAATCCGCCACACGTGGATTCGCTAACGGTTTGCTTTCCCGCCATGCACAGTTTTCTCATCAATAATTTCAATGCAAATGTTGCAGTCATATAATCAATTATGTCATAGAAGATGTCATGAGTGATGTAATATATGGGATAACTAGCAGTGCATGGTGCGGGCACGAGTTAGAGTTACCTTAGAGCACAAGTTAAAGTTACTAGAGATAACTATAATTGCTGATTTCTATGGTTTTGTGTGTGCAAAGTCTAAATGTCCATGTAATCTATGTTTTTCTTAGTGAATTTCTAAGGTTGTTTAAATTGTATTTCCTAATTATAACATTCCTGTAACCTTTATTCTTTTCAGTGATATTGGATTTTTTAGTGCTTTTTCCTAACTAGAAGGCCCCTGTAACCTGAGTGTGTGGGGGGGTGTGAGTGCATGGGTGAGTAGTTGTGTGGGTATGTAAGTGGGTGGGTCAGCATCCGGTGGGTATATAAGTGCATGTATAACTCGTTGTGTGGGTCTGTGAGTTGATGTGGGAATGGCTGTGTCGGTGTTTTAGCGGTCATGTGGGTGTGTGAGTGGTTTTGTGGGTATTTGAGTGGGTGTGTGAGTAACTGTATGGGTGCGTGAATGGCTGTGTGAGTGGTTGTGTGGATGTGGAAATGGGTGTGTGAGTGTGCGAGTTGGTGTGTGAGTGGGTGTGTTAGTAGTTGTGTGATCTGTGAGTGAATGTGTGAACTATCTCAGCCCTTCAGGAACTGATTCAGATGGGAGAGGTATTGTTGGAGGAAAGAATCTCCCCTTTTCAGTGGTACCACTCCCCAGTGGATCCATGCTTGGGGATTTCCAAAGGAGGGAGATCACCAAGCATGGTTCTACCCACTAAGGCCCAGGAACATTGGGCAGCAGCACCTGTCGCGCCAAGACTCGGCTTGGGCTGCGGCGCGCGACGCTGAGACGCAACGTGCCCCCTGCCTTTCCTGCAGTACTCGAGGCCCCAAATTGGGCATGGGGCCTCATTTCTTTCTGGCGCGGCGCGCCTCCATTTACAGATAGCATTTCCCCCCACTCACTTGCTATTGTGTCCTTCTTTGCTGTGGTCCTCGTTTATTCTCCCCTTTATGTTTTTCCTTTTTCCCATTATTCCCCTCTCTTCCCAGCATACCTTGGTTCCCTAATCACTATGGTGCCGTATTCATTGCTTTCTATGTATTGTTCCCTATCCAATATGGTGTCCTTGCACTTCCTGCTGGTCTCTTCCTGTTCTATGGGTATTTAAGGGCTGTGATTAATTTCCTCCTTGCGCTGCAACACTTCCTGTTGGATGGTGTCTTCGCTCCTTCTCCCTTGCGTCAGATACTGGTTCCGCTTTTTGTTCCAGTGTTTTCCTGTTCATTTTTGGTCTTGTGTTTTAAAAGTATTGATCTTTTGCTCTTATTCTAGGATTTCCTTTTTTAAGTTTTTTTCCCCTTCTTAGGGTTTTTTTCCCCTCTGGTACTACTTCTGAAGGACACGGACTGCCCTTGGCGTTCCTATCGCCTGCAGCACCGTGGCTACCAGAAAGAGTCACCTCTATCTGGGCCAAGGCAGAACATTTAAGAACAAGCACCTCGTCACTCGTTCAGCGGACTCCAGGCTCAAGCAATGTGTAAGTCGTGACAGATTGCAGTGCCAAATAAACCCGACTTTGTCTAGCAGGATGGATGATACCGTAGCAGTGGCTGCAGACCCTGACAAGTCCCTTCTGGCAACCATTCAGCAATAGGCTCAGCAACTGCAACAATTACGAAACGAGAATGCTGTCTTAAGAAAAGCTTTGGCCTTACGTACGGATGTTCCTACCGTTTCCACCGTTTTCCGGTGAACCAACGAAGCTGTGAGAGTTTTTGGATGCGTTAACTGTTTCCTTTGCCTTCTGACCCACACAATTTTCTCACGACAAGACAAAGGTGGGTTATCTTATCAGTGCTCTCTCCGGTCCTGCCTTGGCCTGGGCGACTCCGATTGTAGCCTCCAATGACCCAGTGTTGTCTGATTATCCAGACTTTGTGAATCGTTTCAAACAAATGTTTGGTCGTCCAGGATTAGAGGCCTCCGCTGAAGAAGCACTCTGTGACATCCAACAAGGCTCTCAAGATGTCCTCCAATACATAACACGCTTTCGACAACTTGCTGCTGGAACAACTTGGGTGGAGCGTACTCTGGTTACCCTTTTTTGTAGAGGGCTAAAAGAGGAGATCAAAGACAAATTAGTGCACTCCACCCGAATAGAAGATCTTCGCGGTCTGATGGATTTAGCTCTTTCCATCGAATATCGTCTCCAAGAACGACGTTTGGAGAAAAGAAGAAATAGAGCACCTTCCCAGTCAAGCACCTCACATGTCTTTGTGCACCGTCCGGAGGAACCTCGCCCTCACGTAAGAGAAACTGAAGGTGAACCAATGCAGGTGGATACTACTCGTGGTCCACTTTCATTCAGTGAACGTGAAGAAAGACGGAAAAAAGGATTGTGCCTGTATTGTGGTGCTGCAGGTCATATGCTCCGTACATGCCCCGTTCGTCCTCTAAAGCCATTGGGAAACGCTGCTTCCCGTCCTCTGTAAGAAGGGAGGGGATGGGATCATCTGCTATACCTTCCATCAGTTCATTCAAGGACAATGCCACCAATTTGTTCATGTTACCTGTGACCCTACAGTTACCTGGAGACGAGTTGAAGACCGCCTTTCGAACCCCATTTGGTCATTATGATTACAGGGTTATGCCTTTTGGCCTCACTAAAGCCCCCTCAATATGCCAAAGATTTATGGACTCTGTGTTCTCTGATTTGTTGAACCATACAGTAGTAATATACTTAAACAATATCCTTATATATTCTAGACGTCCTGAACTTCATTCTACACACATTAAACAAGTTCTCCAAAGACTCAGGCAACATCAACTGTACTGTAAGCCAGAGAAATGTGAGTTTGATAAAACCGAAGTCAAATATCTGGGTTATCACATCAGTCCCACTGGAATATCAAAGGATCCGGAAAAGGTACAAGCCATCCTAGACTGGCCTTCCCCTTAATCCATCAAGGAAACCCAATGTTTTCTAGGACTGGCCAACTTCTATCGTCAATGTATCTTAGACTTTGCGGAACAGACCAGTCAAATTACCCAAACATTAAAAAAGGAGAATCTAGGCAATGGATTTATCTGGACAAAGGTGGCTGAAGCAGCTTTTCAAAGTCTAAAGACGGCCTTCACTCAAGCACCGATACTGAGACATCCAGACACCAACAAACAATTTGTTGTTGTTACTGACGCATCCGAAAGAGCCATCGGAGCAGTATTACTACAACAACAAGATGACAATAGTTTAGAACATCCAGTTTTTTATCTGTCCCATGTACTCTCTGTGTCTGAACAACATTACTCAGTATTGGAGAGGGAATTATTAGCCCTTAAGACTGCCTGCCAAGAGTGGAGACAATTCCTTATGGGTTCCAAAGACCTTTTGAGGTGAGAACGGACCATCGGAATCTACAATGTTTACGTAACTTTCAATGCCAGAACAGTTGTCAGGCTCATTGGGCCTTTTCTTTAGTCAGTACGACTTCTATGTCACCTACATTTCTGGATCCCAAAATATTCTGGCCGATGCTCTGTCTCGTCGTTATCCTGATTGTACTCCTACCCCATCACAGTATCTACTTTAGCCTAGCAAGATCATTGGGGTAGCTCAATCATTTCTAGATGAGGTACAACTGGAATATGCAAACATTTCTGAACAAGATTCTCCGATTGCTGGTCATAGAGGTATCAAGGCCACGCAGGAATTACTCTTGTGATCCTTTTGGTGGCCTAATTAAAACCGGATGTCGAAAGTTATGTACAGGCCTGTCCCATATGTGCCCAAGTAAAGATACCCCGTACCAGGCTAGCGGGATTACCTGTTCCACCAGTTCCCTGGCACACAATTTCGACCGATTTCATGTGTTCACTACCTCCATCAGCAGGAAATCGGGTTATCATGGTAACAGTAGATTCCTTTACTAAGATGGCTCACTTCACTGCCCTGAAGAAATTACCTACCTCACAAGAACTAAGTCAGATATTCATCCACCTTATTTTTCATCTACATGGACCCCCACACAGCATTGTATCAGACAGGGGGACCTCAGTACATCTCTCGGTTTTGGAAACATTTCTGTACGACCTTGATCATCAATGTAGCATTGTCTGGATTCCATCCCCAAACCAATGGGCAGACTGAACGTCTCAACCAAGGACTAGAGCAGTACCTTCGCTGCTTCTGTAATTCTACTCGGAGTAACTGGAACACTTACCTTCCTATCGCAGAATTCTCTTACAACAACATTGTCCATAGTGCCTCCAAGGTCACCCCCTTTTTCTGTTCCTAAGGCTATCATCCTACCTCTTTTCCTACTACTCCTAAGTCTACCTCTTCTCTTCCTGCTATCACATCATTTTCCAAACGACTTCAGAAGATTCATATAATGATTCGATCTAATCTGCTGGACACAAAGAGATACATGAAAAGAATGGCAGATACGAAGCGCAGTGAGACTCCAGTGTATCACATCCAGGATAAAGTCTGGCTTTCTTTGAAATTTATTGCCCTTGCGGCTCTCTCAGAATAAGTTTACACATCGTTACTACGGTCCTTTCCATATTCTTCAGTTAATTAATCCTGTCACTGTCTGTCTTCACTTACCTCGTACCTGGACGATCCATCCGGTCTTTCATGTTTCTCAGCTAAAACCCTATATGCCTGATCCTTTCTCCCGGCAGTTCCCTTGTCCTCCTCCCTTGTTGGTGAATGATGAACCAGAATATAAGGTACAAGAAATTTGTGACTCTCGTATCTTTCGAAACCGTCTTCAGTATCTGATTCATTGGAAGGGTTACCCTCTTAGCGAATGCTCTTGGGAAGATGCTTCTTCTGTCCACGCCCCTCTTCTGATTCGTCACTTTTACCGCTTGTTTCCACACAAACCTGGGGCTCCGGGGGGAGACCTACTGTTGCGCCGTGGACAAATTGGGCATGAGGCCTCGTTTCTTTCTGGCACGGCGTGCCTCCATTTACAGATAGCATTTCCCCCCACTCACCTGCTATTGTGTCCTTCTTTGCTGTCGTCCTCCTTTGTTCTCCCCTTTATGTTTTTCCTTTTTCCCATTATTCCCCTCTCTTCCCAGCATACCTTGGTTCCCTATCCATAGCTTTCTATGTATTGTTCCCTATCCAATATGGTGTCCTTGCACTTCCTGCTGGTCGCTTCCTGTTCTATGGGTATTTAAGGGCTGTGATTCATTTCCTCCTTGCGCTGCAACACTTCCTGTTGGATGGTGTCTTCGCTCCTTCTCCCTTACGTCAAATACTGGTTCCGATCTTTGTTCTAGTGTTTTCCTGTGCATTCTTGGTCTTGTGTTTTAAAAGTATTGATCTTTTGCTCTTATTCCAGGATTTCCTTTTTGAGGTATTTTTCCCCTTTTTAGGTTTTTTTTCCCTCTGGCACTACTTCTGAAGGACACAGACTGCCCTTGGCGATCCTATCGCCTGCAGCACCGTGGCTACCAGAAAGAGTCGCCCCTCTCTGGGCCAAGGCAGAACATTTAGGAACAAGAACTTCGTCACTCGTTCAGCGGACTCCAGGCTCAAGCAACGTTTAAGTAGTGACAGCACCTTAGGCAAGAGCTTGTGCTCCCCTATGACAGGGAAAGGTTTAGTTTTGCTGCCCCCCTGGGGCAGATGGGGGCTATTCCCACCATCTGCCACCATTGGAGGGCAGAAAGCCCACTAGACACCAGAGATTACTTCTTGTTCATATATGTTTATAGGGGTGAGGACTACCCAGCATTAGGCCTGGGTGGAGTTTGCAGAGTTCAGCTACTCAGATAACGCAGAGTGAAGAAAAAACTCAGCAAACTCCATCCAACTCCACCCAACTCTATGCATCCAGGCAGAGTTGAGCTTGCCTCCCGTTCCTGTTGTTCTGTGCAAGTTGTGCACTCTACGTTGCAAGCGCGAACTGCACCATGCGGTTGAACATGCATGCAGCCGTCTTATTTATTTTCTATTCTGTGCATAATGCTGAGCCCACTTCAATCCCTCCTTTATCTTAACCATCTTGTCTTAATCTAACTAATCATCCCTTGTTTTACATTTATTTTATTAGTGTGTGTATTTGTGTATTTTAAGTTTTTGCATCTTTTATTTTCTGTGACTTTTTTGTCCCTTTATTAGTTTTCTCCTAAAATCTCCTAACTTAAATTCTCCCCCTCTATTCTTTTTTTCCCCCATGTCCTTTATTTATATCACCCTCAGCCCCATGACAGAGCATGGGGGACAAGGTGGTGGAAGTACAGGGGTGAGCCTGGGGCCATCTTTCATGAGAAGGAGGTGGCCGCACTTGTTTTTTGGGTGAAGCGCCACCTCCCCTCCATGCTGGCAGCAGTGGGTACGGCCTTCAGGAGCATCAGCAGCTGTGGGGAAGATGGTGCCATTGCATCCACTGATGCACTGGGTTTCGGTGCACCTAGCAGCAGCTGATACACTGCTGGGCCAATATGAATGACCGGGAAGGGACCTGCTCGACCTATTGTGCGTCCAGGTCGCAGGGTTTGGTGAGTCCTATTAATTATTTATTACAAATTTTGTTGTGTCCTGTCCTATATTTTTTTTTTCAAAAACATGCTGCTGACACTCAGAGGTAAATTAAGTTCACATAACATTACTCATTTTATGTGATGCAATTTGAGCGAGCCAGGTACTCAGTGCTACCTAGTTCTTGGGCTCATTATGCTGATTATATTGATTATGCTGACTCCTCTGTTGTCTCGTCACTAAGATAGTGATACCATGGTAGTAGTGATAGAAGTAAGTAATATATATCAGTGAGTTACCATTCTGTGTCTTTTTTTATGTAGCTTGTACAGTCACAAGCATTATTCCAGTAATATATGCATGCATCTATGCATTAGAAAAAGGGAAACCAACTGAATTGGCCCATGAAAGGGGGTTTGCAAATGTGATTTGTGAAGCAAAGATCATTTGTTTTCAATGCATTAGTATTTCCAAATGTAGTTTAGGAAATTTGAAATAGGGCTTAGGTACGGCATCAGAAACTCGAACTTTTTTTGCCTTTGCTGTCAAAATATTTTCTAGGATCTTCTTTATTTCTTACATCAGCACCCAAGGGCAAAATAGGGCATTGGCAGACCGAGCCAAAGAGGGTGCCACCAGCAGTGCCGCAGCAGGTGGAAATCCCACTGCCACCACCAGCGCCGCAGCCACAGCAGATGGCTCTGCTCACCCCAGTAAGTTCTTGTTTATGTTTATTTCTCTAACTTTTAACTTTCCCCAATTAGGTTAATTTTTCATCCTTTCTCTTATGCTGTGACTCTCTTTTCAAACGTTCTTTGTTCTGTCTAATGCTTATTCATGTTCCCCCACCTTGTATTATCCTTTCTTTGTCTATTTCTTGTTTCTGTAGCCGAATTCCTACTGTTTCTGTAATCTGTAGCTTAAGCTTTCTTTTGATTAGTTATGCTGTCCCTCTCCCCTATTCTTTATACTACCCTGTGGACAGGTATTGTAAGACTAACACACTAGATTATGTAGTCTACAGTGAACATTGCAGAGTTTGCAGACCCAAGCAAGCTCTTCTACGCTTGTTTGTTGAGAAAGCTTTCTATTTCTTGCTTATGCTCAAATTATGAGAGAGTGGTCAAGGTAATGGTGTACCCCCAACTGCTGTGTTGTACTATCCAAGCAGTTTCAATGACAGTGCAGCACAGCAGTAAAGTAGTATGAGGACAGTCCCATTACATTTGCCAAAACTGACAGCTAAAAACCATATTTCCTTCATTGACCAATTTATTTTACCCATTCATTGCGATTGAAATGATTCACAGTCATCATCCTTTCTCTGCCCCTCCATTATGGTTGGCTTGATCACTGACTGTAATTTCTAACATTGTCAACCAGCAAAATGCACAAAGTGGTATTTTAGATGGATGATACTTCAAAGTCAACTGTAGTCATATGTTGTGGTTGTATTTTGTTTAAGAAAAGGGGAAGTGTAGGTGGCATCTAAAATGTGTTCATTTGTTTTTTCTAACTGCATAGACTACCAATGGTGGACCCAGCATTAGTGCGCCAGATGCAGCACCCGAAGGGGGAGTCTCTGCAGTGTCAGGGATGGGTGATGGTAAGTGACACTGCTTGGTTATTGACACTTTGGCCCTCATTGCAACCCTGGCGGGCGATGATAAAGCGGCGGTAACACCACCAACAAGCCAGCGGTAAAAAAAATGGAATTATAACCACAGCAGAAACCACTCACACAGACAGCCGCTTTAACACACCGACCGCCATGGCGGTAGCAACAAGCACTGTGGCGGTAACCGCCAACAGCCAGGCGGAAGACAATGTACCATCCACCGTAATACAACAGGCTTATCCACCACCTTTTCCGGTGTGGTACCAACGACATCAAAAGCACGGCAGGAAGAGAACACAGCGGGGAAATGACTCACCTCTGGACACTCAGAGAAGAACCACACCGCCATGGGGCCCGAACTGCAGGTGTTCCTCATGCTGGTCTACCTCCTCCTACACCATGAATACCAACGCTGGTGAAGACAACCATAGTGAGTTCTGCCGCCTAGCACACAAGGGAGGTGGAGGAAAAAGAGAGTGACATACACATGCAACGCCCCCACCCCCAACACCATACACACAACCAGATGCAGTAACATTACATATTGACCCCATACCCCTCAGGAATAATGCAAGGACAAAAGGCAGTGATTAAAGTGAGCCTAATAAGAAAAAATACTAGAAATGCGTTCTCAAAAATCAAAACAGTATATACATATATACAAATAGAGGGACACTGCCCAGTGTGCTTCATCCTGGCAAGGAGGGGTGAGTGGATGGTTTCTCCACTGGTTCTGGAGGGGGCTTTGTGCCCAGTGTGCTTCATCCTGGCAAGGAAGGGGTGAGTGGATGCCTTTTTCCACTTGTTCTGGAGGGGGCGTTGTGCCTAGTGTGCTTCATCCTGGCAAGGAAGGGGTGAGTGGATGCCTTCTTCACTGGTTCTGGGGGGGGGCTTTGTGCTCAGTCTGCTTCATCCTGGCAAGGAGGGGGTGAGTGGATGCCTTCTTCCACTAGTTATGGAGGGGGGTTTGTGCCCAGTGTGCTTTATCCTGGCAAGGAGGGGGTGAGTGAATGCCTTCTTCCACTGGTTCTGGAGGGGGCTTTGTGCCTTGTGATGCAGATCCTGGGGAGTACAAGGTCACAGTCTCTCACCTGGGTGTCACACCCACAGGATTTGCAGGGGTCAGGATGCATTATAGTCCATGGAGTCAGGACTACACACTGCCCACCGGTGGCGACGGCTGCACAGTGGTGGCAGTGGCGGTGCTGGTGTTGGGGCTGGCAGTGGTGGGGGGAGGCTCCAGCCCATCTACTGCAGCCTCGGACAGCTGCCAACTGGGGCTGGTGCTGGTGGCGGTGCAGGTGGCAGTGCAGGTGGTGGTGCTGGTGGTGGTGATGCCAGTGGTGGGGGAGGCTCCATCCCATCCCCTGTAGCCTCGGATGGCTGCCCACTGGGGCTGCTGCTGCTGGCAGAGGTGCTGGTGGCGGTGCTGGCAGTGGTGGGGGGAGGCTCCAGCCCTTCCCCTGCAGCCTCGGACGGCTGCCCAATGGGGCTGCTGCTGGCAGCAGTGCTGGTGGCGGTGTAGGGGGCGGTGCAGGTGGCGGTGCTGGTGTGGCGGATGCCAGTGGTGGGAGGAGGCTCCAGCCCATCCCTGCAGCCTCGGACGGCTGAACCACCATGGTTGGTGGTGGGGGCTCAGAATCAGTCCCAGCACCAGGCCTCCTGTCCTTCCTGCCTGCAGGTGCAGGCCCTTTGCCCTTGCCCTTGTAATCTGGTGGTGCCTCCTTGCCCTTGCCATATGGTGGTGCCTCTTTGCCCTTGCCAGCTGGTGGTGCTTCCTTGCCCTTGCTAGTTAGTGGTGCATCCTTGCCTTTCCCCTTGGCAGCTGGTGCAGGCGCAATGCCAGTGCTGATGAGTGGTTCCTTGGAGCCTCTCACACCTGCAGTAGCTGTCAACACTACTGTTGCTGTGGACTGGGTGGCTGACGTGCTAGCCTGCGTTCTGACCACCCTGGCCCAACGTGAAGGACGGGGAGAGAGGGGTAGGGAATAGGTCAACGGCAGAGAGGAAAAGCTTCTTAGGGGTGGGAGGAGGGTGAAGGTTTGGGAGTGGAGGAAGAGGGAGGGGTTGTTGGAGGTGTCTGTCTGCTGTGTTTGAGTGCAGGTACATGGGCTGGATGCTGTTGTGAGGTGTCTGAGTGCTTGTGTTTGTGTACTTTGGGAGGAGGGGCACAGACACAGTGGGAGAGGACACAGGGGATGTATGCATGATGTGGGGGTGGTGACTGCCAGTGAGGAGTGTGTAGTGATAGGCATGATGGTGATGGAGGCAGTGGATGAGGATGTAGTGCATGTAGGTGTGAGTGAAGACGCTACTGGGAGGGAGGTGGATGGGGAGGAGGAGGGGGGCACAGTGGAGGCAGTGGATGTTGGTGTGTCTGCGTCTGGATGGTGTTTGTGTGAGTGCCTGTGGGATGATGTGTGGTGCTTGTGTTTGCCTGAGCCACTCCTGTGTGTTGTCTTGGGTGCATGCCGGTCTGAATGTGTGCTTGGGATAGGTTAGGGTTCAGGGGAATGGGACTGGGCAGAGGAAGTTGGAGGGGGGAGGCTAGAGACAGGAACAATGGCTGCCATCAGGGAGGTGGCTAGAGCCTAGATTGATCTCTGTTGGGTGGCCATGCCAGAGTGAATGCCCTCCAGGAATGCATCTGTTTGTTGCAAATGGCCTGCCAGTCCCTGGATGGCATTCACTATGGTTCACTGCCCAACAGAGAGGGATCGCAGAAGGTCAATAGCCTCCTCACTTAGGGTGGGTTGGCTAACTGGGGCAGGGCTTGAGGTGCCTGGGGCGAAGGAGATGCCCACCCTCCTGGGTGAGTGGGCACGGCAAACTCGCTGGCTGGCTGCTAGGAGGGCGGTGCTGGTATGGGGGTGACAGCTGTACCTGTAGTTGGGTTGGCCACAGAGGTATCTGCCACCACTAGGGACCTTCCATCAGAGGAGGTATCACTATCAGAACTGTTCCCTCCTGTCTCCGCCATGGTGCTCCCCTCGCCCTCCGTCCCACTGGTGCCCTCACCGTCGGTGTATTCGGCCTCATGGGCACTGTGGGATGCAGCTCCCTCCATCGCCGGTGCCTCTGCTCCTCCGCCAGATGATGCTAATGCACAGAAGGACAGGGTGACAAAACTAAAAGGGTGGGAAGAAACAGAGGATACACTTGGTCAATGGCAGCAACAACACCACAATTGGCGTACATGACACACACACACACAGGGAACCTCCCTACGCACTAGGCAATGCACTATCAGTCACAATGCTGGTCACCAGGCCATGGACAGGAATACCTAACGCCAATTTCAGCATACCTGAGACCCACAGAGCCCTGCCCAGTAGTGGATGCCTACTAGCTTGGTTGGAAGTGGCGTTCATCAGCCCCTGCCCAACATGGAACCTCCCCTGCAATGTCCGGCCTTGCTTGGGGTCACCAACAGGCCCACATCCCCCACCCAATGACCACTAGACCATGCACAAGTAGTATAATGTGAAACTGTACTCACCCCCTTGTGGCTTCTGTGATGCACTCAAGCGCCCTTCCAGCTCCGGATAGGCCACCCCCAGAATGTGGAACAACAGGGGGGTCGGGGATCGACGGGCACCCCTTCCTCATTGGGAGGCCATCCCCAGCTGGGCCTCCACGTCTTCCTTGCCCAGTGTCTCAGGTCCTACCACCATTTGCGACAGGGAGTGCTCCGTCCGCGGTAGACCCCCTGGTTCCACACATCCTTGGTGATGGCATGCCATATACACTTTTTCTGATGGGCGATGCCCTGCAGAGAAATAAACATAGTAAAAAGGTATCAATCATACTGTCTGGCCTGTTACACTCATGGCCCACCATATCCCTCCCATGCCCTTGCGCACAGACATTGCCAACCATACATGCAGCATGCTGCCCAGGACCCTTCAACCCCCCCTTCAGGAGGCCCTCACTTACAGCACTCCATGCATTCATGCCCCATGCATCGTGCTCACAGTGTACTCACCTGTTGGTTTGGAGTACCATACAGCATTTGGTGCTGGGGTAGGACCCCATCCACCAGTCTCGTCAACTCCGCAGCAGTGAAGGCAGGGGCCCTTTCCCAAGTGGCACAACCATGGTCGGTTCCAGACACAGGTCACAGCAGCACTTGCAGTGTAGGTCTTCTCCTGTTGAAGGTCAGGTAGCAAGTGAGTGAACAGATAGAAAATGGCGGTCATGTCCACGGCGGTGTGTACCGTCACCGCCGGCGTACATCACCATTGGCCAATGTAATCCATAGGGCCCAATTACACCCAATGAGCAGTTGCACAACAGTACTCGACCACCTCACGCACAAGCGCACAACATCACCGGCATTACCTCATTTCCACCTGTCCATCCACACAGGACAAGCGGACGCCATTTCGGGGGGGAGCAGGCCAAGGCGCCTAACTGCGTCACAGCACACATTGGCACCTTTTGGGCCTATACAACAACATACTGTTTCTGTCACAACATGCAATGCACTGTACATTTTGGAAATGTTGAATACTGACAAGATTCTCATTGTTTTGCCCCCTAGACTGCAACCGCTGCAGATGAATAGGAGATGGATACATCCCCCGTGTACAGGCCCCTGGTGGACTTGTCAACAATGGAGGACAGGGACATTATCCTCACCTACAGACTTGACAGGGACACAATCCAAGAGCTGTGTTCCCAATTGGAGCCAGACCTGATGTCTGCTATCGGTCACCCCACTGGGATCCCCCCTCTTGTGCAAGTGCTATCTGTGCTCCATTTCTTGGCAACAGGTTCTTTCCAAGTGACAGTGGGATTGGCAGCAGCAATGTCACAGCCAATGTTCTATATATTGTTAACAAGAGTGTTGTCAGCCCTGATGAAACACATGTGCAGCAACTTCCCCCAGGTGGAAGATTTGGCCACAGTGAAAGCTGACTTCTATGCATTGGGACGTATACCCAACATCATTAGGGCAATTTATGGTACACATATTGCCTTTGTCCACCTCAGAGAAATGAACAGGTGTTTAGAAATTGAAAGAGCTTTCACTCGACAAAGCGACCCTTGACCTCCGGGTAGGTCGCTCCCCGCGCCGCGACAGCGAGCGCCACCTCTGCCCCCTGCCCCCCTGGTTACTGCTGCCCCTGAGCGTGAGTGTGCCCTTGTTGTCTGAGAGAGTGTTTTTCCTTTTTGCCTTCTGTACCCCTGGTTGTCTGTGCGAGTGTTTTCCTTTTTGCCTTCTGTACCCCTGGTTGTCTGTGCGAGTGTTTTCCTTTTTGCCTTCTGTACCCCTGGTTGTCTGTGCAAGTGTTTTCCTTTTTGCCTTCTGTACCCCTGGCTGTTGAGTGAGTGTTCTCCTTTTTTGCCTTTTGGACCCCTGTTTGCCTGTGTGTGCCCCCCTCGCCGTGCCCGTCGCCTTTTTTTCTGCCTCGTTTTCTTGATCGCTTTTTCCTCGTTTTTTTCCCACCTTTTGCAGCCCTCGCCGCTTCATTCCCTCTCCCGCCGTTTTTGCCCGCATCCCATTGGCCCCTACCCTCCCGCCACCCGCCTCCCAGCTGACCCCTCCTCTCAGCTAGCCTTAAATGGCGCCCGCTGCGTGACGCAGGTAAGCGACCCTTGACCTCCGGGTAGGTCGCTCCCCGCGCTGCGACAGCGAGCGCCACCTCTGCCCCCTGCCCCCCTGGTTACTGCTGCCCCTGAGCATGAGTGTGCCCTTGTTGTCTGAACGAGTGTTTTTCCTTTTTGCCTTCTGTACCCCTGGTTGTCTGTGCGAGTGTTTTCCTTTTTGCCTTCTGTACCCCTGGTTGTCTGTGCGAGTGTTTTCCTTTTTGCCTTCTGTACCCCTGGCTGTTGAGCGAGTGTTCTCCTTTTTTGCCTTTTGGACCCCTGTTTGCCTGTGTGTGCCCCCCTCGCCGTGCCCGTCGCCTTTTTTTCTGCCTCGTTTTCTCGATCGCTTTTTCCTCGATTTTTCCCCGCCTTTTGAGGCCCTCGCCGCTTCATTCCCTCTCCCGCTTTTCCCGCCGTTTTTGCCCGCATCCCATTGGCCCCTACCCTCCGCCACCCGCCTCCCAGCTGACCCCTCCTCCCAGCTAGCCTTAAATGGCGGCCGCTGCGCGACACAGGTAAGCGACCCTTGACCTCCGGGTAGGTCGCTCCCCACGCTGCGACAGCGAGCGCCACCTCTGCCCCCTGCCCCCCTGGTTACTGCTGCCCCTGAGCGTGAGTGTGCCCTTGTTGTCTGAGCGAGTGTTTTTCCTTTTTGCCTTCTGTACCCCTGGTTGTCTGTGCGAGTGTTTTCCTTTTTGCCTTCTGTACCCCTGGTTGTCTGTGCGAGTGTTTTCCTTTTTGCCTTCTGTACCCCTGGTTGTCTGTGCGAGTGTTTTCCTTTTTGCCTTCTGTACCCCTGGCTGTTGAGCGAGTGTTCTCCTTTTTTGCCTTTTGGACCCCTGTTTGCCTGTGTGTGCCCCCCTCGCCGTGCCCGTCGCCTTTTTTTCTGCCTCGTTTTCTCGCTCGCTTTTTCCTCGTTTTTTTCCCGCCTGTTGCGGAGCCTTAATTCCCTCTCCCGCTTTTCCCGCCGTTTTTGCCCGCATCCCATTGGCCCCTACCCTCCCGCCACCCGCCTCCCAGCTGACCCCTCCTCACAGCTAGCCTTAAATGGCGGCCGCTATGCGACCGCGCGCAGTGAGCACACCATTGGCGCGCCAAAGGCGCGCCTAGGGCAAGCCCGTCTGCGCCCGTCCGCGCCTGGACCGCGCCCAGCGCCCGAACTCCTGGCCCCCCCGACCCCCGCCTGACCTACGACTCCACCACCCTCACCACCCTCAACCCCGGCCGCACGCCGGGCTGCTACCGCGCCACCCCGAAACGAACCCACGGATCCTTCACTTGCAGCAGCTGCCGCCTCACCTGCCTACGGACTCACACCGCTCCCGTCAAGAACGACTCCCCCGGAAGCAATCTCCACTGCATCCTGGTCAACACCCGATCCGTCCACAGACACGCCATCGAACTGTGGAACCTCATCAACTCAACGAACCCGGACATCGCCTTCCTCACCGAGACCTGGATGAACCCCTCCTCGGCACGCGACATCGCCATAGCCATCCCCGACGGCTACAAAATCATCCGGAAAGACGGCACCAACCGCATCGGAGGAGGCGTCGCCATCGCACACAAAAGCTCCATCCGTATCTCGACCCACATCGACGACTCACTCCCCAACGCCGAACACCTCCACTTCGCGATCCACAGCGACCCCAAGACTACCCTCAGAGGCACCCTCATGTACAGACCACCAGGACCACGCACCAAGTTCAGCGAAGACATCGCAGACTTCATCAACCCTCACGCACTCTCGTCCACCGACTACATCCTCCTAGGGGACCTCAACTTTCACCTGGAGAACCACACCGACAACAACACCACAGCCTTACTGGACAACCTCGCCAACCTAGGACTGAAACCGCTAGTCAACACCCCCACCCACTACGCCGGACACACGCTCGACCCCATCTTCTCCTCCAGCAAACACATCTCCTTCAGCCACACCACCGAACTCACCTGGTCGGACCACAGCTGTGTCCACTTCAGTTTCAAGAAGACCACCATGCACCACCACACCCAGCAACCACCAAGAAGACACTGGAATCGAATCACCACAGAACAGCTCGCATCGACCCTCTCCCAGAACCAACCCACCAGCACCACTAACCCCAACGAAGCCGCCAACAACCTCAGGAGCTGGATCTCAGACTGCGCCAACCTCCTGGCCCCCCTGAAGACCCAAGCTAACACCAACAACCACAAGAAAAACTTCTGGTTCACCCCCGACCTCAAGGACTCCAAAAAAGAATGCCGCACCCTCGAGAAGACTTGGCGCCTCAACCAGACCGAGGAGAACATGTCAGCCCTCAAGAACACCACCCGCCAACACCACCAACGCCTCCGCGCTGCACGAAAATCAGCCTGCCAGAACAGACTAGACAACAACGCCCACAACAGCAAGGAACTTTTTGGCATCGTCAAAGAGCTCTCCAACCCCGTCGCAGAAAACAACTCCATCCCTCCCTCACAGGACCTCTGCGACTCCCTCGCAGCCTTCTTCCACCACAAAATCGCCGACATATACACCAGCTTCACCACTACCAACACAAACCCTCCCCCAGAACCCGCCACCGACATCACCACCATCCTCACCTGGAACCCAACCACCACCGAGGAAACCACCCGCGTCATGAACTCGATCCACTCTGGATCTCCATCTGACCCCTGCCCGCACCACATCTACAACAAAGCCGACAACATCATCGCACCCCACCTCTGAGACGTCATCAACGCATCTCTCACCTCCGCCACCTTCCCAGAGAGCTGGAAACACGCAGAGCTCAACGCCCTCTTAAAGAAACCAACAGCAGACCCCACCGAACTCAAAAACTTCCGGCCCATCTCTCTCCTACCGTTCCCCGCCAAAGTGATTGAGAAAATCGTCAACGCTCAACTCACCACCGCCTTGGAAACCAACGACTCACTCGACCCCACACAGTTCGGCTTCAGAGCTAACCACAGCACCGAAACCGCCCTCATCGCAGCCACGGACGACATCAGATCCCTGACCGACAAGGGAGAAACCGTGGCCCTCATACTCCTGGACCTCTCTGCAGCCTTCGACACGGTCTGCCACCGTACCCTGATACACCGCCTCAGCAACGCCGGCATCAGAGGCAAGGCCCTGGAATGGATCATCTCCTTCCTCTCCGGAAGAACTCAGAGAGTCTGCCTCCCCTCCTTCAGATCTACAGCCACGGAGATCATCTGCGGCATCCCCCAAGGATCCTCCCTCAGCCCCACCCTCTTCAACATTTACATGACCCCCCTGGCGAACATCGCACGAAAACACGGACTCGACCTCATATCCTACGCCGACGACACCCAGCTCATCTTATCCCTCACCAACAACCCCACCTCAGCAAGGACCAGACTACACGAAGGCATGAAGGAAGTAGCAAACTGGATGACAGACAGCAGGCTGAAACTGAACACAGAGAAGACGGAGGTTCTCATCCTCGGCCCTACACCCACCACCTGGGACGACTCCTGGTGGCCTCCCGCCCTAGGCAGCACTCCCCAACCCACCGACCACGCACGCAACCTCGGCTTCATCCTGGACTCATCCCTCTCCATGTCCAGACAGGTCAACTCGGTGACCTCGGCATGCTTCAACACCCTCCGCATGCTCCGCAAGATCTTCCGCTGGATCCCCACCGATACCAGAAAGACCGTCACCCACGCCCTCGTCACCAGTCGCTTGGACTATGGGAACACTCTGTACGCCGGCATCACCATCAAGCTGCAGAGGAAACTTCAACGGATCCAGAACGCTGCCGCACGACTCATCCTGAACATACCCCCCCACTACCACATCTCCGGACACCTGAAGAAACTTCACTGGCTCCCAGTCAACAAGAGGATCACCTTCAGACTCCTCACCCACGCACACAAAGCCCTTCACAACCTCGGACCAAAACTCATCAACCACCGCATCTCCTCCTACACTCCTCCGCGCACCCTACGCTCGACCGGACAAGCCCTGGCAGCCGTACCCCGCATCCGCAAAGCCACCGCCGGAGGAAGATCCTTCTCTTTCCTGGCAGCGAAGACCTGGAACTCTCTGCCCAGCCACCTTCGCACCATACCTGACCACCTCTCCTTCAGGAGGCAGCTCAAGACCTGGCTCTTTGAGCACTGACCCCCCCCCCCCCACCCCCCCCAGCGCCTTGAGACCCTTACGGGTGAGCAGCGCGTTTTATAAATGCGAATGAATGAATGAATGTGCAGATAGTGTGCCTGGCGGACCAGTACATCAACCATGTCAATGCAAAGTATCCTGGCTCTGTGCATGATGCCTTTATCCTGAGGAATAGCAGCATCCCATATGTGATGGCTCAACTCCAGAGGCACCAGGTGTGGCTAATAGGTGAGCCCATGGTTCCCACCCAGTATATGTTGGTGTATGGGTATGGGGTTGGCCCTAAGAGTTAGTGTTTGGCTAACAGGTGTCCCTAGATATTTGCAGGTGACTCTGGTTACCCCAACCTCTCATGGCTACTGACCCTAGTGGGGAACCCCAGGACAAGGGCAGAGGAATGTTAGAATGAGGCACATGGGTGAACAAAAATAATTATAGAGGGAATATCCGGCCACCTGAAGGCCAGGTTTTAATGCCTCCATCTAAAAGGTGATTCCCTGTGCTACTCACCCAATAAGGTGTGCCAGATCATCGTGGCATATTGCATGTTGCACAACCTTGCCTTAAGTCGTCAGGTGCCTTTTCTGCAGGAGGATAAGGCTGGAGATGGGCATGTGGCAGTGGTGGAGCCTGTGGACAGAGACGAAGAGGAGGCAGAGGATGAGGATTTGGACAATAGAACATCAATCATACGACAGTACTTCCAGTGACACATAGGTAAGACACTGTTACTTAACCTTCCATTGACAGTTTTGTATTGGATATTGTCACTGGCAGGCTGATATTCCCACTACTATGGCCACTTACTGTACCCGTTGGCATGTCTATTTACAGATATATGTGCCCCACTCTGGCTCCTGGTGTGTTGACTGAAGCAAACTACAGGTCATACCTATGTATACATTACTGTACAGTTGAATTGCAATGTTTACAGGTATTTAAATGAATACATAGTTCAATCAATTGACAGACTCAGTACTTTCTACAAGGGTGCTTATTTATGTGCTAATAAGTGGATGGGGTATTGCTATAGGCTGGGGTGGTGGAGGAGAGTCCAGGAAAAAGTTCCATTCTATTTGTATCACATGTTCACTGTTCAAGGGGGCATAGGAAGTGGAGCAATTGCAGTTCAAGGTGGACAGTGTGACATAGTGGGACACAAAGGTGACATTCAGGAGAGTCTTATTTCCTGGTGGGGGTCTTGGCAATGTTCTCTGGCTTCTGCCTGGATCGCAGGGACCGTCTGCGTGGTGGTTCTCCTTCTGCAGGGGGAGGGATGCTGATGGTCTCTTGTTCCTGTGGCTGGGCCTCCTGTTCACTAGCGTCAGCGGAGGTGGAGGGCTGTTCATCGGTGTGGGTAGTGTCAGGGGCAAGGTGGTGTGCCACTGCCTCCCTCATTGTATTGGCCATGTCTGCCAGCACCCCTGCAATGGAGACCAGGGTGGTGTGGATGTCCCTCAGGCCCTCCCTGATCCCCAGGGACTGTCCCTCCTGCAGCCGCTGGGTCTCCTGCAACTTGGCCAGTATCTGGCTCATCGTCTCCTGGGAATGGTGGTATGCTACCAGGATGTTGGTGAGTACCTCCTGGAGAGTCGGTTCCTGGGATTGTCCTTCCCCTGTCGCACAGCAGTCCTCCCAGCTTCCCTGTTGACTTTGCCTCTGTCTCCTGAACCGTGTGCCCACTGACCCCAGGTCCCTGATCGTCCTGTGTTTGTGGGGTTGCCTGTGGTCCCTGTAGTGGTAGACACACTGCTGATTGACATGTCCTGGGGACAGAGGTATGGGCCCGCTGGGTAGATGTGGTGGTGGTACCTGAGGGGGTAGGCTCTGTGGTGGTATGGGACTGTGCCTGGGTAACCGACTGTCCGGAGGTCCCTGATGGGCCAGGATGGTCATCCTGATCCAGGCGTGCAGAGCTGCTGTCATCACTGTGGGCCTCTTCTGGGGGGGGGGACTGGATGTTGCTGGCACCTCCTTTCTCGTGACGTTGTATGGGGGACTTGTGGGGATGTAAATACAGTGTTATTGTTTCTACATGTGACATTGTGTGCATCGGTGTGTTGCCCTGTATGGTTGTGAGTGCCTTGGCAGCTTAGGCTTGTGTGAGTGGTGATTTGGTTGGATAGGTGATTGTCTCAAGTGTGCATGCTTTGGTGATGGGTGTCCACGCAGGTCTGTGAGTGGTGTCCAGGCATTGGTGTTGCATGCAGGGCTTGGTAGTGGGAGGGGTGGGTTGTGAAGGTTGGGTGTATGTGAGGTGGTGGAGTGATGGGGCTGAGGGTAGGGGTGGGGGTTTGTGATCGCATGAAGGTAGGGGCGGGTGACAGTAATAGAGATTTGAGTTACCATAGTCCAGTCCTCCTGCTACTCCTGCCAGGCCCACAGGATGCAGTATTGCCAAGACTTGCTCCTCCCATGTTGTTAGTTGTGGGGGAGAAGGTGGGGGTCCACCGCCAGTCCTCTGTATAGCTCTCTGGTGTCTTGCTACCACGGAATGTACCTTCCCCCGTAGGTCGTTCCACCTCTTCCTGATGTCATCCCTTGTTCTGGGGTGCTGTCCCACGGCATTGACCCTGTCCACGATCCTCTGCCATAGCTCCATCTTCCTGGAAATAGATGTCTGCTGCACCTGTGATCCAAATAGCTGTGGCTCTACCTGGATGATTTCCTCCACCTTGACCCTTAGCTCCTCCTCTGAGAACCTGGGGTGTCTTTTTGGTGCCATGGGTGTAGTGTGAGTAGTGTGTGTGTGATGGTGTGTGGGGTGATGTGTTGGGGTGTGTGCTTTGAGGTGCGTGGATGTGTATGGGTGATGATGTTCTGTGGCTCTGGTTTTGTGGGTGCTCTTGGTGTGTCTCTCCATCAGTTATCAATTTTCTTGAGTTGTAAAGGGTTGAGGGTAATGTGTGTGTGTGTTTTATAGTGGTGTGGGTGTGTCAGGTGTGTGTTATTCAAAATGTCCAATGTGGTGTTGTTTTGGGCTTGCGGACTTGTGTGTGTGTCTGTATACAGTAGTGACGGATTGCTTTGTGTGTGTTATAATACGGGTAGCAGTAAACTACCGCAGAGGCAGTATGTTGGTGGCAGTCAGCATGGTGGTAAGCAGGACTTACCACCAATGTCATAATGAGGGCCTTTATTTGTTAAGTCTGGCAGATCCTGTCCATCCATCATCATCCATGACCTCCCTGCTCATGGCACTTTGCGAGTCGCATTTCCAACCCATAGGCCATAATGTGATGATGATGATTTGGCACTGCAGTATTGGCAATGTTTCTTTTAATGTAGCATTTACAAAGCTTTCAATTGATTGCCAATCAGAACAAAAACAAGATATCTTTCTCTTCCCTCCCAGTGCCCACTCAATCACCTCCCCCAGTACGAGCCATATACATTCCTAACTTCTGTCCACATTAAGAAAAAAAACTTTTTTGGCATGTGCCAACTTTTACAGCTCAGCAAGTAGTTCATACCTCTTATGGCTTTCATAATGGATTTATGCCTGTTAAAATTTGACATTCATCATCTTTCAATTTCAACTAAAGTGACTGACTAAGCCTAAGTTGCATCATCAGTGAATCACCCCCCTTGCCTCCCCAGTATTCTAAGAAAAACCTCTGCCATACCTACCTGGAATTTTCACTGTACCTTACCTTGCTGCAGCAAACTAAGGGCTTGATTGAGAGAGTTTTGGCAGATGGGGTTACTCCATCACAAATGTGATGGATATCCCCTCCTCTGTATTGTGAATTGTAATACGGCAGATGGGATATCCGTCCCATTTGTGACAGTAAACCCTTCCGCCAAAGGCAATCAATCCCTAACTAAAGTTTTCTTTCCTTTTGCTTCACTTACGCTCAAGTGAATGCATTTGATTTAAATAATTTGTGTTTGATGGTGAGGCCAGGAAGTAAAGTGGGATTAAGTGTCTGTGATTTTGTCTTCTGCGGATGAGGCACTCCGTGACTAACATGCCCAATATATATATTTTTTTTTCCCTGTGCGGTATGGAACCATTTTCCCACATCTACTTAAGCCAGACAGGATATTTATTATCAGTGTGTTATACATAACATGTGTGACATATAATCATCATCTGCCTCTTGTAGTCAGTGTAGAATTGAAAAGCATTTTGGAGAAGAGCAGGGGCAATGGAATCAAAAATAATTTTTTGTCCATTGCAGCTGCTCCAGCTGCAGACTGCAGAGAGTAGCAAATTTGTAGTGTAGGCGATGCACTAGCTAGCACACTTCCAGGCATTGAGCACAAAAATATTAGGATACTTGTACTCCATAGTGGATGATGCTTCATTTATTAAACAGAGTCATTTTCATTTTTTCCACACAAACTATTAGTTTTGTTTATTTTTTTAGAAACTCCACTTCCAGAAAAAAACACAGTTTTTTAAATATTGTGTTGCCTCCTTTCAGTCAACCAGTGGTTTTCTGAGGCATGTGTTGTAATCTTTCCAAGGCCCTTGGGGACTAGCGGCAATGTACTTGTCCCACTATGTAAATAAAAAAGAAGTGTTTGCACAGAATTTTCTTTACAATTTGTCTTTTTTATTTATTTTTCTTTCTTGACATAGCTACTCCTGCTAGTCCACTTCCACCACTGACCCAGCAAGAGATTGCAGCCCGGCTCCAGCAGCAGAGGCTGGAGGCCACCAGGCAACATTAACAGTGGCTTGTGGACAAGGAGGGCCCAGCAAATGCCCCTGCTCCTAGATCTGGGCCTGGTTCCACCAGCCAATTGGCTGCACCTCCAACCTCCAGGCCACACCAGCACTGTTGCAACTGAGCCATTAGGCTGGCATGCCTTGAGGGCCACATTGAACATCTTTTTGAGATCCTCTATGAAAATTCCCTATTTAACCCCTTCTTTTTTGAGGGAGGGAGTTGCTGTGGGTGGAGAGGGTGGGAGTTTGTGAAGGGAGTTTTGGTAGATTTTACTTGGACATTCATTTTGGACATTGGTTGGGGATTGGTAAAGAAAGATATATGAGAAGGGTAAGTCTGTGGGGGATGGAGACGTAGGGTTTTACAGTTCATTATTTATATTTTTATATGTTAGTAAAGAGGAAATTTTTTCAATCCACTTTATGTCTGAAGTGTTTTTGTATTTTACATTTAACTTTGCATTGATTCCTTTTCACACAGCCTGTCTTTTTATTTTATATTTTTCTAAGTATATGCCAATTAGGTGGGTATGCTGCTGTCATCTCCTATATTGCCTACAGAAATTTACATAAACTTACATAAACAAAAAAGCTCCTATCTCAAATACAGTATGCTAGTTACGTACTGAGAAAAGCAGTTAATTTCACCCCGTACTTCTCTTACCTAAAAAGATGAAGTGATGGCTGGTAGCCGCTCCCTCTGTCAATCTTCCAAGTTTAACACCTTACTGAAGGGTTTCCCAAGGTGCCTTTTTTATGGCACTAGTAGTGCGCTAACAGGGAAGGCATCACACCGAGGTCCCACTCCCAACTAGGTGATCTGATCTCCAGCTGTAGGATTAATCAAAAGCATTACAGGCAACTTAAGTGAAAGACAAACCAAGAGTTAGTAGGCTATACAAATACATCTACGGCATAGCTTTATATAGGCTTAGGGCAGATTACTACCACCATGACACATCAAAGAATACCTCATATAAAAAACTTGCAATAATAAATTATTCTGAGCAATGGTGAGCATGGGATTTGAAAACCAAAGTTATGAAGTCCATATGTTATACACAAAATGTGTTCAAAGTCTGTACTCTGTAATCAACAAGGTTAAGTGATTTACTGATGCATAACAAATTCCTGAATTATGCTGTGTTGACTTTGAGGAATGGCATCCATCCTTACTTATGTGTGGTTGGGTAAGTAGGACTGGTGTGGGCTATTGCTCAGGTAATAGAAGATCCTGCAGTGAGTTGGTGCTGCACTTAACCACATCCGCCCTAACTTAAGTCACACCTCAATAAATCACAAAGCCCGGGGGAAAAGGGTGACGGGTTTGATGAATGTATGGGAAAGGGGATTTGGGAAAAGGTGTGACAAAGACAAATGCCACAACAGTATACATGAGGGCAATGACAAAGACATCATCAATATCAATCTGTTCTAGAAGGAAACAAATGAAGGAATGAGTATGACACAGTTCAATTAAATGCATTTGAAACAGTACTTCTGTTCCAGACACCCAAGGCATTAGATATCCAAATGTTCTGTCACATAGTTTTGAAATGGCGGAGTGAATTGAACCCATCTAGTTCTAAAAAAAATTGATTGTTAAAAGAAAAATGATATTGCATTGCCAAATTGGCCAGAGCATATGCATTCTCAACGGAATGTCCATCACTCTTGCATGCCTGACTCAAGACAAGTCTGGTAGGTAAGCAGGAGTGTTGAGCTCATCTTTCACCTTGTGTTCATTCAGAAGAGGAGCAGGCCTGTGGGTTGTAAAACAGTAACTGTATTGGAGTGTGCACAAAGAAGATCAAAATGCAGAGCAAAAGACAAGAGGACTCAGAGTTTCACCTTTGCCACCAGGGAACAACTCGTACTCATCAGCATTTCCCACATTATCACTCATTCCTCAATTCCACATAACTGAGTACTAGGCCTCAGAGTCATGGTTTCCATTTGAAGTTGATAACTCCCTTCTTCTACTGTTGTAAATGAGGTAGTCCCACCCTGAATCTTCCATCCTCCTCCTGACTCCGAGTAACACTGTCCCAGTCCCAACAAGATCAAGATAGATGTGCAGTGCACTGCAGTTTAAGAACAAGTAGGGGAACTGAATTGCAGTATGTTGTATAGATTTTTGTTTGTTAAAGAAAGATACTGGTCTGGTCTAGGAAGAACCCAAAAAATGTAGTAGACCATACAGGTAAATTTTCACTTAGTAAGTCTGAAAGGCCAATCATTTCCAGGAAAAATAATCACCCATCAGAAACCAAACATCAAGTTTACTATTAATTGAACACTCTCCCTCACTGTCTACCACCACATAAATCAGCGACATCACTCAAATCACTCACTCTTTGTTACAATAGTTGTACTTAGTTATAGTTACCTCTTTCAATCCAAGCACATGTAGGTTAAGTACACAATTGTATATTTGATGCAGTCAACACAGTGCAATTTGGTATTGTCACTCTTGTAAATTAATGATCTTCTGGGGCAGCCGTGCTAAGTGATATAGAAAAATGTTAGGCATGCAAGGGAGGGAGGCATTTTCTCCAATGTCATTAAGGTATTATTGTGGAGCTTCTTCACTAAACAGTGGTCCAACGCCAATCTTGCCATATATGTGACTAAAAAATAGTGTGGCAGCATACAATTAAATCCAAAACCAAAGAATATTTCATTAGCTTCTATTTTTTTCTTTTACAAAGAAAGAAGTTCTACAATAAATAATTAAAAAGCTCTATGTTGGCACTGGCATACTCAGTCTGGGAAGTAGAGTTTGTCCTCAAACTCAGGTGATTCACCTAGATGTTGGTTAGCTAACACACTTGATTCTGACCAATCCTCCTCCTCCTGTGGTGTTTTGGGAACGGTATAATCAGGTGGTATGAAATGTTGGTTCATTTTGAACATGGTCAATCTCTCCACATTTTGAGGCAAGGGACTGTCCCTTCTCATTGTAACAACTGTGTCAGCTGCACTAAACACACGCTCAGCAGACATACTGCCTACAGGACAAGCCAGATACTTTATTGCTAGCCTGCTGAGTTGTGGCCATTGGCACATCTTCCTATACCAATACACTCTCGTCTGGGTCATCCAGATACTCCTGGAATGTCCTCTGAATGGTCATTGGTGCTGCCACTTGCTTGACCTCTTTTGCCTTCACCTCTGTACTGGAATTCAGACTTGCTTTTTCAAACCAAGTCAATGCAGAGGTTGGGTCAGATTCTTCCACTGCTGTTGTTGCTGATATTCTTGTTGCTGGTATTGGCAAGACTGCCCTCTCTAGAAGTTGAAAGCAGCACCCCAGGACTGTGGAGAGGGACTTAAAGTTTCAGCCATTGTTCTTCCAGGTCTACCGTCTTGCTCAATAATCCACCTCTTGTTTTGAAACATCCGTTTCAGAAAAAGGAATGAAAGTGGCAAGAATTATTTTGTAGTGGGGCTCCAGTAGGGTAGCATACTCTTTGGACAAGACAGTGTAATTTTGCACCCTTGCATTTTAAGCCAAGTGATAGCTTAAGCTGCCAACCAAAGCCTGCACTTCTTGGTTTTCTAACCTTTCAGACACCTTCTTTAGCTGGTCCTGTAGCAAATGCAACAACGGGATAGCTTGGCCCATCGTAGAGTCCTCTTTGCTAACTTCCTCTGTGAAAAGCTCAAAAGGGAGCAGCATCTCTGTCAGGCATTTGACTAGGCCCATTTGTCTGCATTCATGGTCATAGCTTTCTCAACTGTATCCCCTCCTCTTTGGGACTAGGCCCAGCCACACAAGTGGGGAAGAATTTCTATTGGCACAGGTGGGACAATGCTGACTAGTAGGAATTTTGTGGATACCTCTGGATTCCAGAAGTTTCCATCACATAAATGTAAGGAAAATGAGTTTTTCAAGCAAAGTTTGAGGTTTGCATGCATTGTGGCTAAAAAACTCTCATGGGATCCACATAAGTCACCCTATCCTGGATTCCCCTAGGTGTTTAGTTTTCAAAAAAGTACAGGTCTGCTAGATTTTACTAGTGCTCAAAATTTACAGCTACCTACTTTTCAAAAAATGAGTCAGTTTTGAGTAGAACAATGTGATGTAGCCATGTTACATTCTGGGCCATTTCCTGTAACTGGCATTAGGGGTACCTACACAAGAGAGGTATAATTTTTTTAAAAGTCTTTTGGGAATGCTGTGGAGAAAGACGTTTGTGGCTCCTTCCAGATTCTGGAACTTTACATCACACATATATGAAGAGAATGTGTCTTTTTGTCAAAGTTTGAAAGGGATTCTGGGTATAACAACCTGGTGAGAACCATGCAAGTCACACCGTCCTGGATTCCCATTGGGGCCCAAAAACCACAACTAGGCACATTGTAAATAAAGGGTCATTTATCAGTGGAAACATTTGATGTGTCCATGTCGTGTTTTGGGGCCTCTTCTGTCACGGATAATAGCCCTATACACACACGTGCAATCACATCTTTATCTGGAGAGGTAGGGGAACACAAAATAATAGAACAAGTATTATTACCAATTGTATTTCTCTGCATTTGTGCCTACCAAGTGTAACCCAGTGTGAAATAAAGAAGACATTTTGAGTAATGCCCTCTAATTCACACGCTAGTATGCATACCCACAGATTTGGAGATGTGCAAATAACCACTGCTTCAAAGCTCCATATCCTGTGCCCATTTCCGAAATATATAGGTTTCCTTGATACCTATTTTTCACTATTTATATTTCACCATGGGATATACCCATTACACAGTTATTGGTTCTGGGTATCTTGATGTCTGGGAAAACCCACAAACCCTGTATAGAAGATGTTAAGTTATATTGCTTTTGTAAATCAGCTAAGTCGAAGTTACAAATTAAAATGTTTTAACAAATGGGCAATGTTTTCTACTCATTTTTAGCATTTTTATATCTCAATAAAGGGCATGATTTAGAGTTTGGCAGAGGGACTTACTCTGTCCCAAATGTGACAGATATCCCATCCACCGTATTACGATTCTCTAATATCCTATGGAAATCATAATACAGCAGATGGGGTTTGGATGGAGTAGGACGTCGGCCAAACTCTAAATCAGGCCCTTAGTTTCTTTAGGTAAACTTTGAAGGATCCACACAAATGACCCGTTGCTACATTCAGAATTTTGTCTAGTTTTTAGAAACGTATAGCTTTCTAGGATGCACCATTCCTACCCCTTTCCACCACAAACTGGAAGGGAGTTGAAAGCACAAAAAAATAGGAACAATGGGATATCTACAAGTAAATTGCTAAAACTGTGTAGTCTTCTGAATCAAGTCTATCTGTTCCTGAAATCTGGGAAGATGGTGAGTCTAACTCTGCAAACCTTTCATTGATGTCATTTGTAGGAAACAAACATTGTCTTCTGCAACACTTTTTCCCATTTTTCTAAAAAAAGCACAAAAAAAAACCTTGATTTTGGATAATTACTCAGTGCCCTTCAAGGAAATCCACAAACCCCTGGCCACCTTTACAATCCCGAGGATGTTGGAAAAAAGGGAACATATTTGGTGTGGATAGCTTATGTGAACAAAATGTTATGGAGGCCTAAGAGTGAACTTCCCCAAATAGCCACAAAAAGGCTTAGCACTGGTGGGGGGTTTAGGAGCCTAGAAGCAACATAGTTAAATGATACATTTGAGGAATAACTAAAACTGAAGATTTTCTAATGTTTGTGGTGTAGTTTAAGATGGGTTTGTATACCAAAAATAAATAAAGTTTTCCTATAATTTATCTTTAACGTTTATTTTTTTGTGAATTTCAAAGACTTTTTTAATATTAGTAACAAAAGTTTAATATTGGTACAGATTGGTGTTGTGGAGTGTGGTACAATATAGTGGAAGACAATGTTATAAAGTTTTCTGTGGTACAGTATATTTTGGTATACTGGAATAGAATAAAGTGGAATTAGGTATAGAGTAGTGGCATACACTGACATGTCAGACAAGATAGTGGTGTATAGTAGAGTCACATACACCGAAGTGGCACACACTGCAGTTGGATACATTAGAATGGTGTATGGTGCAGTGGAATAGAGTGTAGTGGTGTACAGTTCAGTGGTATACAGTGGGAAAGCATGGAGTATAGTGTGGTAAAGTGTAGTTATGTCCTTAAAATACTGTAGAGTGTATTCACATAGACACTAGTGGAGTGCATTAGAATGGAGAGTTTGGATACTGTAGGGGTATTTATTGAAATAGTGTATACTAAAATAGCATACCGTTGAGTGGCGTACAGTGAAGTCTGTCCCCACAGTTTAGCAGACTTCTTCCACCGGTTTAATTGTCAAAGAAGTAAAGGTTCTGAAGGGTTGGGTGAAAGGGATGTAAAGAAAAAAGGGAGGGTCCTAAAATGTGCACAAATTGAATATATTAAACATACTATTTGATATTTTGCAATGCATGAAAACCAGGAGTTGTACTTTGTTTAAATGTAGCTGGATTATATATTTTGGTGTGCATGTTTATTTTGTGTAGTGCGGGGAAAAAATGTAATTATCGTACATGTTTCAATGTATTTAAAGTTAGTAATATTGTTATCACTGTCTTTTTGAGAAAAGTGGGGATATTTCAGGGTCATACCACGGTACATAGTTATCACATGCCATTATCTGATTATGTTATCATTGGCATTGCAAAAGTTAAAGACAACCATCTTGTTTTTACGCACACTTTCCCAGGTTATGTATTACACATTCCAATGTACGTATTGAGTTTCATATTTTTGCCTTATTATCACTTTAGTAAAGCAAAATATTTATAGGTTTCTATACATTCTTTTTAAAAACTGTGGATTACCATGAGAGTACTGCAGTACCCCAAAAAGTGTCTAAGGTTAACATTTGTGCTTAAAAATTACTCTTTATCTTTATACCAGTGTATGTTTTTTTTAAAGAACAGTGATAATTTTTACTAATTAACACGTTGCTCCATACACTTTGTTGTGCATATCTAAATATGTAAAAAATGGAAAAAGCACTTTAGCACACTGTGGCCCTCATTATGACATTGGCGGTAAATCCCACTTACCGCCACACTGACTGCTGCCAACATTCCGCAGCCGTGGATATCCGTTCACCATATTTTGACACACACACCAATTCGTCACTATACAGCCACAGACACAACTCCGCCACACCAAAGGCCATTGATAAACTGGTGGTATCAAAACCCACACCGTTACACCAACAGAACTATGCCCACCACATTATGACCCACGAATCACCACGGCAGACATTGAATGGCGGTAAACCATTAGCAGTGCATACCGCCGCGCTCAAAACACACACATACAAAACAATACCACATTGGACAACTCAACCTACACACCTGACACCCATACACACACCACACCCACACACCCACACCACTATAAAACACACACCCACATTACCCACAACCCTTCACCATTACAAACAATTGTGACGAGATAGACCCCACAACCACAGACAAGACCAGAGCCACACACCACCATTACCTATACACCACACATGCACCTCACAACACACACCCCAACACATCACCCTTCACACCCTCACCAGCACTACTCACACAACACCCATGGCACCACAGTGACACCCCAGATTCTCTGAGGAGGAGCTAAGGGTCATGGTGGAGGAAATCATCCGGGTAGAGCCACAACTATTTGGAGCACAAGTGCAGCAGATATCCATTGCTAGGAAGATGAGCTATGGCCGAGGATCGTGGACAGGGTCAAAGCCGTGGGACAGCACCCCAGAATAAGGGATGACATTAGGAAGAGGTGGAACGACCTACGGAGGAAGGTACGTTCCATTGCAGCAAGACACCAACTAGCTGTACAGAGGACTGGCGGTGGACCCCCAGCTCCTCCCCCTCAACTAACAACAATGGAGGAGCAAGTCTTGGCAATCATGCATCATGAGGGCCTGGCAGGAGTAGCAGGAGGACTGGACTCTGGTAAATCAACTCCTTACTACTATCACCCCCCTACCTGCATGCCATCACATACCCCCACCCTCACTCCCATCACTCTACTCCATCCCACACACCCCACCATCACAGCGCACTCATCCCAATGCCAAGCCCTGCATGTACCACCAATGCATGGACACCACTCAGAGCCCTGCATGGACACCAATCACTAAAGCATGCACACTGGACAGAATCAGCTAGCCCACCACATACCAACTCACACAAGTTAAAGCTGCCAAGGCAAATACAACCAAAGAGGGCAACCCACCCATGTACAATATGTCACACACAGAAACAATGACACTGCATTTACATACCCACAGGTATCCCAGCCAATGTCACCGGACAAGAGGTGCCAGCACTATCCAGTCCCCCCACAGAAGAGGCCCACAGTGATGACAGCGACTATGCTCGCCTGGATCTGGATGACCAACCTGGCCCATCAGGGACCTCCGGACAGTCGGTTACCCAGGCACAGTCACACACCACCACAGAGCCTCCCCCATCAGGAAACACCACCACAGCACCCACCCAGCGTACCCATACCTCTGTCCCCAGGACAGGTCAATCAGCAGTGTGTCCACCTCTACAGGGACCCCAGGCCACACCTCACACCCAAAACAATCAGGGACCTGTGGTCAGTGGAAGTGGGCACACGGTTCAGGGGACAGAGGCACAGGACAACCGGGAAGCTAGGAGGAGTGCTGTGCACCAGGAGGATGACAGATCCAGGGAACTGACTCTCCAGGAGGCACTCACTGAGATCCTGGGAGCATACCAACATTCCCAGGATACGCTGGGCCAGATCCTGGACAACATGCAGGAGAACAGGCAGCTGCAGGAGGGACAATACCAGGGGATCAGGGAGGTCTTGGATGCGATTAACACCACCCTGGTCTCCATTGCAGGGGTCCTGGCAGAAATGGCCAACATTATGAGGGAGGCAGTCTTACAACAGGGGGCTCCTGCCACTGGCCAGACATCTGAACAACCTTCCACCTCCGCTGCCACTAGTGGACAGGACGCCCCTCCACAGGGCCAATAGGGCAACAGCACCCCTCCCCCTGCAGAAGGAGAACCAACCCGCAAACGTTCCCTGCGATCCAGGCAGAAGCCAGAGACTACTGGCAAGACCCCCATCAGGAAATAAGACTCTCCTGATTGCCACCCTTGTTTCCCACTCTGTCACCCTGTCCACCTTGAACTGCCATTGCTCCCCTTACTATGCCCCCTTGGGCAATGCACCTGTGCTACAAATAGACTGGAACAATACCCTGGACTTTCCTCCATCACCACCCCAGCCCATTACACTTCCCCCTTTTCTTTTTAGCACTGCAATAAACACATGTTGAATAAATACAAGTTTGGAGTATGTCAAATGATTTGAGTATGTATTCGTTTAACAAGGTTCAAACATTGCAAATCAACTGTACATTAATGTGCACATAGGCTAGACCTGTAGTTGGCTGCAGTGAACACACCAGGAGCAATAGTGGGGCACCAACATCTGCAAAAAGAGTTTCCAAAGGGTACAGTGAGTGGGCATAGCAGTGGGAAATAACAGCCTTCCAGTGACAATGTTAAACAAAAAAATGACAATGAAATGTGAAGTACCATTGTGTTACCTGTGTGTCATTGGAAATATTGTCGTATCACTGCAGTTCTGTTGTCCTCATCCTCTGCCTCCTCATCTTCACTGTCCACAGGGCCCACTGCTGCCCCACGGCCATCTGCAGCCTCCTCCTCCTGCAGAAAAGGCACGTGGCATCTCAAGGTAAGGTTATGCAACATGCAGCATGCCACGATTATCAATATGTGTTTCATCAATTGCCCAATGAGGTTGGTGATATGTCCCATTGCATAGAAGTCAGCCTTCACTGTGGCCAAATCCTCCACCTGGGGGAAAACAATGTAGCTGCACATGTGTTTTATCAGGGCAGACAACCCTCTGGTCAGCACTATTGAGAACATTGGCTGTGACATTCCTGCTGCCAAGCCCACTGTCACTTGGAAAGAACCAGTTGCCAAGAAATGGAGCACAGATAGACCTTGCACAAGAGGGGGGATCCCAGGTGGGTGACGGATAGCAAATATCAGGTCAGGCTCCAGTTTGGCACACAGCTCCGTGAATGTGGCCCTGTCAAGTCTGTAGGTGAGGATAATGTGCCTGTCCTCCATTGTTGCCAAGTCTACCAGGGGTCTGTACACGGGGGTATGTCTCCATCTCCTATTCATCCGCAGCGGTTGCAATCTATGGGGCAAAAGAGTGAGGAGCCAGTCATAAACTGTACATTGTAGCCACAACAGTACAATGCATGATGTTATTTTGAAATGTATATGTGACACTTGTCCTGTATGTACAATTGTGAACTGTGACACAGTTATAATCCAGGGTCTGCCCCTCCCTCCTTTAAATGGCGTCCGCCTGTCCTGTGTGGATGGACAGGCAGAAGTGGGATAATTACGCTGACGTTGAGCTCTGTTGCAGGAACTGCCGTGCAACACCTCATTAGATGATATTGGGCCCTATGGGGTACAGTGGCCAATGGTGATATATGCAGGCAGTGACGGTATGAACCGCTGCTGATGTCACCGCCATTTTCTATCTGTTCACTCACTTGCTACCTGACCTTTAACAGGAGAGGACCTACACTGCATGTGCTGCTGTGAAACGGTGGGAGGACATGAGACGCTGGGCATGGAAGACGGCAGAGGCCCAGCTGGGGATGGCCTCCCAACAAGGAAGGGCTGCCCATCGAACCCTGACCCCCCTGATGGCCCGCATACTGGCAGTGGCCTATCCGGAGCTGGATGGGCACTTGAGGGCATCACAGCAGTCACAAGGGGTTAAGTACAGTTCCCAGCATTACAACTTACGCATGGTGGGATGGTATCCGGGTGGGGGATGTGTATCTGTGGGTGCCCCTAGTCCTGGCCTGGCATCGCAGAGTAGGTCCCATGTTTGGCAGGGTTCTGATGTGATATTTCTCCTCAATAGCTAGTAGGCATCCACTACTGGGCAGGGCTGTGTGGGTCCCAGGTATGCTGCAGTTGGTGGTATGTGTCTCTCCCCATGCCCTGGTGACTAGCACTGTTACTGGTAGTGCACTGCATAGTGCATAGGGCTGTTCCCTGTGTGTGAGGGTGCTGTGTACGCCAACTGTGGTGTTGGTGCAGCCATAGACTAAGTGTTTCCTTTGTCTCTTCCCCCCTTTTTGTTTTGTCATCCTGTCCTTATGTGCATTAGCATCATCTGGCGGAGGAGCAAAGGCACTGGTGACGGAGGGAGCTGCATCCCACAGGACCCAGGAGGCAGAGTCCACCGACGGTGAGGGCACCAGTGGGACGGAGGGTGAGGGTAGCACCACGGCAGAGACTGGAGGGGACAGTTCGGACACAGATACCTCCTCTGATGGAATCTCACTGGTGGTGGCGGACACCTCTGTGATCACCCCAGCTACAGGTACAGCGGCCACCTCCCATACCAACACCACCCTCCCAGCAGCCCCTCAGCGAGTTGCCCGTGCCCGCTCACCCAGGAAGGTGGGCATCTCCTTCGCCCCAGGCACCTCAGTCTCTGCCCCAGTTAGCCCTGCTGCCCTGAGTGAGGAGGCTATTGACCTCCTAAGATCCATCTCTGTTGGGCAGTCAACCATTGTGAATGCCATCCAGGGGCTGGCAGCCCAAATGCAACAAACCAATGGATTTCTGGAGGGCATTTACACTGGCTTGGCGGCCGAACAGAGATCAATACAGGCTCTGGCCTCATCTCTGATGGAAGCCATTTTCCCTCTTTCTACCCTCCCCTTCCAACTTCCTCTACCCAATCCCATTCCCCTTAACTCCAACCTATCCCAAGCACACAGGCAGACCAGCATGCACACAAGACAACACACAAAGGTGGCTCAGGCAAACACAAGCACAACACTTCATCCCACAGGCACTCACACAAAACACCATCCAGATGCAGACCTACCAACATCCACTGCCTCCACTGTGTCCACCTCCTCCTCGTCCTCCACCTCCCTCCCAGTCGCGTCCACACTCACACCTGCATGCACTTCATCTTCATCCACTACCGTCATCACCAGCACACACACCTCACTGGCAGTCACCACCCCAACAGCCATGCACACGCCCCGGTGTCCTCTCCCACTATGTCTGTTCCCCCTCTCCCAAGGTACACAAACGCAAGCACTCAGACACCCAACAGCCATCCACCTCACAACAGCATCCAGCCCATGCACCTGCAACCAAACACAACAGACAGACACCTCCTACAACCACTTCCTCTTCCTCCACTCCCAAACCTTCTCCCTCTTCCCGCCCCATTGCCCCTAAGAAGTTATTCCTCTCCACCATTGACCTCTTCCCTACCCTTCACTCCCCATCCTTCAAGTCTGGCCAGGGTGGCTAAAACCCATGCAAGCACCTCAGCCACCCAGTCCACAGGCCCAGTAGTGTCCACAGCAACTGGTGGTGGGAAGGGATCCAGGGCACCAGACGGTCTCACGGAAAGGGTGCATGCCCCATGTGCTGCCCGGAAGGGCAAGGAGCCATCCCTAGCTGCTGCCAGGAAGGGCAAAGGGCCTACACCAGCTGCTGCCCAGAGGAGCAAGGAGCCGTCCCCAGCTACATCCAGGAAGGGCAAGGGGCCTGCAACAGCAGGCCGGAAGGACAAGGGGTCTAGTCCAGGAACCCAGTCTGAGTCTTCACCACCAACCATGGTTGTGCAGCCACCATCACCAACAGTGGGCAGCCGTCATAGGCTGCAGGGGATGGGCTGGAGCTTCCGCCCACCACCACCACCAGCAGTACCGCCACCACCAGAAGTGGGCCGCCGTCCGAGGCTGCAGGGGATGGGCTGGATCTTTCCCCCCTCCACCACCACCACCAGCAGCAGCAGCAGCACCACCAGTGGGCAGCCTTTTGAGGCAGCAGGGAATGAGCAGGTGCTTCCCACCCCACCACCACCAGCAGCAGCACAACCACCACTGAGCAGCCGTCACTACCAGCAGACAGTCTGTAGTCCTGTGTCCATGGGCTGTTGTGCGGCCTGCACCCTGCAAATCCTGTAGGCATGACACCCAGCTAAAAGACTGTGACCTTGCACTTGCCAATATCTGCATCATGGGGCTCGATGCCCCCTCCAGAACCAGTGGTAATGAAACCCACTCACCCCATCCTCCCAAGGATGAAGCTCACAGGGCACGAAGCCCCCTCCATAACCATTGGGTATGGTACCTACTCACCCCATCCTCCCCATGATGAAGCTCACAGGGCACGATGCCCCCCCAGAGCCACTGGTAATGGTACCCACTCACCCCATCCTCCCCAGGACGAAGCTCACAGGGCACGATGCCCCTCTATAACCAGTGGGTATGGCACCCACTCACCCCATCCAACCCAGGACGAAGCTCACAGGGCACAATGCCCCATCTATAACCAGTGGGTATGGCACCCACTCACCCTATCCTCCCCAGGATGAAGATAACAGGGCATGTTGCCCCCTCCAAAGCATGTGGACAAGTCATCCACTTGAGAGTCTGTGGCCTTGCACTCCCCAGGACCAAGCACAGGCTATGTTGCCCCCCCCAGAGCATGTGGACAAGTCACCCACTCAAGAGACTGTGGCCTTGCACTTGCCAGGACCAAGCACAAGGCATGTTGCCCCCTCCAGAGCATGTGGGCAAGTCACCCACCTGAGTGACTGTGGCCTTGCACTCACCAGGACCAAGCAAAGGGCATGTTGCCCCCTCCAGAGCATGTGGGCAAGTCACACACTCAAGAGACTGTGGCCTTGCACTTGCCAGGACCAAGCACAAGGCATGTTGCCCCCTCCAGGACCAGTGGTGTTGTTCCATCTGCCAGACGAGGTGCCCCCCGTACCCCCTCCCCCTGAGTGCCTGCCTATTTTTGAACTGATGCCCCTGCAGTGTTCTCTCAGTGTTGTTGCAGGAGACCAGAGGGGCCTTGGACTTTCTAATGTGGCCCTGTGGCCCACACACATTGAGGACTAGGCAGTTTCCCTTGATTTGTACATATGTATATACTTTTAGATTGGATGTACGTATTTTTGAGGGATTTATATTATTACACTCACTTTCATCTATTCGTGCTGTCCTTGCAATATTCCTGAGGGGTACGGGGTATATATGTTTTATTACTCCATCTGATTGTGTGTATGGTGCTGGGGTGGAGGGAGTGTGTGTGTTGCGTGTGTGTGTCACTCTCATTTTCCTCCCCCCCATTTGCTAGGTGGCTGTACTCACCGTAGTCGTCTTCGCCGTCGTTGGTGTTCATGGTGGAGCAGGACTTAGAAGATCATTGGAAAAATCTGCAGCTCGGGTTCCATGGCGGCGTGGTTCTTCCTTGTGTCTCCATAGCTGAGTTGTTTCCCTTCTGTGCAGTGTTTCCGCAAGGCTTTTGATGTTGTTGGCACCGCTCCAGAAAAAGCGTTGGATTGAATTGTCATTATACAGTGGGCGGAACATTGTCTTCCGCCTGGCTTTAGGCAGCTACCGTCGTGCTGCTTTGTGTTTCCACTCTGGAGTAAGGTAAGGTGGCTGTCTATCTGAGCTCTTTCCGCCATGGTCATAATTTGGCAGTATTTATCCCCAGCCTGTATCACCGACCGCCAGGGTTGTAATGAGGGCCTATATTATTAAAATACAATGTCTTATACTGTCTTTCCCATTATTTCTTCAATGTCTTTTTGGTACAGCAGTGCTCCGTATTTTTTTTTAAACATATATAAATATTTTTCCTGTATGGGGAAAATGCAAAACCTAATACTTACCTGCATTGAATGCCATAACACAGAACACAGGGAACGTAACCTGAAAATAAGATGGCTGCCTTTAACTTTTGTAAAAGTAGTCATTTGCCTTTCAGCTAACGACTTGTCATCGCTATATACCTCGGTAGTTCCACAGTACTACAGCAACTATAGATATCACTAAATAGAAAACACTGAAACCTATGAAATATTTACACAACTTATCTGCTGAACTCCACAAAATTATTTGTGCTCCATAATATAAAATCCTTCTAAATGTCATCAAATCAAGTTTTCATGCTATGCAAAATACAAAAGGCTATGTAAAATGCATTGGATTTTATGCCCATTTTGGGACCCTCATTTTTTTTTGCACCCCCTTGACTAAATGCCATTAACTTTCAGGACTCAAAAAATTAAACTAGGACACCAGGGCTGCAAAATGTCAAAGACATTCATCAAACTGGTAAAAGATTATTAAGAGACAGAAATCCCCCAAAATCCCTATTACTCATCTTAACAATTACTACAGAGTGGCTACTATAGATATAGATATATGTGTGTGTGTGTGTGTGTGTGTGTATACACAGAGACACACAGACACACACACACACACATATATATATTCCATAGAATAATTTTTTTTTGACTTGCATATATCTTTGGTGCCATTTGACAAATCTTCACTAAAGTTTCCAAAAAAAAGTGTGCTGGATAATCGTGTGCATGGGACATTTGGGGGTGATTCATCAAGCAGGGACTGAGAAAAAGAGGAGTCCAAAAAGGTGTATTTCCCATTGTGATTCCCATAGGGAATTTAGACACATCTACAGCCCAAACTGATGGATGGAATTACACCAGATTTGGCAGAAAGGTAGCTCTTGGTCCAGAAAGAGTGTTTTTTTTATTTTGTGTAAATTTGTTCAATGTGTTTTTTAAATATTAAAAGAAAACCAAATTTGTAAATCTGGAGGCATGAAGGCTTCACAAATATTTCAGATCTCGCGCAGAGATGTGGTTAGCTGACACCACTTCAACCAGGAATTTGTGGTAGCCATTTTAAAACTCCACTTCAGCCGAATCAAAAAAAAAAGAAAAAAATTGAAAAGGGGGCTGGGTACTCTTACCCTACCCCCTCTAGGCTTGGTGCAGGGGTCCCCCAGGGACCTCCCCCAATGCTTAAAAGCATTTTTTTATTCACAGCAAAAATTGAAGCTAATTCATGAATTTCACCATAATTTTTAGAAAAAGCAAGTGTAGTCTCCTGCGCTTGCTTTTTGTTTTTGCTCCCAATTGGGCCAGGTCCTGTGGACATACCATAAAAATAGGAGGGTGCACCTGAGCTCCCCCTCATGGGGCTTATGAAAGACCTGGGTCTGCCACCTGCTTGGGGTACTGTACTTAATATATTCAGGGGATGCCAGGGCAAATCTTTGTAAATAAATGCAGGGTGGGCGTGTGCCCCCCTGCAGCCCTGGGGAATGCCACCTCCCTAGTGCAAATCACCCTAAATTAATGGGGAGGCCCATGCATCCCCCGCCAGCCCTAGGACCAACACCTCCCTGGGGCAATTCATTCAATTTTAAGGGGGGCTTCTGTGCCACCCCCCACAGCCCCAGGGACCACCACCCCTCCGGGGCTGAAATAAATTAATGTATGGGGTCTGTCACGGACCCCTGGCCCAGGGGACAACTACCTCTCCGGGGCAAAGAACTACAATGGAGGGAGACCTCTCAGCCCCCCTTGTGGAGCCATTGATGGCCCCGGGGACCACCACCCCCCAGGTCCGGCTCCTGATACCTTCTGAAGTGCCCACTCTCAGGAGGTTTGCTTTTGCTTGGTAGGTAGCTGTGGACCAGGCCCGGTGGCCAATGCCCATAGGCACCTAACCCTGTGCCCTACATGGCCTTTAGCTGTGCATTACATGGGTTGACCGTAGGTCCTGGTCTGCGGCCAGGCCCCATGGACCCCTGGGGTTGAGGTTTAATTTCTGTAAAATTACCACTGGTGCCAGGGTGCATCTTGAGCTTCTTATTTATCCATGAAGAGGCCACAGTTTTGCAGAAAATGTCTACCCAAGTGGACTACGTTCTATCGGCTAATTAGTAAGTGCTGTCTCATTGGTAAATGTATTGTGCATATTTCACACTTCAACTGCATAAAGGACTCAGAGGTAATAACTTCAGGGACCTTGAGCGCCTCCATACAGAATTCTGCAATAACATGAATCCTCATGTACAGAAGACAACAAGACTACAAAGAGTTGGATCTCCACCAAATAAGGGTACATCCTCTTAATTATAAGTAGCAAGCGGTTCTTGTTTGGTGGAGACATGCTCATTTTCTTCTGCATTAAGAATGCATCTCTAAACTCAGCGGAAAGCATGCTGGATGCGCATTTGGGTAAGCGGGACATAATTTTAGAAAGAGGCAGGAAGAAGTTGAATACCTTTAATGTATGTGAGGCAGGGCCAAACTGACAGGCTTCTCATTTATTTTTCCCTCCTAGGGAGTGCAGAGGAGCCTCAAGGCCCCTGCAGGCCCGGCTGGATTCCCACCTCCAGTGAGAGCCGGCATTGCTCTCACACACAGGGAGCAGCTAAACATGCTGCTCCCTGCATGCAGGAGTAACCCTTTCCTCTGTTCTCCTGCCAGCTTGACTGCAGGCATGAAAATAGATGGGCACCTCGGGGGAAAGGGAGTTGATCCTGGGGTGTGGCATTCCCCAGGGCCATTAGTGGCTTCTGGAGGGGGCCACTTAACCCCCCTCTTTTGTTCCTTAGGCCCAGCTCCTGGGAGTTGGTCCCTGGGGCCAAAAACAGCCCAGGAGGCAGGCCGCTCTGCCCTCGTCCTCATTTCATTCTAATTCTAGCCCGGGGAGATGGTGTTTCCCTGGGGACCTTTAGGGCCATGGAGGGGGGACCCACAGCCCCCCTCCAATTTCCTTTTAAATCCCAGGGGTGGTGGTGGACCCTGGGGCTCTTTAGAACCTTTGGAGGGGGGTCGATGTGGTCCCCCTCCTATTTAGTATTAAAGCCCTGGGGAGGTGGTGGTACCTGGGGCATCTACAAGACTCAGGAGGGGTGTTCACGTAGCCCCCCTTCTACATATCAATTAATCCTCAGGGAGGTGGTGGTCCCTGGGGTTCTTAGGAGTTATGAAGAGTGGGGCCCTCGTGGCCTCCCTCCATTTTGTTTCAAGTCTCCTACCCCGGGACCTCACCCACCTGGCAGCTTACGTTTAAACAAGCACATGAAACCACGCTTGTTTTTTTTTTTTCTTTTTGCTGAGATGCTCAGATCCTCTGCAAATTTCACTGCAAAAATGAAAATAAAATGCTTTTTTGTCCTGTTGGGGTCCCTGAGGGACCCCAGCACAAGGGCTAGGGGGTCAAGATATTCCTACCCTGCCCCCTTTTCTTTATATTTTACTTTATTTTTGAGACTCAGCTGAGTTCAAGTCCCAAAATCGATGCCAACACTTTCTGGTGGAAGTGGTTGCTTCAAATCAGATATCAGCACGGAGACTGTTGGATCCACCAGGACATGCATCCCTAAATATCTATATTTGTTTTCCCGTAATATCTCAAAAACTACTGAACAGATTTACACCAAATAACAAAAAGAGGTCTTTCTGAACCGAGAGATACTTTTCTGCCAAATTTGATGTAATTCTGTCCAACGGTTTGGGCTGTAGTCATCTATAAAAATCCCTATGGAACCTGCATGGGGTAAAAAGCCTTTTGAGAGCCCCTTTTTCTCTGGCCCCACTTGACAAATCACGCCGAAACTTTCAACACAACTGCTGAACTGACTGACATACTAGTTTTTTGAAAATTTTGTGATGATTTTTCTTATGGTGACAAAGGTATTGGCAAAAGAAAAAACACTTTTTCTATGGAAACTAGGTCCTAATTATAACTACCTACTTGCGGATGCCAGTAAAAAAAAATGGTGATAAATATATATATTTATTTATCACAATTTTTTTTACTATGCATGTGCCTGTGGATTAATTAATGCCATATACTGGAGACAGTAGATTGGTATGTGCATTTTGTTTTGCGTAAAAGAAAAAAGAAAAAAAAAAGGTATGCAGAATCACATCAAAATATTCCAGTGACCCTCGAGAACTGTGTGTCACTATCTGATTATACAAACGTGCTTGAAGTGTGTACTGGAGATCATGTTCTTGTTTTCTTTTCTCATACAAACCTTCCAGCTGTCTCCACAAGATGCCCTAAAGTCTCATAGCAAGGAAGACTGGTACTGGCAGAAGACAAACACTCAGGCTCATATTTATGGAAGGTTAGCACAGCCTTAGAGTAGTTTGTTTTATGTTATAGCCGCGCTAGCTTAACTCCATAAGTGCCATTTTAAGTAAGTGCCAACCCACCTTGTGTTGAATTGTGACAGTGATATGCAAGGTAGGTGTTTCCTTCCTAAAAATGACGCTAGTACCCCTGGGCCATATTTACCTCCTGACACTAAAACAACACACACTAATGAGGCGTACCTAAAGAATGACACGAAGGCCGATTAGCAACATATTTTGGAATGGAATGGTCAGATAGATGCTCACCCCAACCCCACACCACAGCAACGCTACTGGGGGAGGGAGCCCATCCCAGGTAAGTTTACATGTATGTGTGTTGTGTGCCACTGGGGGCCACTTACATGGGGCCCCCTGGTTGGCACTGATTGTGTTGGGGTAGTTCTGTGGACATGTCTCCTGTGTTGGACTTTGGGGTTGTGCTAATGGCTCCTGTCAATACTTTGACAGGTTTCATTTTATAGCGCTAGTGGACCAAAAATGACGCCAGGCTGACTGGTGGCAAAATATTTGCTGCTAACCAGTTTAGAGTTGTTTTTGGCCCACTAGCGCATTTTCCCTAACACCATTTTTTTCCAGACACTAGCCAGTCCTTAGCGCCATCATGTGTTTCTTTTTCAATATGGTGCACGGATGGCACTAGGGAATGGCGTTAGTTCACGCTATGTTGTTTTGAAGCACAACTGCGCTACTGCAGTTTTGCGTCGTTTTACATAAATATGGGCCTCAGTTATGGGATGTGGCGATTGTTAGAAATGGGGTCTCTAGTTGGCAGTCGGTTTGCACCCTGTCCAAGTAGGGACCCTCACTCTTGTTAGGATAAGGGAGATACCCGCTCAGAAAACCCCTGCTCAACCCCTTGGAAGCTTGGCATGAGCAGTCAGGCTTATCTCAGAAGCAATGTGTAAAGCATTTGCACATAACACACAGAAATAAGTGGAAACACTACAAAAGGACACCACAACAGGTTTAAGAAAAATAGCCAATATTTATCTATATAAAACAAGACCAAGTACGATAAAAATCCAACATACAGTAATGAAATTATGAATTCTGCAAGATTTACTCAAAAATGCATTTTCTTGAAGTCGATACCTCCACCTGGGTCTATCACGGCATTGTGATCAGCAAAATCAACAGTTCAGGCCAGCCACGGCGTTGCGGGCCAGCTATGGTGACAGGAAGACCCACAAACAGTACCTTGGATTTGCAGGCATCATGATCCTCGCGGTGAGCTCCGGAGAGTGGCGTCGCTGATGTTGCGGATTCAGTTCCAGAGTGGGTTCCGGAGTCATCGGGCCCTTGAGGTGACACACGTTGCAGATCGACCTCCAGGCTGATGAAGTCAGGTGCGCTGGCGTGGATGGCGTTGGAGCTGCGGTGCAAAGCTGGATGATGCGATGCGTGCTGCCCACTGGTCATGGTGCAGGCATCGGTGAGACCAGGGCTGCAGTGTGAGGCAGGGCGTTGCAACATGCGGTGTCCACAGGTCACGGTGCAGGCAGTGGCGGCGTTGTTGCTGAAGCACTGTCATCGGTAGGCCCAAGTCAGCGGTGCAGGATGGGATGGTGCTTCGTGACCCTCACAAGCGGTGTCCACAGGCCACGATGTAGGCACTATGCCTGGTGACGGCACAGGAGTCGATGGTGCTGGTGTCGGTGGACCGGGGCTGGGTGCGGGAGGGAGCGGTGCTTCGTGTACCTCACAAGAGGTGTCCAAAGGCCACAGTGCAGGCACCGGTGTCAGAAGGAGCATCGTCGTTGGGGATGCCCAGGCTGTGGTGTGAGTGGGGGGCCCACAGGTCGCGGCGCGAGCAGCGGCTCGGTGAAGTCGTGAGATGACAGCATCGGGGAGACCAGAGTGCGAAGCGGGGCAATACGACTCCATGTGGCGTCGGCAGATCATGGTGCAGGCCAGTGGCGTCATTGGCAGCATCGCAGTGGTTTCGCCTCTTGAACAGCACAAAACACACAGTTCCCAGTGCTGCAAGTCAAAGAAACTGAAGTCTTTGGGGCCCCTGAGACCTCCAACAGGAGGCGAGCTCTCCTCCAAGCACTTGAAGAATTTTCTCAAGCAGGACACACAGCAAAGTTCATCCTTAGCGCTCTTTTCAGGCAGAAGCAGCAAATGCAGGTAAGTCCAGCAAAGCAACACAGCAAAGAGGCAGTACTCCTCCTCCAGCTCTTCAGCTCTGCTCCTTGCAGAGGTTCCTCTTGATTCTAGAATTATTCTAAAAATCTGGGGTTTTGGGGCTTCTCCTTATACCCAGTTCTGCCTTTGAAGTTGGCAAACTTCCAAGCAAAGTCTCAAGTGTTTGCAAGATCCTTCCATGTCTAGGCCAGGCCCCAGACGCACACCAGGGGGTTGGAGACTGCAGTGTGTGATGGTAGGCACAGTCCTTTCAGGTGTGAATGACCACTCCTCCCTCCTCTCTAGCTCAGATGGCTCATCGGGATGTGCAGGCTACACCCGCCCCCTTTTGCATCACTGTCTAGAGAGGTGCAAAACAGCCCAACTGTCAAACTGACCGAGACAGACAATCCACAAACAGGCAGAGTCACAGAACGGTATAAGCAAGAAAATGCCTACTTTCTAAAAGTGGCATTTTCAAACAGAAAATTTAAAAACCAACTTCACCAAAAGATGTATTTTTAAATTTTTAAATCAGGGACCCTAAACTCCACATTTTTATTTGCTCTCAAAGGAAATCTGTGCTTTAAGGACATTTAAAGGCAGCCCCCATGTTAACCTTTGAGAGAGATAGGCTTTGCACAGTGAAAACCGAATTTGGCAGTATTTCACTGTTAGGGTATATAAAACACACTAGTACATGTCCTACATTAAACATACACTGCACCCTGCCCCTGGGGCTACCTCGAGCCTACCTTAGGGGTGCTTGACATGTACTAGAAGGGACGGTTTAGGCCTGGCAAGTGGGTACACTTGCCAAATCAACTTGGCAGTTTAAAACTGCACACACACACACTGCAGTGGCAGGTGTGAGCCATGTTTACAGGGCTACTAATGTGGGTGGCACAATCAGTGCTGCAGGCCCACTAGTACCGTTTGATTTACAGGCCCTGGGCACCTCTAGTGCACTTTACTAGGGACCTACCAGTAAATCAAATATGCCAATCATGGATAAATCAATCAACAGTACACCTTACACAGAGAGCATATGCACTTTAGCACCGGTTAGCAGTACTAAAGTGCCCAGAGTCCTAAAGCCAACAAAAACAGGTCAGAAAAAATAGGGGAAGGAGGCAAAAAGACTAGACAGTGCCACAAAGGGGGCTGGGGTGTAACCTGCATTTCCTGATTAGCCTTCTCTGCTAGGAGGGAGGGGTGGAGTGGTCACTCTCAACTGAAAGGACTGTGCCTGCCTCTGACAATGCCGGCTCCAACCCCCTGCTGTGTGTCTGATGCCTTGCCTGGGCAAGGCAGGATTTCACAAGTAGGTGTGAGTCCCCTTTGAAGAAAGGTGACTTCAAAGACTAAAATGGGTATAAGAAGGGCACCCAAATCTACAGACTTTAGAAACACTTCTGGACCCAAGAGGAACCTCTGCCTGGAGAAGAGCTGATAGATGAGGAAGAAGTGCTGCCCTGCCTGTGACTGTGCTTTGTGGAGCTTTCCTGCAGTGCTGCTTCTGCCAGAGTAAGAGGGCAAAGACTGGGCTTTGTGTGCCTTCCATCTTGTGAAGAAATCTCCAAGGGCTTGAGTTAGAGCTTGCCTCCTGTTGTTTGAAGTCTCAGGGACAGCAAAGACTTCTCTCTGCCAGCATCTCTGGAGAGACTCCTGCTCTGACAAGTGGTGCCCTATCCAGTCCCTGGGCCCTTGAAAGAAAAGCTGGTGGAAATCCAAGGAAATCGACTTCGGACTGAAGCCGCTGCTGAATCCGGTAACGCCGCCTGCACCTGACGCCGTGACCTTCGCTGGAAGGCGACGCTCTTCGCAGGCCCAATGCCGCAGCAGCCCCGCTGAAGTCCGCGACTCCGTGGAAGTCGCCGCACCACGTCGTGACCGATGCCGCTCGAAGTGCACGGATTCAACGTTTCGCACAGACGCCGCGATTCCCGACTTCGCGCATCAGCTTGTTTTCACTCTTCACCAAAGGTACTGTACTTGGGGGTCTACACGACTCCGTGTCCGGCGCCGCTGGTGTCGGCTTGTTGGGAACGACTCCATCACGACGCCGTGTTAACATCTCATCGAAGCATTTTCGTTTCTAAGCGCTATTTTTGATTTAATCTTTAAAAATTCATAACTTGACTTGTGTATGTCGGATTTTTGTCATTTTGGTCTTGTTTTGTTTAGGTAAATATTTCCTATTTTTCTAAACTGGTGTTGTGTCATTTTGTAGTGTTTTCATTAAGTTACTGTGTGTGTTGGTACAAATACTTTACACCTAGCACTCTGAGGTTAAGCCTACTGCTCTGCCAAGCTACCAAGGGGGTAAGCAGGGGTTAGCTGAGGGTGATTCTCTTTTACCCTGACTAGAGTGAGGGTCCTTGCTTGAACAGGGGGTAACCTGACTGTCAACCAAAGACCCCATTTCTAACAGCCATTAAATCCCAAATTGCTAACGCCTCGTACTGAGCTGGCCTCGGAGGTGGCTTCTGTACACTTAGCAGCCACCTTAAATTCTCTAGAACTCTCGTATTGAACGTCCCATGTTCCGGAAACGCCAAACATCCCTCTTTTTCCATCAATTTATGCCACTGTTTCATCCATAAACAAGGCGCTACACCTTTTTCCTCCATAACTAAGCTGGAGTACCCTCAGGCGGTGTAGGCTCCCCTTCACTCGCCATAATGTATGCGTCTCCTTTCAGAGCGCTCTTAAAAGCTTTGATAAAATTCATCTTTGTGTCTTTTTTTTTGTTGTGTTTAATCAGAAAATGACTTTCATTCACAGGACACTCTTCACCCACCTTTCTCAACCTATTGCCTCTCACGGACGGCAGCCAATCCATGCTCGACCCCTCTCGACAACTGACCTATCTCAGCGCGGCACCACTGACGTCACACTCACACACTGCAGCTGACAAAGTCTTGGGGCTCGTCCGCCCCTCACTGGATTCATACCAAACTAATGCAAAAATTACTGCGAGCATCTTAACAACAACACAAATTTGCCGGTTTACTACAGGAATGGTAACACATTTGCTTCAGAACTTTACAGAGATTTCACTTGAAGCCTCAGCCGCTACTCTCTCCTTCTCAGTTCCCCGCACCCACAAGCAGAATTCGACCCGCAAATCCTACTCTCGACTTGTCAATGGTTTGTTCTAGTGCACCTTAGAACTTGCCAAATCTCCATCGAAGGTTTCACACATACAATTTGACTCAAACTCGACTTGTCAACCACGCCCGATTGACCTAATTAAACCGCACAAATTACAACATAAACCCAAGTGTCTCCTACACTTGTCAATATACTCCGGTGTCTTAGACCACAACGGGTCCGTACATGAACAACCAACCATGTGGATAATTTTGAGCACAAAGCGCCACACTCATATGAAGTATGCTGACTTCCCTACTCTCATACTGCGGAGTACGCCCACTCCTACTAAAAACAACATTTACCTGGCCTAAATACACACAAACCTCACAAATCACCTGCAAAATGCATAAGCTGAGTAAGTGCAAATTCTACACCACGCATGCTATGGCGCTGAGAACATTCCCAACTCACTTAGGCAGGCTCCGAGATCCAAGGAAAGTCATGGTGAATTTAGAAACACATCATACCTCCAATTTGCATTATCTCAGAAAAACAGTCTAAACAATAATTCTCCATCCTAGGGCCCCAAAGGGCCAAACCGTCGCTCTGCTACCAGAACTGTTAACGCGTCCCTTTATGATAATTTATTACACATCAGGACTCGTTTTAGGCCAATGAATCTTTTGACCCAGTTGAGAGACACCTTAGGACGAGTTAGCTAATCAATATGTCAATCAATACGTCAATAATGTCATCAATATTTATTACAACAATACATTTCACTTTAGTGAAAGTCATTAATCAATTCAAAACACTCCCATGACCTTGTAGTCATGAATAACCACACCAGTTTAGTAGAATTTTATGAGTTTTATTCCCTATTGTTTACAATTCTAAAAGCAGGTGCGTCAATCTCAAAACCAAGAAACATAATAGCATAGTCACAATATGGCAACTTTGATAAGATTTCATTAAGGCGAGAATCACAAGCATCAGAACATAACACGGCGTGAACATAGATCAATTTAGCAGAGTGTCAATAACGCGTCAGTTCAACAAGGCATAGCTTCGGTTGTTTGTCTATTTGCGACAGTTTAATGAACACCTGTCCTAACCACTGATTAGCATTAGCTTGTTGGGCTTCATGCAGAACGATTTAGAACACCAATTTGGAAAACATCTAACTATGGTCTCTGTCAAAAGTAAGCAGTTGGTACCTAGAAAGGAAAAGCAAACAGACAAATCACAATTGTATTGTCATAGTTACCCTCCAAAGCTTAGTTCAGCGCACAGGCTCAGTCTTCGTCTTCAGGACATCAGTCAAATCGCCATTAGTCAGGACTCAGCTCCGGGGCAAAAAGGGGCACTTCCCTCATAAGGAGGCAAAGTGTAAAATGAACAAATCTAAGGACAAGGATGGTTCTAAGTGAACCAATAAGTCACCAAGCAGAGTGACAAAGTTTCTGGATAAAATCCCTAACCCACCTAATTGGTCCCCTGTGTCATGGGTTTTTATCCCTTTTTCGTTGTACATTCCCCCAAAATTCTATTGGACATTTGTGATACCCCACTATCTTTTACCTATCAGAAAACACATTAGGTCACCTATCTTTCACCCCATATTATTTTACAAGTCTCTCATTGGATCTCCCATTCTATGTCTTCAGAGGTGGCACGTCCGGTATGATTTCATCTTTCTGTAATTCTTTGCACATCTTTTGGTCAGTAGCTCCATTGTCTTCACCGGTTTGAATGACCTTGTACATTACATTAATCTACACTGTTTCATTTTGTTTTGATATCACCCTACACGCAATGAAGAATGCATGAGAACGGATCTAGCATGGTTACATTCGTCTTCTAGTTTGAAGAAAACAAGAGGTCGTGTCCTTTTGCGAGTCAGCACACTGCAAGATAGGAAAAATACATCTAATATGAGAGCCAAGCAGCTAAGCTTCGACTCATGATAACTTCAGGCCTACAAGGATTTCAGCACAAATTCAATAATACAATTAATAATTAGTATAAACTTATTCAATATAATAGTACATAAAACATTTTAGTCATCATTATTAGTCCACGTGTACATTGGCGGCCACTCACGGTGGTCACATTTCAGGTGCACGTTTAAGCAAAATTTTACTATTAATGTTTCTGTGCGGCTTTATCACACATTAATTCATAGACATTTATGTTAATATAGATTATGTAAGCTATGCTCTCTCAGGGGAATTAGGGAAACATTTAGAAACCGATAAACACAGCATTCTGCAAGACCATGAGCATGGCACATCTGTTATGGAAGGAAGGTAAAGGTTAAGTTTACATACTCAAACAGTCATTAGCAACCAGCAGGTTCACAAGTTAGTTCTAGGTATCTAGGCCAGTATTCAAAATTGTGACTATACACACAGGTCAAAGAATATCAATAAAAGTCAGAAAAATTATACTATAAACAATTGTGCAACAACATTCTTACATTTTCAGTCTTGAGAGCACAGGTGAACTTTAGAACAGGAGCATGATAAAGGTTCCTATTCCTTGTGGAAGAGAAGGTCTGTAGATCGACAAAACAAAATGACAATATGAGTGTCAAGATAAACATAGTGTGGAGCATAAGCCTGCATGCCATTAACAGAGAGGCAATCTAGTACTACCACTTCCACACAACAAGCTGAAAGTTTCCTGAAAGACTGATCACTCAAAAAATAAAAAGTTCTAGCTGTGCCCATCTTCATGTCCGACTTCAGATTTGCCACTTGAGCCACTAGTCTGCATTATCTCTAGAAAGCTAGCCCCTCTCCAGTTCAAAGGGATAGGACTCTTTGGCTTTGAGTCCTCTTGTTTCCTATAGAAGTAGCTAAGCATTATTAAATGGTCCTTCTTCCAGATGGTGTTGATGGGAAATGCTGATTTTATTTCTTCCAAAAAGACAGTGAATGTTATTCTTAGTCTAGGGAAGGTAAACTGAAAAGTTTCAGATGCACCAAGAAATGTTGGAGTAGTATTACCAAAACAGCAGTCAAGTAACACTCCCAGTCCTCCTCCTGAATCAAATGAAGACCCAAGCATGAATATTAATTTTGTTTCTAAAATGTTGAGAGCTGCATGTGATTTCTCTATGGAGAACATTGCAACTGTGGTTTGCCACCAAATGCCATGAAAAACTTCAACAATGGTGAGATCAGCAGCTAATCTTTGTTTCACTCCTTTGAAGACGGCCCAGTGTGAAGTGATGCACATATAGGAGCAAACATATAAGAAAGTGACATATCGGTCCTGATGCACCACTTTTCTTGTGTAGCCCCTGCCCTACCTATCGACAACATGGTTACTTCACATTTACAATACGGCACACCATGGTGGTCGTTAGGACAATATCGTCAAAATATTTTACGTTATTGTGGCTCTTTGCTGCACTAGCGTCAAAAAATGTTGATGCTAGTGCAGCAAAGCACAGGGTGGCCCATAGATTAATATGGGTGCTTCATTGTAATGCCTGTTATGAGCAAAAGTTAAAAATGATGGCAAAAATGTTACAGTAAAATGTAAATTTCACTGCATCATGTTTTTGGGCCTCCCTGCGAGGGAACACCCCCCTTGCATACTATATGCCTGCCACAGGCATAATGTGGCACAACGGGTTACAAAGTGGTGCAATGCATTCATTGCACCACTTTGTAAATATGGCGCAGGGGAATGTCCTCCTTAACTCTGCCTTACCATAAAAAATAAATGATGCTAGGGCGGGGAAAGGCGTGGTAGGGCTTGTAAATATGCCCCTCAGTCTGTAGCTTTAACTCTCCGATGTCTGCTGTGAGATGACTGAGCCGAACAATGCTGTTCTTTATTGTATTGCTAAGCAATTACAGCACTTACTAATGCGTCACGGACATAGCAGCAGTTGAAAAATAGGTCTCGCTTAGAAACGTTAGTTTTTGACAGCGAATCTCCATGAGTTCCAAAAGCACTTCTTCTACTAAAGAAGAGGTCGAGCATTAACATTTTGCCTTGCTTCCCATTGCATAATTGATATAGCTCATGAGTTCGGTGGCACGGCAACTCCTTTCTGAACACAGACTCAATAATGGGTTTTGTGCTACTTCTTTTCTTTGTATGTATACTACCTCATGTGATCTCTGGGAGCAGGTAGGCTGCTTAGAGGCTTTGTGTAACTATAGCCCTCATTTGCTTGCGATGTCATGGTTGCTGCAGGTGATAATTCCACATAAGAGTGACAAGCCTTTCCATCATGGTGACATCATTTCCTCACTTCCACCTCCTATTGTTTTGATGAATTGTCTTGCAGAAGCAGCTATTTTTTTGAGGGGGCTTTCCCACAAAATGAAATGTATTTAAGATGAATCAGCTGCCCTCCCCTGCAGTATATTGTCCACCCGGCTTCTCACAATGCACTGACTTGCGGTTAATTCTGCAATCTGCAATCTCGTCCACATGTGGTCTAAGTGTAAAGAATATCCAAACAGGGGAGGAGAGCATCCTTATAGATCTAAAGTTGAAGAACTAATTGCAGTGGAGCTAGGTGTTGTGCGTGCCTTAGGTGTTTGTGAAAAGTATTTGCTTCTGCCTAATTACTCAAAATACAAATCTGTCTTTTCAAGCTATATTTTAAGGCAAAAAAACACTTATACTGTAAATATCTGCCACAAACGGCCTCATCACGTAATTTCTGGAATTTCACATAACAGGCATAACTCAAAATTTCCAAAGCTTCACAAATTACACTGGTCTAATTTCAATTTTGCCCAGGCATTGGCAGCCTTTGCCTATGGTGGGCTGCACTAGTGATGGTGGTTGCTGCAGGTCATTGGGCTCTTGTAAAGATAGTAGCAGGTGGTGTTGATGGTACTAGGTTAATCAGAGTAATTTATATAGAAATGATGTGCAGAGCCCTGTTCCCCTCTCCATATTAACAATCGCTGGTTTATCTTCCTTGCTTCCAAGACTTTCTGTAACTTTTGTTTGCCCTTGTGTTCCATGACAGGGCTAGGGAGTCCAATCTGTCATGTTCATCTGATGGGAATTTAGGAAAGATGGAGGAATCCGTTTTCTTTTCTACTGAGAGATAGGGAGGGCAATGTGCCTATCAAAGTGCAGAAACAAAACAGACAAGAGTTTAACCCAGCATTCACCAAAATGGGCAGGGACCAGGAATACACTACAATGAGCTAAAAGACCAAAATACACTTGCCTGTAAAAATTGCTTTGAAGGTTCAAAGGCACTTTGTGACACAAATTGTCTTCCCAACATCTTTTATTTGAAATTATTGTCAAAATTTCATATTCAACTATATCTTATTTTGATAATCTATCACAGCAATACGTTGCTTCACAACATATAGCTACTGGTATATCCTATTACAACAGAACCTCCTGGAAAAGACATACCCTCTTATACTTCAATGACATCCGTTCATATATAGTAAAATTGTTCTTGGTCACTTGTGGATCCTAGACATCACCACTTGTATGGTTTGGACAGTTCTAAGCTAACTGGTCACATCCAATGAGTTCCTAAAACACACTGAGAAACGTTTCTGTGGTTCAAGATCAGTAACAAGAAAATGTTATTGTTTTTAGTTACTTACAACCAGTGCTTTAAATGGGCCGGTACTCTCCGGTACTGAGTACCGGCACTTTTTTATTTTGAGTGGGAGAGTACCGGCTTATCTCAAGAAAAACGTAATACTTTTAATTGGAGAGTACCGGCACTTCTCAGAAACAAGCAGGTACTCAGGGTCAGAGTACCTGCACTTCTATTTTTCCATTTAAAGCACTGCTTACAACTGTAACAATTTGACATAAAAACAGCAAAAGAGAGTTCAAGATATCACGAGCTTCAATACTAAAATGAGACAACAATAAAACAATCCCCTTAAAATCACTTCATTCTAGTATTAAGGTCATAAAACAATGTGAAAAATGGTCCATTAGCTGCTCTTTTAGGGAGTATAAAGTGTGTAGTGCTGGCCAGTGCTATTTCATCGTACATGCGCCAATTATATTGCCCATCCTCAGACCCAAATTACTTGCCAGAGCCTTGCCATGAAAAGGCTGGCAGAGGGCCAGTGCCGGGATCTACATGGGGACGCCTGCAATGCCCATGCCCAAGCAATAGGCAGTGCAGGGGCCCGCCTGCCCAGCACCATCGGACAGTGCACATTCTGAGGGTGCTGGTCGGCCCCCTAAGTGTTACGGTATAGGACTCGGCTTATAGGAGCCTAAATCATAGCAGTGTTACTACTGGACTAACTGGTGGGAATTCTCTATTACAATGTTCTCACTGAAAATGCTCTACTACAATGTTCCTGCCGGTCAGGCCAGCGGGAACATTGTAATAGGGTGGGGGGGGGGGGGCGGGGGTCACAGGTATACTGCCATTGGCAATCTGGTGGGCCAACCGTCAATGTCTTAATCAGGCCCAACTCTTTATCCCTAAATTACATGCCAGTGAAACCGTGCATTGTCCTTAATAATGTGCCTCAAACGATCAGACAGACCCTGTCTAACCACAGGAACCCTTCTACGTAACTCTGCTCTATTTCAGGCATTACACGTTATTTATTCCACGCAGAGTTTCAGAGATTACAACAGATTAGACCAGCCTTAGTAACATTTTTGGATAGATCTTGTGCTTTGAAAAGCAGTGCACTGTTGGTCGAACTCATATACTTCTGTCCCGCAATTAAACATCGCTGGAAATTCCCCACTTTCCCTTTTTTATATAGGGAGACTGTAATTTATCATTTCCATTACAACTGTGACAACTCAAATCTAAATTCCCCATGATTCCAGGAAGATTCTCTTTGCCGGGCTGGACTTCTGATTGCTCAGATATTGAAACATGTGATTGGACAGAATTGCTTTTACGTTTGAGGATTTCCCTTACATTTAAAAAAATAATCTTGAGATGTTTTTCAACGCGACTTTAGAGTGATAACAAAAGATCGTGTAATCAATAACCATCAGTTAACACGTTCTAGTAAAGTAATGTATCTTCAGCTCGTTAATCACTTGTGTCAGTCAAGCATCCTTGCTTTCAGTCAGTGCTAACTCCCAAGGGTGCTACTTTTGCAGCACTCGTTGAGCCCAAGCAAATAAATAGACCACAATCTGTGGCGAAGAACACGATATGTCCCTCCTACTTTGTCAGTAACTTTCACTAGATGAAATGAACGGCTGCCAGCAGTCAAAATATGTTTTTCTGCGTTTCTTTCCTATGGAGGAGTACTGTAGCGTGATATCTTTATCATTTATGGGAGTTATGTATTAAAGGAGAGTCAGCATTTTGGATCAAATACCCCTTTTCCTGTAACCTACACAGAGGGAATCTCTGGTGTAGGTTACAACAAGTACATTTTTAGCTTGTGATGGTGGAAAAAGAAGACTGGGCTGATTCACATAAAATCCATTTTATTTGTAAGTTGGCATCAGGGAAATGAGTGTTAATTAAACAAAAAAATGATTACTATTACCATAGTCTATATACCAATGGTTTTATCCCTCCACAACAACTTCGAGGGAGGTATTGTTTTTTGCAGAAATAAATGATTAAAAACAAAGTGCTTTCCTCTACAATGTTCCGTTCTATTTATGGCATTTGAACCTAGTGACAAATTAATTATTCCCATTTCACGAATCAGACATTTTCTATGTGGGTTGGCTTCCTTCACAAGCTTAAACCTCTTTTCGTTTCCCCTTTATTTTCCGTTGGCTATTTTTGAACTCTGTCATTTTGGCTAGCAGATGCATGAATGAGATGGTAATGTAACAAAATGATCATGATTTAATTATCATTCCACAAAAATATTGCATCAAGAATTTCGACTGCACAATATCGTGAAGCTAAGTATATGTAGGTAAGTGTACATTTCTTATTGTAAATATTTGTACCTCGCCATTCTTCACACACACGCACGCACATACACAAACGCATACATAAGGAGAAAGAACTCGCTTGTTTTCAAATTAATCTGTCAGTCATTTCAACGTTAGTCATCTCGGGTTTAAATTGGTCAGCGAAACATGGCTAAACAGATAAGTCTCGCAAAATAGACTTTTACATTGGGAACTTAGCCGGCAAGTACTGGAGTTTAAAGAAATACAGAGGGCTTATAATATAAAATGGGCGTGTCAGCAGGGATTTGTGGCAAAAAAGCACGTTGACAAGATTTGTGGCCTAATACTCCCTGCCATAACAACAAGTGGATAGAAGGTCTCAGTGCAAACTTGGCACTTAAAAGCTTCTGCTGATTGGACTGGTTGCCAAATTTCTTCTGTGTATATCTATGGGTAAAAGCTCCAAGTTTATTTTTGCTGATTGCCCGTTGAAATAGAAACAATTTAGGAAATGAGGTCTAGGAAAAAGAAAATTGATTGTCCTGTCTAATTTATTTCTATGAGGGCTGTAATAATTCAATATTCCACCAAGTGGTGCTTTTGAGCTTTCAGTTTGACTCAAGTTATTTCTTTAGCACAATATTATTTCTCTCAAAAAGTTTTAAAATAGAAATTAATAAACATGTATTCTTTGTGTTAGCTTCTTGTTTTAATTGAAGCACTTATTTATTATTTGAGTCATATGTTTATTTAGCGTGTCAACTGAGTTGGAGGACTGTGCCACAGAACTCAATATGCCTTTCAGAACACAGCAAAGGAAGAAGGATGACTACCCACTCTCTGCCTATTTTTAGTTTCAGTTTAAAGTTGACAAAATCATCGCCATGCTTGATATTTAAACATGCAACAAATTTGATTGAAAGAGGCACTTCATCATTGCCAGCCCACATAAATGAAATGGGGTCACAGGTGTGTAAGTGTTCACAGCTTGAGAAGACTGGGATGAATAAGTGTTCAGCAGCCTCTGTAGCCTGCAATTGAGAAGGTCTACTTTAAAAAAGAGAGATTTTGTCAGAAGTTGAGAGTCTTTCCTACTTGGACTTTTAACCCCTTCGCTGCCAGGCCTTTTCCCCCTCCTGTGCCGAGCCTTTTTTTGGATATTTGGAGCAGTTCGCGCTTAGGCCCTCATAACTTTTTGTTCACATAAGCTACCCATGCCAAATTTGCGTCCTTTTTTTCCAACATCCTAGGGATTCTAGAGGTACCCAGACTTTGTGAGTTCCCCAGAAGGAGGCCAAGAAATTAGCCAAAAAACAGTGAAAATTTCATTTTTTTTAAAAAAATTGGAAAAATGGGCTGCAGAAGAAGGCTTGTGGTTTTTTCCCTGAAAAGGGCATCAACAAAGGGTTTGCGGTGATAAAATCACCAGCTTCCCAGCTTTCAGGAACAGGCAGACTTGAATCAGAAAACGCAATTTTTCAACCCAATTTTGGCATTTTACTGGGACATACCCCATTTTTACGATTTTTTGTGCTTTCAGCCTCCTTCCAGTCAGTGACAGAAATGGGCATGAAACCAACGCTGGATCCCATAAACCGCAACATTTCTGAAAAGTAGACAAAATTCTGAATTCAGCAAGGGGTAATTTGTGTAGATCCTACAAGGGTTTCCTACAGAAAATAGCAACTGAAAAAGAAAAATATTGAAATTGAGGTGAAAAAAACATCAATTTTTCTCTAAGTTTTACTCTGTAACTTTTTCCTGCAATGTCAGATTTTCGAAAGCAATATACCGTTACGTCTGCTGGACTCCTCTGGTTGCGGGGATATATAGGGCTTGTAGGTTCATCAAGAACTCTAGGTACCCAGAGCCAATAAATGACCTGCACCCTGCAGTGGGTTTTCATTCTATGCCGGGTATACAGCAATTCATTTGCTGAAATATAAAGAGTAAAAAATAGCTATCAAGAAAACCTTTGTATTTCCAAAATGGGCACAAGATAAGGTGTTGAGAAGCAGTGGTTATTTGCACATCTCTGAATTCCGGGGTGCCCATACTAGCATGTTAATTACATGGCATTTCTCAAATAGACGTCTTTTTTACACACTGTCTTACATTTGGAAGGGAAAAATGTAGAGAAAGACAAGGGGCAATAACACTTGTTTTGCTATTCTATGTTCCCCCAAGTCTCCCGATAAAAATGATACCTCACTTGTGTGGGTAGGCCTAGCGCCCGCGACAGGATACGCCCCAAAGCGCAACGTGGACACATCACAGAAAACAGACCTGTTTTTAGCAAAGTGCCTACCTGTAGATTTTGGCCTCTAGCTCAGCCGCCACCTAGGGAAACCTACCAAACCTGTGCATTTCTGAAAACTAGAGACCTAGGGGAATCCAAGATGGGGTGATTTGTGTGGCTCGGACCAGGTTCTGTTACCCAGAATCCTTTGCAAAGCTCAAAAATTGGCTAAAAAAACACATGTTCCTCACATTTCTGTGGCAGAAAGTTCTGGAATCTGGGAGGAGCCACAAATTTCCTTCCACCCAGCGTTCCCCCAAGTCTCCCGATAAAAATGATACCTCACTTGCGTGGGTAGGCCTAGCGCCCGCGACAGGAAACGCCCCAAAGCGCAACGTGGACACCACCAAAATTTTGGAAGAAAACAGAGGTGTTTTTTGCGAAGTGACTACCTGTAGATTTTGGCCTCTAGCTCAGCCGGCACCTAGGGAAACCTACCAAACCTGTACATTTCTGAAAACTAGAGACCTAGGGGAATCCAAGGAGGGGTGACTGGCGGGGCTCGGACCAGGTTCTGTTACCCAGAATCCTTTGCAAAGCTCAAAAATTGGCTAAAAAAACACATGTTCCTCACATTTCTGTGGCAGAAAGTGCTGGAATCTGAGAGGAGCCACAAATGTCCTTCCACCCAGCGTTCCCCCACGTCTCCCGATAAAAATGATACCTCACTTGTGTGGGTAGGCCTAGCGCCCGCGACAGGAAACGCCCCAAAGCGCAACGTGGACACATCACAGAAAACAGACCTGTTTTTAGCAAAGTGCCTACCTGTAGATTTTGGCCTCTAGCTCAGCCGCCACCTAGGGAAACCTACCAAACCTGTGCATTTCTGAACACTAGAGACCTAGGGGAATCCAAGGAGGGGTGACTGGCGGGGCTCGGACCAGGTTCTGTTACCCAGAATCCTTTGCAAAGCTCAAAAATTGGCTAAAAAAACACATGTTCCTCACATTTCTGTGGCAGAAAGTTCTGGAATCTGGGAGGAGCCACAAATTTCCTTCCACCCAGCGTTCCCCCAAGTCTCCCGATAAAAATGATACCTCACTTGCGTGGGTAGGCCTAGCGCCCGCAACAGGAAACGCCCCAAAGCGCAACGTGGACACCACCAAAATTTTGGAAGAAAACAGAGGTGTTTTTTGCGAAGTGACTACCTGTAGATTTTGGCCTCTAGCTCAGCCGGCACCTAGGGAAAGCTACCAAACATGTACATTTCTGAAAACTAGAGACCTAGGGGAATCCAAGGAGGGGTGACTGGCGGGGCTCGGACCAGGTTCTGTTACCCAGAATCCTTTGCAAAGCTCAAAAATTGGCTAAAAAAACACATGTTCCTCACATTTCTGTGGCAGAAAGTGCTGGAATCTGAGAGGAGCCACAAATGTCCTTCCACCCAGCGTTCCCCCACGTCTCCCGATAAAAATGATACCTCACTTGTGTGGGTAGGCCTAGCGCCCGCGACAGGAAACGCCCCAAAGCGCAACGTGGACACATCACAGAAAACAGACCTGTTTTTAGCAAAGTGCCTACCTGTAGATTTTGGCCTCTAGCTCAGCCGCCACCTAGGGAAACCTACCAAACCTGTGCATTTCTGAAAACTAGAGACCTAGGGGAATCCAAGGAGGGGTGACTGGCGGGGCTCGGACCAGGTTCTGTTACCCAGAATCCTTTGCAAAGCTCAAAAATTGGCTAAAAAAACACATGTTCCTCACATTTCTGTGGCAGAAAGTTCTGGAATCTGGGAGGAGCCACAAATTTCCTTCCACCCAGCGTTCCCCCAAGTCTCCCGATAAAAATGATACCTCACTTGCGTGGGTAGGCCTAGCGCCCGCGACAGGAAACGCCCCAAAGCGCAACGTGGACACCACCAAAATTTTGGAAGAAAACAGAGGTGTTTTTTGCGAAGTGACTACCTGTAGATTTTGGCCTCTAGCTCAGCCGGCACCTAGGGAAACCTACCAAACCTGTACATTTCTGAAAACTAGAGACCTAGGGGAATCCAAGGAGGGGTGACTGGCGGGGCTCGGACCAGGTTCTGTTACCCAGAATCCTTTGCAAAGCTCAAAAATTGGCTAAAAAAACACATGTTCCTCACATTTCTGTGGCAGAAAGTTCTGGAATCCGAGAGGAGCCACAAATTTCCTTCCACCCAGCGTTCCCCCACGTCTCCCGATAAAAATGATACCTCACTTGTGTGGGTAGGCCTAGCGCCCGCGACAGGAAACGCCCCAAAGCGCAACGTGGACACATCACAGAAAACAGACCTGTTTTTAGCAAAGTGCCTACCTGTAGATTTTGGCCTCTAGCTCAGCCGCCACCTAGGGAAACCTACCAAACCTGTGCATTTCTGAAAACTAGAGACCTAGGGGAATCCAAGGAGGGGTGACTGGCGGGGCTCGGACCAGGTTCTGTTACCCAGAATCCTTTGCAAAGCTCAAAAATTGGCTAAAAAAACACATGTTCCTCACATTTCTGTGGCAGAAAGTTCTGGAATCTGGGAGGAGCCACAAATTTCCTTCCACCCAGCGTTCCCCCAAGTCTCCCGATAAAAATGATACCTCACTTGCGTGGGTAGGCCTAGCGCCCGGGACAGGAAACGCCCCAAAGCGCAACGTGGACACCACCAAAATTTTGGAAGAAAACAGAGGTGTTTTTTGCGAAGTGACTACCTGTAGATTTTGGCCTCTAGCTCAGCCGGCACCTAGGGAAACCTACCAAACCTGTACATTTCTGAAAACTAGAGACCTAGGGGAATCCAAGGAGGGGTGACTGGCGGGGCTCGGACCAGGTTCTGTTACCCAGAATCCTTTGCAAAGCTCAAAAATTGGCTAAAAAAACACATGTTCCTCACATTTCTGTGGCAGAAAGTGCTGGAATCTGAGAGGAGCCACAAATGTCCTTCCACCCAGCGTTCCCCCACGTCTCCCGATAAAAATGATACCTCACTTGTGTGGGTAGGCCTAGCGCCCGCGACAGGAAACGCCCCAAAGCGCAACGTGGACACATCACAGAAAACAGACCTGTTTTTAGCAAAGTGCCTACCTGTAGATTTTGGCCTCTAGCTCAGCCGCCACCTAGGGAAACCTACCAAACCTGTGCATTTCTGAAAACTAGAGACCTAGGGGAATCCAAGGAGGGGTGACTGGCGGGGCTCGGACCAGGTTCTGTTACCCAGAATCCTTTGCAAAGCTCAAAAATTGGCTAAAAAAACACATGTTCCTCACATTTCTGTGGCAGAAAGTTCTGGAATCTGGGAGGAGCCACAAATTTCCTTCCACCCAGCGTTCCCCCAAGTCTCCCGATAAAAATGATACCTCACTTGCGTGGGTAGGCCTAGCGCCCGCGACAGGAAACGCCCCAAAGCGCAACGTGGACACCACCAAAATTTTGGAAGAAAACAGAGGTGTTTTTTGCGAAGTGACTACCTGTAGATTTTGGCCTCTAGCTCAGCCGGCACCTAGGGAAACCTACCAAACCTGTACATTTCTGAAAACTAGAGACCTAGGGGAATCCAAGGAGGGGTGACTGGCGGGGCTCGGACCAGGTTCTGTTACCCAGAATCCTTTGCAAAGCTCAAAAATTGGCTAAAAAAACACATGTTCCTCACATTTCTGTGGCAGAAAGTTCTGGAATCCGAGAGGAGACACAAATTTCCTTCCACCCAGCGTTCCCCCACGTCTCCCGATAAAAATGATACCTCACTTGTGTGGGTAGGCCTAGCGCCCGCGACAGGAAACGCCCCAAAGCGCAACGTGGACACATCACAGAAAACAGACCTGTTTTTAGCAAAGTGCCTACCTGTAGATTTTGGCCTCTAGCTCAGCCGCCACCTAGGGAAACCTACCAAGCCTGTGCAGTTCTGAAAACTAGAGACCTAGGGGAATCCAAGGAGGGGTGACTGGCGGGGCTCGGACCAGGTTCTGTTACCCAGAATCCTTTGCAAAGCTCAAAAATTGGCTAAAAAAACACATGTTCCTCACATTTCTGTGGCAGAAAGTTCTGGAATCTGGGAGGAGCCACAAATTTCCTTCCACCCAGCGTTCCCCCAAGTCTCCCGATAAAAATGATACCTCACTTGCGTGGGTAGGCCTAGCGCCCGCGACAGGAAACGCCCCAAAGCGCAACGTGGACACCACCAAAATTTTGGAAGAAAACAGAGGTGTTTTTTGCGAAGTGACTACCTGTAGATTGTGGCCTCTAGCTCAGCCGGCACCTAGGGAAAGCTACCAAACCTGTACATTTCTGAAAACTAGAGACCTAGGGGAATCCAAGGAGGGGTGACTGGCGGGGCTCGGACCAGGTTCTGTTACCCAGAATCCTTTGCAAAGCTCAAAAATTGGCTAAAAAAACACATGTTCCTCACATTTCTGTGGCAGAAAGTGCTGGAATCTGAGAGGAGCCACAAATGTCCTTCCACCCAGCGTTCCCCCACGTCTCCCGATAAAAATGATACCTCACTTGTGTGGGTAGGCCTAGCGCCCGCGACAGGAAACGCCCCAAAGCGCAACGTGGACACATCACAGAAAACAGACCTGTTTTTAGCAAAGTGCCTACCTGTAGATTTTGGCCTCTAGCTCAGCCGCCACCTAGGGAAACCTACCAAACCTGTGCATTTCTGAAAACTAGAGACCTAGGGGAATCCAAGGAGGGGTGACTGGCGGGGCTCGGACCAGGTTCTGTTACCCAGAATCCTTTGCAAAGCTCAAAAATTGGCTAAAAAAACACATGTTCCTCACATTTCTGTGGCAGAAAGTTCTGGAATCTGGGAGGAGCCACAAATTTCCTTCCACCCAGCGTTCCCCCAAGTCTCCCGATAAAAATGATACCTCACTTGCGTGGGTAGGCCTAGCGCCCGCGACAGGAAACGCCCCAAAGCGCAACGTGGACACCACCAAAATTTTGGAAGAAAACAGAGGTGTTTTTTGCGAAGTGACTACCTGTAGATTTTGGCCTCTAGCTCAGCCGGCACCTAGGGAAACCTACCAAACCTGTACATTTCTGAAAACTAGAGACCTAGGGGAATCCAAGGAGGGGTGACTGGCGGGGCTCGGACCAGGTTCTGTTACCCAGAATCCTTTGCAAAGCTCAAAAATTGGCTAAAAAAACACATGTTCCTCACATTTCTGTGGCAGAAAGTGCTGGAATCTGAGAGGAGCCACAAATGTCCTTCCACCCAGCGTTCCCCCACGTCTCCCGATAAAAATGATACCTCACTTGTGTGGGTAGGCCTAGCGCCCGCGACAGGAAACGCCCCAAAGCGCAACGTGGACACATCACAGAAAACAGACCTGTTTTTAGCAAAGTGCCTACCTGTAGATTTTGGCCTCTAGCTCAGCCGCCACCTAGGGAAACCTACCAAACCTGTGCATTTCTGAAAACTAGAGACCTAGGGGAATCCAAGGAGGGGTGACTGGCGGGGCTCGGACCAGGTTCTGTTACCCAGAATCCTTTGCAAAGCTCAAAAATTGGCTAAAAAAACACATGTTCCTCACATTTCTGTGGCAGAAAGTTCTGGAATCTGGGAGGAGCCACAAATTTCCTTCCACCCAGCGTTCCCCCAAGTCTCCCGATAAAAATGATACCTCACTTGCGTGGGTAGGCCTAGCGCCCGCGACAGGAAACGCCCCAAAGCGCAACGTGGACACCACCAAAATTTTGGAAGAAAACAGAGGTGTTTTTTGCGAAGTGACTACCTGTAGATTTTGGCCTCTAGCTCAGCCGGCACCTAGGGAAACCTACCAAACCTGTACATTTCTGAAAACTAGAGACCTAGGGGAATCCAAGGAGGGGTGACTGGCGGGGCTCGGACCAGGTTCTGTTACCCAGAATCCTTTGCAAAGCTCAAAAATTGGCTAAAAAAACACATGTTCCTCACATTTCTGTGGCAGAAAGTTCTGGAATCCGAGAGGAGACACAAATTTCCTTCCACCCAGCGTTCCCCCACGTCTCCCGATAAAAATGATACCTCACTTGTGTGGGTAGGCCTAGCGCCCGCGACAGGAAACGCCCCAAAGCGCAACGTGGACACATCACAGAAAACAGACCTGTTTTTAGCAAAGTGCCTACCTGTAGATTTTGGCCTCTAGCTCAGCCGCCACCTAGGGAAACCTACCAAGCCTGTGCAGTTCTGAAAACTAGAGACCTAGGGGAATCCAAGGAGGGGTGACTGGCGGGGCTCGGACCAGGTTCTGTTACCCAGAATCCTTTGCAAAGCTCAAAAATTGGCTAAAAAAACACATGTTCCTCACATTTCTGTGGCAGAAAGTTCTGGAATCTGGGAGGAGCCACAAATTTCCTTCCACCCAGCGTTCCCCCAAGTCTCCCGATAAAAATGATACCTCACTTGCGTGGGTAGGCCTAGCGCCCGCGACAGGAAACGCCCCAAAGCGCAACGTGGACACCACCAAAATTTTGGAAGAAAACAGAGGTGTTTTTTGCGAAGTGACTACCTGTAGATTGTGGCCTCTAGCTCAGCCGGCACCTAGGGAAAGCTACCAAACCTGTACATTTCTGAAAACTAGAGACCTAGGGGAATCCAAGGAGGGGTGACTGGCGGGGCTCGGACCAGGTTCTGTTACCCAGAATCCTTTGCAAAGCTCAAAAATTGGCTAAAAAAACACATGTTCCTCACATTTCTGTGGCAGAAAGTGCTGGAATCTGAGAGGAGCCACAAATGTCCTTCCACCCAGCGTTCCCCCACGTCTCCCGATAAAAATGATACCTCACTTGTGTGGGTAGGCCTAGCGCCCGCGACAGGAAACGCCCCAAAGCGCAACGTGGACACATCACAGAAAACAGACCTGTTTTTAGCAAAGTGCCTACCTGTAGATTTTGGCCTCTAGCTCAGCCGCCACCTAGGGAAACCTACCAAACCTGTGCATTTCTGAAAACTAGAGACCTAGGGGAATCCAAGGAGGGGTGACTGGCGGGGCTCGGACCAGGTTCTGTTACCCAGAATCCTTTGCAAAGCTCAAAAATTGGCTAAAAAAACACATGTTCCTCACATTTCTGTGGCAGAAAGTTCTGGAATCTGGGAGGAGCCACAAATTTCCTTCCACCCAGCGTTCCCCCAAGTCTCCCGATAAAAATGATACCTCACTTGCGTGGGTAGGCCTAGCGCCCGCGACAGGAAACGCCCCAAAGCGCAACGTGGACACCACCAAAATTTTGGAAGAAAACAGAGGTGTTTTTTGCGAAGTGACTACCTGTAGATTTTGGCCTCTAGCTCAGCCGGCACCTAGGGAAACCTACCAAACCTGTACATTTCTGAAAACTAGAGACCTAGGGGAATCCAAGGAGGGGTGACTGGCGGGGCTCGGACCAGGTTCTGTTACCCAGAATCCTTTGCAAAGCTCAAAAATTGGCTAAAAAAACACATGTTCCTCACATTTCTGTGGCAGAAAGTTCTGGAATCCGAGAGGAGCCACAAATTTCCTTCCACCCAGCGTTCCCCCACGTCTCCCGATAAAAATGATACCTCACTTGTGTGGGTAGGCCTAGCGCCCGCGACAGGAAACGCCCCAAAGCGCAACGTGGACACATCACAGAAAACAGACCTGTTTTTAGCAAAGTGCCTACCTGTAGATTTTGGCCTCTAGCTCAGCCGCCACCTAGGGAAACCTACCAAACCTGTGCATTTCTGAAAACTAGAGACCTAGGGGAATCCAAGGAGGGGTGACTGGCGGGGCTCGGACCAGGTTCTGTTACCCAGAATCCTTTGCAAAGCTCAAAAATTGGCTAAAAAAACACATGTTCCTCACATTTCTGTGGCAGAAAGTTCTGGAATCTGGGAGGAGCCACAAATTTCCTTCCACCCAGCGTTCCCCCAAGTCTCCCGATAAAAATGATACCTCACTTGCGTGGGTAGGCCTAGCGCCCGGGACAGGAAACGCCCCAAAGCGCAACGTGGACACCACCAAAATTTTGGAAGAAAACAGAGGTGTTTTTTGCGAAGTGACTACCTGTAGATTTTGGCCTCTAGCTCAGCCGGCACCTAGGGAAACCTACCAAACCTGTACATTTCTGAAAACTAGAGACCTAGGGGAATCCAAGGAGGGGTGACTGGCGGGGCTCGGACCAGGTTCTGTTACCCAGAATCCTTTGCAAAGCTCAAAAATTGGCTAAAAAAACACATGTTCCTCACATTTATGTGGCAGAAAGTGCTGGAATCTGAGAGGAGCCACAAATGTCCTTCCACCCAGCGTTCCCCCAAGTCTCCCGATAAAAATGATACCTCACTTGCGTGGGTAGGCCTAGCGCCCGGGACAGGAAACGCCCCAAAGCGCAACGTGGACACCACCAAAATTTTGGAAGAAAACAGAGGTGTTTTTTGCGAAGTGACTACCTGTAGATTTTGGCCTCTAGCTCAGCCGGCACCTAGGGAAACCTACCAAACCTGTACATTTCTGAAAACTAGAGACCTAGGGGAATCCAAGGAGGGGTGACTGGCGGGGCTCGGACCAGGTTCTGTTACCCAGAATCCTTTGCAAATCTCAAAAATTGGCTAAAAAAACACATGTTCCTCACATTTATGTGGCAGAAAGTGCTGGAATCTGAGAGGAGCCACAAATGTCCTTCCACCCAGCGTTCCCCCACGTCTCCCGATAAAAATGATACCTCACTTGTGTGGGTAGGCCTAGCGCCCGCGACAGGAAACGCCCCAAAGCGCAACGTGGACACATCACAGAAAACAGACCTGTTTTTAGCAAAGTGCCTACCTGTAGATTTTGGCCTCTAGCTCAGCCGCCACCTAGGGAAACCTACCAAACCTGTGCATTTCTGAAAACTAGAGACCTAGGGGAATCCAAGGAGGGGTGACTGGCGGGGCTCGGACCAGGTTCTGTTACCCAGAATCCTTTGCAAAGCTCAAAAATTGGCTAAAAAAACACATGTTCCTCACATTTCTGTGGCAGAAAGTTCTGGAATCTGGGAGGAGCCACAAATTTCCTTCCACCCAGCGTTCCCCCAAGTCTCCCGATAAAAATGATACCTCACTTGCGTGGGTAGGCCTAGCGCCCGCGACAGGAAACGCCCCAAAGCGCAACGTGGACACCACCAAAATTTTGGAAGAAAACAGAGGTGTTTTTTGCGAAGTGACTACCTGTAGATTTTGGCCTCTAGCTCAGCCGGCACCTAGGGAAACCTACCAAACCTGTACATTTCTGAAAACTAGAGACCTAGGGGAATCCAAGGAGGGGTGACTGGCGGGGCTCGGACCAGGTTCTGTTACCCAGAATCCTTTGCAAAGCTCAAAAATTGGCTAAAAAAACACATGTTCCTCACATTTCTGTGGCAGAAAGTTCTGGAATCCGAGAGGAGCCACAAATTTCCTTCCACCCAGCGTTCCCCCACGTCTCCCGATAAAAATGATACCTCACTTGTGTGGGTAGGCCTAGCGCCCGCGACAGGAAACGCCCCAAAGCGCAACGTGGACACATCACAGAAAACAGACCTGTTTTTAGCAAAGTGCCTACCTGTAGATTTTGGCCTCTAGCTCAGCCGCCACCTAGGGAAACCTACCAAACCTGTGCAGTTCTGAAAACTAGAGACCTAGGGGAATCCAAGGAGGGGTGACTGGCGGGGCTCGGACCAGGTTCTGTTACCCAGAATCCTTTGCAAAGCTCAAAAATTGGCTAAAAAAACACATGTTCCTCACATTTCTGTGGCAGAAAGTTCTGGAATCTGGGAGGAGCCACAAATTTCCTTCCACCCAGCGTTCCCCCAAGTCTCCCGATAAAAATGATACCTCACTTGCGTGGGTAGGCCTAGCGCCCGCGACAGGAAATGCCCCAAAGCGCAACGTGGACACCACCAAAATTTTGGAAGAAAACAGAGGTGTTTTTTGCGAAGTGACTACCTGTAGATTGTGGCCTCTAGCTCAGCCGGCACCTAGGGAAACCTACCAAACCTGTACATTTCTGAAAACTAGAGACCTAGGGGAATCCAAGGAGGGGTGACTGGCGGGGCTCGGACCAGGTTCTGTTACCCAGAATCCTTTGCAAAGCTCAAAAATTGGCTAAAAAAACACATGTTCCTCACATTTCTGTGGCAGAAAGTTCTGGAATCCGAGAGGAGCCACAAATTTCCTTCCACCCAGCGTTCCCCCATGTCTCTCGATAAAAATGATACCTCACTTGTGTGGGTAGGCCTAGCGCCCGCGACAGGAAACGCCCCAAAGCGCAACGTGGACACATCACAGAAAACAGACCTGTTTTTAGCAAAGTGCCTACCTGTAGATTTTGGCCTCTAGCTCAGCCGCCACCTAGGGAAACCTACCAAACCTGTGCATTTCTGAAAACTAGAGACCTAGGGGAATCCAAGGAGGGGTGACTGGCGGGGCTCGGACCAGGTTCTGTTACCCAGAATCCTTTGCAAAGCTCAAAAATTGGCTAAAAAAAACACATGTTCCTCACATTTCTGTGGCAGAAAGTTCTGGAATCTGGGAGGAGCCACAAATTTCCTTCCACCCAGCGTTCCCCCAAGTCTCCCGATAAAAATTATACCTCACTTGCGTGGGTAGGCCTAGCGCCCGCGACAGGAAACGCCCCAAAGCGCAACGTGGACACCACCAAAATTTTGGAAGAAAACAGAGGTGTTTTTTGCGAAGTGACTACCTGTAGATTTTGGCCTCTAGCTCAGCCGGCACCTAGGGAAACCTACCAAACCTGTACATTTCTGAAAACTAGAGACCTAGGGGAATCCAAGGAGGGGTGACTGGCGGGGCTCGGACCAGGTTCTGTTACCCAGAATCCTTTGCAAAGCTCAAAAATTGGCTAAAAAAACACATGTTCCTCACATTTCTGTGGCAGAAAGTTCTGGAATCTGAGAGGAGCCACAAATTTCCTTCCACCCAGCGTTCCCCCACGTCTCCCGATAAAAATGATACCTCACTTGTGTGGGAAGGCCTAGCGCCCGCGACAGGAAACGCCCCAAAGCGCAACGTGGACACATCACAGAAAACAGACCTGTTTTTAGCAAAGTGCCTACCTGTAGATTTTGGCCTGTAGCTCAGCCGCCACCTAGGGAAACCTACCAAACCTGTGCATTTCTGAAAACTAGAGACCTAGGGGAATCCAAGATGGGGTGATTTGTGTGGCTCGGACCATGTTCTGTTACCCAGAATCCTTTGCAAACCTCAAAATTTGGCTAAAAAAACACATGTTCCTCACATTTCTGTGGCAGAAAGTTCTGGAATCTTAGAGGGGCCACAAATTTCCTTCCACCCAGCGTTCCCCCACGTCTCCCGATAAAAATGATACCTCACTTGTGTGGGTAGGCCTAGCGCCCGCGACAGGAAACGCCCCAAAGCGCAGCGTGGACACATCACATTTTTTCATTGAAAACAGTGCCTACCTGTAGTTTTTGGCCTGTAGCTGAGCCAGCACCTAGGGAAACCTACCAAACCTGTGCATTTCTGAAAACTAGAGACCTAGGGGAATCCAAGATGGGGTGACTTGAGGGGCTCTGACCAGGTTCTGTTACCCAGAATTCTTTCCAAACCTCAAATTTTGGCTAAAAAAACGCATTTTTCACACATTTCGGTGACAGAAAGTTCTGGAATCTGAGTGGAGCCACAAATTTCCTTCCACCCAGCGTTCCCCCAAGTCTCCCGATAAAAATGATACCTCAGTTGTGTGGGTGGGCCAGGTGCCTCCAACAGAATAAGGCCCAAAACTTGTAGAGATACAGGGGATAGTACTGCGAGTTTATAAGGACATATTCTTTTATACATCTTTAGACTGACTCTGCTTTGGGGACCCACATACGTGAGGTGTCATTTTATTTGGGAGACTGAGGGGAACACTGGGGAGTAGGAATTTTGTGCTGGAGTGGTGATCGTACGAAGAAAAGTCAGGAAAATATGCTTTTTTTAAGCACATTTTGAGGTTTACAGAGGAGTCTGGGTCAGAAAATGTTGGGGGATCCACGCAAGCCACTCCTCCCTAGACTCCTTGGGGTGTCTAGTTTTAAAAAATGTCTGGGTTTGGTAGGTTTCCCTAGATGAAGGCCGCACACAGGACCAAAAACATAGGTGCCCTCTCCCCCCCCAAACACAGGTAGTTTTGTAATATATCGTTTTGATGTGCCCACATACGTCCGTGATGTGCCAAACACTAAAATTTTGAAAAGAAACACACTTAGGTTATGTGAAAAAGACCCCTCACCCACCAACCAAGTTGGTGGCATGCTTCATCATCGGGGTCCCACCTGAGGCACCTAGCGTGTCATAGGTGTGCTGCGACGCCTGATTACAGCGGAGCAGGTTTGGTCATTTTTACCACACATACTGGTTGGATTTGGCACGAGGGTGAGTGATGGTTCAGTGGATAAAATTTTACTAACAAGAGCTTTCACAAAAATGAAAAGCACTGTTAGTAACTGAAAGGCAAAAAACTGAACCAATGACTCACAGCTCGTGAGCTGTAAAGCCGCGACAAGGCACCAACCGCTTTACAGTCCATTCACACAACTTTCATACATGACACACACAAGGCCATTCACACCGCCAGCCACGGGCCCAGCACATTACAACACTCACATCGACAGACAGCGCCACTCAAGGGCCCATCACTTACATACGCCCACATGCCTGATACAACAATCACACCAGCTGATGGGAGTGTGTGGACTGGTGTTTGGCTGGCAGTGTGTTGCAGTAGCCAACATCAAGTCAATATGTACAGTCTCAGCCAAGCCCCACTCCACACACAATGGCATCATATATATATTTTTTTTTTAAACAGAGGAACCCCTAACTAAGTAGAAAGAATTACAAAACAACAAACACAAAAGCTCTAACTAACAACATGACAGAAATGCTAACCATGAAACTAAACACATGAAAATACAAAACAGACATGAGTTTACACTCATGGTTGTTCCCAGAAATTCTTCTGGGTGTGGTAATTCTTAAAACAAGCACCGACACACAGCCCAGGCTTTGAAGGACAATCTGGGCAGTACATTCGAGACTCCCTCCGGATACCTCTTCGAAAACACACTCTACATTTCTTAGCTGGAAAGTCTTTTTTGGGTGTGGGAGGAATGTGCTCAGCAAAGTGGCGATCTTTCAATCTAGCCACATCCTCCACCACTGCTTCTCTAGGAACTCTGGCCTGTTCCACCACAATAAGGCTCTCTATCACTGACTCCTGAAATTTCACAAATGTCATCTTTGAGTCTGGAGACCTATCCCTAAACACAATAAAAGCATTGAAGGTTGCTAAGTGGAAGAGGTGAAGTGCTAACTTCTTATACCAAACATAAGACTTACGAATAGCAGTATAAGGTTCCAACCTCTGGTCAACTCTATCTACACCTCCCATGTGCTTATTATAATCTAAAATGCACACAGGTTTGCGCACTTCAGCAACCTGGCCCCAAACAGTCACAGGGGAAGTACTCTCATCATGGATGGTACTTAGCATGTAGACATCCCTCTTGTCTGAAAATTTCAAAGCTAGCAGCTCCTCGTTCCGCAAGGCACAGCACTGTCCCCTCTCAAGTTTTTTACAGACAAGCTCCCTTGGATAGCCTTTCCGGTTAGAACGGATTGTGCCACAAGCAACTGTGTCCACTCTAAACAATTCCATGAACAACTGCACACCAGTGTAGAAGTTATCTACATACAAATGGTGACCTTTGTTGAACAGTCGTCTACCAAGATCCCACACTATTTTCTCAGTAACTCCAAAAGTGGGAGGACAACCAGGGGGGTCAATATTGGAATCCCTACCAGTGTACACACGGAAACTATACAGATATCCTGTCCTACTTTCAGACAGCATATACAATTTAATTCCATATCGTGCCCTTTTGCTAGGAATGTACTGCCTAAAAACCAAACGACCCTTGAAGAGGACCAAAGACTCGTCCACACTTATCTCTTTGCCTGGAACATAGACCTCCGAAAACCGATCTACAAAATGATCAAGGACAGGCCTAATCTTAAAAAGACGGTCAGAATCTGGGTGATCTCGTGGCAAGGCTAATGCATTGTCAACAAAATGCAGCATCCTAAGAAGAAGCAAATACCGATTACGACTCATGGTAGCTGGAAATATAGCTGTTGCCATCAAGGGACTAGTAGACCAATAAGAAGCCAGTGACGGCTTCCTTATCAACCCCATCAAAAAAGTCAAACCAAAAACTTTTTTAGCTCCTCCAAATTTGGGGGAATCCACTGGGCAGCTCTAGAGTGTGGCCTAAGTCTAGCAGCGTTGTCCCTCAAATGCTGCTCCGCATACAAATTAGTCTGCTCAACAATCTCTTCCAAAAACACATCATCCATGAATAACTCAAAGAAATTGATAGGCATAAAGTTCTCTGTATTGGCGTTACACCCCGGGAGACCAGTAAAGGCAGGCAACTCTGGCTGCTCCATGTTTGGGGCAACCCAGACATCAGGTCTTCTAACGGGAAACCTTTCAGCCCCAGGTTGCTGCACTATTGGCACATCAATGTCCTCCTCTAAAACAGAACCTTCATCTGCACTGAGTGTGGCTTCATCATCAGAAGATTCCCCTCCAACAGAAACATCACTGCCAGAATCTCTGACTTCCTCCTCTGCCTCAGATGCAGAGTCCGTCTCATAGTCATGATCAGACTGTGACTCAAAAAGCATACCAACCACCTGCTGAGCGGTCATCCTGCGGCTAGCCATGATCTCTCCTGCTAAAATTAACTGGACAAATTCACCACCAACAACCAGCACTGTGTAAGACAAGTAACAAAGTGTAGCTTTGTTAGTAAGAGTTACAAACTCAAAAACTATACCGCTCACTTGCCTGAAAAAGCTTGATTCACCAGCAACTACACAGCAATCACCAATGATATCCCACTAAAAAGAAAGAAAGAAAGGCAAATTAGAAATAAGACAAAACAAATATCATTGTGCACAAACCTAAGGACAATTTCACACACAATCCTGCATTTAGTACACCCCCTACAAACATGTCATTCATGCATGGCAACAATACTCCTTTGGAGTAAATTGTTTTTACTTACCTAAAACATGCAACTGTGCAAACTGCAGGTCAACCACCGCCAAAACCGCAAGGAGCCACAGCAAATAAAGCAAAAGCTTTGAACTAGAACAAAAAGGAGGAAAACATTTTTTATCACAAATGCAAAGACTTCTTCAGTTGACAAACACCCCACCATCAAACATTTTAGAAATTGGTGCCTAAGTGGATTCTGCCATAGGGGCAGATGGGCCTACTAAAAAAATAGGCCTGTCTGCCCCAAGGAAGCCAAAAAATACCTTTAGTACTGTGTCCCCATGGAGAGCGACCCTTGCCAAAGGGGACAGCCCTCAAACAAAAAAAACACACACAACACTATCCCTGGTGCCTAAGTGGCTTCTGCCCCCTTGGGGGCAGGTGGGCCTAAGAAAATAGGCCCATCTGCCCCCAGGGGGTGTAGAAATGGCCAACAGGTCAATGCCCCCCTTGGGGGGGCGCCCCGTGACCAAGGGGACGCCCCCCCCACAAAAATAAACAAATAAAAAAAAATTCCCTGGCGTTCTAGTGGTTTCTGCCCCCCTTGGGGGCAGATCAGCCTAAAAATAATAGGCTGATCTGTCTCCAAGGGGTGCAGAAATGGCCTGGGTACATGTGCCCCCAAAGTGGGGGGCGACCCTTGTCCAATCCCCCCCCCCATCCACTAACACACACACACACACTATCCCTGGTGTCTACGTGGCTTCTGCCCCCCTTGGGGGCAGGTGGTTCTAGAAAAATAGGCCCATCTGCCCCCAGGGGGGGCAGAAATGGCCAACAGGTCAATGCCCCCCTTGGGGGGGCGCCCGTGCCCAAGGGGACGCCCCCACACAAAAATAAACACATAAAAAAAAATCCCTGGCGTTCTAGTGGTTTCTGCCCCCCTTGGGGACAGATCAGCCTAAAAATAATAGGCTGATCTGTCTCCAAGGGGTGCAGAAATGGCCTGGGTACATGTGCCCCCAAAGTGGGGGGCGACCCTTGCCCAAGCCCCCCCCCATCCACTAACACACACACACACACACACTATCCCTGGTGTCTACGTGGCTTCTGCCCCCCTTGGGGGCAGGTGGGTCTAGAAAAATAGGCCCATCTGCCCCCAGGGGGGGCAGAAATGGCCAACAGGTCAATGCCCCCCTTGGGGGGGCGCCCGTGCACAAGGGGACGCCCCCACACAAAAATAAACACATAAAAAAAAATCCCTGGCGTTCTAGTGGTTTCTGCCCCCCTTGGGGGCAGATCAGCCTAAAAATAATAGGCTGATCTGTCTCCAAGGGGTGCAGAAATGGCCTGGGTACATGTGCCCCCAAAGTGGGGGGCGACCCTTGCCCAAGCCCCCCCCATCCACTAACACACACACACACACACACTATCCCTGGTGTCTACGTGGCTTCTGCCCCCCTTGGGGGCAGGTGGGTCTAGAAAAATAGGCCCATCTGCCCCCAGGGGGGGCAGTAATGGCCAACAGGTCAATGCCCCCCTTGGGGGGGCGCCCCGTGCCCAAGGGGACGCCCCCCCACAAAAATAAACACATAAAAAAACATCCCTGGCGTTCTAGTGGTTTCTGCCCCCCTTGGGGGCAGATCAGCCTAAAAATAATAGGCTGATCTGCCCTCAAGGGGGGCAGAAATGGCCCTAAAAGACATGCCCCCCAAAGGGGAGCGACCCTTGCCCAGGGGGGCGCCCCCCCATCCACTACACACACAATCCCTGGTGCCTAAGTGGCTTCTGCCCCCCTTGGGGGCAGATGGACCTAAAAAAAATAGGCCGATTTGCCCCCAAGGGGGGTAGAAAAGGCCAACAGTTCTCTGCCCCCTTGGGGGGGGGCGCCCCTTGCCCAAGGGGGCACCCCCCCCACATAAATACACATAAAAATAAAAAACCCTGGTGATCTAGTGTTTTCTGCCCCCCTTGGGGGCAGATCTGGCTAAAAAGTAGCCAATCTGCCCTCAAGGGGGGCAGAAATGGCCCTAAAGGACATGCCCCCCACAGGGGAGCGACCCTTGCCCAAGGGGGCGCCCCCCCATTCACTACACACACAATCCCTGGTGCCTAAGTGGCTTCTGCCCCCCTTGGGGGCAGATGGACCTAAAAAAAATAGGCCGATCTGCCCCCAAGGGGGGCAGAAAAGGCCAACAGTTCTCTGCCCCCTTGGGGGGGCGCCCCTTGCCCAAGGGGGCACCCCACCCCAACATAAATGCACAGAAAATAAAAATCCCTGGTGATCCAGTGGTTTCTGCCCCCCTTGGGGGCAGATCCGCCTAAAAAGTAGGCCAATCTGCCCCCAAGGGGGGCAGAAATGGCCGTAACAAATTGCCCCCACAAGGGGAGCGACCCTTGCCCATGGGGCCGCTCCCCGCAAACAAGAAACCGTAAAGAACAACAAAAAAAAAAAATCCCTGGTGTCTAGTGGGCATTCCTGCTGCCCGATCGCAATGCGATCGGGCAGCAGGAATGCTCAAAGAGACACCGGGGGAAAGGAAAAGCCTTTCCTTTCCCCCGGTGCCTCTTTAGCCCAAACCCCCCACCCACCGGGAAGAGATTCTTACCTCTTCTCCGTTCGCCGCACAGGAAGCAAATGGCTTCCTGTGCGGCGAAATCCCCATAATGAAGTCAGCGCGCGATCGCGCGCTGACGTCATTATGGGGGGGTGGGGGGGTCGGGGGTGGAAGGGGAAGGGCTTCCCCTTCCATCCCTGACTTTGGGGGGGTGGGGGGAAGCACACAGAGGGAGCGAGAGCGCTCCCTCTGGGCTGTGTGCCGAGGACGTAGTGGTTACGTCCTCGGCACAGCAGCACTGTGCCGCAGGACGTAACCACTACGTCTGCAGCACAGAAGGGGTTAAGGGTCAGATTTACTATTGACACTATTACTATTTCCACTCCATACGTAGCCACATTTGGACTTTTGGGGAAGGGCGTATTTCCTATTTCCACTTCAAAATTAGCAACACTAGGGAAAGTGTTGAGCTTTGAAACGGTCAGATTTACTATTTTCCACTTCAAACAAAGTTAGTCATATTGTGAAAAGTGTTTTTTATGTTTAATGGTGGTGGCGTGGGGGCTCACTACTTTTCCAATTACAAAACCTTGCCACATAAAATAACATTCAATAAAACCAAAAAATTAATTCTGAAAATATTTTACCATGAAAAAAATCAAAGTTTTTCAAACATTTCTGAAAAAATAAATGAATAATAATAAAAAAAAACATAACGTACATTTCAAAATGTAAACCAATATTTTAAAATAACAACAACATACAATAAATACACCTAAAGCAACAACATACTTTCCAACAATATAATACCCAATAATATTTTAACAAGGATGTTAAAAAATACTTTAAAAAAACAATATTTTTACCTGCAATATTCCACTACACATATTCTACACATTACAATATTTCAGACCCAATATGTGTGCCCCACAAACATTTTTGAATCAATATTGTGGTGGAACATCTCAAATTCCATCACATTTACAGATTGTTTTAAAACTTTGTTTTCAATTATGCTTTTTGATGCATATGTACTTTATTAATCTGCTAATATTATTTAAGGTGGTTGATGTGGTGTAACGAACGGCCTGAGCTGTTGACTTTGGAGATGAGGAAACCAGGTTCGAGTCTAGGTGTCTATGACTAAACATCCTGTGGTTCTGGGTAAATCACTTAATCTCCCTCAATATCATGTGATTCTGGGCAAATCACTTAATATCCCTGTGCCCACAATAGAGCATCTTGAGACCCTCACGGCTGATTTGCTACACTGTACACACTCTGGATTTATTTAATTTAATGAACAGTCTCAGAACTGTTGATTAGTCATTGCAGATCTACAAAGATCCATGGATCATGTTTTTGTTGCAACCATCTCAGTCACACCTAGAGACCTCTTCCTATTTTCTTCATTAGCATTTCTTTAAGGAACTTGGAAGGTGGTTTCCAAGCAAAAACTGCTCAGCAAGGATGATATTTGGCTTTTGATCATGTTTGATAGCAGAGGTGTGCGTTACAGGCTCTTCTGGTGGGCTTAGAGAAAGGAGGTTGAAGTTCCCCTAACTCCAAACCAAACAAATGGCCCGACTAAAACTAAGTTTCTGAAAATCAGTCTGCCTGCCACACACCATCAGTTGAGTACTTTGGAGAGAATGGTTCAAGAGGTGATGGTGGCAAAAAACCATGGAAGTAAAGAGGTTGGATGAGTTAGCTATTATTAGGGCATGAATGCTGACAGGGTGCATGAAATGTTTTTTGTAAAGTTAGGTTTATACTGCAAATACCTGGAGCAATTAAAGATAATATTTCAGTTTTTTTTTTAGGTATGGTGGAATATAATGATGACCAAAGGGAATGGCTGGGATGAGATAACAGGAAAAAACACTATCTGTAAAAAAAGATTTTTCTGGCTCACGAAAATGATGCACAAGCATTTTTGTGCAAAGTTCATATTTATAGGGCAAAGGGATTAAGAAGATCGAGAAATGAGTCCTGGCTTTAAGGGCCAGGGTGCCTTCATAACATTTCGACTGGACAGTAAGCCATGCGTCTGTTGAGCCTAGCGTATTGATCCATGTGCACTGATGTTTGCTGGAATTTACACATTTTTCTTTTGACAAACGTGTTTTTCAAATCTGTATCCCCTTTACCTACTAAAGTATATTGTGAATTATAATGTCAATGTTTGTTTGATTATAGGTGGACAACCTGTAGTATAAGGTGCTCACATATTCTTACTATTTAGGTAATAGTACATTACCAAATCTATATGTGAGGTTCCCACAGTTTTATTTAAGGCTGTCAACTGCTAAACTCAATGTTCTAAAAGATAAAATCGTACCTGAATTACAACTTGGATCATTAGTTACTGTCATTTTGAGTCTGATATGCGTTGCAGAATTCCCAGGCTTCCAACAGGATATATGTTTAGCTTTGACTTGTCACCACTCAGGTTCACATTAAGTCACACAATATTAAGCCACACATGGCTTTAACTATTTTTCTGACAAAACAACGTTCGGTATTTGGCTGAAAATCTGAGACACGCGTTGAGCAGCTGGAAGTTAAAAACAATCCGTGGATGCGGTTTCAGTAGAAAAACGTATTTATTTTATTTAGTTTGCTGTGCCTCAAAACAGATTTGATATTTTAAGGAGCTTTGTAATGCTAACTTTCCCAGGGGCGAACACTGAGAGAGGAATTCTAGTTGTCGTATACTAATATACTAATGTTCTAGAACAGATGAAAACTAACTGTTGTTCTTGAACATCACACCTCTGAGCAATGATATTCGAATACAGGTGTTTAGCACTTAAATGTATTGTCTACTCAGATGTTTTGTTCAAAAGACAGTAAATTCACCAAATAGGCCAAACTTTATCATGATAAACTTAATCATTACTGCTATCATCACTACAATTGTAAGACTTCATCCCTGTCTCTCTGTACAGTGTCCCTTATTTGGCCTAGATAATTCCGTTGTTGAACCCTGGATTGTCACACTTCCTCCTGTGCTCACTTTTCTGCAAGCCATATACTGCAGCACGTCAAGGCTTTCCCTTCACCTCTTTCTTAGAGGTTCGGAGGAGGGTGTACTGGAAGCCACGCTGTGTGTTCCAAGTGTAACCTGATCTAAAAACTGTAAAAAACTTCACACTTGTATAACGCACTAATCACCCGTTAGGGTCTCAAGGTGCTGTACACATACGGCTGTGGAACCCCTCCGGGTTTTTCTCTGTGAGGCACCTACTCCTGGACAGCCCCAGGATGAAGCCAGGGATCCAAGCAATGTGAGGGCCATTCTGGAGATTAAACAAGCTATTGCCCAGAGTTACAGAGCAGGACCCTTAATTAGATTAGGCACCAAGGAGAGAATTATCTGGTCCAAGGGAATTGGAATTGAGCCCAAGACCTACCAAGGTGGGAATTGAACCCTGGTCCCAGGCCAGTTCTCCGCATTAGGGTCTGCCACTCTAACTATTGTGCCACACTTATCCACTCCATCTGCAGAGAGCATGGCCTCTGGAAAGCAGCACCTGGCAGCACGTGGGGAAACAATTCAAACTCTTCCAAGGTACTGGATCCCATTTGAAGGACAGTTCTTGCAAAGCTGGCCTTTTGGAGCTGGGTACAACCCATACTGGAGCAGAGCTGTAGACTGGAGCAGTCGTGGTGGTCAGCTAGACATGAAGCTAGTATGGAGCAGGAACAGATCTACAACTCACAGGACAGAAGGAGATATGAAGCAAAGAATCCAACAACAGGGGCAAAGAGTATGTTAGTACTCATGATCAGAGCCTCTTTCTCTAAAGTTAGAACAGGACCCATGTGTTAGGAAGGGGATGTTAAATTAGCTGGAATCAATGCACAGGAAGCATATGGTCTCCAAGGGATTTACTAGTCTAGTGTTTCACTCCAGAGAGGTTAAACTGTAATTTCCCTCTTATTGCTGTGTCTGTTTATGGCCTTAAACCATTACATTTCACTTATAGGTTCCACCATTCCTATATATACTTACCTTTCCAGTTCCTGCATGTCTAATAGTCTCACATCATTACCATGCTGCATCTGAGCCTGTCGTACATTATGACTGTCCGTAACAATACCTGTTTTGTAACTTTAACTCTCTGCACCACTATTCTACAACTCATACATTTGGACATCCACACTCTCTGGTGTATGAAATTGTATCGGCCTTTGGGTAACTCAGCGTAGAGGAGGATTTATTACTGTCTGTCATGAACATTGATATTTTTTCTACCAATATTTCGGTTGGTGCTAACAAAACATTATATGTTACTCATGTTTGTCCAAAAAGGGCCTCAGCAACCTCCACAAAGTCTTCACTACTGTTTCCTGGTTTAAACTGCAATAGAAGCTTTTGTATGCACCGTTAAACATTGCAGTTTTTGGTTTTCGTACCTGCCAGAACAACTGCAAGACCTTAAATCCATCAGTAAAATGTAACCCAGTGGAATATACTTGAAATATACTTATGTCTTTGAGGTTCTACAATACCCACAGTATAGACTTTAATGATGGGACCAAGACCAAGTGATCATGTCCATGCTAACTAATAAACAGAGATGAAAAGACCATGTGACCTCTTGGACTTGCTAGGATTCTCTGTTGCCCAGTTCACGCAGTATTAAACATGGATTGTATACATATTTTTGTTCAGCGGGGGAGATTTTTTTCATTTTTTTTTTTTTTTTCAAATGTGTATATTAAAGCGCAAGCAAACTAAATAATACAGAATAGTAGTATTCTGAATGTTTTAAGTAAACCAGTAGTTCCCTGAATCCCAAAAAATCATGGCACTCCAAATGCTTTCAAATATGGACATGTGACAAACACACTGCTGATGATGCTAGATCTTACTTCATAACTCATATAGACATAGTGAAGCACAACATTTTTTTTTTTTTACTGTGTAGCTGTGTGGCTGCAAACTCGCTGTGCGGGACTGTTCTATGCTACCACTGTGGTGGGACTTTATTCCCCAGCCTATTGCTGATGCCTGCCGGGGGGGCGCCAGATGCACACAAAAGCACAAATGTGAATCCACTGCTTGGGACTGTTCTAAGCTACCAGCTAGGTGAGACTTCATCCCCCAGCCTACACCTTGCTGCTGATGCCTGCGGGGGCCACCTGATGCACACAAAAGCACAACTGCTATTTGTCTTTGTGCGATTTTATGTATTTGTATTAATCTGAAATAAAGATTAATTGACTGATTGTGTAGCTGGTTCATTAGTCTTGTGTTATAAATATGTTGATACCTGCCATAGGTTCAGTTCTTATACCAACTGTAGGCTATTTCCCTTGAGTCTGACTACAGGATCCATTTTAGTTTCTTAAGCCTGATTTATACTTTGTTAGCCACGCATATGTGTCATTTTGTGACGCAAAAGCATTGCAAACTTACAAAATTGAATTATATTTTGTGAGTTTGCGCCACTTTTGCATAAAAAAATAACACAAATGCGGGGCAAAAAAAGTATAAATATGGGCCTTAGTGCTTTAACAGAAGCATATCCACATTAATATTTGTTTTCAATCTACATGTAAGGGTTCATTTCATTTCTAGTTTACATTATTGCCTTTAAATAATGCTAAATCAATTTAATAGTACTTAAAAGGACACTTTCAGAAGGTTATCATTTTCCTGCTAAAACCAAAATACCTTGCCTATCAGGTTTGGCTGTCCCCTGACCATGGATGGCTCCCCTGAGGTGAGATGTGTATTGCTCCCAGTCACTGGACAAAGGACCCTGGGGTGGGGATGGTGTCTCCTACCTTGATGGGATGTCTTGGGCAGCTGTGACCAACTTCTCCCTGAGCTTCAAATGATGCCTGCCATGTCACTGGCAGCTGTAGCTCACACCTAGGCCTAATCCTCTTTGTCTCTCTCATCAGGTTGGCACCCATCCAGTGGGAGTAGAGGAATGGATCCAAACTGGTTTAGTGGGTGGACAAAGGCTTGTCTTCCACCCACGAGTTAGCCCTGGGCTTAAAAAGAGACCGTTCAGACTTCTCCTAGGAACACTCCTGGACCTGTGAAGAATTGGAGGAAGGTCTGCCATTCCTCAAGGAAGACTGGGCCTTCTTGCCTTGAACCCAAGATGCTATCAGTGACTCTAACGGTCAGTTGGCTGACCTCCTGTTTGAGCTACAGGGATACAACAATCTTTGAGATGCCTCTTTCTCTGCAACTTCCAAGCTCACCAGTTCCAACTGGACTTCCCCTGGACCCCACTACTGGCCTGTGCTAGAGGGAGTCCTAACCTCCAGGTGGTGCTTCTCAGGTCCTGAACGCTTGGCTGGTGTCAGAGTGCACTGCAAGGGATTCATAAACTGTTACTTAGAGCACCGGCGAACTCCGTTGTCACTGTCAAAGCCGCACCAATAGATATTGAATCGCTGTGTGGCCTTATTTGCTGGTTTGCCTCACTGTAGAGATGAAACTTTCTGAAAAGTTTCTAAGACTGTATGAATAGGACTTCACAGAAACACTGAGCCAAAGTTGTTTGACCTCGAGGCCTTCATGGGCATGGACTTTGGCTGCTCAGACCTTTTCAGCCTTTGTCAAGGATGCCACAGGGCCCTGCTGCAGTGCAACAGCCCCCTTCGTCATTGAGCCCTGCTTGAGATCCAGCTTGCTGCATGCCCTATGAATATTATTATATTACAGTTAGGATGTATTTATCATAGGAAAATAGTTTTTTTTCTAATAAACTTTGGCGCCATTTGAGGAATCTTTACGAAATTTTCAAAACTAGTTTGCCACTTACTTCAGCTGCTGTCTGGAAAGTTTTGGGGTCAGTCAGAAAGAGGGGGCTGAGAAGAAAGGGGTGTTGCAAACCATGTTTTCCACATGCAATCTTCCAGAGGGATTTTAGACATGACTACAGCCTGAACCACTCAATGGAATTACACTAAATTTAGCAGAAAGCTAGAACTTGGTCCATAAGGAGTGAATTTTTGTAATTTGGTGCTAAACTGTTTTTGGAGTTATTAAAGAAAAAAAATGTATATCTAGAGATGCGCAGGGTTCTGGATCTAATAGATCTCAATCTGAGATCAAAACGCATTCAAAACGCCTCGGTCCGCCTCATCCTCGACGTACCCCGCAGCAGCCACATCTCCGCACACCTGAGACACCTGCATTGGCTCCCAGTCAGCAAAAGGATCACCTTCCGACTTCTCACCCACGCACACAAAGCCCTCCACGACAAGGGACCGGAATACCTCAACAGACGCCTCAACTTCTACGTCCCCACCCGCCCCCTCCGCTCCTCTGGCCTCGCACTCGCCGCCGTCCCTCGCATCCGACGCTCCACGGCGGGTGGGAGATCTTTCTCCTTCCTGGCGGCCAAGACCTGGAACTCCCTCCCCACCAGCCTCAGGACCACCCAGGACCACTCCGCTTTCCGGAGACTCCTAAAGACCTGGCTGTTCGAGCAGCGATAACCACCCCCTTTGTCCCTAGCGCCTTGAGACCCGCACGGGTGAGTAGCGCGCTTTATAAATGCTAATGATTTGATTTGATTTGAGATCTGATTGGCTGCCACCACTTCAGAAAATCACAAAGGGGCAGGGTAGGAATGCCCCGACTCCCTAGACTTGGTGGTAGGGTCCCTCAGGAGCCCCCAGAGGCCCCCTCTTGGGCCAAAAATGTTTTATTTGTAATTTTGCTGCAGCATGATTAAAAAATAAATAAAACAAGCATGGTTAACCATGCTTGTTTTTTTAAGACCTTACATGGGCCACATCCCGGAGGAGTATACAGATTTGGGGGAGGGGGCATGATTGACCCCTCTTCCCAGGCTAATTTCAGCCAGAAGGACCCAATCCCTCAGGAGCTGGCCTCACACAAACATGGGAGGGTGATACGCAGCCCCCATTCTGGGCTGATTTCAGCCCTGGGGTCCCAGTCTGCTGGGGCTCGACTATAGATAAAAAGGTGGGGGGGATACAGAGTCCCCATCCCCACTCCAATTTTGACACCGAGGATCCCATCTCCCAGTCTGGGTGCAATTAGAAAGGGGAGGTGACCGCACACGGCCCCCGCTCCCTTAGCCATTAATGGCCCTGAGGACCCCATGCTCCAGGGCCGGCTCCTGCTATCTCCAGGGTGCCCACTCCGGGACATAGCAGTTTCCATGCCCGCACTGGTGTAAGTAGTGAAGCCCGTGTTTGCTCTCGCTTGATGGAAGTGATTTCAAGGCTCCTGCCACAGAATCCTAGCAATTCACTGAAAAAACAAAGGTTAAAGTAACTTTATAGTTAGGTAAGACAAAAGGATCTGTATAAAAAAAAAAAAGTAGAAATTCATTGAAAATACCAAAGGATGAAGTAACAATATAGTTAGGTAACTATGTCAGTGATAACATTAATAATTAATATTATAGTTAGCAGTTAGTAGTTTTAGTTAGCAGAAATTCATCAGTTATAGTTACTTGCACCCCCGCAATGCACTGCTTATGACTTCACATATGACATGCTATCTGTAAAGTATTCACCACAGTATGAAGGGGGCAGGTTTTATGATCCTTAGCACTTTCAGATCTTGGTTATTTTTTTAGCAAATAATGTATTTTATTGCTGCATTTCACCTCCACCTAAAATTTACACCAGGCCCTGGGGGCTAGGGTCCCAGAGGCTCACATTGGACTGGGTGGAGGGGGCATATGCCCTCCTCCTCCTGCAAATATCACTGGGCCCTAGGTGATGGGGGTCCCCAGGGCCAAAATCGACCCAGGGAGGGGGGCTGCATGCCCCTCCTCCTCATGCCAAATGTCACTGTGCCCCGAAGATGGGTCCTCAGGGACAAAATCGGCCTGGCAAAGAGGGGCAACTGGCGAGGGTGGCCGCGTGCCCCTCTTCCCATGAAAAATGTGCTAGGGCATGAAGGATAGGATCTCTGGTGACATATGACATGCTATCTGATATATTCACCACAGAATGAAGGGTGCAGGTAGTATGATCTTTAGCATCTTCAGATCTTTGTTTTTTTTTTAGCAAATAGTGTCTTTTATTGACAACTGTTGCATACATTGTAAACTGTTCTTAGTAGATTCTTTTTAAGACTCTGTGGTGTATTTCTCATGAGAATTTCACAGTGTGGTATAGAATAAACTCTCTTCATAGAGTAAACACTGTTTACTGTACCTAGTTCTCTACTGATATCACCTTCATTTCTTAATGTAGGTTCAGTGAGTGTCAGGGCATTCTTGCAGACAAAAGCTGTCCATATTAGGGCATGTGTTTGGGAACTGCAGGTGATTATTTTAACTTTCTTTCAACAGCTGTATACTATACTAAATGTGGGTTTCCCATATACTTGTGGTTTATTGTTAATCTGAACTATACTACCTGTAAAGTGTATCCTATAGGGTTAAGGCTGCTCATAATGCTTGCTTTCAACACCTAAGGGAATTGTATCGGGGATGGCACTAATGATATGATAATGATATTCTCATGAGCTGTTTTGTATTTATTGTCAGGCCTCTAATGCCAATGTAATTTAGAGAGCAATCTGCAGGAAAATGAAGCTTGATTGCTGTCATCGGCGATATCATCAATGACGTCATTTGAAATGTCGTCAGTGATGTCAGAAATGATGTCATAAATGATGTCATAGAACATGTCATGAATGATGTCATATGTGAGGTCATAAGAAGTGCATGGAGGGAGCACATAATTAGTTAATTTCTGTGTTTTTTTTAGTTCAAAATGCTAATGTTATCACTGATATATTCACCTAACTATAACATTACTTTAGTTTTTGTTTATTCCAGAGTATATATTAAAATATGTTAAAAATAAAGTATGAAAAAGTGAATGCAACACGCAAAAACATTTTAAAATGTATAAATACAATATATATAAAACAATGACATTGTACTTGTTATTTATTCCAAAACAAACATCACATCTGGAGTTTGGGAGACAAGATGGTGGCCGCGCGTGTGTGAGCGGCTGCAGGGATTCTTATCTCGATTCCAATGGTGTGAGCGGCTTTTTCTTTCCCCCTTTACCTCAAAACGTGCGGGCCCGGAGTGGCAGTGTTTGTCAGCATGATGGTGCTGCTGTGCCTGTCCTGTAGCTGCCGCGGACCGTGGGGCCGTACTGGTGTGCCAGCATCTAGACGCATCGGCAGTGGGGGAAGCCCGCAGAGGAGAGACCGGGTTTGCAGGCGTGGCTGCCTGGGAAATAGGCATCGTCAGCTGTGCCCGCTTAGTATGGCTCCAAAAAAAAACAGCCCCTTTCATTGGGTGATGCTTCCAATGATGGACAGAGGCTGCCTTCTAAGCCCCAGGGGGCTCATTTCAGGAAAAGGCATAACCAGCTGGAGGACTCCAACTCAGAGAGTGGATTTAGGGGGGATATACAGTCTGGTGGTGCACCAGTGATCCTGGATATTTTTAAAGTCCCACAATAAATAAAATGGTTAATGGCCCCAACTGGGAAGAGGGCAACTGGCTCTAAAACTTCAGCACAGCAGGATCGGCTGCAAGAGTAGTTGGAAGCAGATGACATTCACTCTACAGCGGCGCAGGTGGAGCACAATGGGTGAGGTTGCGGAGAACCTTTTTTCGCTATCAGATCAGTCCGGGGAGGGGGAAGACTATAGCTTATCAACAGAGCTGGATTCTAGCAGTAGCTCCACCACCTCTAAAGTGGGGTCAAGGAAGACAGCACTCAAAAAAGGATTTAAAAAAGCTGACTTTGGGAAAAGAGAAAGGGACATAACTGGAAAGAAAAAAGAAAAAGGCTGCAAGAGGGACAAGGGCAATGTCATGGGATAACTCTGTGACCCAGCAACTCCAATATAATGTAGATGTCCCTTCTGAAGACCCCACGGACCTTGACCCTGGCTCAGTAGAGCTCCTTGAACCTCCTTCTCTGTACCATATTTACCAAACAATGATGTTGCAACATAAACAAACACGGAGATCAGTGAACGCATCACTGCAATGGAGACTCGTACTAGCATGTTAGAGACCAATGTAGGTACTGTGACACAACAATCTGCAAGGCACGAGTAACAGATTATGGATCGTCAGTGGAAAATAGAAGATTTTGAAAATCATCAACAACGTAATAACCTGCAAATTTTAGGGATTAAAGAAGGGGTGGAAGGCCAAGATTTGGAGGTGCCTTCCCTGAGCTAGAAATTTGGGATTGGGAGCGAGAGATACAGAGAGCCCACCAGTTTCCGTTAAACCTGAAAAAACAAAGGGAAGAATCCACGGATCATCAGCCACAACCCAGAACTGTAATTGTTTATTTTGGCAACTATTTGCTGCAGCAGGTGGTTTTTAGAGAAAGCCCACCCTGTCTCCAAAATTGATTGTGAGATTTTTTCCCGCCTCAATTACTGCCATGCTACTGTTGAACACCGTTGTAAATTGAGACAAATGATAAGCCCCTTCCTGGAGAAAGGGGTGGAAGCATTTCTACTGAACCCTGACCATCTAAAAACTGTCAGTAAGGGTACTGTACAAGTATTCTTTTCAGAAATTAAGGCCAAGGAATATTTGGAAAATCAGACTCAATCTTAGACTGTTAATGGTATAAGACAAGATTATTGGACAACTGTGACACAGGGCATGGGAAGAAGGCTGAGGCCACAATATGGTAGTGATTATTGTAGTTTGTTTACCCCTGGGCACTATGGGGGTCATTACAACATTGGCGGTATAAGGCGCTTACCGCCGTGCAGAAGACTGCCAACACACCGCCGCGGCCGCGGAATTCCGGCACAGCTATTATGACCCACATCACGGAATCCGCCGAAATTCAGACACCCACACAATTCCGCCACACCAAAGGTCAGCGATAAACATGCGGAAACAAATCCTCCACCTCCACGCCAACAGAAACACGCCCATGCTATTACGACCCACGAATCTACGCGGCGGTCTTTCAAACGCGGTATTCCATTGGCGGTACACACCGCCGCACTCAAAATACACACACACCTCCAAAACACCACCACATTGGACACTTCCAAATACACACACCTGATACACATACAAACAACACTCCCACACACCCAACACAATATAAAACACACACCCACATCACCCACAAACCCCTACGACTAGAATTTCTGAGAGAAGGCCAGAGAGAGACAGCACAGAATAGAGAACCCCATCACACAGAGGCACACTACACCATCACCCACACAACATCCACGCACAAAACACCACATACCACTACACTCACCACACTCATCAACACATACACCACCTCACACATCACACACACCACCCCATGGCACGCCAAAGACACCCCCGCTTCTCTGAGGAGGAGCTCAGGGTCATGGTGGAGGAAATCGTACAGGTAGAGCCACAGCTATTTGGCTCACAGGTACAGCACACATCCATAGCCAGGAAGATGGAGCTATGGCAAAGAATAGTCGACAGGGTCAACGCAGTGGGACAGCACCCAAGAAATAGGGAGGACATCAGGAAGAGGTGGAACGACCTACGGTGTCACGGTTTTCAATGGGTTTACCGTCAAGGTTGAGAAGCGTAGGGGAACGTCCCCGGTTCCGGCAGGTTCTGCTCTGGCCGAGGTAGGGGCGACCCCTTCCGGTAGCCACGGTGCTGTTTGGCTCACAGGTACAGCACACATCCATAGCCAGGAAGATGGAGCTATGGCAAAGAATAGTCGACAGGGTCAACGCAGTGGGACAGCACCCAAGAAATAGGGAGGACATCAGGAAGAGGTGGAACGACCTACGGTGTCACGGTTTTCAATGGGCTTACCGTCGAGGTTGAGAAGCGTAGGGGAACGTCCCCGGTTCCGGCAGGTTCTGCTCTGGCCGAGGTAGGGGCGACCCCTTCCGGTAGCCACGGTGCTGTTTGGCAAGAGCAAACCACTACAGTCCGTGCCCCCCAGAAGGAGTCCCAGAGGAAAAACCCCAGTAGGGTAAAAAACCTCCACAGGAACTCCCTGAAACGAAAGGAGGACACCAAGGCGTTAGGACTGAAGATCAGGAAGACTGGAGAACAAAGACAGGTCAGGAAACACTGGATTCGCAGGAAGAAATCAATCGGAGCGTGACTACCACCAAGGAGTGTTGCAACGCAATGAACCAGCAGCTGAATTCCCCTTATATACCCCCAGGCAGGAAGTAGGAAACAGGAAGTAGAAATACCACCATCTTGGATTGGGGAAAATAATGCAATAGTGAATCAGGTACATGCACCTAAAGAAGAAAAATAATGCATGCTGGGAGGAGAGGAAGTGCTCGGCATGCTGGGAAGGGAAAAGGCAGGTACAAAAATACCACCATGTGCAAGGGTTCGGCTTTTGACTGGAGACATGGTAAGTGGTGAGCAGGTGTGCAAAGCAGAATGCAGAGATTAGCTGTAAACGCGCATAATGAGCTACACGCGGTCAGGCCTGAAACCCCTTCGGGGTCTCAAGCCCTGCCGCGTCTGCCTTTATGGCAGACCTTAAAGAAAGGGGAGCGGCGAGTGCCGCGACCCCTAATCAAGCTCCTTGGAGCATCCGCGGCCAGCGCCCGAGCCGCGGCATCCCCCGCGGCCCCGCGCCAGCCGCGGCGTCCCCCGCGGCCTGCGCGCCAGCCGCGGCATCCCCCGTGGCCCGCGCGCCGGCCGCGGTGTAAATGGAGTGCCGCGCTGCGGCAACCTGAGCCCGCGGCTGCGGCAAGCGGCGCGGCGCGGCCGCCGCGGCATGACAGTATGCCCCCCCCTCGAGGCCCCAGGTTTGTGAGGGAAGAGACGAAAAAAGCGACAGACCAAAAGAGGAGCATGAACTGAAGGAGCATCTTCCCAGGAACACTCACTCATAGGGTATCCCTTCCAATGAATAAGATATTGGAGGCGCCCATGGAAAAACCGAGAGTCACAGATTTCCTGAACCTCGTACTCAGGTACATTATCAACCAACAGAGGAGGGGGACAGGGTAAGTGTCTATGAAAAGGATCGGGACGGTAAGGTTTCAATTGAGAGACATGGAATACAGGGTGGATCTTCCACGTCCGGGGCAGGCGAAGACGCACAGACACAGGGTTGATCTTTTTGAGAATTAGGAAGGGGCCATAAAAGCGAGGTTTGAATTTGTTCTGAGTGAGTCGGAGAGGTAGGAATCTAGAGGAGAGCCAGACCTTGTCATGAACCTGATATTGAGGAGCCGCACAACGTCTTCTATCTGCTATCTTTTTCATGCGGAACTTAGTGGCCACAAGGTTGGAATGGATAATTCGTTGTATACCCTGTAGCTGTCGAACATAGGAGGAGATGGCAGGAAGATTGGAGTTATCTCCCAGGGGAGTTGGGAAGGCCTTGGGATGGAAACCGTAGGAGCCATAGAAAGGAGAGACCTTCGAGGCACTGTGTAGAGAGTTGTTATAGGAGAATTCTGCAAGCGGTAAATAGGTAGCCCAATTACTTTGTGTAGCATTGCAGAAGCTACGTAAATACTGTTCGAGACCCTGATTGAGTCGTTCCGTTTGCCCGTTGGTTTGAGGGTGGAACCCGGATGACAAGGCCACCTTGATTCCCAAGGTCTTACAAAATTGATTCCAGAATCGGGAGATATATTGAGGACCCCTATCCGATATAATGACCTGAGGTAACCCATGAAGCCGAAAGATTTCTTGAGTAAAGATTTGACCCAATTCCTTAGCCATTGGTAACTTTCTTAAGGCCGTGAAGTGAGCCATTTTGGTGAAGGAGTCCACGGTTACCATTATTACGTGGTTTCCCATTGAGGAAGGTAATGCGCACATAAAATCTGTGGAGATGGTGTGCCATGGGCCGGGGGGAACTGGTAATGGACGGAGTAATCCTACTGGTCTGGTACGGGGTGTCTTGGCTTGAGCACATATAGGACAGGCAGATACATATGTCTCAGTATCAGCCTTGAGAGTTGGCCACCAGAAGGAGCGCAGCAAAAGTCCTTGGGTTGCTTTCATTCCTCGATGACCTGCGATAGGGGAATCATGGCACATATGTAAAGCTTCAGTTTGTACTACTTTAGTGGGTAAAAACAGGGCCTTGTCATGATAAAAATAGCCATGATCTGTATGCAGTTGCGGATGCAACTCTTTCAGTTCTGTTTCGTCTAGACGGGCATATTCGGACTTGACTTGGTCTAAAAAAGTCTGTGCTACCCCAATGATCTTGTCGTTGTCAAATAAGTTCTGAACAGTAGAATCGCTGCACTCAGGATAACGTCGGGACAAGGCATCCGCCAGGATGTTCTGAGAACCAGGGATGTAAGTGATATAGAAGTCATATTGGCTGAAAAAGAAAGCCCATCGAGCCTGCCGGCTATTTTGACACTGAAAGTTTCTTAAGCCCTGTAGATTTCTGTGATCTGTCCGGGCTTCAAAAGGTTCCTTTGATCCCATTAAAAAGTGTCTCCATTCTGTGCACGCGGTTTTTAAAGCGAGTAATTCACGTTCTAACATGGAATAATTCCGCTCGGAATCAGATAAAATGTGTGATAGGTAAAATACAGGGTGTTCTAAATCATCATCGTCTTGTCTTTGCAATAAGGCAGCTCCAATGGCCCTTTCTGAGGCGTCTGCGACAACAATGAATTGCTTGCTGGTGTCTGGGTGTCGTAGGATAGGGGCTTGAATAAAGGCTTTCTTTAATTCCTGAAAGGCTAACTCAGCGTCTTGTGTCCAACAAAAACCCTTCTTTAGGTGTTCTTTTTTAAGGGTTTGAGTAATATAGCTGGTTCTCTGTGCAAAGTCTGCTATGAACTGTCGATAGAAGTTGGCTAGTCCCAAAAAACACTGAGGGGGTGATTCTGACCTCGGCGGTAAAATGCCCTTACCGCCGGTCATAAGACCGCCATAACACCGCCGCGGCCGCGGTCAACCGCCACGGTCATTCTGACCCACAACAGCCAAACCTCCAAAAATCCGTCCTCCACTGCAGCCCGCCACATCGGCGGGCAGCGATAAACTGGAGATGACCAAACCTCCACCGTCACGCCAACAGAAATACGCCCATGCCATTACGACCCACGAATCCACACGGCGGTCATTCAAACGCGGTATTCCATTGGCGGTACACACCGCCGCGGTCAGAATACACACACATCACCAAAACACAGCCACATTGGACAATTTGAAATACACACACCTGATACACATACACACACCACTCCCACACAATCAACCAACTATAAAACACACACCCACATCACCCACAAACCCCTGCGACCAGAATTACTGAGAGAAGGAGAGAGAGACACAGCAGACAATCCCTAGCAAGACACACTGAGGCACACTACACCATCACACACACCACATAGTAGCACAAAGGACCACACACCAACATACTCATCATCACATACACCACCCCACACCTCACCCACACCACCCCATGGCACCCCAAAGGCACCCACGCTTTTCGGACCAAGAACTCCGGGTCATGGTGGAGGAAATCCTAAGAGTGGAACCCCAGCTCTTCGGCTCGCAGGTGCAGCACACCAGTATAGCCAGGAAGGCGGAGCTATGGCAGCGGATCGTGGACAGGGTCAACGCGGTGGGACAGCATCCCAGGAATAGGGAGGACATACGCAAAAGATGGAACGACCTACGGGGGAAGGTCCGATCGATGGTCTCCAGGCACAACATCGCGGTCCAGAAGACTGGCGGCGGACCCCCACCCACCCCTCCCGAATTTACATCGTGGGAGCAAGAGGTCTTGACCATCCTGCATCCTCAGGGCCTCGCTGGAGTAGCCGGAGGAATGGACTCTGGTAAGTCCCATCTCAACTACTATATCCCCCCCACCCCACCAGCATGCCAAACCACACCCCCACCCTCACCCCCAACCCCCCAGCACATATCCTCCCTGACAATGTCTCACCAGCACAACCCACCCATCCCAACACCAACTCCTGCATGCCAACACAAATCATGGGCACCCATCACCTATGCATGACCACTGCACTAACCCCTCCCCCCCACTAAATACCCTCACAACACCTCCCTCAAGGGAATGCCTGCACTGGGGAACAAGGGCACCCATAACACGCACGCTATTGCACACACAGAAACAATAACCAAACTCTCTTACCCCATGCAGGACCCGAACGACAACACACCAGCCAGGAGGGTCCAGAAGTGTCCATCCCACCACCGGAACAGGCCCACACTGAGGATAGCAGCTCTGTCGACAGTGAACCTGATGACCAGCCCGGACCATCGGGGACCTCTGGGCAGTCGGTTCCCCTCAGGCAGCTACAGGCCACACCAGACCGACCCCCTCTGCCGACACCAGCACAGCTCCCACCCAGCGGGCCCATGCCTCTGTCTCTAGGACAGCTCAATCAGCGGTGTGTCCGCCACTACAGGGCACCCAGGCTAACCCAACACCCCAACAACAACAGGGACCTGGGGGCAGTGGGAGCGGGCACACCGGCCAGGGGACAGAGGCCGGGGGAAACCGGGCAGCTCGGAGGGCTGCTGTGCGACAGGGGGGGGAGGAGAGGCCCAGGGAACCCACTCTCCAAGAGGCCCTCACCACCATCATGGCAGCCTACCACCACTCCCAAGAAACGATGGCGACGGTACTGGCCAGGTTCACTGAGATCCAGGCACAGCAGGAAGAACGCTACATGGGGTTCAGGGAGGAGCTGAGAATCATCGGGACCGCAATGGGGACCATCGTCCTGGCCCTCCACAGGATAGAGGACGCGTTGCGGGACCATGGTGCACCACACAGGGCCCCTGTCACTAGGCCGGACCAGGAACAGCCTACCACCTCCGCCGGCGCTAGTGGACAGGAGGTCCCAACACCTCGACAGCCCCCCAGAACCCCACCTCCTGCTGAAGAACAACCACCCCGTAAGAGGAGCCTGAGACCAAAGAAAAAGACAGAGTAGGATGTCAAGACCCCCGCCAGCAGGACATACCCCCTGAACTCTTCCCACTGTCCCACATTGCCACCCTGTCCAACCATGAACTGCCTATGCTCCATCCTTCCCCAGGCAAAAGAACAATGCACCTGTGAGACTGAGAACTGGACTCTGCCATGGATATTCCTCCACCCCCACCCATCACCCTTAGAATCACATGTACCGATATCTAGCACTGTAAATAAATCACATTTTGCACAATAATCTGTTTTGAGTCATGCTGTCTTATTAACAAATGTATTACATATTACTGTTCAATTTCTGTTCTGTCAATTAGTCATGACAACATACCAATGTCAATACGCTGTATTTCATGGGCGAACCAAGCAGAAGTCAGGTACTGAGTCAGACAGCACTGAGAAGGGAAGGGAAAGGCAAAAATTACTGAAAAACATCTGTGGGGAACTACAGAAAGTACAGATGCAGGAGGCTAGAAGCAATTGGGAAATGGCGTGGGTGATTCTTACCTGGGTGTCACTGGAAATACTGTTGTATCACTCTATCCCTATTGTCTGTGTCGTCCTCTGAGTCTTCCTCCTCTTCACTCTCCACAGGCTCCACGGCTTCTACAACACCACCATCTGGACCATCCTCCTGCAGGAAAGGCACCTGGCGTCGCAAAGCCAGGTTGTGAAGCTTACAGCAGGCCACGATGATATGGCACACCTTCTTTGGTGAGTACATTAGGGATCCACCAGTCATATGCAGGCACCTAAACCTGGCCTTCAGGAGGCCAAAGGTTCGCTCAATCACCCTCCTAGTACGCCATGGGCCTCATTGTAGCATTCCTCTGCCCTTGTCCGGGGATTCCTTACTGGGGTCAGTAGCCACGGCAGGTTGGGGTAACCAGAGTCACCTATTAGCCACACACGTTGTCTCTGTAGCTGCTCCATCACATAGGGGATGCTGCTATTTCGCATCACATACGCGTCATGCACTGACCCTGGGAACTTGGCATTTACATGGGAGATGTACTGGTCAGCCAAACAGACCACCTGGACATTCATCGAATGATAATTTTTTCTGTTTCGGAACACCTGCTCATCGTCTTTTGGGGGTACCAAAGCCACATGGGTCCCATCAATGGCACCAATGATGTTGGGGATATGTCCAAGGGCATAGAAATCACCCTTCACTGTAGGCAAGTCACCCTCCTCTGGGAAAATGATGTAGCTCCGCATGAGTTTCATCAGGGCAGACAACACTCTGCTCAAAATCTTAGAAAACATAGGCTGAGACATTCCAGATGACATGGCCACTGTGGTCTGGAATGACCCACTGGCCAAAAAATGGAGGACTGACAAAACCTGCACCAGAGGGGGAATCCCTGTGGGTTGGCGGATGGGGGACATCAGGGCTGGCTCCAGCTGGGCACACAGTTCATGGATAGTGGCACGGTCAAGTCTGTATCGAAGTATTATATGGCGTTCTTCCATTGTCGACAGGTCCACCAGCGGTCGGTACACGCGAGGATTCCTCCTTCTCATCGCAAGTCCCAGCGGACGGTGCCTAGGAAGGACAACATGGAGCACAGAGTCAGCCAAAACACAGGTACGTACAGACAGCTTGCACAGTTAAAGAATGGCAATGGGTTGAAAGGCGTGTATGTGTGGCAATGCAAGGCCTAGGCCTGTGTGTCGCAGTCAAAATTAAGCCATGTGGGCCCTTGAAATGGCGGCTGCCTGACCTGTGAAGTGGGACAATGGGATGTGAGGTCAATGCGCTGGCGGGGCACACCGTGGCGGTAGGCGGTCGCAGACCGCGGCGCAAAGCCGCATTGGTTAACATTGAAGCCTATGGGTTTCAGGAGCCAATGACGAAGTGCGCCGGCGGTCGCGGTACGCACCGCCGCGGTACGCACCGCCGCGGGCGTGACCGCCATTTTCTATCTGCTTAATCACTCGAGACCTGATCATCCACAGGAGAGGACCTATACTGCAAGTGCTGCTGTGACCTCGGTCTGGAAGATACAATGGCTGCTGCGCCTGGGGAAAGGGCCCCTGCCTTCACGTCTGAAGAGTTGGAGAAGCTCGTGGAGGGGGTCCTCCCCCAGTATGCGCTACTCTACGGTCCTCCAGACCAACAAGTGAGTACACCGGGTGCTAATGGAATGGGCTATGCCTGTGTGGATTGGGGTGGATGTAAGTTGGTGGGGTGGGGGGCGAATGAGGAGTGCAACGCCCGACAGATGAGAGCATGTGCCATATGGCAAAGTGGGTGGGTGGGGGCCAATTACATCTAACATGCAGGTCATTGATGATTTCCTCCTTTCCACCCTGTACATGTCTAATAGGTCAGCGCCCATCAGAAGATCGAGATTTGGCGTGCCATCGCCAAGGAAGTCCGGACCTTGGGGGTCCACAACAGACGGGGCACCCACTGCCGCAAGAGGTGGGAGGACATCCGCCGCGGAACAAGGAAGACCGCAGAAACACTGCTGGGGATGGCCTCCCAACCTAGGAGGGGTGCCAGTCGCACCATGACCCCCCTGATGTCCCGGATCCTGGCGGTGGCCTACCCTGAATTGGATGGGCGCTTTAAGACATCACAGCAGACACAAGGGGGTGAGTATCAGCACATTCTCCTATCTTTCTGCGCAGTGGAGGCGTCTGGGTGGGGTAGGAGGGCTGTTGGTGACATTAGGCCAGGGCGCTTTCTGTAGTGTAGTCCTCTCCCTTAGGCATGGCCCTGTGCCCCCGGCCCCCACCTCTGTAGGGTGACAAGTACAGCCATTGAAGGTCCAGCATCTCCCATGTGCGCGTTTGACGTCTCTTGGCCTGTTGTCTTAGTCAGTAGTACTGAGTAGTGTACCCCGAATGCGCTGCTTAGTGCATAAGGCACCTGTGTCTGTCCTCTCCGCCAACGGTGTTGACATTGCATGCACTCAACCTGGTCTTCTTTTTTCTCCCCCCACCCTTTCTCTTCATCTTCTTGTGCATGTGTGCATTAGCATCATCAGGCGGAGGAGATATGGCATCGGAGCACGAGGGAGCTGCAGGACACAAGGCCCCGGTGGGCCCAGGAACAGACACCGAGGGCACCAGTGATCCGGAGGGCGAGGGGAGCACCACGACGGGGACCGCTGGTGAGAGCAGCGAAAGCGACACGTCCTCGGATGGGAGCTCCCTAGGGGTGGCGGCAACATCCGTGCCCCCCGCCTCTACAGGTACAGCCGCCACCCAGCGCACCAGCCCCGCCCTCCCAGCAGCCCCTCAGTCTTCGCTCCGTGCCGGTTCGCCCAGGAAGGCGCGCGTCTCCTTCGCCCGAGGCACCTCAGCCCCTGCCCCTGTTGCCCCTGCTGCCCTCAGTGCGGAGCTCATTGACCTGGTAAGGACGCTCATTGTTGGGCAGACGACCCTTTTGAATGCCATCCAGGGTGTGCAGAGGGAGGTGCAACAGAGCAATGCGTACCTGGAGGGCATTCATTCGGGTCAGGCTGCCCATCAACGAGCGTTCACTGCTCTGGCCTCAGCACTCACGGCAGCCATTGTCCCTGTTTCCAGCCTCCCTCTTCTGACTGCCTCCAGCCTGTCTCTGTCTCCTGTTCCTCAGCCTATCCCATCCACACCATCAGACCAGCCTGCACACACCTCAAAACCCAAGAGCAGCTCATCCAAACACAAGCACCACAGATCCCGCAAACACTCACCCGAGCAACACCCAGATGCAGACATGCCAACAGCCACTGCCACCCCTGTGTCCCCCTCCTCCTCGTCTCCCTCCTCCCTCCCTGTGACGTCTACACTCACACCTGCATGCACCCCAACATCAGCCAGTGCTTCCATCACCACCTCACCCTCCAGTACAGTCCACACTCGTGCAGTCACCACCCCCACTGCCATGTACACGTCCCCTGTGTCCTCTCCCACTGTGTCTGTCACCCCCTCTTCCAAGACACACAAACGCAGGCAGCCACCCACCCAACAGCCATCCACCTCACGACAGCCTACAGCACCAGCACCTTCACCCAATGACAGCACACCTGACTCTCCTACAACCACCTCCTCTACCTCCACTTCCATCTCCACTTCTCCGACCCTTTACCTTGGCCCTAAAAAACTTTTCCTGGCTAACCTTAACCTCTTTCCCCCCGATGACCTCCCCCATCCATCTTCAAAGAGTCCCAAGAGCACCGCAGCCACCACCAGCCCAGCTTCGGGTGTCACTGTTGTGCCTGGGTTCTGGAGCCCACCCTTTGCCAGCAGTGACACATCGAGCTGCAGCAAGGACACGTCCAGCCCCCCCCCCGGGCAAGAGGACCCGCAAAACCAAGGACCGCCGTGCGAGGACCGACAGGGCTGCCCCCAAGGAGCAATGTGCGGCCACTTCACCACCCACACCATCTGGGGGAGGCAAGGGCCCGAGAGCCCCATCAAAGGAGCGGAAGGGCAGCAGGAGCGCGGAGAAGGTGGACCCCACATGCCACATCCCAGCTGGGAAGGAGGACACTAAGGAGGCCAGGAGTCCGTCCCCGAAGGGTCCAGAAACGTCACGGTCCGAGGGCGACTGAGCAGGGAGTCGAGGCCAGGTCTGGCTCCCTTGACCTGCTGGATGAGCACCGCTGAACAGGGCCCTGCCGTGGAGATAGGCACCGCTGAACAGGGCCCCGCCGTGGAGATAGGCACCGCTGAACAGGGCCCGCGGTGGAGAAGAGCACCGCTGAACAGGGCCCCGCCGTGGAGATAGGCACCGCTGAACAGGGCCCGCGGTGGAGAAGAGCACCGCTGAACAGGGCCACGCCGTGGAGATAGGCACCGCTGAACAGGGCCCGTGGTGGAGAAGAGCACCGCTGAACAGGGCCCCGCCGTCTCAAGCACCGCTCCGCTGGGCCCCGCCGTCTCAAGCACCGCTCCGCTGGGCCCTTCTTCTCAAGCACCGCTCCGCTGGGCCCCGCCGTCTCAAGCACCGCTCCGCTGGGCCCTTCTTCTCAAGCACCGCTCCGCTGGGCCCTTCTTCTCAAGCACCGCTCCGCTGGGCCCCGCCGTCTCAAGCACCGCTCCGCTGGGCCCTTCTTCTCAAGCACCGCTCCGCTGGGCCCTTCTTCTCAAGCACCGCTCCGCTGGGCCCTTCTTCTCAAGCACCGCTCCGCTGGGCCCTTCTTCTCAAGCACCGCTCCGCTGGGCCCTTCTTCTCAAGCACCACTTCGCTGGGCCCCGCCGTCTCAAGCACCGCTCCGCTGGGCCCTTCTTCTCAAGCACCGCTCCGCTGGGCCCCGCCGTCTCAAGCACCGCTCCGCTGGGCCCTTCTTCTCAAGCACCGCTCCGCTGGGCCCTTCTTCTCAAGCACCGCTCCGCTGGGCCCTTCCTCTCAAGCACCGCTCCGCTGGGCCCTTCTTCTCAAGCACCGCTCCGCTGGGCCCTTCTTCTCAAGCACCGCTCCGCTGGGCCCTTCTTCTCAAGCACCGCTCCGCTGGGCCCTTCTTCTCAAGCACCGCTCCGCTGGGCCCCGCCGTCTCAAGCACCGCTCCGCTGGGCCCCGCCGTCTCAAGCACCGCTCCGCTGGGCCCTTCTTCTCAAGCACCGCTCCGCTGGGCCCCGCCGTCTCAAGCACCGCTCCGCTGGGCCCCGCCGTCTCAAGCACCGCTCCGCTGGGCCCTTCTTCTCAAGCACCGCTCCGCTGGGCCCTTCTTCTCAAGCACCGCTCCGCTGGGCCCTTCTTCTCAAGCACCGCTCCGCTGGGCCCTTCTTCTCAAGCACCGCTCCGCTGGGCCCTTCTTCTCAAGCACCGCTCCGCTGGGCCCTTCTTCTCAAGCACCGCTCCGCTGGGCCCCGCCGTCTCAAGCACCGCTCCGCTGGGCCCTTCTTCTCATGCACCGCTCCGCTGGGCCCCGCCGTCTCAAGCACCGCTCCGCTGGACCCTTCTTCTCAAGCACCGCTCCGCTGGGCCCTTCCTCTCAAGCACCGCTCCGCTGGGCACCGCCGTCGCAAGCACCGTTTATGGTTCACTGTGCCCACCATGCCTCCTCCTTGACCAGTGGAGACTGTCATCCACCTGATGGACTGTGGCTTTGCACTCCCCAGGATGGCCCAGTGGGCAGCCCACCCACTGTAGAGACATTGAGAGACTGTGGCTTTGCACTCCCCAGGATGGCCCAGTGGGCAGCCCACCCACTGTAGAGACATTGAGAGACTGTGGCTTTGCACTCCCCAGGATGGCCCAGTGGGCAGCCCACCCACTGTAGAGACATTGAGAGACTGTGGCTTTGCACTCCCCAGGATGGCCCAGTGGGCAGCCCACCCACTGTAGAGACATTGAGAGACTGTGGCTTTGCACTCCCCAGGATGGTCCAGTGGGCAATCCACCCACTGCAGAGACTTGAGAGACTGTGGCTTTGCACTCCCCAGGATGGTCCAGTGGGCATGGTGGCTCCTCGTGGATCTGGCGTCGTGGACTCATGTGGCTGTGGTGCCCCCCCCTTCCCTTCCCCCTGAGGTGCCTGTAGTTTTTACATCTGATGCCCCTGCAGTGTTCTCTCCAAAGGACTCAGGTCTCCTGTGTGGGCTTTGCCCTTGTTTCTCAAGACTTTGGCCCACGGACATGCTGAAATCGTAGGTTGTGCAGGACTTGGTACTTCAGTTATACACTGATGTGTGTGTCATTAGTTTTGTTGTGGATATCTTTCATGGTTGTACGCTAATTTTCTGGAGCTTTTTGGTACATAAATATTTATTCAAAATATGATTATGTCCTAGCATTTTTCAGGGGTGTTTGGGTGGTGTCATTGTGACTTGGTGCGCTGCATTGGTGAGTACATAGTTGGGGGTGGGGGGGTCGCATATGTGTGTGGCTGTAACCTTTCGTCCTCCCCCTCCCGTGTGTCGTAGGTGCAGTACTCACCGTTGTCGTCTGCGCCGGACTTCGTACTCGTGGTAGATGAGAAGGTAGACGAGAGCAGGTAGGATGTTTAATTCGGGTTCCATGCTGTCCTCCTTCCTCCTGGAGTGCGTAGTGGTGAGCGTTTTCCCGTCCGTAGTCTGTTTCCGCCGTGTTTTTATCGGCGGTGCTCCCGCCCCGGAAAAGGTGGCGGATTGGTGAGTTGGAATAGTGTGGGCGGTACATTGTCTGCCGCCTGTCTGTTGGCGGTGACCGCCGCGCTGTTTGTTTGTACCGCCGTGGCGGTCGGAGTGTTAAGGTGGCTGTCTGTGTTGGCGGTTCCCGCCAGGCTCAGAATCCCATATTTTTTACCGCCAGCCTGTTGGCGGGTTGGCCGCCGCTTTAACACCGACCGCCAGGGTTAGAATCACCCCCTGAGTCTCCTTGATGGAAGAAGGAGATGGCCAATTCAATATAGCCTGCACCTTGTCTGAATCCATGGCGACTCCGGTTTGGTTTATGCAATATCCCAAGTATTTGACTTCCGTCTGATCAAATTCGCATTTTTCAGGTTTGCAGAATAAATTATGTTGTCGGAGTCTCTCTAAGACTTGGCGAACGTGCTTGGAATGTTCTTCTGGATGAACAGAAAAGATTAGAATATCGTCAAGATACACCACCACTGTTTGTTGCAAAAGATCAGAAAAGATAGAATCCATGAACCTTTGAAAAATGGAAGGGGCATTAGTAAGCCTGAATGGCATTACTCTATATTCGTAGTGACCAAAAGGTGTTCTAAAGGCGGTCTTCCACTCATCACCTTCTCTCATTCTTAGAAGATGGTAGGCTCCTCGGAGATCCAGCTTGGTAAATCTCTTTGCTCCTCTGACTGCTTCTAAGATGTCCTTTATGAGGGGTAACGGATACCGATCTTTAATAGTGATCCTGTTTAACCCTCTGAAATCGATACAAGGACGCAAATCTTTAGTTTTCTTTGGTACAAAGAAAAGAGGAGCCCCGGCGGGTGAAGAAGAGGGAGTAATCAACCCGCTTTGTAGGTTCTCATCAAGATACTCCTTCAGTATCTGTTTCTCCGGTTCTGTGAGGGAGTACATACGCCCAAAAGGAACCACTGTATCTGGTTCTAAAGGAATGGCACAGTCATATTCTCTGTGGGGTGGCAGTTCAGGTTTTTCTGGTTTCTGGAATACATCGGCATAATCCTGATAATGCCTGGGAACTCCCTGTAGGACGTTAATGGAGCATCCCACTTTAGGAGTTGCTGCTGAGAAACCTTTTGGGGACCAATAATCCCCGGCGTGATAGCAGTGGTGTTGGCAAAAGTGAGAAGACAAGGAAATGGTTTTTGTTTCCCAGTTAATGTAAGGATTGTGCCGTGTGAGCCATGGAATGCCCAGGATCATGACGTGGTGTGGTGATGAAATTAAATCAAACTAAAGATTTTCTTGGTGTTTTCCAAACTGTAGACAGAAGGTAGGGGTAGTATATTGTACAGGTCCAGAGGCCAAGAGTGACCCATCCACGGTATGTACCTGTCCTGGTACTTCCTTAGGTATTTGTGCTATCTGTCGTTCTTTGGCCCAGGCTTCATCTAAATAGATGCCACTGGCTCCGCAGTCTAATAAGGCCAAGGTTCTTTCTTCCCGGCCATCAGTTAGATGAAGGATAACTGGTAAGAGAAAAAGGGCAGTTCCTTCCTCCCTGGAAGAACAAATAGAAGGTATGTCACGATATCCCCTTCTTACTGAGGACGGGAGTTGGCGTTTCCCAAGGGCTTGGTTGGACGAATGGGGCAAGTGCGAATTAGGTGACCAGCTGCACCACAATATAGACAAAGCCCCTTCCTTCGTCTATGTTCTCTTTCACTGGCTGATAAAGGTCCTCGAGCCGTGTCAATCTGCATTGGTTCTTCCTCGGTATTCCCCTTAGGTTCAGGACGGACTTCCTCGGTACGATGAGAGAAAGAGCGAGACGGTACTGAGTGCGATGGCAAACGACTCTTCTTTTTCTCCATTCTTCGTTCATTTAACCGATATTCTATCGTCAGAGCCTGGTCCATCAATCCTTTAAGGTTCTCTATTCTAGCAGAGTGCACTAGTTCATCTTTAATGTCCTCTCTGAGACCTCTACGGAACAGTGTCACCAAGGTACGTTCCACCCAAGTTGTTTCTGCTGCTAATTGTCTGAAACGGGTGATGTATTGTAATACATCTTGATTCCCTTGTTGAACTTCGCAAAGAGCTTCTTCTGCGGACGCCTCGAGTCCAGGGCGTTCAAACATCTGTTTAAAAGTAGTGATAAAGGTGGAATAATTAGATAGGCAGGGATCGTTTCTGCTTACTAGAGGGGTGGCCCAAGCCAAGGCTGGCCCCGATAAGGCACTAATCAAATACCCCACCTTGGTCTTGTCTTGTATAAATTGCGAGGGGCGAAAAGCAAAGTAAACCATCAAGGCATCCAGGAATTCTTTAAATTTGTTAGGATCTCCGGAAAAACGAGGTGTAGTGGCTGCTACTGAGGGGACATCTGTGGTCCTGGATGCAAAGGCTTGTCGATAGACGGTATTTTCAGTACGTAACTGTTGGAGTTCTTGAGCCTGTTGTTGTATCGTCATAAGCAGGGTCTGGCTCGTAGGTTCCGTGTTTGCCACTGGATTATCCATGATACCGGACTGCAACTGGAGTTTTGGGCGTTGCAATCTGTCACGGTTTTCAATGGGCTTACCGTCGAGGTTGAGAAGCGTAGGGGAACGTCCCCGGTTCCGGCAGGTTCTGCTCTGGCCGAGGTAGGGGCGACCCCTTCCGGTAGCCACGGTGCTGTTTGGCAAGAGCAAACCACTACAGTCCGTGCCCCCCAGAAGGAGTCCCAGAGGAAAAACCCCAGTAGGGTAAAAAACCTCCACAGGAACTCCCTGAAACGAAAGGAGGACACCAAGGCGTTAGGACTGAAGATCAGGAAGACTGGAGAACAAAGACAGGTCAGGAAACACTGGATTCGCAGGAAGAAATCAATCGGAGCGTGACTACCACCAAGGAGTGTTGCAACGCAATGAACCAGCAGCTGAATTCCCCTTATATACCCCCCAGGCAGGAAGTAGGAAACAGGAAGTAGAAATACCACCATCTTGGATTGGGGAAAAGAATGCAATAGTGAATCAGGTACATGCACCTAAAGAAGAAAAATAATGCATGCTGGGAGGAGAGGAAGTGCTCGGCATGCTGGGAAGGGAAAAGGCAGGTACAAAAATACCACCATGTGCAAGGGTTCGGCTTTTGACTGGAGACATGGTAAGTGGTGAGCAGGTGTGCAAAGCAGAATGCAGAGATTAGCTGTAAACGCGCATAATGCGCTACACGCGGTCAGGCCTGAAACCCCTTCGGGGTCTCAAGCCCTGCCGCGTCTGCCTTTATGGCAGAACTTAAAGAAAGGGGAGCGGCGAGTGCCGCGACCCCTAATCAAGCTCCTTGGAGCATCCGCGGCCTGCGCCCGAGCCGCGGCATCCCCCGCGGCCCACGCGGCAGCTGCGGCGTCCCCCGCGGCCTGCGCGCCAGCCGCGGCGTCCCCCGCGGCCCGCACGTCGGCCGCGGTGTAAATGGAGTGCTGCACCGCGGCATGACATACGGGGGAAGGTGCATTCCACGGTATCCAGGCACCACATCATGGCACAGCGGACTGGCGGCGGAACCCCACCTCCTCCCCCACAACTAACAACATGGGAGGAGCAAGTCTTGTCCCTCTTGCATCCTGAGAGCCTCGCAGGAGTCGTTGGAGGAACGGACACTGGTAAGTCAAATCTTAACTATCATATCCCCCACCTTACCTGCATGCTATCACACACCCCCACCCCCACACCCTCACCTATCACCCCAAATCCTCACTAATCTACCCATGACACCAACCACCCATCCCAACCCCAAGACCTGCATGACATAACTAAGCATGGATACCCATCACTAAAGCATGCCCACTGCACAGACCCACAACACCCCCCAAACAACAGCACACAAGCCCCCACACAGGAATGGCTGCACTGGTGTACACGCACACCCAACCATTGCACACCATGAAACACACACATGCAATAATTATGTACTCATAGCCCCACAGGAACCCGAAGGAACGTCACCACACCAGAGGGTCCAGACAACACCACTCCACCCCCAGAAGAGGCCCACAGTGACGACAGCAGCTCTGCCCCACTGGATCTTGATGACCAGCCCGGACCATCGTGGGCCTCAGGACAGTCGGTTCCCCTTGCCCAGCCACAGCCCAATACCGAACTTCCAACCTCCCTACCCAGGACAGGTCAATCAGCGGTGTGTCCACAACTACAGGGCACCCAGGCTAACCCAACACCCCAACAACAACAGGGACCTGGGGGCAGTGGTAGTGGGCACACGGTCCAGGGGACGGAGGCACACGAACACAGGGGAACTGGGAGGGCTGCTGTGCAAAAGGGGGAGGATAGGCCAAGGGAACCTACTCTCCACGAGGCCCTCTCCTCCATCATGGGAGCATACCACCACTCCCAGGAGACGATGGCAACGGTACTGGGCAAGTTGCAGGAGACCCTGCGTCTGCAGGAGGAGCAGTATTTGGGGTTCACTGAGGAGCTCAGGACCATCGGCTCCGCCCTGGGCACCATTGTAGGGGTGCTGACGGACATTCAAAAGACCTGGAGGGACACTGTGGCACTCCAAGGGGCCCCTGACACTAGCCAGGACGATGAAATGCCCACCACTTCCGCCGGCGCTAGTGGACAGGACGCCCCGCCACAGGACCAACACACCAGCACCCCACCCCCTACAGACGGACAACCACCACGCAAGCAGGCCCTGAGATCCAGGAACAGGACAGAGCAAGATGGCAAGACCCCCGCCAGGAAATAAGACCACCCTGATTGTCCCCCCACTGTACCACTTTGTTGCCCTGTCCAAATCGGAACTGCCCCAGCTCCACTTCCAATGGGCAGATGTGCAATGTACCTGTGAGACTAATAGACTGGACTCTGCCATGGACATTCTTCCACCATAACCCATCCCCATTTCACAACCCCCCTTCATTGTTATGCACTTAAATAAACACCCTTGAAACACTAATAAAAATGGAGTCAGTCAATGATTTTGAACTTTGTATTGTCAATTACAGTGTCAAAAATGGTTACCCATTGGAAGGCCAACATACCAATGTCACACATCACAAGCCTTTCAAGGGTGCAAGCTGTTGACAAGTAGGTTACCACATTAGTGAAACTGAAATGGAAGGGGACAACTCAGTTAACAAATAGTGAGTGAAATGTAGGTACAGGTTAGAGGTAGACGTGTGAAAGTTAATATTATGTTAAACATGAAAATGTACTCACCTGTGTCTCACTGGAAATATTGCTGTATGACTGACTCCCTGTTGTCGTTTTCTTCTTCATCAGCTTCATCCTCATCACTGTCCACAGGCTCCACAGCTGCTACAACACCGTCATCTGGATCATCCTCCTGCAGAAAAGGCACCTGCTGTCGCAATGCCAAATTTTGGAGCATGGAGAAGGCGATGATGATGTCGCACACCTTCTTTGGTGAGTAGAATACGGACCCACCTGTCATATGGAGGCACCTGAACCTCGCCTTCAGGAGGCCGAAGGTGCGTTCGATCACCCTCCTAGTCCGCCCATGGGCCTCATTGTACCGTTCCTCTGCCCTGGTCCTGGGATTCCTCACTGGGGTCAATAGCCAGGACAGGTTGGGGTAACCAGAGTCCCCCAATAGCCATACACGGTGCCTCTGGAGTTGACCCATCATATCAGGGATGCTGCTATTCTGCAGGATGTAGGCGTCATGCACTGAGCCAGGGAACATAACATTTACCTGGGAGATGTACTGGTCTGCCAAACAGACCATCTGGACATTCATGGAATGATAACTCTTCCTGTTCCTGTACACCTGTTCACTCCTGCAGGGGGGGACCAGAGCTACATGGGTCCCATCAATGGCACCTATGACGTTGGGGATATGTCCAAGGGCATAGAAGTCACCTTTCACTGTAGGCAAATCCTCCACCTGAGGGAATATGATGTATCTCCTTACATGTTTCAGCAGGGCAGACAACACTCTGGACAACACGTTGGAAAACATAGGCTGGGACATCCCTGATGCCATGGCCACTGTTGTCTGAAAAGAGCCACTTGCAAGGAAATGGAGCACTGACAGCACCTGCACGTCAGGGGGGATTCCAGTCGGATGGCGGATTGGTGACATCAGGTCTGGCTCCAACTGGGTACATAGTTCCTGGATTGTGGCACGGTCGAACCGGTAGGTCACGATCAAATGTCTCTCTTCCATTGTCAACAGGTCCACCAGTGGATTCCGCCATCTTCCAATATGTCCCAACTGTTGGTGCCTAAGAAGGACAACAGCGAAGAAACTGTCAGCATTCCTCCAGGTATGTACCCACAGTCACACTCAAGACTACAACAGACAATTAACCCATCCGGGAACTGTTTGGAGTGTAGGCCCGGTATGTGTGACGCAGTAGTAAATGAAGCCAGGTGGGCCCCTGAAATGGCGGCTGCCTGACCTCTAAACTGGGACAATGGGATTGTGGGGTAACTGCGCTGGCGGTGATGATGCGCCCCGCCGCGGATGTCACCACCATTTTCTATCTCTTCAATCACTAGATACCTGACCTTCGACAGGAGAGGACCTACACTGCTAGTGCTGCTGTGACCTCGGTCTGGAAGCGACGATGGCTGCTGCGTCTGGGGAAAGGGCCCCTGCCTTCACTGCACAGGAGTTGGAGAAACTTGTGGATGGGGTCCTCCCCCAGTACACGCTACTCTACGGTCCTCCAGACCAACAGGTTAGTACTGAGGGAGCACGTTGTATAGGCTAGGCCTGGGTAGAGAGGGCTGGGTGGAAGAGGGAAGGGGGCAGAGAACATAGAACAGTTATGCATGGGGATGAATGGGCCACATGGACAGAGTTGGGAGGGGGCCACTCACATTGACGGTGCAGTAGGTAATGACTGTTCCTCTTTCCTTGTACATCTCATGTAGGTCAGCACCCACCAGAAGAGGGACATTTGGCGTGCCATCGCCAAGGAAGTCCAGACCCTGGGGGCCCACCAGAGACGGGGCACCCACTGCCGTAAGAGATGGGAGGACATTCGCCGCTGCAGCAAGAAGACGGCAGAGGCTCAGCTGGGGATGGCCTCCCAACGTGGGAGGGGTGCCCGTCGCACCATGACCCCCCTGATGTTCCGGATCCTGGCGGTGGCCTACCCGGAGTTGGATGGGCGCTTAAGGACATCACAGCAGACACAAGGGGGTGAGTACAACCTCATTCTGTGGACTTTGCGTGCAGTGGAGGTGTCTGGGTGGGGGAGGTGGGCTGTGGGTGTCCCTATGCCAGGGCGAGTTAGGTAGGCAAGGCCCCTCCGTAATGTAGGCCATGTGGGACTCTACCCCAGATCAGAACTGAGGCAAGTTGATGTATAGTTGCCCCTTTGCCATCCATGTGCGCTGATTTCTACCATTGCATGTAGGCCATATCCCAGAAATTGCATGTGCAGAGGGCAGGAGCACAGCGTAATGCATGGGGCTGCTGCGTCTATCTTGTCTGCCAACGGTAGCGGTATGCCATGCACTAAAACTCTCTTTCTTCTGTCTCCCCCCCTTTTCCTGCTCTACCTGTCCTTTTGTACATCAGCATCATCAGGCGGAGGTACAGTGACACATGGAGGGCCACACCACAGACTCTGAATGCACCAGTGGGACGGAGGGCGAGGGGAGCTTCATGTTGGCCACAGGATCACCAACCAGCGACACTGACTCGTCCGCCGATGGGAGCTCCCCTGTGGTGGCGGCACCATCTGTGCCCCAGGCACCTCAGGCCCTGCCCCAGTCACCCCTGCTGCCCTCAGTGAGGAGGCCATTGACCTCCTCAGGTCACTCACTGTTGGGCAGTCTACCATTGTGAATGCCATCCAGGGTGTAGAAAGGGAGTTGCAACATGGTAATGCATTCCTGGAAGGCATTCATTCTGGTCAGGCTGTCCTTCAGCGAACCCTGCAATCTCTGGCCTCAGCACTGATGGCAGCCATTGTCCCTGTGTCCAGCCTACCCCCTCCAACTTCCTCCACCCAGACCCAATCCCCTGTACCCCAGCCCATCCCAAGCACACCTACAGACCAGCAGGCACACAAGTCAACACCCAAAAGTAGCTCAAGCAAACATAGGCACCACACACACCACAGGCACTCACACAAGCATCACACCCATACAGACACAGCAACATCCACTGTTTCCACGGTGTCCCCCTCCTCCTCTTCTCCCTCCTCCCTCCCAGTGTCGTCTACACACACACCTGCATGCACCACATCTACAGGCACTAGGACTCGCACCAGGACACCCAGCACCACAAGCCGCTCACCTGCACTCACCACCTCCACTGGCATATACACGTCCCCTGTGTCCTCTCCCAGTGTGTATGTGACGCCCCCTCCCAAAGTACCCAAACGCCGGCAATCACTCACCCAACATCCATCCACCTCACGACAGCCTCCAGTACCTGCACCTGCACCCAAAACAGCTAAAGTGACACCTCCTACAACCACCTCCTCTACCTCCACTCCCAGACTCCCTCCAGCTACCCATCCCAGTGTCCGTCAGAAACTGTCCCTCTGTCAAATTGACCTGTTTGCCCCCCCCCTCCAGTTCATCAGTCCCGTCGTAGCGCCTCAGCCAAAAGGCCTCCAGTGCCAGTGGTGCATGTTCCAGGTTTTTGGAGTGAACCGTCCACCAGGGCAGGCAGTAGGACCCGGAGCCAAGGCACTGGCAGCCCACCCCCTGTAAAGGCTCCGAAATTGGAGAGTGGACGACGGGACCTTGTCAAGACTCCTGGTGGGACAACAACTGAAATGGGATCGAAGGCGATTGGTGAGTCAGCTGTAACTCCAAAGAAGGTGGGGAAGGTCCCGAGGAAGTCTGCCCAGCCTGTTGTGAGTGTCACAGCAGAGAAGTGCGCCATCATTTCCGGCGGTCCAGACACAACCGCCAGCACCGTCGTTACTGGTCCGGAGATCACCGCCGGAGTCATTGCTCAGGAGGGCCCAAGTATCGTTACTGGTCAGGAGACCACCGCCAGAGTCATTGCCCAGGAGGGCCCAAGTCTCGTTACTGGTCAGGAGACCACCGCCGGAGTCAGTGCCCAGGAGGGCCCAAGTCTCGTTACTGGTCAGGAGACCACCGCCAGAGTCATTGCCCAGGAGGGCCCAAGTATCGTTACTGGTCAGGAGACCACCGCCGGAGTCAGTGCCCAGGAGGGCCCAAGTCTCGTTACTGGTCAGGAGACCACAGCCAGAGTCATTGCCCAAGAGGGCCCAAGTATCGTTACTGGTCAGGAGACCACCGCCGGAGTCAGTGCCCAGGAGGACCCAAGTCTCGTTACTGATCCAGAGACCACCGCCAGAGTCAGTGCCCAGGAGGGCCCAAGTATCGTTACTGGTCAGGAGACCACCGCCGGAGTCAGTGCCCAAGAGGGCCCAAGTATCGTTACTGGTCCAGAGACCACCGCCAGAGTCAGTGCCCAGGAGGGCCCAAGTATCGTTACTGGTCCAGAGACCAGCGCCGGAGTCAGTGCCCAGGAGGGACCAGGATCCCACAGCCCCGCTGGGCGATGATGGAACGTCATGCCACACACCAATGTCCAGTGTGGAGTTCGTCATGCCACACACCAATGTCCAGTGTGGAGTTCGTCATGCCACACACCAATGTCCAGTGTGGAGTTCGTCATGCCACACACCAATGTCAGTATCCGAACCGCCTTGTCAGAGCACCGCTGAACAGTCCATAGACCGCCATGTCAAAGCACCGCTGAACAAGGCCAAGACCGCCATGGTGAAGACCGCTGAACAGGGCAAAGACTGCCATGTCAAAGCACTGCTGAACAAGGCCAAGACCGCCATGGTGAAGACCGCTGAAAAGGGCAAACACCGTGTGGGTATGAATAGGCCGCCACATCAGGCATTCTTATCCCATGTGCAGCTGGGACAGTGATAGGACAGGAACTTTCAAGGGGAGATAGGCCAGATAATGGCCAATGAATGGGCAACTTTAGAAGACAAGTGGAAAGCAGTGCAAGTGGCTTATCTGGGGGTTAAGCTAACAAGTAATTTGGATAATATTGTCAATAATAACCTTGCTCCAATGCTAGCAAAGACCATAAAGGAATTGCAAGGATGAATGACACGTACCTTTCAATAGTAGGATGATGTAATGTTATCAAAATGCTCTTCCTACCTCCGGTCCTATACTTTTTTAGGACTATTCCACTGGAATTCGGTAAGTGCTGGTTTAACCGCATGGAAGCATTAGCAAGCAGCTTCATTTGGTCCTTTTCTAGAACCCTCCCAAAGGCACAAGGTGGATGGGCAGATCCTAACTTCTGCCTATATTGCTGGGCTGCAGTCCTGCAATATATTCAGCCCCCCTGATTATACTCAATGACCTTAGTAAGTCACCAGGAGGGCTTGCCCAACTATATACACCATGATCTGGGGTAAAAAAGTCAAAGTTGAAACTATATGGTCTGCGTTTACTGTATCGTCTCAAATCAAGCGTAGAATGGGAGTTGATCGGCTCTGCTATTACACTCCTGTTTGGAACACCCCCCTATTCTTCCTGGGATATTTGGGGATAAATGGTGTGATAAATAGGTACAGGGTGGTGTCTGAAAATTAGGCGACTTTTATAATGGCAGGCAAATTAAATCCTTTAATGAGAGTTGAGGAGTATTTTGCTCTTGAGAGCAGAGACTTCTTTAAGTTCTTGCAAATCAGAAACTTTTTGTTGTCCTCATCTAGGGAAGACTTATTTGGGGAGAAGATTGCTGTTATGGAGGTGCTTGAAAATACAGCAGATTGTGGCATATGAAAACTCTACCCGCTCTTATTAAGCTTCATCCATGATGATTTGGAGAAGCATATAGAGAGATGGGGGTAGAGATAGAGGCCTCGGAAACTTCTTTCTCAGTTTCTTTGGAAATGGTTCAACGTATATTACTTTCTCTGGGACCACAAGGCCAACACCATAAAACTCTATACAACTTCTATTATACCCTCACTAGAATTTCCAAATGGGGAAAGTCTAATGAGATCTGCTGCCCCCAGTACAAAAGCATGGGAGATGATTTAGTCCATATGTTTTTCAGCTGTGATAGGCTCCAAAACTGTATTTCTGACATTGCAGAGTTTTTGGTGATGACAGTACAACAGGTAGATGGTCTTACACCACAACTTGCACTACTAGGGATTGACGAAGGGGTATGTACAGGCCAAACTCAATGTTTTGTTGATGGGAATATAATACTCAATGTTAAGGAAAGTGATGTGCAGCCTTTGTTCGCCCCTTTATTTTGTGTTGTTGTACCTTACTGTGCGCCCTCTTTTTGAGAAAAAAAAAAACCATCACATATAATATAACATATTACTTTTCTAAAGAATGTGCTTATATAACTTTAAAATCCCAGTAAATTAATTACGAAATTAAAACAATAGAAACACTACAAAATAACATATTTATTTGATACCCTAAAACACAAAGGAAATATACTGCACATTCCCACCACAATTGAAACCATATTGGAAAAGGTGGTGGAGAATAAAGGGGTACCATTTGATATTCCCACTCCAATTTAAACAGTATTGGGGAAGGTGCTGGACAAAAAAGGGTTCCGATTTACTATTCCATCTCCAGTGTAAACCATTTTGGGGAAGGTGTGGGCCACTAAGAGGGTAAGATTTACGATGCTAACTATAACCTAAGCAATTGAAGGAAAGTTGTTACACACTGAAAGGGTCAGATTCTTAATCCCACATCAACCATTTTAGGCAAGGTTTTGGACACTAAGGGCGTCCGAATTTCTTAGAAAACTATCAAAAATTATTTCAACACTTTTAACATTTTATGATATTGTTCTTAGTTTATATTATTAATTAAATTGGTTGTATTATAAACATACTCTTTTAAGCCAATTTCTGCCATTTTTTACTAATGACTGCACATTGTTGTCTTTTTTCTTTATTAATTCAACAGCTGAGATCCTTGTGGATCACAGTTCCATTGTGCAGTTCTTTGGTTGAGGCTTGAAGAACTTTTTTATTTAACATTTGTTAGCATAGTCCAGAGGTTTGGGAATGTTATAAGTTTAGTTTGTGGATGTTAATGTAGTTTCAGGTGTTAGTTAATTAATTAACTAATATGCATTAGGAAGTTGTGTAAATTAGTTTAAATACATTACATGAGTATGGTAGGGCTTAATATTTAGGCCTTTGTGTATATTCCAAATTTTGATATAGTTTGTAAATGTTTATAAATGTTAGCACATATTTATCTGTGTAAGAATATAGATATTTTTGTGGGTATCTCTGTATTTGTTCTTACAGGTATTTTATGGTCTTGAATGAAGGTGTTTTTGTTTCAGATTATATTTTAATACACTGAAAATAAGTTGTACTTTTTGTCCATAATTTTACGTTTTTTTTCCCTTGCCTTTTGCAATTTTCATATGGTACTTATTGCATATTTTATATTTTTCTTGGGTTTTGGATGGAGTCAAAGGACATAGTTTTTTTTCTTGGTTGGAATATTTTCTTTAAAAATGTTTTACATTTTCTGGGGGAATATCATACCAGAGAATTGTGTTTGTGAATTTGATATTTCACTTACGGTTTTAGGTAGAATTTCAGTTACTGGTCAGTAAGTAAATCATTTTTATTTGAAATGTTGGGTGGGATATATGTATGTGTTTTGTATGCATAACTTATTATTTGATTGTATATTTTAATGGTTTTATGCATATTGTATTTTATTGATGTATTTAAAAAACTAATAAGGGGGTCATTCCAACCCTGGCGGTCGGTGTTAAAGCGGCGGCCAACCCGCCAACAGGCAGGCGGTAAAAAAAATGGAATTCTGACCCTGGCGGAAACCGCCAACAGAGACCGCCACTTTAACACTCCGACCGCCATGGCGGGACAAACAAACAGCGCAGCGGTCACCGCCAACAGACAGGCGGGAGACAATGTACCGCCTACCCTATCACAACCCACCAATCCGCCACCTTTTCGGGGGCGGTAGCCCCGCCGATAAAAACACGGCGGAAACAGACATTACGAACGGAAAAAGCTCACCTCTACACACTCCACGAGGAATCTGGACAGCATGGAACCCGAACTACACATCCTACCAGCTATTGTCTTCCTGCTCCTCTACCAGGAGCACGAACGCCGGCGCAGAAGACAACGGTGAGTACTGCACCTACGACACAGGGGAGGCAAAAAATTATGGGGACACACATATGCGACACACCCATCCTCACCCTCACCCACAACTACATACACATCAATGCAGAGCAACAACTCAGAGTGACACCCCCAAACCCCCCGGAAGAATGCAAAGACAAAATAAAATGATCATGAAATTTGAAGTATATTGTACGGCTAAGTAAAAAAATATATCAAACATCTATAACTATATATACATATGTAAATTGTCCTGTCCAAATTGGGTATCAGCCATTGTTCGTGGGCCAATGGGCCGAAACACATGGGCAAAGCCCACACAGGATACCCGACTCCAATGGAGAGAACACTGCAGGGGCATCAGTTAGCAAAACTACAGGCACCTCAGGGGGAAGGGAAGGGGGGGGCACCTCAGCCAGATAAGTCCACGAGGCCAGATCCACGAGGGGCCTCCATGGCCACTGTTCAATCCTGGGGAGTGCAAAGCCACAATCTCACAAGTCTCTACAGTGGGTGGATTGCCCACTGTGCCATCCTGGGGAGTGCAAAGCCACAGTCTCACAAGTCTCTACAGTGGGTTGATTGCCCACTGTGCCATCCTGGGAGTGCAAAGCCACAGTCTCACAAGTCTCTACAGTGGGTGGATTGCCCACTGTGCCATCCTGGGGAGTGCAAAGCCACAGTCTCACAAGTCTCTACAGTGGGTGGATTGCCCACTGTGCCATCCTGGGGAGTGCAAAGCCACAGTCTCACAAGTGGATTACAGACTCCACTGGTTCTGGAGGAGGCATGGTGCCCAGAGTGCTCCGTGCAGCCCGGCCCGACACAGATGCGGGCATGCCCCTGTTGCCAATGGGCCAGCGGTGCTTGAGACGCCGGTGCCCAGCGGAGCGGTGCAGAGACGGCGGTGCCCAGCGGAGCGGTGCAGAGACGGCGGTGCCCAGCGGAGCGGTGCTTGAGATTAAGGGCCCAGCGGAGCGATGCTTGTGATGAAGGGCCCAGCAGAGCGGTGCAGAGACGCCGGTGCCCAGCAAAGCGGTGCTTGACATGAAGGGCCCAGCGGAGCGGTGCAGAGACGCCGGTGCCCAGCGGAGTGGTGCAGAGACGGCGGTGCCCAACGGAGCGGTGCAGAGACGGCGGTGCCCAGCGGAGCAGTGCAGAGACGGCGGTGCCCAGCGGAGCGGTGCAGAGACGGCGGTGCCCAGCGGAACAGTGCTTGAGATGAAGGGCCCAGCGGAGCGGTGCAGAGACGCCGGTGCCCAGCGGAGCGGTGCTTGAGATGAAGGGCCCAGCGGAGCGATGCTTGTGATGAAGGGCCCAGCGGAGCGGTGCAGAGACGCTGGTGCCCAGCGGAGCGGTGCAGAGACGCCGGTGCCCAGCAGAGCGGTGCTTGACATGAAGGGCCCAGCGGAGCGGTGCAGAGACGCCGGTGCCCAGCGGAGCGGTGCTTGACATGAAAGGCCCAGCAGAGCGGTGCAGAGACGGCGGTGCCCAGCGGAGCGGTGCAGAGACGGCGGTGCCCAGCGGAGCGGTGCTTGAGATGAAGGGCCCAGCGGAGCGGTGCAGAGACGCTGGTGCCCAGTGGAGCGGTGCAGAGACGGCGGTGCCCAGCGGAGCGGTGCTTGAGATGAAGGGCCCAGCGGAGCGGTGCAGAGACGGCGGTGCCCAGCGGAGCGGTGCAGAGACGGCGGTGCCCAGCGGAGCGGTGCTTGAGATGAAGGGCCCAGCGGAGCGGTGCAGAGACGCCGGTGCCCAGCGGAGCGGTGCAGAGACGCCGGTGCCCAGCGGAGAGGTGCTTGAGATGAAGGGCCCAGCGGAGCGGTGCAGAGATGCCGGTGCCCAGCGGAGCGGTGCAGAGACGCTGGTGCCCAGCGGAGCGGTGCAGAGACGCCGGTGGCCAGCGGAGCGGTGCAGAGACACCGGTGCCCAGCGGAGCGGTGCAGAGACGGCGGTGCCCAGCGGAGCGGTGCAGAGACGGCGGTGCCCAGCGGAGCGGTGCTTGAGGTGAAGGGCCCAGCGGAGCGGTGCAGAGACGGCGGTGCCCAGCGGAGCGGTGCTTGAGATGAAGGGCCCAGCGGAGTGGTGCTTGAGATGAAGGGCCCAGCGGAGCGGTGCAGAGACGGCGGGGCCCAGCGGAGCGGTTCTTGACTTGAAGGGCCCTGTTCAGCGGTGCTTGACTTGAAGGGCCCTGTTCAGCGGTTCTTGAGACGGCGGTGCCCTGTTCAGCGGTGCTTGACTTGAAGGGCCCTGTTCAGCGGTGCTTGACTTGAAGGGCCCTGTTCAGCGGTGCTTGACTTGAAGGGCCCTGTTCAGCGGTTCTTGAGACGGCGGTGCCTTGTTCAGCGGTGCTTGACTTGAAGGGCCCTGTTCAGCGGTTCTTGAGACGGCGGTGCCCTGTTCAGCGGTGCTTGACTTGAAGGGCCCTGTTCAGCGGTGCTTGACTTGAAGGACCCTGTTCAGCGGTGCTTGACTTGAAGGGCCCTGTTCAGCGGTGCTTGACTTGAAGAGCCCTGTTCAGCGGTGCTTGACTTGAAGGGCCCTGTTAAGCGGTGCTTGACTTGAAGGGCCCTGTTCAGCGGTGCTTGACTTGAAGGGGCCTGTTCAGCGGTGCTTGACATGTGTGTCCAGGTCACCAGATCCGGCCATTACATGAATTTCACTCGCCACCTGACATGTGGCTGCCGGGCCCTTCATGCACATCTGTCTTCTCGCTTGCGGGGCCCTCCTGTGCTGCCGTCCCGGGCCCGTGGGTGTCCTTCTGCACACCTGAATGGGGCTGGTGGGGCCCTCCTGGGCAGCTCACCTGCTGCCGGACTTGTCAGGCGTGCTGCCCTTGCCACCCTTCCCTGCTTGTCTGTGGCCCTTTCCTCCCTTTGGTGGTGTGCCAGGTGGCACCCCACTCCCTGACGGTGCCAGGGTAGTGCTTTTGGAGCCTGCTGTCTTTGGCCTCTCGGGCCGGGCACTGGCTTTCTTGGCTTTTTTTTCTGGGGGTGGGCTGGCCGTCTCTTTACTCCTGGCAGAAGTAGCTGGCCTTGAAGGTGGTGGACTCCAAAATCCTTGGACTATTGTCTTTGTAGGTCCAGGTTTTGTGGTGGCTGAGGTGCTGATTGGAGTCATGAGATGGAGGGGGTGGGTCAGTTGTTGGAAAGAGGTCAAGGTTGGAAAGGAAAATCAATTTAGAAAGACAGGGACGGGTAGTTGTAGTGGGTATGGGAGTGGAGGAAGAGGATGTGGTTGTAGGAGAGTGAAGTCTGGTGTCTTTGGGTGCAGGTGCTTGTGCTGGAGGCTGTCGTGAGGTGGATGGCTGTTGGGTGGGTGACTGCCTGCGTTTGTGTGGTTTGGAAGAGGGGGTGACAGACACACTGGGAGAGGACACAGGGGACGTGTAAATGGTAGTGGGGGTGGTGACTGCACGTGTGCGGAGTGTTCTGGTGGGTGTGCTGGTGATGGACGTAGTGGCTGAAGATGTTGTGCATGCAAGTGTGAGTGAAGACGGCACAGGGAGGGAGGAGGGAGACGAGGAGGAGGGGGACACAGAGGAGGCAGTGGCTGTTGGCATGTCTGCATGTGGATGTTGCTTGTGTGAATGCTTGTGTGATGTGTGGTGCTTATGTCCGGATGAGCTTCCCTTGGGTGTTGAGGTGTGTGCAGGCTGGTCTGTAGGTGTGTCTGGGATAGGCAGAGGTACAGGGGAGTGGGACTGGGTTGAGGAAGTTGGAGGAGGGAGGCAGGAGACAGGGACAATGGCTGCCGTCAGTGCTGAGGCCAGAGCGTTGAACGATCGCTGATGGGCAGCCTGACCCGAATGAATGCCCTCCAGGTATGCATTACTCCGGTGCACCTCCCTTTCTACACCCTGGATGGCATTCAAAATGGTAGACTGCCCAACAATGAGTATCCTCAGGAGGTCAATGACCTCCTCACTGAGGGCAGGAGGGGTAACTGGGGCAGGGCCTGAGGTGCCTGGGGCGAAGGAGATGCCCACCTTCCTGGGTGAGCGGGCACAGGGCGAAGGCTGAGGGGCTGCTGGGAGGGCGGAGCTGGTGCGCTGAGTGGCGGCTGTGCCTGTTGTTGCGGTGGGCATGGATGTTGCCGCCACCACAAGGGAGCTCCCTTCCGAGGACGTGTCTGTGTCGCTGGTGTCACCACGTGTCCCCGCTGTGGAGCACCCCTCGCCCTCCGTCTCACTGGTGAAATCCGAGTCAGTTGCATGGCCCTCCATGGCCTTGTGAGATGCAGCTCCCTCGTCCTCCGATGCCACTTCTCCTCCGCCTGATGATGCTAATGCACACATGAACAGGAAGACCACAAAAAAGGGGGGGAAAGAAAGACATGTTGAGTGCATGGATTACCGCTACCGTTGGCGGAGAGGACAGACACAGAAGCCCCCTGCACTACGCTGCGCACTTGGGGTCCCCTACTCAATCCGTGGGACATGGCCTACAAGCCTATGGACGACAACTCCACACATAGGTGACACAGGGCCATGAATAGCTGTACTAGGCAACCTACAGAGGTGGGGGGCGGGGGCACAGGGCCATGCCTAACGGATGGGCCTAGCCTACAGAAATCGCCCTGGCCTAGGGATACCCACAGCCCTCCTCCCCCACCCTGACACCTCCAATGTGCGCTAAATCAGCAGAATGTGCTTGTACTCACCCCCTTGTGTCTGCTGTGATGTCCTCACGCACCCATCCAAATCGGGGTAGGCCACCGCCAGGATCCGGGACATCAGGGGGGTCAAGGTACGACTGGCACCCCTCCTACGTTGGGAGGCCATCCCCAGCAGAGCCTCCGCGGTCTTCCTGCTCCCGTGGCGGATGTCCTCCCACCTCTTCCGGCAGTGGGTGCCCTGTCTGTTGTGGACCCCCAGGGTCCAGACGTCCTTGGCGATGGCACACCAAATGTCGATTTTCTGATGGGCGCTGACCTATGTGACATGTACAGGGGGAGAAAAATAAAAATCATCACATTCTGCATGCTCGATGTGAGTGGCCCCCCATCCCCACCCTTGCCATGTGGCACATGCTCTCATCTGTCGTTTGATGCATGCCTCATTCGCTCCCCTCCCCACCATCTTTAATTCACCCCACTCAACCCAGGCATTGGCCACAAAGCATGGTCCCAGTGTACTTACCTGTTGGTCTGGAGGACCGTAGAGTAGCGCATACTGGGGGAGGACCCCATCCACGAGTTTCTCCAATTCTTCTGAAGTGAAGGCAGGGGCCCTTTCCCCAGTCGCAGCAGCCATTGTCTCTTCCAGACCGAGGTCACAGCAGCACTTGCAGTATAGGTCCTCTCCTGTGGATGATCAGGTATCGAGTGATTAAGCAGATAGAAAATGGCGGTCACGCCCGCGGCGGTGCGTACCGCGGCGGGGCGTAGCGCGACCGCCGGCGCACATTGTCATTGGCTCCTGAAACCCATAGGGTTCAATGTTAACCAATGCGGCCTTGCGCCGCGGTCTTCGACCGCCTACCGCCACGGTGTGCCACGCCAGCGCATTGACCGCACTTCACAGGTCAGGCAGCCGCCATTTCAAGGGCCCCCATATCTTAATTTCTACTGCGTCACATATGCCTAGGCCTTGCATCAACACTCATACAAGCCATTCAATGCATTGAGAATCGTGTACTGTGCAAGTTGTGGAAACGTACCTGTGGGTTGATTGACACTGTGCTCCATGTTGTCCTTCCTAGGCACCGTCCGCTGGGACTTGCGAGGAGATGGAGGAAACTTCCCGTGTACAGACCGCTGGTGGACCTGTCGACAATGGAAGCAAGACATGTCATACTGACATACAGGCTTGACAGAGCCACTATACAGGAACTGTGTGCCCAGCTGGAGCCAGACCTGATGTCACCCATCCGCCAACCCACAGGGATCCCCCCTCTAGTGCAGGTTCTGTCAGTACTACATTTTTTTACAAGTGGGTCATTTCAAACAACAGTGGCCATTTCATCAGGGATGTCTCAGCCTATGTTTTCCAAGGTGTTGTCCAGAGTGTTGTCTGCCCTGCTGAAATACATGCAGAGCTACATTGTTTTCCCTGAGGTGGGCGAGTTGGCTACAGTGAAGGGTGATTTCTATGCGCTTGGACATATTCCCAACATCATTGGTGCAATTGATGGGACACATGTTGCTTTGGTCCCCCCCAGCACGAGTGAACAGGTGTGCAGGAACAGAAAAAGTTATCATTCCATGAATGTCCAGGTGGTCTGTTTGGCTGACCAGTACATCTCCCATGTAAATGCCAAGTTCCCTGGGTCAGTGCATGACGCGTACATCATGCGAAATAGCAGCATCCCTTACGTGATGGAACTACTTCAGAGACACCGTGTGTGGCTAATTGGTAACTCTGGTTACCCCAACCTGTCATGGCTACTGACCCCAGTGAGGAATCCCAGGACCAGGGCAGAGGATCGGTACAATGAGGCCCATGGGCGTACTAGGAGGGTGATCGAGCGGACCTTCGGCCTCCTGAAGGCCAGGTTTAGGTGCCTCCATATGACAGGTGGATCCCTAATGTACTCACCAAAGAAGGTGTGCCATATCATCGTGGCCTGCTGTATGCTTCACAACCTGGCTTTGCGACGCCAGGTGCCTTTCCTGCAGGAGGATGGTCCAGATGGTGGTGTTGTGGCAGCTGTGGAGCCTGCGGAGAGTGAAGAGGAGGAAGACGAAGAGGACGACACAGACAACAGGGACACAGTAATGCAGCAGTATTTTCAATGACATACAGGTAAGAATCAACACCGGCATTTTACATTTTCTTAAAGTCTCCTGCCTCTCTGCTGTCCGAGTTTCCCCCCAGTGTATGTTAACTGAGTTGTGACTTTCCCTTCCAATTTCAGAGATGTGGGCCCCACTCCGTGTCCTCTGCTTTGTTTCCCCATGGACTACAGCTGTGTGACAGTGGTATGTTGTCCAGATTTTCAGTCTCACAGGTGCATTGTCCATATGCCTGTGGAAGGTGGAGCTGGGGCAGTTAAGGTTGGACAGGGTGACAATGTGGGACAGTGGGATGACAATCAGGGGGTATCCTTTCCTGGCGGGGGTCTTGGCATCCTACTCTGTCTTCTTCCTAGATCTCAGGCACCGCTTGCGGGGTGGTTCTCCTTCTGCAGGGGGTGGGGTTCTGGTGGCCTGTTGTTCTTGTGTCGGGCCTCCTGTACACTAGCGCCGGCGGAGGTGGTAGCCTGTTCTTGGTCCATGCTAGTGACAGGGGCCCTTTGTGGTGACACATGGTCCCGCAATGTGCTGACAATCTGATTGAGAGCCACAACGATGGTGCCCATTGCGGAACTGATGTTTCTGAGTTCTTCTCTGAAGCCCATAAACTGTTCCTCCTGCAGTACCTGGATCTCCTGGAACCTGGCCAGGACCGTCGCCATCGTCTCCTGGGAGCGGTGGTATGCTCCCATGATGGAGGATAGGGCCTCGTGGAGAGTGGGTTCCCTGGGCCTGTCCCCCCCCTGTCGCACAGTAGCCCTCCCAGTTCCCCTGTTTCCCTGGGCCTCTGTCCCCTGGACCGTGTGCCCACTACCACTGCCCCCAGGTCCCTGTTGTTGTTGGGGTGGTGGGTTAACCTGGGTGCCCTGTAGTGGTGGACACATCGCTGATTGACGTGTCCTGGAGACAGAGGCATGGGCCCGCTGGGTGGGTGCTGTGCTGGTGTTCCCAGAGGGGGGTAGGTCTGCTGTGGCCTGTGGTTGTCTGAGGGGAACCGACTGTCCCGAGGTCCCCGATGGGCCGGGCTGGTCATCTGGGTCCAGGGAGACAGAGCTGCTGTCATCACTGTGGGCCTCTTCTGGGGGTGGAATGGACATTTCTGGGCCGTCCTCGGCGGTGTCGTGGCGTTCGGGTCCTACAGGGGTATAAGAGTATGGTTATTGCTTCTGTGTGTGCCATAGCGTGCAATGGGTGGCTGCCCGTGTACCCCAGTGCTGGCATTCCCTTGTGGGGGCTGTTGTGACGGTGGTTTGGGGGGGATGGGTATGTGCAGTGGGCATGCTTAGGTGATGGGTGTCCATGGTTTGTGGTCGCATGCAGGGCTTGGTGTTGGGATGGGTTGTGATGGTGAGACATTAGCAAGGAGGATGTGTGATGGGGGTGGGGGGGTGGGGGTATGATTTGGCATGCCGGTGGGTGGGGGGGGATGAAGTAGTTGAGATTAGACTTACCAGAGTCCATTCCTCCGCCTACTCCTGCGAGGCCCTCAGGATGCAGGATCGCCAAGACCTGTTCCTCCCATGTTGTAAATTCTGGGGGTTGAGGTGGGGGTCCGCCGCCAGTCTTCTGCACCGCGATGTTGTGTCTGGATACCATGGAACGCACCTTCCCCCGTAGGTCGTTCCACCGCTTCCTGATGTCGTCCCGATTTCGTGGATGCTCATTCACAGTGTTGACCCTGTCCACTATTTTTTGCCATAGCTCCATCTTCCTGGCAATGGTGGTGTGCTGCACCTGTGTCCCGAAGAGCTGGGGCTCTACCCAAACTATTTCCTCCACCATGACCCTGAGTTCAGCGTCTGAAAACCTGGGGTGTCTTTGGGGTGCCATGGGGTGGTGTGGATGAGGTGTGGGGTGGTGTTGTGGTGATGAGTGTTGTGAGTGTGGTGGTGTGTGGTGTTTTGTGCGTGGATGTTGTGTGAGTGATGGTGTAATGTGCCTGTGAATGCTCTGTACTAGCTGGTGGTGTCTCTCTCTGGCCTTAGTCAATAAATGGTGGTCGTAGGGGTTTGTGGGTGATGTGGGTGTGTGTTTTATGTTGTATTGGGTGTGTGGGAGTGGTGTTTGTATGTGTATCAGGTGTGTGTATTTCACAATGTCCAATGTGGCCGTGTTTTGGAGCTGTGTGTGTATTTTGACCGCGGCGGTGTGTACCGCCAATGGAATACCGCGGTTGAAAGACCGCCGCGTGGATTCGTGGGTCGGAATGGAATGGGCGTATTTCTGTTGGCGTGACTGTGGAGGTTTGGTCATCGCCAGTTTTTCGCTGGCCGTTGGTGTGGCGGACTTTTGTGGATGTCGGGTTTTTGGCATTTCGCCTGTTGCGCGTCAGAATGACCGTGGCGGTTTCCCGCGGCCGCGCCGGTGTTATGGCGGTCTTCTGACCGGCGGTAAGCGCCTTTTACCGCCGAGGTCAGAATGACCCCCTAAGTTTTGTTTATTGTAGAAATTATTAAACATTCATTCAATTTCATTCACATTTTTCTCATTTCATTGTTTGATTGTGTATTTATTCAGGATGAGTTTAAATAGATTAATGTTTTAATAATTGTTTAAGTATTTTAATTCATTTTAGTGAAAATATATTGCTGTTAGGTTTTGGTTTGTTGGCATGTTTTTTGTGGGATACTTTGATTTTTTAAGGTCTTGGTTGTTTTCAAATATATGATCTTTGCCAATTGTGCATTTGTTGTTATCTGTAGCTACCTTGGGTATTTGTTGTTATGTGTAGCTCTTTGGGGCATATTTGTTTGGCTAGCAATTGGGTGATTCCTAATTCTTGGTAACTTTGTGTTTTTTTTTAATCTTTTGATGAATTGCTATGATGTTGGTTGGTCTCTTCCAGAGTACCTTGAAGGATATGTGTATTTTTTTTTATTTTTGCCACCTGGGAGAGTGTACTCTTACACACATTCCACCAGGGGATGTGGAGTTTGGATAGGCACCTGTAATCTGAGATGTTCATGCCTCCTATCCAAGTGTTCTCAAAATGATCTAGTAGGGAGGATTTATTGCATTTCCTAATTTGTTCTTTTTTTCTTTCAATGATTGGCCGTTTCCAATTTCTGTTTAATTTCAGCTTCGGATACATAAACAGACATGTTTTATACATATTTAGTTATTAATATTTTTTTTTTTTTTTGTTACACCAGGTTATTTTGAATAGTGTTGCAGTTCTTTGCATGTTTTCTAAAAATCATTAGGTTTAGTGGTGTTACTTTCATGTATCTCATGTAATGACTATAAAATGACAACAACCTCCTATCCGAGTATTCTCAAAATGATCTAGTAAGGACGATTTACTGCAGGATTTTCTAGTTTGTTCTTTTTTCTTTCCATGATTGGCAGTTTCCAATTTATGTTTAATTTCAGCTTTGGGTACATAAATAGACATGTTTTACATATTTAGTTATGAATACATTTTTGTTTTTTTTACATTGTTACACCAGGTTATTTTGAATAGTGTTGCAGTTCTGCACATGTTTTCTAAAAATCATTAGGTTTAGTGGTGTTACTTTTATGTATCTCATGTAATGACAATATAATGGCAACACCCAAAATTCATTAGTAAAGGACTGAATACAGTGCTTGTGGTGACATTTGGGTTGGGTTTAGTTTATAATGATTTTTATTTTTAATTAAAAAATGGTATGTTAAATATTATTTTATTTTTTTATTTTTCAGGTAATACTTTAATTGTGTATCTTTTCAGTTACTTTTCCCTTATGACAACTTTCAGGTGCCTGTGTTTTTTTAATACACATTTTGTACTTTTTAATCTTTTTGCCATGTTGTAGGAAACTATACTATAATATAAAAATGATCGCTATAAATATTGTGTTTCATAACATATGTGTGATTATTATTGCTTTAGGTTGATTTTTTTTAATGTAATGCCCTTTTGTGACTTTGAAGAGCTTTTCTGTTCTCTTTTGGTGAAGTATTTCCTGGTAGCCATTCTATCTAGGGCTACTGGGAAGTTGGCTTCGAGTGCAGCAGATTGGTCATTTTATTTTGCTTGTTGTTATTCTTTTTTAATTGATTCCTTGTTTCTCTTTGTAAATTGTTAGCTTTTACATTTGATTCGTTACAGTTCAAGACAGGGCTTCCAATTATTTATTTAATCATTTATGTGGTATAATTATTATTTTTTGTTTCTGTTTTCAATTAAGTGATATGTTTATGTTTGCCTTATTTATTTTGTAACAGAGTACTAAATAATTTATATTTTTTTGTGATTTATTAATTAATATTTTAGTGTTAGATCATTGTGTTTGGAACATTTAGATTATGTTGCATTTGTTACATTTTGTTCTTGATATTTTTATTTTATATATTTTTGAGATTTGGATAAAGTATGGTTTGTGATATTTTTTCTTAGTAGTATTTTTGTTGTTTCCATTGAGATTTTAAAAAATATAATATTTAGGGTATCAAAAGTTTTGCAAATATATTTTTGTATTACAATGTTTTTATGTAATATTTCATCGTACAAACCTCAGGAACAGGCAGTGGATGTGAGACACAAGGAATAGAAGAAGCCCCACAGGAATTGATGGATGGGGTCTAGGGAGGAGTGATTGAGGTGGGACACAAGGACTACCACAAATATCTTGGTAAGATGTCATTTGGTGCTTCTACCAGTGCATAAATAGGAACTCAAGGGATACCACAAACATCAGACTAGTGGGTTCATGGGATCTAACCAGGAGGGATAGGCGCAGAACTCAAGGATCAATGAAAACATTAGAATAAAACCCTTTTTGTTGCATAAGTTGAGTATAGCAGATGATTCCAAAAGATGAAAGAGCATTGTTTCTAGCCTACACTATAATGTATAGGCAGTATTTTCCATCAACAGACCAACACTATCACATCCTGCATTTGAATAAGAATCACAATCAGTGATTGTGCATCATGATCCTGCAATGTCATACATATATATTATTGTGATATGATAAACCACAAGGCTGTGTCGATTAACAAGCTTGTCTATATGCCTGGCAAAACCTGAGGCACATGTGTCCCTCATGCCCTTTTAATGAGGCTGCCTTTGTAATTAGAAGCATTCTTCTTCTGTTTATTGTCCTTGTTGCTGACAGTAGGAAGGATTTGAAAAAATAGGGAAGGATTGGGGTGATTTGAGGAGCCCTGCACACAATAAATAAGTGCTGTGAAAAGATGTATGTTAGGGGGTAGCATTAATTTAGATTTGGGGTTATGGAGGTTTTTTCAGGAACACATTTCCCTGTTGAAACTCTAATAAGGAGGAATGTGAACATCTACATAAAGCACTGTGGACAAGCAGAGGAGAGGCCCTAAGCCAGCAGGGGACTTCCCTGAAACCTTTATATGAGTGAAACTCAGGTAGTTGCCTATTCAGGGTTCATTGTTAAAAAAAGAAAATACAACTTCGTGACCTTCAGGAATCGCATTTCTACCACAACTATGCTAGAAGGTGAGATTACCACATAATGGATTGTCAGCATTATGGGGGTCATTCTGACCTCGGCGGTAAAAGGCGCTTACCGCCGGTCAGAAGACCGCCATAACACCGCCGCGGCCGCGGTAAACCGCCACGGTCATTCTGACCCGCAACTGCCAAACCGCCGAAAACCCGACATCCTCAATAATCCGCCACACCAAAGGTCAGCGAAAAAATGGCGCTGACCAAACCTCCACCGTCACGCCAACAGAAATACGCCCATACCATTCCGACCCACAAATCCACGCGGCGGTCTTTCAAACGCGGTATTCCATTGGCGGTACACACCGCTGCGGTCAAAATACACACACCCATAGAAAACTCAGCCACATTGGTCACTTCGAAATACACACACCTGATACACATACTAACACCACTCCCACACACCCAATCCAATATAAAACACACACCCACATCACCCACAAACCCTTACTACCACAATTGCGAATCAAGGACAGAGAGAGACTGCACAGCTTAGAGTAGACCATCACACAGAGGCTAATCACAACATCACCCACACAATTACAACGCACAAAACACCATACACCACCACATACATCACACTCCACAACACATACAACATCCCTCACCTCATCCACACCACCCCATGGCACCCCAAAGACACCCCAGGTTCTCTGACGCAGAACTCAGGGTCATGGTGGAGGAAATAGTACGTGTAGAGCCCCAGCTATTCGGGGCACAGGTGCAGCACACCACAATTGCTAGGAAGATGGAGCTATGGCAAAGGATAGTCGACAGGGTCAACCCGGTGGGACAGCATCCACGCAATCGGGACGACATCAGGAAGAGATGGAACGACCTACGGGGGAAGGTGTGTTCCATGGTATCAAGGCACAACATTGCGGTGCAGAAGACTGGCGGCGGACCCCTACCTACTCCCCCAGAATTCACAGCATGGGAGGAGGAAGTCTTGCACATCCTGCATCCCGAGGGCCTCGCAGGAGTAGGTGGAGGAATGGACTCTGGTAAGTCAAATCTTAACTACTACTTCCCACCCCCACCCCACCTGCATGCCAGCACATACCCCCACCCTCACCCCCATCACACCAACTCCTTGCAAATGTCCCACCATCACTACCCACCCATCCCAACACCTAGACCTGCATGCGGCCACAAAGCATGGACACCCATCACCAAAGCATGCCCACTGCACACACACATCACCCCCACAAGCCACCCTCACAAAAGCCCCCATACGGGAATGCCTGCACTTGGGTACACGGACACCCACCCATCACACGAAATGCCACACACAGAACCAATAACCATACCCTTATACCCCTGCAGGACCCGAACACCACCACACCGCCACAGAGGGTACAGAGATGTCCATCCCACCCCCAGAAGAGGCCCCCAGCGATGACAGCAGCTCTGTCGACCTGGACCCAGATGACCAGCCCGGCCCATCGGGGACCTCTGGACAGTCGGTTCCCCACACACAGCCACAGGCTACAGCAGACCTAACCCCCTCTGGGAACACCAGCACAGCTCCCACCCAGCGGGCCCATGCCTCTGTCTCCAGGACACGTCAATCAGCGGTGTGTCCGCCACTACAGGGCACCCAGGTTGACCCACCACCCCAACAACAACAGGGACATGGGGGCAGTGGTAGTGGGCACACCGTCCAGGGGACAGAGGCCCAGGGAAACAGGGGAACTGGGAGGGCTGCTGTGCGACAGGGGGGGGACAGGCCCAGGGAACCCACTCTCCAAGAGGCCCTCACCACCATCATGGGAGCATACCACCACTCCCAGGAGACAATGGCGACGGTACTGGCCAGGTTCCAGGAGATCCAGGCACAGCAGGAGGAACGGTACATGGGGTTCAGAGAGGAACTCAGGAACATCGGTTCCGCAATGGGGACCATAGTCCTGGCCCTTAACCAGATAGTCACCACATTGCGGGACCATGTGGCACCCCAAAGGGCCCCTGTCACTAGCCTGGACCAGGAACAGCCTACCACCTCCGCCGGCGCTAGTGGACAGGAGGCCCCCACACAACGACAGGCCACCAGAACCCCACCTCCTGCTGAAGAACAACCACCCCGCAAGCGGAACCTGAGATCACACAAGAAGACAGAGTAGGATTGCAAGACCCCCGCCAGCATAAGATACCCCCTGATGTCATCTCACTGTCCCACATTGTCACCCTGTCCAACCTTAAACTGCCCCTGTTCCATCCTTCCACAGGCATATGGACAATGCACCTGTGCGTCTGAGAACTGGACTCTGCCATGGACATTACTCCACCCCCACCCATCTCCGTTTTACTATCATGTACCTATATGTAGCACTTGAAATAAATCACTTATTGCACGTACAATAACAGGAGTCTGCTTATATTTTACTATTATGTATCACACATAACGGTGCTATTATGTTCTGTGACATTGTGATGACAACATACCAATGACAACAAGGTGTAGTCCATGGGCAAACAAAGCAGAAGTCACGCAGTTGGTCAAACAGCTCTGAAAAGTGAATGGAAAGTCACAATTCAGTTAAAAGGAAATGGTGGGGTACACAGAAAGTAGAGACGCAGGAAGCCTGAAGTAAATGTAAAATGGCGTGGGTGATTCTTACCTGTGTGCTACTGAAAATACTGTTGTATAACTGTGTCCCTGTTGTCCGTGTCGTCCCCGTCGTCTTCCTCCTCTTCACTCTCCACAGGCTCCACAGCTGCTACAACACCACCATCTGGACCATCCTCCTGCATGAAAGGCACCTGGCGTCGCAATGCAAGATTGTGAAGCATACAGCAGGCCACAATGATATGGCACACCTTCTTTGGTGAGTACATTAGGGATCCACCTGTCATATGCAGGCACCTACACCTGGCCTTCAGGACCCCGAAGGTCCTTTCTATTATCCTCCTAGTTCGCCCATGGGCCTCATTGTACCGTTCCTCTGCCCTGGTCTGGGGATTCCTCACTGGGGTCAGTAGCCACGACAGGTTGGGGTAACCAGAGTCACCTAATAACCACACACGGTGTCTCTGTAGCTGTTCCATCACATAGGGGATGCTGCTATTTCGCATGACATACGCGTCATGCACTGACCCAGGGAACTTGGCATTTACATGGGAGATGTACTGGTCTGCCAAACAGACCACCTGGACATTCATCGAATGATAACCTTTTCTATTTCTGTACACCTGCTCACTGCCTTTGGGGGGTACCAAAGCCACATGGGTCCCATCAATGGCACCAATGATGTTTGGGATATGTCCAAGGGCATAGAAATCACCCTTTACTGTAGCCAATTCATCCTCCTCAGGGAAAACAATGTAGCTCCGCATGTATTTCATCAGGGCAGACAACACTCTGGACAAAACCTTAGAAAACATAGGCTGAGACATCCCTGATGACATGGCCACTGTTGTCTGAAAAGACCCACTTGCCAAAAAATGGAGTACTGACAGAACCTGCACCAGAGGGGGAATCCCTGTGGGTTGGCGGATGGGGGACATCAGGTCTGGCTCCAGCTGGGCACACAGTTCATGTATAGTGGCTCTGTCAAGTCTGTATCGAAGTATAATATGTCGTTCTTCCATTGTCGACAGGTCCACCAGCGGTCGGTACACGGGAGGATTCATCCTTCTCCTCGCAAGTCCCAGCAGACGGTGCCTAGGAAGGACAACATGGAGCACAAAGTCAAGCAACCCACAGGTACGTTCACACAGCTTGCACAGTAATTGAATCGCATTGCAGTGAAAGGCCTGTATGAGTGGCAATGCAAGGCCTAGGCCTGTGTGACGCAGTAGACATTAGGCCATGTGGGCCCTTGAAATGGCGGCTGCCTGACCTGAGAAGTGTGACAGTGGGATGTGAGGTCAATGCGCTGGCGTGGCACACCGTGGCGGTAGGCGGTCGAAGACCGCCATTTTCTAGCTGCTTAATCACTCGAGACCTGATCATCCACAGGAGAGGACCTATACTGCAAGTGCTGCTGTGACCTCGGTCTGGAAGAGACAATGGCTGCTGCGACTGGGGAAAGGGCCCCTGCCTTCACTTCTGAAGAGTTGGAGAAACTTGTGGATGGGGTCCTCCCCCAGTATGCGCTACTCTACGGTCCTCCAGACCAACAGGTAAGTACACTGGGTGCACGTTGAATGGGCTATGCCTGTGTTGAGTGGTGTGGATGTAAGATGGTGGGGAGGGGAGCGAATGAGGAGTGCAACGCACGACAGATGAGAGCATGTGCCACATGGCAAGGTTGGAGAGGGGGGGCCAATCACATCTAACATGCAGAAAAGTGATGATATTTCCTTTCCCACCCTGTACATGTCAAATAGGTCAGCGCCCATCAGAAAGTCGACATTTGGCGTGCCATCGCCAAGGACGTCCGGGCCCTGGGGGTCCACAACAGACGGGGCACCCACTGCCGAAAGAGGTGGGAGGACATCCGCCGCGGGACCAGGAAGACCGCCGAGTCTCTGCTGGGGATGGCCTCCCAACGTAGGAGGGGTGCCAGTCGTACCTTGACCCCCCTGATGTCCCGGATCCTGGCGGTGGCCTACCCCGATTTGGATGGGCGTGTGAGGACATCACGGCAGACACAAGGGGGTGAGTATCAGCACATTCTGCTCTCTTTGCGTGCAGTGGAGGTGTCTGGGTTGGGGAGGAGGGCTGTGGGTGACTTTAGGCCAGGGCGCTTTCTGTAGGCTAGTCCCCTCCTTTAGGCATGGCCCTGTGCCCCCGGCCGCCACCTCTGTAGGGTGCCAAGTACAGCTATCCATGGTCCAGCATCACCCATGTGTGCATTTGTTGTCCATAGACCTGTAGGCCTAGTCACAAGTACTGAGTAGTGTACCCCGATTGCGCGGCGTAGTGCAGGAGGCTCCTGTGTCTGTCCTCTCCGACAACGGTGTTGACAATGCATGCACTCAACCTGTCTTTATTTCTCCCCCCACCCTTTTTCTTTATCTTTTTGTGCATGTGTGCATTAGCATCATCAGGCGGAGGAGAATTGGCATCGGAGCACGAGGGAGCTGCAACTCACATGGCCCCGGTGGGTCATGCTACAGACACCGAGTACACCAGTGATACGGAGGACGAGGGGAGCTCCACAACGGGGACCCGTGGAGACGTCAGCGACACCGACACGTCCTCGGAAGGGAGCTCCCTTGCGGTGGCTGCAACATCCGTGCCCACCGCCACAACAGGTACAGCCGCCACCCAGCGCACCAGCCCCGCCCTCCCAGCAGCCCCTCAGCCTTCGCTCCGTGCCCGCTCGCCCAGGAAGGCGGGCATCTCCTTCGCCCCAGGCACCTCAGGCCCTGCCCCAGTTACCCCTGCTACCCTCAGTGAGGAGGTCATTGACCTCCTGAGGACACTCATTGTTGGGCAGTCTACCCTCTTGAATGCCATCCAGGGTGTAGAAAGGGAGGTGCATCGGAGCAATGCATACCTGGAGGGCATTCATTCGGGTCAGGCTGCCCATCAACGATCGTTCAATGCTCTGGCCTCAGCACTGACGGCAGCCATTGTCCCTGTTTCCTGCCTCCCTCTTCTAACTGCCTCCACCCAGTCCCAGTCTCCTGTTCCTCAGCCTATCCCATCCACACCATCAGACCAGCCTGCACACACCTCAACACCCAAGGGCAGCTCATCCAGACATAAGCACCACAGATCCCACAAGCATTCACCCAAGCAACATCCAGATGCAGACATGGCAACAGTCACTCCCACCTCTGTGTCCCCCTCCTCCTCGTCTCCCTCCTCCCTCCCTGTGACGTCTCCACTCACACCTGCATGCACACCACCATCAGCCAGTACTTCCATCACCAGCACACCCTCCAGTACAGTTCGCACACGTGCAGTCACCACCCCCACTACCATTTACACGTCCCCTGTGTCCTCTCCCACTGTGTCTGTCACCCCCTCTTCCAAAACACACAAACGCAGGCAGCCACCCACCCAACAGCCATCCACCTCACCACAGCCTACGTCACAAGCACCTGCACCCAAAGACAGCACACCTGACTCTCCTACAACCACATCCTCTTCCTCCACTCCCATAACCACTACACCTACCCGTCCCTGTCTTTCCAAATTGATTTTCCTTTCCAACCTTGACCTCTTTCCAACCACTGACCCACCCCCTCCATCTGGTAAGAGTCCTAAGAGCACCTCAGCCACCACCAGCCCTGCATCGAGGGCGACCATTGTGCACGGGTATTGGAGTCCACCTTTTCCTAGTGCAGATACATCGGCCAGCAGCAAGGGGACAGCCAGCCCACCCCCTGGGAAGAGAACCCGAAAAACAAAGGGCCGGCGCGAGAAGGCTGACACGGCTGCCACCAAGGAGCAAAGTCGTGGCCCGTCACCTGCCACAACATCAAGGGGAGGCAAGGGCCGGAGAGCCTCATCGAAGGAGGGCAAGGGCAGCAGGGCGGAGAAGTCAGCCAGCAGGCGCGCGGACCAGGAGGGCCCCACCAGCCCCATACCGGGTGTGACGGAGGACACCCACGGGCCCAGGACTCCATCACAGGAGGGGCCAGCAACCGCACGGTCGGAGGGCGACTAAGCGGGGAGTCCTGGCCAGGTCTGGCTCCCTTGAAAGACAGGACAAGCACCGCTGAACAGGGCCCCGCCGTGAAGACAGGCACCGCTGAACAGGGCCCCGCCGTGAAGACAGGCACAGCTGAACAGGGCCCCGCCAAGACAGGCACCGCTGAACAGGGCCCCGCCGTGGAGAGCACCGCTGAACAGGGCCCCGCCGTGAAGAGCACCGCTGAACAGGGCCCCGCCGTGAAGACAGGCACCGCTGAACAGGGCCCCGCCGTGAAGACAGGCACCGCTGAACAGGGCCCTGCCGTGAAGAGCACCGCTGAACAGGGCCCCGCCGTGAAGACAGGCACCGCTGAACAGGGCCCCGCCGTGAAGACAGGCACCGCTGAACAGGGCCCGCCGTGAAGACAGGCACCGCTGAACAGGGCCCCGCCGTGGAGAGCACGCTGAACAGGGCCCTGCCGTGAAGAGCACCGCTGAACAGGGCCCCGCCGTGAAGACAGGCACCGCTGAACAGGGCCCCGCCGTGAAGACAGGCACTGCTGAACAGGGCCCCGCCGTGGAGAGCACCGCTGAACAGGGCCCCGCCGTGAAGACAGGCACCGCTGAACAGGGCCCCGCCGTGAAGAGCACCGCTGAACAGGGCCCCGCCGTGAAGACAGGCAATGCTGAACAGGGCCCCGCCGTGAAGACAGGCACCACTGAACAGGGCCCCACCGTGAAGACAGGCACCGCTGAACAGGGCCCCGCCGTGGAGACTGGCACCGCTGAACAGGGCCCCGCCAAGACAGGCACCGCTCCGCTGGGCCCCGCAGTCTCAAGCACCGCTCCGCTGGGCCCCGCAGTCTCAAGCACCGCTCCGCTGGGCCCTTCCTGTCAAGCACCGCTCCGCTGGGCCCTTCCTGTCAAGCACCGCTCCGCTGGGCCCCGCCGTCTCAAGCACGGCTCCGCTGGGCCCTTCCTGTCAAGTACCGCTCCGCTGGGCCCTTCCTGTCAAGCACCGCTCCGCTGGTCCCCGCCGTCTCAAGCACCGCTCCGCTGGGCCCTTCCTGTCAAGCACCGCTCCGCTGGGCCCCGCCGTCTCAAGCACCGCTCCGCTGGGCCCTTCCTGTCAAGCACCGCTCCGCTGGGCCCTTCCTGTCAAGCACCGCTCCGCTGGTCCCCGCCGTCTCAAGCACCGCTCCGCTGGGCCCCGCCGTCTCAAGCACCGCTCCGCTGGGCCCTTCCTGTCAAGCACCGCTCCGCTGGTCCCCGCCGTCTCAAGCTCCGCTCCGCTGGGCCCCGCCGTCTGAAGCACCGCTCCACTGGGCCCTTCCTGTCAAGCACCGCTCCGCTGGGCCCTTCCTGTCAAGCACCGCTCCGCTGGGCCCTTCCTGTCAAGCACCGCTCCGCTGGTCCCCACCGTCTCAAGCACCGCTCCGCTGGGCCCTTCCTGTCAAGCACCGCTCCGCTGGGCCCTTCCTGTCAAGCACCGCTCCGCTGGTCCCCGCCGTCTCAAGCACCGCTCCGCTGGGCCCTTCCTGTCAAGCACCGCTCCGCTGGGCCCCGCCGTCTCAAGCACCGCTCCGCTGGGCCCCGCCGTCTCAAGCACCGCTCCGCTGGGCCCTTCCTGTCAAGCACCGCTCCGCTTGGCCTTTCCTGTCAAGCACCGCTCCGCTGGTCCCCGCCGTCTCAAGCACCGCTCCGCTGGGCCCTTCCTGTCAAGCACCGCTCCGCTGGGCCCTTCTGTCAAGCACCGCTCCGCTGGGCCCTTCCTGTCAAGCACCGCTCCGCTGGTCCCCGCCGTCTCAAGCACCGCTCCGCTGGGCCCTTCCTGTCAAGCACCGCTCCGCTGGGCCCCGCCGTCTCAAGCACCGCTCCGCTGGGACCTTCCTGTCAAGCACCGCTCCGCTGGACCCCGCCGTCTCAAGCACCGCTCTGCTGGGCCCTTCCTGTCAAGCACCGCTCCGCTGGGCCCTTCCTGTCAAGCACCGCTCCGCTGGGCCCCGCCATCTCAAGCACCGCTGGCCCATTGACAGTGCCGGTTCTGTGTCGAGCTGGTGTTCACGCTGCACTCTGGGCACCCTGCCTCCTCCAATACCAGTGGAGTCGGGTATCCATCTGATGGACTGTGGCTTTGCACTCCCCAGGATGTAACAGTGGGCAACCCACCCACTTTAGAGACTTGTGAGACTGTGGCTTTGCACTCCCCAGGATGGCACAGTGGGCAACCCTCCCACCGTAGAGACTTGAGAGACTGTGGCTTTGCACTCTCCAGGATGGTACAGTGGGCATGGAGGCCCCTCGTGGATCTGGCGTCGTGGACTCATGTGGCTGAGGTGCCCCCCCTTCCCTTCCCCCTGAGGTGCCTGTAGTTTTCTCATCTGATGCCCCAGCAGTGTTCTCTCCAACGGAATCTGGTCTCCTGTGTGGGCTTTGCCCATGTGTTTGTGGACATTGGCCCACGGACTGTGGAACTTTGACAAACTGAGCAGGACTTATTGCCTATGTATATAGATTTCGCACTGTTCATTTTTTTTTTTTTATATTTCATATACATAATTTTCCATGACTTCAATGAACCTATTTTATACATAAATTTTAATTATCATTTTAATTATGTCTTTGCATTTTTCTGGGGGGTTTGGGGGGTGTCACTCTGAGTTGTTGCTCTGCATTGGTGTGTAGATAGTTGGGGGGGGGGTGGGTGTGTCGCGTATGTGTGTGCCCGTAACCTTTACTCCTCCCCCTCCCCTGTGTCGTAGGTGCAGTACTCACCGTTGTCGTCTGCGCCGGCGTTCGTACTCGTGGTAGATGAGCAGGTAGACAATAGCTGGTAGGATGTTCAATTCGGGTTCCATGCTGTCCTCCGTCCTCGTGGAGTGTGTAGAGGTAAGCGTTTTCCCGTTCGTAGTCTGTTTCCGCCGTGTTTTTATCGGCCGGGCTCCCGCACCGGAAAAGGTGGCGGATTGGTGAGTTGTGATAGGGTGGGCGGTACTTTGTCTGCCGCCTGCCTGTTGGCGGTGACCGCCGCGCTGTTTGTCTGTCCCGCCGTGGCGGTCGGAGTGTTAAAGTGGTGGGCTGTGTTGGCGGTTCCTGCCAGGGTCCGAATTCATTTTTTTTTACCGCCTGCCTGTTGGCGGGTTGGCCGCCGCTTTATCACCAACCGCCAGGGTTGGAATGACCCCCTATGTGCTGTAGCCCTACTGACAGAATTGGAGCCCGTAAAGGAGGAATAATCCTTATGTGTCTTGTTTCAAAAGCAATTCATATTGCACCTCTGCATAGGGATAGGGTATCAAAGGGAACAACAGGAGAGGAACAACATATTATGTCCAGGAGTAAACAATTTGGGCAATATGAGACCAAAGTTTAAATTGCAGAACTGCTTCTTTCAAGGTTTAAGTATCACACTGTGACCATACAAAGGGCCTAATTGTGAGAATGACGGTTGAGCCACCCGAACTCCAATATTGCGGTGAGGAGGCAGTCGTCAAGCCAGCGGCCTCACCAATGTTGTATTGGTATATTTCCACTGGGCTGACTTCCATAAACAGTGCAGAAATGCCATTGCACACAGCACCCTCGGAATGTGCACTGTCACCCATAGCAGACAGTGTAGATTACAGGGGTGCTGACAGGGGGGCCCTGCACTGCCCACAAGATGGTTGTGGCCAGTGTATGGGCTCACCTCTGGCCCCAACTCCGCCTTTTCACCAGCCTTTTCATGGCCAGGACCCTGCCATGGAAAGGCTGGCAGAAAGGTAAGTCGTGATCAGCACGGCGGTGCCGAACTTGGCACCTTCAATCGCTTTAGACAACAATGTGGCTTTTGGGGCGAGCCCCAAACCATATCTTTTGACCCTGAGAAAAATGTTCAGAGTATATATTGGCTGAACAAATAAGGCACCCACTCAAGCAGGCTACACATTGATCTTTTGATACGTGGAAACTTGGTGTGAATATTTCAACACCAGATTGAAAAGCAATTTGCTGGCCCAATAATATTAGAGTGAGCAGTGCCATACACTATCATTCAGAGTTGTTTACATTTTTTCTTTTGACTCATGCTTTTGCTGTTTTTTTGCACATCCTCTCGACCACTCTTAGCAGCTGTAACAACACTTGTGGTATTACTCGTAATTTGCAACTCATCAAACATGATTGAGCCTAGTTCTTTTGTATAAACGAAAGAGCACTCTCTGGTTAGCGTTCTTTATATTTTGGAAGTAGTGCAAAGGAAACCGAGACTCTATTTGCATGCCAGACAATGAAACATAACACACAGTGTATACATGCCTTTGACATAGTAATTACTAGCTGTTGTTTAGATTCCGTGCATGGACTCACTGGCGTTGGCTGTGTGCAAATCAGCTGTATCAACATTTAATCAAAGTCTTATAGATTTTCTTTGTATATTTTCCCAGCGTCAAAAAAGAAATTCCGGGACCAAAAAAATAGGTTCTGGTGATGAAAAAGCATGCCCGATATGTTGCAAAAATAACGAATCCTTCACGTATAATGGATGGAGTCTTTTCACGTTTGTCAGAAGCAAACAACATTTTGGACACGAGTGTTCTTCATATTTAATCAAAGAATTTCAGCAATTCGTAATCAATTTGGCCGCATTTCAAACTTGAAAGTGAACAGGAATTCTCAAGCATCCGGTGTCCTGGGGGTTCTGCCATACCTAGAAAATGAATCATGTACTGTGCAAACAAATCACTCGATGTATAAATTATGATTTTATATATATAGCTTACCACAGTGAGCGTAATCTTGGCAAGCTTAGCATGGCTATTGCAGTTAAGTTACTGTAGGTAATTGTTCTAGCCCATCGTTAATGCAAAATGCCTACATCCTGTCACATTGCTTGGTCAGGTGCACACCATTTTAAACATCTAAAATTGAATAAAGTCAGCAAAAGTGCAGTATAAGTTAAATAATGCCACATCTAAGGACGAAGGGCACTCAAAAGATACACTAGAAACTGGAGGCGTCCTTCTGATTGTGATACTGGGCTTAAAATTGATTTTGCTTCCTTATTATGAAAAATTAGATTGTAGTGGGAGTGCTTGTCTTGAGGTTTCTGTGTGATCTCGTATTATTTTGACCAGGTCACGGTTCTCAATAAGTAAACCTCCTCTATCCCTTCCCTTTCCTGCTATGTATTCTTTGTAGTTGTTATCCACGTTCTCTGGTTTCCATCTTATTGACCCTGATATAAGTTCATGTTACATCAATTTTATTGTGTTACCACACTAAGGTCCAGACTTATGCGGCCCGTCCGCCATTCCAATGCCACATTAGTGACTTTTTTTTTAACGCTATTGTGGTATTGGAACGGGAAAAATGCTGCACCATGTTTACCAAGTGGCACAATGCATGCATTGTGCCACTTTGTAACCCCTTGCGCCACATCATGCCTACGCCAAGCATAATGTATGCAAGGGGGGCGTTCTGGCGCTAAGGGGGCCGAAAAAATGGCGCAAAGGAATCTATGGGATTCCTTTGCACCATTTTTATCTACATTTTTTAACGCCTGCTAAGTGCAAGCGTTAAAAAAAGCTCCCATTGATAACAATGGGCCTCTGGGTGCTGTGCAGGATTAGCGTCATCAATTTTAATGCTAGTCCTGCAAAGTGCCGGACTAGCATAAAAAATTATGACACTAGTCACCCTAACTACCGCCATGGTGTGCCATATTATAAATACAGCATTATCATGGTAGCATTAGGGGGGCACTAAAGGGCGCAAGAAATTTGGCGTTGCACTAAATGCAGTGCTACTTTTCATAAATATGCCCCTAAGGGATTAGTTCTAGCTACACACTGATTTAGCTAGCTGACAGCTCGTGTCACTTACAGCAAAGTTATATAAAGAGGGTCTTTCGGTCGGTCCCTTCTCACTATCATATTTTTGGCTATACTGGATGATACCTCTTGGTAGCATTTTGTGGCAGTTTCTTACTGCATCTGCTTCTCAAAATCAATCAGCTTATAAGAGCAGCTTAGAAATCATATTCCCTCAAAACTTATTCAGACCTACCCTCAAATACTACGGAGGCATAGAAAGCACAACGGGCCATATTTATACTTTTTGACGCAAAACTGCGCTAACGCAGTTTTGCGTCAAAAAAATTAGCGCCGGCTAACGCCATTCTGAAGTGCCATGCGGGTGCCGTATTTATTCAATGACGTTAGCCGGCGTTAGCCGCCGGCGCCGTCTGGTGTGCGTTAAAAAAAACGACGTACACCAGGCAGCGCCGGCGTAGGGGGAAAATGGAGTATGGGCGTCCAAAAATGGTGCAAGTCAGGCTGAGGCAACGACGCCTAACCCCCATTGAAATGACTCCTGTCTTAGCAAAGACAGGAGTCATGCCCCCTTGCCCAATGGCCATGCCCAGGGGACTTATGTCCCCTGGGCATGGTCATTGGGCATAGTGGCATGTGGGGGGCACAAACCAGGCCCCCCTATGCCACAAAAAAAAATTAAAACAAATACTTACCTGAACTTACCTTAATGTCCCAGGGGTGGGTCCCTCCATCCTTGGGTGTCCTCCTGGGGTGGGCAAGGGTGGCAGGGGGTGTCCCTGGGGGCAGGGGAGGGCACCTCTGGGCTCATTCTGAGCCCACAGGTCCCTTAACGCCTGCCCTGACCCGGGCGTTAAAAAGAGGCGGAAATGCTGGGTTTTTTGCCCCGCCCACTCCCGGGCGTCATTTTTGCCCGGGAGTATAAATACCACGCACATGCCTGGGAGTCATTTTTTAAGACGGGAACGCCTACCTTGCATCTCATTAACGCAAGGAAGGTGTTCACGCCAAAACATTTCGCTAACTCCATGAACTTTGGCGCTAGACGCGTCTAACGCCAAAGTATAAATATGGAGTTAGTTTTGCGTCGAATTTGCGTCGAAAAAAACGACGCAAATTCGGCGCAAACTGAGTATAAATATGCCCCAAAAAGAGGCACGATGCACAGAGGCGCAACATAAAGAAACCGTGTAAACGTGTGCATGGCTGCATTTGCGTGCATTAGCACATTATAACCAGACCTGTGGTCATAAGGCTGTTAAACTGAAATGAGTGAAATAAGCAGTGGCTCGTGTTTTACATTTGTCTCCATTATCTCCATTTTCACTTGTTTTTTTTTTGTAATATATGCAAAACTCAATAAAACAAAGACACTGGAGAAGTGTTTCGAAGGAGTTCGTGAATGCAGTATGATTGTACTTAAGTAGAAGAGAAAATTGCGTTCAATTCTTACAGTTAGTAATTTTCTTGCCGCTTTTGACAGCAGGAGGAAGCATATATATAGTAAAATTCCAGTAAGCTAAGCTAACCATGCAACTCACTCTGTAACAGAAAAATGCTGAGTAAAATGCAAAATCCGTCTGGAATAGTGACTACTCGAAAATGCTACAAGCAATGGTACTTAGCCCCATTATGGAGAACTCTCCTATGATGACATATATTGTACATAGCAAACCACAGATTGAGACGAGATTTCAACAACTCGCTGCACACCAAACAACAAGATGCAATGATTAAGATACTAGTTTTCAGACTGAAAAATCCTGGAAAATAAGCTTGAAAATAAATTGGATTCGGAAATTTCACCAGCGTTAACGTGACAAGTGGCTCCATGATTCTGAATCGTCAATGCACCTCCTTGAAAACATAAATAGCAGATAATAATTTCTGGCCTGATGACATCCCGCCCAACTAAATACTTAATATCAACATCGAAACAGGTCATACAAAACATTCTGAAGAACACAGCTTGTGCAGGAGAGTAATGCTTAGATCTCAATATAAAATGCATTTATAGAGAGTTGAGAAATATGTATAAGGGATCTCCATAAATATGGGCCGCTCAAAATCTTCTTACCATTTCCCTTTCCTTGTTGACTGAATTGCATGTGAACTGATGGAAAAAGGAATATTTGGAAGGTTGTTTTTCCCTTTCTACAGGGATAAGTTAGTCTCTCTAGGAGCCGGGTATGTAGCATGATATCATTACAGGATACACACACATGTGACGTGACAATTTGTCAACATCCCAGTGGCTTTTTCCATGTGAACGCAACCCAAGCAAACACACAAAGGGCAATGTATATCCTGGTGGAAGGCCACTGAATCAACAGAGGCCCTGTCCTCCCGTGCCACCTCCCAGCAAAGAAACACCAACATACTTAGAGATCCTCACCTGCCTGGTGGAGATCTCGCACAAATAATTGCATCCAGCATCATAGCACATGTAATTTTATCAGAAATGAATGTCATGAAGCACCATGTTTTTGTCACCTGCAGTATCAAGTTGTTTGGGTAAAATACAAAATCAATTGTTCTGAAGAACACGGAAATTTCTAGCTGCACGAGGGACATTGTTTTTAAGATCAGTAGTGGCATTCTTTGCATTGCATTACAGGGTCGATTTGGAAATATGCATCTGGAGAGCTGCTTTATGTAGAGCTGACCTCCTGATGCATTAAATATGTTGATGCTGTGGTGGATGGGCCATTGCCATTGATTGGCAGCCAGCAGTGGCTCCACTAGTAGCCAGTGTTTCCCTACTCTAAATGTAAAAATGAGTTTGACAGGGTAAGAAAACTCAGAAAACTGTAATGACACCCTCAGTGTGTCGATACATTTGTCTCAAGTCAATATTTCTTTAGAATGCTGAGAGGTCCACTGAAGACAATGGAGTAGCTCTGGGCTTATAATGGCTAGTATAAGCCTGGAGCTCCAACATTCCAATGTTTGTCTTCCTGTTTATTTTTATTTTTTATTAAGAACATTCTACCCTTAGTAAGTGGAATTCTCTAATAGCCTTATAACCGTTCTACTTTAGGCTACACCAGTTTTTAAAGGTCCTTTTCCTCATTGCAGGCCCTCTTCTGTGGCCCAGTCGTATAACTCGGGTTCAGGCCCTTTAAGTACTAGCAAGCCTTCGGCAGCAGGCTAGAAGGCAATAATGAAGCATAATTACAATTTCTGTGTTCAAACCCTCCCCATGATATTAACCTCAATTTGCCATTCCTATGCCCTAATTACAGCTTCTGGGTTAGTTCATAACAATTAGAAATGTAGTATTCCAGTTCTGTCCTCCATTAATGACAATGGGATAGGTGGTGGGTGATTGGAGAGAAAAAATCAAAGCAGGTGACAAAAGATCACAGTTGTAATAAATAGGTCAGCAGAGATAGGCATCAAGGGAACATACATCAGGGAGGTGGCAGTGAGAAACTGTCATCAGCACCACAACAAACCACTCCTCTTGCCAGATGACTTTCTGAGGTTCTTTTCACTCTGTAGCACCTTGCATTCTTACTCACAGTACAGACGATGTGCATGTGGGCATTGTGGTTCTCATGCATTTAGTGTCCACTGGAGCTAAGCTGTCCATGCTTCTCATGCTTCCTCGTGCAGACTGGAGTTGACCCATGGGAGATCAGGCAGAAATTTCACTTGTTCTGGCCACAGATACCTTGGGTTGCATGCCACCACTTTCCTCTCTCAACACTCAAAGTCACGTAGGTCACCCAGAGGCATATTTATGTGGCTTTCATGCAGCACCGCAACCCACCTTGCTGTGTTGCACTGCATGAAAGGGCAGAAATGTGCTGTATTTAACGTAGTACTAAACATTCCTGTCCTTCCCTTTTGGCTTCCTAGCACCAACACAGGCACCCTTGCGCCATGGTGCAAGGGTGCCTGCATTGCTGACAGGATTCTTTTTGTGGAGGAAGGGACTGCCATGGGTGATAGGTAGAAACACCCATGATCTATCCGTGGAACATGTCTCTGAGGCAAACTAACACAACACAGAGATTTGCACTATGTTGCGTTACTCTGGATTTATCAAGCCATGCAGGGCCACACAAGGTACCCTTGTATGGCTTGATAAATCTAACTTAGCTTTTGCGTTGCTCTTGCGTCCCCTTGTGTGACACAAGGGCAGTGCAAATCCTTCATAAATATGCCCCCCAGTGCTCAGCATCATAGACTCAATGGCATTTCAATGCAGAGCTGTGAAATACTGCAGTGAGATAAGTAAACCGAAAGTTGCGGCAACCACTAGGCTTTTTCTCTGTGCAAAGGAAATCATCATCCTATCTCTGACTAGTTTAAGTAGCTGATGTTTAGAAACTAAAGCCTCAATATATGTCTGTTGCAAAATTTGAAATAGCCAGCAACAATGCACTGATGCAGTGGGTACAAGTCATCTACTGGAAAGGTAAGTCCTGAAACTGTCTTATAATCCATTGTAAGGTGTTTTAAATATGTATGAAAATACAAGAAATGGTAGCTTGCCACAAATGGTTGCTGCTGTTAATATTAACACGAACTCTCTTCAGTTGTTATGGTTCAGCATCTTCAGTAATTAAACTCTTCAATTTTGTATTAAAAGTATTAGATGTAATTACTTTTTTGAAGTACAATATGTATTAATTAAGTCATTGTTATTACCTATAGGGACGGAGAACATAATAACTTCAATTCCGTTTTCTAATCCAGAATCACATTTGAAACGTTTTCTGGTCCTTCTGAACATATGCAAATATGAAGCTCACATGAACACGCTGATATTTTATTTTTGTTATTTAAGAAAAGCTATGGAATTCTCCCTCATAATGGCTATATTGTTTTAATCACATTTTAATGCAGCTGTTTTAAGGCACCTGTAATTTTTGAGTATGTGTGTATGGTGAAATCAAGGAAAGTGCTTTGTTAAAAGAGTAAAATGCCTTATTATTAAGTGTGCTATCATCACAGGAGAATGGAATCCAATTTTGTAGCCAACTGTAGCCACGGTACGACTTGCTTCACTTTTTTAATGTATCCACTGTTTTCTAAAGCATTCTTTATATCATATGTGGTTCAAGGTTTCAAAGTCTCAAATGAGCTGAGTTTAACATTTTTTCACTACAAAAATACAAACTAAATGAAGTGTGAGCTAAGAATTGTTCAACCAGCCAAAACATCCAGCAAACCATAATTTCTCTTTCAGCTCCCCTCTGGTGGTCTGCCAAGAATATGTGGAAAAACATGAATGTCTTTTTAACTGATAGACCCAAACGGAGTCACTGTATTACTGGTTTGAATTTCACAGTTTCACCCACAAGTAGAATACTTTAACAATTTGACCTGTGAATGTTTCTGGGAAATGAATGACTGTAGGTTTTCACAGCAAGTAGATTGAAAGGTGCTGCATACAGTGTAGTGTACTGTTTTCAAGTACCTTTATTGACGGCACGACTTTACATCCTTCTAAGATGCATTACAGCACATGTCACAGCAGCCAAATCCAGCCCACCTTAATCACCCTCACTCAGCCCTTAGGTAATTAACGCAGTTTAGAGTACCCAGAACCACTAATTAAACTTTTTCCTCTTTGATAAACTGATTAATTAAACATACTATGGGGGTTATTACAACTTTGGAGGAGGTGGTAATCCGTCCCAAAAGTGACAGTAAAGTGATGGATATACCACCAGCCGTATTACGAGTTCCATAGGATATAATGGACTCGTAATACGGCTGGTGGTATATCCGTCATTTTACCGTCACTTTTGGGAAGGATTAACACCTCCTCCAAAGTTGTAATAACCCCCATATGTTTTTTGTCTATTTGTGGCTTACATTTGCTACTTTTGTTCAGTGTATCTTTATTTGGGATTCATAAACATCCCATTGGTACACACTTTTAAATTGTACCATTCAAGACATTTTCCTAATCCCAATTTTCTTGATTATTTACTGGAGGTGTACCTGATAGGCTGCAAGTAGGCTGAAGATCCCAAACTCACCTTAACTATTTTACCCCTCGTGTCAAAGTATTTCCATGTCGATAAATATTGTATGCGCTTAAACTATCATATTTTGAAGCAATGCTTGGCTATTTAAATAGAATGTCACAAATATTTGGGAATTTTTGTGAATATGGACAAAATTCTGACATTTTTGTTCATCACATTCCCGACAGTTTCCACCCATTTCAGAGAAAGCATGTGATCCCTCACCACTAATCCATCTTCATGAGTGTCTAAATGAGTAAATTGTTCCAGGTCTAATTCCAGCTCTTCATTTTATGAACCAGAATCTGTCAAGTGTGAATACAGGAGATTTTGTGTGCACTCCGGTAAAACGTAGGCATGCAAGTATTTTGTGAGTGTTGTGACCTTTCCGCTGCGCATGGTGCACAAACTGCTGCCTAGCGCCAACGAAGGCACCCTTGCACCACGGTGCAAGGGTTTCTGTGTTGCAGGGATGATTGTTTATATGCAGGAAAGAGACACTTTCCTACATATAAACAATGATTAACAACAATTTTCTCTTTCTCTGTGTGCTGCAGAATGCAGCACACAGAGAAAGAGAAATGAAAAAATGGGGAGAAGTAATGGTATTTCTCCCCATTACGCCACTTTAACGCCACCCCTGAGGTGACGTAGGAATCATACGCATTCCCAGCCTTGGACCATTAGAAAAAAGATGTGCCATCCTGCATTTATTCAATTGATGGAAAGTATACACAGCACAACCAAGTGTGACATGCTGACTTCCTGCAGCTGTGGCTCTGGAGAGGGACCTAGGTCAAAATTATTCTTATTTAAAGGTTTTTTATTCAGTAATATGACATTACTGAATAAAAAACCTTTATGCAATGTTAAGAAACTTAGGTGTAGGAAGAAGGTGACACACAGTTATCCTCATTGTTTGCCAGTTAGAACATTAAGGCATTAAAATTGAACTACCGGTGGTTCACAACTGTCAAGCATTCTTGACAGTTGTGCAGTTGAGCATCACATCATGAGCAAGCAATCACAGATCTAGCCACCAGTATCAACATCCTCATCTCCGAAGACTCCTTCAGGAGCCAGAAAACGATAACATAATGCCACCCATATTTTCTCATCCTCTTGAAGCTTTTTGCCAGTTCTACTACTCTTCATATGTATCTCCACCACCAGAGACCATTCCACCAACTCCCTCTCCCAACATTCTAGCCACTGTGCGCACTTCCCCATCCACACAATAGCAATGTGCCTCCTGCCCAACACCAGGTCTAATAATAGGAACTTATAAGCCATTTTCCTCCCCCTGGGTCTCACCCTGCTGCCAAAAAGGTAAAAGAAAGGCAGGATGGCTCCCTGCAGTGCAGTGGTTTTCACCCCTCTGTCTACTACATGATTCCAGTAGGCATACATGAGCAGGCATCCCCAAGCCATGTGCATAATATCTGACCCTACAAAGTTACAACAGGGCAGGAGGAGGCTCAATGAGAATATAAACAGCTCAGTTGAAAGGGAGTCAAATAAGTACAATGAAGAAAATTAAAATGAACTAGCTTCAACTGCCCATTACCAGAAACTGTCCTAGTTAGGGTGCACACTCTTGCCCAGTCCCCGTCCATCAAAGGTTCACCCAAATCTGTCTACCAGGCATCCAGAGCCCACCAATGCCGATAGGCCACATCTGCCCTCATGGACTCATACAGCAAAGATACCAGATGCTTCCTCTTCCCACAGGACAACATGACCCCCAGGGTACCTGACAAAGAAGGGGCTGTCGGGAAAGTCCCTTAGGTCTGTCAGGAGAATTCGGCCAAACTAGTAAAATGAAAAAATATCCAGGATCCATTCCAAATTCCATCTGAGCACACTTGAAGGAGATAAAGGTCTCATCTGGGTATAAATCACCCCAAATTTTCACAACTTCCCTGCCACCTTGCCTGATACATCATATTGGTCTCCAAGCGTCAAATCGAGCTATCCATACCGGCAATTCCGGATGAAAGAGAGCCCTACAAAGTACCACGTTTATCAATCGCTGCCAAACTTGAGCCGACTGCCTGATCAGATAAGGCTGGTATGCTGACACCGCTGATCCCTCCATCAATTACACAGAGAAGTCCTCATTTACACCAGTCCCTGCCAATAAGTGTTTTTCCCAGTTACTGCAATCCGCCAGCCATCTGGCCCCTTGCTGCATCATTGCTGCAAAGCAATAGATCTCCAATTACAGACCCTCCAACCTACCATCCTCATAACTTCTCATGAGTTTAGCTCAGGCCTTTCAGCTGCACCTCCCCACCCATACCACAGAAGAAGCAGGGAGTCCAATTTCCTATAGACCCAAGTGGGGAGAGGGCAAAGGGAATGCTGTTTTGTATAAATACAGGGGTATATTTATACTCTGTTTGCGCTGAATGGGCGTCAAAAATTTTGACGCTCATTCGTTGCAAACCGTGCACCATATTTAAACTTTGACAACCGAGCCAGCGGATGTCAAAATTCCTCTGTGTGAGTAATTTTTTGGATGCGGGAAACTGCCTTGCGTTAATGACATACAAGGTAGGCGGTCCCGCCCAAAAAATTACTCTAAGGCCTGTGCGCCTTATTTATACTCCTGCGTCATTTTGACGCACAGGAGCGGGCGGGCCTTAAAAAACAGAGCACAGCCTGATGTGCGCCGTTTTTTAACGCCTGGGTCAGGGCAGACATTAAGGGACCAGTGGGCTCATTTCCATGGTCAACTGTCCAATCTGTCCTAGATATCCACAGTGTGGTGGCACATTGCCACCTCTTTTTTCAGTCTAACCCCACCAGTAAGTTCCCCATCCTGCAGCTCTGCAAGTTCTGACTCTTTTCCTTAAGTTCCCTCCTCAAGTGCCTCTGAACCCCTCACGTTAAATCCATACACTGGCCCCACAGTACCGCCTTCTTGGACTCCCACTCAGTGGCACTGCAGGATGTGCTCACCCATTTGTGATCCATATATTCTGTCAATGCAAGTGCCAGCATCTCTCTACCCTCTGCATCAGTAAGGACATCCACTGGGAATCTCCAGCACACCCTCGCACCCATCCTCAAGTCACAAAAGACCAGGGTATGGTCAGATAAAAATCTTGCCATGAAGGGCACAATTACTAATCCAATGGGGGCACAGCCATCAGCACCCAATCCAATGTGCTATAAGTGTTGTGAGTGACAAGTATAAACCTGACTGTGTGGAAAATGCATCCTCCACACATCAGCCAGATCCAGCTTATGCATGACCACCCTCAATGCAGCAGTCATGCAGGGCATCACGCCCAGAGTGGACGGAAGCCTGTCCAGGTCTCCAAACAGCACGTAATCACCCATGTAAAGCAGAGGCACATCCAGATCCTAGCTAACCAAGTCCTGTATGTCATAAAAGAAATTTGAGTAATCCATTCTGTGTGCAAATGTGTTTAGGATAGAAATGTCCTGCTCATCCAACAAACCCTGAATGAGCCCATAACAGCCCCCCACATCTGCCACTGAGTGCGTCAAAGAAAATGGGGTCCCAGGTGCCACCCAAATCAAAACTCCCCTGGTGTAAGAGCCATGATAAATCTGACAGTTCCATTTCTTAACCAATTTTTTAGCTTCCAACTCACACAAATGAGTCTCATGAAGGCAAGCTAAACTAACTTTATTCCTTTTCAGGAATGATAATTCCCTGTACCTGTTAGTGTAAGAGTCCAGTCACTTGACATTCCAAGTCAAGAATCTGTACCTATCGCCCATGCGACCATTGTAAAATTACCAGAAACTGCCCTATGATCAGCAATACACATCCTTCCAGCTCAGCTGTAACAATAGACAGCAAATAAGCAGCTTCAACCGTAAACAACCCCCCACCCACAGACTCATATAGGAAAACATAATGACTAGGCACATCCACCAGGGCCAACACTTGCACCCAAATCTTGTCCAACAGACACAGGGCATGAAGCTCAGCTCAAACCAGCCGAGGCTAGCAACAAAAAGAGCAAAAAACAAGTTAAATGAGGGAGAGTACTTAGAATAGCAAAATAAAACCATGAAAAAGGAAGAAAACAAAGGTGACCACTGATGCCTCCTTGTACAGGCTAGAGCTGCCCACTCAGCACACCCTTAGAAACCAAACCACGGTGTCCAGAAGCGGGTGCCGATGCACCATCCCCCAACAGTCCTGCCAGCTGTCGCCAGCCAGGAAAAGACCATATGAACATCAAATATAGGAGCACCTGCCACTCACGAGGCCATGCACCACAGTCAGGCTGAATCACCACGCTAGGTGTCGAAGAGTTCTCTGGTGCAGTCAACAAAGTCTCAGGAACAACATCATTCAGAAGCCCAAAGACGTTATCCATGGGGCCCGGCAGCAAAAGAATGCAACTCCCCCCCTGCCGGCCCCTGCAAGTGGAACACTGCCTTTAACTGCATGGTTCCATCCTCCTGAATTGTCACTTTAGCACAGGCCTGATGCTCAGCCGCCATCCATTCTCCCCCGGGGGCAGCAAACCCAGGGCTCTGACTGGGCCCAGCAGCTCAATACCCACTGCCACACATCCTCTGGCATCCAAGAGAAGCTCCATCCCACAGCTCTAGCCAGTCTCAGACCTCATCCGGGTGTTCAAAGACATAAGACTTCCTTTGTGATATGACTTTTAATTTGGATGGGTACAGAACCTTATATTTAAACTGCATTGCCCTCAGTTTCTGGTTAACAGCCAAAAAGGACTTTCACTGTTCCTTTACCTTACTGGCATAGTCTGGATAAATTCCAATCTTATTGTTGTCAAACAGCGGAACCTCTTGTTCCCTGGAAGCACTTAAAATATTTGGCTATAATCTCCATTAGTGGGGGTGAGGGTGGAGGAACCAGGGCCCTGTACACCCTCTCCACCACAAACAACTCTGAAAGCCCTTGAGGTCTCAGCTGTTGTTGTATCCAGCCCTCCAAGAACTCCTTCACTGATGCCCCTCAGCCTTCTCCGGGAAACCCAGCACCCTAATGTTGCTGTGGGGAGCATGACCCTCCACTTTCTTGATGGTCTGTTCCAGCCCCTGGGTCACAGTGGACATCTTGGCCATTTGCTGCTTAAGCTGTGAAACTTCGCCTGTAGACTTTCAGTGTTACCCTCTGCTTCTGTCTCATTGTTAGACACTTTTCCCAGGTCAGCTCTAACCAGATTAACATTGATAGAAACAGTCTCAATCTTGCTCTCCAAATCCATGCAAGAGCCTTGTATTGCTACCAACGGGGGGAGGGGGTGGAAGTACTCCTGAATTCCGTACCCCCCTGCCAAGTGATCTACTGGGAGGGCTTCCTTGGCTTAGTATATTGTGTAATAATGTTGGTGGCATAGGGGCATGCAGCCTCATCCTTCCACATGACTCAGTGCATTTCAGTAATGGGGGAGACCCCTCAAACTGCAGTCCCAGTCAAACGTGGCAGCCCCTTAGGATTAGGATTCTGAGATAGCACTAGCAGTAGCAGTCCAAGGATGATTCAAAAGCAATGCAAGGGAATCCCAACACCCCACAACAGCTCTGAAGGCCCCAAATGGGAAGTCCACTCAACAGGGCAGGGTATTTCAAGATACTAGTATTCTCAGTTCACCACTTCCTCTCACCCACTCCTGATGCCACCTCCCAGGCACCTGGGCAGTGTAGAGCCCCTTCACACAAGCATCTCTGGGACTCAAATGGGGGGCAACACATGACCTGGATACCTGGGCACCCCGCTCGTGCTGCCCAAAGGCCTTACCTATGATATGCCAGGGGTGAACCTGACCCAACTGCCTCCTTCTGTGTACTGGGGGCACCCCTATTCATCAGGGCCCAACAGGCCACACACGTTCCCACCATGTCTATTTTCCAGATATCAGGGATCCCTAAAACACAGCACAGTTCAGGCGGGGGGGCTCGTTGACCCCCACAAGCTGAAATGGGAGCTCTCCTTGGCATGAGCCACTGTGTATCCGGCCCTGAAAATGGCAGGCGTAAGCCCAAACCAAACAGTGGTACCTGCAGGCCCCCCCAGGCCAGTCTGCAGGTTTTTCAGGACATGGATCACATCAAGGAGCCCCCACCAGCAATGAAGTGCAATGTCCAGCCATCTAGACAGGCTCATCCATCACGGCAATAGTCCTGCTCACAGCAGCCCAGACATGAGCCACCTCTGACAGTATCAAAAGCCCACTGGAGGCCACTCCCATGATATGTGCAAAGCCCATGTGGGGCTACTCCCATAATATGTGTACCACAGCGGCTGGCGAGTGCCTTTTCACCTCCGTCTGCACCAGGTGGCACCCTTGCCTCTAGCTGTTTGAAATACGGCTGGGATCCAATCGACCACATGATTGCTGGCCCACAACAGCAGCACACTCAGAAGAGACACTCCAGGATAGGCCTCCTCCTCCTTCCTAGAGGTACTACACTGTGCAGCTCTGAACAGACCAGCACAGTGCGGCGGCACTGCCACTGTAGTCCAGCCACACCTTGTCACAGTCAGTGGCACCACCTCCTCCAGCCTCTCTCCTCTCTAAGCGTGAAAAACGTGAGCAATGCTCAACTAGTCCGCAATAGTGGCATACTTGGCCAGGGTCACAAAAGAGCAAGCCTAGTCGGGTATGTCACTCCCCCAAAAGAGTCCCTGTCTGACAGAGGAGAGTGCCCCCCACAAAGCACTGCAGTGGCGCTCAGGAATACTCCACTGCAGGACACAGCTTCAGACCCAGACAGGCCTTACAACAGAGACTGGGGGGTGGGTGACTACTGACCAGGCCGCCCTCATCTCCAAAGAGTGCAACTCTCCTTGTTGTAATGTCAGGAGACTGTTGAATAGGATGTCAGTCTCCGCTGTCCAAATGTTGGGAGAGCCGTGCAGAATTCCACTGGATTGGGACGGGTGGGATGGGAGCTGAGCTTGACTACGTCCTGTCAGCCATCTTGCCAGGCCACGTCTTCTCAAAATTAGTCTTACCTCTCAGAGAACTTATATTAAAACAACTGCAAGTAAGGTTCATGTCCTAAATACAAATTGGGTAATATTGACATAGACCAAGCAGCAGGATTGTAAAAATAAGTGCAATAACATGAACTGAACCTTTCATGTTGTGAAAACCGATGAACTTGTATTCACATTTTAGAGTTTTAAATGAGAAAATGCAAATTTGGGACACCGGCTGCTGAACAAATCACAGGTTTCTGCAGTAGCCTAGAAAACAAGTTGGTTGTATTTAATTATTTGGAGAGTTTTACCTATGTCATTGTATCATAATTCAGTTTCAGCCTAGGGGATTGTCCCACACACTCAGTGCTGTCTGCGTTTAAAAAAAAACATCTGCACTGCTCTTGCCTTCACTCTGCCATTGTGAACCACAGAGAAGAGCAGGAGCCTGTGCAACACAAAAATATCTAGTTACTCTCCATGGAGTTCTCAGTGCTGGTCTCCTCAACCTCTGATGAGAGCAACTGCAGGTGATGAGGGCATTACTGAGCATGTTGGCTCAGTTTATGACATTAATATTCATTCCATGGGATAATTTTATTAACTGTTACCTGGGCTCCGCGAACACCTCTACAGCAACACGGAAAACCAGCACCTGTGTTGAAAATTACTGCATCCACTCTGATTAAATTACATTCCTATTCCTTTGCATCCATGCCAAGTGCTACATTGTGCATCAATCTTGGATGCTTGTGGCAATGTGAAGAAATTAGTTTAATATGTTAGAATAACGCGAGATGCGTGACATTTGACATGGCTGGCTGTGCATGCTTGCAAGCTCTGTGACATATGTAGAACTGGTTTCATGAAGTTCCAGAACTGTTGCCAGAAACCCCCTATCTGGCAACAAGCCTAGCCTTTCCCAGAAGATATGTACAACACCACATTGTATTGTTCCACACTGCCATCTATTGGACATAGGGCTGAGTCTGGCCTTATGTAATTTGTCTGGCATCCAGTGCCAGCAGCGTAGAACCTTGAAGAAATTGTGCTTCATGTTGGATTCCTTCCATCCTTTATTATAGCTTCCAAGCATGTGGTCCCAGTCATCACGGTGAAATTGTGTCTGTAGTGTAGCTGTCCGCCAGTGTCCTAAATCCAATAATATGGGTGAATTGAAAAAACAGTCAACAATAGTGGAATAAGGCTGGCTATTGTTCACTTAAACTTTTTCCCTGCGATGAGATATTGAACTATGGGCGACCAGGGAAGTTGCCCAGGATAGCAACCCAGACAATATAACCCTAAGCCATGGAACATGGAGGACTGAAATGCCAGTGAAGGTCATGAAAGGGTATCCAAGTATCTTGGTCCACCATATCCTCTTTGTGATGTATTTTACATTTCCTACAGGTAGACCAGCTGACTTCGTCCCCCAATTCTAATGAGATTTGTGCCATAATGGGGCCTTAAGGTGAAAGTATTCATGCATTCTCAGCATTTTGTAAACTTTATGCCATGCATATGAGTATGCTGATAATATTAGGTCAGAGGGTTCTTTTTTAGGAGAATACTTCATATAATAAGGAGCTAGATCGTCTCCCACTAACAAAATATGTCACTGTATATGTACCCAAAGAAGCGTACCGCTGTGTAATTCTAAAAGATGAAAGGCGGGCACCAGCTGGAGTGATAACCCATGGGATTCCATGCTAGGTAGTATGAGCCCTCCATTTACTGTGGAGGAATATAGGTTGGACTGTTTTAATCCAGGCTTTTCTCCATTCTATACAGGATTTACCTCTCAATTTATGTTAAGACTGATTTCAGGCATGTGAGAGGTAACGTCCTAATTAAGTAAATAAAATGAGGCGCTATACAAATTTTCATAAGTTGGACTCTATCACAGAAATTAATTAATTTGATAAGTAGCTCGTATTCCAATTGCCAGTGGTTCCAGTGCAAGAAAGAATAACAAGGATGATAGTGGGCACTCTTGTCTGGCACCTCACAACAAATGGCAAAAGGATGGTAAGTGGTCTTCAATAGATAATCAGTGACATAGGGTGTTGGTATATACCTTTCAGCAATGTAACAAAGTTCCATCCGAAACCCATCTGTTCCATCGGCCAAAATGAGTAGTCCCATTCATCCCTATCCAATATTTCTCACCATTCAATAATAGCAAGACTGTCATCTGGGTCAGAGTGAACCTGCCAAATGATGTAAGTCAGTGCCTGCAAATGGCTGGCAGAGGATTGACAGGGGACAAACCTCACCTGTAGTAAATGTCTCAACTTGTGTTTAATGTGGTTTGAGTGGATTGCCAACACTTTCCCCAGGATCATAAGGTCTGCATTTATTAAGGAAATAGGTTTGCAGCTGGAAAAGATCAATGGGTCTTTGCCAGGCTTAGGCACAATGGAAATACAGGCTTTAGTGAATTTGACGGCAAAGGAACCTGTGTCCAGAATGCCTTTGAATGCAGACACAGATAATGAATGATTATGGGTTTTGTGATCCTATAAAATTCTATGGGAAACCATCCACTCCTGGGGGTTTCTCATTGCCATTTCGTCAATCATGGCTGCGATTTCATCACCGAAAACGTCCACTTCTAGCATGGCAGTATCTCCCTCCATAACCCGAGTTACATGTAAATCCAAGAAAAAAAGACACCTCGCTACACTGAACAGAATTGGTATCCAAGGTGTAAAGGGATTCGTAGAACTTCTGAAATTCTCCGGTAATCGCAGTAGGATGTGTGACCAGTTCCACAGTAGATTTAGGAATAGCCAGAATGGACCTTGAGGATTCTGCTTAATGCAGCTGAAAAGTTAATAATCTCCTTCTTTCTCACCACGTTAAGAATGTGTTGGCAGAGGTGAAAAAGACAGGTTTCAGTCTCCCTGATGTAGGAATCATTTATGTCAAATTTCACAGTCAACAGTTCCCTCATATGGAAAAGTGAAGGGCCCTTAGGGCATTTCTTATTGCATGAGCAGACATCCTGTTCCAGTCTTGCCTTATTTTTTGTGGTGCAATATTTCATAAGTGCCCCATCTCACATTAGTAGTCTCTGGTTTTCCCTGCCCACATAACAGTTGTGAAGAAGTGACCTAGTCAGTATTGTCCGCAGGAAAAGTTTGGAGGTGGGAGCATAGTTGTGCCTTATCCTGAAAGGCCTTTAAGTGGGAGGTGTTCATATGCCACAGTCCCCTCGGGAAGAGGGAGGGATACATTGAGGTGAACGCTAGTAAGGTTGTGGTCCGAAATCCCACACTGCACTATAGAGGCTGTTACTAAGTGTTGTGCCAATGTAGTGATGGAGCACCCGCGGAGGTCTTCTTCCCGCCCCGGGTTCAGAAACCTCAAGCATTCTGATGAGACACCATACCTTATCCCACCTACTAGAGGTCCAACTGATCTTTGGACTGTGAGGAGTGTGGTAAATGAATTTGTTCAACTTAAACAACAAGAAATACATAAAACTTAAACAAAACCAATTGAACCATAAAACAAAACTCCAAGCTAAGTATTATTTCAAAGGTTTATAACAAACTCAGAGCTAATATAATATAATTGGTGCGCAAGACTACATTGTAAACATAAATGAAATCCATAGGCTGACGGAAACGTCTAAAGAGATTAAGCCTACCTAACATCAATACTATTAAACACTCCAAAAGAATAACGCAAATCTACAGGCCTAGTCTAGCCAAGAAGCCTAAATTCACATTAATACAATTAATACACATAAATCCTATTGTGCACCATAGAATTTGAATCAAATATGCAAAGCTAATTATTTAATTGCAGACATCATTCACGACATATTAGAACACAATTCAAACGTGCAACAATTTCTCTGCACACATGTAACCCACCTTAATAAACTCATTCAAATCAATTTAATTACAATTAATTAATGCCCCTAATATACTCATTTCTTATACTCATCTAGTAATAATACTTTTAATATTAATATGTGTCAGTTGCTCACTCAGTTATAAATGCACAATATCTTTCATGCTAAACACAATGTCAAATGCTAATGGAGGCCACATTGTTCACTATATTGCAAACTTACACATTTTACATTTTGTGTTAATTTTCTCTGTTAGGCTTTTAAATTTAATTTTATAAGTCACTGTAGGCTAACTTCTATGCCACTATTGTATTAGTAAAATCTAATCTCTGTCAGTAGGGATCAGAAGAAGTACTCTATTTGGGTTTTGAATACCATGGGGATATGGGGTGAATGTGTAGTCTCTGTCCGGAGGCTGAAATAGTCACCATGGTTTAACTAAGGCTGGATCTTGTACTACGTCAGGCAGGAGACATCTAGCTCCAGTGTGGTGAATGTCAGGGGGGGGCAGTGCTATATAGTATCAGAGACACAATGACATTTCAACCCCATGCTATTAAAACTCATCTTTTACCAAAAGAAGAAGAGATGGATGAGACAAAGGGGGTCATTCTGACCCTGGCGGCCGGTGGCCGCCAGGGCCACCGACCACGGGAGCACCGCCAACAGGCTGGCGGTGCTCCCACGAGCATTCTGACCGCGGCGGTTCAGCCGCGGTCAGAAGCGGAAAGTCGGCGGTCTCCCGCCGACTTTCCGCTGCTCGGGGGAATCCTCCATGGCTGCGGAGCGCGCTCCGCAGCCATGGGGATTCTGACACCCCCTACCGCCATCCTGTTCCTGGCGGGTCTCCCGCCAGGAACAGGATGGCGGTAGGGGGTGCCGCGGGGCCCCTGGGGGCCCCTGCAGTGCCCATGCCCATGGCATGGGCACTGCAGGGGCCCCCATAAGAGGGCCCCGCAAAGTATTTCAGTGTCTGCCATGCAGACACTGAAATACGCGACGGGTGCAAACTGCACCCGTCGCACCCCTGCAACTACGCCGGCTCAATTCTGAGCCGGCGTCCTCGTTGCAGGGGCAGTTCCTCTGGGCCGGCGGGCGCTCTTTTGGAGAGCGCCCGCCGGCCCAGAGGAAATGTTAGAATGGCCGCCGCGGTCTTGTGACCGCGGTGCGGTCATTTGGCGGCGGAACCTTGGCGGACGGCCTCCGCCGTCCGCCAAGGTTAAAATCAGGCCCAAAGTCTGTTTTGTGCTGGAAGGTGTGTAATTGGATCCTATTACCAGCTGCATTTCTCATGTTTGGAATTTCACAAAAACATAGTGATCCTCCTGATTTGTACAGGTCTGAAGAGCAAAGACATGATTTATAAACAAGAATTGCTATGCTTTTTTCTTTATGGGATCCAGGGAACTGTGTGTACTACTATGATGGAAAGACTCACCCAATGTCTGAGTAGTTATCACATTCAGCAGGTGTTTCTCCCGAAGGAGCACTATATTTGGGCTTTGACAGCCTAGGAAAGTGAATGTTTTCTGGGGCCCAATGTACTGCCCAAGTTTGTTAACATTGAGGGATATGAAATGTAGCAGTATCTGTAAAATGGCGACGGTGACAGTGGGTGGTCAGGCGGAAGGTGTCAAGCAGGATGGAGAGTGGAGTGGCTGGCACCTGATTTGGAGTGCGTCTCTAAAAGTCATAGCAGCATTTCTAGATACAGAGCAGGGCCCTTGAAAAGGAGAGAATACCCCAGAAAGGTGATCAAATTAGAGAGAGGTATAATACTTAGCCAGACAGGCTTAATATATGTCTGTGTGGTGTGAAGCGACCATACAAAAATTTAAATGTGATCACCGAGATGTAGGGCTGGAGGAGTAGTTGATGTAAGAAAGAATTACACTATGGTGAGCTCAGGAGTTGATGTAATAGAGAATTACACTATGGTGAGACCAAACTTTTCTTTCTTTAGGCTGAAGGGGAAATGCAATGCTGTAACCTGTCGCAGGGGGCACCAACCACCTCATACCACAATGGCTAATTAGTAGCAGGGATTAAAAGTTGCATCTGTGACTAACCCTGTGGGATCCATGTCTATGCATGTGTGCCACAGTGTGTAAATGGTAGCAGTAGAGGCTATGTGACACTAGTGAGTAAAAAGCTTGGGTGGGGGAGGTGAGGCAGAAGGGTATCTTAAGGAATCCACATGAACACCTGTCAAGTCATCAAAGAATGCACAATTGACACAATATAAATAAACACAGTTGGGAAGCAAGAAGACTAGGTAAAATAGAATGGAGAGCTGGTGTTGCACCAGCATCTCAATCCTGGCCTGCACACCATCCACTGGCCTCCACTGGACCCCAAAAGCACCATGAAGACTCATTGAGATGTAGGCCATGGTCGCATTAGGTCTTAAGAAGCCATCTAGACTTGTTTTTGGGCTCTGTGAGTTTCCTCAGTCACAGTTTACCACTATTCTCCCATTTTGTTGTCACTGGCTCCCATCTGTGTCATTCTTCAAAGTCATTGGCTATGGTCCTGCCTCATTTAGTGGGGTCTTAAGAGAAAAATTCTCCACCTCTTTGTGTTAGCATCACGGGAAACGCCTGCTGCTAAGAATACACAGAAGTTTTCAAATGGAAAAGGACCATGTTTCTAAGCAGCATTTATGATGTGTCAAGCTTGTCGATAACAAGTGCAGCAGATCAAAATATGGCAGGGCAAGGAGAATGAAGAGCTAAGGTGAGAGCGCACACAGTGACCCCTAAGTACTCCAGTGGGGGGGCTCAAATGAGAGGTTTAACATTGTCAGGCTGAAGACACTCAGGAGGAATGGCAAAACACCCTTTTCTGAATTCATGGGGACCCCAATAATACACATATTATCTCTGTGGGCCAGATGTATCAAAGGATTTGACCTATTCTGTGTCTATGGGAAAATGCTTTAGTACATATGGCCCAATGTCTCTAATATTCCAAATTGATAGTCTTCTTGCAAAACTGGTAGATCTCGTTCCCTCAGTCCAGCATCTTGTCAGCCCTTTGTTCCAGATCTGTGACTATGTCAAACAATGATGAGATCTGATTTTTAAAGTGATGATATCCCGTCTAAGGGACTGTGTTTCCACTTCTGTGGTTTCTACTTCTGCATCTACAGAGGCAATGGACAGTTTGATGTTGCACAGTTCTCTCAGTAAAGTGGAAAGGTGGGCTCTGGGATGTCTGGGGCCCTGACAGTGGCCCAGGTTGATGAGGAGGATTGTGGGCATTTGACCACTGCCTTTGAAAACAGAAGTTGCCTTTCCAGTTTGGGTTGTGGCATACAGTTCAATAAGGAGAGCCAGGTGAACTAGAAGTTGTTGCAGAGTCAGAAGAGTTCAACACCACCATAGCCACAGACAGGTAAAAGACTTGTAGCAATGGAAAAAGAGGGGGGTCGGGTGATTAGTCACAACAACCTGCAGAGCTGCCATGGTGGAATGTCTGGTAATAAGTCTGAATACATTCGCTGGAGCTGTGAATACAGAAGGTGGTCAAGAGCACTGCATGGTCCAGTACGCTGCTGTGAGGTGTGGGTAGGTGGGATGATCAAAGGAGAAGAGGCCCAATCCAAGATGGCTGCTGTTGTAAATTAACAGAGTATTTCTTCGATTTCAGGGGGAGGCCTTCCTTGCTAGAATGTGACAGCCCTATGTTAAGTGCCCTCCATCAATTCCCTGGAGCATGGTGTCCTGCAGGAGACATGCATGTATCGGAAGTTACATGCCCATTCAGGAATGTCACTCATGGATTTGTTGTCCCTGTACAGCCCAGTCTGAGGGTTGGTGTAGGACTCCGGTGATCATTGTGCTGTTGTTGCTGGTTCCTCTACACTCCTGTGTGAGAGGAAAGGAGTGGCTGCAGCTCAGAAAGGTGGTAGTTTGCCAGCTATGTGAGCCCTGCCTTATGGGCCTCATTGCAGACCATGCCGCTTATCTCCGGGACTATATGTGGGCCAGCTTACAGCGGGGCTGTCGGAACGCATATGGTACTCCGTCTCAGACACCGGGTGATCTCACATTGGGCACGTATCTCCAAAGTGCCATAGGTGCCAGAAAAATACAGCTCCAAGACTCAGGCCTGTCCTTGTCTCAGGATCTTCATGAGAATACGGCTATGCTCCTCTGCTCAAAGCTGTCCCCTCCTCAGAATTACACCTTCTGATAGAGATGTTTTTCACTCCCAGTCTGATCTGCTCATACCTAGTAAAGCAGCAATTTGTCATGTGCTGAGTCCTAGTCCTTGAGGACATGTGATTTGACAAGGGAATTGGACATAAGACAAAAGAATTAGAGAAAGGATCAAAAGTTACAAACAGCCTCTAACTATCAAATACTCACCCTTTGCACCACAACCAAAAATCCCCAAATAAGTGGCACAGTGAAACGTGATTGATTCTCACCCACGTCAACTCGGAAACAATGGACTAGTGTATCTTTAAAAGTTCTTGGTTGTGTTAATGTACTGAGGTATTAGTTTTACCCACACAAATTATTATACGTAGTATACACATGTGCGCAGTGACTCACTTTGAATTCATTTTCACTATACACTGCACTACAATATATTAGGGACACATGTTGCACTCAAAGGTGTATTGTTGATTATTGTTCATTGTGCTCTGTTGTAATGCTTGTAAAGAGGATCAATGTAAGTTGTGTTGAAAGTAAGAGGTATCATGCAGCTGAGGTATACAACTCAGCTGCATGATACAGATGATTAATTTTAACTGTATATTAATTAATTTGAATTGCAATGGGGGGTATTTTTTCTGTATTATAAACTTTGTGGCCTCACTCCTGCCCAACCTTTAGATGGGCCCAAGCCCATTGTTGTTTTTAGCCTGAGTCCAAGTACAGGTCAGCAAAATCTCAATTGAAGGAGGAACAAACACATTCAGGACGTGCCCCATTACAATTCCTTCACTTTGTTCAATTGCAATGTAAACAGCTGAAACTAATTTACAACTACTGGATCCAATACAGCAGATAGGTATGCCAGAGGCTTCATGATCTGATTATCTTTTTTGGGTCAAAACTGCCTGGCACACTCACCCTTCTTATGGCAAAAAAGAGGAACGTTTTATTATAATCGGGTAATCCACGAGTGGGTGCATTACATAAATGTTCTCTCAAATCTCAAAAGAGTCTTCATACATGTGTCATCAAAAGGTACCAGATTCTTGACATCACTTTGGATTAGCATTATGATTGGCTGGCAGTCAGAGAAAGGTTTGGAGGTCACTGATGACAGTTGCCAATTTTTCCCAAAACATCCTCACATTCCTCTGAGTGGTAGGAGGATTTCTCTTCAGACTTGCCAAAATGCTTTCTTGTGAGACTTTCCTTGCTCTTTTGTCAATTGGATTACCAAGACAAATCACTTCTCTTGTACAGTACTGCATCTTTGTGGAAGAATCCTTGTGACCATAGGCTGAAAGATAATCCATGAGTGTAATGTATCTAGTTAACAGTCTTTTCATGTTTTTAATGCCACAAGTGGGTCATCAATGTATTGCACCAGGACTATGTTACAGGGCAACTACACATTTTCCAAATCTTTCTTTAAACTCTGATTTAAAACTGAAGGACTTTCAGTATATCTCTGTGCAATTCAAAACCAAAGATTATTGTAATGGAAGTACAAAAAGAAATGAACTATCCTCATGCACAGAAAAAAGTAGAATGCTAGGCATAAGTCAATAATTGTCTACTTCTCTGCGTTTGCAGATATATGGAAAAGATATTACTGCAGGGTTTGGTACCACCAGACACATGACTATCTGATTTACGTTCCTCAAGTGGTGCACTATTCTCCATTTACCACTCGTTTCCTAATGTGCATTTTCAGATAGTTGCAAGGACTACCAAGCACCTCTCACAGAATGCCTTGCTCTATCATTTGTTCAATATCATGCTTCATTTCTTCTTCTGCTTCTTATGAAAGACTTTATTTACTAATTTTAGGAAAAAACATATTAGTTTTAACAGCTGTTGACCCCTGTCAGGAATCCAAGAACAGGGGCGGAAAATCGGTACAATGATGCTCATGGGTGTACCAGGAGGATTGTGGAATGCACCTTTGGTCTCCTGAAAGCCAGGTTCATGTGCTTCCATTTAACAGGTGGATCCCTATGCTACTCCCCTGAGAAGGTCTGCCAGATTGTGGTGGTCTGCTGCATGCTGCACAATTAGGCCCTCAGACCCCAAGTGCCCTCTCTGCAGGAGGAAGGGGGTGACAATGCACCTGTGGCTGCAGTGGACGCTTAGGTCAGTGAGGAGGAGGAGGAGAATGTGGACAACAGGACACATATCACTCAGCAGTACTTCCAATGATACTCAGGTAAGACTGTTGATCACTACATGTCTCCATTTTGGTAATGTGTAGTGTGGCTGTAGAGTTATGCCAGTCACTACCTTTCCATCACAATTGACTGTCACCTATGCCTTCCATTATTGCAGATGTTGGTGTGGTTACAGCAGTATACTGATGTAATGACTACAGACTGCTGATAAACATTTGTTAGATGGATTCACACATTACAGGACATTTGCACAGGATCATGCAGTTCTATACTGTTCAATACTTTGCACATATCTTTCTAATAAAGCACTATTACTCAAGTTGTGTTCAAGCGTGTTTATTTGTAAATAAGATATTCAATGGAAAGTGCAATAGAGTGGGGTGATGGTTGGGAAAAGTCCAGAGTAGTGGGCCGGTCTGTTTGTAGCACAGGTCCAAAGTCCAAGGGGCCATAGGAAGAGGAGAAATGGCAGTCCAAAGTGAACAAGGTGACTGAGTGGAACACAAGGGGGACATTTTGGAGGGGCTCATTTCCTGACAGTGGCCTGGACTTGGCAACTGTCTCTGGTGTCTGTCTGGGTCACAGGGAACATTTGCGGGGTGGTTCACCTTCTGCAGGGGGAAGGGTGCTGGGGGCCTGTGAGTCCTATGGCAGGGCCTCCTGTCCACTAGTTGCAGCAGATGTGGAGGGCTAGTCAGTACACTGGCTAGTGGTAGGGTCCCCCTGGTGTCCTGTGCAGTCCTGTATGATGTTCGCCATGTCACTCAGCACCCCTACAATGGAGGCCTGGTGGTATTCAAGGCCTGCAATTGTTGCATGACCTCCTGGTGGGTTTCCCCCTGCAGCTGCTGATTATCCTGCATGATGTTGAGCACCTGAACCATCCTGTCCTGGGATTGTTGGTATGCCCCCAGGACATTTGTGAGTGCTTCCTGGGCAGTCGGTTCCCTGGGCCTGTCCCCCCCTGGCGCACAGCTGTCCTCTGACTTTCCCTGGTACCCTGTGTCCCCTGAATGGTGTGCCCACTACCACATACACCAAGACCCTCATCATCTTGCCTGGACCACTACCTGCCCTGAAAAAATAATTTGTGGTCCATTCACAAAGAGGAAGGGGTCCCATGGGGACCCCTTCCAATTTGCGAGTGGGTTACCATCCACTTCAAGTGGATGGTAACTGCGACACCATTTGCGACCGCATATGCGGTCGCAAATGGTATTGCATACCACTGCGAATCGCAAATAGGAAGGGAACACCCCTTCCTATTTGCGATTCGGAAATGCATTTTGCGAGTCGGTCCGGACTCGCAAAATGCATTTCTGCATAGGAAACTGAGATTTGCGACTCGCAAACTGCATTTTTTGCCATTTGTGACTCGCAAATCGTTTCCTACATCTGGCCCAAAATCAGGCAATAGGAGATCTAAATATGACCAACCCCAACATATTGCAATAAACATGAATATGCAAATACCTTCCTAATGTTTATTTTATACCCGAAAGAGAGGCATGATAAACCTAGTCTGCCATGCCCATGTGAAGCACCCCAAACCCTGTTACCGTAGGATAAGGTCGGCCTCCAGCCTCCAGGTCAGGCTTTGTAGAGATACAAAGGCTGAAATCTGCTGCAAGCGACATGCAGTATAGATGGAAAATCCTGGGTGGAACCCCCTCTAATGGCCTTGGTCTCACAAGGTGTTTTTATAAAGCAGAAGTTATTGTTTGTGCAGACATCCTGACATGGGTATGTACCTAAACATTAGATTGTGTGTGCAAACTTGTATCAGCAATATCATGACAAATGCCTCACATTTTCACATTCTGTTCTTGTCCAACATAAAGCAAAGGACATGATGACAATCTAATACATACATTACTGATAATGGTGCTCTCACGGAATAGCAACTGATTATGAAAAAAAAATCTCTTATAAAATGCAAGAAATGCTAAAATGAATAATAAAATCAAATCATGTTATCTAAGTAAAAGGGCACAGGCCTGCAAGCCGAAGCTAAACTAAACTCCTGTACCCAGGCAAACTAAAATGGACACACAACAGTCTGGGTGAAGCTGGAAGCTCATGTGTTCTATGATTGGCATGGTCTCATAATCTGTGGTGGTACAGGCGATGGACTCTGTGAATGATGGCGACACGACCTCCGTGGCTGCTGTTGCAGTCACTGTGTTTCATCTTGTAGCCGATGGGCGTGGCGGTGGCTATATCTGGGGCGGATGCAGGGGTGAGCCAGGTTTCTGTGATGAAGGTTACATCGGGAGCGAGGGTGGGGATGGTGTCCCAAATTTCAGTGGAGTGTTTGCAGAGTGATCTGGCATTGATCAATATGCAGCTGAGTTGTTCCAGGTGAGACTTGGCTGGCGGGGACGACGTTGTGTTGGTCAGTGTCATGGCAGTCAATCCCCAAGTGGAGGTGAATCGGCAGGGGAGGCAGGTGAGGGGTCCCGCTGTGGAGTGAGGTAATGCAATGAAACAATTGTTGTTTCTTCCGGGGTCCAGGGCGATGAGATCTGCGGCGGAGTATCAGTGGGATTGAGGAGGGCTAGGTTTCCTGGAGTTGCGCAAATGGGCTTCCTTTTGGCATGTCTTTAGCATGGCAGTGGTGCGGTCACACTGCGCCCTTCATAAATAGGTCAGTGAGCTGGGAGGGGGGGCACTGGGAAGGTTGGAAATCATGGGACGGGAGCAGGAAGAATGCATCATAGGAGGAAAAGGGCAGGAAGGGAAAAAATGCGGGGTAACTAGCACAGGGTCAGGGGGTGATCCTGGCCCTTGGAGGCTTGGTTCAAGCCCCTGGGGATGCCTGAAATGAGTGGGGGCTTGAGGCAAGGATCCTAGCTAACGGCAGCAGACACACAGACAACACAAACCACAGTATTTCACTAACATACCAGAGTACTCTCAATTCTTCTCAGTCACAAGAATCATTCCACCCTCAACATTAATCCACAAAAAACTAAGGTCAGAGCAAAACGAGAATCCCAAAAGAAGAAAAGAGGTGTTCTTATCTCGCAACCACCCTCTGTTACCATAACTTTGCGAGTGTGAGGAATCCTGAAAATTGTATACCCCAAGATATTACCTCACCACCCCACCCATGAGTGGATGAGTTGCAGACAGGGTTAAACCTCAATTTCATGAGACAATCGCCCTCATTATGACCTCAGTGGTCCAAAGACTGCCAGAACAGTGGTTGCGGTCTCACCACCAATGGGCTGGCAGTGAAGACCGACACATTTAGAGTGTGGCAATTTGGCCTCTGTCAAACTGCCACCTCTCCGCTGGTACCGCCAGGGTGATAGGACTGACTGGCTAGAGGACAGCTCCTCCGGGCCAGCGGTCCCCTGAAGACTGGCGGATGTAGTACTAGTCGCCTTTCCGCCAGGGTTTCCACTGTGGAATCACTGCCATAAAAACTCTGGCAGAAAAGGTGCCAGCAACAAGAAATTCCCTTCCTGCTGCTGGCAGATAACTCCCCCAACCTCTCTTCATTTACATGACCCCTCCAACCCCCTTCCATGACAGCCCCACCCTCCCCGCATACACAAACACCCGCACTCACCCTGCATACATGCATTCACCAACTCTTACATACATGCATTCACAACACTTACATACACGCATTCACCCACACACATACATACACTCATTCAGCAACTCACATACGTACTCATTCACTTACACCAACAGATACACATTCACACAAACACACCAACACGCACTCACTTCAACAATCACACATGTATTCACATGTGCATTTACACATGCATACACACATGCATGCACACTTACATTCACACATACAGTCATACACCCACTCACACACGCACACACAACACCCCCCACCTGCCCACCCCTTCTTGTGTCAGACAATTGACTTACCTTGTACGTCAAGGAGGTCGTCTGCCAGGGAACAGGACCCAACATGTCCACCACCGGCAGCGCCCCAATATCAGGACCGCGCCACGCCGTATTACTGCTTGTAATATGGCAGGCAGAGTCCTTTTGGTGTGGTGGTGATGACTGTGGAACCGCCTTTGTGCCACTGACCGCCAGCACGACTGCTGACGGATTTCCACTCAAATGTGTCAGAAATCCTTCAAAATATGTCAGTCTGAAGAGGCGGCCTTCTGGCACCCGCGGCTTCGTCAGTCTTTGTAAAAGACCACCAAAGTCGTAATGAGGGCCAATGTTACTCAAGATATGACACCTTACAGCAAGTAATTAATTAAGGACAAACTCAATAATTGAGTTCTAGGGCAGGAATGGAAATGTAATAATTCATTGCAACATTTAAAAAGTGTAGGATAGAAAACATAAATGCATAGAGGCTCTCAATGATAAGAACAATAGAGCATGATGTGCAAAATTAGAACAATTCTGTGTCCCAAATTAGCTGCAAAATCAGTAAGAAAACAGCATCCCTAGTAACATCAGGAAGTCTTCAAAAAAGCTCTGTCTCACCCCCCACATTTGCAACATAAATATATATATATACATATAAGTTTATATATATGCGTTTTCTTGCAAATTAAATCATTAATTTCTGCAGAATCATTATGGCGTGAGCAAAATAATTACATTTTTAGCAAATCAGGGCACTGTTCTATGTAATATCATATTGCATTAACATCAAATCACTATCCCGTTAGATGAATAGTGACTCTGCCAACTATATGCTAAGGTCATCTGGCGGTGGCAGGACAAACTAGTTACAAGAACAACAGCAAACTATTGTGAATGAATGTTGTGCTGTAAGCTAGTGGAAGGGCACTTAAAAGGTGCTACACTGCGGTGTTCATGTTAGAAAGTTTTCTTTGAGAACAGCAAGAACAACAGCAATGGAAATAAACAAATATGACTCTGCTTGGCTGCATGCTGCAGCATTGATGAACAGTAAACGTCCCGGAGAAGACATCTATTTTGAACAAGATGGCACTGAGGCCTAAATTGAATCCTAGTTAATGCATGCCAAGAAAACACACTTTAACAATGCATAGCAAATGTGTTCCAAATACAATAGCACCTTGTCAGTGTGTATTTGTGAATTCAACAGTAAAGTCACATTCTGCATCTTGTTAATAATGCACAAAACTATAAAAGAAGTAAACTAATAAATCAGAGGTGAGCACAAGCTGAAACTTTATTTACAAACTCAAATAGAAAATTTATTTTTTCAACCTAAATTGAAAACATTATATCTTTAGAACCCACCGTAGCGGGCTCTACTGGCCATTAAAGGCCATCTCCCGCATTAAAGGCCTGAGCCGGGATTTCGTTGTGTAACGGTTATACAGCAATTCATGTGGTGAAATATAAAGAGTGAAAAATAAGTATCAAGGAAACCTTTGTATTTCTGATATAGGCACAAGATAAGGCATTGAGAAGCAGTGGCTATTTGCACAGCTCTGAATTCCCGGGGTGCCCATACTAGCATGTGAATTACATGGCATTTCTCAAATAGATGTCTTTCTTACACACTGTCTTACATTTGGAAGGAAAAAATGTAGAAAAAGACAAGGGGCAATAACACTTGTTTTGCTATCCTGTTTTCCCCCAAGTCTTCCGATAAAAATGGTACCTCACTTGCTTGGGTAGGCCTAATACCTGCGTCAGGAAAGGCAACATGGGCACATCACACTTTTACATTGAAATCTGTCATGTTTTTTGGAAAGTGCCTAGCTGTGGATTTTGGCCTCTAGCTCAGCCGGCACCTAGGAAAACCTACCAAACCTGTGCATTTTTTAAAACTAGATACTTAGGGGAATCCAAGATGGGGTGACTTGAGAGGCTCTCATCCTGTTCGGTTACCTAGAATCCTTTGCAAACCTCAAAATTTGGCAAAGAAAACACTTTTTCCTCACATTTCGGTGATAGAAATTTCTGGAATCTGAGAGGATCCACAAATTTCCTTCCACACAGCATTCTCCAAAGTCGTCCGATAAAAGAGGTACCTCACTTGTGTGAGTAGGCCTAGTGCCCACAACAGGAAATGCCCCAAAAAAACGTGGACACATCACATTTTCCCAAAGAAAATTGACCTGTTTTTTGCAAAGTGCCTAGCTGTGGATTTTGGCCTATAGCTCAGCAAGCACGTAGGAAAACCTAGCAAACATGGACATTTCTAAAACCTAGACATGTAGGGTAACCCAGAATGCGGTAACTTGTGGTGGTCTCTCTAGGTTCTGTTACTCAGAATCCTTAGCAAACCTCAAAATGTGGCTAAAAAACACTTTTTCCTCAAATTTTGGTGCTGCAAAGTTCTGGAATCTGAGGGGAGCCACAAACTTCCATCTATCAAGTATTCCCCCAGGTCTCCTGTTAAAAATGGTACCTCACTTATGTGGGTAGGGCTAGTGCCCAAAAGTGGAAATGCCCCAAAACACTAAGTGAACACATCAAAATGATCAAATATAAAACTACCTATTTTTGCGGGGGCACCTGGGTTTTTGGTCCTGTGCTCAGCAGCCATATAGGAAAACCTACCAAACCCAAACATTTCTGAAAACTAGACACCCGAGGGAGTCCAGGCAGGGAGATGTGACCTGCGTGGATCCCCCAGTGTTTTCTTACCCAGAATCCTCAGCAAACTTCAAATTTAGCTAAAAAAAACAATTTTTTCCCACATTTCTGTGTGGGATCACCGCACTGGCACAAATTTCCTACCACCCAACGTCCCCCTCAGTCTCCCAGTAAAAATTATACCTCACTTGTGTAGGTGAGCCAAGTGCCTGTGACAGGAAAGAGCCAAAAAGATGTTGAAAATGTGGGGGAACTAAAGCGGGTCCAACAAGGCAATTTAGATGTGACAATGCTGGGTGGTTGAAATTTTGTGAATTCCTGCAGATTCCGGAAGGTCCCATCTCAAACGTGGGGAAAATGTGTGATTTCCAGCAAAGTTGGAGGTTTGCAGGGCATTGCGGGTAAGAGTGAAGCACACCACCCTGGACTCACCAAGATGTTTAGTTTTCAGATGTGTCTAGGTCTCCTAGGTTTTTCTGCATGACAGCGTCTCAAAGTCCAAAAAGTGCAGCCCTCACCATTCCAAGTGGGACAATTTTGAGAGTTAGACAAGTTCTCATGGCCCAAAAGTAAAACCAAAACCCAAAATAATCAAATGTCCTCTTATGTGGCGTGGGATAAGATGTTTTAGTGTACAGGGGGAGAGCTGAAAGACTATTACCCCCTTTAGTTGGGGTGGGGGCAGAACCACTACTGGTTGGCAGCCACCACCCCACTATTTTTCTTTTAATTCCCTGGCATCTAGTAGGCATTCTGCCCCCCCCCCGGGGAGTGGATTGGGGGTAATTGCCCCATCTGCCCACCTGTGGGCAGAACAGCTTTGTCCCCATTTACTTGGGGTGGGGGTATGGCCATACCCACACCCTCTTTTTTTAAAGAAAATCTTCCCTGGTGCCTGGTGGACTTTTTGCCCCCCCCCCCCTTGGGGGCAGATGGGCCTTACAAAAATAGGCCGATCTAGCCCCAAGGTGCGTAGAGATGGCCTAAAATAAAATTGCCCTTCAGAGGAGCGACCCTTGCCTAGAAACTCCCTGGTGTCTAGTGGTTTCTGCCCCCTCTGGGGGCAGTTTATTCTAATTAATATAGGCCAATCTGCCCCCAACGGGGGACCGAAAAGGCTTAATAATAAAATTGCCACCTCAGGAGCGACCCTTGCCTAAGGGGTCGTTTCCCTTATAAACGTAATTTAAAAAAAAGTCCCTGGTGCCTAGTGGCTTCTTCCTCCCCGGGGGCAGATTGGCCCAATTATTGTAGTCCGATCTGCCCTCAAGGGGTCAGAAAAGGCCTAATAATAAAATTGCCCCATGGAAGTGACCCTTGCCTAAGCGGTCGCTCCCCTTATAAACATAAATTAAAAAAACATCCCTGGTGTCTAATAGCTTCTGCCGCCCCCGGGGGCAGATCGGCCTAATTAATATAGGCCAATCTGGACCGGGGGGGGGCAGAAATGGCCTTAGATAAAATGTCCCCCCTTGGGGAGTGACCTTTGCCCAAGGGGCCGCTCACTTTATTTGTTTACACAAAGTAAACAAAATCCCTGGTGTCTAGTGGGCATTCCTGCAGCACGATTGCTGTGCGATCGCACTGCAGGAATGCTCAGAGAGACATGAAAAAGGGAAGGAAGAGCCTTTCCTTCCCTTTTCATGCCTTTCTGACCTCCCCGTACCGAGGAGAAACTAATCTCTTTCTCCTCGGATTGCGCTGGAAGCATGCTTCCAGCGCGATGGAGGCGACCTCTGATGAGGTCAGTGTGCGATTGCGTGCTGACATCATCAGACGTCCCTAGGGGTCTCAGGGGGGTCGGGGGTGGAAGGTGAAGTGATTCTTCTTCCATCCCTGCCCTAAAGTGGGGGGATGACCTTGAAGGGAGCACTAACATTTCCCCGAGGGCTGGTACAAGGACGTAATGATTACGTCTGTGGCGCCTCAGCGCTGCACAACTGGACGCAACCATTCTGTGCTTCTGTCTCTGAAAATAAGTCTAGGTAGGTGACAGTTGGCTCTTGTGGATTCCCTCTAGACAACCACACACAAAGGGAGCATAGGTGTGCCTGATGGGCCATTAATACCTTAATGGGTTATCCTGGGCAGGATGGGAGGGAAGAGCTGACACTGACACCTGAATAGGCTGGTCCTGAGCCCTCACATAGAGCTGCATAACCCCCAGTAGTGTGTCTGGAGCCAGGTAAGGAAGGACAGGGACTTTGTGCACTTCCAAGGCCTCTCTTTGAAGTCTCCTCCACTTCAAAGGCAAAACCAGCTATATGTACTGCTGACCTGAGGACATTCTGCCAGGAAAAAGGACTGCATTGCTGTTGAAGGGACTGTCACTCTGCTGAAACTCGGTGGACTTTGCTGGACCTCTGCTCTGCTGTGCCTGTCCTGCTGCTCTCTGTTAGTGAGAAGGCATGGAACTGCATCTCTACATCCCCAGAAACAAAGTGACTCCATGGGGCTTGCTGACTTGCCTCCGGTTTTGAAGTATCAGGGACATCAAAGACTTCCCTCACCTTTACTACAGCTTGTGGACTCTGCCAACTGTGAGTCCTACCCTGTCAATTGGTGTCAATCCAGTTTTGCGCCCTTGGAAGTGGGTTCTTCAGCTGTGTTTTGAGAAAATCCATGCAACACAGTCACTGCGCAGATCAGAACCACTGCATCTCTCCTTGAGGCCGATGCTTCGCTGCTGCCACTTAGGATGAGGACTTAACACTACTGATTGCGTGGCTCATGATCGAGGCATCACCTCCAGCCCCAGTGCATCACTTTCGCATTGTCAGCTGCGCAGCTCGCAGACAACGCTTAGCCTTCATCTAAAAAAATGCAAAGCCGCATCCCTGCTCAATGATCGATGACTGCACAACTCAATGATAATTCATCCACTGACAGTTTGGATTTGAACCTACCCATCGCCTTCGCAACATCTCCTCTGCTTCTCGCATCGAACCTTTGATATCAATGCAGCCCTCCACACAAGGTACTGTTTGAATGGTACACGATTGGTCCCTGTAGCTCCATCACGGGTGGCCTGAAATTTGAATTTACCCTGGTTTAGCATGACCAGATAGCTCGGCGGGCGCTTTAACTTCCATTGCAGATATTCTTTAAATTCATATCTCGACTTCTGTTTATTTGATTTTTGTCAGTTTTGTCTTGTTTGGTTCATTAAATTGAGATCTAATTTTCTAACTTGGTGTAGATTATTTTTGTGTGGTGTTTTCACAGTTTTACTGTCTTAAGTATTGCACAAATACTTTACACATTGACTCCTAAGTTAAGCCTGCCTCCTCTGTGCTAAGCTACCCGAGGGTGAGCACAGATTAATTTAAGGTATGTATCTGAGGTACCTAACTAGGATTGTGGTTCCTGCTTGGACAGGGTGCATACGGCTGCCAACCTGAGTTCTAACAAGGAGTCTGAAAATACTCAGGACAGGACTTAGGGGGTCATTCTGACCCTGGCGGTCACCGACCGCCAGGGCCAACGACCGCGGAAGCACCACCAACAGGCTGGCGGTGCTTCCATGGGCATGCCGCGGTCAGAAACGGGAAACCGGCGGTGTCCCACCGGTTTCCCGCTGCCCCAGGGAATCCTCCATGGCGGCGCTGCTTGCAGCGCCGCCATGGGGATTCCGACCCCCTTACCGCCATCCTGTTCCTGGCGGTTTTCACCGCCAGGAACAGGATGACGGTAACGGGTGTCGTGGGGCCCCTGGGGGCCCCTGCAGTGCCCATGCCAATGGCATGGGCACTGCAGGGGCCCCCTAACAGGGCCCCACATTGATTTTCAGTGTCTGCCAAGCAGACACTGAAAATCGTGACGGGTGCCACTGCACCCGTCACATGCCTTCAACTCCACCGGCTCCATTCGGAGCCGGCTTCCTCGTTGAAGGCGCTTTCCCGCTGGGCCGGCGGGCGGCCTTCTGGCGGTCGCCCGCCAGCCCAGCGGGAAAGCCAGAATGGCCGCCGCGGTCATTTGACCGCGGTGCAGTCATTCAGCGGCTCCCGCCGGGCGTGCGGTTACCGCCGCCGGCGGGAGTCGGAATGACCCCCTTAGTAATCTTCCATGCAGGACAGTGCAACAAGGCAACTTCCTGTACTGCATTGCATGAAAGGAAGACTACTAAGGTATGGCACACTTATGCTCTCCCATTGTGCTGGGAGACTTCAAGCAACTTAGCATCATCACAGGCAGCCTCATATCACGGTCAAAGGTGCCCACATTAGAAGCAGAGCTGTTTTTGTATAGGAAGGAATACTTTCCTGCACAAAAACAATCCCTGAAGGTGGTTTCCTCTTTCTATTTGTGCTGCAGAATCTGGGATTGTATGAAATCTATGGGTGGATGTATGGGAACACCCATGCTCCACCCATGAAACACCTCCCAGAATGAAATATAGCTCAACACTTTGCAAGGCGCGGTGTTGTGTTACATTTCTTTACAAAGCTATGCATGGGGGTGCAAACCACCCCTTGTTTGGCTTTGTAAATCTCTGTTAGCATTTTGTGTTGTGGCTGCACCACAAACATTATCCAACCACAACACCAAAAATGAGTAAATATGGCCCTGAGAGTTTTAGGGTAGACAACACTGTTAGTTTCAATGTGAGAATTAATAGCAGTTTAATCTACATGTCCACGACTTGAAACTAAAACTGATAATACTAATAAAGTAGTAACAGCTTTTTAAATTAATTATTCTAAGGGTCAATAGTAGCAGAAATCAATTGAGAGCAAGCAACAATTGCAAAAGGATTTTCTAAAGAAGACATTTTTTCTTTTATAGAACAACTTTTATATGCCAAGAAAGAGTTCAGTGCAATTTTAGTTACTGAAGTTGAGTGTTGGAGTACTGCTGCAATGAAGGTTCCAGCCAGACTCTTCCCTTTTACAAATATGAAAACATGATTGTTCTTCAAAGTACTACTAAGGAAATTATGAACAAAAAGGTCTTCTTATTAAAAGATATGTGACAGGGATCCATCTAGCAACGCTGTGTCACTTTATTTTTTTCTAATGACTGTAGTTCTTAAAATCTCTAGATTTATTTTGGGGGTGCTGAGTATAGAAACAGAACTGTGGTATTCAATCAGTGCCACCAGTGCTAGTTATTAATACTCTTCTGTTCTGTCACACATTTGTAGGATCTCACCTCTTTGTTAAATGGACTACAGGTGCTCTTTAAGCAGACCCATTAAATATATTCACTGTGAGGATGCTTTTGGATGTCTATTTATTACCTATATTAAGAAGTTCCACCTTGAAAAGACATTTTGGCCCTTATTACGAGTTTGGCGGTTTTCGGGCAAGACCACCATGTGAAATGACACCACCATACAATCAGTGGTGGTGGTGTAGCGACTGCCAGATAATGAGTCACAAAACACAAACTGCCCAAATACAGACACTAAACCAACATCGCCAGGTCAACCCATGGCAAAAAGATGACTGATTAACCACAGGCCCTGCCACGCCAAGACCATCCTGACCATCACATTAAGAGGCAACCTCCAGCACAGCCGAACATTCATGGCGTAAACCGTTGGCGGACCACACTGGACACACCACGCACACCTGCGCACGCCACCATATAACACCCCCCCACACACACTCACAATCGCATGTAACAAATACGAGAAGCCATAGACACACTCAAGACGAAGCACACCCCAAACACAACAAATATCACACAGCACACATTGCACAAATCAACACCACAGCTCACCAGCACACACAGCCAAACACCCCACATCACCACACACCCCACACTGCACCCGACATGCACACCACATACCCATACCACAACATGTCACACCAGAAGCACCCATGGTTTACCAAGAATGAGTTGCAAGTCATAGTGGACAAAGTCATCAGAGTAGAGTCACAACTCATGGGAGTCCTGATACAGCAAACATCCATAGCCAAAAAGACAGAGTTATGGCAGAGGATCATCGACAGGGTCAACACAGTTGCCACATACCCATGCACAAGGGATGACATCAGGAGGAGGTGGAACGGCCTTAAAGGGAAGGTCCGTTCCATGGCGTCCAGGCAGAGGATAGCCAGCAACAAGACCAGCAGTGGGCCCCCACCTCCTCCCCTTCAGTTGACATCCAGGGAGGAGAAGATTCTGGACATCATGCAACACGAGGGCCTGACTGGCATCATCGAAGGGCTCAACTCTGGTAAATCATCAATACCCCTCAAGCACCAAACACCCCTGCCCAGCATGCCTCCCCACCACTCCCCAATCCAATTTGACCCACCCCCACTGCCCCGTCCCAAACACCTCCCGCCACTCCTCTGCATGCCACACCACCCCACTCCCGCCATCCTTACTCACACTCCTAATGCACGGATGACAACCACAGTGTGAAGAACCACAGCTCCCAAAATCTAATCCAAATCAATGTCTGCAGTTGTCACGGTGTCCTTTCCTCAGGATCTGCACGTTGCTGAACAAAAGGCCCACCTCCCGGCGTCACCAACTCAGAAAGCTATTATAGCACAGAGTTATGATGAAGCCAGTCGGTGGGAAGGGAATTAGGGTAGGGAACTGCAGGGAGAGAGATCTGAAAAGAAAAGGTTAGAACAAATATGCACTTACTCATTCATAGCAGTATAACTCAATAGATTCTTGACTAAAGGCGTCTCCGTGATATCAGATTGATACCTATTTTGAAGTGAGGGCAAAGCCCCTTCTTTGAATCATGGAACAAGAACAAACTACAACCTCAGAACCAAGAGATGGCAAGAGCTTTAGACTATGATCATACTCTGAAAATCAATCCTGTAACATCTATGCATTCATAACATAAACCTTTGATCATGGCCCAGAAAATCTCAAAGAATTAAATGTGGATTTCACGCATTATGCTTTCCGAAAAACAATGAAAACTATAATTTGCTTATCTCCAAAAATGCTTTCACATTCACAACTATAAGGCCGGAAAGTTTTACTCATTGAACTTGAAGCGCCTTGTTCCTTATGCCAGATAGCGCTTTGCTTTGTTTCATCTGAAGCACTACGCTCGTTATGCCAATGGCCGCCTTACTCATGTGGCCTGAATCACTTTGATTGTTGTGCCAAGGGCTTTTTATGCATGTGGACTGAAGCGCATTGATTGTGGTGCCAAGGGCGCTTTCCTCATGTGGACTGAAGCGATTTGATTGCTGCGCCAAGGGCGTTTTACTCCTGTGGACTGAAGCGCTTTGATTGCTGTACCAAGGGTGCTTTACTCATGTGGATTGAAGTGCTTTGATTGCCGCACCAAGGGCGCTTTACTCCTGTGGACTGAATCGCGTTGATTGCTGTACCAAGGGTGCTTTACTCATGTGGACTGAAGCGCTTTAATTACCGTGCCAAGGGCGCTTTCCTCATGTGGACTGAAGCGCTTTGATTGCTGTGCCAACAGCGCTTTACTCATACAGACTGAAGCACTTTGATTGATGTGCCAAGGGTGCTTTACTCATGCGGACTGAAGCACTTTGATTGCTGTGCCAAGGGCACTTTACATGTGTGTCCTGAAGCGCTTTGCTCGTTGTACTAACGGGCTCTTTACTTCTGTGCTCTGAAGCGTTTTAATCGTCGCGCCAAGGCTGCTTTACTCTGAAAGTGCTTTGCTCGTTGTGCTAAGGGGTGCTTTACCTTTTGGAATTAACATTTCCCTTCATGATTTGGCTCATCAAGGCCTTACCGCTACGAGTATGACCTACTCGTATCTGAATTCACCATGGAAACAAGGATACTCCGGTTTGCTGTCCATCTGACATGCAGGAAATCTGCTCTTCTTCAGATGAATAGTGAGCAACGTGCTTGGGTGTGGCTGGGCATTTATAGGCCTGCCACACCCCAAGATGGCTACTGCCTCTAAAAACATGGGAATTGTAGTCCCTTCATGGAATAGTACTGATAAGTGCATCTTGACCTCTAGTGTCCTGAACCTGCAGCTCTATGAGCTTTGCCACAGGGCAGATGACGCTGATGGCCACCTTTGGAACAAGAAGGGGTGACAAGTGGTGCGCATAAAGCGCTGCAAAGCCACGCAGCGGAGTTTCTGGCGGGACCTGGACCGCGCACGGCCTTATTCCTGACAGCAGTGCAGCAGCTGTCAGTGCCATCACTGGGAAGCAAGTCGAGGCATTGCATGCATCACAACAGGGACATGACAACTACAGTCACACAACTAACATCTACCATTTCCTTCTACAGGTACCCCTGCCACTGACACCCTGCAGAGGATGCCAGGCTCAGACAGCCCTCCCTGGATGAAGCCACCACTGGATGTCTGCATGAGGATGACTTGTCTGGGCCATCTGGGGCCACTGGACAGTCCACCAATGGCACTGATAACGCATCCCTTTATGACTAATTTACTCACTTTGGGACTCGTTTTAGGCAAGTGAATCTTTTGACCCTGATTGAAGACACCTTAGGAGGAGATAACTAATCAGCATGTCAATTAATATGTCAATAACGTCATCAATATTCACCATAATAAGACAATTCACATTGGTCAAAACATCAATAAAACTCGGAAACCACCATGACCTTTCAGTCATGAATAACCACACCAGTTATATGAAGTTTATTCCCTATTGATTACAATTCTACTAGTAAGTTTATTATTCTCAAAACCAAGAAACACATTAGCATAGTCACAATATGACAACTCTGATAAGATTTAATCAAAGCAAGAATCATGAATATTCTAATATAACACGACGTCAACATAGGTTATCCTTAGCAGAGTATCATTATCACGTTATTCAACAAAGCATAGATTCAGTCATTTGTCTATTTGCGTATGTTTTGGTGAACCCCTTATCTAACCTCGAATTAGCATTGACATGTTGGGCTTCATGCAAAATAGTTTAGCAACACCAATTTGGAAAACATCTAACTATGGTCTCTGTCAAAAGAAGCAGTTGGTACCTAGAAAGGAAAAGCAAACAGACAATCACAATATCATTGTCATATAGTTACCCTCCGTATTGAGTCAGCATACAAGTTCTGTCTTCGTCCTCAGGACATCAGTTAATTCGCCATCAGCCAGGAATACAGCAAGTCGGGTAAAGGGGCACTTCCCTCATAAGGAGGTAAAATGTAAACGGGCAATATAAGGGCAAGGATGGTTTGAAGAACCAAACAGCAAAGTCTCTATGCAGAGTAACAAAGTGTCTGGGTCATAGCAAAACGCGACAGCATCTCCCTCTCATCTATCTCCTAGTCTCCTATTCTAATTTACTTCCTTGTGTCAAGGGTTTTTATTCCCTTTCTGTTGTACAGTCCCCTAAATTTTAATTGGTCGAGGGGTTGCACCCCACTATCGCTATCCAATAGTTTTCCAATTAGCTCATCAAATTTGTCACCCCATAATTGTTCTCACGTAGTTTATTGGTCCTTATGATTGACGTCTTCAGCGGGTAGAATGTCCGGTATGATTTCATACTCTTGTGGTCCTTTGCACATCTTCAGTCAGTGGCTCCATTGTCTGAACCGGTTCAGGCGACCTTGTACCTGCAAGTAGTCTACACTGTTGCATTCAGTAAGAATGTTTCACTAAGCAAGTCGAATTTCATGAGAACGGATCTACTACAGTTACATTCATCTTCTAGCTTTGAAAAAACAAGAGTTCATGTCCTTCAGCAAGTCAGCACACTGTACGTTAGAAAAACACATTTAATATGAAACCGGGCAGCTAGGCCTCGACTCATGCTTAGTAAGGCCTAATGATTTATTAGAAGAACTTTAACATACAACCTTTTAATATTAGTGCAAAATCATATTTTAATATAACATTTCATCATTATTAGTCGGGCACATTTCTAACACACGTTTAGCAAAAATACATTAATACATTTTCTATGCATCATTATTGCACATTAGTTCATAAACATTTCATGTTAATTTCTAAGTATATAAGCTACACTCTCCCAGTCCCTCCTCTGATGACACTTGTCATCACACAAAAACTTTCCCTTCACAACCTTTCATTTTCTTTAAATTATGCATCTCAATGTCTTCCTCCCTATGTGATCTTTCCCAAATTTCTTTGAACATTTTCTCTTTTTCTTTTTTTTCTTTTCTTTTATTACGTTTTGCCAAGTCTTTTTTAATTCTTTTATTAATTTTGCATGATAACCATAGTCCGAATAAACAGATTAGAACAATCAACATACCCCCTAATATTTTTGGAAGAACCCCATTCCAAATACTACTAAACCAATTCCCTACTCTGGTAATTCCTTTCCCAACCTTTTCCCAAACTCCAGGTTCCTTCAGCTGAATGAATGCACAACAATTGCGCTCATTAAGCATCTTACAGACTCCGTCACTCTTTGCTAAAAGAATGTCTAGGGCAAGCCAGTTTTGAAGAGTCATAGCTCTTTCCGCAGCAAGTTCAATATCCATCAGGAGTATAGCCCCTGTGAAATTGGTCAGCATGTTATCCACAATAGTAGACAACTTTTGAATATTTGTGGAGTTTAAGATAACCCCCACTGAAGGAATTATGGCTCCAAATATGTCACCTACGACAGCAGCCGCTGTCTCTCTCTTTTGTCTAGTATGTTGTAATTCAGACGTTTTAGGAATTTGCTTTAAGTCATCAATCTGGTAAATCTTTGGGAAAACTATTCCTAAATAATATGTCCCATACCATCCTTTAGGAAGACGGTAATAAACATTAAGCCCAGATATAAAATAGATCCCAGGGATCGCTGGATCCTGTCCATTTAACATGAATGTCCATTTACTCTGAAACAAAAACACATGCCTACATTCACTCGTTCCCACAAATAAAACGTCATGCTCAGATTTTGGCCTATATATACAAAGCCTCCCTACATGTAATGCATCTATAGCTATCTTGCCCTGTGTTTTTATTGAAGTGTAAGCATAATCATTTGCAAGCGTGCATTTTTCTAATCCCTTTTCTAGCCTTTCCTTTAATGCCTTTCGTCTACCATCAGTGTGATCTAAGAAGCTCTTTTCTACAGGTGTTAGTAAGCAGGTTAGGTTATTGCGGTGCGCATAAGCTGTCCCAAATGTCAGTGTCGGCTCAAAGAAACCCCTAACTAATGTTATGCTGTGTTCCTTAGCTAATTTATTTAGAAACTCAATCACAGGCACGAAGCAAAACACTACATCTAAGTTAGAATAGAAGTATTGAACATGTTCTTGATCATAGAATCTTGTTAACAGCAAACTACAGCTTATCCCGTATGTTAGTGGCAGACTATGATGAGTAACCCCTTCTTGTACTGATGAAGGAATCTTTGTGCACACATAGCAATTCTTCACATCCATTGTGTCAACATGCTCATTCAGCAAGCGATAGAAGACATTAGTAGAGAGTTCCCCTTTTGAATTAGTTCCCTCATGCAAGTATTTTGTATCCTGCTCAAACGTCTCCCATGGTGTTAGTGTAGTAGTCTCAGGATTTGAAGCATTGTTAGTCACTTTCTTATCCACCAATGGCATTCCCACAATCACACCTATAATTATTATTGCACACACAATACCCAGAATAGCACTCAACCAACCACACATCCTACCCTTATTACTATTATCTCTAGTGTAACTCATGATCTGTAAAGAATCAGAAAGCAGAATAATGAAAAGCAAACAATCAGCTTGAGGACGATGTAAAGCTTCTGTGCAAAGTCTCTCTCTGCGAGTATTTACAGTGTTCACTCACTCCAGGACCCTTTTGTCAAATCAGGTTAGAAGATTGTCATAAACGGTTTTTCAGAGTCAATTCAGGTTATCAGTGTCACATCCGGTAATTTATCAGTCTCTTTTCTCAGCTTTTCAGATTTCAATTTTAATTTCAATTTAACACAGTCTCTTTCTAAAGTTTAGTTCAGGTGCCGTAATATTGACCTGGAACCTCTCGATCAAAACAGAATGCCAAGAATTCTTGCTGCCATTCAGCTGATGTTGCATACGCCCATTCAGGACCTGCGTACCTTCTGTTTGCGACTCTCTTTCTTTTCAGTTTGCGGTCACCTTGCAATTCTCCTTCACTGAGATCCTCTTTCCTGGTTGTGTCAACTTCTTCCTCTATTGTTTCATTAGGGATCACTTTCTCTCCTGCAGCTTGTGGCTCTGACCAATTATCTCCTTTAAGTGTTTTCTTTCTGTTTGGCCTTTCAGGACGTTGAACAGAGCCCTCCTCTTGTGCTATTGTGTTTTCTCTTGATGGCTCTGCAAGCGGCTCAGGAGGAGTCAGAACACCTCGACTTCCTTCTGCCTCACTCCCTTCGCCTTCAGGGTCAGTTATGGGCTCAACTTCAAACCCGTATCCGTCTGCTTCTGGGAGAACCTCACTTTGCGTCGGTTCCCCTGTTACCTCAACTGAGATAGGCTCCCTGTCACCCCTCTGGGACTCGTTTTGAGTGACTAAGCCGTCCTCAGCGGGTTGTCTTTGAGTCTCAGTTCCCCTTTGAATATTCTCCAGCCCTGAGACTTCCTTCTCTGCAGCTGTTGTTTTGGACACTTCAAGTTCCTCATCAGTTGGACACGTCACCTTCTTTGTGTGACTGGCATGTATCCAATTTGGAAGACCTGCACATTTCAAAGCAGTAGTGGTTGTCAGTATTACTGATATGGCCCCTTCCAACGCAGCTCCAAGCACGACTTCCTCACGTGTTTTTTTACAACAACCCAGTCACCGGTTTTCAGGGTGTGACCTGGATCACTTATCGGTGGCAATGTGGTAGCCTCCACCAGGTGAGAAAAAGAGCGTACCACGTCAGCCAGACCCTTGCAGTAGTCCAACACCATATCATCCATGATATTCACAAGAGCATTTGCAGGGACTGCGGGTAATCTCATAGCTCGGCCCATTAGAATTTCATGAGGAGACAGTCCTGTTTTCTTGTCAGGTGTGTTTCTCATTAACATCAGTACTAAGGGAAATGCATCTGGCCACTTCAAATTGGTAGCTGCGCACATTTTTGCCATTCTCGACTTCAAGGTACCATTCATCTGCTCCACTAGTCCTGATGCTTCAGGGCGATAGCTACAATGCAGCTTCTGCTCAATGTTTAATGCAGCACACAAGAGCTTAATCACCTCTTTGTCGAAGTGTCTGCCCCTATCTGATTCTAAAGAGATCGGGAACCCGAAACGTGGTATTAACTCACTAAGCAGCAGCTTTGCTACTGTGAGACTGTCATTCCTACATGTAGGGTAAGCTTCAATTCAGTGACTGAAAACGCACACAATCACCAACACGTACCTCAATCCTCCACACACAGGCATCTCAATTAAATCCATCTGCATTCTGCTAAATGGACCACCTGCTCTCCCAGCATGGCTCATATTCACCACAGTCCCTTTTCCTGCATTCATCTGCTGACAGATGATGCACCTGTGACAGATAACCTCTGCAGCTTGTCTGAATTTCGGATTGAACCAATCAATTTTGAACAACCTGATCATTGCGTCTCTTCCAACATTTGCTTGACCATGGTAAAACCTCGCAAACTGTGACAAAAGACTGTTTGGCAAAACCATTTTCCCCTCTTCTGAAACCCATAAATCATCAGATCTCTGTACACATAGCATTCTCTGCCAGGAACGTTTCTCCTCTTTGCTGGCACGTCCCTGCAAGGATTTTAGCTCATCTAATGTGTCGACCACTCTTAATGCAAAGTTTAAGCATGTTTCATTTTCAGTTTCAGGTAACAATTCCTACTGGTTTCGAAACGATATACAGTTCAATGCGCAAAACCTTGCGACTTGATCTGCATATCCATTTCCCATTGGCACAAAGTCTTGTGACTTAACCTGAGCATTGCAATTCACCACGGCAATTTCAAGAGGTAACTGAATCGCGTGCAACAAATCTTTAATCTTTTCGCCATTTTTCACTGGAGAACCAGAAGAGGTCATGAAACCCCTCTGTGACCATAACTGGCCAATATAATGTACAATTCCAAATCCATATCTGCTGTCAGTATAGATAGTGACTTTCAAGTTTTCAGCTGCGTGGCATGCCCTAGTAAGAGCAATTAATTCAGCCACTTGAGCAGAGTACACTCTTTCGAGCCAGGAAGCTTCTAAGATACCAGTGATTGTACACACGGCATACCCAGCTCTCAGCACTCCTACTGCGTCTCTCAAGCATGAACCATCAACAAAGATAATCTAATCATTTTCTTCCAATTGGGTATCTTTAATGTCAGGTCTTGGTTTGGTGCACAGCTCTGTTACCTCAAGACAATCATGTTCTACTTCTTCAGCATCATCAATGTCTGCATTTTCAATAGGAAGTAAAGTTGCCGGATTCAATACAGTACATCTCTTAAGGGAAACATTAGGTGACCCCAGTATAATTGTCTCATATTTTGTCAACCTCGCATTTGTCATATGCTGCGTTTTGGTTCGTGTTAACAGAATTTCAACTGAATGAGGGACCATTACTGTTAAGGGATGTCCCATCACTATGCCTTCACATTGAGTGAGGCTTTGACCAACTGCTGCAACTGCACGCAAACAACCTGGTAAGGCTGCTGCGACTGGGTCCAAAGTAGCTGAAAAATATGCTACTGGGCGGTTTGCACCTCCATGGACCTGTGTCAGGACAGACAAAGAACAAGCATCACGTTCATGACAAAACAGTATTAAAGGCTTCGCATAATCAGGCATACTTAAAGCTGGTGCCCTGCACATGATTTCCATCAGTTCCATGAATGCCTTCATCTCTTTCTCAGACATGGTTATTGTAAGGAAATGCCTCCTTGGCATGGTTACCCCTTGACTTTTTGCCTTTGCTGATGCTAAGTTTTGATTTGAAAGTGTGCTGAGGCCTGCTAACCAGGCCCCAGCACCAGTGTTCTTTCCCTAACCTGTACTTTTGTTTTCACAATTGGCACACCCTGGCATCCAGGTAAGTCCCTTGTAACTGGTACCCCTGGTACCAAGGGCCCTGATGCCAGGGAAGGTCTCTAAGGGCAGCAGCATATCTTATGCCACCCTGGGGACCCCTCACTCAGCACAGACACACAGCTTGCCAGCTTGTGTGTGCTGGTGAGGACAACATGAGTAAGTCGACATGGCACACCCCTCAGGGTGCCATGCCAACCTCACACTGCCTATGCAGTATAGATCAGTCACCCCTCTAGCAGGCCTTACAACCCTAAGGCAGGGTGCACTATACCAAAGGTGAGGGCACCAGTGCATGAGCACTGTGCCCCTACAGTGTGTAAGCAAAACCTTAGACATTGTAAGTGCAGGGTAGCCATAAGAGTATATGGTCTGGGAGTCTGTCAAAAAGTCAGGGGGTAACCATGCCAAGGAGGCATTTCCTTACACAACCCCCCCCCCAAACGAAAGAGGATGAGACTAACCTTTCCCAAGAAAGTCTTCATTTTCTAAGTGGAAGAACCTGGAAAGGCCATCTGCATTGGCATGGGCAGTCCCACGTCTGTGTTCCACTATAAAGTCCATTCCCTGTAGGGAGATGGACCACCTCAACAGTTTTGGATTTTCACCTTTCATTTGCATCAGCCATCTGAGAGGTCTGTGGTCAGTTTGAACTACAAAGTGAGTACCAAAGAGGTATGGTCTCAGCTTCTTCAGGGACCAAACCACAGCAAAGGCCTCCCTCTCAATGGCACTCCAACGCTGCTCCCTGGGGAGTAACCTCCTGCTAATGAAAGCAACAGGCTGGTCAAGGCCATCTTCATTTGTTTGGGACAAAACTGCCCCTATCCCATGTTCAGAGGCATCTGTCTGCGCAATGAACTGCTTGGAGTAATCTGGAGCTTTTAGAACTGGTGCTGTGCACATCGCTTGTTTCAGGGTGTCAAAGGCCTGTTGGTATTCTACAGTCCAGTTTACCTTCTTGGGCATTTTCTTGGAGGTAAGTTCTGTGAGGGCTGTCACTATGGATCCATATCCCTTCACAAACCTCCTGTAGTACCCAGTCAAGCCAAGGAATGCCCTGACTTGAGTCTGGGTTTTTGGAGCTGCCCAGTCCAGAATAGTCTGGATCTTAGGCTGGAGTGGCTGAACTTGGCCTCCACCTACAAGGTGTCCCAAGTAAACCACAGTTCCCTGCCCTATTTGGCATTTGGATGCCTTGATAGAGAGGCCTGCTGATTGCAGAGCCTTCAAAACCTTCTTCAGGTGGACCAGGTGATCCTGCCTGCTGGAGCTTAAGACAGCAATATCGTAAAGATAAGCTGCACTACAGGACTCCAAGCCAGCAAGGACTTGATTCACCAACCTTTGGAAGGTGGCAGGGGCATTCTTTAAACCAAAGGGCATAACAGTAAACTGATAATGTCCATCAGGTGTGGAGAATGCTGTCTTTTCTTTTGCTCCTGGTGCCATTTTGATTTGCCAGTATCCTGCTGTTAAGTCAAAGGAACTTAAGAATTTGGCAGCACCTAATTTATCAATCAGTTCATCAGCCCTTGGAATGGGATGGGCATCTGTCTTGGTGACAGAATTAAGGGCCTCATTCTGACCCTGGCGGACGGCGGAGGCCGTCCGCCAGGGTACCGCCGCTGAATGACCGCACCGCGGTCAAAAGACCGCGGCGGCCATTCAGACATTTCCTCTGGGCCGGCGGGCGCTCTCCAAAAGAGCGCCCGCTGGCCCAGAGGAAATGCCCCTGCAACGAGGACGCCGGCTCAGAATTGAGCCGGCGTAGTTGCAGGGGTGCGACGGGTGCAGTTGCACCCGTCGCGTATTTCAGTGTCTGCTTAGCAGACACTGAAATACTTTTCGGGGCCCTCTTACGGGGGCCCCTGCCGTGCCCATGCCATTGGCATGGGCACGGCAGGGGCCCCCAGGGGCCCCGCGGCACCCCCTACCGCCATCCTGTTCCTGGCGGGCGAACCGCCAGGAACAGGATGGCGGTAGGGGGTGTCAGAATCCCCCATGGCGGCGCAGCGATTCTAAGGGCAGCGGTAAACCGGCGGGAGACCGCCGGTTTGCCTCTTCTGACCGCGGCCGAACCACCGCGGTCAGAATGCCCTGCGGGGCACCGCCGGCCTGTCGGCGGTGCTCCCGCCGACCCTGGCCCCAGCGGTTTAGACCGCCGGGGTCAGAATGACCCCCTAAGTCCTCTATAGTCCACACAAAACCTCATCTCTCTCTTCCCATCTTTGGTGTGAGGTTTGGGGACTAGGACCACGGGGCTAGCCCAGGGGCTGTCAAAGTGCTCAATGACTCCCAATTCCAGCATCTTGTGGACTTCCACCTTGATGCTTTCCTTAACTTGGTCAGACTGTCTGAATATTTTGTTTTTGACAGGCATGCTGTCTCCTGTGTCCACATCATGGGTACACAGGTGTGTCTGACCAGGGGTTAGGGAAAATTGCTCAGCAAACTGTTGCAGGACCTTCCTACAGTCAGATTGCTGTTGGCTAGAGAGGGTGTCTGAATAGATCACTCCATCAACTGAGCCATCTTTAGGGTTTGATGAGAGGAGATCAGGGAGAGGTTCACTCTCAGCTTCCTGGTCCTCATCTGTTACCATCAACAGATTCACATTGGCCCTATCATGGAAGAGCTTAAGGCGGTTCACATGGATCACCCTCTTGGGGCTCCTGCTAGTGCCTAGGTCCACCAGGTAGGTGACCTGACTCTTCTTTTCTAGCACTGGGTAAGGGCCACTCCATTTGTCCTGAAGTGCCCTGGGAGCCACAGGCTCCAAAACCCAGACTTTCTGCCCTGGTTGAAATTCAACCATTGCAGCCTTTTGGTCATACCAAAACTTCTGGAGCTGTTGGCTGGCCTCAAGGTTTTTATTTGCCTTTTCCATGTACTCTGCCATCCTTGAACTTAGGCCAAGTACATAGTCCACTATGCCTTGTTTAGGCTCATGAAGAGGTCTCTCCCAGCCTTCTTTCACAAGAGCTAGTGGTCCCCTTACAGGGTGGCCAAACAGAAGTTCAAAGGGTGAGAACCCTACTCCCTTCTGAGGCACCTCTCTGTAAGCGAAAAGTAGACATGGCAAGAGGACATCCCATCTCCTTTTGAGTTTTTCAGGAAGCCCCATGATCATGCCTTTTAATGTCTTGTTGAATCTCTCAACAAGGCCATTAGTTTGTGGATGGTATCGTGTAGTGAATTTATAAGTCACTCCACACTCATTCCACATGTGTTTCAAGTATGCTGACATGAAGTTGGTACCTCTGTCAGACACCACCTCCTTAGGAAAACCCACTCTGGTAAAAATGCCAATGAGGGCTTTGGCTACTGCAGGGGCAGTAGTCAACCTAAGGGGAATAGCTTCAGGGTATCTAGTAGCATGATCCACTACTACTACTATGTACATATTCCCTGAGGCTGTGGGAGGTTCAAGTGGACCCACTATGTCCACACCCACTCTTTCAAAGGGGACCCCCACCACTGGAAGTGGAATGAGGGGGGCCTTTGGGTGTCCCCCTGTCTTACCACTGGCTTGACAGGTGGTACAGGAGACACAAAACTCCTTGACTTTCTGTGACATGTTGGGCCAATAGAAGTGGTTCACTAGTCTCTCCCACGTCTTGGTTTGTCCCAAATGCCCAGCAAGAGGAATATCATGGGCTAAGGTCAGTATGAACTCTCTAAACTCCTGAGGCACTACCACTCTCCTAGTGGCACCAGGTTTGGGATCTCTTGCCTCAGTGTAAAGGAGTCCATCTTCCCAATAGACCCTATGTGTTCCAGTTTTCTTGCCATTGGACTCTTCAGCATCTTGCTGCCTAAGGCCTTCAAGAGAGGGACAGGTTTCTTGTCCCTTACACAACTGCTCCCTTGAGGGTCCCCCTTGGCCTAAGAGCTCAACCTGATAAGGTTCTAACTCCATAGGCTCAGTTCCCTCAGAGGGCAGAACTTCTTCCTGAGAAGAGAGGTTCTCTTTTTGTTGTTGTGTTGCAGCTGGTTTCCCAGTTGTCTTTCCTTTTCTCTTGGTAGGCTGGGCCCTTTTTCCAGACTCCAGCTCTACTTTTTCACCCTGAGCCTTGCACTGTGCCCTTGTCTTGACACACACCAGTTCAGGGATACCCGGCATGGCTGCATGGGTTTTCAGTTCTACCTCAGCCCATGCTGAGGACTCCAGGTCATTTCCAAGCAAACAGTCTACTGGGATATTTGAGGAGACCACCACCTGTTTCAGGCCATTGACCCCTCCCCACTCTAAAGTTACCATAGCCATGAGATGTACTTTAGTCTGATTGTCAGCGTTGGTGACTGGATAAGTTTGTCCAGCCAGGTATTGACCAGGGGAAACCAGTTTCTCTGTCACCATGGTGACACTGGCACCTGTATCCCTCAGGCCTTCTACACTTGTCCCATTAATTAAGAGCTGCTGCCTGTATTTTTGCATGTTAGGAGGCCAGGCAGCCAGTGTTGCTAAATCCACCCCACCCTCAGAGACTAATGTAGCTTCAGTGTGACACCGGATTTGCTCTGGGCACACTGTTGATCCCACTTGGAGACTAGCCATTCCAGTGTTCGCTGGAGTGGAGTTAGAAGTGGTACTTTTCTTGGGACAGGCCTTGTCTCCAATTTGGGGTCCAGGCTGATTAAAGCTACGACACCAGGCCTTTTTGGGATCAAAGTTTTTACCCTTGTACCCAAAATTGTTTAGTGAAGAGGCTCGGGCCCACCCTCCTGTGCAGGTTTTTGGGGGCCTGTAGAAGACTCTTTACTATTTTTGTTTTTGGATGTCTCAACACTCTTCCCCTGGGGAGGGTTTGTGACCCCTTCCTTTTGGTCACCCCCTGTGGAAGTCTTGGTCACCCTAGTCTTCACCCAATGGTCCGCCTTCTTTCCCAATTCTTGGTGAGAAATTGGTCCTAGGGCTACCAGATGCTGATGCAGTTTATCATTTGAACAATTACTTAATAGGTGTTCTTTCACAAATAAATTATACAGCCCATCATAATCATTTACACCACTGCCTTGAATCCAACCATCTAGTGTTTTTACTGAGTAGTCCACAAAATCAACCCAGGTCTGGCTCGAGTTTTTTTTAGCCCCCCTAAATCTAATTCTATACTCCTCAGTGGAGAATCCAAAGCCCTCAATCAGGGTTCCCTTCATGAGGTCATAAGATTCTGCATCTTTTCCAGAGAGTGTGAGGAGTCTATCCCTACACTTTCCAGTGAACATTTCCCAAAGGAGAGCACCCCAGTGAGATCTGTTTACTTTTCTGGTTGCACAAGCCCTTTCAAAAGCTGTGAACCATTTGGTGATGTCATCACCATCTTCATATTTAGTTACAATCCCTTTAGGGATTTTCAACATGTCAGGAGAATCTCTGACCCTATTTAAGTTGCTGCCACCATGGATGGGACCAAAACCCATCTCTTGTCTTTCCCTTTCTATGGCTAGGAGCTGCCTCTCCAAAGCCAATCTTTTGGCCATCCTGGCTAACAGGAGGTCATCTTCACTGAGGCTATCCTCAGTGACTTCAGAGGTGCTGGCCCCTCCTGTGAGGGAAGCAGCATCTCTGACTATCACAGTTGGAATCAGGGATTGAGGGTCCCTGATCTCCCTAATTAGGACTGGGAGGCGGGAATTCTCCTCCAAGTCACGATCATCATCCTCTGGGTTGTCATCCTCAGAGGGGTTGGCTTTTTCAAACTCTGACAAAAGCTCCTGGAGCTGTTGTTTGGAGGGTCTTAAGCCAATTGGGATTTTCTTTATTTTGCAGAGAGACCTTAGCTGCCTCATCTTAAGATGGAGGTAAGGTGTGAGGTCGAGATCCACCACATTCTCATCTGCACCAGGCATTATGGCCCTCATTCTGACCTTGGCGGGCGGCGGAGGCCGCCCGCCAAAGTCCCGCCGTCAGGTTACCGTTCCGCGGTCGAAAGACCGCGGCGGTAATTCTGACTTTCCCGCTGGGCTGGCGGGCGGTCTCCTTCAGACCGCCAGCCAGCCCAGCGGGAAAGAGGCTTCCACGATGAAGCCGGCTCGGAATCAAGCCGGCGGAGTGGAAGCTGTGCGACGGGTGCAGTTGCACCCGTCGCGTATTTCACTGTCTGCGCAGCAGACAGTGAAATACATGTAGGGGCCCTCTTACGGGGGCCCCTGCAATGCCCATGCCAGTGGCATGGGCACTGCAGGGGCCCCCAGGGGCCCCGCGACCCCCCCTACCGCCATCCGGATCTCGGCGGTCCGACCGCCGGGATCTGGATGGCGGTAGGGGGGGTCAGAATCCCCGCGGCGGTGCAGCAAGCTGCGCCACCGCGGAGGATTCAATGGGGCCGCGGTACACTGGCGGGACCCCGCCAGTGGTGCCGGTCCGACCGCGGCTTTACCGCCGCGGTCGGAATCCCCATTGGAGCACCGCCGGCTTGTCGGCGGTGCTCCCGCGGTCCTCCGCCCTGGCGGTCAAAGACCGCCAGGGTCAGAATGAGGGCCTATGTTTCTAAAAGTTGGAATACTTTTTAAGAATCTAAAACTATCTCTAGAACTTAATTCGAACTTTCACAAAACTTTTAAACTCTAAAAGAAATGCTAACAGGGACTAACACAAGGCCCTAGCAGGACTTTTAAAATTTTTGAAAAATAGCACAAATTGTAAAAATCAATTTCTAATGACAATGTTTGGAATTTGTCGTGTGATCAGGTATTGGCTGAGTAGTCCAGCAAATGCAAAGTTTTGTACCCCACCGCTGATCCACCAATGTAGGAAGTTGGCTCTGTATGCACTATTTCAAAGTAAGGAATAGTATGCACAGAGTCCAAGGGTTCCCCTTAGAGGTAAGATAGTGGCAAAAAGAGATAATACTAATGCTCTATTTTGTGGTAGTGTGGTCGAGCAGTAGGCTTATCAAAGGAGTAGTGTTAAGCATTTGTTGTACATACACAAGCAATAAATGAGGAACACACACTCAAAGACAATTCCAGGCCGATAGGTTTTTGTATAGAAAAATATATTTTCTTAGTTTATTTTAAGAACCACAGGTTCAAATTTTACATGTAATACTTCAAATGAAAGGTATTGCAGGTAGGTACTTTAGGAACTTTGAATAATCAAAATAGCATATACACTTTTCACATAAATCACATACAGCTATTTTAAAAGTAGACAGTGCAATTTTCACAGTTCCTGGGGGGAGTAAGTGTTTGTTAGTTCTTGCAGGTAAGTAAACCACCTACGGGGTTCAAGTTTGGGTCCAAGGTAGCCCACCGTTGGGGGTTCACAGCAACCCCAAAGTTACCACACCAGCAGCTCAGGGCCGGTCAGGTGCAGAATTCAAAGTGGTGCCCAAAACGTATAGGCTTCAATGGAGAAGGGGGTGCCCCGGTTCCAGTCTGCCAGCAGGTAAGTACCTGCGTCTTCGGAGGGCAGACCAGGGGGGTTTTGTAGGGCACCGGGGGTGGCCAGGTGCAGTGTGCAAACATGCGTCAGCTTTCCAATGGAAATCAATGGGAGACCAAGGGGTCTCTTCAGCGATGCAGGCAGGCAAGGGGGGGCTCCTCGGGGAAGCCACCACCTGGGCAAGGGAGAGGGCCTCCTGGGGGTCACTCCTGCACTGGAGTTCCGATCTTTCAGGTCCTGGGGGCTGCGGGTGCAGAGTCTTTACCAGGCGTCGGGATCTGGGAGTCAGGCAGTCGCGGTCAGGGGGAGCCTCGGGATTCCCTCTGCAGGCGTCGCTGTGCGGGCTCAGGGGGGGCAACTCTGGCTACTCACGGTCTCGCAGTCGCCGGGGAGTCCTCCCTGAAGTGTTGTTTCTCCACAAGTCGAGCCGGGGGCGTCGGGTGCAGAGTAGCAAGTCTCACGCTTCCGGCGGGAAACACAGTTGTTTTAAAGTTGCTCCTTTGGATACAAAGTTGCAGTCATGGTTGAACAGAGCCGCTGTCCTCGGGAGTTCTTGGTCCTTCTAGAGCAGGGCAGTCCTCTGACGATTCAGAGGTCACTGGTCCCTGGGGAAAGTGTTGCTGGAGCAGTGTCTTTAGAAGGGAGGGAGACAGGCCGGTAGAGCTGGGGCCAAAGCAGTTGGTGTCTCCGTCTTCTCTGCAGGGTTTTTCAGCTTAGCAGTCCTCTTCTTCTTAGGTTGCAGGAATCTGAGTTCCTAGGTTCTGGGGAGCCCTTAAATACTAAATTTAAGGGTGTGTTTAGGTCTGGGGGGTTAGTAGCCAATGGGTACACCCTCTTTGTGCCTCCTCCCCTCTAACAGGCCTTACAGCCCTAAGGCAGGGTGCACTATACCATAGGTGAGGGCACCAGTGCATGAGCACTGTGCCCCTACAGTGTCTAAGCAAAACCTTAGACATTGTAAGTGCAGGGTAGCCATAAGAGTATATAGTCTGGGAGTCTGTCAAACACGAACTCCACAGCACCATAATGGCTACACTGAAAACTGGGAAGTTTGGTATCAAACTTCTCAGCACAATAAATGCACACTGATGCCAGTGTACATTTTATTGTAACATACACCCCAGAGGGCACCTTAGAGGTGCCCCCTGAAACCTAAACCGACTATCTGTGTAGGCTGACTAGTTCAAGCAGCCTGCCACACACCAGACATGTTGCTGGCCACATGGGGAGAGTGCCTTTGTCACTCTGTGGCTAGTAACAAAGCCTGTACTGGGTGGAGGTGCTTCACACCTCCCCCTGCAGGAACTGTAACACCTGGCAGGGAGCCTCAAAGGCTCACCCCCTTTGTTACAGCACCACAGGGCACTCCAGCTAGTGGAGTTGCCCGCCCCTCCGGCCACAGCCCCACTTTTGGCGGCAAGGCCGGAGGAGATAATGAGAATAACAAGGAGGAGTCACTGGCCAGTCAGGACAGCCCCTAAGGTGTCCTGAGCTGAGGTGACTCTGACTTTTAGAAATCCTCCATCTTGCAGATGGAGGATTCCCCCAATAGGGATAGGAATGTGACCCCCTCCCCTTGGGAGGAGGCACAAAGAGGGTGTACCCACCCTCAGGGCTAGTAGCCATTGGCTACTAACCCCCCAGACCTAAACACACCCTTAAATTTAGTATTTAAGGGCTCCCCAAAACCTAGGAACTCAGATTCCTGCAACCTAAGAAGAAGAGGACTGCTAAGCTGAAAAACCTGCAGAGAAGACGGAGACACCAACTGCTTTGGCCCCAGCTCTACCGGCCTGTCTCCCTCCCTTCTAAAGACACTACTCCAGCAACGCTTTCCCCAGGGACCAGCGACCTCTGAATCCTCAGAGGACTGCCCTGCTCTAGAAGGACCAAGAACTCCCAAGGACAGCGGCTCTGTTCAACCAAGACTGCAACTTTATTTCCAAAGGAGCAACTTTAAAACAACTGCGTTTCCCGCCGGAAGCGTGAGACTTGCTACTCTGCACCCGACGCCCCCAGCTCGACTTGTGGAGAAACAACAATTCAGGGAGGACTCCCCGGCAACTGCGAGACAGTGAGTAGCCAGAGTTGCCCCCCCTGAGCCCCCACAGCGACGCCTGCAGAGGGAATCCCGAGGCTCCCCCTGACCGCGACTGCCTGACTCCCAGATCCCGACGCCTGGTAAAGACTCTGCACCCGCAGCCCCCAGGACCTGAAAGATCGGAACTCCAGTGCAGGAGTGACCCCCAGGAGGCCTTCTCCCTTGCCCAGGTGGTGGCTACCCCGAGGAGCCCCCCCCTTGCCTGCCTGCATCGCTGAAGAGACCCATTGGTGTCCCATTGATTTCCATTGGAAACCCGACGCGTGTTTGCACACTGCACCCGGCCGCCCCCGTGCTGCTGAGGGTGTACTTTCTGTGCTAACTTGTGTCCCCCCCAGTGCCCTACAAAACCCCCCTGGTCTGCCCTCCGAAGACGCGGGTACTTACCTGCTGGTAGACTGGAACCGGGGCACCCCCTTCTCCATTGAAGCCTAAGCGTTTTGGGCACCACATTGAACTCTGCACCTGACCGGCCCTGAGCTGCTGGTGTGGTAACTTTGGGGTTGCTCTGAACCCCCAACGGTGGGCTACCTTGGACCCAAACTTGAACCCCGTAGGTGGTTTACTTACCTGCAAGAACTAACAAACTCTTACTCCCCCTAGGAACTGTGAAAATTGCACTGTGTCTACTTTTAAAATAGCTGCATGTGATTTATGTGAAAAGTGTATATGCTATGTTGATTATTCAAAGTTCCTAAAGTACCTACCTGCAATACCTTTCATTTGAAGTATTACATGTAAAATTTGAACCTGTGGTTCTTAAAATAAACTAAGAAAATATATTTTTCTATACAAAAACCTATTGGTCTGGAATTGTCTTTGAGTGTGTGTTCCTCATTTATTGCTTGTGTATGTACAACAAATGCTTAACACTACTCCTTTGATAAGCCTACTGCTTGACCACACAACCACAAAATAGAGCATTAGTATTATCTCTTTTTGCCACTATCTTACCTCTAAGGCGAACCCTTGGACTCTGTGCATACTATTCCTTACTTTGAAATAGTGCATACAGAGCCAACTTCCTACAGTTATAATACCCGGGTCATCCTGAACTTCCTTAACAGTCACTCTCACCAAGGCTTTAGAGATAATTGAGAAGTTGGGAATCCACTGACGACAGTAGCCCACCATTCCCAAAAACATTCTGACATCTCTCTTAGTTGTCGGGGGATTCATCTGTAGTATGGCTGTCTCTCTTTCTTTGGATATTTTTCTCGACCCTTTCTCAATCAGGTGACCTAAGTATTTCACCTCTCTCTGACAGTATTGCAGCTTCTTTGGGGACACTTTATGTCCATCCTTTCCCAAATGGTTCAGTAAGGCTATTGTGTCATATCTGCAGTCATCTTTTGTTCTGGACGCAATTAACAAATCATCAATGTACTGTACTAAAGTCGAACTGAAAGGAAGTTCTTATGACTCCAAATCCTTCTTCAATATCTGATTGAAGATGGAAGGTGACTCAGAAAACCCTTGAGGGATTCTGCACCAACTGTAAACCTTATCCAGGAATTTGAAACTGAAAATAAATAGGCTATCCTCATGAAGAGGCACCAAAAAGAATGCTTGAGACACGTCCACAACTGTGAACCATTCTGCATCACACGGAACCTGAACCATTATCACTGCTGGATTTGGCACTAAGGGGCAACATTTTACAACAATCTCGTTTATTTTACTCAAATTTTGCATAATTCAAACCTTCCCACAAGGCTTTTTCAAACCCATTATTGGTGAATTACATGGGCTACTCAGCACTTCTTTCAAAACCCCTTGCTTCACAAAGTCCGCAATTATCTGTGCTACCTGAATGAGGACATCTTGTGCCATGTGGTATTGCGGTACCTGAGGAAACACTGCATTTGGCTTTACCTGTACTTTAACCGGTTCTACCCCTTTTAACAGTCCCACTTCTTTTCCTGTCAGATCCCACACCTTCTCTGTCACTGTTCCCTGCAACTCAGGTGGTAAGTCAGTTACTGTAAGCATTGGGAATAAGGTTATCAAAGGGTATTCCTCATTTGCGGTCTCTAACTCTGAAAACTGAACATCGTCCCCTTCATCATCACTATTTGTCTGCACGTCAATCCCTTCATTGGAACAGGTAATCAAATACCTTGTTTTGCACAATAAGTCTCCTCCCAGTAGGGGTACGGGACTCGAGTCACAGACTACAAATTTATGTAATCCCTGGAAGTTGCCAATTTCAACTTGGACTGGATCTGTAATCAGATTTGTCAGGAACTGATTTGCTACTCCTACCACCCTTATGGTTCGCCCCGAAAGTGGCAATTTCTGAACCTCTGCACTTCTGACTGTAGAGAGTGTAGCTCCTGTATCAACTAGGAACGATACCTTATGACCCATCACCTTTCCCTCTACATAGGGTCCTCTCTGGTCTACTTCTAGGGATGCTGCAAGCCTGCACTCCTCACTGTCTGAACAATCATCCGACCATTCATCGTTTATTCCATCCTCACCACGCAATGGGAACTGTTGTACTGTGTTATTTTGACTCATTGTTTGACCTGTGACCTGTTGAGGAAGCATTACCTGTTGCTGTCCCATTGGAGCCAATGGTATCTGCATTTGCTGTTTAGGTACCATGGGAATCTGCTGTTGTAGTTGTTGCACTTGTGCTGGTGGAACACGCAGCTTTAGCATCTGTTGCATGGGCTGTAACACCTGCATCTGAACCATGTTATTCTGGAAGTTCTGATTATGGTTCCTCATTTTTGGACCCCTCACATTTTGAAATGTACCGACATCATTGCTTTGTTGAACAACACCATCCTGCACCACCATTGGGCATTCCCGCTTCCAGTGCCCCACGCCCCCGCATGCGTGACATGGTGACACCTTTTTTCATCCCCTGCACATAATTTTGAACCACAACAGTATTCAAGTCTGGACCATGGTTCACAAAACCTCCTCGCCCTGACTTCTCGGTTGTGCCTGAAACATTCCATTCCCCTGCGGTTACTGCTGTACTACCTGCTGTATTCCGTTCCCCTGCATCCCTGCTTGAGCTACCTTAATTTGCATTACCATCACCTTCTCTTTCAACTTCCTCTGCTTCAACTCAATCTCATCACTGCAGTATTTCGCATACTGCAACACTTCCTCAATTGGCTTCGCTTGCCAACAGATCAAATGATTCTTAATCATCTGGCTAATCTCTGGTCTCAGCCCTTCAACAAACCTGAACACAAGATGATTCATGTCTTTCGTCTCAATGACCTCAGGGCCACTGTAGTGTTTGAACGCTTACAACAATCTCTCATAGTAAGCATGAATCGACTCTTTGGCCTCCTGTGATGTTCGATCAATTTTCTGCCAATCAGTCACTTTCGGTGACACTTTCTGCTTCAAAAACTCAATCTCTTTGTGATAATACCTCATCACTTCTGCGGACAGTGTTCCAGTAACTTTATCCCTTGCCGGTTCCTCTGTCGGCCAATCTACGCCCCTCTTGCACTCAAGCCACAAGTCAGGTGGAACTATAATCTCAAACAGGGTATTCAAGTCCTCCCAAAGACATTTCGCAAACTTCACAAACCTGTCCGTCTGCTGGTACCATTCTATTGATTTCTCCCTCAACCTGGGATAGTCATTTGTGAATGACAGGATGTCAACCCTAGATCACGGTACATGGACTGGAACCCCTCCGGCTGTTTCTCTCATTGGTAACATTTTTATTGTCCCTGTGTCCGGTGCAGCTTTAGCCTGCTTTGGTTCCGGACAATCTCCTTTCTCTTTATCTCTTTTCTTTGCCCATCTGCCTTCCCACTTCTCTAAGGCTCCCCAAATTTGAGCACTTTGCAGTATTTCTTTAAGATGCGCTTTCATTCCGGTAGATCTCATGTGCTCGAAATCTTTAGACTCTAAATCTAATCTGTAGCTTCTTTTCAACTGTTTAGTACTTTCAATGTCTATGCTGTATTTATCCGCCCGGTTTGCCAACCTCTGATGCACCTTGCTCACTTCTTTAGTTATTTTGGGGCACAGATACCTCAATTCTGCTTCCGTATATGACTCTAGTCTGTTCACCCTCATTGTTCCTTCCACTAGTTCCATGGCCTCTACACCCAGTCTCACAAAATTCAGGTATTCATCCCTCTCTGACCTCTCTGCGGTCACTGCAGTAGTCTGCGAAGTGTTGAGCTTGTCTAACCACTCGTTCAATTGTTGCGCTGTTAAACCTTGCAACAAAATATTTCCTGACTGCACCAATGACGTCTGTGTTGTATTTGTACTCATTATCTGTGGGGTTAGTGTACCTAACCCTGCTTACCTCATCGTCTCCAAAGGAACCCCAATCAGACTAAAGTCTAACAAGGACCTAGATCCTTCTGCTGTCTGTTCTCTTGGTGTGATTCCTTGGGAAGTTCCTGTGAACCCTCCTCTTATTGCCTCTTGGGTCATTACTCCTTGATCACATACGCCAGGTTTACCTTGCGCATACAGCGGTACTAGTGGACCAACAGTAATTGCCAGTGATATAGCAGCTGGGGACTGACCAACCCCCAAACCCGGGGGAGCATTAACTCCCATAGCTTGATTCATCATTGATGCTGTAGCTACTGACTGCGGTCCCGCAACTGTATTGTAACTCGGAACCAGCTGTTGCTGCGGCTGGGCCAGCAATTGCAGAGTTGGCTCAATCTGCACTAACTTTGGTCTTGTGTATACCGGATCAGGCGGCACCGTCAGACTCATAGTTGTTTCCAATACTGGAACATCAGGATAAATCCTTTGAATCTGTGGTGGCTGCAACTGTGTCTCCGTGTCTGGCGCAGTGGGTACACTGACACCATTTTGTATCAAAACTGTATCACTTGTCTGCACTGTATTTGAGATATCCTTATTTTGTGCCGGGTCTTCAGAACTCACACTAATGCTCTGTGTGTTATCATTTTTGGCATATGGTGGCGGGCGATCATGTAACAACTGAAACTCCTCATCATCTGAATCATCTGCGTCTACCGAAGACCTCTGAGTCTCCTTTGGCTTACTAGAGCCCTTGTCTGCCTTACAAGGGGATTTCTTTCCCTGTGTCTCGTCTTCTTGTGTTATTGCCGGAAATATTTTAAGTCCGTCAACAATTCCACTTCTCCACATCTTGCTCTCATTATCCCATCTAGCCTCAGCTAAAGTCTTTTCTGCTCTTTTCATTCTCCTTTTAAATTTTTGCTGCCTGTCGTATGGCCATCAAATCCCAGATTGCTAATGCCTCATACTGAGCTGGTCTCGGAGGCGGCTTTTGCACAATTAACATCATTCGCAAATTTTCCAAACTTCTTACATTAAACGTTCCTTATTCCAGAAACGCTAAACATCCTTCTTTTTCTGTCAATTTGCACCACTGCTTTATCCAAAGACATGGCGCAACTCCCTTCTCCTCCATTACAATATAAGCTGGAGTACCCTCGGGCGGTGTAGGCTCCCCCATACTTGCTGTAATGTATGTATCTCCCCTCAAAGCACTCTTTAGAGCCTTGAAAAACTTCATTTTTGCGTCATTTATTTTGTTTAGAATCTAATCAGAAAGTGACTTCAATTCCCAGAACACTCTTCACCCACCTTTCTCAACCTATTGCCTCTCAAGGACGGCTGCCAATCCATGCGCGACCCCTCTTAGCAACTGACCTATCCCAGCGCGGCATCACTGACGTCACACTCACACACACTCTGCGGCTGACAAAGTCTTGTAGCTCGCCTCCTCACACAAAACTAATGCAATATATTGCGAGCACCTTTAACAACAAGAACCCAAATTTGCCGGTTTACTACAGGAAGGGTAACACAATCGCTTCAGAACTTTACAGAGATTTCACTTGAAGCCTTGCCCGCTACTCTCTCCTTCTCAGCTCCCGCACTCGCAAGCAGAATTCGACCCGCAAATCCTACTCTCGACTTGTCAATGGTTCGTTCTAGTGCACTTTAGAACTTGCCAAATCTTCATCGAAGGTTTCACTCACACAATTTGACTCAAACTCGACTTGTCAACCACGCCCGATTGACCTCTTAAACCGCACAAATTACAATATAAACCCACACTTGTCAATATACTCCGGAGTCTTAGACCACAACAGGCCCGTACATTACCAACAACCACGTGGTTAATTTTTTAGCACAAAGCGCCACACTCACATGAAGTTCGCTGACTTCGATACTCTCATACTGTGGAGTACGCCCACTCCTACTAAAACAACATTTCCTGGCCTAAATCCACACAACTTCACAAATCACCTGCAATATGCATAAGCTGAGCAAGCGCAAATTCTACACCACGCATGCTAAAACGCCGAGAACATACCCAACTCACTTAGGCAGGCTCGGAGATTTCCGGGAAAGTCATGGGGAATTTAGAAACACATCATACCACCAATTTGCATTATCCTCCGTCCTAGGGCCCCAAAGGGCCTAAACAGTTGCTCTGCTCCCAGAACTGATAACGCGTCCCTTTATGACTAATTTACTCACTTTGGGACTCGTTTTAGGCCAATGAATCTTTTGGCCCTGATCGAAGACACCTTAGGATGAGATAACTAATCAGCAAGTGGTGTGTATAAAGTGCTGCAAAGCCACGCAGCGGAGTTTCAGGCGGGACCTGGACCGTGCACAGCCTTATTCCTGACAGCAGTGCAGCAGCTGTCAGTGCCATCACTGGGAAGCAAGTCAAGGCATTGCATGCATCACAACAGGGACATGACAACTACAGTCACACAACTAACATCTACCATTTCCTTCCACAGGTACCCCTGCCATTGACACCCTGCAGAGGATGCCAGGCTCAGACAGCCCTCCCTGGATGAAGCCACCACTGGATATCTGGATGAGGGTGACTTGTCTGGGCCATCTGGGGCCACTGGACAGTCCGCCAATGGCACTGATAACGCGTCCCTTTATGACTAATTTACTCACTTTGGGACTCGTTTTAGGCAAGTGAATCTTTTGACCCTGATTGAGGACACCTTAGGACAAGATAACTAATCAGCATGTCAACCAATATGTCAATAACGTCATCAATATTCACCATAATAAGACAATTCAGATTGGTCAAAACATTAATAAAACTCAGAAACCACCATGACCTTTCAGTCATGAATAACCACACCAGTTTAGTACTATTATATGAAGTTTATTCCCTATTGATTACAATTCTACTAGTAAGTTTATTAATCTCAAAACCAAGAAATACATTAGCATAGTCACAATATGACAACTCTGATAAGATTTCATCAAAGCAAGAATCACAAATATTAGAATATAGCACAACGTCAACATAGGTTATCCTTAGCAGAGTATCATTATCACGTTATTCAACAAAGCAAAGATTCAGTCATTTGTCTTTTTGCGTATCTTTTGGTGAACCCCTTATCTAACCTCGAATTAGCATTGACATGTTGGGCTTCATGCAAAATAGTTTAGCAACACCAATTTGGAAAACATCTAACTATGGTCTCTTTCAAAAGAAGCAGTTGGTACCTAGAAAGGAAAGGCAAACAGACAATCATAATATCATTGTCATTTAGTTACCCTCCGTATTGAGTCAGCATACAGGTTCTGTCTTTGTCCTCAGGACATCAGTTAATTCGCCATCAGCCAGGAATACAGCAAGTCGGGTAGAGGGGCACTTACCTCATAAGGAGGTAAAGTGTAAATGGGCAATATAGGGCAAGGATGGTTTGAAGAACCAAACAGCAAAGTCTCTATGCAGAGTAACAAAGTGTCTGGGTCATAGCAAAACGCGACAGCATCTCCCTCTCATCTATCTCCTAGTCTCCTATTCTAATTTACTTCCTTGTGTCAAGGGTTTTAATTCCTTTTCTGTTGTACAGTCCCCTAAATTTTAATTGGTTGAGGGGTTGCACCCCACTATCTCTAGCCAATAGTTTTCCAATTAGCTCATCAAATGTGTCACCCTATAATTGTTCTCACGTAGTTTATTGGTCCTTATGATTGAAGTCTTCAGCGGGTAGAATGTCCGGTATGATTTCATACTCTCATGGTCCTTTGCACATTTTCAGTCAGTGGCTCCATTGTCTGTACCGGTTCAGGAGACCTTGTACCTGCAAGTAGTCTACACTGTTGCATTTAGCAAGAATGTTTCACTATGCAAGTCGAATTTCATGAGAACGGATCTACTACAGTTACATTCATCTTCTAGCTTTGGAAAAACAAGAGTTCATGTCCTTCAGCAAGTCAGCACACTGTACGTTAGAAAAACACATTTAATATGAAACCAGGCAGCTAGGCCTCGACTCATGCTAACTGAGGCCTAATGATTTATTAGCAGAACTTTAACATACAACCTTTTAATATTAGTGCAAAATCATATTTTAATATAACATTTCATCATTATTAGTCAGTTTCATTAGTCATTGTATATATTGGCGGCCACTCCCCGTGGGCACTTTTCTAGCACACGTTTAGCAAAAATACATTAATACTTTTTCTATGCAGCATTATTACACATTAGTTCATAAACATTTCATGTTAATTTCTAAGTATATAAGCTACACTCTCCCAGCACACTCACCCTAGACACACCGGACGCCCATACCCATGTGGCAACAACACCACAGCATGTCCCTGAACCCCAAACCTGTGCCCCAGGGACCTCACAATCAGAGTTGTGCCCCATAGTACAAGGACCAGAATCAAGGGTAAACACCCTAGACAAGGACGGCCCTGCTGCTACTGGGAATGGGCACACTGTGGCAGGGTCACAGGCACAAGAGGCCAGGGGTAGTGGGAGGGGAACCGTGATCCAAGGCTCAAGACAGCCACACCAACTGACTGCCCAGGAGGCCCACAACCAAGTCCTGGGTGTATACCAGCACAACCAGGACACAGTGGCACTGATGCTCGCTACTGTGCAGGAGACCCAGCGTCTGCAGGAGTAATACCATTAGGAGGCCATGCAAGAGTGGCAGGCCCTCAATACCACCATGGCCTCCATAGTAGGGGTGCTCAAGGACCTCACCATTGTCATGCATGAGTCCACCACCCACCAGCAGGCACTTATCACTGGCCACATCCCATCACAGCCCTCCACATCAGCGGCAGCCAGTGGCAGGGAGGCCCGCCACAGGACTCGCAGGACACCAGCACCCCTACCCATGTAGCTGAGCAACCCCCACGCAAGTGAGGATGTCCAACTAGACATACACCTGGACATGATGCCCAGACCACGACCACTGCCAGGAAGTGATCATCTCCTGAACATTCTCCCTTGTGTGTGACTGTGACACCCTGTCATTTCTCCACTCCCATATCTGCATTTACCCATGGCCTGCAGATTGGACCTGGACTACCTACAGCTGGCCTCACCACTCTGATGATCTCCGCCTCCATGACTCCACTCATCACCCCAGACAGTTGTCCATCCCAAATAAATAACAATTGAGCACAGTATATGCCTACGTCTTTATTTGACATGAGTATGCATGAAACTGCCAATACATGTACATCTGGCAGCCTATCGCCCTGCACATGCATGGGAGTGTGACGGGGGGCAAAATGCAGGGAGGTCGATTATGGAGCAGCCAGTGGCTGGAGATATGTGTCAAGGGAGGCAACACACCAGGCAGGGACCACAGTACACCACTACATTGTCCTGAAAGTAGAGCTAAACAGGGACAACAATCATTGTAGGAGTCACAGATCTCAACCCCACACAAATTCACTGTAGGGACAGGTATCCAAGTCAGATATGGCAGCCATGTCCACAACCATTTGGCAGTACCAACACACAAAAATAACACATACCAACCCAAAGGTCCCACCCTCACATCACCCAGCACCAGATCTTACCCCATACCCACTGCCACCAACAACAATGTAGCACTGCCACCCAATGTCAACTCCCAGGATATTTGCTGCACAGATGCAACAACCCTGTGTGGCACAAACATAGCACTTGAACTGGCAGTTTCAGGGAACATTGTACATACACGTTGATGGCACAACAGCTGCTTGACTATGGGCTTGACCTGTACACTGTGACTACCTAAGTCATGGGCAAATATGACCTCCCCAACTCACCTAGAGTAAGGGCTGCAACCATTACCGTCAGTGGTCACAGACATCAGGTGTTATCAGGAACAAGGCAGACAGTTGTAGAGGACATATATCCACACAGTTTACACATACCTGCATCTCAGCCTGAAGTAATGTCGAATCATCTCCGCCCTGAAGTCAGCTGTCTCCTCATAATCCTCCTCTTTATCTCTCCCCATGTCCCCTTCATCAGCCACTGGTACAGCTACCCCCTACTCTGCATCCAGCAATGGGATGTGATGCCTCAGGGCCAGATTGTGCAGCATGTAGCAGGCCCCAATGATCTGGAACGCCTTTTGTGGCTTGTAGAGCAGGGCTCCCCCAGAGACATGCACCGGAACCTGGCCTTCAGCAGGCTGAAGCACCTCTCAATTACCCATCTGGTATTGTAATGGTCCTCTGCAGCTGAAGTTGGATGCCTCATAGGTGTCATGAGCCAGGGCAGGTTGGGATAGCCAGAGTAACCTGTGTGCATAGAGGAAAGAGGCATGTTAAGACCGGGAGGGCGATAGGGCAGGGACACAAGGGTGCAGAGAGCTGAGGGGCTGAGAGCTGAGGGGCACACAAATGCAGGGGCACATACCGATGAGCCAGGCCCGGTCCCTCTGGAGTGGTGCCAGCATCTTTGGGATGCTGTGTTCTGCAGGATGAAGGAATCATGCACAGAGCCTGAGAATCTGGCCTGTACTGGTCCGCGGAACACACCACCTGCACATTGTCCGAATGAACGTTTTTGCGGTTCCTATAAACCTGTTCACTCCTCCTGCGTGGTAGAAGGGCAATGTGGGTGCCATCAATGGCTCCAATGACATGTGGGATGTGTGCCACAATGTAGAACGCAGCCTTGGCATTGGGCAATTCGGCACGTTGGGGGAACCAGATGTAGCTGCACAGATGTTTTAGCAGGGCACATAGCATATCCATCAGGACGTTGCTGAACATGGGCTGTGACATCCCAGCTATCAGGCCCACTGTGACCTGGAAAAAGCCTGAGGCAACATAGTGGAGGAATGACAACACCTTCACTGTGGGAGGGATGGAATTGGGATGGCGAATGCCAGGCAACAGATCCGGCTCCAACTGGGCAACCAGTTCCATGATGGTCACACGGGTCAGGCGACAGGTCTGGGTGATGTGACGCTCCTCCAGGGTAGCAAGGTCAACTAGGGGCATGTACACCAGTGCATTCCTCATCCTCAACTGTCCATTATACCTGGGAACAGAAAAGAGTTGGTATTATGTCATTCACAATAGACTGTTTTGTTGGGGCCGATGTGGCCGCAGGCCAGCAAATTTCACCCATGACGCACTAACTTTCACACACATAACACATTGGACATGTAAAATGGTAGCCGTCTGTCTGCATGCATGGGACAGGAGGAAGTGAGATCATCCCTGCGGCAAAACATGTCATGGTGGTAGAGGGTCATGACCGCCGTGCAACTCTCTATTGGTGAATACTGTTGCCTATGGGAAGCAGGAGCCAATGGTGATCGCCAGCGGCGGTGAGGGTGATGTCCGTGGCAGCCGTGACCGCCATTTCATGTGTTCATGTTCACTTGACTCGTAAACCTCATGCACTGAAGACCTCCACTGTGTGTGCTGCTGTGTTCTGACTCTGGTAGCCAAGATGCCACGTCCTGCAGGAGACAAGGCCCTAGCCTTTACCCGGGGTGAATTGGAGTGGCTCATGGACGGGGTCCTGCCCCTGTATGGACAGTTGCATGGGGCACCAGAGCAGCAGGTGAGCCCAGTTTCATTGTCCTATATGTGATTGGTGTGCATGATGATGGGGGCCTTAGTAAGTGGCAGTGTGTATGGAGTATGGATATGGGTGAGGGGCCTAAGGCTACATTGGGTGATGACATGTGGGTGTGGAAGTGTGATGTGTGCTATCCACTGCTGTTCCAAGGATGCCACTGTGCATGACTGTGTCCTTCTGTCTCTGTCACCCATGCAGGTCAGCACCCATCAGAAGGGGAATTGGTTTGCCATTGCCAAGCAAGTGTGGCCCCTGGGGGTCCATGCCCGGTGAAGCACCCACTGCAGAAAGCAGTGGGAGGACCTAAGACGCTGGATACTGAAGACTGCGGAGGCCCAGCTTGGGATGTCCTCCCAACGAGGGAGGGGTGCCTGTCGGACCCTGACCCACGCATTGCCAGTGGCCTACCCTGAGGTGGATGGGCACTTGAGGGCAGCAAAGCAGCCACATTGGGGTAAGTACTCACTCTCACTTGCAACATGTGTTGGCATGGTGGCTCTGGGTGGGCACCATTGGGTAGCTGTGGCATGGATGCTAGGCACAATGATGTCCACTATGGGTTGTGTCCATCTGGGCAGGATTGGCATCACAGGTGTAGGTAATGCCATGCAGTCAGTGGTAGCAGGGCAAACTCCACCAATGTTGAAACTGTGTGGCCACCTACTAGCTAGATGTGCATGCCAGCTCATGACAACAGCATAATTAGACCTGGGCTGTCAGGGCATTTTGATTGTTCCTGGCCAACCACTGTGTCCGGGGTGGATCCAGGATCTCAATCAGCTGGCAGACACTGCATGTGTAGTGGGCTGGGTGCACCAAGTGGTGACAGTGCTTCTTGACAATAGACAAGTAGGCCTGCCAACTAGCCATGCAGAATCCTGTTGAGTGTGCAGTCCTTTAAATGCTTGTTTCAACGACCATGGGTAGTGGGCAGGTACTGGACAGGTGTGGTCGGTATGACTCTCCTCATGTACATGTTTGCATCAGTCAGACCATCAGTGGTTGACATGTGCATTGTTGCGGTTTCCCCCATGGTGTTCCCAAGTTGTAGGATGTTCAGAGGTGGGCATAGTGTATCATGGCATGGCATCAAATGCTGATGTTCTACCCTGTGTCACTGTTATGCTGGCATTGACCGATCACACCTTGTCTCTCCCTCTCTCCCTCCCTCCCTGTCCTCCTCTGTCATTGTGTGCATCAGCATCATCTGGCGAAGGAGAAGGGGCACCGGCGAGTGGGGAAGCTGCAGCTCACGGGACCCAGGAGGCTGACACCAGTGGAGCCGAGGGGACCAGTGGGACGGAGGGCGAGGGGAGTACCACGGGGGAGATTCGATTGAGGACTACATCTTCTGATTCCTCCTCCGATGGACACTCTCTGGTGGTGGCAGACCCATCTGGGACCATCCCAGCAACATACTTGTCCGCCACCCCCCTTACCAGCACAACCTTCCCTGTAGCTCCCTACCCAGTGGCAGTGCCCACTCACCCAAGAGGTTGGGCATCTCCTTCGCCAGAGGCACCTCTGCCCCTGCCCTAGTCAGCCCTTCTGCCCTCAATGAGGAGGCTATTGACCTCCTGAGGTCCAGCTCTGTGGGGCAGACAACTTTTGTGATTACCATCCAGGAGCTGGCATCCCAGATGCAACAGTGCAATGCTTTCCAGGAAGGCATTCATGGTGCCTTGTCTGGCCTACAGAGATAGTTTCAGGCTCTGGCCTCCTCCTTGACAGCATCCAGTGTCCCTTCTACTGCCGGCCCCCCTCCTGCTACCTGTTCCCATACCCACATCCCACTCCCCTCACCCATCCAATGCACACTTACTGACCCACATGCATGCACATTAACAGACACGGTATGTAAGGACAGACATAAGCACCACAGACGTCACTGCCGCCATGCGCACACTCAACAGACACATGTAGACATGACAACATCCACACTCTGCACCAACTCCCCCACTGCCTCCCCCTTACAGTCGGCACACCACTACACCTGCAGTCAGCACCACGTCAGTCAGTGATCCTGCCACATGTGCCCTCACTGCCACCGTCACCACATTCTCTGACCCACATTCATGTACCCGAAACACCACTGGTGTAGACACCACAACTGTCAACACACCCACATGTAGCACATACACCCTACCTGCAGACACTGCCCCAACATACACTCACATGTCCCCTCCTGCTATCTCCCTGCATCTCCTCCCCACCTCCTCCCAGTACATCTAAATGCCAGCACTCACCTACCCAACAGTCCCTCACCACACGTCATTCACTCACGCACTTGCACCCAAGGCACATCCATGTACACACCTCACAACCATACCCACTCCCAAATGTCCTTACCCTGACCTCCCTTGTGTTTCCAACAAACGTTTCCTATGAGATTTTTTCCCTGTTCTCCACCACTGACCCAGTCTCTGTTCCACCCAAACGCCCTGCTACCCTTCCTATGGCCCTGCCTTCTGCCTCCCATACTGCCACTGCCCCTGGCCATGCCCCTGCACCACCTGCCAAACCCAAGGCCAATCCCACTTCCTCTACTTCCAAGGCCAATCCCACCCCCGGCTAAACTCCCGCTCTCCTAGGGAAAGCCCAAGGACCCCCCATTGAAGTCCACCACTAAGGACCCCCCTCCAAGCCAATGGCTCCCCTGCCTCCTACCCCCCTTCACCCCTGAGGTACCTACATTCCCCATTGATGCCCCTGCCCTGTGGAGGCCTGCACTTTGCAGTCAGGAGTCAAGTTGAGGTGTCAGCTTGTGCCCAGTGTGCTCGGGCACTATGGACCTTTTGGGCTGGCCCTTGGGCCTGTGTGTAAATAGTTTTGACTCTTTCTGGACCCAGAGCTGCCTTCCTGCCATATCTGGTGTAATTCTGACCAGCAGTTCAGGATGTAGTCGTATTTAAAATCTCTATGGGAATTAAAATTGGAAACCCACTTCTTTTTACCCCCCGTCACCTGCATTTCTTGGCCCCTGCTTGATGGATCACCCAAAAACTTCTCAAGCACAACAAGATTCTTGGGCACACGTTTTAAAAAGATATTGTGAAGATTCAACAAATGGTGCCAAAGATATGGGCTAGTCAAAAAATGTTTTCTCTATGGAAACTAGGTCCTAACTAAAATTACCTACTGGTGACCATCATAAAAATATATATATATATATATATATATAAAGGCTTTTGCATGTCACAAAGAGCGAATCGGGCTGTTTGCGACGTGCAAAATGCACTTTCCCTTGTACCAACCCTTTTTTGCAATTCGGTAAACTATTTACAGAATCACAAAATGGGATTGTGACTCGCAATTAGGAAGGGGTGTTCCCTTCCAAATAACGTCTCGCAGTCCCATGTATGATTGTTTTGTGACCGTGAATTCAGTCGCAAAACAATCGCAGTTAGCATCAGTGTCACACTGGTGCTAACCCATTCGCAAATGGGAAGGGGTCCATTCTCCTTTGTGAATGTCAGTGAAAACTGATGGACCACTGCCTGCTCTGAAAAAATGAAAACAAAAATGTTTCATTTTTTGTTTTGGAAATGCATCTTGTTTTCCTTTAAGAAAAACGGGCTGCATTTATTTTTAAAAAAATGCTTTATTTAAAAGCAGTAACAGATATTGATGGTCTGCTGTCTCCAGCAGGCCACCATCCCTGTGAGGGTCGCCATTCCCAAGGGGGTCGCAAATTGCGACCTACCTCATGAATAATCATGAGGTGGGCATTTGCTACCTCCTTGGGAATCGCTAATAGTGTCATTGACACTATACAACATAAGGTTTTGCGACTCGCAAATTGCGAGTCGCAAAACCAACCGTTTGTACATGTGGCCCGAAGTCTTTTTTCATTTGTACAGCAAAATCTTTAAGCATAGGATTTACACAGTGTCATCCTCACCGAGCTGTAAAATGGCAAATACCATTGATCACTCCAGGCACAGTATTACAGCTTTGGACTGCTAAAATACCATCCAATCCGACCTGGAATGAGTAAAAGCAACCCCTGACACGTGTTTTTCTCTCATTAAAGCTCTTCAGAGGGGTTTAGCTTTGTCTGGACACAAGGGAGCACCCAGTATAAGTCAAAACAAATCCCTTTCAGGGTTAAAGTGATGTATAAATTATACAAAAAAAGAAAAGAGAACTCTAGGTAGTTCCCAAGATTAGGTGGAGAGCAGCTCCAGTAAGGAGCACTCCGCAATACCAGCGACACTCTAGATTTGCTCACCTCAAATGTCTGTTTATCTAGCAAGGTTTTTAAACATAGGATCAGCACAGTGCTATCCATCCAAGCTCGGCGTGGATAGGTGACTCAGCCAAACCTACAACAAATCGCAACTGTAGTCCTGAACCTTCAGATTCGCAAGCACTACCTCACCTAAAACCCAAACAGTAAAAGGTGATTTGTGGCAGCCTTTACGCATGGACTCAAGAGTGCAACATCTCAGGGAGTGTTGTGGTTAAACAAAGATTACCCCTTTTTCACATGAACAACATGTCTCAGTCACACACAGGCAATGATAGAGATGCAGTGAAGTTTGAATGGGTTTTATAAACAAGACTGCAATCTATAATAAGTTGCATGGGCTGCAATGATTAAGCTAATGAACAGTGCAAGAAACAGAATTGTAAAAACAAGAGTAATTAATACAAAGACCCCCACCAACTTGCAATAGCATGAAATTACATGAGATGTGAAATATATCTCAATGCCCTAACATGATGAACCTAATCTCTAACCTAAAAGAGAGCTAGGTATATTTGACCTAACCTGCCAGTACCTTTTCCATTGAGAGAGCCCCCAACCCTCGTTACCTTGGAATGATGTCTCTAGATCAGACTCTGTGGTGACACGAAGACTGGGTCGGTATCAAGGCGACGCGTAGCATCAATAGTGTTGATGGCATCTGGTAGGAATCCCTCTGACTATCTGTCTCTTTGAGATGTATTTATCCAGATCTGACCTGACCCCTGACGTAGGTCTGTTCCCAAACAATAAATAACAAGACATACTTGGGGCGACGATTTATATAAACAATTCTCTCGAAAGTGCAAAGAAAGAAAGTACCTAAAGTGAATACCTACAGCTTGTTTATCTTTGTCGTCTGATAGTGATGCCTTAGTGTGGTGGCACTGATAACATGAAACTAAAACATTGGCCTAACTAGTAACAATGCATCCATCTTGAAAGATATAATTAAATAAATGCACGAAAGCAGAGCAAATTAAGTAGGGTAAAAGTCACTGGGTGACGGGGGCACAAGTCTATAAGCCAGAGGGCTAGCATCCCATTAAAACAAGATAGGATTCACTGCACTCTCCCCAATGCCATAACAAGTATGTTGCCATAGGATGACACCACCAAAGGTGAATGAATCCAAACTAAAAATGCTCTGAACTAAAACAAGCTAAAAAGCATTAAAAAAATAGCTGAAATTGTTTCTAAAAACATGTTAAAACAAGCATTTGGAAAGCAATGGGTTTCGCATTTGCTTGAGTTCGAGCTATTGGCACTGTAATCTCCTAACCGGACTTTTCTTGACAGATAAACTGAAAATGAAAAGATAAACAGTTTCACATAAGTGACCCGATAGCCTCAAAGCCAAAACACAAAAGGAAACAGAAGTTAGCTTGCAGTGAATCATATCAGCAAAAGTACAATTATCCAAGTTACTGACAAAAGTGCAATTATCCATGTAACCGGCAAAAGTGCAAATATCTATGTAACAGGATTGATGTCATGCAAAGCACATGAATTCTGGCCAGCGAGATCAGTCTACCTACGAAACAAAGTGAAAAGGTAGTCCAGAAACCATACGGAAAATATGGAGGCTTGTATGTTTTCAGTAGTTGGCCGGTGTGCTCGAGGAGGGCTAAATACCAGAAAAGGCATGAGATTGTGTGCCTTTCACAAATCAAGTGAATTTTTAAAGGTAACCCCACAAACCAACCAAACATATGGGCGTGGCTACAAATTTCATTGTATGTGACATATATAAATCTTTTTGAGCGTGGCTTTCATAGCCTTAACAAGAAGTCCTGTCAGTCTATGGGGGTCATTACAACAATGGCGGTAAAAGCCGCTTACCGCCGTGCAGAAGACCATCAACACACCGCAGCGGCAGCGGAATTCCGCCATGGTCATTATGACCCACTGCTCGGAATCCGCCAAAATTGAGACACCCACACAAGTCTGCCACACCAAAGGTCAGTGATAAACTGGCGAAAACAAAACCGACTCCGTCACACCAACAGAAATACGCCCACACTATCACGACCCACGAATCCACGCTGCGGTCTTTCAACCGCGGTATTCCATTGGCGGTACACACCGCCGCGCTCAAAATACACACACATTTACAAAACACAACCACATTGGACAATTCCAAATACACACACCTGATACACACACACACACCACTCCCACACACCAAATACAATATAAAACACACACCCACATCACCCCCAAACCCTTACGACCACAATTGCGATTGAAGGCCAGACAGAGACACCACCATCTACAAACGAGCATCCACAGGCACACAACACCATCACTCACACAACATCCACGCACCTCACACAACACACCACTAAATATCACCCCACACATCACAACACACACCACCCCACACATCACCCACACCACCCCATGGCACAGCAAAGACACCCCAGGTTCTTTGAGGAGGAGCTCAGGGTCATGGTGGAGGAAATCATCCGGGTAGAGCCACAGCTATTCGGATCACAGGTGCAGCACATAGGGAGCTAGGAAGATGGAGCTATGGTGAAGAATAGTGGACAGGGTCAACGCAGTGGGACAACACCCAAGAAATAGAGATGACATCAGGAAGAGGTGGAACGACCTACGGGGGAAGGTGCGTTCCGTGGTCTCAAGACACCACATCGAGGTTCAGAGGACTGGCGGCAGTTCCTCACCTCCTCCCCAACAACTAACAACATGGGAGGAGCAAGTCTTGGCTATTCTGCATCCTGAGGGCCTTGCAGGAGTAGCTGGAGGAATGGACTCTTGTAAGTCAAATCTTAACTATTACATCCCCCACCCTACGTGCATGCTGTCAAATACCCCCACCCTCACCCCATCACTCCAACTACCCACAAATGTCCCAATATCACAAACCACCCATCCCAACACCAAGCCCTGCATGCAACACCAAGGCATGGACACCCATATCCCATGCATGGCCACTGCACATACCCATACACCCCCCAAAACCATTATCACACAAGGTCCTACACAGGAATGCAAGCACTGGGGTACACGGTCACCCACCCATTGCACACCATGGCACACACAGATGCAATAATCATGCTTTTACACCTCTGCAGGACCCCTACCCAACGTCACCGGACAGGAGGGTCCAGACATGTCCACTCCACCAACAGAAGAGGCCCACAGTGATGACAGAAGCTCTGTCCAACTGGATCTAGACGACCAGCCGGGCCCATCTGGGACCTCAGGACAGTTGGTTCCCCTGACACAGTCACAGGCCACTACAGAGCTTCACCCCTCTGGAAACACCAGCACAGCACCCACCCAGCGGGCCCATACCTCTGTCCCCAGGACACGTCAATCAGCAGTGTATCCACCACTACAGGGAACCCAGGCTAACCCACCACCCCAACAACAACAGGGACCTGGGGGCAGTGGCAGTGGGCACACGGTTCAGGGGACAGAGGCCCAGGGAAACAGGGGAACTGGGAGGGCTGCTGTGCAACAGGGGGAGGACAGGCCCAGGGAACCCACTCTCCACGAGGCCCTCTCCAACATCATGGGAGCCTATCACCATTCCCAGGAGACGATGGCAACAGTACTGGTCTAGTTTCAGGAGACCCAGCGGCTGCAAGAGGAACTGTATTTGGGCTTCAGGGAGGAACTCAGATCCATCAATTCCACCCTGGGCACCATTGTAGGGGTGATGAAGGAACTCCTCAACACCAGGAGGAACACTGTGGCACAACAAGGGGCCCCTGTGTGGTATCTGCAGTAAAGCATGCTCTGCATTTTTAAGTAGTGGAATGTAAAGGAATTCTAGATTCCTGTGGGAGAGATACTGCAGAGAGGCTGAGGGAGGAGTTGAAGAAAGAAGAGCTGCTGTGGCAATCTATGTGGATGAGATATTGTGGATTACAATAAAATACCATTTTGAAGACCTCAACTTTATGGACCATCTTTTCTACAGTACACTGGCGACTAGGATCTGGACTTATTAGAATAGCTCAACACAAAACTACCCACGTTGGATTACAGCAAGGAGTTGGTTCTGAACTCATCTACGGCTTCTTCTTCAAACCCACCTTGTCATAAGACTGTATTTATTGTGGTGAGTCTTATTCATCTTTGAAAATTTCTATGAAACACTTTTTTTTTTTAAACAAATAAGAGAAAAGAACTTTCTTCATCCTGTGCTTACTGTTTTTTTTGGTGTGGTTTTACTTCAAATGGAAAGACTTATAAGAAAGCATCAGAACTTGTACCATGCGTTTCCTTTATCAAAGTAATACGATATTTACAGCTTAAATTTTGGCATTGGGTAAATATCTCAAGAACGCTGTATGACCAACCTGCACGCATTTTTCAAATTCAATGCGATCGAGTGCACGTGCAGCTTTTCCAACGCACTTCGTCTCGCGTGTAACCAAACACTTTGGTGCACGTGGACCACTTGGTTACTACTGCACACTGTTTCGTGTGTAACCAAGCAATTTGGTACTCGCGCTTGAACTCGCGCACGCCTTGCGAGCGTGTCAATACATCTAATTCTGAAAAAATAAAAGGGCAATAAAAATAAATATTGCGCTTACCTTTGGAGCTGCAGCCTTCTTTCCTTGGGAACTCGTCTAAAGAAAAAAAAAAGGTGCAAGCAACAATGAAACAAGCAGGAATTCCTTAAGAAAACTCCTGTTTAACGTCTATTTTAACAAAAGGAGGGCGATAGGCAACATATAAAAAATAAAAAAAATAAAAGGAAAAGAAAAGAAAAACCATTTACAAAAACCTATTAAACACATATTAACAGTGCAGAGTATACCTCTGCCTCCTTTTTTCTTAACTGTCTCTGGTGAAGCACCAATTATTTGGGCCAAATGGAAAAAATATTTTCTTCATTATACAAGGGTGTGTGGTTCGAATTTATCTAATGAAAGAAAAACTTCCCTCCTTATGCATTGTTTGGGAAGTGAAGGACAGGGAATTTTTGAAACCCTACCTGAACCAGATGATGATGGGACAGATCTAAACGAATTTGAATTATGCTTGAAAAAGCTGGATTTACACTATTTGCCAAAAATCAGCACAATTCTGGAACGCTATCACTTTGGTATGAGGGAACAGAGACCGGGTGAATCTATTGAGGATTACATAACAGCATTAAGGAAGCTAGCGGCTACATGCAAATTTGGAATGACACTAGAGGAACGCATAAGGGATCAATTCATGCTAAAATGCTCTAGCGACAAAGTCAGGCAGGAACTTTGGAGCAAGGATGATCCTTCTCTACAGGAAGTACTGACAATTGCTAAGAGTGTAGAGCACACTTTAGCTTGTGTGGAAGAGTTGGAAGCAAGTGTCCGGCAGTAAATAAAGTATCTCAGAAAAATGAGCAACAAGATGAGCACAAAGACAGTGATGGAGGAAAAGATGAGGCGAAGCCCAGTCAAATTCAGAAGTCTAAATTCAAGGATACCAAGTGCTTCCGGTGTGGAAATCTAGGACATTATGCTTCTTATAAAAAGTGACCTGCAGCCAATGTAATCTGCAAACTGTGCAACAAGCGTGGACATTTTGCGAAGTGTTGTAGGACACATAAAGACTCTCCTTCAGTCAAGGTGGTGGAAGACTACATATTGATGGTGGATGCACAAGGAAAGAAGAAGAAACATCCTAAGGACTTTGTGACCATGTGTGGGATTGAGTGTGAAGTCCTCTTTGATTCGTGAGCGTGGTTGACTTTATTGTCCAGTGAAGTATTTGATAAGTATTTAAGTCACAGTGTGAAACTGAAGGATCCAGATGTAATTCCAGGGGGTTATGGAGGTCAAACCATAGATTTGAGGGGTTACTTTGAATCAGAAATTACTTTCAGATCTAACACTATTGTTGGGAAAATGTATGTTCCGGTAAAGGGTGATAGCGTTTTAAGCTGGCCACATCAGAGAGGACTGAAGGTCATTTTAGATCCCAATAACCCGACGCCAGTTATGCTTAAGAAGGATTTTGTGCAAATGTCAAGTGGTGTGTGTGAGATATCTACTTGTAAAAAGAATAATAAGACTGAAGGTGTACCAGATTCTGTGGTTGAGTTCAAGGATGTGTTTAGTGACACTTTGGGATGCCTAGCCAAATATGTGCATCGCATCAAAATCAAGGAAGGGACAGTACTGGTAGTATGCAAAGTGCGACCAATACCCATATCAATGAAAGATGATGTGGAAAAAGAAATACGAAGGTTGTGCAGTGAAGGTATAATTGAACCGGTAGAAGCATCAGAATGGGTTTCTCCCATAGTTGTCGCACATAAATCATCTGGGGAGATCAGATTATGTGTGGACTTGAGAAATCTCAACAAGGCAGACATTAGTGACCAGTTTCCCCTGCCAAACATAACGGAGATGGTAACTTTATTGCATGGGACAAAGTACTTTAGGTCTTTGCATTTAGCTTTAGCTTACCATCAGGTTGTGTTGCATGCTGATTCCAGGAACCTCACCACTTTTATCACACCTTTTGGTACCTTTAGATTTATAAGAATGCCTTTTGGGCTAGTATCAGCTGCCTCAGTATTTCAGCGTTTAAAGCACAGTTTATTTTGCTCTGAATTAGGGGTAAAGTATTTTCAGGACGATCTTTTAGTGAATGCCCAAACGGAAGAGGAGCATGAGGAGAGAGTAAGGAAAGTTTTGAGCATCTTACGAGATCATGGCCTCACATTAAAGCTGGAAAAGTGTTCCTTTGGAAAAGAGGAAATTGAATATCTAGTACACAAGATCACTTCAACAGGGTTGTACCCAAAACGAGATTTGATAGAGAATATATTGAAGTTGTATTCCCCAGAAAAGAAAGAAGAATTACTGTCATTTTTAGGGATGGTAGAGTTTCATGCTAAGTTTCTACCCAACTTAGGTTCAAATTTTTTTGCGTGGGATGAAATGTGTGAGAGAGAATTTAATAGTGTAAAAAATTAGCTATCAAAAGTGGGATGTTTGAAATCATTTAATCCAAATGAATTATGTGTAATCATGACAGACGCCAGTACCAACGGCTTGGGAGCTGTTCTCTTACAAAAAGGAAATGATAAGGCATGGAAACCAGTGGTGTGCAATTCACGAACACTGAGGGGAGCAGAAGTAAATTATTCCACTATCGAGAAAGAGGCCTTAGGAGTTTCTTGGGCTATTAATAAATTTAAGAACTTTGTGTGGGGAAGGGAGTTCCATGTTTATACTGATGACAAGCCGTTAGTGGAAGTTTTCATGAAAAAGGGACTTGATCAAATCTCGACTAGAATCAGCAGGTGGGTTGTTAATCTCCAGGACTTTAATTTCAGAATGTTTTATGTGCCAGGAGCTTATAACAATACAGCAGATTGTTTGTCTAGACTCGCTTCTGAAACTGAAGAAGACTTGAACAAGTGTCAAGAAGATGAGTTTAGTGTGTGCAGTATCACAGAGGGTATAATTGAACAGGATGAGTGGATGGAAGCAGTAGCTAAGGATCCGGTTTTACAACGTGTATGTCATTCTCTCAAGAACTCGTGGGATTCTGAGTGCTTGAAAGATTCTGAAACATTGAAAGGATTCTGGAAAGTAAGGGATGAGTTATCTATGTCAGGGGAGTTATTGTTTCGGGGAAGAAGATTAGTAGTCCCAAGTGTTTTGACTAATAAAATAATACAACTGGGACACACGGGACACCAAGGAATAAGCAAAACTAAAGCTAGAATTCACCTAAACTATTGGTGGCCAGGAATGGACTTGAGTATCGAGAGAGTAATTAGAGAATGTCTGGACTGTTGTAACAGTGATAAGATTTATAAAACAAGAGTACCATTGATGTGTTTCAGGAGTTTGCCAAGCAGACTGTGTGATGTGGTAGCTATCTCCTATATCGTAGGACCAGTTTATAGAACAGCAGGAAGCAGTTACATTTTAGTTTTAGTGGATCAATATTCCAGGTGGGTCGAGATGGGTGTGGTCAGCAGTGTGGAAACTAAGAGGATAATTGGTCTTCTTGAAGAAACTTTTGTTCGGGAAGGATTTCCCAACTCTTTCTTAACAGACAATGGTCCGCAATTCATCTCCAAGGAAATGGAGGAGTATCTGAGGAAAGTGGGGATCAAGCATAAGTTATGCTCATTGTACCATCCAGAAGGGAACGGAGTGGTAGAGAGGTTTAATAGGTGTATAAAAGAATATGTGCAACTGGAGGTGGTGGCAGGCAGAAATTGGAAAGAAGGTCTAAAAAAAATTCTGGTAGCATACCGTTGTACTCCACATTCGACCACTGGGGCAGTTCCTTTTGAGTTGTTCAGGGGTAGAAAGGCTAATACTACATTAGCGCCAGGATGGGTATCCGGGGACAAAAACAAGGCAGTTTCCTGGTCTCAGAAGGAGTATGACAGGAACAGTGAAAACGTTTGAGTGGAAAAAAGGAAAGAATATTTTGATGGAGCAAAAAGGGCATGTTCTGTCAGTGTAAAAGTAGGAGATGTGGTTTTGATTAGGAAACCAATATTAGGTAAGAGTGGGAGTAAATATTGGGGTCCGTTTTTGGTCACTAAGTTGTTCAAGAATGCAGTCAAAGTTAGTGGCAGAAGAATATGGAATCTCAATTGTGTTGTGATCTCTAGGAAGAAAGATGTTTAACGCTTCTCTGTTTATCTTTGAAATGGGGTTTCTTAGAAAAGTTCCTTTTAAGAAATTTCAATATGTACTTATATTGTGTCGTTTTTAATGTACATAGTTTTTTTTTTGTTTTATGTTTATAACTAATTTTGTTGAGGGAAAGGTGTGTGGTATCTGCAGTAAAGCATGCTCTGCATCTTTTAAGTAGTGGAATGTAAAGGAATTCTAGATTCCTGTGGGAGAGAGACTGCAGAGAGGCTGAAGAAGTTGAAGAAAGAGCTGCTGTGGCAATCTATGTGGATGAGATATTGTGGATTACAATGAAGTGCCATATTGAATGCACACATTCAACTCAACTTTATGGACCATCTTTTCTATACCCTGACACCAGCCTGGATGATGAACTGCCCACCACCTCCGCCCGCGCTAGAGGACAGGAGGAACCGCCACAGGACCACCACACCAGCACCCCACCCCCTGCAGAGGGAGAACCACCTCGCAAACGGTCCCTGAGATCCAGGACAAAGACAGAGAATGATGTCAAGACCCCCGCCAAGAAATGAGACCACTCTGATTGTCATCCTACTGTCCCACTTTGTCACCCTCTCCATACTTAAACTGCCCCAGCTCCACTTCCTATGCCCCTTTGGACAATGCACCTGTGAGACTAATAGTTTGGACTCTGCCATGGACATTCCTCCACCATCACCCCTCACCATTTAACGACCCCCTCCAATATTGAGCACTTAAATAAACACCCTTAAAGCACAAAACAATCTGGAGTCTGTCTGTGATTTCGAATTAGTGTATTAGCAATTACAGTGGCAAAATGCTCTTTCAATGGTAATGTCAACATACCTATGTCACACAGCTCTAGTCCATGAGGAAACAAAGCAGATGTCACACAGTGGGACCCACATCTGTGATATCGTAACAGAAAGTGACAACTCAGTGACCATACACTGGGTGAAAAGTACAGACAGTAGAGAGGTAGTAGTGTTAAAGTACATGTAGTAGGCAGGTTTGTCTTCTTACCTGTGTCTCACTGGAAGTATTGCAGGATCACAGAGTTCCTGTTGTTGATGTCCTCTTCTTCTGCTTCCTCATCTTCACTGTCCACAGACTCCACAGCTGCCACAACTCCTCCGTCTGGACCATCCTCCTGCAGAAAAGGCACCTGTTGTCGCAAATCCAAGTTGTGAAGCATACAGCAGGCCACGATGATCTGGCACACCTTCTTTTGGTGAGTAGAATAGGGAACCACCTGTCATATAGAGGCACCGGAACCTGGCCTTCAGGAGGCCGAAGGTCCGCTCTATAATCCTCCTAGTTCCCCCATAGGCCTCATTGTAGCGTTCCTCTGCCCTTGTCCTGGGTTTCCTTACTGGGGTCAGAAGCCATGACAGGTTGGGGTAACCAGAGTCACCTGCAAATGGCGAGGGACAACTGTTAGACACACACTAACTCTTAGGGATATCCCCAGACCCAGACAACTATTCCCACTGAATTGGTTCCAGGTGCTCAACTAGCAGCCACACACAGTGCCTCTGGAGTTGGCCCATCACATAAGGGATGCTGCTATTCCGCAGGATGTAAGCGTCATGCACTGAGCCAGGGAATTTGGCATTAACATGGGAGATGTACTGGTCAGCCAAACAAACCATCAGCACATTCATCAAATGGTAACTCTTCCTGTTTTTGTACACCTGTTCACTCCTGCGGGGGGACCAAGGCCACATGTGTCCCATCAATGGCACCTATGATGTTGGGGATATGTCCCAGGGCATAGAAGTCACCTTTCACTGTAAGCAAATCCTCCACCTGAGGGAAAACAATGTAGCTCTGCATGTGTTTCAGCAGGGCACACAACACTGGACAACATGTTGGAAAACATAGGCTGGGACATCCCTGATGCTAAGGCCACTGTAGTTTGAAATGACCCACTTGCAAGGAAATGGAGTACTGACAGCACCTGCACTTGAGGGGGGATCCCTGTGGGATGGCGGATAGCTGACATCAGGTCTGGCTCCAACTGGGCACACAGTTCCAGGATTGTGGCACAATCAAGCCTGTAGGTGATGATTACATGTCTTTCCTCCATTGTCGACAGGTCAACCAGCGGTCTGTACACCGGAGGATGCCACCATCTCCTCACATGTCCCAGCGGACGGTGCCTATGGAGGACAACAGCGAGCACAGAGTCAACCAACTCAAAGGTACGTAAACACAGCTTACTCAGAAAACTATTCATAACCTGAAATTTGCCTGTATGAGTGTTGAGCCAAGGCCTAGGTATGTGTAACGCAGTTGAAAATGAAGCCATGTGGGCCCCTGAAATGTTGGCTGTCTGACCTGTAAAGTGGGACAATGGGATGTGAGGTAACTGCGCTGGCGTTTTACACCGTCGCGGTAGGCGGTCGAAGACCGCGGCGCAATGCTGCATTGGTGAACATTGGACCCTATGGGTCCCAGGAGCCAATGGCGATGTACACCGGCGGTGACGGTCTGCACCGCCGTCGACGTGACCGCCATTTTCTATCACTTCAATCACTCGATACCTGATCTTTGACAGGAGAGGACCTACACTGCAAGTGCTGCTGTGACCTCGGTCTGGAAGAGACAATGGCTCGAGTGTCTGGGGAAAGGGCCCCTGCCTTCACATCGGAGGAGTTGGAGAAACTGGTGGATGGGGTCCTCCCCAGTACACGCTACTCTACGGTCCTCCAGCCAAACAGGTAAGTACAATGGGAGCATGCTGTATGGGCTATGCCTGTGGGGAGAGGGGTGGATGTAAGAAGGAAGGGGGGAGAGTGCGGCGGGCATGAAACAACCGTGAGTGCATGTGCCACATGGCAAGGGTAGGGATGGGGGCCAAAGACTGTGACGGTGCAGTTGGTAATAAGTTTCTCTTCCCCCTGTACAAATCATGTAGGTCAGCGCCCACCAGAAAAAATATATTTGGCGTGCCATCGCCAAGGACGTCCGGACCCTGGGGGTCTACCACAGACGGAGCACCCACTGCCGCAAAAGATGGGAGGACATTCGCCGCTGGAGCAAGAAGACGGCGGAGGCTCAGCTGGGGATGGCCTCCCAATGTGGGAGGTGTGCCCACCACACCATGACCCCCCTGATGTTCAGGATCCTGGTGGTGGCGTACCCAGAGTTGGATGGGCGCTTGAGGGCATCACAGCAGACACAAGGGGGTGAGTACACTCTCATTCTGCTGATTTTGCACGCAGTGGAGGGGTCTGGGTGGGGGAGGTGGGCTGTAGGTTTCCCTAGGCCAGGGCGAGTTCCGTAGGCAAGGTCCCTCCGTAAGGCAGGCCACGTGGCACCCCACCGCACCTCTGTAGAGTGCCAACTACACCTAGTTATGCCCCTGTGTCATCCATGTGTGCAGATGTAGTCCATAGCCTAGTAGGCCATTTCCCAGGAATTGAACAGTGTAGCCCAAGAGCGCAGCGTAGTGCAGGGGGCTTCTGTGTCTGTCGTGTCCGCCAACGGTAGCGGTAATGCATGCACTCAACATGTCTTTCTTCTGTCGCCCCCTCTTTTTGTGGTCTCCCTGTTCTTGTGTGCATTAGCATCATCAGGCGGAGGAGCAGTGGCACCGGAGCACAAGGGGGCTGCATCCAACATGGCCATGGAGGGCCACACTACGGAATCGGACTCCACCAGTGGGACGGAGGGCGAGGGGAGCTCCACGGCGGGGACAGGAGCTGAGACAAGTGACACGGAGTCGTCCTCTGATGGGAGCTCCCTTGTGGTGGCGGCAACATCTGTTTCCCCCCATCTACAGGTACAGCCACCACCCCCCCTTCCAGCACCGCCCTCCCAGCAGCCCCTCAGCCTTTGCCCCGTGCCCGCTCACCCTGGAGGGTGGGCATCACCTTCGCCCCAGGCACCTTAGCCCCTGCCCCAGTCACCCCTGCTGCCCTCAGTGAGGAGGCCATTGACCTCCTCAGGTCCCTCACTGTTGGGCAGTCTTCCATTTTGAATGCCATCCAGGGTGTAGAAAGGCAGTTGCAACAAACAAATGCATTCCTGGAGGGCATTCATTCTGGTCAGGCGGCCCTTCAGCAAACTTTTCAGACTCTGGCCTCAGCACTGATGGCAGCCATTGTCCCTGTCTCTAGCCTCCCCCCTCCAACTTCCACCACCTAGACACAATCCCCTGTACCCCAGCCTATCCCTAGCACACCTCTAGACCAGCATGCACACACGTCAACACAAAAGGGAAGCTCAGGCAAACATAAGCACCACACATCCCACAGGCACTCACGCAAGCATCACACACATGCAGACACACCAACATCCACTGCCTCCACTGTGTCCCCCTCCTCCTCGTCTCCCTCCTCCCTCCCAGTCTCGTCTACACTCACACCTGCATACACTACCTCTACAGCCACTACTACCATCACCAGCACACCCACCACCACACCCTGCTCACATGCAGTCACCAACCCCACTACCATTCACACGTCCCCTGTGTCCTCTCCCAGTGTGTCTGTGACGCCCCCTCCCAAGATACGCAAACGCAGGCACGCACCAACCCAACAGCCATCCACCTCACGACAGCCTCCAGCGCATGCACCTTCACCCAAAGTCAGCAAACGAACACCTCCTACAACCACAACCTCTTCCTCCACTCCCAAACCCCCTCCAGCTAACCGTCCCAGTGTCTCCCAAAAACTTTTCCTGTCCAACCTTGACCTCTTTCCCACACCTCCCCAACCCCGTCCGTCTCGTAGGTCCCGAACTAGCACTTCAGCCACAACATTTCCGGGACCAGTGGTGCCTGTAGTCACCAGAATCTGGAGTGCACCGGCCACCATGGCAGCTAGTGTGGCACGGAGCCACATCACAGACAGTCCCCCACCTGTCAAGCATCAGAAGTTGGCCAGTGCCTGGCGGGAGAGTGGGAAGACTCCAGTAACCAAAGCCGCTCCCAGGGGTACAGGTGGGAGTGTGGAGTCAGCTGCGACACCTTCCAAGGTGGGGAAGTGCCACAAGAAACTCAGCAAGTCTGGGAAGAGCAGCGCGGCGGAGAAGACCGCCATCATCCCTGCTTCCCAGGAGGCCACCGCCAGCACCAGCCCAGCTGCTCAGGAGGCCACCGCCACCAGCCCTGCTGCCCAGGAGGCCACCGCCAGCACCAGCCCAGCTGCCACAGGAGGCCACCACCACCAGCCCTGCTGCCCAGGAGGCCACCACCAGCACCAGCCCAGCTGCCCAGGAGGCCACCGCCAGCACCAGCCCAGCTGCCCAGGAGGCCACCACCAGCACCAGCCCAGCTGCCCAGGAGGCCACCACCAGCACCAGCCCAGCTGCCCAGGAGGCCCCCGCCACCAGCCCAGCTGCCCAGGAGGCGACCGCCATCATCCCCGCTGCCCAGGAGGCCACAGCCGTCATCCCCGCTGCCCAGGAGACCACAGCCATCATCCCCGCTGGGACAGAGAGGACTGCCAGCACAAGCCCCGCTGGGCTAGAGAGGACCGCCAGCACAAGCCTCGCTGGGCTAGAGAGGACCGCCAGCACAAGCCCCGCTGGGCTAGAGAGGACCGCCAGCACAAGCCTCGCTGGGCTAGAGAGGACCGCCAGCACAAGCCCCGCTGGACCATGAAGGACCGCCAGCAGATGAGTCACAGCAAAGGAGCCCGCCACTCCAAGCACCACTGAACAGGGCACCGCCGTCTCAAGCACCGCTGAACAGGGCACCGCCGTCTCAAGCACCGCTGAACAGGGCACCAGCGTCTCAAGCACTGCTGAACAGGGCACAGCCGTCTCAAGCAACGCTGGCCCATGAGCGCCAAGGGCACTGACGCTACTGAGTCTGTCACAGGCAAAATGAAGCACTCTGGGCACAACGCCCCCTCCAGAACCAGTGGAGAGATACATCCACTACCTCTGTCCTTAGCAGGATGAAGCACTCTGGGCACAATGCCCCCTCCAGAACCAGTGGAGACTGTTATCGACTTGAGAGACTGTGGCTTTGCACTCCCCAGGATGGAGCAGTGGGCAACCCACCCACTGTAGAGACTTGAGACACTGTGGCTTTGCACTCCCCAGGATGAAACAGTGGGCAACCCACCCACTGTAGAGACTTGAGAGACTGTAGCTTTGCACTCCCCAGGATGGAACAGTGGGCAACCCACCCACTGTAGAGACTTGAGAGACTATGGCTTTGCACTCCCCAGGATATGGCAGTGGGCAACCCACCCACTGTAGAGACTTCAAAGACTGTGGCTTTGCACTCCCCAGGATGGAACAGTGGGCAACCCACCCACTGTAGAGACTTGAGAGACTGTGGCTTTGCACTCCCCAGGATATGGCAGTGGGCAACCCACCCACTGTAGAGACTTGAGAGACTGTGGCTTTGCTCTCTCCAGGATGGAACAATGGGCAACCCACCCACTGTAGAGACTTGAGAGACTGTAGCTTTGCACTCCCCATGATGGAACAGTGGGCAACCCACCCACTGTAGAGACTTGAGAGACTGTGGCTTTGCACTCCCCAGGATTGAACAGTGGGCATGTGGCCCTCTCGTGGATTTGGCGATGTGCACTCAACCGGCTGAGGTGCCCCCCCTTTCCATCCCCCTGAGGTACCTGTTTTGTTGCTCTCTGATGCCCCTGCAGTGTTCTCTCCATCATGGTCGGGGATCTTGTGTGGGCCTCGCCCATACCGTGTGGGCCTAGTGTTCCACAGACTTAATTGGAGCACTACCTTGACTACTATGCTTGGTGTATATTTTGTTAATGGTGTATATATATATTTGTTGCCTACTTGATTTTAATATATTACAATGGTTACACTCATTTTATTTTGTCTTTGCATTTTTCCGGGGGGCTGGGGGAGTGTAACTGTGATGTATCAATATGGATTAGTGTGTGTGTTGTCGTGGGTGAGGGTGGGGGTGTTGCGTGTTGCGTGTGTGTGTCCCTGTTTTTTCCCTCCCCCTCCCCTGTGTCGTAGGTGCAGTACTCACTGTGGTCTTCGCCACCGGCGTTCGCGCTCCTGGTAGAGGAGCAGGAAGACTATCGCAGGGAGAATTTGGAGTTCCGGATCCATGGTGTCCTAGTTCCTCGTGTGGGGGGAAGAGGTGAGAGTTTTCCCTTCGGAATCCTGTTTCCGCCGTGTTTTTATCCGCGGTGAATCCGCCCCGGGAAAGGTGGCGGATTGGTAGGTTGTGATACTGTGGGCAGTACTTTGTCATCCGCCTGTCTGTTGGCGGTGACCGCCGCGCTGTTTGTTTGTACCGCCGTGGCGGTCAGAGTGTTAAAGTGGCTGTCTTTGTTGGCGGTTTCCACCATGGTCGTAGTTGCAAAAATGTTACCGCCGGCCTGTTGGCGGTCTTACCGCCGATTTAACACCGACCGCCAGGGTGGTAATGACCACCAATGTCTATCCAGTGTGTTCTGAAAGGAACAAGCAAGAGGGACGTAAATCAGTATATCTGTCAGAAGTTTTTATATTTTCTCAATTTCTGAGATTCTGACCCTCATTATGACATTGGCGGTAAATCCCTCTTACCACGGCGGTGACTGCCGCCAACATATTGCTGCAGTGGCGAATATCCGTTCGCCATATTGTGACACACACACACCAATCTGACAGAATATAGTCACATACACAAATCCAGAAGCCCAAAGGTTGCTGATAAAGTGGCAGTCCCAACACCCATACCGTCACACCAACAAAACAACGCCCATCAGTATATGACCCAAGAATCACCACAGTGGACATTCAATGGCGGTAAACCATTGGTGGTACATACCGCCACGCTCAGAATGGAAACCCACATACAAAACAACACCACATTGGCCAATACTAAAAACACACACCTGACACTCATACACACACCACACCCACAGTACTATAAAACACAAACCCACTGTACCCACAACCCTTTACAAACAACAGTTACTGCCAGGAGATTGACACGAACAGCACAGAGACAACTAGACACACACACCACATACGACCATACATCCTTCATGCACCCTACAACACACATCCCACCACATTACTTAACACACACCACACAACACCTGTGTCCCCACAAAGACAGCCCCTTTTCACTGATGAGGAGTTTACGGGTAATGGTGGAGGGAATAGTTATTGTTATTGCCACAGCTGTTTGGAGTACAGGTACAGCAGATCTTCATTGCAAGGAAGATGGAGCTATGGCGGAGAATCGCAGACAGGGTAAACACCGTGAGACAGCATCCAAGAACAAGGAATAACATCAGGAAGAGGTGGAAGGACCTACAGGGGAAGGTAAGTTCCATAGCAGAAAGGCATCCGCTTGCCATACATAGGACTGGCGATGGACCCCCACATCCTCCCTCACAGCTCACAGCATGGGAGGAGCAAGTCTTGGCATTACTGCACCCTAAGGGACTCACTGGAGTAGCTGGAGGACTGTACACTGGTAAGTCAACATTTAACACTTATCACCCCATACCTGCACACCATCTCACACCCTCACCCTCACTCCCATCACTCCACCACATCCCACATACTGCACCTACACATATGACTAACCACAATGTCAAATCCTGCATGCTATACCAATGCATGGATAGCCCTCCCAGCCCCGCATAGACACCCATCACCAAAGCATGCACAGCATAGGGAAACTAACAATCACACAATACATCACCATATACAAGCAAAAGGTGGCAGGGCAACTCCAACGATAGAGGGGAGCTAGGGATGTACAATATGTCACAGACATGAAGCATAATACATCACTCACACCACAGGTGCCCGAGCCAATCTCAGCAGAGAGGAGGTGCCACGCCAAACCAGTCCCCCAGCAGAAGATGCCCCCAGTGATGACAGTAACTCTGGACTTCAGGATCTGGACCAACAATTTGACCCATCAGGGACCACTGGACAGCCGGTCACCAAAGCCCACTCAAAGTCCCCCACGGAGCCTCACCCATCAGTATCCAACACCACAGCACCCACCCAGCGTACCCACATCTCTGTCCCCAGGACACAACAATCTGCAGTGTGCTCACCTGTACAGGGACCCCAGTCCACACCTCATACCCAAGACAATCAGGGACCGGGGGTCAGTGGCAGTGGGCACACCGTTCAGGGGACAGAGGCACAGGCCAACAGGGAAACTGGGAGGACTGCTGGAGGTGGACAGGATCAGGGAACCGACTCTCCAGGAGGCGCTCTACGAGATCCTGGGAGCCTACCAACATACCCAGGACAGGATGGGCCTGTTCCTTGACAACGTGCAGGAGTACAGGTGGCTGCAGGAGGGACAGTATCAGGGGATCAGGGAGGACTTGCAGGCCATTAACACCACCATGTTCTCTATTGCAGGGTGCTGGCAGACATGGCCAATATCATGAGGGAGGCAACATACAGCAGTGGGCCCCTAGTACTAGCCAGTCCATTGACCAGCCCTCCGCTTCCGCTGCAGCTAGTGGACAGGAGGCCCCGCCACAGGACCCACAAGCCACCAGCACTCCTCCCCCTACAGAAGGTGAACCACCCCAAAAATGTTCCATACGAACCAGAGAGAAGCCAGAGACACTTGTCAAGACCACCACCAGGAAATTAGACTCTCCTGACTGTCCTCCTTGTGTCCTACACAGTCACCTTCTCCACTTTGAACTGCCTTTGCTCCCCTTCCTATGGCCACTTGGACACTGGACCTGTCCTACAAACAGACTGGAACAATACCCTGGACTTTCCTTCATCATCACCCCATTCCATTCCACTTTCCCCTCAATTTCTTATCACTACAATAAACAGCCTTGAACACAACTTGACTACTAGTGTTTTATGTTTTGAAAAGCTGCATTTATGAAAAAAGTCACATCTAGTGCAAATGATCTGAACACTATGAGAGCATAGAAATAAGGACCTGCAGCTGTCTGTAGTCAGCACATCAGTACACAGTTGTTATATATCCAACAACATCTGTAAAATGACAAGCCATAGGTGACAGTAAGTTGGGATGCAAAGGAATGCATGCCATCATGCTACAGCCACACAGAACACACCAATAGGTGTAGCAATGGCTAGTTGCTCTGTGTCACCTATGTGTCATTGGAAGTATTGATGGATAACTGATATTCTGTTGTCCTCATCCACATCCTCAGCCTCTTAATCCTCACTGTTTTCAGGGTCTACTGCTGCCACAGGGGCATCACCAGTCTCCTCCTCCTGCAGAATGGGTACATGCCATCTGAGGGCTAGGTTGTGCAACATGCAGCATGCCACTACTATCTGGCAGACCTTCTCGGATGAGTAGCACAGGGATCCACCTGTCAGATGCAAGCACCTGAACCTGGCTTTCAGGAGCCCGAAGGTCCTCTCGATGATCCGTCTGGTTTGCCCATGTGCCTCATTATAACGTTCCTCTGCCCCTGTCCTAGCATTCCTCACAGGGGTCAGCAGCCACAACAGGTTTGTGTAGACAGAGTCACCTGCAAGTATTGAGGGACCACATTTAGCCTCACACAATGATTTGGGGCTGGAACCTGAAGGCATACACTAACATACAGTGGGTGGGGACCAAGGCTCACCTATTAGCCACACCCTGTGCCTCTGTATTTGGGCCATCACATCTGGGATGCTGCTATTCCTCAGAACAAAGACATCATGCACCGAACCAGGATACTTAGCATTGATGTGGGAGATGTACTGGTCCAGCAGGCACACCATTTGCCTATTCAGTGAGTTGTAAACTCTTACAATTCCTGAACACCTGTTCATTCTGACGATAGGGGGACAAACGCAATATGTGTTCCGTCAGTTGCCCCAATAATATTGGGGATATGTCCTACTGCATAGAATCTGGCCCTTCACAGTGGCCAAATCTTCCACCTGGGGGAAAGCAATGCAGCTGCACATGTGTTTTACCAGGGCAGACAAGGCTCTTGCCAGTACGATTGAGAACATTGGCTGTGACATTACTGCTGCCAAGCTCACTGTCACTTGGAAAGAACCAGTTGCCAAGAAAGGGAGCACTGATAGCACCTGCACAAGAGGAGGGATCCCAGTTGGATGACGGATAGCAGATGTGAGGTCAGGCTCCAATTGGGCACACAGCTCTGTGATTTGTGGCCCAGTCTATAGGTGAGTATCATATGCCCGTCCTCCAGTAGCCATGTCCACAAGGGATCTGTACATGGACATATGTCTCCACCTCCTATTCATCCCCAGCAGTAGGTATCTAAGGCACACAAGAGTGAGTAGGCTGTCACAATTTGAACCACCGTGCAATTCCTCATTGGATAATATGGGGCTCTATGGAGTACAGTGGCCAGTGGGGATCTGCGCAGGCCTGACCTTCAACAGGAGAACACCTACAGTGTGTGTGGTGCTGTGACCTGTGTCTGGAACCCACCATGGCCTGTGTGACCGGGGAAAGGGCCCCTGTCTTCACTTCGGACGAGTTGGAGAGACTGGTGGATGGTGTTCTACTCCAGTACGGACTGCTGTATGGGCCTCCAGACCAACAGGTAAGGATACATTGGGCACAATGCATGCGGGAAGGATGCATGGAGATATGTGTGCAAGCATCGTTTCATCGGAGGGGCGGGGGTATATCTTGTGGTGGTGTACATGGTGTTTGTCAGGTGATGTGTGTGCCAATGGTGATGGAAACGGGATTGGTGGGCCATATGTGTGACAGGCTGGACTGCTTGTTTAATGGTGTTCTCCTGTCTGTACTGCCTCTGCAGGTCAGCGCCCATCAAAAGAAGGGATCATGGCATGCCATTGCCAAGGACGTGCAGACCCTGGGGGTGTATGGCAGGCGGAGCACTCACTGTCATAAACGGTGGAAGGACCTGAGATGCTGGGCATGGAAGAATGTGGAGGCCCAGCTGGGGATGGCCTCCCAATGAGGAAGGGGTGCCCGTCGGAACCCGACCCTCCTAATGGCTTGCATACTGGCGGTGGCCTACCCAGAGCTGGATGGGGACTTGAGGAAATCACAGCAGCCATAAGGGGGTGAGTACAGTGGGTATTATTTGAAAATTTGGCAGCTGGGGTAGGGTCCAGGTGGTGGATGTGAGTTAGTGGGTGCCCCTAAGTCCAGGCCAGGCATTGCAGCGTGGGGCAACTCTAGGGTAATGGGTGTATGGCAAATGCAGGTAACCTAGCTTGTTAGTATTCCATTCCAGGCAGGGATTTGTGGGTACCAGGAGGGGTGCAGTTGGCGGTGTGTGGCCCTCATCTTGCCTTGGCATCTAGCCAAATCACTGGCAGTGCAATGCTTAGTGCTTAAGCCTGATCCCTGTATGTGACGGTGCTGTGTATGCCAACTATGGTGTTGGTGAAGTAATTGACCCAGTGTTTCCTTTTTATCTCTCCCCCCTTTTTTCTTCTGTCATCCTGTCCATGTGTGCATCATCTGGAGGAGGAGCAGCTGCAGGTACAGCCACCGCCCTCGTACCAGCACCACCCTCCCAGTAGCCCCTCAGCGTGTTGCCCGTGCCCACTCACCCAGGAGGGTGGGCATCTCCTTCGCCCTATGCACCTCAGGCCCCGCCTCAGAGAGCCCTGCTGCCCCGAGGGAGGAGGCTATTGACTTCCTGAGATCCATCTCTGTAGGGCAACAAACCATTGTGAATGCTGTCCAGGGGCTGGCAGCCCAGATGCAGCAATGCAATGCATTCCTGAAGGGAATCCATGATGGATTGGCGGCCCAACAGAAATCGATTCAGGCTCTGGCCTCCTCTCTTATGGCAGCCATTGTCCCTGTTTCTACTGTCCCCCCTCCAACTACCACTTCCCAGTCCCAGTCTCGTCAACCCCAACCCATCCCATGCATACATACAGACAAGCATGCTCACAAGACAACACCCAAGAGTTGCACAGGCAAACACAGACACCACATTTCATCTCACAATCACTCACGCAAACACCAGACAGTTGCAAACACAACCACATCCACTTTGTCTACTGTCTCCCCCTCCTCCTCCTTTACCTCCCTTACAGTCATGTCCACACCTGCATGCACTGCACCAACATCCACCACCAGCATCACCACACCAAGCAGCACACACACCTCACTAGCAGACACCTCCACAACATCCATGCAGGCGTCCCCTGTGTACTCTCCCACCCTGTCTGCCCCCCTCCTAAAGGACACAGATGTAAGCACTCACACACCCAACAGCCATCCACCTCACATCAGCATACTGCCTATGCACCTGCATCCAAATCCAGCAGACATACACCTCCCACAACCCCTCCCATGCCTCTTCCCTCCTCCCGCCCCACCGTCTCTAAGAAACTTTTCCTTGCACAACTTGACCTCTACCCTCCCTCCCGTCCTTCCCGTAAGAGCAGGGTCCCAACGACCCAGCCCAGCACCTCAGCCAAACAATTCACGCACACAGTGGTGGCACCACCTAGTCGTGGGGGAAAGTCAGTGAAGGATCCCACTCCACCAGCCAAGAAGGGGAAGGATCCTACACATCCAGTCAAGAAGGGGAAGGATCCCACACCTCCAGCCAAGGAGGGGAAGGATCCCACACCTCCTGCCATGAAGGCAAAGGAGCGTGCATCTCCTGCTCTTGAAGGGGAAGAAGCCCTTGACTCCTGCCCAGAAGGCTAAGGAACACGTACAACCTTCTGTGAAAGGGAAGAAGCCATCAACCTCTGCCAGGAAGGGTAAGGATTCCACGCCCCTTGTCATGGAGAGGAAGAAGCCCTCTACTCCAGCAGAGGCTGTCAGGGTGACACCTCCACCACCACCAGTGGTCATGGGCCCCCACCACCAGCTGAGGAAGTGCAGCCATCACCATCTGCAGAGGCTGTCCAGGAGGCACCTCCATCCACCATTAACATGCGGCCATCACCACCTGCAGAGGCTACCCAGGAGGCACCTCCATCTAGGCACCTCCATCTGCCCCGACGTGCAGCTATCACTACCTGCAGAGGCTGCCCAGGAGGCACCTCCATCTGCCACCAACGTGCAGCCATCACCACCAGCGGAAGCCATGTAGGACATCCTCCAGGGGCTGCTGTACGAGGGGCCCCTTCAAAACCAGTGGGAAAGTCACCCACCTGAGAGACTGTGGCCTTGCACACCCCAGCAAAGAGAAATGGGCATGGAGCCCCCTCCAGAACCAGTGGGAAAGTCACCCACCTGAGAGACTGTAGCCTTGCACTCCCCAGCAAAGAGATATGGGCATGGAGCCCCCTCCAGAACCAGTGGGAAAGCCACCCACCGAGAGTCTGTGGCCTTGCGGTCCCCAGGACAGAGAAATGGGCATGGAGCCCCCTCCAGAACCAGTGGGAAAGTCACCCACCTGAGAGACTGTGGCCTTGCACTCCCCTGGACACAAAAATGGGCATGGAGCCCCCCCAGATCCAGTGGGTTTGTTCCCTACTTCGGCTGAGGTGCCCCCCACCCCCATCCCCCTGAGTTGCCTACCCACTTGCAAAATGATGTCCCTGCAGAGTTCTATCCAGATGAAGTCAGGATTCGAGTTGGGCCTTGGACTGTGCCCTATGGCCATGTGGGCCCTTTGAACATCGGTCTGGGCAGTGTCCCTTTGTGTACATTTGTACATATCTGTTTCATGGACAATTTGATTATTTATTAGCTGATGATATCAATACATTCACCTTGGTGCATTCCCGTTGTTCTTGCATTATTCTGTCATGATCGGGTGCAAATTGTTTTTTTGTGTGCAGCTGGTTGTGTGTATGGTGTGTGTGTGTTGAGTGTGTGGTGTGTGTGTGTGTGTGTGTGTGTGTCACTCTTGTTCTCCTCCCTCCCTCCCTTGTGTGCTAGGCGGCTGTTCTCACCGTCGTCATCTTCGTCGGCGTTGGTGTTCGGGTTCCATGGGGGTGTTGTTCTTCCCTGTGTCTCCGATGGTGAGTCTTTTCTCTTCTGTGATGCGTTTCCACCAGACTTTTGATTGCATTGGTACCACCCCAGAAAACGTGGTGTATTGTAGTACCTTAACATTGTAGGCAGTACTTTGTCTTCCGCCTGGCTGTTGTTGGCTACCACCATGGTGAGTGTTGTTTCTGCCCTGGCAGTAGGTGTGGTGTATTGGCTGCCTATGGGAGTTATCACCGCCATGGTCATAATTTGACGGTAGTTATCGCCAGCCTGTTGGCAGTATTACCGCCACTTTATCACTCACTGCCAGGGTCATAATGAGGGCCTATATCTCCTGTCAGAGTTCTGTGGGTGTGAAGAATCTGCTCTTTGACTTCGTCTGTCATTAAATTGTTTTTGTTTATCCCAGTGCTTTTTTTAACCCTCCTGTGTTCTTTCAATACCCCCCTTAGGGGTGGTACTTTGTATTTCAAGTTTTTTCAGCTTGGCTCCCAAATTATCCTGTCCTATACTGGTATAGGTGTTGGAAATCATTTTCAGAAGCTCTTTCTCCTGGTCCAAATGTGGAACTTCTTGGAGCCGCTGGCGCATAGCCAATGCTACCACTTCCCCTTTAATGTTACCAATTATTATTGAGGAGACTGAGTCAAAGTTGTGTATTAGTTTCATCCTCAAATCTAGGCTGATGCAGCCCTGTGCTCATTCTTTATTTGTTTTAACACTTCCGTTAAATTGGCAAGTTTCGGGGTACCATGTGTGGTAGTGTATATTGCAGCAAAGTTTGTACCCCATGTGGCGTAGTCATCCACTGAGGGAAACATCCTGAAATGTAAGCACATTGTGAGAGTTCTATGTTCTTTTTGTGGTCCCATATGGGGAAACATGGCTTCCAGCTGATTTGTTTTCTGGGCTATCGAGAACAGGATTTTCTCTTCTTCTGTGGGGACTTTACCCATGATAGTATGTACTGTTTGTGAATTAATCCCAGTAGTAGCTAATTGGTATCCAGCAGCCACTAGAAGTGCTGGACATGCTGGTGTGGTGTTCAGAGTTCGCATTACGAACTAAACGAGTCGTCTGTATAGTGTTACTATCTCAATGTACATGTTGCAGAGATTGATTGCCTGCATATTTTGCATAGCTGGGTGAGGTGTGCATGTGGCAAAGATAGGCCATGTTTGTCCGTCATTGCCTAAGGGACCTAGGGCCAGATGTAGGAAAAAAACAAATTGCGACTTGCAATTTGCGAGTCCGTGCGACTCGCAAATTGCAACTCGCAATTTGGTATGCAGAAAGGTGTCTCAGACACCTTCTGCAACTCGCAATGGGGTCGCAAAGACCCACCTCATTAATATTAATGAGGTGGGTCGCAGTTTACGACCCCATTGCGAGTATGGGCACTCACGGGGATGGTGGCCTGCTGGAATCAGCAGACCACCATGTCCGTGACTGCTTTTTAATAAAGCAGTTTTTTTTTTTCCATCTGCAGCCCGTTTTCCTTAAAGGAAAACGAGCTGCACTTGGAAAAAAAAACGAAACCTTTAGTTTCGGTTTTTTTCAGGGCAGGCAGTGGTCCACTGGACCACTGCCTGCCCTGATTTTTATTTTATTTTTTCCAATCACAAAGGGGAAGGGGTCCCATGGGAACCCCTTCCCGTTTGTGACTGGGTTACCATCCACTTCAAGTGGATGGTAACTGCGATTTCATTTGCAAATGAAATTGAATAGCATTGCGAGTCGCAAATAGGAAGGGAACACCCCTTCCTATTTGCGAGTCAGAAATGCATTTTGCGAGTCGGATCCGACTCACAAAATGCATTTCTGCATAGCAAAGAGGCTTTTGCGCCTCGCAAACGGCGTTTTTCACTGTTTGCGAGGCGCAAACACTTTGCTACATCTGGCCCCTAGTCTCACAGGTTGTATTACGTGTGGTAGGGCACCATTAAACCAGTTTTGATGTTCTTGATAGGTAATCAGTATTTCAAGATATTGGTATGCTCGGAATCATTGTGGTACATTTGCTATCCTTTTTGTGTGGAATGTATGTGAGCGTTGATCTTCCTCAGGAATGGTTACCCAAGAGTAGAATGTTTCTGCTTGGTAAGCTTCATTTGCCTCTACTATAAATGTGACATCCCCGCCCTCATCTGTTAAGCCATGTGCTTCTAGTTGTAATTTTACTGCTTGTCTGCATTCTCAGGAATGTCTATTGCGTTAGCCTTATTGTGAAATCTGTAAGAGAGATGGAACACCAAGTGGGGAAAAAGGGTCCTTTTAATAGTTTGAGCTTGAACAACCTACAGCCAAATTAAGTACTCCCTGTTCAGCTGAGAAGAATCTTCCCCAAGACCACGGACGTCTCTGTATAATGGTACTTAGGGTACATGTTGTGTGTGAGACAGTGATAGTCAGGGTGTCCGTAAATTAGTGCCTAAACACCATCATTGGTGGTGCCAGGTCGTAGTTTGATTCTTGCTGTAGACAAGACTGCTGGTTCAAGGATAACAGTACTTTTCTTTATAGGTGACAGCTGATCCTACAGCAACTCACAACTCCCATCCCAACCCTTCCGGCTCACAAGCAGTACCTACCTTAAAACTGCTGGGCCCACAGACATACATGCACTCATTCCCAAAACATGCAACACCCCCGCAAGCATACACGCACTCACACCCCCTCTACATACACCCATGCACACCCCCATGCACCCACACAACACCCCCCACCCTCCTCCCCTAACGGACGATCGACTTACCTGTTCCGTCGATCCTCCAGGAGGGGACGGGAGCCATGGGGGCAGCTCCGCCGACACCACACCGCCAACAGAACACCGCCACGGCGAATCACAGGACGTGATTCGCTGGGAGGTGTTCTGTTGGCGTGGCTGTGGAGGTGGAGCAACCTCCACTTCCCCGCCGCCCGTCACTATGGCTGTTGGCGGCTCTCCGTCGGAAAAACGACGTAGAGCTGCCAACAGTCATAATACGCCGAGCGGAAAACCGCCACCACTGGCGGTCTTCAGCACGGCGGTCCCTCAGCGGTCTTGTAAAAAGACCGCCGAGGTTGTAATGACCCCCTATGTTTCTTGCACTGTTCATTATCTTAATCATTGCAGCCCATGCAATTTATTATAGATTGAAGTCTTGTTAATAAAACCTTTAAAAACTTCACTGCATCTTTATCATTGCCTGTGTGTGACTGAGATGTTGTTCATGTGAAAAAGGGATAATCTCTGTTTAACCACAACACTCCCTGAGATGTCGCGCTCCTGAGTCCATGTTCAAAGGCTGCCACAAATCACCTTTTACTGTTTGTGTTTTAAGGTAGGTACTGCTTGTGAGCCGGAAGGGTTGGGATGGGAGTTGTGAGTTGCTGTAGGATCAGCTGTCACCTATAAAGAAAAGTACTGTTATCCTTGAACCAGCAGTCTTGTCTACAGCAAGAATCAAACTATGACCTGGCACCACCAATGATGGTGTTTAGGCACTAATTTACGGACACCCTGACTATCACTGTCTCACACACAACATGTACCCTAAGTACCATTATACAGAGACGTCCGTGGTCTTGGGGAAGATTCTTCTCAGCTGAACTGGGAGTACTTAATTTGGCTGTAGGTTGTTCAAGCTCAAACTATTAAAAGGACCCTTTTTCCTCACTTGGTGTTCCATCTCTCTTACAGATTTCACAATAAGGCTAACGCAATAGACATTCCTGAGAATGCAGACAAGCAGTAAAATTACACCTAGAAGCACATGGCTTAACAGATGAGGGCAGGGATGTCCCATTTATAGTAGAGGCAAATGAAGCTTCCCAACCGTTGTTACCTTGGAATGAGGTCTTTAGATCAGACTCCGTAGTGACACGAAGACTGGGTCGCCATCAAGGTGACGTGTAGAATCAATAGCGTTGATGGCATCTGGTGGGGATCTCCCTGACTATCTGTCTGTGTGAGATGTATTTGTACAAATCTGATCGGACCACAGAGGTAGGTCTGTTCCCAAACAATAGAAAACAAGACATGCTTGGGGCAGCAATTTATATAAACAATCGAAAGCGCAAAGAGGGAAAGTACCTAAAGTGAATATCTACAGCTTGTATATCTTTGTCGCTTGATAGTGATGCCTTAGCATAGTGGCACTGATAACATGAAACTAAAACATTGGCCTAACTAGAAACAATGCAGCCATCTTGAAGGATATAATTGAATAAATGCACTAAAACAGAGCAAATTAAGGGCCTCATTACAACCCTGGCGGTCAAAGACCGCCAGGGCTGTTTTGGCGATTGCACCGCCAACAGGCTGGCGGTGAAATCTTGCCTATTACGACGTGATGGAAGCACTGCGGTCGCACCACGGGACCGGCGGTTTCCGCGCCATGGTCATCCCAGAGGTTTTAATCTGCCAGGGCAGCGCTGCTTGCAGCACTGCCCAGGGGATTACGAGTCCCCTTCCCGCCATGGAAAGGCTGTCGGGAAGGGGAGTCACGGGGCCCCTGGGGCCTCTGCACTGCCCATGCACTTGGCATGGGCAGTGCAGGGGCCCCCAGGCACAGCCCCACACTGCTTTTCACTGTCTGCTATGGGTGCAGCTACACCGTCGCACGGCCGCAACACCGCCGGCTCCATTAGCGGCCAGCTCCCATGTTGCGGCCGACATCCCCGCTGGGCCGGCGGGGATGATAAAATAGGCACGGCGGGAGTGCGGCCGCATTGGCGGTTAAACCTTGGGGGGCGGCGGTGGCTGTCCTCCAAGGTTGTAATGAGGCCCTAAGTAGGGTAAAAGTCACTGGGTGACAGCGGCACAAGTCTACAAGCCAGAGGGCTAAGCTAACTTCTGCGTCCCATTAAATTAAGATAGGATTCACTCTAAGATCACCATCCAGTATGAGATGACTCCTTAATGTCCAGTGTCCAGACTTAGCTATGACACTCAACCCACGGATTTTCAGGGGAAAAAACTTCAATGTTTCATTACTAGGAACTTTTAACAGGGAAAAACACTAGAAAATAAACAGACACACTGTCATGAGATACTAGAATTTGAACTTTCAACCTACTGACGGTCCAAGAACTTTACCATTATGCAAAAAGTCACGCTGGTTTACTGTCCCTCAAAACATAACTATAACATTTGTACCAAACATCTTGCTAGTTTGACAATTTGAAGTTATTGCAAGGAGTGACCATTGTAGTAAGAATCTCTCTCTCTCTCTCTTCCATCCCATAATGGGATGGAAGAGAGAGACAGAGAGAGAAAGTGACCTCTCAAGGGCCTCAAGGGCCCCACAGTCCTAGTCATCTCCCCACGTCCTGCAGGAGACAGCATTGCTCCCACAAGCAGGGAGCTGCTTTAGAAAGCAGCTCCCTGCTTGTGGGAAGAATGTTTTCATCTGTTTCCCTGCACTCATGTTTGCATGCAAAGAAAAAGATTAAAACTTTGCTTTCTGCAAGCAGGAGCTATTTGACAGCTTCTGCTTCCAGAAAGCCATGTTTGTTTGCTTTTGCTTGGTGGGAGGTGTCAGCTTCCATGAAGCAAAAGCAAACAGCTATATCTGGGGTGTGGGCACCTTGGTACATAAGGACCCTTGGGGAAGGCAGACCACTGAACATCATTGACTCTTCAAGGGGGGCCGCACAGCCCCTCTCCAACGTGAAATAGCCCCGGGGGGATGTTGCCCCCGAGCTGGTGACCCGTGATGGACCCCTTTCCTAATTTAAATCAAAGCCAAGTAAGATGGCTGCACACCCCCTCTCACATTCAGTGTCATAAACCCAGGGAGATGGTGGTCCCTGGGTCTTCAGCAAGCCCAGGAGGGAAGCCCCTTGTGCCCCCTCCTTATTTTTGCCATGCCCCCAGAACCTGGCTCACCTGGGGGCTTCATTAGAAACAAGTACAGGATCCTGCGCTTGTTTTTAAAAAATATATTCATCATGAATTTGTGACGCTGTTGCTAATTTGCAGCAATTGTTTTTTTAAATCGTGCTTTTTTGCCCCAGTGGGGTCCCACTGGGAAATCAGCACCAGAGCTAAGGGTTCAAGGTGTTCCTTCCTTGGCCCCTTTTCTATTTGTTTTTACTTTTTTCATGAAACTCAGCTGAAGCCAAGTCTCAAGATGGCTGCCAATGCTTCCTGGTTTGAAGTGTTGGCTGTCAATCAGAGCTCTGTAGCTCTCTGCATGAGCTCTTATTAATTGCAAAGTCATCGGGAAGGATCCGCAGCCCAAGATATACACATTTATTTTCCCTTTAATATCTCAAAAACTACTGAAAGGATTAACACCAAATACCCAAAAGCATAATCTGTGGAACAAACTCTAGCTTGCTGCCAAATTTAGTGTAATTCTGTCCAGCAGCTTGGGCTGCAATCATGTTCAAAGTTCCTATGGAAATTAACATGTGAAAATAATTGTTTTGACCCCCCCCCCCCTTTTCTCAGCCCCCACTTGATGGGTCACCACAAAACATCCATGGGCGCAACAAGAATCACCAGCACACTTTCTTTTGGAAAATTTTGTGAAGATTTGTCAACCGTTGCTAAAGATATAGGAAGTCAAAAAATGCTTCTTCTATGGAAACTAAGGCCCTCATTATGACATTGGCGGTTAATGCCACTTTCCGCCACACTGATGACGGTCAACTTACCGTGGCGGCGGTGGATATCCATTCACCATATTATGACACACACACACAAAATAGACAGAATTCAGCTGCATATACAAATCCGCCAGTCCAAAGGTCAGTGATAAAGTGGCCGTATCAAAACCCACACCGTTATGCCAACAGAACAACACCCACCACATTATGACCCACGCTCACAAGGAACACCCACGTACAAAACAATACTACATTGGACAATTCAAACAACACACATCTGACACCATACACACACCACACCCACACAGCCACACCACTATAAAAGACACACCCACTTTACCCACAACCCTTTACGAATACAAAGCATTGCCACCTGACAGACACCAAGACCACTGACACAACTGGAGAAACAAACTACTCACACCTACACACCACTCACGCACTTCACATAACACATCCCAACACATTACCCAACACACCCTCACCAACACACATCACATAACACCCATGGCACCACAAAGGCACCCCAGTTTCACAGAGGAGGAGGTAAGGGTCATGGTGGAGGAAATCGTCAGAGTAGAGCCACAGCTATTTGGAGCACAGGTGCAGCAGATATCAAAAGCCAGGAAGACGGAGGTATGGTGGAGAATAGTGGACAGGGTCAACACTATGGGACAGCACCCCAGAACTAGGGATTACATCAGGAAGAGGTTGAACTACCTATGGGGGAAGGTATGTTCCATAGCAGAAAGACTCCAGCTCACTATCCAGAGGACTGGTGGTGGACCCCCACCTCCTCCCCAACAACTCACAGCATGGGAGGAGCAAGTCTTGGCAATACTGCATCCTGAGGGACTGGCCGGAGTCGGAGGAGGACTGGACTCCGGTCTATTATCACCCCCCTACCTGCATGCCATCACATACTCTCACCCTCACCCCATCACTCCACTACATCTACACACACCCCACCATCACATCTCACTCATCCCAATGCCAAGCCCTTCATGCTGTACCAATGCATGGACACTCATCACTAAAGCATGCATAGCAGAGAGAACTAACAATCCCACCATACATTAACATACACAAGTGAAAGCTGGCAAGGCAAATCCAACCATAGAGGGGAAGCCACGGTAGTATAATATGTCAGACACATGAACCATAACACATCATTTACATTCACACAGGTACCCCAGACAATATCAGTGGAGAAGAGGTACCAGCACTATCCAGTTCCCCAACAGAGGAGGCCCACAGTGATGACAGCAGCTCTGGCCTTCAGGATCTGGATGACCTCCCTGGCCCATCAGGGACCACTGAACAGCCAGATACCCAGGCCCAGTCACACACCACCACAGAACCTCCCCCATCTGAAAACACCACCACAGCACCCACTCAGCGTACCCACACCTCTGTCCCCAGGACACGTCAATCAGCAGAGTGTTCACCTCTACAAGGACCGCAGGCCACATCTTGCACCCAAGGCAATCAGGGACCTGGGGTCAGTGGCAGTGGTCACACGGTTCAGGGGACAGAGGCACAGGCCAACAGGGAAACTGGGAGGACTGCTGTGCACCAGGGGGAGGACCGCCCAGAGAACCGACACTCCAGGAGGCACTCGCCGAGATCCTGGGAGCCTATCAACATTCCCAGGACATGATGGGCCAGATCCTGGACAACATGCTGGAGAACCAGCGTTTGCAGGAGGGACAGTACCAGGGGATCAGGGAGGACTTGCAGGCCATCAACAACACCCTGATCTCCATAGCAGGGGTTCTGGCAGACAAGGACAACATTATGAGGGAGGCAGTATCACACCAGCAGCCCCCTGCCACTAGCCAGACATCTGAACATCCTTCCACTTCTGCTGCCATTAGTGCCCAGGAGACCCCACCACAGGACTCACAGGCCACCAGCACCCATCCCTCTGCAGAAGGTGAACCACCCCACAAACGTTCCCTGGGATCCAGAAAGAAGCCAGAGACACTTGCCAAGACCCCTGTCAGGAAATGAGTCTCTCCTGACTGTCACCTTTGTGTCCCACTCAGTCACCCTGTCCACCTTGAACTGCCATTGCTCCTCTTCCTATGTCCCCTTGGACAATGCACTTGTGTTACAAATAGACTGGAATAATACTCTGGACTTTCCTCCATCATCAACCCATCCATTGCATTTGCCCCCTATATGTTAGCACTTCAATAAACCCCCCTTTGAAAAAAATCAATTTGGAGTATGCCATGAATATCAAATATGTATTGATTGAAACGGGTACAAAAATTACAATTTAGCTGTACATAGAATGAGCATAGGTTAATGACGTGTAGCTGGCTGTAGTGATCACACCAGGAGTATATGTCAAGTCACCAAAATCTGCAAAATTAATTGCCAGAGGGAACAGTTAATGGGCATAGAAGTGGGAAATATTAGCATGCCATTACCACACAGACTGCAACCAAAGGCATTGAAATGTAAAGTTACACTGTCCTACCTGTGTGTCATTGGAAGTATTGTCGAATAACTGATGTTCTGTTGTCCTCATCCTTATCCTCTGCCACCTCATCCTCACTGTCCACAGTGACTACTGCTGCTACCACACAGACATCTCCAGGCTCCTCCTCCTGCAGAAAAGGGACATGGCGTTTGAGGGCCAGGTTGTGCAACATGCAGCATGCCACTACTATCTGGCAGACCTTCTTGGGTGAGTAGCACAGGGATCCACCTGCTAGATGGAGGCACCGGAACCTGGCCTTCAGGAGGCCAAAGGTCCTTTCAATTATCCTTTTTGTTCACCCACGTGCCTCATTGTAACGTTCGTCTGCCCTTGTGCTGGCATTCCTCACAGGGGTCAGCAGCCATGATAGGTTTGGGTAAACAGAGCAACTTGCAATTATTGTGGGACAACCTTTAGCCACACACTATCCTATATGGCCCACATCATACCCATACACGAACATACACTGGGTGGGAACAAGGGCTCACATATTAGCCACACCCTGTGCCTCTGTAGTTGCCCCATCACATTTGGGATGCTGCTATACCTCAGGACAAAGGCATCATGCACCGACCCAGGATACTTAGCAGTGATGTGGGAGATGTACTGGTCCGCCAAGCACACCATCTGTGCATTCATACAGTGGAAACTCTCACGATACCTGAAAACCTGTTTATTTTGCTGGATTTTGGGGGACAAATGAAATATGTGTTCCATCAATTACCCCAATTATGTTGGGGATATGTCCCATTGCATAAAACTCAGCCTTCACTGTGGCCAAATCCTCAACCTGGGAGAAAACAATGTAGCTGCAAATGTGTTTTATCAGGGCAGAAAACACTCTTGTCAGCACTATAAAGAACATTGGCTGTGACATTCCTGCTGCCAAGCCCACAGTCACTTGGAAAGAACCAGTTGCGAGGAAATGTAGTACTGATAGCACTTGCACAAGAGGGGGAATCCCAGGGGGGTGACAGATAGTAGGTATCAGGTCTAGCTCCAATTGGGCACACAGCTCTGTAATTGTGGCCCTGTCCAGTCTATAGGTAAGGATAATGTCCTGTCCTCCATTGTAGCCAAGTCCACCAGTGTTCTGTACACGGGGGTATGTCTCCATCTCCTATTCATCCGCATAGGTAGGTATCTAAGGGACACAAGAGTGAGGAGGCTGTCACAAACTGAACGTTTGAGCCACAACAAGAGTTTTCAATTTGTAAACTTGTAATGGGTCAGTGTGATTTGTCTATTTTGTGCCTGTTTCTCCTGTGACGCAGCATGAATCCGTAGTGCAGCCCCCCCCCCTGAAATGGTGTCTGCCTGTCCTGTGTGGAGGGACAGGTGGAAGTGAGGTAATTCCGCTGATGTTCTGTGCCATGGCGGGAGGCAGTCGGGAACCACTGTGCAACTCCCTATTGGTTAATATTGGCCCCCATAGGGTGCAGTGGCCAATGGTGCCACGGACATGACCACCATTTTCTATCTGATTCCTCACTAGCTACCTGACCTTCCATATGAGAGGATCTACACTGCATGTGCTGCTGTGTCTGGAACCTACCATGGCCTGTGTGGGAAAGGGAAAGGGCACCAGCCTTCACTTCGGAGAAGTTGGAGAGACTGGTGGATGGGGTCCTACCCCAATAATGACTGCTGTATGGGCCTCCAGACCAACAGGTGAGTACACTGTGGGCTCGATGCATGTGGCATGAATGCATGGAGTGGTGTGTGTGATGGCCACGTGTAAGAGGGGTGGGTGGATGTCCTCTTTGCGGCGTATAGCTTGTGTGCTGGGCTATGTGTGTGTGCCAATGGTGATGGGAACGGGAATGGTGGGCCATATGTGTAACAGGCTGGACTGTTTGTCCAATAGTATTTTCCTGTTTGTATTGCCTCTGCAGGTCAGTGCCCATCAAAAGTCCTGACATAGTAGTGTAGGTCCTCTGGTGGCTAGAGCTCTGAAGGGATAATCCTGCCTACCTAACTTGTAAGCATCCACTACTGGTCAGGGCTGTGTGGGTCCCAGGTGTGCTGCAGTTGGTGTTGTGTGCCCCTCCTCATACCTTGCTGGCTAGCGATATCAGTGGTGGTGCAATGCATAGTGCGTAGGCCTGTTCCCTGTGTGTAAGGGTGCTATGTACGCCAACTGTGGTGTTGGTGCAGCCATTGACCCAGTGTATCCTTTGTCTCTCTCCACTCTTTTTTGTTTTGTCAACCTGTCCTTATGTGCATTAGCATCATCTGGCAGAGGAGCTGAGGCACCGGCCATGGAGGGAGCTGCATTCCACAGGACCCAGGAGGCAGAGTCCACCGACGCTGAGGGCACCAGTGGGATGGAGGGCGAGGGGAGCACCATGGATGAGACTGCAGGGGACACTTCAGACACAGATACCTCCTCCGATGGAAGCTCCATGGTGGTGGCGGACACCTCTGTCACCACTCCAGCTACAGGCACAGCCACCACTCCTGTACCAGCACTGCCCTCCCAGCAGCCCCTCATCGAGTTGACTGTGCCCGCTCACCCAGGATTCAGGCCCTGGCCTCCTCTCTGATGGCAGCCATTGTCTCTGTTTCTACTGTCCCCCTCGAACTTCTACTTCCCAGTCCCATTCTCCTCAACCCCAACCCATCCCAGGCACACATACAGACGAGCATGCTCACAAGACAACACCCAGGAGTGGCACAGGCAGAGACAAGCACCACACTTCATCCCACAGGCACTCACACAAACACCATTCATTTGCAGAGACTACAACATCCACTATTTCCACTGTCCCTCCCTCATCCACCTCCACCACCTCCCTTCCAGCCACATCCTCACTCATACCTGCATGCACTACATCATCATCCACTACCAGCATCATCACCACACCAAGCAGAACACACACCTCACTGGCAGACACCTCCAGAACAGCCATGCACACGTCCCCTGTGTCTTCTCCCACTGTGTCTGTCCCCCTCTCCTAAAGTACACAAATGCAAGCACTCAGACACCCAACAGACATCCACCTCACAACAGCATACAACCCATGCACCTGCACCCAACTCCAGCAGACAAACACCTCCAACTACCACTCCCTCATCCTCCACTCCCATTCCTTCTGCCTCTTCCCACCCCAATGTCCATAAGAAACTTTTCCTATCCACCATTGACTTCTTCCCTACCCTTCCCCCCGTCCTGGACATGTGGCCAGGGTATCATGAACCCAGCCACGCACCTCAGCCACAGAGTCCACGGGCCCAGTTCCAACCACACCTACTTGTGGTGGACAGAAATCCAGGCCACATTTAATGAAGGGGAAGGAGCCTGCACCGGCAGGCAAGAATGGCAAGTGGCCTGCACCTGCCACTGAAAGGGCATGGACCGTGCCCCAGCAGGCAAGAAGGGCAAGGATCCTGCCCCAGCAGGCAAGAAGGGCAAGGAGCCTGAACCTGCCCACCGAAAGGGCAAGGAGCCTGCCCCAGCAGGCAAGAAGGTCAAGGAGCCTGAACCTGCCACCCAAAAGGGCAAGGGCCCTGCAACAGCAGGCAAGAAGTGCCAGGAGCCTCCACCAGCAGCTGTCACGGAGACCCCACCACTATCCATGGTTGTGCATCCATCCAAGGGTGCAGGGGATGTGCAGGAGCCTCCCCCCACCAGCACCACCACCAGCATCATCACAGTGCATCCATCTGAGGGTGCAGGCGATGTGCAGGAGCCTCCCCCAACCAGTCCCAGCACCAGCACCACCACAGTGCAGCCGTCACCACTGGCAGAGCAATGTAATCCTGCCACCAGGAGCTGATGTGCGGCCTGTCCACTCCAGAACGAGTGTGGCCTATCATTCCCCAGGACCAAGCACTGGGCATGTTGCCCCCTCCAGAACCAGTGGGCAAGACACCCACTTGAGAGACTGTGGCCTATCACTCCCCAGAATCAAGCACAGGACATGTTGCCCCCTCCAGAACCAGTGGTCTTGTTTCCGCTCCCAGCTGAGGTGCCCCCCTCTCCCTGAGGTGCCTGCCTATTTGCCAACTGATGCCCCTGAAGTGTCCTCTCCGTGTTGATGCAGGTGACAAATGGGGCCTTGGACTTTGCCCTGTATCCATGTGTCCCACGCGAACTGAAGACTGGGCAGTGTCCCTTGTTCTGTACATTTGTAAATCTTTGTTACATTGCCTAACTTAATATTTTGTTATTGTGTTGATATTATTACACTCACTTTGGTAAAATCTTTTTGTCCTTGCATTATTCAGCCGATTTCTGGGGATTAACTTTTTTGTGCATCTGGTTGTGTGTATGGGGTGTGTGTATGGGGAGTGTATGGTGCATGTGTGTGTCACTGTTGTTTTCCTCCCCCCTCCTTTGTGTGAACTTAGAATATAATCGAAAATGCCTGCAGTTTGGGTTTCATGGCAGCGTGGTTCTCCCCTGTGTCTCCAATGGAGGGTCCTTTCACTTCTGAGCTCAGTCTTCACCAGGATTTTGATGTTGTTGGTACCGCCCCAGAAAAGGTGATGGTTTGCTATGTCATAATATGATGGGCAGAAGTGACTTCACCTGGCTGTAGGCGGCTACCGCCATGGTGGCTGTTGTTTCTGCCCTGGCAGTCGGTGTGGTACATTGGCTGTCTTTCGGAGTTCTTTCCACCTTGGTCATAATTTGGCAGTATTACCGCCACTTTATCACCGACCGCCAGGGTCGTAATTAGGGCTAAGTCCTAACTATAACTACCTACTGACAACTGCCAGTAGGTTGTGTGTGTGTTGTGTGTGTGTGTGTATATATATATATACATATATATATATATATATATATATATATATATATATATATATATATATATATATATGTATTATGTATTACATACTGGTGGTGGCCCCCCGGTGCAAACTTGTGACTGATCAGTGGATCCGAGGAAAAAAAAAAAAAAAAACTAACACACTCAAACCTGCTGTGCACAGCCAAAAGCTGAGTGCAGCATGGGTTTGGGTGCATGCAGCCAATGTGGGTGGCAGCGGCAGTTATATTGACATGCATGTTTAAAAAACCATAGAAATTCGCTGAAAAAAACAAAGGTTACAGGGATGTTATGGTTAGGTTGACCTATTATCCATACAAAACCATAGAAAATCAGCAGGAATTCTCCTAGTGGAGCCACAGATGGCCCTGGGGACCACCACTCCCCAGGGCCGGCTCCTGCTATGTCCCGGGGAGCCCACCCCCATGACATAGCTATTTGCTGGCTACAGCCCTGAAACTGCAGCCAAGCCACAACATAAAGGGGGTCATTCTGACCCTGGCGGTCATGGACCGCCAGGGCCAACGACCGCGGGAGCACCGCCAACAGGCTGGCGGTGCTCCCATGGGCATTCTGACCGCGGCGGTACAGCCGCGGTCAGATACGGGAAACCGGCGGTGTCCCGCCGGGTTCCCGCTGCCCAAGGGAATCCTCCATGGCGGCGCTGCAAGCAGCGCCACCATGGGGATTCCGACCCCCTTACCGCCAGCCTGGCTCTGGCGGTTTCGACCGCCAGTACCTGGCTGGCGGTAACGGGTATCGCGGGGCCCCTGGGACTGGCATGGGCACTGCAGGGGCCCCCTAACAGGGCCCCACCAAGATTTTCAGTGTCTGCCAAGCAGACACTGAAAATCGCGACGGGTGCAACTGCACCCGTCGCACCCCTTCCACTCCGCCGGCTCCGTTCGGAGCCGGCATCCTCATGGAAGTGGGTTTCCCACTGGGCTGGCGGGCGGCCTTCTGGCGGTCGCCCGCCAGCCCAGCGGGAAACTCAGAATAACCGCGGCGGTCTTTTGACCGCGCAGCGGTATTCTGGCAGTTCCCGCTTGGCGGGCGGAAGGTCAGAATGACCCCCACAGTCTGCTGTTTGACACAGGGAACTGTCAAGCAGGTCCTGGTGTCAAAGAGTGGATCTTTCATCTCTCCCTTCAGCCATGAACAGCAGGAGGTTGGCTGCAGGGCTTCTCTCTTGGCCAGTTCCTATGTCCACCCTTCCATGACCACCTAACGCCCTAGCACAGCAAAAGATAACCAAAAGGTCAGTTCAGTTATGTTTAGCGGCCAGCTTTCTGGAAGTGGCCTGCCTCCACAACAGCAATTCTGTGGGTGAATACATGCAAACGTTCTTCACTTTTGAAATATCCATTTTTTTGACAACTTGCAAAAGTGTCAGACAAGCTTATCAGATTCCAACCATCAACTTCGGCTGCTGTAATACTCCTCGTTCACAAACCTATCGCACACTTCCAGAACAGTTGGTTGATCTCTTAAGTAATTTCAATAATGTTATTAATGAAATATGATCAGTGAGGTAACATTTGAAATAACCTAAAAAAAGATCTTGAGACAGAAAGTTAATGAGATATAGTAGTAATGATCAGATGTTCAAAGACTTACCTAATTGCCACGTGGTAGAGGGCCTAATTGCTGTTGCCAGGATGTGCCCTGATATCTTCTATGGTGTCGGCCACAATGTGAACACCAAGCTTACATGAGAGGCAGAAAAAGAGGTCTAAGACATCCAAATACACAAATGTTGATAATATGGTGGCGTTTTGGAAACATAGGATGACAAATACACAAATTCCTCTCCTGGATGTTAACACAAGGTATACAAGAAGTATTATTTTGCTGTTATTACAGTTTCAAGTCTAAGGCTAAAAAAACTTGACAAAGGATATCACAGTCAATAATGGAATAAAATGTGAACATGGGTTGATATTAGGGGTATTCAAAATTCCCTTAATTTGTTTTTGTTTAAGTATGAAAAATTACAGTAAAATTGCACTGTATTAAGTGTAATCGTGCATTATACACATTTGTCATTCAGTGCTATATTTTAGCATGAAATAAGTCCTCCAATCAATTTTTGAAACAAGGATGCAGTTCAAGGAAAAACAAGCATTTGCAATGCAAGGGGTCTTGTATTTGCTTGAGTTAGAGCTATTTGCGTTGTAAACTCCCAACCCAACGTTTCTTGCCACACAAATTAAAAGAAAAAATGAAGAGCGATTGCGCTGTGTAAAATGCATCGCAATTGGGCAGAAATTGAAAATGGAGAAACAGAGCGCGATCTCGCTATGTAAACCCCAGCACGATCGCGCTGCATGGAAAATAAAAAGATGAAGTAGTCTGGAAACCGTGCTGAAAACATGGAGCCTGGTATGTTTTCAGTAGTTTACCGGTGCTGTGTAGGTGGGCTAAACACCGGAAAAGGCATGCCGTATGCATCACAAAAGGATGATGGACAGAATGCTGAACAATGCAAACACTCACCCCCAGTCACAGATCTGGGTTTAATCCATCGTTCTTTTGCTCACCATGCCACCCCAGTTTGGACCCAGCTATATGCAAATCAGTCTTCACCCCGTTCCTCAAGGGAACAGTCCAGCGCGAACTGCCAAGCCAGGTCCTCCCTGGACCGGAAACAAGCATCCTGGGACCGGTTTCTGGGTATCACCCTTCTTCAGCCAGGCTAGCTTGAATCCAGTGGCACAGTGAGCACGAGACCCACGTCTTGGCATACCCTTCCCACTTAGGGCAACTTTAGCAAAACAAAAGGATGATGGACGGAGTGCTGAACAATGCAAACACTCACCCCCAGTCACAGATCTGGGTTTAATCCATCGTTCTTTTGCTCACCATGCCACCCCAGTTTGGACCCAGCTATATGAAAATCAGTCTTGACCCTGTTCCTCAAGGGAACAGTCCAGCCCGAACTGCCAAGCCAGGTCCTCCCTGGACCGGAAACAAGCATCCTGGGACCGGTTTCTGGGTATCACCCTTCTTCAGCCAGGCTAGCTTGAATCCAGAGGCACAGTGAGCACGCGACCCACGTCTGGGCATACTCTTTCCACTTAGGGCAACTTTAGCAACAAAAAAGGATGATTAACGGAGTGCTGAACAATGCAAACACTCACCCCCAGTCACAGATCTGGATTAAATCCATTGTTCTTTTGCTCACCATGCCACCCCAAGTTTGGACCCAGCTATATGAAAATCAGTCTTGACCCTGTTCCTCAAGGAAACAGTTCAGCCCGACCTGCCAAGCCAGGTCCTCCCTGGACCGGAAACAAGCATCCTGGGACTGGTTTCTGGGTATCACCCTTCTTCAGCCAGGCTAGCTTGAATCCAGTGGCACAGTGAGCACGGGACCCACGTCTGGGCATACCCTTCAAACTTAGGGCAACTTTAGCAACATGAAAGGATGATGGATGGAGTGCTGAACAATGCAAACACTCACCCCAGTCACAGATCTGGGTTTAATCCATCGTTCTTTTGCTCACCATGCCACGCCAATATGGACCCAGCTATATGCAAATCAGTCTTGACCCTGTTCCTCAAGGGAACAGTCCAGCCCGAACTGCCAAGCCAGGTCCTCCCTGGACCGTAAACAAGCATCCTGGGACTGGTTTCTGGGTATCACCCTTCTTCAGCCAGGCTAGCTTGAATCCAGTGGCACAGTGAGCACGGGACCCACGTCTGGGCATATCCTTCCCACTTAGGGCAACTTTAGCAACACAAAGGATGATGGACGGAGTGCTGAAAGATGCAAACACTCACCCCCAGTCACAGATCTGGGTTTAATCCATCCTTCTTTTGCTCACCATGCCACCCCAGTTTGGACCCAGCTATATGCAAATCAGTCTTGACCCTGTTCCTCATGGGAACATTCCAGCCCAAACTACCAAGCCAGGTCCTCCCTGGACTGGAAGCACGCATCCTGGAGCCGGTTTCTGGGTATCACCCTTCTTCAGCCAGGCTAGCTTGAATCCAGTGGCACAGTGAGCACGGGACCCACGTCTGGGCATACCCTTCCCACTTAGGGCAACTTTAGCAACACAAAAGGATGATGGACGGAGTGCTGAACAATGCAAACACTCCCCCCCAGTCATAGATCTGGGTTTAATCCATGCCGTATGCATGCCTTTCACGAAAGAAAGCAAGCGGATTTTAAAAGGCAAGCCCATGAACCAATGAAAGTGACTGACGTGACATGGGCGTGGTTAGAAGCCCAAAGAGAGATTACTGCAGAGGACAGAGCGGTTTGCGCTCTCCCCTAAAAAATAGTGCAAAACCACTATTAGGTCGAGCAACAGCTTCTCACGTTCTCTCCATGCACGTTATTCCTGTGTGCTTGTCGTAATGTTTTGCCTAGAAAAGTGTGTAGTGGTGGTGGCAACCGTTGGATGGTAAAACAACACAAGCCGTAAAAAAGTGAATTTAAATTAAAAAAATGTATGAGCTTGTCAGTGTTAAAAATGACAGTATGAATTGTAGTTTAGTAAATCAATTCATCAGAATATATCACCAAGAAATTAAACTGTTAGGTGGCAATAAACAAAGGCATATAATATGTCAGTAACATTGATAGCTTAACAACATACATGTATGTGCTGTAGAGTTATATTTAATGCACTGCTACATTAGGAAGTTCTCCTTCCATAGCTGCAGCGACCGATTTAATTGTAATGGTGACTCTCTGAGGAAGGAAGAATAAAAGAAATTAATAGAAATAACATCTTATTTAAAGGGTGTGTTTTTCAGATGTTGTACTTAAGGGATATGAATATATCTGCATAACAGTGTAGTACTGGGGGAAGGACAGAATTGAAAGATTGCAAGCATGATTGTAGGATAACTTTTAGGGATAGGCAGAGGGTTTGTTCTTACCTGGCATTCCACTAGGGTTAGGGATGTCTGCAACATACATCCAGTACAGCAGGTGAGGGTGCATTCTGGAGAGCACAGCCCACTTGAGGAGAGGGAGACGGAGATGGGATCTAGTTACACCTCCGGGAATAGCTTTTGTCAACTAAAATGTTTACGAAGTAGATGGAACGTAAAATATGGTTTTAAAGTTACTTGTAGTAACTGTGTGCTCATAATACCATCGTAGGAGGATCCACACTACCAAATGAGAGAGCAGTGACGTGAAAGTATGAACCAAGGAGTAAATATCATCTCAGAAATGGTAAACAGTAAAAAATAGAGTGTTACCTATAGGTCTGGTAATAAATATACTTGTGAGTAAATATAAACCTGTATATCTACCTCTAGGACTCGGGCCCATTGTTCTCCTCAAATTAATAACTGAATACATTTTTGCTTTTGGAATCCCTATGTTTAGAACATTCCTTTTCTTTTTTTAAATTACGAGCAAATAAAATAATTTCTATTCGCTTTTAACAACAGAAAATTGGCTTTCCTATGTGTGCCAAATTTTCCTATCAAATGTAGGCGTTTTCCTTTTTTAGTGTCTACACTATGAATGCAGTGTACATTGAACGTCACAATTTTTCCTATAGAACACAGGCTTTGTCGTTTTGCTATGTTTTTCCCGCAGAAACAAAGGGGACATTAAAGAATTCCCGAGAACCTTTTTTATGCAGTGATAATCCTGGTCTGTGAAACTCTCACAAAGTGAAAAAATATTCATAAACATTTCCTGATCCCCACAAAGCAATGAATGTTTTAAGTTTAAATCCTATAAGTGTTATGACCTTTCACCTTAATGTAACTCTCTATCCCATTAGTAAAGCTGGAAAGGATGAAAGGGCACTAAATGCAAAAGTACAGCAAAGGTTAACAAAGTTAGTGGACAAAACAAATCTGATACTTGGAATGAACTTTCACATGCAGCAAGAAAATAAACACCAATGTCCTGGGCTGATCTACACAGGAGACGGCTGAGGCCAAAATATTACATTTTATCGCGGCTGAGTTCCAGTTTACAAACACGCATTTGCTCCAAAAATATGGCCTTTCTTTCGCTTAATAATCAGTGATGCCTCTTTAGCCTGGAAGTATGCATGCCTGCTTTCAGCAAACATGTTTATGTGACGATAAATAATTGCGGGGAGCTAACATAAAATTGCATTTCCTATAGGGAATGATTTTTAATCTCTAAAGCGAGCACGTAACAAGCCGCCACTTGAGGACAGAGGAAGTATGTGCACTGATCACTCAATGGATTGCAGGCGTGGGCCTAGATGCGATAACGGTGCTTCTTGATCAGACCTCACCTCATTGTATTACATGCTTCATAAACCTATCATGTCAATGCACCCTCCACTGTCCCTTAGCCACTTCCGCATCCTTCTCAACCCACCCTCATTGGTGACATTGTGTCATATAATCAATTGCTGCCAGTTGCGAGTTTGGCCTTTTGTGGACGCTGAATTAGTGTTGGATGCTGCTTGGTATTTCCTATCTAGATGGGTTTCATGCTCCAATTTCCCACCTACTCCGAGCAAGTTTTAAATGGAAGCAGTGGCTTTCCTGTGGGGCAAGAGTAAAGAGGGGCTGAGAGGGAAGGGAAAGATAAGAATATTTTAGCAGAGAGCATCCTTGTTCACCCCTTCCTAAAGACAAGCTTGGCAGGGATTGTAGAAGGCTTGGCTTCTGTTGCAACCAAACCAACCGTAATTTCTGGCCAGTAAAATCAGGTCCATTGTTCTCCCAAACATTACTTCTATCATTAAATTCTCATTATTCATATTTGTAATTATTGTAAAGAATTTAACATTACTTTCTATTGTTTTTTATTTTAAGTCCCTATCTTATTTTACATGGGCGGTTGTAACAGTATCAGCGGTTGGCCGTGTGTGGTGTTGCACTTACTATTGCTTCTTCTTTCACAGCAGTAACATACACTCGTAAAGTTGGGCCCAACCACTTTTTCAAGGAAAGTAGACATGTAAGTCTACACTTGTGAGTAACTTTGTTTATAGCCAAAAGTAGTAAAGTTACTCAAAAGTGTAAGGATAACTTACATGTGTAAATTACTCGCAAGTGTAAGTTACCTTTGTGAATTGCCCAGATAGTTGTTAGTTAACTGGTTAGGCTGTTCATTAAGACTCAGTTGTGGACAGAAGACAATACTAAGGAGGTCATTCAGCTTCAAGAGCATAGTCTTCTGAAGCAGTTCATGTGGCAACAGCCTTACCTCTGCCACTCCATGGAAAGCTCCGTGTCCTATATTAAGTTGAACATCACAACAACAGTCAATTTTTAATGAAAATTCCCACTGCACTTTCCACGAAAATGAATGTTGAGTGGAACAACTTGTTTTTTACTCTGCACTCAGCATTGGTTGTCTGTTTTTGTGAGAAAAAAAAAAACAATATTCCTTACACTCTGAGTTTTTTGTCCCAGCACATGGGGACATTGTTTATTTTACCTTCCCCAAACAACCATGCCTCATGTGCTGGAACTAGGCAGGTGAAATATGCATTCATTAAGACGACGTCCTTAAATAGAGTGGATCTAGCAATACAAGTCCCTTGAGCATATTGGCACAGTCTTTTATTGATCTCCTCTAAGTGAGGTGCTGGAAACACGACCTTGACAGCGGTGGAAGAATATCTTATTAATGGCATTTCTGTGTTCACACCAAGCTCTAAATGAACCCTGAATTATTGTTGCCTTTTGTGCTATACTGATACATGTAATCTCCGTGATCATACAATCTGGACAAGTTTTTTGCTTTGATGATATGTATTGTGAGCCTACTAAGAGCCGTTTGTGTATTCTTTGTTCAAGATTCACTAATAATGTCCTGTCAAGAATTATACTATATTAATGTGTGTTTCTAAATATTATATTAATAACATCACCTGACAAACATCTTGCCCCTAATATAGTAAACAAAAATATCACCCAACTAGAGTTTATGGAAAACCCACACCGAACAAGACTACTATTTAAGACACAATCAGCCTAATGTACAAAGTCACTTTGCAGTTGCAAAGCCTGTGATTCCCAAAATAAAAGGTTTTACAATCGTAAATACTTTTTGCTACAAACTAATCCCACTTTCCGTTGCCGAACTGCAAAGTGAATATAGAAATCCATATTGAGTCACCATGTGCAAAGGATGTATTTAAGGTTTATCTTGCAAATAGGGATCAAAGAAGGTATGTATCAATGTTTTATCAGCACCTCAAAGAAGGTGCTAACCCAACATCCCTGTGATAGCATCAATTCGTCATCCGTGGCAATTTTCTACTTATCCCATGATTATTGATGAGCTAGTTTGGATTGCAATCCACTACAATTTGTGAATTTTGTGAAATAACCAATTAGTTCATAGGTCAGCTCGCTGAATTCCTTTCTATTTGCAAAAAGTTGGTGCACAATTTGCAACTACGAACTGCACATGGAAATCAGGCCCCGATATTTGAATTAGACATTATTTCTGTGTAAAATACATTGACATACAACCAGATTTATGACAACATTCAGATTTCTAATGCCCTTGTCAATATTATTGCAGAGCGGGCTGCTTCATTGACTGTCATCTGTATATGTGTGACACCCCCTACCTCTTGCCACTAGAAGGCCATGAATGGCCTGACACTGAATTGAATAGGCATGAGTGCAGAATTCTGAGGAACTACACAAATCATAATCACCACACATGACTTGTGAAATTTGACCCTCAAGGAACGAACCAGTTCCTAGCAATGTGTTCAGCCTTTCTAGCAGTGAACTTTGATTTATACTGAATCAAAGATGATAAATAGATCTGGCACAGTAAGGGTCTCATTACGAATGTCCTGTGATATTGAGAATCTGGCACAAACTCTAATTTGTGCTGGGGTCGCAATTATAATTTGTGCAATGTCTATTGCAGCCTGAAATTATCAGGCATGATAAAGTATGCACCCCTTGGTGAATTTCAGGAGGTCAAAGTTGCCAAAATGTTAATGTTTCAAAATGTAATGTCAAGTTTTCAGGGAAAAACCTTTAATTGATGATAATGATTGCGCCCCAGACTTTAACCACAATGTCAGATTTTATTAGGTGCTATAATTAACATATATACCAGGGAACATGTAGTCAAGCCCTACATGCTGCAGTAACTTGATGTCCCACTTTCAAAAACTGCTTCTTGACATCCAGATAAGTGTATTTGATGCCCAGAATAAGCCTAAAGACTGATGGCAGAAGCTTTAGAAAATCCTAGATGATTTGGGATACAGAAATCTTTTACATCATCTTTGGATAAAAGGGGCAATAATAATTGAACCAAAAACTGGTTGAGTCACCAGCATTCCACTGTGTTTTACTTAATAAAGGCATAATTTAGGATTATTTAATTTTGATTGGTACATTAAACTCTGTAAGAGATGCATTTAGGATCTTAAGGATGATAACTGAAAGTGAATATACAAAGTTCTTTACTAAGCCAACGGGGCGAGGATCTTTCCAGCAATGTGTATGGATCAGGTAATTGTTGAAACTTTCAAACTCTTTTGGAAATTATTTTGAATAGTTCTTTGGTCGACTGAGTGGCATCCCATATCCACTGGAAGTTGTGAGATTTCTCAACGTTTCTAATATAACTTTGTAGGTTGCACCATGGTTTTTCTTTCTTTAGGGGTGTGTGCTTTTCTACCCCATATGTCTTTCTAGGTTCTGATGTTTCTTTATTTGGACTGAATTGATCCAGCCAACCTTTTATCTTGGTTTGCCTCTATTTTGAGCCTTTCAGAGGAGCCAAGATGTCAAAACTTTATTGAGCCAGCTATGGGATTGCTTTCAGACATAGATACAGTGGCCATGTTGCATAGCATTATGTTTGGAATGAGTCAATGTTGAAACTCTTCCAAGGATCGCTAAAGCTGTTGTTGCCAAATGTTGTTGATGGTGGTAGCACCATCTGTAGGTTTACATTGAAATGAATGATATTGTGATCTCTTCAGGCAAGTAGTTGTGTTCATTTGATCAAGATAAGGTCCTTTGAACAAATTATGTCATCAAGGACATGGCTTTAATTGTGTGTGGCTCCAGTGACATCCCTTAATTCTGTGCTTCCAGGTTATTGAGAAGGACTGGGGTCAGGTGAGAGACTGGGTTTGTCAAACCAGGTGTTGAGTTCTCCTAGGAAATATAGATGAATGTGATAAAATGTAATTGATAAAGAGTCCTTGAGGGTGTCTACAAATGTTCTATTTTTGTGGGATGGTCAGCGGATTAGAGGGAATATAGCAGTGAAGGTCAAGAGGTCGAAAAAGGGAACTTATATTGACTAATGATAGTCCTCCAATGCACTTGTTAGCTGGTCAAGTTCTAAAGAGTGTTGCATATTCTTTAGGAATTGCCTTTTGTAGAAAGTCTGTAGGGCTAGGGTAAGCTGGGTATCCATGGTTAGTTGACCACTCTCTCACTTCCATTGTCTGATTTAAAAGTGGGTTAGTGAATCCTCAGGAATGTCATCTTGGCGGGAAGGTTGAATCTGTTATCGCTTTGTGCTTGAGCCCCCTAAGGGCCTTCCATTGTTACCGTCTTACTTTTTTCTGAAGGTGTCAACAGTAACAGAAATATTGACTATGTTGTGTCTCTGTGGATGTGTATTAGATAAACCTTGGCATACCGATTGTTATTGTTATTTCTAGCCAATGTGGAAAGCTCTTGAGATGAGGTTGACTTGTCAAGCTCATCAGTTCCTTGATCTGAGATTGTTAGGATGGTTGGAAGTAATTAGAGTAGTAGAAGAAATAAGATGGGTTTCCATTTTAAAGGGGGGGTGGATGAGTAAGAGATAGAGAAGATTTCATCATTATTTCATATTTTGAAGCTTTTAGATGCTCAATAGAGCAAAGTAGGCGAAATGTGTCATGGATTGGTCTAGGGCTTAGTTACAAAGAGTATGTGTTGGAGCAAAGGTAAAACATTATTAGTCAGAGGTTTGCTTTCTATATGCCAGGCAATCACTGTGTCAGTTATTGCCAGATTGAATAAGGGGGGTAGGAAGTGGGTGAACAAGATGGTTAGGGTAGGAGTTAACTTAGTACTGATATGTTAGGAGTTTGAAGGGTTTAATGAGCTAGGGTCAACTGTAGGGCGTTTATCATATGAGAAAATGTAACATAGGCTAAGGAAGGGAAGGTTTGGAAGGTACAATGGGGAGGTACTGAGAGGGGAAGTAGGACTGGGATAGGCTGATTCCTGGGTTATGAAGCTCATGGAACTTAGAGGAAGGATGGCCTTGTGTAGAGAATGATATTTAATCATAGGATTAAGGTTATCTCAGGATGACTGAGTCTAAGTTTAGAGCCTCTTCATTCTTGGAGAGATTCATGTGAACTGCTCACCATGTTCCTCCGTCCTGTCTGAGGATGTGTAGCTTAAGGTTGGGAGTAGAAGGAATGTGTTGGTGTAACCCTTAAAAATTAAAACCCAACAATCTAGAAATAGCTGAAATGATGCTTGAGATTCTTGTGACAATTGCTTTACTACAGGAATGACAACTGCCCACCCAGGAGTAGATTTTTTGCTGTACTTAGGAGTCACAATAGAATCTGCAGTGGTTGGTGTATGGAGTTCACTCTGAGGCACCGGTATTACTATTGTGAATATAATTAACTGGGTCCCTACTTTTAGTGTGGTAGTTCCATGGGGCATGGCAAAATATGATGGTGATACTACCCAATTAATAACCTCAGCATCCCAGCCCACAAATAAAATATTCTATCCACCAATACTGTTGAAAGCAAGGGACCTACAGTAGTACTTGTGAAAGGTCAATTCATATGTGAAGATGCATATACTTTAGAGATACTGTTGGAAGCATAGGCCCTGCAATAGTAGATTTGTGAGGTCCACCCAGGTGTAAATGCAGATATCCTAAAGTTACCTTGGCAAGAGAAGAACCTACAATCGTCAGTCTCTGAGGTTCACCAAGATGTGCAAGTGCCACTAAACTAGCAATAACATCAGAGAAATATAATTTACTGTATTAGGTCTGCGAGACTAACTCATTTGTGTAAATGAGACTACCATAGCAATACCCTTGGACTCACAGGACATATAGAAGTAGGCCTGTGAGTTTCACACAGATGTAAAGATGCAGCTATCTTTACAATACCTTCGGATTTATAGGACCTACATTCCTTGTGAGATGCGAAGTTTCAGACACCCAAGCATATCCTCTGAAGCAGGGGACCCACAGTACTGTGGGATATCCACCCAGATGTAAAGTTGAAACTACCTTTGCAATACCTAGCATAAAGCCTTCAATAGTAGGCCTCCGAGGCTCAGCAGATGTGAAGATGCAAGTGATAGGCTGTATGCACAGAACCTACAGTACTACATCTGGAAGTTTCACCCAAATGTGTAAATGCTTATATCTTAGTGATGCTCCTGGAACGACATATTCTAAAGTGATAGCTCGATGATGCACACAGAGAGATATAGATGTAGGTATTCTACAACAAGAGGTCTGTGTAGTTCACTTAAGTGTGATGAGGCAGCTACACATGCAATTTCTGTGAAACAAAGAACCTACAGTAGTGGGTCTGTGAAACACACCTGGTAACGAAGTAGTTGCCATCCTAGAGAAAACCTTCTTAGCCCTGAAGCACACAGAGTTGGGGTCAGATTTATCAAACTTTCATGCAGCACAATGCAGCAATACATTTTGATGTGCTGCATGAAAGAGGGAGCACAGGAATGCGCCACATCTATCAAGATACAGTGCATTCCTATCCTCTGCCTACTGTGGTGAACAATTAGCAGCCTAGCCCAATCCAGGCACCCTTGTGCCTTGGACTATGGTGCCTGCATTACAGGCAGGTTTTTTTTTTTGCAGGAAGGCACAGCTTCCTGCACAAAAACAATCCGGAGAGGCATTATCCTCTTTCTATGTGTTCTAAAGAATGCAGCACACGTACAAAGAAGAAAGAAATAGGAGAAATAAACATATTTCTCCTTGTTACACCTTCCCTGGTGAGGCGTAGGATTTTGACACATTCCTTGGTCTAGAACTAATGGTAAATCTGGAAATGCTCCAAAAAACATGGGTGGGTGTACGGGAACACCCACTCTCCACCCATGTAACGCCTCCCTGGGGCAGAGTACCGCAAGGCAGTGAATTGTGCTGCCTTGAGTTACTTCAGATTTATCAAGCCTTGCAGGGCCATGAAAAGTGTTCTTGCGTGGCTTTATAAATCTCAAATAGGCTTTGCGTTGCACTTGAACCCCCTTGCATGGTGCAAGGGTGATGCAAAATCTTAAAAAATCTGGAGCTTAGATTTCATAATGAGCTAATATGAAACTGTAGTAAAAAGTCACTAATCCGATCTAATACAATTGTCCCTTACATGCATCAGTTATTGACCCTTTCGAGCAAATGTATTTCCATTAATTGTCCAGCTGAACTGAGGTGCGGCAAATGGATTTATCCAACATTAACTAGGGAGGAATGCGAGTACACAACCCATTGGTCTAATAACTTCATTAACTAATTCAATGTGTGGGTCCTATGGCTTTACGAAATGTTGGAGCCCTGCTCACCACACATGAAGGGGAACTAAGGAGCAAAGAAAAACACTCTAAAACCTATTACCAAAACATATTATCATGGCCTCCTCTATAGGCTAGCAGGACACAAACTGCAGGCAAGATCATGGAAGATTTTTTGTGAAGCAGGGTTATCCTAATCTTACAGCCAAAAAAGGAGCTCACGTCTTGACAGATGCATTTTTGAAGAGATTGTAATAAATGGACCAGAAAAAAAAACAAAAATGAACTGCAGCTTTCATGTAGGAAGAGTTGAGCACTGGGTGAAGTTATGAACATAGCCTCAAACGATCTACACCATGGGAGAGAACAGGGGATGCAACAGCAAAATATTATATTCTGAGATTACATTTACAACATTGGCTTTTCCAGATTGAATGCTGTCCTCTGAGACACATCAAATTATCAGCTGTGAGTTAAGAAGGCTTTGGGATTACCTCACATGCTTACTGTCATTTCGAAACATTCTTTCAGTAACAAGTAATATTTTATATGACTTGCTAGCCACAAGAGTCCTATTTCGACAGAAGAACCAAAACACCTTTGGTAACAGGAGAGGCATCGAGGGACAATCGGTTATCATAACGACATTCAATGATACATATCGTACCATCTCAATGACAAGATCTCCTGGATATCAGAGGAACCTCTATTGTAATGGTGCTCTTGCTTGGTGCTGCATGGGAATCGAAGGAAAATAAAAGTAATCATGGAATGCTTTCCATTAAGGCAATGTAAATGTATTTTAAAACGTTATTCTTCCGAAATCTCAACATCAGATATCAGGTGTATGATATTTAAAGCCCAGCAGCACACACTCTAGTTGTTGCAATGCCTCTACTAACTATTCCCCTATTATAATCTTTGACTTGTTTCAGTTAGTTTTTGGACATGCACTAGTTTACATCCATAGAGAGAATCGAGTATTTCTGGTTATAGTTGCATAGGCCTCTATGTGGTGGATAGCATAGCCTCGGTATATAAAGGGAAAGGGACAATTTCTCTATTCATATGCATTCGACACATTTTTGGGTCTATTCAAAAGGTTGTTCGCGGCAATGTAGACTACTATGCTTAGCTTACATCCACAGTATAAACTATTTGGATACTCATAAAAAGTACCCCTAATGTAAAAATGAGGGGAGTGTGGAATTCTTGTAATTTGCTTTTGTGTAACTTCAGAAAATTTTGAAAAAAATGCAATTTAGATGAAATGGAGAACGAGCTGGCTTTTACTGTTTTATTTTGCCCAAAATAGGTCTTCGTTTCCACTTTGAATGCAAGGATACATTTCATATTAAAATACAGTGCAAAAAGAACAAGCAGCTCAAGCAGCACAAACAGCAAACACTCGTGTTATGGTAATTAGTATTCTTCCCAAGCAGTTGCACTAAATTATTGCTGCAAACAGCACAACATTACATGTGCCTTCAAAATGCAATTTTGGTAATTTCCTGTTAAAAGCATAACGCACAGATACTGAAATTATGCAAGAATATATCGGAGTAATGGAAATTGTAGTTAGGCCTAATTAACATGTAGGCCTTTACAAGGGGTTAAACCGAAAATCGAGGTATGGATTTCTCCAAAATGGGAGTGGGAAGAGGAAAACGTACATGGGACTATTATGAGGGACATGCACGTCCACAGGCATGCCAATCACTGAGCTTTAGCCAAGCATTGGAATCCATTACAAGTTGATGGGACATCATCTTGCCACCATCACTATAGCATTGCTTGCACAGGAGTTTAAAAACAATGGCAATTCTTTCCAAGTTCATGGAGCCATGGGGCACTTGTGCTACAACAGCCTTTCCACAGTGCTACCAGTGCCACCAGACTATCACAGTCATCATCACTGCCGCTATGTTTAAGCATGCACACAGTGCAACATGTGATAGCTTAATTTTAAAACAGTCAGCGACAAGTCAATTGTAGGTGGGGAATGCAAATCTGTAAGCGGCAGCATGTTCATTTGGGGCATATCAGTATGCATTATTACACCTTGTAATGAAATTTGAATCAACATAACAAATAATCCATTCATCATTGCTTTTAGACTGTAATCATGTGTATGACCGCTCTCCGTGGCTTCCACCCCTTCTGAATTACTTTCATTGTGCCTCAACAGATAGAGGCCACCATCACTGCTGAACAGGACAAGACTGCCACAAGCACCGCTGAACAGGACACCGCCTCCACCAGCACCGCAGGCCAATGAGCGCCAAAAGCTCTGACACTACTGAGACCGCCACGACCAGGATGAAGCACTCTGGGCACAAAGCCCCCTACAGAACCATTGGAGAAGAGCATCCACTACCTCTGTCCTTGGCAGGATGAAGCACTCTGGGCACAAAGCCCCCTCCAGAACCAGTGGAGAATGTTATCCACTTGAGAGACTGTGGCTTTGCACTCCCCAGGATTGAACAGTGGGCAACCCACCCACTGTAGAGACTTGTGAGACTGTAGCTTTTTGCACTCCCCAGGATTGAACAGTGGGCAAACCACCCACTGAAGAGACTTGTGAGACTGTGGCTTTGCACTCCCAGGATTGAACAGTGGGCAAACCACCCACTGTAGAGACTTGTGAGACTGTGGCTTTGCACTCCCCAGGATTGAACAGTGGGCAACCCACCCACTGTAGAGACTTGTGAGATTGTGGCTTTGCACTCCCCAGGATTGAACAGTGGGCAACCCACACTCTGTAGAGACTGATAAACTGTGGCTTTGCACTCCCCAGGATTGAACAGTGGGCAACCCACCCACTGTAGAGACTTGAGAGACTGTGGCCTTGCATTCCCCAGGATTGAACAGTGGGCAAACCACCCACTGTAGAGACTTGTGAGACTGTGGCTTTGCACTCCCCAGGATGCAGCAGTGGGCATGGAGCCCCCTCGTGGATCTGGCGTTGTGCACTCAACCGGCTGAGGTGTCCCGTTTCCCTTCCCCCTGAGGTGCCTGTTTTATTTCCAACTGATGCCCCTGCAGTGTTCCTCCGTCTTGTTCGGGTATTGAGTGTGGGCCTCGACCATGCCTTTTGGGCCCAGTGATCCACGGACTATGATGGTGGAATCCCTTGGACTTGTGTTCTTGGTGTATATAATTGTATATAGAATAAATGTATATATTTGTAAATATTTTTGTTGTAGGTAATTGAATATATCACAATTATTCGACTCATTTCCTTTTGTCCTTGCATTCTTCCAGGGGGGGGGTTTGGGGGTGTAACTGTTATGTGTCAGTATGTATTAGCGTGTCTGTTGTAGTGGGTGAGGGTGGGGGTGTTGCGTGTGTGTGTCACTGTTTTTTCCCTCCCCCTCCCCTGTGTGTCGTGGGCGCAGTGCTCACCGTTGTCTTCGCCGCCGGCGTTCGTGCTCCTGGTAGAGGAGCAGGAAGATAAAGGCTGGCAGAATCTGGAGCTCTGGTTCCATGGCGTCCTGATTCCTCATGGGGTGTGTAGAGATGAGCGTTTTCCCTTCGAAGTCCTGTTTCCGCCGTGTTTTTGTTTGCGGTGAATCCGCCCCTGAAAAGGTGGCGGATTGGTGGGTTGTAATAGTGTGGGCGGTACATTGTCCTCCGCCTGTCTGTTGTCAGTTACCGCTGCGGTGTTTGTTTGTACCGCCGTGGCGGTCGGAGTGTTAAAGTGGCTGTCTATGTTGGCGGTTTCCGCCACGGTCGTAATTAAAAAGAAAATAACCGCCGGCCTGTTGGCGGTTTGACCGCCGCTTTAACACCGACCACCAGGGTTGTAATGACCCGCCAAGTATTCGTTTTGTATTATTTTACATAAGGGGAGCGGCCCCTTAGGCAAGGGTCACTCCCTATGAGGGAATATTATTTTAGGCCAGTCCACCCCCTTTGGGGGGCAGATCAGCCTAATTTTATTAGACCCATCTGCCCCCAAGTGGGGCAATAACCACTCAGGCACTAGGGATTGTTGTGTGTGTGTTTTGTTTGGGGGGCGACCTCTTGGGCCAGGGTCCCTCCCCATGGAGACACATCACTGATGGCCATTTCTGCCCCCCTTGAGGGCAAATCGGTCTATTTTTATTAAGACCGTCTTCCCATAAGGTGGGCCGAAACCACTGAGGCACCAGGGATTGTTGAGTGTGTGTTTTGTTTGGGGGGCTTTCCCTTGGACAAGGGTCACTCCCCATAGGGCACATTACTGTTGGCCATTTATTGGGGGTAGAGCAGCCTATTTTTATAAAGCCCATCTCCCCCAAGGGGAGCAGAAACAACCTAGGCACCACGTGGTTGGTGTATATGTTTGTGTTTTGTTTGGAGGTAGCTCCTTGGGCAAGGGCCACTCCCCTTTGGGAGGTCATTCATGCTCCCTTGGGGACAGATCAGCCTATTTTGGTAAGGCCCATCTGCCCCAAGTGGGCAGAAAGCCCACTAGCAAGCAGGGAAGAATTTTTTTTTTTTTTTTTTAAAGAGGGTGGGGTATGACCATACCCCCACCCAAACTAAATGGAGACAAATTTGTTCTGCCCATCATGGGGCAGCTGGGGTAATTACCTTGATATGCCTCCCGGGGGTGGGGAGCACACTAGATGCCAGGGATTTTTTTTTTTTTTAAATATAGGGGTGGGGGCTGCCAACCACTATGGGCATAATAATCCCCCCACCCCAAATGAAGGGGGCGGGGGTGTTGCGTGTGTGTGTCACTGTTTTTTCCCTCCCCCTCCCCTGTGTCATAGGTGCAGTACTCACCGTTGTCTTCGCCGCCGGCGTTCGTGCTCCTGGTAGAGGAGCAGGAAGATAAAGGCTGGCAGAATCTGGAGCTCCGGTTCCATGGCGTCCTGATTCCTCATGGGGTGTGTAGAGGTGAGCGTTTTCCCTTCGAAGTCCTGTTTCTGCCGTGTTTTTGTTCGTGGTGAATCCGCCCCTGAAAAGGTGTCGGATTGGTGGGTTATAATAGTGTGGGCGGTACATTGTCCTCCGCCTGTCTGTTGCCAGTTACTGATGCGGTGTTTGTTTGTACCGACATGGCGGTCGGAGTGTTAAAGTGGCTGTCTATGTTGGCGGTTTCCACCACGGTCGTATTTCAATTGTTTTTACCGCCGGCCTGTTGGCGGTTTTACCGCTGCTTTCACACCGACCGCCAGGGTTGTAATGACCCGCCAAGTATTCTTTTTGTATTATTTTACATAAGGGAAGCAGCCCTTTAGGCAAGGGTCACTCCCTATGAGGGAATATTATTTTAGGCCAGTCCGCCCCCTTTGGGGGGCAGATCAGCCTATTTTTATTAGGCCCATCTGCCCCCAAGTGGGGCAATAACCACTCAGGCACTAGGGATTGTTGTGTGTGTGTTTTGTTTGGGGGGCCACCTCTTGGGCCAGGGTCCCTCCCCATGGAGACACATCACTGATGGCCATTTCTGCCCCCCTTGAGGGCAAATCAGTCTATTTTTATTAGGACCGTCTGCCCATAAGGTGGGCCGAAACCACTGAGGCACCAGGGATTGTTGAGTGTGTGTTTTGTTTGGGGGGGCTTTCCCTTGGGCAAGGGTCACTCCCCATAGGGCACATTACTGTTGGCCATTTATTGGGGGTAGAGTAGCCTATTTTTATAAAGCACATCTCCCCCAAGGGGGGCAGAAACAACCTAGGCACCAGGTAGTTGGTGTGTTTTGTTTGGCGGTAGCTCCTTGGGCAAGGGCCACACCCCTTTGGGAGGTCATTCATGCTCCTTTGGGGACAGATCAGCCTATTTTTGTAAGGCCCATCTGCCCCAAGTGGGCAGAAAGCCCACTAGCAAGCAGGGAAGATATTATTTTTTTTAAAAAGAGGGTGGAGTATGGCCATACCCCCACCCAAACTAAATGGAGACAAATTTGTTCTGCCCATCATGGGGCAGCTGGGGTAATTACCTTGATATGCCTCCCGGGGGTGGGGAGCCCACTAGATGCCAGGGATTTTGTTTTTTTTAAATACAGGGGTGGGGGCTGCCAACCACTATGGGCATAATAATCCCCCCACCCCAAATGAAGGGGGCATCATTCTTTCTGCCCTCCCCCCCTGTAAACTAAAGCATCTAACCCCAATGGCAAGCAAGAATACATTCAACTATTCTGGGTTTTGATTTTACATATGAGCCAAGAGAGCTTGGCTAATTCCCGATATCGGCCCACTTGGAATGCAGAGTGGATGCACTTTTTGGACTTTGGTACAATGCCACCTATTGAGACCTACCACTCCTAGACACATCTCAAAACTAAACATTAGGGTGAGTCCAGAGTGGTGTGCTTCACATGCACCCCACACCATTTTCTTACCCACAAAGCCTTGCAAACCACCATTTTCCATACATTGTTGTGATGAAACCTTCTGGAATCTGCAGGAATCCACAAAATCCCTACTGCCCAACATTGTTGCATATATACCAATGTAAATTCTGCCTCATTTGTCATCCTAAAGATGTTTGGGAAAAAACTGTCCTTTTGGACCCGCTTTGGTTCCCTCTTAATTTCTACATGCTTTTACACTTCCCTGTCACGGGCACTTGGCCCACCTACACAAGTGAGGTATCATTTTTATTGTGAGGCCGAGGGGAACGCTGGGTAGTAGGAAATTTGTGACGGTGCTGTGATCCCACACAGAAATGTGAGGAATATATGTTTTTTTGCTAAATTTGACGTTTGCAGGGGATTCTTGGTAAGAAAATGCTGGGTGATCCACACAAGTCACACCTCCCTGGACTCCCTCGGTGTCTATTTTTCAGAAATGTTTGGTTTTGGTAGGTTTCCATAGATGGCTGCCGAGCCCAGGACTAAAAACACAGATGCCCCCACTTGCAAAAATAGGCAGTTTTGTACTAGATAATTGTGATGTGTCCATGTTGTGATTTGGGACCTTCCCTGTCGCAGGCACTAGGCCGAACTACACAAGCTAGGTGCCATTTTTATCAGGAGTCTTGGGGGAATGCTCGGTGGAAGGAAGTTTGTGGCTCCCTTCAGATTCCAGAAATGTGGAGCACCGAAATGTGAGGAAAAAGTGTTTTTAGCTACATTTTAAGGTTTGCAAAGGATTCTGGGTAACAGAACATGGTGAGAGCCCCAGAGGTCACCCCATCCTAGATTTCCCTAGGTGTCTAGATTTTAAAAATGTACAGGTTTGCTAGGTTTCCCTAAAGGACGGCTGAGCTACAGCCCAAAATCCACAGCTAGGCACCTTGCAAAAAACACATCAGTTTAATGGAAAAATGTGATGTGTCCATGTTGTGTTTTGGGGCTTTTCCTGTCGTGGACACTAGGCTTACCTACACAAATGAGGCACCATTTGTATCAGGAAACATGGGTAAATACAGAATAGAAGAACAAGTGTTATTGCCAATTGCCTTCCAAATGTACGACAGTGTGTAAGAAAGAGTTCATTTTGAGAAATGCCCTGTAATTCACATGCTAGAATGGGAACCAAAAATTCAGGGATGTGCAAATTGCCACTGCTTCTAAACTCCTTACTTTGTGCTCAGAAACTCTGGGAACCCCTAGAATTCCAAGAATGTTGGAAAAAAATTAGGCAAAAATGACATGGATAGCTTATGTTAACGAAAAGTTATGAGGGAATAAGCGCAAACTAACTCAAAGATTAAAAAAAAAGTCTTGGCACAGGAGGGGAAATGGCCTGGTAGCAAAGGGATTAATGTTATATATTAAAATATTTGAGATTTACCATTTTAAACTATAAATATATTCAAAGAAACAATATTTTTGTAGATTTTTAACGATATTAGTGCAAAATGATCTATTTTTTTGATATTTTTGTACTTACCATTAGAAGTATTGGAAAACAATATTTTTGTAATCAATATTTTTGACATCATATTTTTGTTTCACACTATTGTTAGTTCGGATATTTCATCAGTGACTAATCAAAGACACAATCAGATGAAACGAACAAAACATTTTCATATACTGGTCACAGATGTACACATGTTCTGTGCAATGTAGGTAAGTGCCACATGGATTTGGGTTGAGATACAACAAGGTATTCTTATATGCTGACATGATTTGTTTATGCTTAGGCAATCATATGAGTGGGACTAGACAGATCTTACTCATGACTTGAGAAATTAAAATCACTGTACTTGTAAACTTTTCAATCGGATGCCTACATCATTGACATTGACAGCTGTTGATGTGGAAGGTAGTTACATGTTGAGGGTGGCGGTCATTTACATTCTATGACTCGTGGGCATATGTGCCATCCACCTTTGAGCTACAGTTTGAAATGCATTCGCTGTAGTATTTTATCCCACGTTGAAGTAGTCATCATTGTTTGTTTATTCCTCATTCCTATCACATAATGACAAACAGAAATGTCTTGTAGGTCTTTTCCCTTTAAGTCTCCACTTAGGGTATCAATCAAACAGGAAACGATTAGCAGGGCCAATGGCAGCAAAGAAGGACCTCTGTTGTAGTTCGGGCATCCACCATCACTGCAACAAAGTAGAAGGAGGGGAAGTTATCTTCTGCGGCAGAGAATGTGCTTCCCTGAAGACAGCAACTTTATTCATAAATTATCTCTAGAAGGTAGAATCACAGGAAAAGTCTGTGAACCTAGACACCACCACATGCCAGAAAGGCAGTTAGGAATGTCATCCTTTCAGCCAGAAACAGCCCCTGATGTCAGGAAATGAATGATAAAGCTGCTCATCATAAATCCATCCCTCCCATCACTCATACTCCTGAAAGCAGCACCCACCTTTTAGGGCAGTGACCAAGTGTATGTTTTACCTTTCATGCCCCTAAGGTGTCCCATCACACTTTAGTCTAAACCATAGTGCTCTTGGATACAGCCAAGGAGTTGTTGTGGGATGTGGTTGCTACATGGGAATCATAACCCAGGTGGATGAGAAGCTACTTACTGTTATCCAGAATGCCCAGGCTGCCCAACACAGGGAGATCTCCTGCCCCCAGTCTTCCTGTCCTCCTAGGATGCCATCAAGTATCCTCCCAAACCACCATTTTCTTCCTAGCTATCATGTTTGCTTGCTCTACCCATCTCACCACCTTCGTTCATTGTACTGTGGGAATTATCTGTCTCAGGGGGGGGTTGAGTCAACTGCCTCCTGCCCTACTGTCCTCCTGGGCTGCCATCAAGTCTTCTACCAAACTCCGTTTTCCTTTCTGTCTATCATGTTTGCTTGCTCTAACCATCTCACCACCTTCATTCATTGTACTGTGTGAATTATCTGCTTCAGGGGGTTTTGAGTCTGTGCCCCCTGTCAAAGTACTGTCCGGGAAGAAATTGTGTCAGTCTCCATGGTCTCAGGTCTAGAAGATGTCCAAGAAATCATCTCCCCAAACCATCACTGGCTTGAAGGAGTGATTTTTGTTTCTTTGGATATTTGTTTTGCCTTGGAAAGGTCCTTTTCTCTGGAAGTCAAGTTGGCTAGTTTGCATATTTGCTGTAAATTACTACCTAATATTGCTTTTAGGGTCTGCTTAGGAGTGGACCAGTAAATTGTGTTCCCTGAGCAAACCCTATTTGTGCAGGATTCAAAGTATATAAGTGGTGGGATGTTTGTCACAAACAGAAACTATCCAGTGTAATAAAATTGGCGACCCTGTTAAATATTCGCAGTTCAAACCTGAATTTAATGGGTGAAAAAGCCGCAGAAAATTCTTGGGTATGCAGATTTTGGACGCTCATCGCCAAAACCACATGTTTTGTCCCATTTTTTAAGCAAAACTCAAAATAGGCAATAATCATTACATCTAATAAACACTCATAACCAGGCCCCTAGTTGTAATCTCAAGTATTTGTGCTAAAATTGTCTCCAACATATGATGGTTAGGGTGTTAGAATATGACCTAATCCTCTAGTACCAGGATGTTTTTTGGAGAATTTGCTTTTTACCCTGGACACTTCATTGCCCTGTGGATGCTACCCAGGGTCATGGAGCAACATGACTATTGTGCTGCTGCTTCATCGATTTCTGAATGGCATTTGATTGCGTCTTATTTTTGGGTACTGTGGGAAAAGCTGGGTTATACCCATTGACCTAGTAGCAATAGGCATGGGCAAAACTTTGTTTTCGCTGCTGCAATCTCACATAATTTCCAGCATTTCACGTTCTGCTGCTTACATGTAATGCCCGACATTATACCATTATGAGAGGTGACGTGATTGAGATGCCATTCGGGTAAACAACCCATCATAGGACCAAGGGAATAACACAAACATAACTTTTGCTTTTGTTTTTAGTTTGCATGAAAGGCAACTTTGTCCTATTTTTATCATGAAATAGATAAATGCAATAATATACGTTGCACTGACAAAAGCACAAAAAGCCAGACTGACATTTTCCATACCTCAGTTTAATTTTGTTTAATATCCAGAAAAATAATTACATTAATTTTGCACAGGGTTACTAGCAATCATGCAATACCTACTGTTCAGACAATTGAGATCAGGGTGAGGTAGGACTCAAAAGTAATACAATTCAGAACGGCTTTCACCAGGAATGTGTAGTAGCACCAATGTCATTTGTATTCTTCTGTTGGATCTACCCTAATGTTTGAAGGACTTTCAGGCTTTCACTTCCTGAACTGCATCCTTCCATATTTCCTGAATTATCAATGCAGTTTACTTGGCAATCCTTTACTAGACACAGATTGAACTCAAGTGTATACCTGCTTTGGAAATCGATTGTATTTAATCTTAAATAGAGAAAATATAATGTTGCGGTTGTAATACTTGAGTATCAGACTGGACAGAGTAACCTATATTTTTTAGATATGGCAGTTTTGTCTTTCTAACTTTATCATTAGACCTTGCCCCTATACTTTGCTGTGCATTTGCTCTTACAATTTGTCTCCATTATATTTTCTTTTCATCGTTACCATTGTTAACTATGTTTAGAGGGAAGGTTAGCCAACAGATTTTGTATGGAGTAGAATACCTAGCCTTGTATAATTGGATGTATAAATTGTTTTATAAAGGTAAATATTTGATAAAAATACATCTAATCCCCTCCTCAAACTGTATAGCACAAGCCGTTAAGGTGGGGGTGGTCCGTCATCATAGACTGTTCTGGCTCCTACAAGCCTCTCATGATACCACTCCCTCTGCGTTTGTTTGCAAATCCAATATGTTGGTGGTCTGGGAAGAGTTGCTTTACAATTACTGAAATGATTTCAGAAGTATGCATATTGGAAGCCACATTTAAGAACCGTAATCTCACTAAATTGGGGTTTGTTGGCAAATAGGAAAGACGATCTATGAATTAAGACGGCAAGTACAAAGCAAGACTTGACAAATTTGAGAGCTAAACCATCAGCCTTTTTCACATTAGATTGTGCAGGAGAATAGGCTATCGGCCTCATTATGACATTGGCAATCCCACCGCGAGACCACCAATGCTGCCGGGAGGACACTGCTGTTGTTCCATCGGCATTCTCCCCCGTTGTATTATACATTTTCCACCTTGCTGACCAGTGGGAAAAGTGATATGGTATTGGCCTCAGCTCTTTAAGGGAGTACCGTAGCACACCAGCACCCTCGGAATGTGCACTGTTTGTAAAGCATGGTCGTGGGCAGTGCAGGGGCCCTCCTGGAGTCCTCAGCACTGGCTTTCTGCCAGCCTTTCCATGGTGGTGAGACTGCCATGCAAAGGCTGGATGAGAGTGGATTTGTGATCAGTACGGCGGCGTTGACTTCAGCGCAGCCATGGCTGACTGCAAATCCGACCTTTGTCAGCCCATTGGGAACAATGTTCCTGGCTGGGACGGTGGTTTTGAGGTGGCCTAACCGCCTGGAGTGTGGTGGTCTGACCGCCACCAGGAGGCTGGCGGTCCTTGGACCACCAGCCTCGTTATGAAGCCCTATATTTTTATACATTGATGAACTGTGCCAGAAAACTTTGAGAAAGACTGAACAGCATTTTTTTCTTGGTGAAAAGAAATCATGTGGTGACCTTATTTCTAACGAAAGCCACTAGTGCATTATTCTCCAAAATATCGTTTTTTTAATTAGTGCAAACGATTGTTTTAAACTAGCAAGCACCACAATAATTGTTGATTTGGGTATATACATCCTGTTCATATGTTACAGCTGCCCCCTACTTCGAATTTCTGAACGTTCTTCCAAACGAAAGTCGCCTGAAGCTCCTACAGTTTACCATTTCAGGCAATCCCGTGCAGATCAGTTGGCACTGGCCTATTGCACGTTCCTAGCTTTCATTGTCTTTAAAAGAGTTTATTTTTTCTTTTGGGCTGAAGCTATTTAATGTAAAAGCAGTGTGTTTATCTCCCAGGGTCCCATGGGCACTTTTTTCTTACAATGTGCTAATTGCGAGATCTTTGGCACGCTCTGCCTTTGCTGGGCCGGTCTCTCTCGCTCACTGCATCTGTGTTTAGATTACCTCTGTGATCAGTCAGGGGGCTGCTCTGGGGCCTTTCAGCTGCTTTCAAGATTAGGTCGTTAAGGGGCTCAGCCCAGCTCTGCCGTCACTTGTCTCAGTGACTCCCCGGAGTCTACCCTGTTCAGTTTCCTCCTTTCACTGACATCGGGAGGCATGCGACTGCGCCCCAGACTGGAGATAGCAGGTTTCAAGCAGTGTGAATTAAAATTGCTGTTGATAAATTGCTTTCCGTGTCCTTCACTATCCATTTCTGTCATTAGACAGTAACATGGCAATGACTGTCCAGCGGCGTTCCAAGAACAACACTTCCTGCTTCGGTTTAGCCCACACCACCCTGACAGATTGGAATTAATTGTATTCAATTGGCCACTGAGTGTTATGCAAAATGATGCAGCTGGTAGTAAAGAGGAGCATTGTTCCCACTCAGTGTTTCAAGTCTAAAGCCTGCATGATTATTTTCTACATTTCTTCTGGTGAAATGCTCCTTATCTTTGCAACTTCGAGAAACCTCAAATCATATTTCAGTTCTGAAGCAAATATGAAAACGGCACAACTTCAATATAATGCATTTGGCTAGCTGTTAGTGCATCTACTACTAAAGTTTATATTACATAGAGTATAATTTTCAGAAATAGGTGCACTTTGCGAATTTGAGCCATAAAGCTGGTGGAGGTAACTCTGTTAACTAAATTCTAAAAATTAAAAAGGACAAAGGGCCAGATGTATGAAGCATTTTTCTATTCGCAAATGGGCCGATTCACGAAATCGGCCCGTTTGTGACTACAAAAATGTTTTTGGGGATGTTGAAAGCCCAAACTGCGATTTGGTAACCTGTTACCGAATCGCAGTTTGTGTTTTGCGATTCGGTATTAGGAAGGGGTGTGTCAAGGGCGTGCCTTTTAATACCGAATCTAAATGGTATGTATGATTGTCTTGTGACCGCGAGTGCGGGCGTAAATCAATCGCAGTTAGCACCAGTTTCAAATTGGTGCTAACCCATTTGCAGAATGGGATCTCTTCCCCTTTGTGAATGCATGCTTAGGGGCCACTGCCTGCTCTGAAAAAAATTAAAAGAAAACTTTTCATTTTTTTTTCGAAATGCATACTGTTTTCCTTTAAGGAAAACGGGCTGCATTTCAGAAAAAAAAATCTGCTTTATTTAAAAGCAGTCACAGACATGGTGGTCTGCTGACACCAGCAGGCCACCATCCCTGTGAGTGCCGCCATTCACAATGGGGTCGCAAATTGCAACCTACCTCATGAATATTCATGAGGTAGGTCATTTGCGACCCCATTGCGAATCACAGACAGTGTCATTGACACTGTTGTACATCCGGTTTTGCGACACGTAAATTGCAAGTCGCAAAACCAGATCTTCGTACATGTGGCCCAAGATTCTTTAAGGTTTAGTTTCACAAGGAAGTGGGAAGCCCTCGCAGGAGCTGGCATACTCTTAGGAATTGTGTGGAGTTCTGACTTTTATCCTTTTTCTCAGAAGCACAAGGGAAATGTTCATTTAACATAGATTTCCGTGTATACACTGTATTCATTAACCACGTGTGAGCAGAATGTCCACCTTATTAAAAATCAGCAGGTACAGAGTTAAGATATATATATATATATATATATATATATATATATATTTTTTTTTTTTTGTTACATTTTTTTTTCACTTAAAAACAACAAAGATTACCGGGACTTTATAGTTCGGCTCAGATTTTAAACGTACCAAACCATAGAAATTCACCAGTTATAGTTAGAGTTACCTCATGTAACTATAACTTATGCCGAAAGGTAACTGTAACTAACACCCTCGGCATGCACTGCGAATTACCCCACAAATTCCAGCAGTCATGCCATCTTTTATAACATCATTGATAATATCAAAATAATATGTGCAGTAACATTTTTGACGAAAAAACTGGGCATGGCGCAGGTGTGATTTATAATTACCTTAGGCCATGAGTTACAGTTACATGAGGTAACTCTAACTATAATTGGTGAATTTCTATGTTTTGCTCCATTTAAAAAATGAGCCTATCTATAAAGTCCCTGTAACCTTTGTTTTTTAAGTGAATTTCTATGTTAAAAAACAATTCTATTTCTTAACTATAAAATCCCTGTAACCTTTGTTTTTTTTCTGTGAATTTCTATGGTTTTTTAAAGTATAGCAATTTTAATTACTATATGTTAATCCAACCATGGCCACAGCCAGGCCCTGAGGCCTACCTCCTATAAGCACCCAACCATGCATGTCCTTCACCCATTTGGAGTGGAGGTTGCCCGCAAGACCTGGCCTGCAGTCAGAGCATGCGGCCAACACCCCCTAACCACCTAAAACCCACGCTGTATACAGCCCTTTCGTTGTGTATGGAGGGAGTTAGCTGCAGCTTCTCTGGGAAAGAAAGGATGTATGTGGAGGTGAGAGTGGCTGTCAGAATGTCTGTCTGGGTGTGAGAGTGCATACACTAGTGTTTTAGTGGGTGCGCCAGTGTGTGTGCGGGTCTGTGAGTGGTTGCCTGAGTGTCTGAGGGGGCCTGTGAGTGGGTGCGTGAGTGTCTAAGTTGGTCTGTGAGTGGGTGCGTAGGTGTCTAAGTGGGTGTGTGAGTGGGAGAAATTGATTGAAAGATAGACAGAAAGTAAAAGAGAAAGAGAGAGGTTTTTTTAAGCCTTTAATATCTCATATTCTTAGAATGAGATAGATTTGTTGGGTTTAACAAACAAAATGTATTTCATATTTTTTTTAAAGTATAATTTTTTTTATTTTAAAAAAATGGAAATGAGTCCAGCTGGGCTTGGAAACCCCATAGCTCAGTGTGAAGGACTAAGTGTGAAGGCCCCCTCCCACATACTACAAGAGGCCTGAGGAGGTGGCGGTCCCTAGGGCATGCCGGGGGGCCACAGGCCCCCTGCATACAAAAAATAAGCCTCAGGAGGTGACAGTCCCCGGGGCATCAGGAGGTGGACAGGATGCTCCCACTTCTTTTATTTTAAAAAACCCTGGGACTTGCCCCACCGGGGGTCATCAGGCTAATGAACCCCAGGCGATTGCACTTCATTTTATAAAATTTAATGAGCAGAGTCGTGGATCCACTGCATCTCCACTAGTAATATTAAAAAAAAATCTTTTTAGCCTACGGGGTCCCTTTGAGACACCACCACCAGAGCTAAGGGGTCAGCGTGTTCATACCCTGGCCCCTTTTGTTTTGTTTTTTCACTTTTTTTGGGGACTCAGCAGAAGCCGAGTCCCTAGATGGCTGAAAATACTTCAACAGCTTCTGCTGTTAAAGTGTTACCAGCCAATCAGATTTCAGCACAAGATCGTTAGGGGTCGCAAATCCTTCACATCCCGAGATATACAAATTTGCTTTCCCCTTTATTTCTCAAAAACTACTGAACGGTATTCCATCAAAACAAAAGAAGCCCTCTTTCTGGACCAGGACCTACCTTCCTGCCAAATTTGGTTTTATCCCATCCAGTAGTTTTTGCACTACCGCTGTTCAAAATCCCTATGGAAAAATGAAATGGGGGAAAGGTGTTTTGGGACCCCCCTTTTTTTGCCCCCCTCAGAATGGATCACCCGAAGCTTTCCAGGTAGCAGCTGACGGGGCAGCAGTTGACGGGACTGGCAGATGTTTTTGGAAAGTTTGCTGCAGATTTGTCAAGCGACCCCAAACATATTACAAGTAAAAAAAAAATTTTTATATAGAAACTCGAGCCCTCATTACGAGGATGGCAGTCTTAAGACCACCAGACTCGCAATGGCGGTCTGACCGCCGCAGATAGGGCGGTTCGGCTGCCCCATTATGACCCTGGGTGATCTGCCACGGTCATACCGCTGACAACGCCAGGCTGCAGCCAGCCTGCAGCCTGGTGGTCCTGGCGGTCCCGGAGGTCCCAGCGGTTGTAATCTGCCCTGTTGTTTTCGAGTCCCCATCCTCCAGCCTTTCCATGGTGGTAAACACCGCTATGAAAAGGCTGGCAGAATGGGGGCATCGGGGAGCCCCTGGGGGCCCCTGCACTGCCCATGCACATGGCATGGGCAGTACAGGGGCTCTCATGCATAGCCCCATCGCGCATTTCACTGCCCAAATTATGGGCAGTGAAATGCGCGACGGGTGATGCTGCACCGACACTCCTCAACTTTGCGCCGGCTCGATTATGAGCCGGATGCAATGTTGTGGTGAGTTTTCCACTGGACCAGCATGTGGAAATGCTGTTTTCGTCCACTGGCCTAGCGGAAAACTCCTATTAGGGCAGCAATCATACCGTCAGCACTGGCGGCATGATGGCGCCCGACTGCCGAAGTCGTAATGAGAGCCTAGGTCCTAACTATAACTACCTAGTTTCACTAGGTTTTAGAAATATATTAAATTCACTTAAGAAACCAAAGCTTACAGAGACGGTATAGTTAGGTTTAATCCTACACAACCTTAGAAATTCACCAGTTATACTTCTAGTTATTTTTTTTTTAAATATATTTTTTATTAACAATTCGCTGTTTTACTATACACAGACACATTATTACATTAAAGGGTGCATCTTGTTCCCGCCTTACTCCACACTTTTAAAAAACATTTCTTTAAATGGGGTATCACTTATATACATTGCCTTCGCTTTACTTCGTCTTGCCCTCTCTTTGATTTTTATTTTCCTTAGTACTGATGTATTCATACTCTTGTCCTTAGGGGCCCTGTTCCTTGTGGTTTTGTGGCACTCTTTCCCTTTATGTGTGTTCGTAACAGCTCTAATTCTGCATTAAACTATGTACAAACTTGGTGGCTATTCGTGGGTGGTGCTTATATTAGCTGGGAGGCTTCGCATTGGGGATTCTATTATCATGGGAGGTGGTTGACCAACTTCGTTCACCATCTTTCAAATTTTTTGTGGGTACTATCTAGCAATTCCGTTTTGCACTCCGTATCCTGTGCTTGCCAGTGGTTTGTTCAATTAATCGCTTCTCTGGAAGTTCTTACCCCTTTCCTATCGGTGGATTTATAGGGCATTGTCAGTATCCCATCCCAGTACCAACTTAGGGCCCTGTTGCTGTAGGCTCCTCATTGGGAACTATTGGTCTTTTCATTATGTCCTCCCATCTCATCACTAGGTCTTCCTACTCTGGAGCTATGGGGTTCTGTCGGATACCTTTTGCCTCCTCCACCTTCAGGACCTGTAATTCAGCCCTGGTCCATTTCGTTACGTCGTTTTTCCATTCAGTCAGTGAGGGGGGGGTGGGGACCTTCCAACCTCTCGTGATCAATCTTTTATAGAGGGCTAGTGTTAAGTCCAGGAAACGTTTACTAATCTTTCCTGGTACCGTATTCGTTTTTAGGCCCAGTAGGCATATATCCGGGGTTAATGGTAGCTCCGTGTCATATAGTCTTGTCATGTCCGCTATCATTGCTGTCCAACCAGCCTGTAACACTGAGCATTTCCAAACCATGTGGTCAAAGTCTGCTTCATTGTCCCCACACCTGGGACAGTTCCTAGGGTTCCCTCCGTAAATACGGAACAGTCGGTGAGGAGTAAGGTACGTTCTATGTAGGTAGTTATATTGGATATATTGTAAGCGAGTATTGCGCGAGATTCCCCGGGGATATGCCATAGCTCTATTCCATTCTGTCTCAGTTAAATTGTGTCCGATCATCTTCTCCCACCTCTCTTTCAGGGAGTATAGGGGGTCCAGCGCGTTGTCTACCTGGGCGCGGTATAACTTAGATATCAAGTGGGGTTCTTCACCCAATGTCAGCAGGGGGTGTAATACTCCATGTGTCTTAGGTTCTGCATTAATCGTGTCCCAGTGACTTTTCAAAGTATGTACCATTCTCCCAAAAGTAAGAAATTGACCCCGGGGAACCCCATTCTCCACTAAGTCATCAACGTTTCTCAACACCCCTTCCTTGAATAGCTCACCCACTGTCTCTATTCCTGCCCTAGTCCATGGTTCTAGACCCAAACCCCCGGGACCCAACCTCTTTGGGTCCACCACTAAGACCGACAGCAGTAGTGCCGGGGAGTAGGGTGTGCCCATTCCCACCCTTTTTGTACATCTCTTCCAGCATGTCATCGCAACTTTAGTCATTAGGTTGTCTCCAAGGGAAGCAATCCGCCTCTCTATTATACGTGCTGTTATTCGATCTGTGTCCAGGAGTCCATGGGGGGTGAGCAAGTCCATCTGTCCTTTGCCCATCATCCATCCGGCCACCCATTGCAGTTGAGACGCTAGGTAATATGCCTCAAAGTCAGGAACCCCCAGTCCGCCCATACGCGATGGTCTACATATAGTTGTTAGTGCTGTGCGCCTGCGGCCCTCATCCCAGATTAGTTCCCGTAGCAAGGCGTTCAATTCCCGGAACCAAGGCGGTGGGATCCACAACGGTAAATTAGTAAAATACTAAAGGAGGCGTGGGAGCATGATCATTTTGGACACTGCCACTCTGGCCATTGTCGTTAGTTTCAGTGAACGCCAGAACCCCACCGATGAGCGCAGGGAGCGGAGTGTCTTATCTAGGTTTCCATCCCGAAGGTCATTCAATTCGTGGAATATTTGAATTCCCAAGTATTTAAAGGTCCGCGGGGCCCAGTTCACATCTCCTGGGCAAGTCTTGGGGGGTATGCAGTCTGGTAGCATGGGAAATAGAAATGTCTTGCCTCGGTTGAGGCGAAGTCCCGATAGCTCCCCAAACTCCTCCAGAATCTCCATAGCCCATGGAAGACCACTGGTTCCATCTCTCAGATACACTAAAATGTCGTCAGCAGATAGGGAGATAGTGTGCTCGTTTGGTCCCCATTCAATTCCTCTACCCATTCCCTCTTGACGCATCTGGGCCGCCAGTGGCTCAATTGCCAGTGCAAATAGTAATGGGGATAGGGGGCATCCCTGCCTGGTTCCCCGATATATCGGATATGTGTCGGATATTGTTTTGCCCGTCTTTACCCTGGCCAGCGGGGACGAATATAGTAGGTCCACCCATTTAACCCAGTCCTCCCCTAATCCCATTCTAAGCATCACGGTCCTGAGATAGTCCCACCTGATTGAGTCGAAGGCCTTCTCGAAATCAACCGCAAGTAAGACTCCCCCAGGAGGTTTCTCTTCTTTTGGCATATATAGGGTAGTCAAAATTCGCCTTAAATTTAGGGAGGTGCTGCGGCCAGGAATAAAACCGTTCTGGTCTACATGAACCAATGTGGTCATAAGGGGGAGCAGTCTGCTAGCCATGATCTTGCTTAGAATCTTAAAATCGCTGTTGAGCATTGATAATGGACGAAAGTCAGTCACTGGTGCTTCCCTGTTTTTAGTTTTGGGGAGCGGGATCACCAAAGCCTCTCATAGTGTGCACGGCAGCTCCCCCTGACGGTGAGTCTCCGCATACACCTCCGCTAGCCGGGGCACCAGCAGTGTCTTATATTTTTTATAGAAGTCCATTGGGAGGCCATCTGTACCGGGCGTCTTCCCGGGAGCCAATAGCGCTATGGCCTCGCTTATTTCCTCTGCTGTTACAGGACTCCCCAAGTTATCTCTCTCTGCCAGGCTCAGGGTTGGGAGGGGAATTCGCCGCAGATAGTTCTCAAAAGTCTCCACTCCTATATCGCAGGGATTCCTATATAGGTGCATATAATATTCCTTAAATGCATCGTTAATCGGGCCCGGACTATGTCTGCATATTCCTTCTTTGTCTTGTACACTCGTTATGGGTTCTCCACCCCCGTCTGGGCGCACCAGCCACGCCAATAGTTTCCCTGATCTACCCTCCTCTGATTGTACTGATGCTAAATAATTTTGCACGTTATGGCATCTAATCTGCTCCACAATCCGGGAATGCTCGCTGCGGGCTCGGTTATACTCCTCGTTGTCTTGGTCTACAAGACCCTGTCTCAGCTCCCCTGCACGTATTTTCTTCTCTAAGGCGGTCAGTTCTATTTCAAGTGTGCGTTTCACACCCACCGACTGACCCAGGCAGAAGCCCCTCGTCACCACTTTGAGTGCTTCCCATTCTGTGGCCCTAGATGGGGTGGATCTGCTGTTAATCTCAATATGTTCTGTCAGGCGGCTGCGAAGGGCCTCTCTATATGCCTGGTCCTCCAGTACTCCAGGGGACAGTCTCCATGACGGTATTGGGGGCCTATCCTCCATTACTCTTAATGTCAGCAGCAAGGGGTTATGATCTGACAGTGTGCGTGCAAGATACTCTGAACGGGTCATGTATTGCATAAGGCCCGCCGTGCATGTCATTCTGTCAATTCTAGTGTGCAGTCTGTGGAGGCCTGAATAATATGAGTAATCTCTGTCTTTTGGGTGATGTTCCCTCCAGATATCAACTAGCCCCCATGTGTCCAGCCACTCACAAAGTTTTTTGGCTATCCTAGTAGACACAGCGCCCTGTAGCGGGGGGACTGATCTATCCATGTTAGTGTCTAGTATTGCATTAAAGTCCCCTCCCACCAGCAGTTCTCCTGTACATTGGCGGGTAAGGTGGCTCGACAACCTAGTTAGGAAGGGGATCTGGTCCTGATTGGGGGCATAAATACAGCTCATGATAATCGGAGTACCATGTAGTCTCCCCTCCACTATAACAAATCTGCCCTCCTGATCTATATTGGATGAATCTATTCTTAGTGGGACCCCGGCCCTGACCCATATCAACACTCCTCTTGCATAGGCTGAGTATTCCGTGGCAAACACCTGTCCTCTCCACCTGCGCCTCAGCTTCTCTACTTCCCCGGCTACTAAATGAGTCTCCTGTAACATTGCCACCTGCGCACCTCTTCTCTTTAAGTAGGTGAGGATTTTATGCCTTTTGGCCGGTGTGCCCATCCCCCTGACATTCCATGTTAATAGATTGTAGTCTGCCATTTTAATATAGTAGTCTGATGACAGCGCCCTTGGTTTACCCGGGCTCCCGGCCTGTCCCTTCCCATAATCAGATCTATGTTATCGCTGTACCATGCCACCCACTTAGCCAAGCTAACTTGTAACCTTAAACCCCAACTCCCCCACCCCAGGGCACCTGCTAAACTGCTGGTGGCCCAGAAAAACGTGCAACAGTGCAACTTGTTCAACCATGTAGCTACAGCTCTCGCCAGCCTAATTGGACCAGCGAGATGTTGATTCAGGGGGTGGCCAGGTTCAGAGGGGCCTCACCTTCTCCTGTAGTACCCTAGCCCTAGAGCCTCTCGTATCATACTTATCAGAGTTCGTCAGCAGTCTGCGGTGTTACCCTAGGGGCATGCGCCGAGCATCCTAGGCCCCCATCCGAGGAAACCACTGTCTCTTCTGAGTTTTCTTCTGAGCCCCCCGGAGGGGAAGCCCCGCCGCCAACACGGGCTGCCACCTCCAAAGCCGCTCTCCTGCCTTTTTCTTTTTGCGTTCGTGTTGGCGCCCACCCTGGGCGACTCCCAGGTCTCCGCGCCCCCGGGGCCCGGCGAGCTCGGCCCCCAGCCGCATCCCCATCGGCCGGACGCTCAGCACGTGGGCCTCGTTTCTCGAGCCACTTCCATGCCTCTTCCGGTGTCTGGAGAAAAGTAGTCTTCCCATCTAATATCACTCTCAGCCTGGCCGGGTACAGTAACGAATATTTGACCCCCTCTTCCCTGAGGGCCCTTTTGACTGCTAGAAAAGAGGACCGCTTATTCTGAACCTCTAAAGTATAGTCCGGGAACAGCGTCACCTCTCCATTCGCTACTCTGAACAGGCCCTTCTCTCTAGCCTTCTGTATAAGAGTGTCCCTGTCCTTGTAGAGTAGCAATTTGGCAATCACCACAAGAGGCGGTCTGCCAGGGGCGAAAGGCCTCGCAGGCATCCGGTGTGCTTGCTCCAGTGTGAAGAAGGGCGTCAGGTCCCCGGGTGCCAACCTTGTACTAAACCATTTCTCCAAATAGTCCACCATGTTGGCCCCCTCGGGAAGGCCCACCACTCGCACATTGTTCCTCCTGTTTCTTCCCTCCGCATCTTCTGCTCTCTGTTCGAATCGCGTCACTCTGTGGGTCAGGGAAGTCACCTCGGCTGCAAGATCTTTCTGTTTCGGCCCAATGTCCGCCAATGTGGATTCCGTTTCTTTGACCCTGTCTGCCAGCTTGTGGTGGTCTGCTCTCAGTAGGCCTACTTCGACCGCTACTTGGTTGATATCTCGTTGCAGTGTGGTCTTCGTATCTTCAATCGCCCCAAATATTCTGTCTAGTGTGTCTTGCACATTGGGATGTGAGTGGGTCTGTTCTTCCATTTCCTTGCGCCCTGTCGGTGACCCAGGCTCCATGATTTTCCTCTTGTGTCTAGCCTTGGAGGGCATCGGCCGGGAGGGCCGGGGAGGGCCGCACCCCCAGGCCGCGGGCCCGAGTCTATGGGCAGACTCTCCTCGCTTTTAAGTGGTATGCTTCGGTGACCGCAGGTCCGGGCCCGATCTCGGTTGGGTGTCGGTCAGATCCACCCCGGGTCCCCTGATATCCTCGGCTTTCTTCCCTCACTCTTCGACCACTATTCTTTCCCCGGGCGTACCGTAGAGCGAAGAGCTACTTCAGATCCCGCCGTTACTTACTCGGAGACCGTCATTGACACTTCATTGCTTGGGCTGTTGGGATCACCCACCTCTCTTCGCTTCCCGGGGGGGCTCGCTTCCAAGGATCGGCGTTAGCTGTTTAAAGTTGGGTCTGGTGCTCCGTAGTCCGACCGGGCCTCACCAGGCCCTCCGTTACGTTCCCACGGCCGTCGCCTCAGTCCCGGTTTGAGCAGCGCTGACGCCGCAGGGCTCCGATTTGCGCTCCTCACTCCTGTGGGCTGCTGTCTCACTGCCTCAGTCCGCTGCAGAGGGGTCTCCAATCTTGTCCCACGGCACGGGGGAGCTCGTGCCTACTCCAGTCGAGGCCTCCGGTATTCTGAAAGCACCGCTCACGGTGCCTCCGAAGTACGTCCGCGGGTCGGGCCCCGCGTGTCACAGGTCTGCTCCTCCTTACTTCTGCCCGGTCTCTGGGTGTTTCATTTTGTGTTGCCGCTCACGGCTATCCCGCCCGTCGGGGCACACTCTCCAGGGCCGCCGTCCACCGCCCTCGGCCGCCCCGAGCGGGTTCGCTCCTCCGTCCCGATTTCGGGACTCCGATGTGCAGTGTCACTCCAATCCCGCTCGATTCAGGCAGTCGCCGGCCCCGGCCCGCCTCTCCACCCGAGTCCCCGGCTTCGGCCTAGGGGCTAGCCGCAGGCTCAGGAGCTCGCCGACTCGGCCCAGGATCGCGCAATAGAGTCCAGACAGCGCTCCTCGGCCCCCGGATAAGTTCCCCCAGGTCTCCTCCGCAGCTCCAGCTCCGATTGCACCAGGGCCGGTCTGTTATATTCGGATAATTACAGGCCCCTCCGGAGCGAGGAGATTATACGTGCGCCATCTTCGGCACCTTGGCCACGCCCCCCAGTTATACTTATAGTTATTTCAAGTAACTATAATTTTCACCCTTGCCATTCACTGCTAATTACCCCAGATATTACAGCACTCATGACATCTTTTAGAACATCATTGATAATATCACTGTTACATTTGTTGTAAAATTATTCATTAAAAAAATTGTGCATGGTGGGGGCGAGAGTTATAGTTACTTGAAATAACTATAACTGGTGACTTTCTTAGATATTGTATGAGTACATTCAGGACCTACTTATATCAGCCTATAACCTTTGCTTTTTTAGGTGAATTTCTATGTTTTTTTTTAAATTCTATTTCCTATCTGTAACATCCCTGTAACCTTTTTTTTATTTTTTTTCAGTGAATTTCTATTTTTTTTTATGGAAAGTAATTTTCATTACTATACGTTAATCCAACCATCGCCATGCACTGCCTTTGGCCTGGTCCTCTGGCCAACCCCCAAACCACTCAACCATGAGAGAGAGAAAGAGAGAGAGAGAAAGTGAGAGATTGAGAGAGCGATTTAGGCTTTGGTAAATGATACTCTCAAAATGATATATTTCCAGATAAATTGAAAAGAAAATGATTCTGTCAATTAAAAAGAGTGAGATCATCTTTCAGTATGTGTTATAGGAAATGTGAAAAATAAACGCATTACAGTGAATGCGAAATTTGAAAACATTGCGCACCATCAAGCATCAGTAGAGGCTACACCACTGTTCACAATCAAAAAGCAGTTTAGGCCAAACTGACATGAGCAAAGTGAAAGGTTCACTCAAGGATGCAGCAGAGTAGGAAACACGAAAGGGTCATCTGTTAAAGTGTCTGACCAACATGCAGGTATTTACAACATTAGCACAAGGGTCCCAGGCACACTCTCTGTGCCTACAAACAATTTGTGGACTGATTAGATACTGGGCACATAATTGAATTAGCCCAAAGCACACAGTGTACAATTTACATTGGGTGCAGGGAAGAAACCAAATTTCAAAATCCCAGGAGCCTTGGAGCAAGCAATGATGTCAGCCCACACTTCAAATAAATAGCATTTACAAAAGAGATGTTGTTGTGAGATATTCTATAAATATGCAAACAGTTTTTTAATGTACATTGCATGTAATGGAAAATTGAACTCATTTTTAGGCAGCAAGGACAGGACCCCGGATTATAAGAAGGAGTGGTAAGATACAGACTTTGGAACTAACACCCACATGTGGTGCCTCGACAGCCAGTGACCATAATGGTGCTTTGTGGGCTTGTGTCATCTTCCTTGAGCCTGGAAGGACAATTAAGGATATACTGGATGATGAGCTATTTTGTGATAACCCCAATAAAAGGATTATACTTTTCCAGGGTAACATACCACTAATAACTGTGTTAGAAGTCAGAACGCCCACACCAAGTATTTTTTTTTGCTCGCCTTATGAAAACAGACGTGCAGCCACTGATTCAGGTGTCAGACATGGGGAACACTATTACCCCAGTGCAACATGGATGACTACAGCGTAGCAAAATTTAAACACATGTATAGATTTGAGTAATCCATTGGTTATCTGATTTTGGAAATACTAATGATTAGGAGTCCTGAGGAAGTTCAATGTTCTTGAACAAAACACTTTAGCTGTTGTTTTGGATACTTTTATGGATCAATGTTGAAACACAATAAAGGATCAAGTTGAAACTTTATGGAATTGTGGATTGACTATTTTTTGGGGTGCACCATTCTGTTGAAAAGCCCACACCAAGTAGAGCTTTGGACTCAGTAGAAGAAGATGATCTGTCAAATGCCAGACATCCTGTGGACATAGGGCCCTCACGATGTCGGCTTCATCTGCACTGCTGCACCATTTCAGATTACATTGAAGGAGGGTGCCGTCTTACCCAGCGTAAAACAATACCCCTTGTCTAAGGAGGCAGAGAAGGGCATTGCCCCCAGTATACAGGCATTACTGGAACAAGGAGTAAATTACCCTGGAGTGTCACCTTGTGACACTCCTATATACCTGGTTAAGAAAGTCACAGGCAATACTTGGCGCATGGTTCAAGACCTGTGCGCGATGAACAATATTGTGTTACTTGAATTCCCAATTGACCCGGACCCCTCCATTATCTTCACAAACATCCCGCAGGATACCGGGTACTTCAGTTAGCAATCTTAAAAATGCCTAGTTCAGAATTCCCTCCTCTCACTATCTGACAGCGTTCTCATATCGCGGACCCAGTATTTGTAACCTTCTTTGCCCCAAGGATATTGCGAATACCCCATTGTGTTCAACATAGCAATAATTTTTTTTTCAATGTGACAGCACTCTGTTGCAATATATCGATGACATATTAGTTTGTAGTTCTACAAAGCATCAGTGTTGAAGAGACACTATGGCCCTCATTTCAACCCTGGCGGTCGGTGATAAAGCAGCCGTAATATCGCCAACAGGCCGGCGGTAATAAATTTGAAATTATGACCACGACGGAAACCGCTCAGACAGACAGCCACTTCAACACACCGACCGCCAGGGCGAAACCAACAGCCACCATGACAGTAACAGCCAGGCGTAAGATAATGTACCGCCCACAGTAATATGACCCTCCTATCTGCTACCTTTTCCAGGGCGGTACCAACAACATCAAAAGCCTGGCAGAAACAGAACACAGAAGGGAAAAGACTCACCTCTGGAGACTCAGGGGAGAACCACGCCGCCATGGAGCCCGAGCTGCCTGTCTTCCCCATGGTCTTCTACCTTCTGCTCCATTACGAACAACAACGCCTGCAAAGACGACCACGGTGAGTACTGCCGCCTAGCACACAGGGGAGGGGGGAGGAAAAAGAGAGTGACACACACACAACACGCAACACCCCCACCCCCAATACCACACACACAACCAGATGCAGTAACATAACATATACACCCGTACCCCTCAGGAATAATGCAAGGACAACTATTATACTGTAAAAAGGCTGTAATAAGATAAATATAGGTGAAAAACATGCATCCAATGCAAAAAGTATATACATATTTACAATGCAAGGGACACTGCTCAGTCTTCAATGTCCGTTGACCATAGGGCCACATCACAAAGTCCAAGGCCCAACCTCACTCCTGTAGCACACGGAGAGAACACTGCAAGGGCATCAGGTTGAAAATAGACAGGCATCTCATGGGGACGGGGAATGGCGGAGGCACCTCAACCGGAAGATGGTACAAAGCCACTGGTGCTGGAGGGGGCAACACGACCTGTGCTCTGTCCTGGGGAGTGCAAGGCCACAGTCTCTCAAGTGGGTGATTTGCCAACTGCTTGGTCAAGGGGAGTGCAAGGCCACAGTCTCTCAAGTGGGTGATTTGCCCACTGGTTCTGGAGGGGGCATTGTGCCCAGTGAGCTTTATCCTGTGGAGGATGGGGTGAGTGGATGGCTTCTCCTCTTGTTCTGTAGAGGGCATTGTGCCCAGTGAGCTTCATCCTGGGAAGGATGGGGTGAGTGGGTGGCTTTTCTACTGGTTCTGGAGGGGGCAACATGCCCTGTGATGCAGATCTTGGGGAGTTCAAGTACACAGTCTATCACATGGGTGTCAGACCCACAGGGTTTGCTAGGGCCAGGCTGCACTACAGCCCATGGACGCAGGACTACACACTGTCCGCCGGCGTTGATGGCTACTCAGTGGTGGCAGTGGTGGTGATGGTCGCGGTACTGGCAGTGGTGGGGGGAGGCTCCAGCCCTTCGCCTGCAGCCTCGGATAGCTGCCCACTGGGGCTGCTGCTGGCAGGTGTGCTGGTGGCGGTGCTGATGGCGGTGCTGGCAGTGGTAGGGGAGGCTATAGGCCCTTCCTCTGCAGCCTCGGACGGCAGCCCACTGGGGCTGCTGGCAGTGGTGATGGTGGCGGTGCTGGAAGTGGTGGGGGAGGCTCCAGGCCCTTCCCCTGCAGCCTCGGACGGCTGAACCACCATGGTTGGTGGTGGGGGCTCTGACTGAGTCCCAGCACCAGGCCTCTTGTCCTTTCTCCCTGCTGGTGCAGGCCCCTTGCCCTTCCAGTCAGCAGCTGGGGATGGCTCCTTGCTCCTTCTGGCAGCAGCTGGAGACTGCTCCTTGCCCTTCCATTTACCAGCTGGGGGTGCCTCCTTACATTTCCTTTTTGCAGCTGAGGGTGGCTCGTGGCCCTTCCCTGCAGCAGCTGGGAGTACCTCCTTACCCTTCTTTGCAGTTAGGTGTGTTGGTGATGGGGGTAGTGGATGAGGATGTAGTGCATGCAGGGGTGAGTGTAGATGCAACTGGGAGGGTGATGGAGGACGAGGAGGAGGGGGCCACAGTGGAGGAAGTGGATGTTGGTATGTCTACATCTGGATGGTGTTTGTGTGTCTGCCTGCGTGATGACGTTTAGTGTTGTGTTTGCCATGTCCACGCTTGTGTGTTGTCCTGGATACATGCTCGTCTTGCTGTGTGCTTGGGATAGGTTGGGGTTGAGGGGAATGGGATTAAGTGGAGGAAGTTGAAGGGGGAGGCTAGAAACAGGGACTAAAGCTGCCATCAGAGAGGAGGTCAGAGCCTGGATTGATATATGTTGCGCCACCATGTCAGTGTGAATGCCCTCCAGGAATGCATTTGTCTGTTGCATTTGGGCTGCCAGCACCTGGATGGCATTCACAATGGTTGACTGCCCAAAAGAGATTGATCGCAGGAGGTCAATAGCCTCCTCACTCGGGGCAGCTAGGCTAACTGGGGCAGGGCCTGAGGTGCCTGGGGCGAAGGAGATGCCCACCCTCCTGGGTAAGTGGGCATGGGAAACTCGCTGAGGGGCTGCTGGGAGGGCGGTGCTGGTACGAGGGGTGGCGGCTGTACCTGTAGCTGGGGTGGGCACAGAGGTGTCCACCAACACCAGGGAGCTTCCATTGGAGGAGGAATCTGTGTCTGAACTGTCCCCTCCTGTCTCTGCCGTGGTGCTCCCCTCGCCCTCCGTCCCACTGGTGCTCTCACCATCGGTGGATTTGGCCTCCTGGATCCTTTGGGATGCATCTCCCTCGAACGCCGGTGCCTCTGCTCCTCCGCCAGATGATGCTAATGCACATAAGGACAGGGTGACAAAACAAAAGGGGGGGGGGAGAGACAAAGGATTCACTTGGTCAATGGTGCCAACAACACCACAGTTGACGTATACAACACACACACACCAGGAATGGCCCTATGCACTAGGCAAAGCACTACCAGTCACAAGGCTAGTCACCAGGCCATGGATAGGGACACCTAACGGCAATTGCAGCATACCTGAGACCCACAGACCCCTGCCCAGTAGTGGATGCCTACTAGCTTGGTTGGAGGTATTTTACATCAGAACCCTGCCTAACAAGGGACCTACTCTGCAATGTCAGGCCTGGCCTAGGGGCACCCACAGGCCCACATCCCCCACCCGGATACCACCCCACCAGGCGCAAGTTGTATATTGGGCCACTTATGATGCTATGAGGCCCCCAAGCGCCCATCCAGTTCCGGATAGGCCACCACCAGTATGTGGGCCATCAGGGGGGTCAGAGTTCGATGGGCACCCCTTCCTCATTGGGAGGCCATCCCCAACTGGGCCTCCGCTGTCTTCTGTGCCCAGCGTCTCATGTCCTCCCAATGTTTGTGACAGTGGGTGCTCCGCCTGCCGTAGACTCCCAGGGTTCGCATGTCCTTGGCGCTGGCACGCCATATTCCCTTTTTCTGATAGGTGCTGACCTGCAGGGAAATGGACACAGGGAAAGGTATTAGTCCGACCGTCCTGCCTGTTACAGTCATGGCCCACCATGCCCCTTCCCATCCCCATTAGCACAGGCATGGCCCACCATACATGCTGCAAATTGCCCAGGGCCAATCCACCCCCCCCTACATGAGGCCTTCACACACAGCACTCCATGCATTCATGCCCCATGCATCGTACTCATGGTGTACTCACCTGTTGGTCTGGAGGCCCATACAGCATTCGGTACTGGGGTAAGACCCCATCCACCAGTCTCTCCAACTCCACCAAGGTGAAGGCAGGGGCCCTTCCCCTAGTGACACGAGCCATGGCCAGTTCCAGACACAAGTCACAGTAGCACATGCAGTGTAGGTCCTCTCCTGTTGGAGGTCGGGAAGCAATTGAGTGAACAGATTGAAAATGGTGGTGACGTCCACGGCGGTGCATATCGTCACCGCTGGCGTACATCACCATTGGCCACTGTACCCCACAGGGCCCAATGTTAACTGATGAGGAGTTGCATGGCAGTTTTCGACCACCTCCCACAACGGCGCACATTGGCGCACAACGTCAGTGGAATTACCTAATTTCCACCTGTCCCTATAAAGAGAACAGGTGAACGCCATTTCAGGGGGGGTGCAGGCCATGGCTCCTAACTGCGTCACAGTACACATTTGCAACATTTGGACCTCCCCAACAAAATACTGTTACGATCACAACATGCATTGAAGTGCAGTGTTTGGAAATGAGAGATACTGACCAGCTGCTCACCATTTTGCCCCATAGACTGTAACCACTGCTGGTGACTAGGAGATGGACCCATCCCCCAGTGTACAGACTTCTGGTGGACTTGGCAACAATGGAGGACAGGCACATTATCCTCACCTATAGACTGGACAGGGCCACAATCACAGAGCTGTGTGCCAAATTGGAGCCTGACCTAATCTCTGCTATCCGTTACCCCACCGGGATCCCCCTCTCTTATTCAAGTGCTATCAGTGCTCCATTTCCTGGCCACCAACACATGTGCAGCTACATCATTTTCCCCCAGGTGGAGGATTTGGCCACAGTGAAAGCTGATTTCTATGCAATGGGACATATCCCCAAAATTATTGGGGCAATTGATGGTACACATATTGCTTTTGTCCCCCCCCCCCGGCAAAATGAACAGGTGTTCAGAAATCGAAAGAGCTTTCACTCCATGAATGTGCAGATGGTGTGTCTGGCATGCCAGTACATCTCCCACGTCAATGCAAAATATCCTGGGTCTGACTGTTTTGTGTTTGACATTGTCACTGGCAGGCTGATTTTCCCACTTCTATGGCCACTCACTGTCCCATTTGGCATCTCTATTTGCAGATATTTGTGCCCCACTATCGGTCCTGGTGTGTTGACTGCAGTCAACTACAGGTCATTCCTATGTGTACATTACTGTACCGGTGATTTTTTATGTTTAAACCTTGTTAAACTAATACATACTTAAATCATTTGACATACTCCATACTTGTATTTTTTCAAATGGTGTTTATTCAAGTGCTAAGAAGTAGAGGGGGGTGCAATGGGTTGGGGTGATGGTGGAGAAAAGTCCAGGATAGAGTCCAGTCTATTTGTATCACAGGTGCATTGTCCAAGGGGGCAAAGGAATGAGAGCAATAGCAGTTCAAGGTGGACACGGTGACAGAGTGGGACACAGGGGTGACAATCAGGAGAGTCTTATTTCCTGGTGGGGGTCTTGGCAATAGTCTCTGGCTTCTGCTTGGATCGCAGGGAACGTTTGTGGGGTGGTTCTCCTTCTGCAGGGGGAGAGGTGCTGGTGGCCTTTTGGTCCTGTGGTGGGACCTCCTTTCCACTAGTGGTAGGAGAGGTGGTGGGCTGTTCATCTGTTTGGCTAGTGGCAAAGGCCCGGTGGGATGCCACCGCCTCCCTCATAGTGTTGGCCATGTCTGCCAGCACTCCTGCAATGGAGACCAGGATGGTGTTGATGTCCGTCAAGTCCGCCCTGATCCCCAGGTACTGTCCCTCCTGCAGCCGCATGTTCTCCTGCACTTTGTCCAGTATCTGGCCCAGTGTAATCTGGGAATGGTGGTATGCTCCCAGGATTGCGGTGAGTGCCTCTTGGAGAGTCGGTTCCCTGGGCCTGACCTCCCCCTGTCGCACAGCAGTCCTCCCAGCTTCTCTGTTGTCCTGTGCCTCTGTCCCCTGAACTGTGCCCATTGCCACTGACCCCAGGTCCCTGATCATCCTGTGTTTGTGGGGTGACCTGGGGTCCCTATAGTGGTGGGCAGACAGCTGATTGACGTGTCCTGGAGAGAGAGGTATGGGCCTACTGCTGGGTGGGTGCTGTGGTGGTTTTTCCTGAGGGGGGAGGCTCTGTGGTGGTGAGTGACTGTGCCTGGGTAACCGACTGTCCAGAGATCCCTGATGTGCCCGGTTGGTCATCTAGATCCAGGCGAGCAGAGCTGCTGTCATCACTGTGGGCCTCTTCTGCGGGGGGACTGGATGTTGCTGGCACCTCTTCTCTGGTGACATTGGCTGGGGGACCTGTGGGGATGTAAATGCAGCATTATTGTTTCTGCGTGTGACATCATGCGCATGGGTGTGTTGCCCTTTATGGTTGTTGTTGTCCTGGCAGATTTGCATTTGTGTGAGTTGCTATTTGGTGGGCTAGGTGATTCTCTCCAGTGTGCATGCAGTGGTGATAGGTGTCCAGGCAGGTCTGTGAGGGGTGTCCATGCATTGGTGTTACATGCAGGGCTTGGTAATGGGATGAGTGGGTTGTGATGGTGGGGTATGTGGGAGGTGGTAAAGTGATGAGAGTGAGGGTGGGGGTTTGTGCAGGTGGGGGGGTGATATCGATAGAGATTTGACTTACCAGAGTGCAGTCTTCCTCCTACTCCTGCCAGGCCCTCAGGATGCATAATTGCCAAGACTTGTTCCTCCCATGTTGTTAGTTATGGGGGAGGAGGTGGGGGTCCACCTCCAGTCCTCTGTACAGCTAGTTGGTGTCTTGCTGCTGTGGAATGCACCTTCCCCCGTTGGTCGTTCCACCTCTTCCTGATGTTGTCCTTTGTTCTTGGGTGCTGTCCCACGGCGTTGACTCTGTCCACGATTCTCCGACATAGCTCCATCTTCCTAGCAATGGATGTCTGCTGCACCTGTGATCCAAATAGCAGTGGCTCTAGCGGATAATTTCCTCCACCATGAACCTTAGCTCCTCCTCAGAGAATCGGGGGTATCTTTGTGGTGCCATGCATGTAGTGTGAGTGGTGGGAGTGAGGGTGTGTGGGGTTATGTGTTGGGGTGTGTGATGTAAGGTGCCTGGATGGTGTATAGGTGATGATGTTATGTGGCTCTGGTTGTGTGGGTGCTCTTGCTGTGTCTCCCTCTTGTGGCAATGGTTTGTATTCGTAAAGGGTTGTAGGTAATGTGGGTGTGTGTTTTATAGTGGTGTGAGTGTGGTGTGTGTATGTGTGTCAGGTGTGTGCAGTTTGAATTGTCCAAGGTGGTGTAGTTTTGTTTGAGTATGTGTATTTTGAGCGCAGCAGTATGTACTGCCAATGGTTTACCGCCATTGAATGTCCGCCACGGTGATTTGTGGGTCATAATGCTGTTGGCGTAATGGTGTGGGTTTTGCTACCACCAGTTTATCACTGACCTTTGGGCTGGCGGACTTGTGTGTGTGTGTCTCTATAGTGACGGCTTGGTTTGTGTGTGTCATAATATGCTTGGCGGTTATCCACCACTGTGGCGTTATGTTGGTGGCAGTCGGCATGGTGCTAAGCAGGATTTACTGCCAATGTCATAATGAGGGCCTATATCTCTTCTAACCACTCTTGTCCAGAGTGGATACAAAGTGGAGAAGGGGAAAGTTCAGTACTGCAAGGAAGAAGTCCAATATTTTGGACAATTATCGTCATGATTCGGTAGATGTAGAACACCTGAAAGGGCAGCCTCAAATTCTGCAAATGTCAGAGCCAGACACAGTCAGAAGAATGCAGATGTTTCTTGGCCTCTGTAACTACGTGGGACCATGGGTATTTTTAATTATAGCACTCTAATAGCCCCATTGTTGATGGCTATCAAGCAGGCAAGAGATAGGGACGATAAAATAATTTTGAAACTACAGAAAAAGGAAACTTTCCAAAAACTGAAGAATGAGATAACAAATCCTCCTGTCTTGGGAAGTCCAGATTACACCAAGGAGTTCTATCTATTCTGTCACTGCAATGGTCAGGTGATGACAGCCGTCCTCACCCAGAAGTACCCACTAGGACACAAGCCAATTGCATACCTCAGAGGGCTGGTGGACTCGTCATAAAGGGATACAGTCCCTCTGAACAAGCCCTGGTCACTGCAGCATTTGCAGCACAGAAGAGCACCCCCACAGCTATGGGGGAACCATTGATGCTCTTTACAGAACATGCAATGTTTCTAGAGAGAGTCAGGTTATGAGTTGATACTGTCACTAGCGTCCTTGAAGGTTGTGAAGTGTCATACGGTCAATCCTCCAATATTCTTTGCCCGCCCAGTATTAAACTCAGAGGAGGACAAAGACGTCTGTGCGACATATAGACAAGATGTACAAGAATGTGGTGCATCAGTACTTATGCGCCAGATTTCTTGCACCCCTCACTGCCACCTAACAATGCCATGGGTGTGCCGTCTTTGCAATACGGAGCACCATGGTGCACGTTAGGCCAATAGTGTCAAAACGTTTGACACTGTTGTGGCGCTTTGCTGCAGTAGAGTCAAAAATGTTGATGCTAGTACAGCAAAGTTCAAGGAGGCCTATTGACTTGAATTGGTGCATCCTTTTAACACTTGCCATTTATGCAGACCTCCTAATACCGGAACACCCCCCTTGCATTCATTATTCCTGGCGCAGGCATGATGTGGCACAAGGGGTCGCAAAGTGGGACAGTGCATGCATTGCACCACTTTGTAAATATGGCGCTGTCATTTTTGCGTTGTTGAGCTTCATTAGTGTACAAAAATTGATGCTACTATGGTGCAAGGAGGCACTTGGGCCTTGTAAATCTGGCCCACAGTCTCCATGAATGTAGTCAAGCCATAGAGGACCCTATACCAGACAGCGTTGTCTATCTTGTGGACGCTTCCTCCACGATTGACCAAGAAGCAGGGATGAGACACATAGGGGAAGCGATAGTCAGGGCTCAACGACATGGCTCCTTGGATATTCTACAGGTGATAGAACAATTACCCCTGTGCAGGCTGCAGAGCAAACAGCATTAATAGTGGCCCATAGATCAGGAGTTGGAGAATAATTACAATATACTGAGACTCAGCATATGTAACAACCACTGTACACTCCAGTATCATTAGATGGAGTAGGCAAGGGTTCCGTAAATCAGAAGGCAGTCTTCTGATCCATAGAGAACTCTTAGAAACCCTAATAGAGGCACTGGCAATACTGCAGGCAGTGGCAGTTGTGAAATGTGCAGCACAGACAAACGGACAGGATTCCGTGTCCAGGATAATGCGCTGGCAGATCAGGCAGCTAAGGATGCAGCCAGACGCATACCCCCAAAGGCACCATCAGACTTACAACCTGCCCCAGTCCTGGTGGCCCAGAACTGCCCCGCTTGTGGAGGCCGAAGCAAAGACTACCATAGAAAAGGGCAAACTCCACTTCACTGAGCCAGCAAGGTTACACCTAAGGGAACTGCAGAAAGCTGCTTCATCACATGAAAAGCAGCCACGGGAAAATAGAGGGTATGTCTAGTTAGGAGCAAAGTACTGTATAGACAGCTGTCTACAGGAAAGCCAGTTATGCCACAGGCTTTGTTTGCAATTTCCCTGGATTAGATTCATTAACCAGCTCACACTTCCAGGGCCCATTTGGCAACCCAAATCCAGCAAGACACGTTTGTCCCCAATTTGCATGACACAATAGCTGCATGATTTCCCAACAACATTCCCCTCATCCCACTCTAGAAGTGGTAAACTCCACCATTCCACGCCCACATGGGCCCTTTAAGGCCCTTCACTTGGACTTTGTGCACATGATTGACCAGTGCAATAACTACAGGTAGCTCATAGTAGTGGTCTACCCATTCTCAAGTTGGATTGAGACAGGACCATGCAATCATTGTGATGCCAAATCAGAAGCCACATTCCTAGGTCAGGACGTGATTCCCTGATGCTGGATTCCAGAAGCTATAAGATCAGACAATGGTACTCATTTTTCTAGCACAATTTCTGAACACCTAACAGCATCATTAGAGATATAGCACAAATTGTCCTCTGCATACCACCCACAAAGTAATGGTATTGTAGAATGCCTGAATGGACTCTTGAAAAGATAAACCAGCAACTTGTGTGACACCCTAAATAAAAAGTGGCTACACAGCTTGCCAATAGCACTGTTCTCCCTAAGGAATACCCACAAGCTCAGACCATCACCTGACTCAAATAGTGACAGGAAGATCCATCAATGTCCAAGTCCCTGCCACTAAAAATAAAGTTCAGGGAGAACGTTTGTCCAAAGCACTGAGTGATGAAATGCATATGTATTTGTGCGAATAAACAAAATGTGCAAAGTTAATTCCCAAACAGGTAACCAAAGGAAAAGAGAAGTGCACCATTGCCAAGGTAAACCTCCTAGAAGTAAAAGTAGGAGATCAAGGGGGTCATTCTGACCCTGGTGGTCTTTGACCGCCAGGGTCGCGAATGACGGAAGCACCGCCAACAGGCTGGCGGTGCTTCCAAGCCCATTCTGACGGCGGCGGTAAAGCCGCGGTCAGAAAACCGGGACCGGCGGTTTCCCGCCGGTTTTCCCCCGGCTGGGCGAATCCGCCAGGGCAGCGCTGCAAGCAGCGCTGCCATGGGGATTCTGACCCCCTTCCCGCCAGCCTGTTTCTGGCGGTTGTCACCGCCAGGAAGAGGTTGGCGGTAACGGGTGTCTTGGGGCCCACTGGCATGGGCAGTGCAGGGGCCCCCTAACAGGGCCCCATGAAGCTTTTCACTGTCTGCCTAGCAGACAGTGAAAAGTGCGACGGGTGCAACTGCACCCGTCGCACGCCCGCAACACCGCCGGCTCCATTCTGGGCCGGCTTCTGTGTTGCAGGCCTCCTTCCCGCTGTGCCGGCCGGCGCTACCATGGGTAGCGCCGCTGGTTGGAATGCCGGCAGCGGTCTTTTGACCGCGTAGCGGCCAAATGGCGGTTCCCGCCTGGCGGGCGGCAACCGGCGCCCGCCAGGGTCAGAATGACCGCCCAAGTGTTCATATGGAACTTTGTTCAGAAACAGAAAGAGAAATGTTTTGAGGGCCCTTACATGTCACCACGGTTACACCAACTGCTCTCAAGGTGGATGGCAGCAAACCTTGGATCCATCACAGCCATGGGTGTCTTGACTCAGCTGCTCACCAAAAATAATGAACAGTTCAAATGAAACAAGAGGTGGGATGAAAACTGACAACCTGAAGGAGCCCCCTAAAACTATGTTTTTGGGTATCTTTTGAATGGACAAATACCAAGGATATGTTTTTTTGTTTTTGTATTTCTCTTCTATCTCTTAAATCTATCGTTTTTTCCTCTTTGCTAGCAAAGTACACCCAAATTATAATATCTTTCTTGTCCGAAGAGAGCTCTCTAGTAACAATGTGACCTCTATTACTCATGCTAAGTTGTCAGACAATATGTGGGATCAGCACATGTCACAAATATGTGCAGAAGCCACGAATGAGTAATGCCTTGTGTGCTCCTTTATTCTCTACACTATTGGTTCAGACAGACTATACTCTATGAAGGAGGTAACACCAGACATAGCTTGCTGCCAATTACACATGTACTTGTGTAGAATAAAAGCCCAAATGCAATTGACACACATCAGGGTAGTTTGCTTTCTAGTTAATGCCACAAGATACGACACGTTGTCAGAAGTACTATACATCCTTACAGACAGACAAGAGATAAGAGAGGAAATAACACGCATGAAAAACACTGGTTGCGCCACCACCATAGATTGGTCCCAGATAGTCCAAGGTCTAGATTTGCTAGGGGTAACACACCCCCAAACCAAGTGTAACAGGTATTATAAAAACCCCTTTCCACCAGATTGTGTCTGTAGGCCAGGACTCGGAATCGGAGGATCAGTCTTGGCTCATAATCGTCCCGACATTAAGTTTTCCTGTAGGGCCATGTCTTTGTGGGTTGGCACTAACATTATCCAGGATGTCATAAGGAAATGTACCTCCATCTGGGATGAAAACATTCCACGATACAACTGGGTAGAAAGCATTGTAAATCCTCAGACTGTTATGAAACTAACCTCTGCCCCCTCATGTTTCAGGGGAAACGGGACCGTGGACATAGGTCCAAATATTGGTTGCAAGGTTGCAGTCTTCCATGCTGACATACGGGGGGTCCTCCAGCCTTATGGACTTCTTCTAGTCATGTGGAGGACTGCTGTATGCTCAGTTACCACCTAACTGGGAAGGGCTTTCTTCTAGGGTAACTTTGCATGCTCCAGTTTTATTGATACCTAGAATGAACATATCCGCTTTCCATAAGCACCCTATGAGCTATCCAATGACCTTACTACATCAGAGACAGAAGAAGAGAACTGCAGAATACTATGGCACAAGCACCAGGAATTAAATCACTAAAAAACACTGCTTGTTCAATGACTCTGAGCTTTTCTTTGGGAGTGTCTTGCCATTTGTTCAAGCTAAGGCAACCGGTTGTTGGCTCCAAATCACAAGGAGAGAACTCATTAACCCCACAAATGAGGGCTTCAATGTAATAAAGGGAGAACTGCCTACCCTAAGGATAATGGTGGTGCAACACTGTTATGTAGTGGACCTTATGACAGCCAAGCAAGAAGGTGTTTGTAAGAAGATAGGTACCCAGTGCTACACATTCATTCCAGGAAATGATGCAGGGAATGGAACTTTTTCAGAAGCAATACAGACTCTGTATAATCTACAGACTCAAATGATAGATGAAGGAAGTGCCCTAGATAGTTGGTTTAGTGGTTGGTTTTCAACACTACCATTCTGGATATCGGGACTGTTGGGGTCTGTGTTACCAATGACTATAATCATGCTACTAGAATACTGTGTCTTACAGGCAGTACTAGCATGTGTTGGGAAACCAGGCACTAAGGCAGAAGGGACATTTTCAATTAGTACACCAGCACAAGTAGTAGATTCCCAAGGCAGTATGTATAGTACCAAAGGCCGACCAAGATTTAGATTAGGTAGTTGAAATGTCAACTAGAGGGGAGAACATTGTAGCAAATGTGAAAAATAAACACATTACAGTGAATACAAAACCCGAAAACATTTCACAACATCAAACATCAATAAAGGGCACACCGCTGTCCACAATCAAAAAGCAGTTTAGGCCAAACCCTAACACTGACGTGAGCAAGGTGAAAGCTTCAATCAAGGAAAAGTGAAGTAAGTAACAAAAAGGGTGATCTGTTAAAGGCCAACTCATGTTTGACTAATCTGCAGGTATTTACGACATTAGCACAAGAGTCCCCGGCACACTTGTGGACTGATTAGATACCTGGGGCCAGATGTAGCAAAACGCCAATTTGCGACTTGCAAATTGCGAGTCCCTGCGACTCGCAATTTGCAACTCGCAAATTGGTATGCAGTACGGTGTCTCAGACACCGACTGCGACTCGCTATGGGGTCGCAATGACCCACCTCATTAATATTCATGAGGTGGGTCGCTAATTGCGGCCCCATAGTGAGTCTAGGCACTCGCAAACATGGAGGCCTGCTGTCGTCAGCAGACCTCCATGTTCGTGACTGCTTTAAATAAAGCAACTTTTTTTTTTTAAGTGTAGCCCATTTTCCTTAAAGGAAAACGAGCTGCACTTAAAAAAAGAAACCGAAACCTTTAGTTTCGGTATTTTTTCAGGGTAGGGAGTGGTCCCCTGGACCACTCCCTGCCCTGAAAAAATATTTGTGGGTCCATTCACAAAGTGGAAGGGGTCCCATGGGGACCCCTTCCAATTTGCGGGTGGGTTACCATCCACTTCAAGTGGATGGTAACTGCGACTCCATTTGCGACCGCATATGTGGTCGCAAATGGAATTGCATTCCACTCCGAATCACAAATAGGAAGGGAACACCCCTTCCTATTTGCGATTCTGAAATGCATATTGCGAGTCGGTCCCGAATCGCAATATGCATTTCTGAATAGCAAAGAGGCTTTTGCGCCTCGCAAACGGCGATTTTCGCCGTTTGCGATGCGCAAACCCTTTGCTACATCTGGCCCCTGGTATATAATTGAATTAGCCCAAAGCACACAGGTACGTGATTTACAATGGGTTCAGGGAAGAAACCAAATTCCAAATGCTCAGGAGCCTCGGACCCACAATGATGTCAGCACACACTTCAAATAAATAACATTTACAAAATAGCACATACATATTCAAATGTCAAAGAATGCTCAGTCATAAACCTGTGTTGAATGTATAATAAAGAGAGAGTAATGTCTTAACCTGGGCATTCTGGATCATGGGGTCACATGGTTTCAAGTGTTTTCCATGTTAATCTGTAAAATTGCAAGTTATCAACCATGTGTAAAAAAGTATTTTACTGATTTGTATATAAGAGCCTGTCTGTGAACAGGCATGTGAGAAAACCCATAGAGGCAGGCTGTGCAGGCTGAGGTGCAGTTTGCACTGTTTTCCTCCCTGTTGTGATAGTTAATAAATACTGTTTTTGGAACTGCCAAGAAGAGTCTGCATAGTCATTTCTAAGTCAAGAGAGTCTATTCTTTCACACTGCAACACATGTAACTTAAATATATTTATAAGTGAAAATAAACTAAAGTAGGAAAAGACCACACACTCACTAGAACTCTTAACCTTTAGTATTTAGCTTTTAAATCTCCCGCCAAGTCAGGGCAAACAGCTAAGCCCCTGGGTGGGTACACAAGGACATAGCAGGAGCTGACCCTAGGGGTTGGTGGTTCCCAGGGCCATCATTGGCTCCACAGAGGGGTTCACGTGTCACCCCTCCAATATAAAATAGCCTCAGGGATGGTCCCTGGGGCTACAGGCTGCCGTGTGGACTCCCACATAGTATTTTATTGTACAGTCCCTGGGGCTGTTGGGGGAGCCACTCGGCACCGCCACATTATATTTCATGAAGTACCCGGGAGCTTGCGGTCCCTGGGGCAGCGGCCATTTGTTTTACAAATGTTTGCCACAAATTCATGAATCCACTGCAAATTTGCTGCAATTTTTTTTTTATTGTTTTTTTTTCCCCTGGGAGTGACCCTACCCTGTCCCTTTTCTTCTTTTTTATCTGTTTTTTGGGACTCAGCTGAAGCTGAGTCCCAGGATGACTGCCAACACTTCATGGTTGAAGTGTTGGCAGCCAATCAGAGCTCTGCATTTCCGTGCACAAGCTTGTTATTATTTGCAAACCCTTTGGGCCTCTAGCTATCTATATTTAGTTTTCTTTTAATATTTCAAAAATTACTGAACAGATTTACACCAAATAACAAAAAAACTCTCTCTGGACCAAGAGCTACGTTCTGTCAAATTTGGTTTGGGCTGTCGTCGTGTGTAAACTCCCTGTGGGATTTATGATGGGAAACACATATTTCTTGCCCCCCTTTTTCTCTGCCTCCACTTGACGGATCAACCAAAACTTCCCATATACAACAAGATTCACTTAAACACTTTTTGGGAACATTTAATGAAGATTTGTGAACAGTGCCAAAGATATAGTCAAAAAACTATTTTCCAATGGAAACATGGCCCAAACTATAACTACCTTCTGGAGACCACCAGTAGGTAATATATTCAGCACCCAACGATAACCTCCCTGTAACTTTTTTTGTTTTTGTTTTATATATATATATATATACATATATATGTGTACACCAAAAAAAACAAAAGTTACATAGAGGTTATTGTTAGGTGCTGAATCAACTTGTACAAAACCTTAAAAATTCAGTAGTTATAGTCATAGTTATTTGAAGTAACTAAAAGTCATTCCCTAAAGCAACTATAGTTCATGCCCTCACCATGCACTGCTAATTACCCCAGATATTACATCACTCATGACATCTTTTATAGTATCATTGATAATATCACTGTAACATCATCTGTTGTAAAATATACATTAAAAACTGTCTATGGTGGGTGGGGCGGTTATAGTTTCCTTAGGGTACAAGTTATAATTACTTAAAATAACTTTGACTATAACTGGTGAATTTCTAAGGTTTTGTACAAGTAAATTCAGGCCCTAACTATAATGTCCCTGTAACCTTTGTTTTTTTTAAGTTGTCTATGGTTTTTCATTTCTATTTCCTAACCATAATGTTTTTGTAACCTTTGTTTTTTTTTGTAAAGTTCCATTTTTTTTTTTTAACATACAGTAATTTTCACTACTAAACGTTAATCAGACCACTGACCCGCATGGCCTTTGGCCATGCATGGTGCCAGTTGGCAGCAGGGCGTGTCCTGAAGCCAGGCCCTTTGGCCAACCACTTATGACCACCCAACCTTGCTCCGCACATGGACAGCCCCTGCAGCCAACCTCCCTAACAACCCAACCCTGAGAGAGAGAAAGTGAGAGTGAGACTGAGAGAGAGAGAGAGAGGGAGAGAGTTATTTAGGCTTTGAAGAATTATGTACTTAGGATTAGATATTTCCAAACAAATTGAAAAGTAAAATGTTTTTGTCAATTAAAAAGAGTGAAATCACCTTTCAGTATGTAAGTTAAATATTTATAGTTTAAAACTAAAGGAGGAAATGACCCACAGACTCACCTACACTAGAACACTTAGGCACTCATTACAACCCTGGCGGTCAAAGACCGCCAGGGCTGTTTTGGAGGTTGCACCGCCAACAGGCTGGCGTTGCAAACTCGCATATTACGACCGCGGCGGAAGCGCTGTGGTCACACCGCCGGGACCGGCTGTTTTCCGCCACGTTGGTCCCAGCAGATTTAATCCTTCAGGGCAGCGCTGCTTGCAGCGCTGCCCAGGGGATTACGAGTCCTCTTCCCGCCAGCCTTTTCATGGCGGTAGGAACCGCCATTGAAAGGCTGGCGGAAAGGGGAGTCGTGGGGCCTTGGCTCCATCACTGGCTCCATGAGGAGGGCCATGTGGCCCCCCTTCAATGTAAAATAGCCCTGTCGCGCCGCGTGGTGCGGCGCGAGCCGAACATTCGGCTCGGGCCGCACAGCGCGTTTTCAGGACACGGCGCGCCACTAGCCTTTCCTGCACATTACGAGGCCCAAGACTTGGCATGGGGCCTCGCTCTGCTTTTGCACTCCGCATTTCTTGTGCCTCCTGACCCCTCTTACCTGTTCTTGTTCCTTCTTTTTTCTTTTCTTCTTTTCTTGGGTCTTTTTGTTGTACCTTCCTTTATGTCTTTTCCCCCTTCCCATGTTACCTTTTTATTCCCAGCATTCCTTGTTCCCTATTCTCTATGGTTCCTACTCTATTCTGTTCTATGTACTTTTCCCTATCTAAGATGGTGTCCTTTTACTTCCTGTTGGTTACTTCCTGTTTTTTGGTATTTAAGGGATGTGTTTTCTTCCTTTCTCTGCGCTGCAACACTTTCTGTTCGGATGGTGTCTTCGCTCCTGATTCCTTGCCTTTCGGTTCTGGATTTCGTCAATTCTGTGTTACCTGAATTTTGTTTCTTTTGATTCCTGTTCTTTTGTTCTTGTTTTCAGGAATCATTCTGTTTGGAGGTTTTTCCCCTTTTTAAGGGTTTTTTCCCTCTGGCGCTATTTCTGAAGGGCACGGTCTGTTCTTGGCATTTCCATTGCCTACATCACCGTGGCTACCAGAAAGACCCGCCCCTTTCTGGGCCAAAGCCGAACACTCAAGACCCACGCCACTCGATCTGCGGATTCCAGGAGTAAGCAGTACGTGAGTCATGACAAGCCCAGGGAGGTGGTGCATTGTATTTGATCACAGATCTGGGGATGTGTAAGTTTCCAGGGCTGCAGTGGTGCCAGGCAGCCCCCCACATTATATTTGATTACAGACCTAGGGAGGTGGCAGTCCCCAGGGCTGTAAAGGGGGTCGCACAGCCCCTGCCTTGTATTTGAATGCAGCCCCATGGAGGTGGGGGATTCTGGGGGTGTGGGGAGCACATGCCCTCCTTCATTATATATGATTACAGCCCTGTGGAGGTGGTGGTCCCTGGGGATGCAGGGGGTTCAAGGGCCCCCCACATGCGCGGTCCCCAGGGCAGTGGGGGAACTGTGTGGCCCCTACATAATATTTGATTACAGCCCCAGGAAGGTGGTGGTTCCAGGGGTGTGGTGGGGCTGTGTGGCCCCCCATACTTGTATTTGATTACAGCCCTGGGGAGGTGGTCGTCCGCGGGTTGCGGGGGTGCTGAACAGCCCCCACATTATATTTGATTACAGCCCCAGGGAGGTGGCAGGCTGAGCGGGGGCCACACAGCCCCCGCATTATATTTGATCACAGACCTGGGGAAATGGCGGTCCCGGGGAGGTCCCAAGCTGTTGGGGGGCCACACGGCTCCCGAAATATATTTAATCAAAGCCTCGGGAGGTGGCAGTCCCCAGGGCATCAAACTGCCCTAGGATGGGGGCCCCATGCACCCCCCTCCTTTATTTTCAAATTCCCCCGGGACTTGGCCTACCTGGGGGCTTCTTAAAAACAAGTGCTGAAGCCTCCACTGGTTTGTTTGTAAAATGTTTGCTGCAAATTTGCGTATCCAACACAAATTCATGACAGCATTTAAAAAAAATGTATTTTTGCCCTGGGGTGGTGCCTCTGGGACCCCAGCACCAGAACTCAGGGGTCAGGGTGACCCTACCCTGCCCTTTTTGATTTAGCTTTTCAAGTCTCAAGATGGCTGCCAACAGTTCCTGGTTGAAGTGTTGCCAGCCAATCAGAGCTCTGTATTTCCAGCACTAACTTGTTAGTATTCATGAACCCTTAGCACCTCTATCTATATTTAGTTTTCTTTTAATATTTAAAAATGTACAGAAGTGATTTACACCAAATAACAAAAAACACTCTTTCTGGACCGAGAGCTAACCTTTTATAAAATTTGATATAAATTCCATCCAGTGGTTTGGGCTGTAGTTGTGACTAAAGTCCTTATAGGCGTTATAATGGGAGACACAATTTTTTGATCCCGTCCTTTTTCTCTGCCCCTGCTTGACGGATCACCCCAAAACTTCTGAAGTACAACAAGATTCATTGGAAGACTTTTTTTAAAAAATTTTGTGAGAATTCAGCAAACTGCACCAAAGATAAAGGCAAGTCAAAAAAACGGTTTATCAATGGAAACATGGTCCTAGCTATAATTGCCTATTACAACCACCAGCAGTTAATATATACATATATTTCCAAGGACAATAAACCACTGTACTCTGTTTCTCATGAAAAATTAACAGTGTTTATTCCACACCAACAAACACCAACACATTTCAACTCCGAAGAGTCTTGTTCACAGCTGGTAAGTCATTTTTTCATATTCATTAAATACTACTGAGCCAATAATAACCACTAGCACCAGCAGCTTGTGTGCACCATGTCTGATTTATGATCAATTGCTTAATATATGTGTGTGTATATATATATATATATACACACATACATATATATATATATATATATATATATATATATATATATATATATATATATATATATATATATATATACATTAAAAGGAGGGGTCAAAAAAGTGCATTGCCCATGGTAATTCTCATAGGCGTTTTAGACACGACTACAGCCGGAAGAGCTGGAAGGATTTACACCAAATTTGGGGGAAAGTTATCTCTTGTTCCAGAAAGTATGCTGTCTGCTATTTGGTGTAAACCCTATCAGTAGTTTTAGGGAAATTAAAGGAAATCCAAGTATGTATACCTAGGTTTGCAATGACTTTGCAAGTACTGTTGATCTAGTGCAGGAATCTGATTGGCTGTCAACACATCCTGGTTTTTTGGAACTTGGCTTCAATAGGGTCCCTGAGACCCAAAACAAAAATTAATAAAAAAGAAAAAGAGTAAAGGGTATGAAATCTATAATCCCCTAGCCTTGGTGCAGGGTTCCCTCTGGTCAGCATAAAAAAAGAATTAAAGAAAATCACTAACATTTGCAAATTTTGCCATGACTTTTAAACTAAAAACAAGTGTGATTTCCTGTGCTTGCTGTTAATTTTGCCCTTGGGTGGGCCAGGTCCTAAGTGCATGGTCAGAATAATAAATAAGGTGGAGGCATGCAGGGCCCCACTCCTGAGGCTCTTAGAATCCCTGGGGACCACCACCTCCCTGGGTTTCCTGGGGCTACATTTGACAAGTATGTGGGGCTGCATGGCCTCTCCGGACTCCGGAACCACCACCTCCAGAGGGCTATGTACAAAATGGCTAGGGGGGCTACGTAGAGCCCCTCGGACCATAGTGACCACCACGTCTCTGGGGCTACATTGAATATTAAAGAGGGGCTCCATGTGGACCCCTGGGTATCACTACGTCCCTGGGGCCAATACATTATTTTAAATGAAGGAGGGGAGTGTGCAGCCCCATCTCCTGGAGCCATTTATGGCCCTGGGGACCACCACCAGAGGATCAACTTCTGCTCTCTCCCTAGGTGCCCACCCTCAGGAGACAGCTTTTTGCTTTTACTTGACATGAGCTGTGACAACAACTTCCAAGCAAAACAAACACTCCGCTTCCAGCCAGCAGGAGCTTTGAAAATGCTCCCACTTTCTGGAAGCGGATATTTCATCTCTTTCTCTGCCTGCAGACATATGGGCAGGAAAAGAGATGAAAGTATTGCTCGTGCATGCAGAGTGCTGCATTTCCCAACAACTCCGTGCATGTGGGAGCTATTTCGGCTCCCACATTAGACAGGTGCAGGCTGGGACCGTGGGGGCATTGAGGCTCCCCCAAGAGTCCCCATCACATTATGCTGATTGCCCTCGATGGGGCAAGGCCACCCAAAAGGACTTGGCTGAGCCCCAGGTGAAGGGATCTCAGAGGCCAGAATCAGACTAGGGAGGCAGGCTGTGTGGCCCCTTTCCTTCTGAAGATTGAGAGTTCCAGTCTAGGTGTGTCAGTGGTGATTTTCTTGCTTAGAATTCATTTCAACTTCAAATATTTAATGTACATACTGAAAGGAGATCTCAATCTTGTTACTTGAGAAAATGTTTCATACTAAGTATGCCATTCCTCAAAGCCTAAAATAATCTCTCTCTCGCGATCTCTCTCTCCCTCATTCTCTCTCTCTCTCTCTGTCTTCCATCATATAATGAGAGATTGTTATTGCAATAGATTGTTCATACTGACTCAAAGCGTCAAACTAGCAAGACGTTTGGTTCAAATGTTTTAGTTTTGCAGAACAGCAGAACAGTCTCAGTACTTGCATAATGATAATGCTCTTGGACTGTCACTCACATTTCAAATCCTAGTATCTCATGGTGGTGTGTCTGTTTATTTCCTAATGTTTTGAATGTTGAACATTCCTAGCGATAGAACAGGTAGCCTTCTTCTATTCAAAGCCTTTGGGGTTAATGTCTGGACAACACACTGTAAGGGGTCACCTGTAGCCTAGTGGTTTATCTCAAACTGATGGCTGAGGGTTCAAGTCTAGGTGTGTCAGTGGCCATCTCTTAGTTTTTAAGTTTAAATAATTCAAGTACATACTGAAAGGTGATCTCACTGTATTTATGGGAGAAATGCATTTTTTTCAAATTGTCCAACAAAATTTCCTTTCAAGTATATCATTCATCAACGCCTAAAAAATGATCGCTCTTACACTCCTTTTATCTCTGTCAATCCCTTCGTCTAAATCTCCCTCATTCTCTCAATTTCTCACTTCCTCTCTCTCCCATCTCATAATTGTGAGTTTTGTAGTTTATATGGGGTTGTCCGTAGGGCCTTGCCAAAGACTGTGCGTGGTGCAGGGTTGGCTACATATAGGGGGTAGGCTGTAGGGCCAGGCCGCAGGCCACCAAGGGGCCAACCTCTGCTGTGCACATCATATATATATATATATATATATATATATATATATATATATATATATATATATATATATATATATATATATATATATATATTTAAATAGAGATAGGTAGATAGATAGATAGATAGATAGATAGATAGATAGATAGATAGATAGATAGATAGATAGATAGATAGATAGATAGATAGATAGATAGATAGATAGTGATTGCAGTAGCTGGCCTGCTCACATTGCTGGTGCAAGCATTAGAAATTAGACCAAACATCCATTTGTCAGTTTCAAAATGTGAAGCTGCACTCCCGTAAATCAATAATAAATCCAGTTTTATTTGGTAACTATCGCATTCCACACCAAATGACACGTTTCAACTTGACAGACTTTTTCACAGTTAGTCCATTTTCATTGTCTCCTTATATATGCCAAAAACCTATTACGTTTATAATGCATTGTGAAACATGCAGTCCATCTTGATATTGTTTTTAAAAGAAATAGATATTATCAAATTTTCAAGTAATAATATATTTTTTGGTCTTGACGGTTTCTATGTGGTATACAATAAGGAAGACATTTCCTATGTGTGGTATTATCCACATTGCTGCTTTTGTACTGCCCCTCTCAAAGTGAGAACTTTATATATCAACTAAGAGTTTCTATTGCACCATATCCTTAAGGTATTACATTATGGATACTGATCACCTGGTGATGTTTGTCTCAACTGTTTACTGATTAATCCTCTGTGTACATCACAGCATCATTTTAACCAACTGGTCTTCACCACAACATGCTCTTTATACCTATTATTCAGTAACCGTAATTCCAGTTTAGTACCCAGTCCAGATATCTTGAGAAATGGTCCCTGATTAATGCTATAAACTGGAGGTAAATTACTTAGTTGATACATCAGTATTACTTGTGTACTCCTGGACTTGACAAGTACAACAAACAGGTGAAACACACCATGGCCCTCCTTACAACATTGGCGGTAAAAGCCGCTTACCGCCGTGCCAACTTGACTGCCAACACAGCGCCGCAGCAGCGGAAATCCGCCAAAGCTACTATGACCCACAGCTCGGACTCTGCCAATATTCAGACACCCACACAAGTCCGCCACACCAAAGGTCAGTGATAACCTGGCAAAAACAAATCCTCCACCGTCACACCAACAGAAATACGCCCACACTATCACGACACACGAATCCACGTGGCAGTCTTTCAACCGCGGTGTTCCATTGGCGGTACACACCGCTGCGCTCAAAATACACACACATATACAAAACACAGCCACATTGGACAATTCAAAATACACACACCTATTACACATACACACACCACTCCCACACACCCATTATAATATAAAACACACACCCACATCACCCACAAACCCCTACGACAAAATTACCGAGAGAAGGCCAGAGAGAGACACCACAAACAACTACCAAGCATCCACAGGCACACAATACCATCACCCAGATAACTTCCACGCACCTCACACAACACACCACTAAATATCACCCCACTTATCACTACACACACCACCCCAAACATCACCCATACCACCCCATGGCAGGGCAAAGACACCCCAGGTTCTCTGAGGAAGAGCTCAGGACACATCAAGCAGCAGTGTGTCCACCACTACAGGGAACCGAGTCTAACCCACCACCCCAACAACAACAGGGACCTGGGGGCAGTGGTAGTGGGCACACGGTCCAGGGGACGGAGGCCCAGGAACACAGGGGAACTGGGAGGGCTGCTGTGCGACAGGGGGAGGACAGGCCGAGGGAACCCACTCTCCACGAGGCCCTCTCCAACATCATGGGAGCCTACCACCACTCATAGGAGACGATGGCAATGGTACTGGCCAAGTTTCAGGAGACCCAGCGCCTGCAGGAGGAACAGTATTTGGGCTTCAGGGAGGAACTCAGATCCATCAATTCCACCCTGGGCACCATTGTAGGGGTGCTGAAGGAAGTGCTCAACACCAGGAGGGACACTGTGGCACTACAAGGGGCCCTTGACACTAGCCTGGACAATGACTGCCCACCACCTCCGCCGGCACTAGTGGACAGGAGGCACCGCCACAGGACCACCACACCAGCACCCCACCGCCTGCAGAGGGAGAACCACCCCGCAAATGGTCCCTGAGATCCAGGACAAAGACAGAGAACGATGCCAAGACCCCTGCCAAGAAATGAGACCGCCCTAAATGTCATCCTTTTGTCCCACTTTGTCACCCTGTCTATCCTCAAACTGCCCCAGCTCCACTTCCTATGCCCATTTGGGCAATGCACCTGTGAGACTAATAGACTGGACTCTGCCTTGGACATTCCTCCACCATCACCCCTCACCAATTTACAACCCCCTCTAATATTGAGCACTTAAATAAACACGCTTAAAGCACAAAACAATCTGGAGTCTGTCTGTGATTTCGAAATAGTGTATTAGCAATTACAGTGACAAAATGCTCTTTTAAATGTAATGTCAACATACCTATGTCACACAGCTCTAGTCCATGAGGAAACACAGCAGATGTCACATAGTGGGACCCACATCTGTGAAATGGTAAGGGAAAGTGACAACTCAGTGACCATACACTGGGTGTAAACGACAGACAGTAGAGTGGTAGTAGTGTTAAAGTACATGTAGTAGGCAGGGTTGTCTTCTTACCTGTGTCTCACTGGAAGTATTGCAGGATAACTGAGTTCCTGTTGTCGATGTCCTCTTCTTCTGCTTCCTCATCTTCACTGTCCACAGGCTCCACAGGTGCCACAACACCGCCATCTGGACCATCCTCCTGCAGAAAAGGCACCTTGGCAAAGCCAAGTTGTGAAGCATACAGCAGGCCACGATGATCTTGCACACCTTCTTTGGTGAGTAGAATAGGGATCCACCTGTCATATGGAGGCACCGGAACCTGGCCTTCAGGAGGCCGAAGGTCCGCTCTATAATCCGCTGAGTTCGCCCATGGGCCTCATTGTAGCGTTCCTCTGTCCTTGTCCTGGGATTCCTCACTAGGGTCAGTAGCCATGACAGGTTGGGGTAACCAGAGTCACCTGAAAATGGCGAGGGCAACTGTTAGACACACACTAACCTGTAGGGATTTCCCCAGACAACCATTCCCACTGACTTGCTTCCAGGTGCTCACCTAATAGCCACACACAGGTCCTCATTCCGACCCTGGCGGTCATGGACCGCCAGGGCCGGGGACGGAGGAAGCACCGCCAACAGGCTGGCGGTGCTTCAGGGGCAATTCTGACCGCGGCGGTAAAGCCGCGGTCAGAAAAGGGAAACCGGTGGTTTCCCGCCGGTTTTCCCCTGTCCCAGGGAATCCTCCACGGCGGCGCTGCAAGCAGCGCCGCCATGGGGATTCCAACCCCCTTCCCGCCATCCTGTCCCTGGCGGTTTTTACCGCCAGGAACAGGATGGCGGGAACGGGTGTCGTGGGGCCCCTGGGGGCCCCTGCACTGCCCATGCCACTGGCATGGGCAGTGCAGGGGCCCCCTAACAGGGCCCCATAATGATTTTCAGTGTCTGCTTAGCAGACACTGAAAATCGCGACGGGTGCCACTGCACCCGTCGCACCCCAGCAACTCCGCCGGCTCCATTCGGAGCCGGCTTCATCGTTGCTGGGTCTTTCCCGCTGGGCGGGCGGGCGGCCTTTTGGCGGTCGCCTGCCCGCCCAACGGGAAAGTCAGAATGACCGCCGCGGTCATTTGACCGCGGTGCGGTCTTCTGGCGGGGGAACTTTGGCGGGCGGCCTCCGCCGCCCGCCGAAGTTGGAATGACCCCCACAGTGCCTCTGGAGTTGCCCCATCACATAAGGGATGCTGCTAGTCCGCAGGATGTAAGCGTTATGCACTGAGCCAGGGAATTTGGCATTGACATGGGAGATGTACTGGTCTGCCAAACACACCATCTGCACATTCATGGAATGATAACTCTTCCGGTTTCTGTACACCTGTTCACTCCTGCGGGGGGGTACCAAAGCCACATGTGTCCCATCAATGGCACCTATGATGTTGGGGATATGTCTCAGGGCATAGAAGTCACCTTTAACTGTAGGCAAATCCTCCACCTGAGGGAAAACGATGTAGCTCTGCATGTGTTTCAGCAGGGCAGACAACACTCTGGACAACACGTTGGAAAACATAGGCTGGGACATCCCTGATGCTATGGCCACTGTTGTTTGAAATGACCCACTTGCAAGGAAATGGAGCACTGACAGCACCTGCACTTGAGGGGAGGATTCCTGTAGGATGGCGGATAGCTGAGATCAGGTCTGGCTCCAGCTGGGCACACAGTTCCAGGATTGTGGCACGATCAAGTCTGTAGGTGATGATCACATGTCTTTCCTCCATTGTCGACAGGTCCACCAGCGGTCTGTACACCGGAGGATGCCGCCATCTCCTCACATGTCCCAGCGGACAATGCCTATGAAGGACAACAGCGAGCACAGAGTCAACCAACTCAGAGGTACGTAGCCACAGCTTACACAGAACACAAATCATAATCCGAAATTTGGCCTGTATGAGTGTTGAGGCAAGGCCTAGGTATGTGTGACGCAGTTAAAAATTAAGCCATGTGGGCCCCTAGAATGGCGGATGCCTGACCTGTAAAGTTGGACAATGGAATGTGAGGTAAGTGCGCTGGCGTTGTACACCATCACGGTAGGCGGTCGAAGACCGCGGCGCAATCTTGCATTGGTTAACATTGTACCCTATGGGTCCCAGGAGCCTATGATGATGTACGCCGGCGGAGACGGTACACACCGCCGCGGACGTGACCGCCATTTTCTATCTGTTTAATCACTCGATACCTGATCTTCGACAGGAGAGGACCTACACTGCAAGTGCTGCTGTGACCTCGGTCTGGAAGAGACAATGGATCGTGCGCCTGGGGAAAGGGCCCCTGCCTTCACATCGGAGGAATTGGAGAAACTCGTGGATGGGGTCCTACCCCAGTACACGCTACTCTACGGTCCTCCAGAAAGACAGGTAAGTACACTGGGAGCATGCTGTATGGGGTATGCCTGTGTGGAGTGGGGTGGATAAAAGATGGGGGGGAGATTGAGGCGTGCATGAAATGACTGTGAGTGCATGTGCCACATGGCAAGGGTAGGGAAGGGGGCCAATGACTGTGACGGTGCAGACGGTTATATATTCTCTTTTTCCCATGTACTATTCCTGTAGGTCAGCGCCCACCAGCAAAAGGCTATTTGGCGTGCCATCGCCAAGGAAGTCCGGACCCTGGGGGTCCACCACAGAGGAAGCACCCACTGCCGTAAAAGATGGGAGGACATTTGCCGCTGGAGAAAGAAGACGGCGGAGGCCCAGCTGGGGATGGCCTCCCAACGTGGGAGGGGTGCCCGTTATACCATGACTCCCCTGATGTTCAGGATCCTGGCGGTGGCGTACCCGTAGTTGAATGGGCGCTTGAGGGCATCACAGCAGCAACAAGGGGGTGAGTACACTCTCATTCTGCTGATTTTGCATGCAGTGGAGGTGTCTGGGTGGGGAAGGTGGGCTGTGGGTTTCCCGAGGCCAGGGCGAGTGTGCTAGTTAGGTCCCCTTGTTCTGGCAGACCTTGTAACACCCCACCCCACCTGTGTACAGTGCCAAGTACACCTAGTCAGGCTCCCGTGACATCCATGTGTGCAGATGTCGGCCATAGCCTTGTAGGCCATGTCCCAGGGATTGAAGAGGGGACCCCAAGTGCGCGGCGTAGTGCCGGGGGCTTCTGTGTCTGTCGTGTCTGCCAACGGTAGCGGTAATGCATGCACTGACATGTCTTTCTTCTGTCTCCCCCCCATTTTTGTGGTCTCCCTGTTTTTGTGTGCATTAGCATTATCAGGCAGAGGAGCAGTGGCACCGGAGTAGGAGGGGGCTGCATCCCACATGGCCCTGGAGGGTGACACTATGGAGTCTGAATACACCAGTGGAACGGAGGGCAAGGGGAGCTCCACGGCGGGGACAGGAGCTGACACCAGTGATACGGACTCGTCCTCTGATGGGAGCTTCCTTGTGGTGGCGGCCACATCTGTGCCCCCTGCATCTACAGGTACAGCCACCACCACCTCAACCAGCACCACCCTCCCAGCAGCCCCTCAGCCTTTGCCCCGTGCCCGCTCACCCAGGAGGGTGGGCATCACCTTCACCTCAGGCACCTCAGCCCCTGCCCCAGTCACCCCTGCTGCCCTCAGTGAGGAGGCCATTGACCTCCTCAGGTACCTCACTGTTGGGCAGTCTACCATTTTGAATGCCATCCAGGGTGTAGAAAGACAGTTGCAACAGACAAATGCATTCCTGGAAGGCATTCATTCTGGTTAGGTGGCCCTTCAGAGAGCTTTTCAGACTCTGGCCTCAGCACTGATGGCAGCTATTGTCCCTGTCTCTAGCCTCCCCCCTCCAACTTCCTCCACCCAGACCCAATCCCCAGTACCTCAGCCTATCCCCAGCACACCTTCAGACCAGCATGCACACATCTCAACACACAAGGGAAGATCAGGCAAACATAAGCACCACACATCCCACGGGCACTCATGCAAGCATCACACACATGTAGACACACCAACATCCACTGCCTCCACTGTGTCCCCCTCCTTATCGTCTCCCACCTCCCTTCCAGTCTCATCTTCACTCACACCTGCATGCACTACATCTACAGCCACTACTTCCATCACCAGCACACCCACCACCACACCCCGCTCACGTGCAGTCACCACCCCACTACCACTCAGACGTCCCCTGTGTCCTCTCCCAGTGTGTCTGTGACACCACCTCCCAAGATACACAAACGCAGCCACACACCCACCCAACAGCCATCCACCTCACGACAGCTTCCAGCGCATGCACCTTCACCCAAAGTCACCAAATGAACACCTCTTACAACCACAACCTCTTCCTCCACTCCCAAACCCCCTTCAGCTACCCTTCCCAGTGTTCCCAAAAAGCTTTTCCTGTCCAGCCTTGACCTCTTTCCCTCACCTCCCCCACCCCATCAGTCTCCTAGGGCCCGACTCTCCAGGTCCCAACCTAGCAACCTCAGCCACAACATCTCCGGGACCAGTGGTGCCTGTAGTCACCATAATCTGGAGTGCACTGGGCAGCAGGGCAGCTAGTGTGGCATGGAGCCACAGCATGGACAGTCCCCCACCTGTCAAGCATCAAAAGTTGGCCAGTGCCCGGCTGGAGAGGGGAAAAACTCCAGCCACCAAAGCCGCTCCCAGAGGTACAGGTGGGAGTGTGGATTCAGCTGCAACACCTTAAAAGGTGGGGAAGGGGCACAAGAAACTCAGCAAGTCTGGTAAGAGCAGCACGGCGGAGCAGACCACCATCATCCCTGCTGCCCGGGAGGCCACCGCCAGCACCAGCCCTGCTGCCCAGGAGGCCACCGCCATCATCCCCGCTGCCCAGGAGGCCACCGCCATCATCCCCGCTGCCCAGGAGGCCACCGCCATGATCCCTGCTGCTCGCGACAGTACCGCCAGCACCAGCCCAGCTGCCCAGGACAGGACCGCCAGCACCATCCCAGCTGCCCAGGACAGGACCACCAGCAACAGCCCAGCTGCCCAGGACAGGACCGTCAGCACCAGCCCTGCTGCCCAGGACAGGACCGCCAGCACCAGCCCAGCTGCCCAGGACAGGACCGTCAGCACCAGCCCTGCTGCCCAGGACAGGACCGTCAGCACCAGCCCAGCTGCCCAGGACAGGACCGCCAGCACCAGCCCAGTTGCCCAGGACAGGACCGCCAGCACCAGCCACGCTGGGCCATAAAAGACCGCCAGCACCAGCCCCGCTGGGCCATAAAGGACCACCAGCAGCTGAGTCACTGCCAAGGAAACTGCCACTACAAGCACCGTTGAACAGGACACTGTCGCCACAAGCACCGCTGCCAAGGACACTGCTGCTACAAGCACCGCTGAACAGGACACCGCCGCAACAAGCACCACTGAACAGGACACTGCCGCCATCATCCCCGCTGCCCAGGAGGCCACCGCCATGATTCCTGCTGCTCGGGACAGGACCGCCAGCACCAGCCCAGCTGCCCAGGACAGGACCGCCAGCACCAGCCCAGCTGCCCAGGACAGGACCGCCAGCACCAGCCCAGCTGCCCAGGACAGGACCGTCAGCACCAGCCCTGCTGCCCAGGACAGGACCGCCAGCACCAGCCCATCTGCCCAGGACAGGACCGTCAGCACCAGCCCTGATGCCCAGGACAGGACCGTCAGCACCAGCCCAGCTGCCCAGGACAGGACCGCCAGCACCAGCCCAGCTGCCCAAGACAGGACCGCCAGCACCAGCCCCGCTGGGCCATAAAGGACCGCCAGCACCAGCCCAGCTGGGCCATAAAGGACCACCAGCAGCTGAGTCACTGCCAAGGAAACTGCCACTACAAGCACCGCTGAACAGGACACTGCCGCCACAAGCACCGCTGAACAGGACACTGTCGCCACAAGCACCGCTGCCAAGGACACTGCTGCTACAAGCACCGCTGAACAGGACACCGCCGCAACAAGCACCACTGAACAGGACACTGCCGCCACAAGCACCGCTGCCAAGGACACCACCGCAACAAGCACCGCTGGCCCATGAGCACCAAGGGCACTGACGCTACTGAGTCCGTCACGAGCAGGATGAAGCACTCTGGGCAGAAAGCCCCCTCCAGAACCAGTGGAGAAAGGCATCCACTACCGCAGTCCTTGGCAGGATGAAGCACTCTGGGCAGAAAGCCCCCTCCAGAACCAGTGGCGAAAGGCATCCACTACCTCAGTCCTTGGAAGGATGAAGCACTCTGGGCACAAAGCCCCCTCCAGAATCCTTGGAGAAAGGCATCCACTACCTCAGTCCTTGGCAGGATGAAGCACTCTGGGCACAAAGCCCCCTCCAGAACCAGTGGAGACTGCTATCCACTTGAGAGACTGTGGCTTTGCACTCCCCAGGATTGAACAGTGGGCAAACCACCCACTGTAGAGACTTGAGAGACTGTGGCTTTGCACTCCCCAGGATTGAACAGTGGGCACATAGCCCCCTCGTGGATTTGGTGTTGTGCACTCAACCGGCTGAGGTGCCCCCCTTTCCCTTCCCCCTGAGGTGCCTGTTTTATTGCTATCTGATGCCCCTGCAGTGTTCTCTCTGTCATGTTCGGGGATTGAGTGTGGGCCTCGCCCATACCGTGTGGGCCCAGTGTTCCACGGACTTCAATGGAGCACTACCTGGACTACTAGTCTTGGTGTATATATTTGTTTATAGTGTATATATATTTTTGCGTACTGGATTTTAATATATTACAATGGTTACACTCATTTCCTTTTGTCCTTGCATTCTTCCATGGGGTTTGGGGGTGTAACTGTAATGTATCATGCTGTATTAGTGTGTGCGTGTTGTCGTGGGTGAGGGTGGGGCTGGGGGTATTGCGTGCTGCGTGTGTGTGTCACTGTTTTTTCCCTCCCGTGTGTCGTAGGTGCAGTACTCACCGTGGTCTTCGCTGCCGGCATTTGTGCTCCTGGTAGAGGAGCAAGAAGATAAGGGCTGGCAGGATCTGGAGCTCGGGTTCCATGGCGTCCGGATTCCTCGTGGGGTGTATTGAGGTGAGCGTTTTCCTTTCGAAGTCCTGTTTCTGTTGTGTTTTTGTTCACGGTGAATCCGCCCCGGAAAAGGTGGTGGATTGGCCTCTCATGATACTGTGGGCGGTACATTGTCCTCCACCTGTCTGTTGGCGGTGACCGCCGAGCTGTTTGTTGCTACCGCCGTGGTGGTCGGAGTGTTAAAGTGGCTGTCTTTGTTGGCGGTTTCCTCCACGGTCGTGATTCAATTTTTTTTTCTGCCGGACTGTTGGCAAGATCTAGCCTCATTGAGACACTAAATTGTAAAATCTAATCATGTACAGAGTGTATGAACAATTAATTACGGTGTGGAAAATTGCATTATTTTTCACAAATGGTTACAAAACATTATGCAAAATTAACTTAAACGTGATTTGCTTGTAAAACGTCACATGAAGGAACACCTCACATGAAACGTCATGGTAGATTGGACAGTATAATAGCTCAAACAGAAAATGTCTCTTTTACTGCATGAGACTCTGTCCCATAATAAAAAATTACAAAAAACTGCATAGTTCAGAATTTTAGAAAAAGTTGCAAAATTCACAAAAACTAAAACTCTAAACAACTGGGCCAGATTTACTAACCCTTTGGATTGTCTTTGCATCATGTAAAGTAACACAAGACTTATGTAAGATTTACAAAGCTATGCAGGGGGCGGTTTCCTCCACCTTTCATGAATTTGTAAAGAAATGTAACTCAGCGCTGCAGCCAGCTCTGCGTATGCTGCATGTCGTAGAGGTAGGCATTCTGTTGGTGAAGGATGAGTGTTCCTGTGCATCCACACATGGAAGTTGACACAATCCCAGATTTACTGAAATCAGTAAACCTGAGACTATGCCAAAATTGTATGCCACCTCAACCAGGGTGTGGCAAAGAGAAATATGTTTATTTCTGCTTGTTACTTACTTTTTCTACGTGTGATACATTCTGCAGCACGCAGAGAAAGGGAAATTGTCTCTTTCGACTGGTTTTATGCAGGGTCCTTATCTTGCACCTATTAAGATGACAGCACCATGAACAATGGCTTGGGGCCTTTCTTTAGGAGCGACCCATGGGGATCAGGTGCTTTACCAAACATTGTGCACAATGCTGTGTCAGAAAGGCCAGTGAGTCACCCAAAGTGTTTTTCTTTGACTGTTTCACTCTTTTCAGTGATAAATGCCTGCCATGGGAAATTCCTTCAATTTACTACCGAAGTTGTGCCCACCATCTTGAATGGTCTTGTGAATGCACACATCCTCAGAGCACCTCCCTTTCACCGTTCTTAAGGCAAACGGTTTGGCACACTGAGACTTGAATGTATTTACAAGCCCCTAGAGCCACCTTGCGCCACCCCAGCATCATTAAGGAGGCCTTTCTCCCAAGCCGTTTTTACAAAGTGGCATAATGCTTGCATTGTGCCACTTTGTAAACCCTTATGCCACATTATGCCTGCTGCCTGCTGCAGACATAATGTATGTAAGAGGGGTGTTCTGATGTAGGGAGCCCCAAAAAATTACACAGTGAAATTTACAACATTTCACTGCACCATTTTTTCCATAATTTTTAATGCCTGCTCAAAGCAGGCATTAAAATGATGCACCCTTTTTATTCAATGGGCCTCCCTGTGCTTTGCTGCACTAGCATCACATTTTTTGATGCTAGTGCAGCAAAGTCCTACAATAACATAAAAAATGTTGACGCTATTGCCCTAGTGAGCCCCATGGTGTGCTGTGTTGTAAATACGGTGCATCATTGTTGTTGTTAAGTAGGGCAGGGGTAACACAAGAGAACTAACACATTGAACTAATGTGCCACTTTCTTGTAAATATGCCTCTTACTTTCCAGTCTGCTTTTCCACAATGCAACCTTCTTACTAAAATGGTCATCGCTGGCCCTGGGGGATATCTTCAATTAAATGCTGAAACTGCATCTGCCAATTGCTGTAATGCTGTGGTCAAGCTGCCTCAGGGAACCTCCTTTCACTGTACCTCATGAAAATACCATTTTCAACATATTGTAGATATTTTCTTATAAACTCTGACTCCTTTCAACACTTTTCTCAATAATAGCACTGATTTGTACTCTTGACTCTCTACCATAAGGCTTTTCATCTCACACATTTTGAACCACTAGGAGTGAGTACCGTTTTGTGCTATTTATCTATTTATCCTCACTTGACAAACATGTTCAGCCACCCTTTACACTAAAGATCCTTGGTTCATTTCACTGCATGCTTTGGTATATGAGGAGAACAAGAAAGCTTAAACTAATTAGTTCCCAAACTACATTCAATTCCTCAGAGTTTGACTTCATCTTATGTGATCTGGAGGACTCTACCACTCAGAAATCAGACAATGTTTTGTGCCAATCTCTAAACCCTCCACATCTACCTAATTACCACTGAGATTTAACAAACAACCTAAAAAGGATCCTTCATCTCTGGTAAACCATTGGAAGTAATTCTAGAAGAAATTTGTGCTTTTAAACTTTTCATGGAGCAAACAAACATTACTACTTCACAGCATCTAGATCACAAATGGTCATCTTTGGACACTCAAATCACAGTAGTAGAACAAAGGGAATGATATACAAGATACTGCTTCAAGAATGGCTCATCTGGAAACAGAAATTTCTACTGTTAAGAATTATACAGATGATCTTGAAAACCAGAACTAAAGGAACAGTCACCGAATTTATGACCTACCTGGAGGAACTGAAGGCTCTTGTCTAATTGCTTATTTTCAAATATTCCTTCCAAAAACTCCCAGATCTACCTTCTGCCGTAGTCTTCAACATTGAAAGAGCTCAAAGACTTAGCCCAAAGATTTCACTCAAACCAAGAGGAGTTATTCTTCTCTTTCTACAATATATTGATCTCCAAACTGTAATGACCACTGTTAAAGGGAAAAAAACAAATAATATTGCTAGGATGCAAGCTCTAATTTTCTCAGGATGTGGCAAAGTTTACTGTGGATTGACATAAACTGTTCTTGGAAATGCACCCTACTCTCAGAGCCATGAATGCCAGATTTGCTCTACTCTATATGTGTCTGTTCAAAGTGACTTATGAGAATAAAATAACTACTTATGATGATCCCATCGTTCTCAAAAACGTTCTTCAACATGGAGGAGAAGCTATGGAGAGTTCATGAATAATGTAACTGTTTGCTTCCCTGTAAGCGTGATCTCATAGACCTTTTTTGTTATATATGTTTCACATGTACTATAATGTGTTCTAATGCTTACAGTGATCCATGTTTCTTACATTTTCTTCTCTCTTTTTTCTCTTATCCAGTTTTAAGTCATTGCATCTAGTTCCTCCCACATTCCCCCTCCATATGATGTTCTAATATATTCCCTACCTACCCCGCCCATCTATGGAGAGAAGTTGTCATTGTGTGGTGTTGCCACTCCCCCTTCATCTCACTTATATATGTAGGTACCTCTCTCAGTCATCACCTATTTAATTTTTACTGTCTCTTCTCTTCTTTCTTCTTTATGTACTGTCTTTCTCCCCTTTTTGTTCCTTCTACTTTTATACCACTTTGTCATCCTTTTAGAATTTTCATATCGTTCTATCCCCTTTCCTTTTCCTCTTGCTCTCCATAGTTAATATTTGTTTCTCTTGTTTGAACAGCATTTATTCAATTATCTCACAATAATGTTATTGTTCATTAATGTGGACATATGTATGGTTCATACTATGGTCTTGATTTTACATCCAGGGTTGTTTCGTGGAATTTTAAAGGTGTAGGTAACACCATCAAATGACAGGGAATCATTTCTCATTTAGCCAAAATCAAAACTGATATCACACTTATCAAAGAGTCACATTTATCTGAACTAGAAGCTAATAAACTGACAAAATGTTGGGTTGGCAATTTTTTCTCTCCCAAGCTATGGGTAAAAAGAATAGTGTACTAATCCTTTGTCATATGAAATTAGAACTCTTAGTGGTTGTTAGCCAAGAACATGACTCAGACAGCAGATGGATTATAGTCAAACTGCTTGTTATTAACATTCCAATTATTATTTTCAATGTATATGGACCTGTTTCTGTTGCTAATGTTTTTGGGTCATTACATATAACAAATTACGTCAGTACAATGATGATTAAATTATTCTCAGAGGTGACTGTAGTCAGGTCATGGATCTTATTCTGGATAGGAGCTTGAAAGTCAAAAGTATCCATACCAAAATGCATGTACAATTCAAATCTGCAATTAATAGTAAGCTTCTAATTGATATCTGGAGACTATGCCACCCTAACCTTCGTGAATTCTCCTTTAACTCACCACCAAATCACTGAAATACCGTATTGATTATCTCTTAATCAGCAAAAATCTTACTCAACTTAATTCGCACTCAGGACTATTGTAATTTCTGACCACACCTCAGTATACACAGATTTAGATATTATTTCTTTTTCACCACACTCAGGTAAATGGCATTTCAGCAACTCATTACTTTTTAGATAAAAACTTTACCTTGCCATTTGAAGGGTTTACTCAAGAAGTTTTCACCATTAATGACATGAAAGATCCTTAGGCCCTCATTATAACAATGGCTGTAAAACACCTACTCCCGTGTGTATGTTTGTGCACGCGTGTATGCGGGTGTGTGTTGCACGTTGTATGTGTGTGAGTGTTTAGGGGTGTGAGTGCATGTATGTTCAGTAGTGTGATGCGTGTCTGCGTGTATGTATGTAAGTGTGTGTGAATGGATGTATGAATGCATGGATGAATGTGGGAATGGGTGTGTGTATGCATGTTTGCTTATGTGAAGGGAGGGACATATATGAAGGGGGTCTAGAGAGGAAGGGGGGTGGAGGGAAACCTGTGGAGGGGGAGGAAGGAGGGGAAGACCCCTATCAGTGACAGGGAAGGGATTCCCTGTCATTGATAGTGGCTACCGCCATGGTTTTCATGGCGGTAAGGATGGCACAAAAACCATAGCGGGTAATAATCCCACAGGCGGGCAAGTGATGGCCGCCGGGCTGGAGATTGAAGTCTCCAGCCCGGCGGCCGTTACCTCCGTGTCGGTCGGTGTGGTACATTGGCGGTTTGGCTTCGGCTAACCACTAATGTCATAATATGGAGGAAAGTACCGCCAGACTGTTGGCAGTACTTTCCTCCATATTGCCGCCGACAGCCGGGGTCATAATGACCCCCCTATTTTCCAATGATTGTGGATTCTTTCAAGGCAACAGCTAATGGTTTCATCATTAATTATCTATCCCACAAAAATAAACGTATGGAAACCCACTCAAATAATCTTCTGGATAAAATTCAAAAACTTAAATATGAAACTATCATTCAAAGAATGAAGTCTCACTGCAGGAAATAATCAATGCTAAATTGAAGTTCAACTGCCTTACCACTAATGCTGCTTCTACTTATCTACTTAAAAGCAGCTCCTACTATTTTGGAGGCCAAAATAAGATGGGAAAGCTACTCATCAATTACAAAAAGCTAAAAAACAATTCTCAAAAATTGAATCTTTAATTACCAGCAATGGATATGTCCTTCTTAAAGATAAAGATATTCTGAATTAATTTGTTCAGTTTTATAACAATATATATACTCTAGACATAAACTCCTCTCCATAAAACCTACCTATTTTCTTTCAAACTATTGTTTTATCATAAGCCCATCATGTGGATTTTAAATCATTAGAGGAAAACGTGGACTGATATCACTAACGCATTAACTATTATAAAAAAAAAGTGGAAAGCCCCTGGACCAGATGGTTTTAGCATTGAATTCCATGCCTTATTTCCAACAATTCTTCTTCCATCCCTTCTACTTTTATTTAAAATTTTCATTGAACAAGATGTTTCTAAAGGCATTTTGCAGGAAGTGATGACTTGCTAATTCCAAGATAAAACAGCAATAATAAATATTGTAAAAACTAATGGCCCCTATTGTTAGTTAACACACATCAAACAATTCTTGCAAAAATACTAGCCATGTGTATTGTCTCATTCTACCAGACCTTTTTGGTCCGGAACCTCTGACTTTGTCAAAGGCAGACTACTTTCTAATAATACCTGTGTTTTCTTCAACGTTTTTGGCAATGCCCCTCCATTTTGTTAGCCATTTGGTTGCTATTGCTTTGGACATTGAGAAAGTGTTCAACAGGATTGGATGACATTTCATGTTTGCAGCATTAAAGTCGATAGGTTTCCCCCAAATAATTTGTGGCTTAATTTTTTTACTTTACACTGGGCCTAAAGTTGCCATTTTTGTTAAGAACATCATATCTAAATATGTCCCCTTATTTAGAAGAGTACATCAAGGCTGCCCCTTATCCCCTCTTATTTATTATTGCACTGGAACCATTCCTGACTAAAATTCAATAAGATCCCAACATTTACAGCCTTCAAGTTTGTGAGAAGCACATTAAATTATTTGTTCATGCAGATGATTTCCTGTTGTATTGCTCTAGCCCATTTGAATCCATTCCATCCTTCATGGAACATGTTTCAGATTGTTCTCATCTGTCAGATTATAAGCTAAATACTGATTACATCAGTGCCATGCTGAATATATTATTCTCAGGTGGTGACTGTAATCAGGTCCTTGAACCTATTCTGCATAGGAGCTCCCTTTAAATATCTGTTGTACCAAACCACAATTCAACATAGTTGACTTTACATGGCAACCAACTAAAATGAAGCATTACAAGTCTGGAAAGAATATTGTGATAGGGCTAGGGAGGCGCCTCCCCTTGGCATTGGTGGTTGGCTAGTCCGACTCCCAATGTTGTAATGAGGCCCTTTATCTTTACATGTTACAATTACTAGATGGAATCCATTATTTCTCTCTTGGTGGGGTAGACTGGACTCTATTAAGTTTATGTTAACTCCTATCATATTACTCACCATCGCAATGCTTCCAATTCTTATAATAAACTTAGATATTTTTTAAATTGACTCTTTACTTTCTAATTTCTTATGGAAGGGGAAGAGATCCCGGCTAGCCTTATCAAATTTAAAGAAACACAAATCAGTAGGAAGTCTTAAGCCAACTAATTTTAAACAATATCTTAATGCTTTCTCCATAAAACAATCAGCTTGTAGGCTTAATTTCACTCACTCTCCATATACTCCAATATGGCTTTTACTGGTGAAACCCCTAATAGAACCATCATATTTTCAAGAAGTGCTATCATTTATGACTCGCATTTCCTAATTACGAACACCTGTTATTGACCTCTCACATCACATCCTCTAATCCCTACAATGTTTTACTCATACATCTTTTCCCAATCTTCTACAACAATCTATCTGGCGCAACTGCAACATTAAAATTAACAATCATTCCACATACTAGAACACTTGGAGGAGCAGAGGTATCTACTGGTTACATAAACTTTTTACTAACGGTCAAATTTTACCTTTCCAGAACTTCAAAATACATTTTTCCTACCCTGTTTTTCCAAAAAGCAATAGGAACTCCTTCACAAATGTTTAACACATCTTATATTAAATATACTTCTAACTGTTTCTCTCTCCTCGACCTCAGTTTTACTGCTCCTACTCATAATCACCAAGCCCAAAGACTGTACAATCTAAAAAACATTATTTCTTCTAAGCATACATCTAAATTAATCAATCAAGCAATCAATCAGCCATTTGTAGAGTGCAACACTATCATCTCTAGGGGCATCTGGGCACTCAGGTTGCTACGTCTGCATTGAAGAGCCAGGTCTTGAGTTGCTTTCTGAAGTATGCCAAGGAGGGTGCCGTTCGGAGGTGGAGGTCATTCCAGGCTTTAGCAGCAATGTAGAAGAATGCACAACCCTTGGTGTGATGGATGTGGGGGACGTGTGCAAGGGCGAGTGCGAAGGAGCACAGGTGTCTTAAGGGAAGATAGAAGTTCAGCCGGTGGTTGATGCAGGATGTTCCCAGTTTGTGGATTGCTTTGTAGCCGTGTGTGAGCGTCTTGAACTGACATCTTTTCTGGACAGGGAGCCAGTGAAATTTGCTGAGGTGAGGGGTGATGTGGATATGATTGAGGAGGTCCAGATGAGTCTGGCTGCGGCATTCTGTATTGTCTGGAGTCTTCCAATGAGCTGGGATGGAATATCAGTGTAGAGGGGGTTGCCGTAGTCAAGGCGGCTGGTAACAAGGGCTTGTGCATGGATCTTTCTGGTGTTAACTAAATCAAAAACTGAATTGGAATGGGAAGCAGACATACTGGAATGCTGCCCATTAGTTTATGGGACAAAATATTTGGACTAAGCTAAATAAATCCACTAGAACTGCCAATGCTTCCCAATCATTTATTTTTATTTACCATTGTTTACTTCTTACTCCAGTCAATTTATTCAGATTTTCTTCTGATTTAAAGCCCTCTTGTTGGTCCTGCAGCTCGATACATGTTGATTTAAAACATGTGATAATGTCCTGCTATCCATAAATTCTGAAACAATTATGGAATCAGATTTATAACATTTTTAAAATCAATATTCCATTTTCGTTTTCAAATATTTTCCTAGAGAGTATTGCCCCGGCCTGGTGTGAACTTGCTCAAGGTCTAATTTGGTGGACTGAATGTTGGCTGTTGCCTTTCTTTTAATAACATCAAACTGGAAAAGACTGCAAGATGTTACTTTTAAATCCTGGTGATATGCTATATTCATAGGCCTGATACTATCTATCTTACATCCATTTCCTAAGCTATAAAAATACATTTACTATGGCTTCAAATTACTAATTATTTTATCCAAATCCACCTTACTTGCCAGTAAGAATATCTTGACTTCTGACGAGGTACAGAAACCTCCTTAGCTTAACATAGATGATATCTTTCTGTCTTTAATTGCATGATTGCTTTTGTATATTTAAACTATGACTTGTCTACAGGTTTATTATTAATCCTTTTATTCTTACCCAGTTAACATTGACATTATTTTCCCTTTTCTCTTTCCCTCACACTCAGTTCTTCCTTTTCTTCCCTATTCTATCCTTTTATTGTTATATTTCAATTGTAGTTTCATACAGAATTGTATTTCTTAGTGTATTTTCCTATTACATTCTGGTTTCCCTTACCCTACAAGTTAAGTATTTAAATAAGCTCAAACTTGAAAAAAGTATTGTATTTACCCAGAAAGGTATTCCTTCCTGCTCACAAACAATTCTACTGGTAACACGGGGTGCAAAGGTACCTACATTAGCACTAGGCATCGTCTACTGCACCAGCACAGGTAGCTTAAAGCATAATTTCTTAGTAGATATGCTGCTGGTCAGCTCTCTCCCATTCACACAAAGTAGCACAACAACTTTGCTTGCTGCCCTGCATTGTGTGAACATTTAGTAAATATGCTCTCAGATGGTTCAGCATAAAACGTAAACCACAGAAAGGTGCTATCCCTGGACTGTTGCTGTCTGACATGCCTTGTCCACTTGGTTTCTTGTTTGTGTTTGTAGTTTATTGATGAAGGAGAGTGGAAACATTGGTTTATGCAGCCATTTCTAGGAACCATGCCTACATTTCCCTTTTCTTCTGTTTGTAAGCGTGGGATTGTCTGTGAACTTAATACTACAGATCATACATGGCAACATCCTTAAGAAAAATTCCAAAGAAAAATTCCAAAAAATAGAACCTGAAAATGACAATGCTTTATTAATAATAACTCTAATTTTTTACAGCCTCCAAAGGTGCCAGGCAGGGGAAAAAACATACTTATCTAGTGCCACGCGAGGGTACTCACAATAAGAGTTTTAATTGTTTTCGATCGTATGCTTGCACATTCCATTTGTTAGTATGTATGATGCATTGAGAGGGGTACATGATTATTAGCCCTCACACCCACTTCCTGATTTAGAATTTGTAGAAGTCTCGAGAGACTCCGAAGCTTTGTTGATGTAAAATTGATATAAAGGAGTCATTTTCCTTCCAAGGTAATGGGTAAAATACACTCGTTCACCAACTGGTCAGATGGACAACTGTGTTCTAGTTTGGGAGCTGAAGCATCCCTTTTCCGCTCCTCCCCAACATACACAGGACACGCACGTTTGTGGTCGGGATACTAATGTTTATCTTAAAAAGTATATGTGTTAGTGTCTTCGGCATTTAAAGTGTTCTTGAATCATTGCAAACACTTATATTAATATACGCCTATCTTGAGGACAACTTTGAAGAAGTTGCAAAATGGCATGGACACTTATGCCGTCAAAAATATAATACAGACTATTCTTCAAGTAGATAGTTTGATTAGATGTTCTTCCATATTTATCAGAATACCAAGGTGAGTACGACGTAACCAGTTCATATCTACTGCCTTTGGGCGAGAGACGTGAAGCAACTCTGAAGCTAAAAATGATAAACACAACTATTTCAATGTGAAATCCAACATTGAAAAAGCAATTATTTTTTAATTGCTTTGAACAGCTTGCTTACTAGTAATAGACTCTAGTTAAACATGAAGGCCACACAGAAGAATTCCATGTGTACTACAGAGGAAATTAGTTTTTAGGTTTCAATAATTAACATTTTAGCTTACGTCATTTTGAATTTAAACACCAGTCCTTTCAATAGAACTCCTAGCTGAATGTAAGGCTATTATTCAGCAATTTCATTTTTGCTAAGTGCTGGAATAAGGGCGATTTTGGTTTATTGTTTTTCACTGATAAATTTTAAAATTTCTATTTTCGTCTCATGTTCAGTTTTTGTCTGCAGCATTGTTGAGAGGTCTGTCAAATTTCTGAACCTCGTTCAATGACGTGTGTTATTATAACCAATTTGGGGGCTCTGTATGCCAGACATATGAAATGAAGGGACCAAATTCCAAAGCATGACAGCGGAAAAGCAGGCGTTTGGGCCTGCTTGTTGGGCTCCCGCAAGTATAGATAGTGTCACAGACCTTGGTGTGGCACACCTCTGTAATACCACTGCATTGAGAAACATGGACCACCAAACCACTTTAAAGTGTGCCATCAGTCATTTGGAAAGAGGTGTCGATAGACTGAAAGGAGGGAAATAATTTTTCTATGTGGTACTCTGTGTTACAGATGCTGAAAAAAAACATTGGCAAAGCCAATTGGTCTGCTTTATAGCTGAAAATTATATTTCACTGACTGATGAGTTCTAAAATTAAGCCCTGTTGAATGAAACTAGAGAACTTTGAGGCAGACAAAATTTAAACATTTCAATAGATAATTAAGCCAAGTTAAGTCTACTGTTTTGTCAAACTCAGTATGGTCTATGAACACTCCTTATGCACCGCTATGGTCAAACCTCTTAAATGAATCAGCCTTCAATGCATGGTATTATGGTACTCGGAATCACACGGTCAACATTTTATAAATTTACAAAATAAAACATACACTGTTCGAGGAAAAATGAAGGCTTGAACATGATATACATTAGGCATACATTTCCAAATTGGGCTCAAATATTGCTACCAAACTTAAAAAACTAATGGTCACTCCGTAACAATTATTTACAAGACCCGAGAAAGCCACGGCCATGGCTTATTTTGGCATAAACTTTGCCAAATGAATAGGCATATTCAACGCAGCATGACCATTCATGATAGTAATGGCCTAAAGAACACCATGCATGTTATTGGCTTTCCTGTAATCATTTCCCAAATACACCTCTACCCAAGACCAATACGTGTGAGCCCATCACCTCCAGCTCCCCTGCTCACAACTTCAGGAATACTGCAGTATGATTAAGCAGTGGGAACTTCTAACTACAAATCATTCATTACCTGAAGCTGGAACAGAGTCTGCCAGATTCTACACCAGCACACCTATTGGGTATTTACCCAGATTTACAAATGTTTTAGCACAGTTAAATGTGTACTATTCCTAGGTTCTGCTACTCTCAGACCATTTCCAGGACATGTGCCTGGCTTTCAAAATTTGGGTGCAAAGCCTTTTAGCTTTCTTTTATTACCAGGGGATGTAACAGGTCTACAGCATGGAAACGCTATGGTGCTGAGTCAGTGTCACCCTCTTCATCTCAGGCCAGCCATTAGACCTAGTACTGAAATAACTGCGGCTATCTTAAACGACATAAAGGGCACCAAGGCGTATCAAGGAGTGCTCAGGAACTTGAAGGAATTAAGATTAATCTGGGACAGCTAGCAGATTTAACCAATCATATAGCTTGAGAGAGCACAGAGCCGCCGCAGCTCAGCGAAAGCCCACAGGACACAAGACATGGGACACAGGATAAAGGGCACACATTAGAGTAGTGCCGAACCCTGCCAATGTGTCACACTGGCAAACCACCACAGCATCAAAGCATCACACTGCTAGGAGTCCACCATAACTATAAAAGCTACAGTCCATCATGAGGTTGGGGAGATCGAGAAATCCACCTCAGCACAAAGGTAAACAAAAGAAATCTGCCACAAGGGTAGCTCCCCGAGAGCTCATGGGTGATGAGCTGCATTTTATAAATGTTGATTGATTGTTTGACCCTTATAAATATATGCAAAAATGGGAACTTTGGCAGACAGCCAAAAATCACCACCAAATTCCAACTTTTGAAAAATGCTGGGGCTGCCATTTGTTCAATAATTAGACCAATTATGGTGTAGCCAGCCCCATTTACTCTTCTTCATTCAAATGAAAGGTCAATCTCCAAACCAGACCTCGGTCACAAACCCTACAACAACATCAGTCTCCGTATTCGAATACACAGCCAATGGGCTCAACAAGATCCTATGGATATGTCATGGAATCTCAAACTCAAACCGCCTCGATAAAACATCAAGGGGTAACCCTCAGAGTTAAAGCTCCAGAAAATAAAAAGAGAATGAGAAAGAGTGTCAGGAATCCCCAAGGTGCTTCCTGTGTTATCTGTCAGCATCCCCAGGGATTAGGGTTAAATCATATCTCTGTTCTTGGTTAAACCTTCATGTTTCTAAGTAAACATAATGTGCTTTGTTACATAATTGGTTTTATGAATGCTTGTTTTACCAATGCTTATTTGCTAATGTGAGCAGGTGTAGACATGTGCTTCTAATTGGGTGTGGTGTAGACATGTGCTTCTAATTGGGTGTGGTGACTCATCCACATGTGGAAACTCAACTGCTTTCCTGATTGGCTATAAATAGCAGAGTGAAGCATGCCTCCTTGCTTGGCTTTGTTTTGCTTCCTGATCACAGCATCTGATCTGGCAGTCCAGCCCCTTCTGTCATCCTCATATTCAGGACTTTTGAGGCAATTCTTTTCTTCATTCCTGTACCAGCTGACACCAGGCATTCCTCTAGTACTCCAGAAAAGACTGCAGCTAAGTGACTAGTATTCCGCAGGGAGTTTGTTTTTTGAGCGCCGCGCTTTCCTAGAACAGCTGCTGTATTTCAGACCTCGTATTTTGGCAAAGTGCTTATCTAGAAGAGACAAATGCATTTCTGAACATTCTATATTATTATTGTAGTTACTTGCCTAAATGTGCTTCAGGAAAACTGCTTGAGCTCAAGTACTACAAAAAGTGACAGTGCAATTTTAAAAGAGCATTTATGTGACTTTTCTTTCTCTAATAGCATAACTTTTGGATTTAAATTGTGCCATTCATGCCTGTGTTTTAGGTTTGAGGAATCTTCTTTTAAAGGGTTTTTAACACACAGTGAAACCAAATCAAACTGTGCCACCCTAACTGTTTAAACCCAGAGTAGAAATTCGTATTTCTTGGATTGTTTTTGTTCCTTTTAGTTTAACCCTATGCATGCAGGAAATTTTTTCATGATATAATTAATGCCCTTGTTTGTCTTTCTTGTGCATGATAAGTGCAACCACAGTTCTAATAGTAGTGTGCAACAGTGAATCTCTGTGAATCCGGCCCTAGTGTCTCAGTACTTATTGTACTCAGTTTGGGTTTTTGGTGATGCAGTGTTAGTAATTGTGCCAACAGTTATTATTATCCAAGAAAAATGCTGGAGCATCCCATTGTTCTTCTACCGCTCCCGTGCTCATATCAGAAAGAGAGATTCAGTTTCAAGGAAGTTGAGTGCACTAACTCTACTATCACTCTGTCAACAACAACCTGCCCCCTGAAGATACAGGGTGCCTGGCTGGACCGGCAAGACGTGGCAGTGTTTTGTCCCTTTCTCTTCCACTCCCCCTTTCCTTTTGGGACACCTGCTGGGGTTTCTGTGTCCATCAGGAAGTGCTGAGAGGTGTTCCAGGAGGTCGGGGGCATACCATTGCCCCTGCAGATATCCTGCTTTTCAGGTGAGTGGCCCGTCTCAACAAAGAAGACATACAGCTAGAGGAAAGCCCAAAGAAAATCAACTTAAACAGCCCGGCAGAAACAACAGGGCATGACCTTTAAACTTAAGCTAACAAACAGGCAAGCAGTAACCCTGAGAACAATATCATGAGCCCTTGGGAACGTGAGAATCAGCCAACGAAGAACGCAATCAGCTCAGGAAGAAGGCCTTTAAATCTGGCTCAAGAGCTAATCCAGCAGGTGGTGCAGGGAGACTTGAGAAAGTCAAATAGTAATGCAATGATCGAAATGGCCCAAAGCTGCTCGCCTCCAGTAAAGAATACCGGAGATATGGAAGAAAGAATGGAATTCTCAGACTTGAAACATGAAGAGTGGAATGAGCTGCTTGCCTCACATGCCTCAGAAAGGGACCACAAGAGGTTGATTGAGGGCACAGAAGGTACAGAGGAGATCCAACCCTCATTAGGGGGCCATTTAATGGAAACTCTGCAAAGCAAATGGGTCAACCTAACAATGGCATCTGGTCTTCTATAATGAACACTATCCAATCTATGGTTGACACCCTGGTCTACCATGCCATCAAAATGGGCGTACAAATTGAGGTACTCAATACAGTAGCTGCTCATGTGGCTGTAATTGATGGCAAAATCACTGAGCTAAACAAGCTTATTAAAAGAGCTCAAGACAACACAGTGGAGCTCACCTCTAGATGTATATGCTCCTCAGTACTGGAGAAGTTGAGGACACTACCCGAGTTCCTAGGGGAGATAATTGAGGGCCTCAAAGCTGCTAATAGGCAAGTAGCAAAGGCAGATCCATCCCAGTGCGAGGGACAGGAAGACTCAAGTGGGGATACCCAAGCACCTGACTACATAATATTAACAACGGATGGAAAAGTTCAGCTTCCCTGAGAACTCCGGGTCAGTTTGATCACGATCCCAGCAACGGGCATCATGCTTCCCCGAAGGTGTGGCTGCATGGGCAAGGACAAAATTCAGGAATGGAACCACTTCAGGGGAGGGCAGTAAAAGGAATGACCCCACGCAACCGCAATCATTTATTAAAGAAGAAGTTCAACTTATTTCAAGGGCAACCAGTGAAAGGAATGTTGCAACTCAAAATCATTCATGCACTGAAGAGGAAACCTATTTTCCTGTTGCAACAGGAAACAACATAATATCAAATCCTAAAAGAAGTCAAAAAAGGAAATCACTAAATAATAACTTTTCTAAAACTACGTGGGTATGTAACTATGCCATCTTTGACATGCCTGGCCACAAAAAAGGATACAGCAGAGCCCATTTGTCACCAATCAAATTGTCCTCAAAACAAGATAACAGCGAAAATGAACAGTCTATGTTATCAACCATATAAAAGTATGAGCTACACTGTTCCAGAAAGAAGAAGACACAGGGCAATCCTACAGTTAGGAGCAAGGATCCTCACACATCCGATTGGATGTCATGCTTCATCATTGGGCATGCTCCCCGTCAGACTAGCACTGCAATGTCTGATGGGCCCCCCGTAAAGGGGGCTCTTTGCTAGAGATCTTACAAGGCCAACATTAAAAGAAATAGGTGGCGTGTGTTGAAAGGAACACAGTTTAACCACTCTCTCAATGTGAATCACGTAGGAGGGAGGACATTACTTAACCCCCTCTCTAATTGGTCAATGGTGTGGAGGGAAGGAAATTACCTACCGCCCTCACTAATAGGTCAAATTGATTTGTGTCTCGTGGGTCAAAAAGATCCGGTGATGCTTCATCAGGACCAAGAAAAATTAAAAAATCAAAATTGCTTCTCCAACCCCCCCCCAAAAAATGAGAGACCTACATGTGTGTAAGAATGTATGTCTACTAGACTGCATGTCTAGTTAGTCTAGTCAAATGCGGTCGCCCTGTGGACAACAAAAAAAAAATGATGACATCAGATGGGGGCCCGTCAGACATTGCAGCGCCGGTCTGACGAGGAGCATGCCCAATGATGAAGCATGACATCCAATCGGATGTGTGAGGGTCCTTGTTCCTATCTGTGGGATTGCCCTGTGTCTTCTTCTTCTTTCTGGAACAGTGTACTTCATACTTTTATATACTAGACTTGGGAGGTAGTACACTGGACCATTAACCTCCCGGTCCTCCTTGTTTATTACAGATATGTTATCAACCACACATACTGAGATTTAAAGGGCCCAAGCAATGGGTTCCTCACCGCCCCTGAACCACACTCAAGAGACACAAACACAAAATCCCCCTGCAGCCTGCTCTTGAGAAATTGTTAATTGCCCTCCAGACCCAAATGGCACCCAGGCCAGGACAACAAGAGTCTCCAACCTGGGCCCATGTGCCCATGCTGATGTGCCTAGGGGAAGTGAAACCCGGTCATAGCATATCTCCCCTCATCTACTTTCGAAACGTTGGAAACATCTATCCCTGAATGCACAGTCCTCCCAAAAAAGAGGGTCTTAAACACCAATTATGGGGACGACTCTTCCCTAATACCCCCTATCCAATTGGCCCCACATATCACCTAGTATGAAAAAAGAAGTGATAACATTTCTCTAGACATTGGAGGTAACACCAAACCTCTGACTCCTGAATTAGTCCTTATAATCCAAAGGGACTTACCCTCAAGTAGACCAAGTCATCAAATACTCACACAAGGCCCATGCTCCTCCAACCCCAATCAGGCCCACGGAGACACAACCTACTTCACATCAGCTGAGAGGAATACATCAGTGAATCCCCAGATGGTCCACCAAACATAACCCTATTCCTCCCTAAATATTGTTAGGTGGGAATCAATACTCTAAACTGAGGGAAAATAATCAGGTTGCTAAGTAGATACCTTCTCTTACCGAGGTTTCCTCAACTACTATTGAGCCAGTTCAATTTATCAGTCCAGCAACAGGGCATCTTTGTGGCTCAACCAAGGTCACTTGGAAATCTTCTGATACAGCCCAAAGTGTTCTAAACAAGAGTAAACAGTTTATGGAATGAGGGATTGTGGTAGAAACCTTTCTCAGTTTTGGGTATCCGCACCCTCTGAGGAAGCTCAAAGACCCACAAATAGAGAACACAACATTTACACTCAAACCCGACTCTGTCCTCATGAGTGCCAAAAGGGCGTCACCATTAAAAGGAGGTGAGGGTGAAAATCCAGGCTCAAACCCTTATCCAGCAATCCATTGTGGAAGTAATGACAGCAATGACTGGGGTGGATCGCTGGCTCCATTAACCGTCAGTCTCCTTCAGAGTGAATTGTTCATAAAGAGGCTGCTTTGGAACAAAGGGTACAAACATTAACACTTTGTTCAGGGAGCATTCACAAACTGAGGGGCAAGTAAGATGACCTGGATATGCTTAGATATTTCCAAACCAGTTGTAGTCCTGCAGGAAACCTGGGCGCTTGAGCCAGTCTCCATCCTGGGTTTCTCTCATACAGCGACTCTGGCTGCTAAGGTTGCTAAATTTTGTCATAGCAAAGGTGGCTTAGGAATATATCTATCAAAAGCCATCAAAGCTAGTAGCAAGGTATTAACAACACACTGAGAAAAACCCAAATACTGCATATATTATTTGAAGATAGTGAGATAGAACAGGCCTTGACACTAATAAACATTTACAGACCTCCCACGTTTAAGGGTCGTGTTAGTTATTGAGAAAACTAATTGAATACATCTTAAATGTAGAGGGATCATACCCGAGCACACTGATAATAGTGATAGGAGATTTCAACATGGAAATGCTTGGCTAGTCTCCAAGAAACAAAGTCATAGAGGCCCAGGACCACTACTGGGACAACCGTAAGCAAGTTCAAACAAACCTATGCAGGGGAGACTTAATGGGCCAAATTAGAACACCTAGGGCAATGGGAGGTCTTCATAGAAACCTTTACAAAACAGTTCACCTCAAAAGTTAATCCACCCAGGGCTCAACACCAAACTGTCCCTCCGAATAGCCAAAACAATTCATAAAGTAGGAGCACTGAACCAATTAAAGCAGAAAGTCAACAAGGTCCTTTAAGCAGCTCGTTAGTCCCCAATCAATGAAGAAAACACTAGCAATTTAAGGACCGCTAAACAAGAATACAAACAGTGAACACCTTAAAAAAATGGCCAACTGCAAGCTGGAATATAGTATCCCAGAAGAAGCCTGGGCTGCCTACCTATATGCCCATTGTAATCAGAAACTTGGAAAAAATGCAATGTCCCAAAATCCAGGGGTAGAATACTCATAGGGAACAAACTGGGCTGTGGAGCCATCCTCAGGTATAGGCGGCATGCCACTCATCACCACAAACAAGGTACTCCAGCTGATAACAAAGGAGTGTATTATTGTTGCACCAGATCCGAACAATATCACCCAGGCCATTTACAAGACAGACCCGACAATATGGACTGAACAAATAATGCCACTTTTCAATCATGCTCTAACAGGGGACATGATCCCAGCCTCTTGGAGAGGCTCTATATTCGCACTTATTTTTAAAGGAGGCAAAAACTTGAGCCCGGGTTAATAACCCTCATTGATAACAAGGCAAAATATTATACTGGGATCCTATTTGAACATCTCTGTGACTGGGCAAGCTTGAACTCCATCATTCCTCTTAATCAAACCGGCCTTACAAGGAAAACTGGAACCATGACAAGCATGATGGCTCTGTCACTAATCTTCAACTCCTCTAAACATTTTAAAAAAAACTCCCCCCTCTATCTGTGCTACTTTGACTATAAAGCTGGATTTGACTGCATTAACCACAAAAGGCCCTAGGAAAAGAGCTGGGGTATGCCCTCACTTCTCTTGAAAACAATAGAAATCTTGGATTCCAACACTTGGGTCAGAATCAAGTTGGGGAGCTATGCCAATCTGTCAAGGGCTATTCCAGCAGTTAGCAGCTTCAAACAGGGGTGTGTCTTGGTTCCAATTTTACTTTGTTTATATCTGGCTGACCTACCCCAAGCTCTGTCTTCGGTAAATTCACAATCACCGAAATTAGGGTTAATACAATTAGCAAATCTTCTCTGCGCCAATGCCTGTTACTAGTTAGCCAATCCCGAGTCGGCATGCAGTGCTGCCAAGGTGTGACTCAAGAAGACTCCCTGATGAATGGGTTAAAAATATATAGTAAAAAAACTAAAATCATGATTCTAGCTGGAAGCAGTTTAAAAGGAAAAGCTAGCTCGTTCCTCAATGGAAACAAGCTTGAGGAAACAAAAGGCTACAAATACCTCGGTCTCCTATTTGATAACAAAGTCTCTTGCAAACTGCATAAAGAGTAAATCAAAAGGAAGGGATTCGCCCTGGTGGCAAGGCTCTCTGCTATTTTTAGGAACTTAAATGGTCATGGATTCAGCCCAGTATTGGAAATCGCCAGGGCAGAAGTGGCTCCAACCCTTACTTATGGCTATGAGGCTCTCTGTGTGAGGGATTCAAGAACTCTGGACACCATGATAACACATATATATAGACAATGTTTCAGCCCGCTGTCATACATCACCAGCCCAGATTAAGCTGGAGTTTGGCCTAGTAAAACAGTCCCACACCAGGTGTGCAGCATTCACTTTCTTTTGCCATAAGATTAAATTTGTAGAGGCAAATACAATTAACCATTATAAACCGAGAGGAAATTAAAAAAAGCTCACACTCATCAGCTCGGCGAAACGATTGCCCTGTTTGGGTTGACTGATCTGTGGTCTGCTGTAGTGGGCCAAGACCTCTTTAAAAGAGCTGTCCAAAAAAACATGAAAATATTATCTTCATTAGATGACCGGGCAACTCTCGAAAAACTATCTCATGCCTGGTCTATAATTACTGCTACAAGACCCTGAGACCACAGCAATACACTAGGGTAGTTCTAAGCTGTAGGATTAGGAGAAGTTACCAAAACGTTTACCTTGGAATCCTTTCATCTTATATACACAGTAGCCCCAGGCTGAGGATAGAAGGGGTAAAGAACTGGTGACTATGTGACCTTGGGCCCGAAGACTTGATGCACACCAGCTGCCGCTGCAGCTTCACCATAGACATATGTCAAAAATGGCTTGGCCCCCATCTGGAATCAGCTACGGGTGCACTCTTGTAGAGAAGCTCTTTTGGCATGACTAAACTCAGCAGGCCAGAAAACAATCTTGGTAACTGTTAAATATTTCCAAGGAGTAGAAAGGGCCTTGAAGAAAGCAAAAGCCACTTACCTGTATACTAGTTATACATTAATTTACCTTCCTCCTTTGATGTAACCGTAATCATTGAACATTTTATTCATACCCCCATGCCCCTTTTAACAATTTCTCTTTTAAGCACCTCATTTTTAGCTTGCTCTCACTTGCATTTTGAGTACTGTTTCAAACTGTTTGTCTGGCTCATCGTAACAATTGTAAGAAATCTAACAATAAAGATATCACTATCGCTTCTCCTCTAGCAAGGAGGGTAAAAAGCTCCTGTGAGGTCTTTAGGTTGGGCCCACAACAAATCTCAACACCTCTTGAGTGTGGAGCTGAGCATCCCAGAAATCGTCAGTTTAGTCATTTAGTCAAACTTTTTCATTTTCCTAAGAGAAGTGCATGTCACAAAGTGAGTTATTAATTTTGGTAGTTTTGGCTTCAGGACTTACTCTATGAAACGGAAGCCAAAATCCTTCAGAGGGGCAATATCCAACAATGAGGCTGGAGAGGATTCTGTGAAGTCAGATACGTCATTATTGAGCTCCCACTGAAGCTCTTGGTTGTGGTGCTTAAATCTCAGAGCATGACAAAGCTGCATTTTGCAGCAACCATGTTGGGTCATTGCAAAGATGGATTTGCTGCCTTGCCTCAGTCCAATGTTTTGCCTTTAGACTTAGACAGTTTTACGTCCCTCCAGCGATGCAAGACTGGAAGCAGTACCTACGCAAGGCTCTACAATGTTGATACATTTTATGTGATGTCCTTCTGAACCTCTTTTCAGTGCAGCAAATTTCTGAGAGCAGTGCTGCTGTTGAAGCAGAAATGCTAATAGAAATTATTAACAAATGTTTATGTGTTTTGATTAACAAAACCTCATTGAGAAATTAATTGTAGAGAAAATAATGTGCATGTTTGAAAATGTGTCCACGGGGAGTGGTAGCCACTTACACAAATTTATACTAAAATGACGAAAAATGTGTGAAATAATGAAAATGTATAATAATAATGTAGTAATGTGCCAAAATGAGATGTATGATCTATGTTTTGCATCATAAGTTGTGGCCTACTTGCCAGACCTCACGCAGAAGCAGAATTAATAAACGTACGATGTAGAAGTTACTGGTGCCTGCGAACTAACCATGAACCGTGTGCTTAGCTAGAATTTTCTGCAATGTACCGACGGACAGGAGATGATGAAGTCAATTTGATACAATTATGTGTAGAGTAGGCTGAATGTACTTTCCCAGGACTTCAACAATGAGAGCACTGACTGAAGAGGCACATGCAACGTTTTCGATACCTGAAGAGCCGGATGATGAAGACATCGTACAGTGGACCAATCCATGAACTGAGTAAGAGGAGAGTTTAGAACTCATAGCTATATAGAATAAAATGTATTGGGTAACGTCACATATGGAAGACTAATTGACCAATTAGAAATTAGGGGGATGGACTGAAAAACGCTAATAAAAAGTCATGACAAGGGGCTAAAACTTCAGGGAGAATTGATGACATCAGGAGACGCGGTTCGAGATTCTGTCATTGGGCTCATGCTCTTGAGAGTCTGATGCGTTGCTGATCTATTGATGACCTAAAGGTTAAGACTGACTTTGTTGCTGATCCATTCCATGGATAGGTAGCTATGACAATGTGACTGACTAACTTTGTGCCTTTTCTTCTAGGTACCAACTGTGCTGTTTAATAGTTTTTTTCTTCTAGCTAAATGTTTTCCAAATTCATGTTTTCTAAATAGTTTTTGCATGAAATCACACATGCTGATGCTAATCTGGGTTAGGAAGATTATTTTCTGGGTGATGTTGACAGTGACAAATGATTGACAAACTAATTGCTCAACTTTGCTATTAATGTTGACACATTCATCTTTGTTGGCTTATGCTAAGGCTTTTGATCACATGTTTTCTCAAGTTCTGATTAGGTTGTGTTATTGGTGGTCGCTAATGAACTAATTCTGAGCTGATTAAATAAAGTTTGAGTTAATCAAATGCATTAGAATTGTAACTAATAGGGAAATAAAATGTGTTAAACGTTTCATCGAGTTGTGGTTATTCAGGAATTAATTGTTGTTATATTTGTTTATTGACTAATGATTCTCTTAGTGGTTATTGATTGATTACATTGATTATTGATGTCACTGGTCATTACATTACTAGGATACTCCATGCGATCCAAAAGGTTCATCGGCCTATACACGTCCCATTGTAAGTTTACTTATTAAGGACCAGGCATGTTTGCACTGTTAACAGGCTAGCTATGCTGTAAACACTGGAATGCACCCTAGAGTTATAAAGGTTCACTCAGGGTCCAAAATTTGAAAAATGAACAGGTGACTTCCATGGTTTTGGGTGGAAAGGGCATCACCAATACAACGAGCCATGGTTACGATTGCTGTGCATAGAAGAACCTATAAACAGACAAACGGTGAGGAGAGAAATGATTGCAGTTTGTCTAACTACTGGAAATCTCTTATGGTAGAAGCTTAACCCACTACTCATTTGCTCACCATGCTACTTCAGTTTGGACCAAGCCATATACAAGTCAGCCTTAACCCTGCTCCTCAAGTGAACAGTCTAGTCCAAACCGACAGGCAGGTCTTCACTAAACCAAAATACAAGCAACTAAGGTCCTGTTTTGCCTTGATAAGGGCTCATCAGCCAAGTGCTTGGTTACAGTAGCACAGTGAGCACCAGGACCCACATTTGGGCATACCCTTGCCACTTAAGGCGGTACATCAAACACAGAAAAGGTGTTGGGAGGAATGCTTGCATTTTGTCCAACCACTGACAGTCACTCAGGATAGCATCCTATCCCATTATTTTTTTGCTCAGCATGCCACCTCAGTTTTGACCCAGTCATATACAAATCAGCCCTAACACTGCTCCTCATGGGAACAGGCCAGCCCGAACAACCAGGCCAGCTAGATCCCGAACGAACCAAAACACATGCAACCAAGGTCCGATATTGCCCTCATAAGGATTCATCAACCAGGTATAGCTTTGTTACAGTGGCTCAGTGAGCACAGAACACACATCTCAAGCATATCTTGCCGATTAGAGTGGTACATCAAAGTGCACAAAAAGTGACTGTGGGAATGCTTGCAATTTGTCTAACCACTGGAATTTGCTTCATATAAGCATCTCTCAAATAGCCACAAGGTCCTTCCTGAAAAACTTGAGATTTGCATCTGGAAGCCGTACTTCTAAAATGGGTCCAACACCAGAAGCAGACTTGATTTGATAATGGAAAAGGGGCGAACACTAACATAAGCCCTTTGGAAAGAGGAAAATGCAAAGGCAATGAGGAGCAGAATATTGTGGTTGAAGATGGAAAGTAGCTTTTAATGCAGAGGATCAATAAATAACTCCAGCCAAATGAAAAGAAGGGAAGACATGTCTTTCAAGTATAGTTTCTATCCAACAAGGATGCTCTGTGGGAGTATAAAATAGGGGTTTACCACAGGATGAGTCAATGGACTGGAACATACAGGACCTGGTATTAGTTTCTATTTGGTTATGACAGGAACCTCTCCCAAAACCCATCATAATGAAAAGGAGAATAGCTACAAATAAGGCCACAAAGGAGTCAGTAATAAAGCTGTTTGTATGGATTTGAATATACTCAAGAGAATAGTACATTTTGTGACTTTTAGTGTTTAAAACAAGAAATAGACTAAGAGGACTGTGGTGTGTGATCCCACTCTTGTGTAGTAATGCCAGTTTGGTGATGAAACACACCTGGGAAAGAAAGAGAGTTCAAATTGGAAGGGAAAGAAATTCTGTATCATTTATATATAAAATGTACATATTTATATATAAATGAGATTCGCAGAGCATTTCCTGCCTTGTGCACATTTGCAGCGACAAATCTGGTATCTTGTCTGCTTTGGTTATGATCTCTCTGGACAAGTCTTAGTTCTTTTTCCCTAGTTCTTCAAGGCTAACAGTACGCAAACATTTTAGTCCCACTTTTCTCCAACTCAGTGCGCGTCTGCTTCAGGTTACTCCTGGAGCCCAAAGGTCCTCAGCATCAGTGTCTAAGAGTCAGGTCTCTCTCTGGGCGTGGCTCATGTGCGATCCAGTCCCATTGGTCAGCTGGGCCTTGTTGGAGTCAGAGGTCCTTCTGTGTTCTGTCTTCATGGAGCAGGCAAAATGGAGCTCAGCTACCTGACCTTTGGAGATCAGTTCTATTCCCTGGGTGCCAAGCAGAATTCAGGAGTCGTTTTACTTCCAGTGGGGCTTTCTTCTTCAGTAGTGATCCCTGGTCTAGGAATGCTTTGCTTTGAGGAGGTGGTGGTGAGGTGCCAGTGTTACCCTACTCTCTTGTCAGTGAATGGAACATTTTCCTTACTCAACCCTGTCTACTTTCCTGCTCTATGTCCATCTCCTTTTGCAACACTTCCAATTTACTTTATTACAAACATTCATAGAACTCCAACATCTGACACAGGTGTACCTGGTTTCCCTCTGCAAGAGCTCCAGATATTGTCCTAGCAAGTCCACTATTCATTTGAGGAGACCTCTCTTCAGCCAGGGTCCAAATGGTTCTCCCACCTGCTGGGGGGAAAGAGGCTAGGAGGGCTTTGGAAATGAATGAGAGCAGATCTTGTATTTCCCATTTGGGATCAGCCAATCAACGAAAAGTGTTAAGGCTGTCCTTTATACTGTCAGCATTCTTTTATCATTCTCAGATGGCTAATTCTTGCTAAGTGATCACTTTTGACAAAACCCATGCCTTTCTGGGCCCAGAGGCCAACCAACATGCCCTGGAGAATAAGGTAATTGACTGCAGCCAAGAATGTGTATTGGCCTTTGGCAGAGAGAACATTGAAAAAAAATCTGATTTTAGGGCATTTCCAGCTTCAGCAGCCCAGAGTAAATTTTTAGAAAGTTACTTTCCACTAAAGTTATCAAAAAAATCTGACTTTAATATTAAATTAGTTGAAATAAGTTGAAAATTACACTCAATGATTTTTCTACTATTTTCTCATGTGAAGATGTAAAACAAATATTTTAATTACACCTATCTCTTCCTTATGGGAAACGTAGCTGAACCTGCACAATAACAACACATTTTATGCCTGCAGTCCCTTTGGGTAAACACTTTTTCATGAATATAGAGAGACTTTGTATATATTCAGTACCCTAACACGTGGGATTGGAAGGCACGTTTTAGAAGTGACTTTTAACATATAAAAATATGTTTTCTGACATTTCCAGTGCATTTTCCCTTGCCATGTGTTACTGCAGTGCCTTCAATTGTAGCCCAGCTAGAGCTCATAATGCTTCTGGCAGCTGTATACTTTTGTTATTTCTGATGGTAGTGTGAATACACAATGCATCCCACTTATAATGTTTAGCTTCCACACCACTGGTGCAATTTCTGCACCGTTTACCCAAGAACGTCAACTCACCAAAATGCCAGGGGTAGAGGAAGTGACATCACACACTCTTTGACCTTCAATTTCATTTACACACACATGCATACATATGTACACATTCACACTTAGACACACTCTCTCTCATGCAAACACACACTCACCCTCAAGCAAACACACACCATGCATTTAAAAGCATTTTATTACTTACCAGAACTGCCAGGGAGGGTCATAGTCCAGCCAATTGTATTTTTATTGCACTAAAAGAGAAGAATTAAACACTAATTCATATTAGTCTAATAAAACAAATGAGATAAAACAAAGAGACAGAACGCCTGGCACTGCCATTGTGCTCCTGGCATTGATTTTGCCACCTCTGAAGCCAGGGGTAGCAAGTACAGTGCCAGGGGTTGCAAGGGCAAACTTGGGTCGCAGCTGTGATCCCTTGTGACCCCTAAATTACATCCATGTGTTTACCATGGCCTTTCTAGAAAGCTAAACAAACCACATGGAAGAAACTAATTTGATCAGTATTATTTCAGGAGCCAAAAGCACACAAACCGTGGCGTTGAATGACAATGAAATTGTGCAAAGAGTTGTAATATGAGCCAAAATATGATTCAGAAAAAGGCAAAAAATCAGCAGTGACCATGCAGAAGAAGGAGAGTGCCTCCATATTCCGACACACTGCCCCTAGCCAACAACCAGGGAAAGAGATCAGTAATTTGATGGTCTCCCCTAATAAGGTGATAACAAATACAATTCACTTTCTGTGCGGTGGTATGTGTCTCTTCAGTGCCACTCAAAACCTACGCTCTCCCATCTCAAGTTCTGACCCGGCCACTACCCTGTCTATAGAGAACTCTTCTCCACACAGGCAGACCCCACGTGTTAGAGAGCCAGCTCTAGCCTTCACAAAGATGCACCCGAGTATGTGAACAGTACTATCTTGGCCATCTTGGTTATATGGCCAATTTTTCCTCCTATGTTAGATGACTGTCCCGTCATGTGTCAGTCCTGTAGTGCTGTCCACAAGGCAACCAATAGGCAGAAAGAACTGACAGCTGTAATTTTACTGCACCTGGCCAGTGGCCATACGATCACAGTTGAATGCCCAAATCCAGTGTCTCGGACAAGTCTTACTTCCAGCCTGCGGGCTGACAAGGAGTCACCTGGTGGTTCCTGGAGACTGTCTAGATGCAGGTAAGTCCATCGTGGCACACTCAGTGATAAGGGAGCCACACATCTTAGTGCCAAGCTTTCAAAACCAAGGTCTAAGATTCCCTCTCGTCTGTCACTATCGAGCCCAGACTCATTTTTAAAATGTGCCTGTTATAGCATTACAGCTATTGATGTTTGAACAATAATGAAACTAGAAAAAAATGTCACAATCATTTTGCAGATGTGAGTCACAGCGAGGCATTATTTATATCTGTTTAAAGACTACAGTCTTTAAAGAAATATTTTGACACATTTTTCAAGTTAATTCCCATAAATATTGTAAATGGCAACTAAACGTTGAAAAAATTAAAAACCTAAATCTTTGATTTAGTAATGCCATACAATGAAAGCACTTCCAAACATTTATTCCTCAGTCAGCTGCTAATAATTTAAAAGCAAAGTCTCTCGCTATAAAAGTATTTTTTGTTAGTTTGTGAACATTGAAAGAAAATGACAAAATTTGTTACAAGCATTTGCCAGGTATGGGTATGAATCAATATAAGCCAATGTTTGCACTTATAACAATATTTCTCTCTTCATTTCATCTCTCTTCAGGCAGGATTATTTTGGGCAGGAAAGGGCACCTTCAAGCACAAAACAATCCTCAGAAGCACATTCCTCTTTCTAAGTGTGTTGCAGAATGCCCCATCTCCAAAGTTGCCTACGTCGCTTGTGATGCCTTCATCTTGGCTAAGTACAATGATGTTGTCTCTCATGTTCTTGATGTTGCATAATCATGCCTTTAGTGATGCCAACAGGGTGGTTTTCCATTGCTGTAATCTCTGATGCACATGGCCATTCAACAGTTGTCTCCTAAGAACTCATATGTGGTCAATTTGTCTGATACCTATTCACTCCTGGTTTGTAGAAATTCGCTATGTCTGCCAGTCGATTTTTTTCCTTAGCAAATGTCATCTAGCACAGGAACAGTGCGAAAGAACCTCAAGTTGGAGGCAACTATACTAAGGAAAGTATCACCCTCGTTTTCTACTTGAAGGCGACAAGTGGGCTTTATTGGCAGCCCAACCGTACTCAAAATGCTATTTACAGTAGACTAACAACATCAACACCTTGTTTTTCAATAAAATTACCCACAACGGATAGGTGCTGGTATTATTCAAATTACTGATTCTCACTTACTGACATCTAAAGGGTGTTAGGCTGACTAGGCCTTTCCAGGATTCAAACTCAAAACACGCAACTCTTCACCACATGTCTAACTCACTAATTCTTGTGTGTTATGGTGCACTAACAGCTGCTTTGTGTATTTGTTTCCAACTGTAGGGACCACACCTCAAGCCACACTTCGCCCAAATGACTTGTAACTTGTAGGGGTTAATAAATGTCCTCAATACCTCCCTATTCGTTTACCTCTCTATCTTGCATTACGTTAGCATCCTCTCAAATGGCCTCCTCTTTTACAATTAGGGGTCTGGCCTCATCCCTCCTGCAGTATCAAAGCTAGTCCTAAAGGAGCTGGTCAAGGGACTCATTTCATGTATGAGCATTGAGATCCCAAGACCACCTGAGCTGGAGAGATACCCTGAAACTTGGATTTGCACCAAGTCCCAGGCTGCAAAGATGTTGGTCACCCCTCCATGCCCTGGGGAGGCTAACAAATATCTCATCTCAACAGTACCTTGGACTAAGGCATCCCCCTCATTGTTCCCTCATCATTATCCTAACCATAATGGCTCTTTAAAGGAGTGCAGATGCCATCTTGTCCCTCTTGTGGAACCTGGGATCCATCATTCAATGGCGCATATTGTCTGCCCAACTGTCGAATCACCATTCATTGCATCCTGTGAAGGCAGCTGGGGTTCCTCATTCATTAGGTGGGGTTGAGCTCTAGGTGAAGCACACAGCATGACAACGAGCCCCGCAGAGGAGTGAAGCAGATTCACGATCACTCAGCTATATATCTTGGACACACTCCCCAAATTATACTTTGGAGGTCACGTGCATTCTGTATATAACACATAAAGTATTCATTCACACATAGCAAAAACTGAAAGAAAGTAGAAACTGATTGGCCACAAAACGGTGCTGTAATTCAAAGGTGAACGGACTCATCAAAGTGAACAGCGAAGCTTTTTAAATGAACAAACATTTTGTGTACGCCAGAAGAATGAACAATCATATGTACAACATGGCCATGTTTTACTTTTTTCTGAATATGCAAGCTGTTTCTATAATAAAATGAATAATACAGTTATTGGGCATTTCATGAATAATAGGAAAGCTTGTAAAAGTACAGTGTTTAACAGTGTCTGACTGGGACTAGTTTTCTGGGAATGCTATTTCTAGTAGTAAAAAGGTGTTTTGTATCAATGGCCTTTATACTTTTCCCTGTCTTCGAGGTAATTTCCATATGTGTTGCACATTAGCTTAAAAATATGAGCCGAGGCATTTTAGGCATAGCTTGGTCAGTAAGATTGGGGGGTGAGCTTTTGATTTTCCAATAATCCCGCTGGCAAATAATGCTAAAATGCAGAAACCATTACACCCACATTCCTGCCCTTCTTTGCACTGGCAGATTTTTGGCTGCCTAGTGCTACTGCAGTCACTGTTGTGTCATGGTGCAACGGTGTCTGTGTTGTAGGCAGAAAGGAACGCCCCCTGTACAAAAGCAATCCTCAGTGGCATTTAAATCTTTTGATGTGGGCTGCAGAGTGCAGCACATGTAGAAGGAGGAGAAAACGAGAATGAACAAAGATATTTCTCCTTGTTCCGCCTCCCTCTGGAAAGGCGTAGCATTTTCACACATTCCCAGGTCTCCTGCTACTGGTAAATCTGGGAATGCACCAAAATCTATGGGTAGATGAGTGGGAACCAGTGCTAATTTGAGCAAGTAGTTTCCGGTGCTTGACTCCGGCACTTATTTGTCAACACTGTCACTTACGACAGTCTGCAACATGGTGGTACTGATTGTCTATTTTACAGATGAGCACAACAACAGTTGTTTTTTTAATTCAGTATACATTAAAAACAACAAATTCCTAACTGTCCAAGACATTCTCATAGCTTTAGTAATCTGTGATAGTCTGAATTGATAGAACAAGAAATGTTGTTTTGCTACTGTTGAAGCAGATATGGTAATTAGAAATTATTAATGAATGTTTATGTATTTTGATTAACAAGAAAATGATATAAAAATTAAACGCAGAGGAATTAATGTGCATGTTTGAAAATGTGCCCAAGAAGAATGGTCACCAATTTATATGAAGATATACTAAAATGATAAAAAATGCTTGAAATATTGAAACCGTGCAATATCAATGTAGTAGTATGTCATACTAAGATGTATAATGTATGGTTTGCATTATATTATAGAGCTAACTTAGCCGGGGTTGTGGCCTAGTTTTGTTAGGCCTTCTGCAGCAGTGGAATAACCATGCACTGTAGAGAAGCTAAAGTGTTGAACTGACCCTGAACCATTCGATGTTAATAAAGTCTGCTTAGCTAGAATTTTCTGCAATGTACCGACAGACACGAGATGAGGGAATAAATGTTGCAACATGCAATGTGTAGAGCAGGTTAGATGTACTTTCCCAGGACTTGAACAATAGAAACACTGACTGGAGAAGAAGATGCAACATTTTAGATTCCCGATGAGCCGGATGATGAGGACAGCATACCGTGAACCAATCGACAACCTGAGATCGACAAAATATTAGAACTCATAGATATGAAGAATTGAATGTATTGGGTAACATCACATATGGTGATTAATTGACCAAGTAGGAACTAGGGGACGGAGTGTGCAACTCTAATATAATGTCATGAAAAAGGGGAAAAAACTTCAGGTCTAGAGGAGAACTGATGCAGACGTTCGATGTTGGAGGTTAGGCATGGATATTCAAAGATATTTGAGATTCCGTCATTGGGCTCATGCTCTTGAGAGCCTGATGTGATGCTGATCGATTGAAGACCTGAAGACGAAGACTGACTTTGTTGCTGATCCATTCTGTGGATAGGTAGCTATGACAATGTGACTGTTTAACTTTTGTGCCTTTTTTTGTAGGTACCAACTGCGCTGTTTTATAGTTTTCTCTTAGCTAGATGTTTCTAAAATCATGCTCTAAATTGTTTTTGCATGAAGTCCCACATGCTAATGCTAATCTGGGTAAGGTAAGGTTCTTTTGGGTGACGCTGACAGTGACAATGTTTGGTGAACTAGTTGCTGAACTCTGTTATCAATGATGATATATTCATCTTTGTTGGCTTATGCTGAAGCATTAGAGCATATGTTTTCTCAAGTTCTAATTAGATTATGTTATTGGTGGTCACTAACAAGCTCTTCTGAGTTGATTGAATAAAGTTTGACCTAACCGGATGACTTAGGGCCTCATTACAACCTCGGTGGTCTTCTGTGAAGACTGCCGAGGCTGCGGGCGCCAGAATACCGCCAGTGCTGGTGGTATTACTGGCTCCCTATTTCAACTTTTCCGCTGGCCCAGCAGAAAAGTCACATCAACATTGCTGCCAGTTAGTAATAGAGTCGGCGGCAATGCTGATGTGCAGCGCGTGCAGAAGCCAAGGGCATGGGCAGTGCAGGGGCCCCCAGGGGCACCCCGAGTCCTCCTACCGCCAGCCTTTCCATGGTGGTGTCTACCACCATGGAAAGGCTGGCGGTAAGGGGAGTCGAAATCCACAGCACTGCCCTGGTGGATTACGACCGCCGGGACAGCCATGACGGTATACCGCCGGTCCCGGCAGTATTACCGCAGCGGTACTGCAACGGTCAAAATGTGGTGTGCAGTACTGCCAGCCTGTTTGCGGTACTACCGCCACAATAGCCCTGGCGGTCACCGACCACCAGGGTTATAATGAGGGCCTTAGCATTGTAACAAATAGGGAACTAAAATTGTTAAAACGTATATTGAATTGTGGTTGTTCATGAAATGTTAAAGTTATTATCTGCTGACTAAGGTTTTGCTTATTGATTATTGTTTTGTGCATTGGTTATTGATGGTCATCTATTACTACATAGCTAGGATACTCCATGCGAATCAAAAGGTTCATCAGCCTATACGCGTCCCCTTGTAAGTTTACTTACTTAGGACCAGGCGTGCTATCACTACCACTATTGCATCACTGGCAGGAGCAAACGGTGTTGCAAGTTGCAGTAGTATCCTTGTGACGGCCCAGCACTTATTTTATTTTATTTTTTACAAATTAAACACTGGTGAGAACAACCATGTTCCACCTATGGAACACCTCTTTGGGAAAGGGTAACATAATGTAGCAATTTGCACTGTGGCCTTGCGTGGATTGATAAATCTGACTTTAATGCAGCATCACCCTTGAGCCCCCTAGCGTGGCACAAGGGTGATGCAACAATATGATAAATCTGACCCCAAATATCTTGTTGAATAGCCAACACTTTTAAGAACTTTCAAAATAGAGAGAGGGACAGATTGTGTGTGCTTTTATGTCTGACTGTATGTAAAAAATCCTGGTAAAAACCAACAGACACCTTACCATACCTGACTGAAAATACCTGCTTTGAAACTAAGTATCTGAAAATACATTTATTGGGGGGTGTAACACCTCAAACACCCCCCCCCGAAGGTATGTCCCTGGTCTTTTCTCAAAAGTAAATTACCACTCATATTGATTTATATTTGCCAAATACTTCTGATGATTCTCACCAACTTCAATCATGTTTCAAAGTCAAAACTAATAAACAGGGATAGTTTTCAAATTTAAAATTGCAAGTCAGGAATGTAATCTGATCTGGTCCTCTTTTACCCACATTATGTCAGTCTGTATTCAGTGTGAATGAAATCAGGTCAGTCAGACACTTGTATGTGGGTTCAATAACTATTCCTATGACCTGTCTCAAAAAATCTTGTATCCGTGTTCACCACATCTTTAACTTTGCTGAAAGGAGGCACAGGACAGCTGACCTGCTCATTGGCACTAATAAAATCATCATCAGAGTAGAAGTGGGTTGGTTCATAATGTTTCAAAGTAGGCATTCAAATATGTTGACTCCAATTTATAATTTGGCAGAAGGCCTGTCATTCCCCAAAGGGAACTGAGTAAATTACTTTGTTCCCATGGTGGAGGGACCACCCACCAAATATATAAATGACTCAGAATTTGGTTGTCATTTATAATGCATTGACAGGAACCACCATCATGGCAGTTCCTGCCAGTGCATTTCGCTGTTTGATACATTGTTGAGTCAGTATGACGCAGCCCTACACCAGTTTTCTTTCATTATTTTGAAAAAGAATATCCAGAAACAGGATTTTCTTAATGAAACAAAAAAAGTAATGCTCCCCTCGCCCTGAGAGTTATCTCTTGTGGTGAAGGGAGGCATTATTTGCATTTTACTGTCCCTCACCACCGAGGTATGCCTCCACCGATCGTGATTAGGTGGGGCTGGACATATAGCCATTTCTCTGAAGGCTCTTACTCCATCGGGCCGTCAGAGAGGCTTGGCTGTGCCTGTGATGGATTAGTCAATGCGGTAGCCATGCCTGTGGTCTGCTGTATTTAAATTGGGCAGACAGACCTTTATGTTGGCGGTATGTATGCTCTGTTGCCGTTGCAACATAGTATATATCCTGCCAAAATATAAATTTGGCTCTTTGTGGCCTATGCACAAATTACACTTTTAAAAACATTTTGGCAATCATATTTAGCCTGAACCTAGCCCGAATGCTATTTACATGAGAATCACATGTAACACTTTTTTATATTCACAAAGAGGTTAAGTGATTTGCCTAGAATCATAGGATGTCGATCTAAGGTTGGGTTCAAACTTGGCTCCTCGGTTCCAAGTACAGCCACTTTTTTACATTTGAAGTACATTTAGTAGTACTACAATAGTGCTACTCAATACTACAAAATGCTGTTCACAAAACTATGAACACTTCTCAGGCTCGGTTGCAGAGTGTTCTGCACTTGTAAGTATTTGTCTTCAGTCCTGGAGAAACTTCGGGCAATGGCTGTAAAATTGGGAATACTTACTGCTAAATGGGAGGGGAATAGGGAGGGCTTAGTAGCAAGGAAGGGTTTTAGGGAGGGACGACATGAACATGCAAACACCTACCCTCAAAAGATTAGGCCCTTTGTTATTCAAAATAATTTGGTTTAGAAAAAATAGAAATCAAATTTTATATATCTATATATATATATATATATATATATATATATATATATATATATATATATATATATCACTGTAAAAAACAAAGCTTACAGGGATGTTATAGTTAGGAGACAGAATTAAAAAACATAGGAATTCATTTAAAAGACCAAAGGTTACAGGGGTGTTATTGTTAGGCTCAGATTTTAAATGTACCAAACCAGGGACATTCAGCACTTATAGTTAGACTTATCCCAAGTTTCTATAACTCGTGTCCTAAGGTAACCATAACTCGCACCCTCGCCATGCACTGTTGATTACACCACAAATTATGACACTCATGACATATTTGTTAAAATCATTTGCAGTAAAATTTATGATGAAATAACTGTGCATGGTGGGGGCGCGAGATATAGTTACCATAGGGCATGAGGTATAGTTAGTTTAAAATGTGAGCCTAACTATTACATCCTCGTAATCTTTGTTTTTTTAAGTGAATTTCAATTTTTTTTATTCTATTTCCTAATTATAACATCTTTATAACCTTTGTTTTTCTTTCTTTGCCAAAAGATTTTGAAAAATGCTTTTTAGTTCTGGGGGTCCACTGGGACCCCACCACCAGAGCAAAGGCTTCAGGGTGATTCTACCCTGTCCCCTCTTGTTTTTTTACAACATTTTTTTCAGGCACATGGCTGAATCTGAGTCCCAACATGGCTGTCAACACTTCCTTGTTGAAGTGTTGGCAGACAATCAGATCTCAGCACAAGATGGGGGTGGTACCCGGAGCCTTCACGTCTCTATTTATACAAATTTGTTTTTTCTTTAATAATTCAAAACTTACTGAATGGGTTTACACCAAATAACCAAATAACAAAAAGGGCACCTTCTAGACCAAGAGCTACCTTTCTGCCTAATTTTGTGTAACTTCGTCCAGTGGTTCACGATATAGTCGTTTTTAAAATTCCTATGGGGATTTACATGGTGAATGCACATTTTATTAACCCCTTTTTCTCAGCTCCCACTAGACGGATCACCCCAAACTTTCCAGACACCTGCTGCAGAGAGTGTTTAATTTTTTGGGAAAAGTTTGTGAAGTACAGGTATATACATATATATGTATATATATGTGTATATATATATATACATGTATATGTATATATATATATATATATATATATATATATATATATATATATATATACATTACCTACTGGTGGTCACAGGAGCCCCTCTGTGGACCATGGCCCAGAGCATTGCCATTTTCAGGGCTTTAATTAAATTGACTGTGGGAGGTGCTCTGTGTCCCCCCATAGCACTGAGGACAGCTACCTCCCCGTGGCTTCACATTAAATGAATATAGGGTACCATCTGGCCCTCGCAGCTCTGGGAACCACCACCTCCCCAGTGCTAAATTTAAATAGCGTAGGGGTCCCGTTTTGGACTCCTGGCCCCAGGGACCACCACCTCCCTGGGACTCTAAAAGTTGGAGGGGGGCTGCCCCCTCGAGGAGCCCATGACGTCCCCCAGGGCCAGTCCCTGCTATGTTCAGGGGTGCCCGTCATTGGTCCCAAAGGTAGGAGCTGCTTTAAACAGCAGTTCCCTGATTGCGGAAACAGTCTTTTCATCTGTTTCCCTACATGCATATTTGTATGCAGGGAAACTAATAAAACTTAAATTTCTGCAAGTCAGAGCTGTTTGTCAGCTCTCTTTTGCAGAGAGTCGAGTGTTGACTCTGACTTGTCAGGAGCTGTCAAAGCTCGTGCCAACTCAGAGCAAATGGCTATGTCCTGGGGATGGGCATCCCAGGACATAGCAGAAGCCAGCCCTGGGGGTTGATGGTTCCCAGTCCCATCTATGGCTCCTTCCTCGAGGGGCTCCTCCCTCCAAAGTAAAATACTGGTGATGGTCCCCGGGGCTGCGAGGGGAAGGGGCACTGTCCCATGCATTGCATTTGATTTCAGCCCCAGGGAGGGGGCGGTCCCCATAACTGCAGGGGGCCTCCCCCCTGGGGCAGTGATGTTCCCTGGGACTGTGGGGGGGCACACAAACTCCGCTAGCATTATAAAAAACGCACCAGGGAGGTGGTGGGTACCTGGACAACAAAATACCCTAGGAGGGTTGCCCCGTGCACCACTACTTTATTTCAAAATACCACCGGGACCCGGCCCACCGAGGGGCTTCAGAAAAATAAGCACGGAAGCCCACGCTTGCTTTTTAAAAAAAAAATGTTTCCCATGAATTCACAATGCAATGAGCTCTTATTATTTGCGAACTCATCAGGGAGGAACGCGGCCCTCGATATGCAAATTTATTTTCCCTTTAATATCTCCAAAACCACTAAACGGATTTACACCAAATATGCACAAGCATAACATCTGTACCGAAACCTACTTCTCTACCAAATTTGGTGTAATTCTGTCCAGCAATTTGGGATATAGTTATGTTCAAAACTCCCATGGGAATTAAATTGCGACCCCCAATTTTTGACCCCCTCCTTTTTCTCGGCCCCTGCATGACAGATTTCCCTTAAACTTCCCATGTGCAACAAGTATCACTGGAACAATGTTTTAGAAAATTTCATGAAGATTTGTCAAACAGTGCCAAATATATAGGCTAATCAAAAAGTACTTTTTCTATGGAAATATGGTCCTGGCTATAATTAACTAGTGGTGACCACCAAGATATATATATATATATATATATATATATATATATATATATATATATATATATACGTATATATATATATATATATATATATATATATATATATATATATATATATATATGTGTATTACCAATTGCCATTCGCCAGTAGGTAGCTAAAGTTTGGCAGAATGCTGGTTCTCAGTGTGCAGATTGTACTTTAGTAGTTTTTGAGAAATTAAATGGAAATTTGTATATCTCTGACCACTGCGACTTCGCAATTATTTCAGAAACATTTCATGAAAATTCATGAATGTGCGTGTGAGAAGAAGGGTTGTAATTGGCTGACCGCAACCTGACTAGAAAGTTGCAGCTGCAATTTATTTCATGGGGCACTGTCCCTGGGGGCAAACATCCTAATTGAAAGTGGCATAAGAGGTCAGGATAAAGGTACCCGGACCCTAGGTGTGTTTTAGGGGCAAGTTATGGGTTTAAAATAATTTTGAAACACCATGGGCGATATATATATATATATATATACATATATATATATATATATGCACTTACCTTAATAATGCTTACCTTAAAAAGACTTTCAGTATGTGGTAAAGGCATATCAGTGCTAAAAAATGATGTGGTAGAAAATGTGTGGTAAAGGCATGGAATACAACTGTTCCAAATGGCACACCAGCTCATGTAACACTTCCATTTGCAATTATGGTATTATTTTTATTGAGAGCATAGCCCATTTTTTGTTCCGTCTACTTAACACCTAGACACAAAGAGATTCATCCATTATGCCTGAAATCTGGTATAAGATATTTTGTCACTACAGGCTTGTTGAATTTGGCCATAGCAAATACCTGTTTCATGCTTGGATTCCGAGGATGAGCGCATTGGTTATGTGAGCCCCAAAAGCCGCTTTATTGAACTTTTTGGCAGTGCGCATACACACTGCTTAGTTGGACTTTTAAGTACCCTTGTATTTTAGACTGTATTTTTACCTGCTTGTATTATGGACTGAGTAAATTATTACATGTCGGTTGGTCTTTAAAGAAGTATGCAGGTTTTATCTGAGCCCTAAAGAAACTTATTTTAGAGCCATGCTCTATTTTCATGTCAATGTGTACATAGTCTATATATTGTTTCAAATATTACATGCATAATGAATGGTAGTTTTTTGTGGTTTCGAACTAAATTTATTTTGATGAAGATGATGAACTGCTGATGTTGCTTAACAATAAGAATATGTAAATAATCTTCCATCAAGCTCACTGCCCCAAGAAAATCACAGGTACCTGTAATGTGCCAAGTATAAGAAGGCATGACTATCCATTGAAAAATCCCCAGCCACTGGTGCTTGTCTGCTGATTTTCCTAGTTTGGAAGTGCTAAATGAGGGCAAAAGTGCATCCTCACCCTTTGAACAATTTCTGCCAGCGTGCTGTCCAAGAGTTGCTGTGGAGAAAAAACGTGCTAAGATGCAGGCCGAGCTCAGGTTCTATCGACGTAGATGTGTTGCTTAAGTTGCGCTAAGTGGGAAGGATATGCCCATATGTAGGTCCCTTGCTCACTGTGCCACTGGATTCAAGCTAGCCTGGCTGATGAAGGGTGATACCCTGAAACTGGTCCCAGGATGCTTGTTTCCGGTCCAGGGAGGACCTGGCCTGGCAATTCAGGCTGGACTGTTCCCGCCTGAGCAGTGTCAAGACTGATTTGCATATGACTGGGTCCAAACTGGGGTGGCCTGATGAGCAAAAGAACGATGGATTAAACCTAGATCTGTGATTGGGGGTGAGGGTTTGCATTGTTCAACACTTGGCCATCATCCTTTTGTGTTGCTAAAGTTGCCCCAAGTAGGAAGGGTATGCCCAGACGTGAGTCCCTTGCTCACTGTGCCACTGGATTCAAGCTAGCTTGGCTGATGAAGGGTGATACTCTAAAAACAGTCCCAGGATGCTTGTTTCCAGTCCTGGGAGGACCTGGCCTGGCAGTTCAGGCTGGACTGTTCCCATGGAGAGCAGGGTCAAGACTGACTTGCATATGGCTGGGTCCAAACTGGGGTGGCATGGTGAGCAAAAGAACGATGGATTAACCCCAGATCTGTGACTCGGGGTGAGTGTTTGCATTGTTCAGCACCCCGTCCATCATCCTTTTGTGTTTCTATCAACGTAGTGCCTACAAGGAAATAATTGCAGGGTTTCTTTTTTTGCTTGATGACAGGTATTTTTGGAAACAAATTAAAAAACAAACTCAACATTTTACAGTATGAACTGCATTCTATTTAAAATGTTTCTACTCTGTCACTAGCATGACCACTGTTGGCTAATGAGGCATTGGTCAGCAGTAGCTGACATATTTATTTGTATTTTAGTCAGGGGAGGCTCCTTCACTGGCGAAGGAGCGTTGCCTCCCCCCCCCAAGAGCCACGAGATGAAAAATAAAATGATATTTGCACTATTGTTTTATTTTTCATCTGCTGGCTCAGCCAGCAGTACAGGGAGGGGTGGGCATGGCAACGGGAGGTGGGAGGGGGGAGGAGGAGAGAGTGCACACCTAAGTGCACATGTGTGTTTGGTCAGCTATCTCAGGCCAGCCAAACACACATGGGCACCTAGGTTTTTCCAGCCCGGCTGTGTTTAACAGCTGAGCTGGAGAAACTGCACAGACCCGAGAGGCAACTGCCGCTCAGACCAATCCTGGTGCTGCTTTCGTGCTATGTTTTGCATAAAAGCAGCGCCAGGATTGCTGGGGAGCCTGTTCTGGTGTCCCAGCAAATGCTGGGACACCACATGGAGGGAAGAGAAGCTCGAGGCGGCAGGAGATAGAGACAGTGGTAAGGTAAGTTTATTTTATTTTCAATTTCCTTTCCTCCATCTCTGTCCCCTCCACCCTGACCCTTCTCTTGAGATTTGCGTTGGTCTCCGCTGCTTTTAATTACACTGCACCCTGCCCATGGGGCTGCTGTTGGCCAACCTTAGGGATAACTCACATGCAGTAAAAAGGAAGGTTTGGGCTTGTCAAGTGGGTGCACTTACCAGTTTGAAATGGAAGTGTAAAACTGCACACACAGGCATAGCAGTGGCAGGTCTCAGGTATGTTTACAGGGCTACTCATGTGGGTGGCACAATCAGTGCTGCAGGCCCACTAGTAGCATTTGATTTACAGGTCCTGGACACACATAGTGCACTTTACTAGGGACTTATAGTAAATCAGACATGTCAGTCATGGATAAACCAGTCACCAATACATTTTAGAGAAAGAGCATATGCACTTTAGCACTGGTTAGCAGTGGTAAAGTGCCCAAAGTCCCAAAGCCAACAAAACCAGTACAGAAAAAATAGGAGGAAGAAGGTAAAAGGTTTGGGGGTAATGCTGAAAAAGGGCCAGGTCCAACAATTAGCATAACTCTAAAGCCCTAAATTTAGGTGAATTATGCTGGCATAATTTGAATTTCACCCAGGCCTAGTGAGAAGCACAGTGTGAGTTAATGAACTAATGCTTGAAGAGTGTGTCTGAATTACAAACATACTGCCACTTGCTTGAGAAAGAGATGTCTACTCAACCTAGTTACCTTGTGACAGTCATGTGTACAACAGAAATTAATGAGTAGACAATTGAAGTGCAATTGTTGTTGTTGCAATGGGATACAAGAGGTAAATGAGAATATCCACCGCAAACATTGACAAGTAATTATCTCAGAGTCCTGAAAAAAGTTTTAATAAATATATTATTTTCTTTCTCATGTATTGTTCTTCTTGTTTGTATGTTTAATGGTCACAACTCCAATGAAGGTTTTTATATAAAAAATAAATGTTTCAGCACGAAAGCAATTGTAATTCAAGATCACCTATTTAGAAAAGACAAAAACAAATACAACCTTTTCATCACTCTCAAAAAAGGAACGGTACTACAAAAGAGGCCAATCAGTGCATTAGGCTAATCAGTGATATTCACCCAGGATAAGGAACAGCATCACGACTGTTAACAGAACTGCTCTATCCTAACGACGTCAGGAATTACCTTAAAACTGACTGTAGTGTTGGGGGCCCTACTGCTACTGAAATAACTGACGCAGACACAGTAGCATAGTCGTAAGAACTGGCCACGGGCACGTGCGCCAGACCCTTTTTATTGGCAGGGTCACCTGACTGGTGACGCCTGTGTTGGGTGGGTGTGGGATGTGAATGTAAGGCCAGCCCTCCTCCAAGTGGCTGGTTAAACACTAGAACGTGTCCAGCAGGACACTACACTCATGTCTGCAAGGAACACTGTACCCAAGCACTTGGAACACCCACGTACCCTTCCCTTCTTAGATGACTTTAATCGCACCCTGGGCGCCGCCCTTGTTCAGTTTTCTAATTCTTCCTGGCTACACTCGCTGTATAAAACACCACTGCATACATACGGATACTACACCTGTCAGCCACACCTATACCTCGAAAAATCACTAAGCCTTGACTGATGAAAGTTATTTACAGCTCTCATTGCTTCTCTTTCTAGCTGTATTTTAGCCACAATAATAAATGGGTGAAATCAAAGGTTTTGTAAATCAGGTTCAAGGAGAGATTTTGCAACACTTGTGATAAGAAATCGGAAGTTGATAATAATAATAACAACAACAACAACAATAACAACAACAATAATTATAATAAGTATTATTATTACTATTGTTATTATTATTATTGTAGTTGTTGTTGACGTCATTATTCTTATTATTCATATCAAATGTCCGTTCCTCTGTGTGAGTGTGTACTCGTTTCTATTGCCTGAACTATGGTGATCAATAGGAAACTGGAACTTCTTATTTAGAAAAAGGTCTGCAATGCCAGTCTCCAGCGCCCTAAGTTTCTTAGAATGCTTGCAGTGCAGCAAATGCCCTGTAATACTTGCAGCTACTACTTTTTGTGGATCTATTACATCATAAATCAATTAATCATTAAAATATGTCATTTGTGGGAGGAACAAGTGCAATTTTATGGCAGGAGTAAGGAATTGTGATTTGTTTCATTTTTGGGCCAAAGCAGCATTCAGGCACAGTCCATTAAAGGGGTTTCTTTTTGAAACACTATACACACTTCTTAAATAGATGCTTTCTTTCATTCTGAGCCAGACAGTGATAGACAAACAGGTAAAAAGGGAAAGAGAAAAATACTTTTCACTCACTGTAGCAGCAGGAAATCGTGAAAAGAAAATAAACAGGACTTGAATCCTGAGCCCTCGGCCTGCCGGACAGTCATTTTTTGTAAGTTTAATTCTGTGCGGTGTGTGTGCTAGTAAACGTTGAATGGGAGGGGGAGGGCCCGAAGGCATGTGGGATCTCTGGGACTCCCACAGCTAGGAGCACAGCTGTACAAACATGTTGAAGCTTTGTTGGGGTAGGGCGGGCATTAGGCTGAGACCGCTGTGCCGACCTGACCTGCAAGTCCCTTGCAAACGCCATTCCTGAGCGCATGCCAAACGCTATGTGTAAATGCTTTAACCAGCCACTATTTAATGTTCCCCTTTCCTTTTACGAATGCCTTTATTGGATGAAAATGTTTCATATTTCCATGGGTGTGCTGTAAATCACCATCCAGCTGTAATTTTTCATCACTTTACCAAGGTAACATTTTTGTTCTACCTTGTCCGGGCGTTTAATGAATACTGTCATTGATTAGGCCACGTTCCAATAGAAAGAAAAAAATCCTTGTATTATGGGTCATGCACCACTGAAAATTAATGCTGACTCTAGCACTGCAAATATTGCAAATAATCTGGCGTTGTTTCTCACCTAAAATAGCGTTTCTTTGTCGACCAGAAACGTTATCGCTACATTGAGACACCATTTAAGTATCTTTCTTTTTCTACTCACCCGCCTCTGCTTGTCCATTGCAAATACAATGCTAAAAGAGCTCAGTGACCTAAAACTGTTACTGAAAATACAACACAAAAGCAGCAAAAATGTCATCTTTAGCTCGCTGTTTAATGAAAAAATACCTGAACTCCGTTTGACCTTTTTTCCGGAGTACTGTGCTATAGTGAATTTTAACACGAAATAACTAAAACAAAATATTTTGTTTAAACTAAATAAATCACAAACTTAAGCGTTTAAAAAAGAGATTAGGTAAAGATGAATTAGAAACATGTATGCTACGAGTAAATACTTAAGACAAGCAACATTCAACTACAAAAGAATTAGTCCATTCAAGTGACAGGTGTGTTTACTGCACTTACCAGTTGTTGAAATAAAAAAAAATAAAAAAAATGGGAATCGCAGCAGCATTACTTACTACCCTTCCACATTAGATTTATGTTGCCACTCGATGGGTACACTGACTGGAGAGTTCCATTTTTCTCCCACTTTATTTAGTAAGTGCCATGCTGTCTGGCTAACCCACTCGGCCATAAAGAGAATATTAAAACGTGTAGAGGTGTGTGACTTCAGTTCCAGGCCATTCCACCGCCACCAGCCCTCCCTCTGTGACCAATTTAAGTCCTATCTTATTATTCAATAAAGGTAGGAAAGCCTTGAACAAAACATTTTGATGGTCACATAAAATTACATCGTTATCCCTCTGAAGCCATGGACAAAGCCTTGCCAGACATCTGGAGGGTAAGTACTAATGAAGCAAGACCTTCTGATATTGAGGGCAAGTACCCATGAAGCAAGACCTTTTGATAGTACCGAAATTCTAAACTGCCTTTGACTTCAACACTGTCGACATCAATAAGGAACATGAGTTATCTAGGTAGTTACAAATGAATCTAGGGACTTGTATGAAGATGGTGTTCCTACATTTCTAAGACGCTGACATGAAATGAGTGAATATACTTTGTCAAATATCAAGCAGTATTTGAATTTCTAGAGGGACCATCCACCTCTTCAGTCTAGCAGGTGCATGTGGTTATCAGCATATGTCAATCAGTATCAAGAGGTACTCGATCAGCGTTACGATGATGCACTTATGGGCCTGTGACTGGAGATGAGGACCAGATTTCTTATCATAACAAGTCTTCCATTTGCTTCAGCAGCAAGGAGTGTGCACTGAATGCAAATTATTTGGTTCCACAGCAGGAATCCTGGCCATCGATTATATTAACCAGTCGACCCAAGCCGACCAAATTTGCTGTAGCCTACTCGACCGAGTCTCAGTCCAATGGAAACTGAGAGGAACTTTGGGTATCTCCTTAAACTAATAACTGTATTATATACAAGTGAATACTGCACCCTTTGCTCTGTTTTTGACAAAGACACTCCCACCTTATCACTCTTGCAGTAAATCCCTTTATCAACCTTAATGTTTTTAGTTATTGATGGCTGAAAGTCTCAGTATTTGGGAATTCTGAAGAAGGACATTGCAAGGCACCAGCTTTTGCGTAACATTGTGCGTGTTTAATTAAACATGTAGTGGACTTACAAATAGCAATCATGTAAAACATTTGCAACTTTCAACACCCCTTTCAGTCACAGGAAGATCGGAGTAACATTGTAGGGTGGGACAGGGACTCTGGGTCCTGGGGCAGTTTTTACTGGGCCGTCTCCATATAGGTTACTGCTATATTTCTGCACTGTGATGTTTTATGGCTTCCAACTATTACTCTCCAATTGGAAAATAGAACAGTCCCTTTGTAAAATTCACTTTTTATTGTCATCACAGCTTATTTAACGTTGCTGACCTTGAACGCACCATAAAAAACATTATTATTAATCCCTCAACATAATGAATATAAAATCTCATTCATGATAGATGCCTTGCCAGAAAACCATTCTAACTAATGGCAATCAAAAAACAGACAACCAAAATAGCAAAGAATAATCTAGACAGCAATAGTGCCAATTCAAAATGCATCTTTATAACAGATATTTAAAATTGGTTGGCCTTTTGTTTAACTACAGCAAGCCGACTATGATGTCCTCATCTGAGAAATGTAAGGTGTTAGGAATATCTATTGTGGGAACGGAGCATGAAAGTTTCATACCACCATGCCTATATAGTGTCTCACGTATAAGAAAAAAGAGTTTGAGTCATCTTGCTGAAAGGCTCCCTTACTTGTAAGGATAAAAAAGGGAGGCAAATCCAGTGGCAGTTTCTACTAGACAGGCTGGTGGGGCAGCGCGTGGAGCAGGGGGTCAAAGGGGGTTGATTAAAAAAATGCACTTACCTGCTGCCTCGTCACCTCTGCTGCTCCCGGTACCTCACCTGTGCCACTCCTGCTGCCTCGGAGTTGCTTTGCTTCCCTCCCCATCCAATCCAGATGCTTCTCTCATGCTGATATATAGCATGAGAGAAACGCCAGGATTGGACTGAGCGGGCTGAAATGTCACTCAGGGAGGGAGCCTGCACTTGTTCCCACCCGGCTGTGAAATACAGCTCGGGTGGAGAGTTCTAAGTGCATGTTTCAGTTTGGCCGGCCTCAGAAGGCCGGCTAAACTGACATGAGCACTTAGAGTGCACCACTGATCCTCCTCCCTCCTGACACAAAGGATGCTGGCCCAGCTCCACCCTAGGCAGCAGAAAAATAAAATGATAATAATGTATTATTATTTTATTACCACAGCGGAAGGCCCGCCCCTGGGGAAATCCATGCTTATTATTACGATGCAGCAAATTCATCTTTCTCCACTATCTGCTAAACTCCATTCAATATTAATGTGAGGGTTTGGATGTATTATATGTTATGGTTGTACAACCTTACCATGTAAAAAAACACACAAAAACTGTGTTGGGTCCAGTCAGGCCAATTTGCAAAACCTTTAACTCAGCCCTGGGTAGCTGCAGCTTCCAGCAGCAAGACTTAAACAAAGGAACTAGTGTAAAGCATATAGGAGTACCAAGCAATGAAATAAAAAGTCACACAAAACAAAAGAAATCCAACACTAATTCATAAAAATAGATTCATAATTTGTATGAATTTGTATACATCAAGATGAGATAAATCTACCAGAGGGTTCTGGAGATATGTATTTTTGAAGAAAATTAGATTTTTTGTTGTTTTACTCACAACCACAAACAAGTATTGGTAACTGTAAAGTATGTCAACTTTTGAAGAGTTTGAAAGAGTTGTTTTCAGCTACTCTGGCTCGACGAATGCAGCCAAATCCAGCAGGGAGAAGGTCAGCTGGGGCCAGTAAGAAGTATTTGGACAGTTACCTAGTCACCAAAGTGTTCTACGGTCCATTTCCCTAACTTTATAGCACTATTGCGAGAGACGTTATTAGAGTGATCCTGATGCTGAGGATACAAGCGATTGACAGTGCTCAAGGATGCTCTGGAGACTGTCTGGTGACCAGGGTGTCGTCTAGTTACGGCTTGGTCCATGGGTCAGGTGGGGTGACTTTGGCCCCAGAGGTCGGGGGCACTCACAGTCCTCTTCAAATCAGTAGAATGTCAGATGCTATTGGGCTACCGATCTCTGGACACAGTGTATCCACCGGTATCCTTTGGCAGAGGCTAATGTCTTCTAGGATGGCCAATCTAGACTCACATGGCACTACCAGGTCTGGCAGCCTCAAGTGCAACTTTTAGCCATTGAAGATCAGTCTCATGGGGTACCCAGCAGCAGTCAGCAGTAATTCTCCACAAGTGGCTACTGACTTACCATTTTGGGCTACTACAGCTTTGATGGCTCTGGTGCTGGTTACAGGAGGTTAGCTGACTGACCTTTGGAGTCACTTCTTTGTTCTGTGGCCTGAAAGTGACTTTTCCTTAAGCAAGGAGCCACCGGCACAGTCCTCTCATTGCTAGCCTGAGGTGTGAGAGGTGCAGTCCAGCAGACAGCGCAGCTTCTGATTGCCAGGTCCAGGAGTCAGCAGGGAAGTTCTTATTCAGTCCGTTTCCAGTTTCATAGTGATCTGAGGTTCAGGGTGGCAGGGGTGCCACATTTATGCCCAGAAAGTGTCCTGGTCAATGGGCTATCAGGATTCCTTCGCCCTGTGATGACTTCTGTCTATATGTGGCATCTTGCAATCCCAGAGTGCACTATTCTGCCCACTTCCAAGAAGTCTGAATTCTTCCTTGGTTGTTAGGAGCTCATTAGCCCACCCAAGAGGTGTGGCTACTAGTGGGTTACATGCCTACAGGAAAACCAATTTGGGCTCTGCTCTCCCCTCTCTGTTCTTGCTGCCAACCTGGCTACCTGAACAAAGAGGCCAACCCTCAGGAGTGTGATTGCTATTTGCCATTTTCCCACCAAAGGTGGCTTTGCCTTTGAAGTTTACTTTTTGGGCCAACACCCTGAGTGACTTCCTGCAGGGGAGAGGTACCACCTCCCTCTGTAGCAGGCTACCATTGTTTCTAAGCCTGTGAGTCAAATGTACAACTCCCCAGGAGGACAGAAACTGTTTGGTGGACATCAACCATGTGAGACCACTGGACACACTGGGGTACAGTGTGTCAACTTTCTAAAAGTTGCTTCCCTTAAAAGTGGCATTAAAGTTGACTAGGGCATTAAGTCAGGTTTAGTGCCATGATGAATTTGATACCTCAAACTACCCATTTTAGTAATCCCCTATACAAGTTAGCCAGACTGTGCGGCCAGCGGGTAACTCTGTGTTAGCCAACGGGGACCCTAACTTTTCAACAGCAAAATGACAATTTGGATGTGTTGCTGTTAGGACAAATACAATGCATATGTCCTACTTAATAATATATAACCCCCTGCCTCAGGGCTCCATCGGCCTTGCTTAGGGGAGTCCCAGATTTATTGTTAAGGGAAGTAGAGTCTTTAGCACTGATTTGAATAGCAAAGTCGAATTAGCAGTTTAATACTGCTGTTTGGACCTGGCCTGGACCGCCCATCCTGTGTGCACTGCACTTGGATTTACCCTGGTCTAGCGTGTCCAAATAGCACCAGTTGGTGCTTTAAGCTTTGCAGCACTACAATTGCAGATGTTCTTTAAAAATTCATATCTCAACCTCTACTTATTATATTTTTGTTGTTTTGGTCTTGTGTTGTTCATTAAAATTTGTCTAACTTGGTATGGATTATTTTTGTGTGGTGTTTTCACTGTTTATCTGTCTTAGGGTTTGCTAAAATATTTTGCACAGTGCCTTCTAAGTTAAGCCTGTCTACTCTGTGCCAAGATAACGAAAGGGTGAGCACAGGCTAGTCTATGGTGTATAGTTGACTTACCCAGGCTAGGATTGTGAGTTCTGCTTGGGCAGGGTGCATACCTCTGCCAACTAGAAAGCTAGTTTCTAACGCTGTTCTTCTATAGCTGAAGTGGCAGGCTGAGAGACATTTTTTTAGTTTGTCCTGCATTGGGTGGCACAACCGTACATGTCCTGGGCACCCACAGTACCATGTGCTACGAATTATAAATAATTCAGGTTATACAAATTGGGGTTAGCCAATTCAGCATACACTTTGTGAGAGGTTAGAGCACTGGCTCTGAGGTCTGGTTAGCAGGCCTCAGTGAAACCTCAGAGATGAAAAACCAGCAGCTGGTAGTCCAACTGGGTGCAAAAAGTGACGGAAAACCTGCAAAAAGCCTGATTCCTTTTACTAAGTAGCTCAACTTAGAGATAATACATAGCTATCAATTTATTATTGACCAAGAGTATTCAATAAAGGTGAGGATAAGATGAAAACGTAGTCTTATCAACACATATATCGTACAGTGCCAGTGAATTTGTGTCCTCCTGTCCAAGAGGAGCTTGGAATGAGGACTTGACCTATAAGCACAGAGGACTTGGCATAATGCCTGACTCTGATCAAGTCCCTCTATTTATGTAAGTTGAACCACACTTTCAGGGTCCCTATAAGTTGTTGGACAATACCGTTGGCTTGAGGACACAAAGGCATGTTTTTCTGATGTTTGATCTTAAGAGCGGCTAGAAACTCCTTGTTGTTGAATGGTGCACCATTCTGAGACTTGAGAATGTCCAGTATGCCCAAGACTGCAACGATGTTATCTAGCCACTCAATGACATTGTTGTGGATTATGGATGATTGGACATTGTCAGGGAATGCTTGGTCACCTTGGGAGACACTCTGTTGCATAAATTACACACTCCTTTAGTTCCCTTTCCACTTTCTTATCAAAGTGAGGGAACCACAGACAACCCCTCAATAACCTCTTGGTGGCCACAATGGCCTTCTTGGGCGACTTTAATAATTGTTGTCTCAAACCTGCAAGTCTGAAAATCTGGGATTCATTTTGGACATTGTGATATTTTTTAAATTCATCATTCAAAGGTCAAACACTCTGTCTCCATGACTGGGTCGCAATAACTGTGACTTGAAGTTACAGTCCAACAGCTATGTAGTCAGAACTGTAAGGGCTACAGAGATTGTTCTGATTTTTCCATATTAGGATAACTGGCCACAACTATCATAGCACTATCCTAATGGTTATGTGGAAAACAAAAGGACCTCACAATCTCTCTCCAATTCAAACGGACAGATGCACGCTTCTATAGCACCAGGAATGCTATGAAGTGGGATGGAACTATACAGGCTCATACACTCCACATTTTGCAATGCTTTCATGAGATTTACAGTTTTCTACATATGCTGACTTTCATGGCTCGTGTCTGTCCAGCTGGGCTTTGAAAATGCTTTTCAACCCTTTGTGGCTTGTTTCCACTACTAGTTCTCCACTCAGACATCTCTTGGGAATGCCATGATTCTGGCTTTTCAGTGTCATTACTTGCTCCTCTCTATATAAAGCATAATTCCTTCATCTAGGTCATGGCATCAAGGCTTTCTTTGAAGCTTGTTTCCACCATGCTAAATTTTGCGCTTTGCAGCAGGCACATTCACCCTCTGTGCTAGTTTATGTTGAGTCAAAACTGTGACTACACAGAGCACATATCTCTCCAGCAGGCACATTATTCACCATAAGTGTCTTCCTATTATTACCATCCTCTCAAAAATGCTGGGCACACAAAGATCTCTTCAGGATGATTTTTTCATGCCTGACCTGCCTGCTCTGTCTTCCCATCCTGCTAGAGTGTAAATGGCATCCAGAGATGTTTTAAGGCATGGGCAAAGTGGGCGATTGTCCATGGAGCCTATCTTCCAAGGGGCTCCCAGGTGTAAAGAGTGGAATAATCGAAAGTTCTACCAAAATAAAGATGTTCATGAAACCAGTTTTTTTTCTAATTTGACAGCTGAGCATGTCTAACAGAAACCTTGGGCAAACTGAATAATATTTCCAGCAACACTTTGCAGCAATCAAAGTTGCTCTGCAGCATTGCATGAAAGGGAGATAGCAGGAGAGCATCGTATCGTCAAATATATGGTGCTGCTGGTCTCTTCCTAAGCGCTAGCATATAATTTGAATGTCACACACCTTTATACCATAGCACAAAGGTGTAGGCCTGAGTCTACCATAACTTGTTTTTGAACAGCACCGTTCCAGTACAAAATTCTACGCTTAAAATGGATTTAAAATGTTCCCCACTTTTTGTGTATATTGTACCCTGATGTTCCATGCTGTACCCTGCACCAAACATGCAAACTGGGAGAAAGAATACCTTTTCCACTACTTTGTGCCTAGCTCAAGTGAGCATACTATTTTGGGACAAAGTCCTTTCCACAAATGTTAATAGATAGGCATAAAAAAAATTGGAGGTTGTGTGAGAATGACCATTTGCCACCCAAGGGATACCCCCTTGACACAAAGTAATGCAAATCAGGGCATAGCACTACTTTGGGTTACATTTTTTGAATGTTTTAGCGTAAATCAAGTTTTGCATTAGAACGTAAATTCCAAATCCCCACTTTGCGCTACTTTGCATATATTTTGGTGACTTTGGACAGGCTCAAAGTTTTGATAAATCGGTCTGTTAGTGCGCACCTGGCCTGTCCAGCCTTACCCCTCTAGATCGCATCTCTCTTTAAATCACTCTCATCTCTCATAACTTAACACTCTCAATCCCCTCTCTCTACCTCAACTGTCTATGTTATGTATCCCTCCCTTTGCACTGCACTGCTCTTTTCCCATCTGCTCTCCCTGTATCTCGCCTGCATCTACTTTGCTTCTCAAGCAACCAGAGATCTTTCTTTACTGTGCTTCTATACCTCTCTCTATGTCTCTGCTACCTTAATTCTGCCTATCTTTCTCTCGGGCCCTTCTCTACCACATTGCTACCTCTCAGACTCATTTCTCTCTCTACCTCATCTCCCTCACTGCCTCACACTTCCCAACCTCACAGCTTTCGCTACAGACTCCACTACCAAACATACTTCCAAACGAATAACTTGTACTTTACCTCCCATTGTATCTACTCTTTAAATATCGAATTACTTTCTGGATGACTCTATCTCTAGCATCTTCCTTTTTTTATCTTGCACTGTCTCTCTCTTTCTCTCTTTAACACGTACAAACACATATTTCTCTCTGGACCTCCTTCTCTATTTGATCTCACTCTCTCCAGCACAATTACCTTTCTCTACTCCCCTGCTTATTTATCTCTCTACCTCAAGTCTCACACCACATTTCTTTTTCATCCTAAATCTTGCCCACTGCTTTTTTTTTAACCTGGCCCATTTTTCTAAACCTCTTACTGTATTGCATCTTCTTTTCACGCGTTTCTCTGGTTGTCTGTCTCTACCTATTGCAGTCTTTACCTCTCTCTAATGCACCTCTTTTTCTACATTACCTTGTTCTCTCTACCTTACCCTTGGGAATTCTGTACTCTGCTGCCCCTCTCCCTATCTTGTTCTCTCTCTTCTCTACCTCACTTCAAAACCTTATCCTTTTCTCTACGTCTCTTTTTCTACCTACATATTTCTCTTTCTTCCTCTCTTTGTCGTTCACTTTGGCTACAACAACTTTCTCTATATACTTTACTTGTGTACCTACTTCACATATCTCTCTACATCATTCCTTTTCCTACCACCTTCTCTCTCTACTTCATGTATCTCCCCAAACTCTTCTTTTCATGTCACTGTCCTCCCATGTCTTACCCTGTCCATTTTTTTTTAATCAGCAAAGTCACAGGTAACTATCGAGTAACATCTAGGCATCTGGGATGCATATAAAGAGGAGAAAAAGGTCAAGGCAGGGGAAGAGAAATCAGGAGAAAAAGTATACAATCTTAATCAATCGATCAGGGAAAATACTCAGAGCAGCACTTTGAGTTTCACTGTTTGCAGCAAGACTACCAGTAACGAAAGGGAATATATTTGTGAATAAATATCTGGTAACTAAAACTAGCTCTAAGTGCTATGTGCATGTATCTTATTTTAGTTGTACTCACTAGTCCGCTAAACGCATATCAAGTCGTCCCTAGTATATATTTCCTGCAATGGAAGTAACATGCTGTGAAGGAGAAGAAAGCTGATCGGAGGTGCCTGTTCTGTTGATGGAAGATTGGGTGTTTGTTGATGTAAGCTGGCCCTTCATTGTGCAGCGCCTTGTAGGTGTCGGACAGCATCTTGAACTGGCATCTCTTCTGAATTGGGTGCAGGAGTAGTTTCTTGAGATGTGACGTGATGTGGGTCCTTCTGGGGAGGTTAAGTATGAGTCTTGCCTCTGCGTTCTATGTTATCTGCAGCCCCACGAATCCTTAAGATTCGAATGCTGGCACCCCCAAAGCTTGGTGCTCAGTGTGATATACCAGGTGTGCCACCATAAAGCTGCTGCTGCATAAAGGGACTGAAGAAATAGGATCTCTCATCCTTAGAGGATGGAACTCCATTGGCTTTTCTTTCAGGCCAACACCATCTTCAAAACCAGCTGCAGCAGCTACAAAGCCAGTATGACTTTCCCCAACCCCCTCCCCCCATCTGCCTGACATGCTATATCTGGTAGCTGTCAGCACAGCCAGGAAATCCAAAGACTGGAGACAAAGAAGTGTAAACATGAAAAGCAGGCGCTTTTTATTTAATGAAAGATGATGTGAAGCAGCATCACGAAAGGGTTGAGGGGCAGATCTTTGAAAAACTATATATCATGATGTAGTAAAGGTTCACAAAGAAGCTACCTCTAAAACCCCTTCATGACTGTATCCTTGCCTTCGACTCAGGACAGTACTTTGCCGCCTTTCGTTTAATATTGCATTCTGTACAAATCACATGCCTGATTACATTTGTAAAACATTAGCAAACTTTAACTATAATGTACACAAACTCCGTGGACATCTAATACCAATGTAATAGCCCTTAAAAGTGTTGTTTTATGTGCACTGGTCTTAACGGCCCCATAACACAAGGTCGACAGTGCTCATGTAACCTGCATGCTTACAGTGCACCGAATGCCAAGTGCTTTAGAAGCATTCTGCTACCATTCTGGTTAGAGATTTCTTTAGAATTTCAGACTGGCAACCAATTCAAGCAGGGCGCATATTACTGGGCGTATTTTGATGGCACAGGAGAGGCTAGTATCAACTCATTAACTGTATAGATTGATCTGACTGATATCGCACACACTCTTTCCACAGTGATATATTTTTATTAACTAACACCCAGCACCATCAGAAGAGGGGGAAGGAGAGCTCAGGCACAGTTACATAGCAGATTTTTCTGGCTACCAGCATATGGTTGTATATTCCTCCAGCCCCCACAAAAGCCCAAGGGCAGGTATATATTGTGCTTTCCACGGGAAACAAGTCAACCTGCACGTGCTTTCCTAAATACATTACCCATCTGCATCATCTGCAACTGAGACATATAAGCACACACACTTACAGTACACATATTGGCCCTGTTTACAAAGGCATGTTTTGTTACACATGTATATTTTTGGCTGTAATTGCCTCTCTTACATCTGCCATTAACTCACACAAGGAGTCTAGATAGGTCTAAATGGATTTCCTATGGAAGACTTCTCTGCCAGGAGTGCAGAAAAAACCTCAGTGGTAAATACCACTACACGTTTGGTTTGCCTTAGACGTTTGGGAGCACTCACTATCATGTATAACTGTGAGAATTCACAAATTATGATCAGTCTCTTTCCAGTCCTAGAAATGGTCAGAGTTTGCCCCTTCCTTTGCTGTTCTACATAGGAAATAAGAATTCCTGAGTAGAGAAAAAAGTGCATTTGCACAGGAGGTCTATTTTCAAATTTACTCCCTCCCCCAGACCCCTTTGAGACATGTCACATGAAATTCCTAATATTGTTCCTGATAATCTGAACTTGGCACAGCTTAATGTGTACTACTGGGAATGTTTGTAAATAGGAAATACATGTACAATTATGATTGAATTAAGTTTTAAATGCACGTAAAAAGCATGTGCACTGAGCCTATTACCTATTGCTTCCAAACTTTTATTTCTTCATTGCCTAGTAAAAGTTTCAATAAGACCCCTTAATTAGGGGGCAAGCATACATTTTCTGTTCGTCCCTGACCAGCAGCCCAAATATCAAATATTTTACAACACAATCAGGCTATATTACACATATGTTTTACTTTTTACAGGCACAGGGAGATTAAGCTGCTGGTGTATCAAAGGGTGTTATCCATCTAGTGTCTACGGGAAAATGCGTCAGTACCTGTGGGCCTAAGTGTTATGGTCAGAATCAAAGCATGTTGACCTGAAGCCAGTATTCAAACCTGCTTTTGCATATTCCAAAGTGAGACGATCTGGCTACTTGTCCACATCTCTTCATTCTGTGCTGGGCTCTCCACCCACATAGTGAATGTGAGGTGCTTCCACCTGTGATGGTGGGAGTTTTACAGTGTAATTGGAATGGCAGAAGAGCCCCCCACAACTCTCATACTGATTTCCTTTTCATGCAGGAGTCACCACACAAGGCCATTCCCAAAGGAAAACTTCATCCAAGAAAACAAATCCAGTTCTGCTCATGACAAACACACTGTGGCTTAGAGCCTGAAGTACAAATTTCCATTCACAAAAAGTGGGGGTCATTGCTTTTAAACAAACCATATTTTTTTCTTTTATATTGCAGGCCATTTTTTAGAAAGGATAATGGGGTGCATTTAAAAAAAAAAAGAAAAGTTAAACACATTTTTTAGGAGTAGTCAGTGATCTCATTGACCACCACCTGGTCCTAAAAACAGTTTTTGTCAAGATTCTCAAGTGATTTCTGATGACTACTTCCCATTTGCGAATGGCTTGCCTTTAATTTAGAGTTGGTGGTAAAATATTAATGTGTTGCAGAAAGAATTCAGTAACAAAACATTAAGACAAAACTTATGGAATCGATATTTGGAAGGCACGCCAGTAACATGCCCCTTCCAAGTAGTGACTCCATAATGTTTAATTAACTCATTTAACAGATCTGATTTTTTTTTCCGAATAGTTAATTGGGTTTAGTACATTATAACAAGTGTTTTGTCATTTCAAACCTTTAGATTGATCAAAGTTGAGGGTTTGCAACCATTAAAACACTTTGTACACCAGTCCCTAACCCTTGTAATACTCCTGTCAGAATTAATTCAGGAGTAAGCCAGTACTTTAAGAATCAGTCACACTTCCTAGTGGCAAAATTGTTGGATTCACTCACACTAGGTATAATCTTTTTGTTTAAATACATTGTTATGTTTTTCTGCATTGTGGAGTCAAAAAGCATATGACCTTTGGTAATTGCTGAAAATGGAGAATACGATCCTCAGACCTCATTAATTGGGTGAGAGGTATCAGAATTTACAATAGCATAATAGGTTATCTCTTGGACCAGTTATGAAACCACTAGGGTAGTACCAGCTGTTCTTTACAGGTGCTATACTTTGTTTTAGTTCATCTGTTTTTATGAAACAATTTTTTCTAAGTCACGGTGCACAGAAATTAGAAGCTTGCATTGGGTCCCTATTTTTTGCTCAAGGTAGGAACAATATTGATAAAGCATTGGTTGTTCTGCATGTATCTCTTTGCTTGGCCTCTTCTTTTTCTTTTTCTCTTCCTTACCCACCTTTGGTGTTTGAGCTCTCATTTTTCCAACTCCTGCACGACAACTGTGTGCCTTGCCACCAAGCATTCGGGTTACAATGCCCAAAGTGCACTGTTGACCAAGGCTGCATTCACCAATGACTGCTTCATCATCCAAAGCTGCCCCAGCATATGTAACCACATGGTCAGTTTCAGGGAGATCTCCTAATTATCAGTCCATGCCTTAACTAAATGAACAGTACAGAGATCAAAAATCTCAAGAGAATGCAAATTCTGTGCATGTACAAAGAACTGCTTGGTTCCTCCGTTTTCTTTTCAACAATTCTCAGGAATCTATTGGAGGAAACCAAACAGTGGCATTGCCAATAGGTCCCACCTTTGTGAGATCTATTGCCATTGTTGGAGTGGAGTGGAGAGGATTAGCATTATGTGGTGTGGAGTGGCATTGTGTGGCCTGGTTTGGACTGGGGTACATTGTGTGGCTTGGAGAGGAGTGGGGTGGCATTGTGTGGAATAGAGTGGCATTGTGAGGTGTGGATTGGCATTGTGTGGCATGGAGAGGCATTGTGTTGTGCAATGCAGTGGCATTATGTGACAGGCAGTGACATTGTGTTGCACTGAGTGGAGAGACATTGTGTGGCATGGAGTGTCATTGTGTGGTGTAGTGTGGTATGTGTGGTATGGAATGAGTCGGTGGTATTGTGAGGCATGGAGTGAAGTCAGGTATGTGTGGAGTGGCATTGTGTGGTGTGGAGTGGCACTTTGTGACATGGAGTGGAGTGGGATTCTGTGTGGTGGAGTGGTATAGTGTGGAGTGCAATGACATTGTATGGCAGGAAGAGGTATTGTGTGGCATGGAGAGGAGTAGCATTATGTGTTGTGGAGTGGAGGGGCATTCTGTCTTATAGTGACATGGTGCGGAGATGAGTGGATTGGAGAGGGACTGTGTCGAGTGGTTTGAAGTGGCATTGTGCTGAGTGCAATGAAGTGGGATTAAGTGGAGTGGAGTGCCATTGTTTGGCATGAAGTAGAGTGGCATTGAGTGGAGTGGCCTGGCATGCCTCAAATCCCTTCAATGTCTCATAAGGGGTAGTAAGTGCTATATAAATATAATTACAATTGAGTGGAGTGGAGCAGAGTAGAGTGTAGTGAAGTGAACTTTAAACTAAAGATATTCCAAAGCTGAAAATCAAGGAGCTCTAAGACAACTCTATCAAATTCTGGGGCTGGAGGGTTGGAGGGGGTGAAGCATTATGGAGCAGGAGTAGGTGGAAAAGGGAAGAAGCACCACAGACAAGGGGGTGAGAAGGGAAAAAGAAATGGTACCTCAATTACAGCTAGAGCAGTGGCCAGACACTAGTTAAGAACAACCGGTGTTTGGTACCTGCTCCTCGAAAGAAATGGAAGTGATGCTCGACATATGATGGCCAATTTGGTGGCATCAAAGAAGAGTGATAAAGATGCCAATGAATGAAAAGCAATGGGTAGGCTTCAAGCCCTATATAGTAAATAATCCTCTTGCAGCAACAACAGTGCACAGTCAGCAGGTGAGACCTAAACAACCACTGCTCTACCCTGTGTGGTAGATGGTGCAAAAAGAAGGCATGCTATAACAGTACTAACACTTTTCAGCATAACTACTATAACTTTAAAGGAACATTACTGATACTGCTCAAATTGGCTTTGGTGCCTTCAGTGCAGCAGGAACAATCATTCTGAGCAGAACGGCTCAATGTTTCATAAAATCACCAAAACCTCTCAGAAGAGTAACTGTGCTTTAAATCAGAGCCAGTATCAACTTTTCTCTGCTGGCTGGATGTACTTGTATTGGACCATAAGAAAAGTTCTGAACAGAGATGCCAAAGCTATAATAGAGCATAATAAAAACATTTCAGCGTTGTCATACATTTAATGGCACAGTGACAATAATTCTCAGCAGGGATGCTACACACTAGATAGCACTCTATTTGCATAGCCCCAACACTTCTCCAGGTAGCAGCAACACACTCTATAGATTGTGTTATCTGTTCCCTGCAAGGATAGTGTATTGTTTAATAGAAATAAAGCACTACCAGTGGTTCTCACCAGAGATGCCCTAGTTGAAATTGAATTGGCTACCTCAACTCTAATAAACTGGATGTCTGTTATTATAAGGGGTGCTCCAGCGCTTCTCCAAAATGTTACTAAAGTTATTGGAGGATTGTTGGAAATACTTACAGCTGGGCAGGTTTGCTGTTATTGCATAGTGTCAAGAATTATAAGCATGCCAACTATGCTTTTATTGAATTGCGTGCAGGGTCTTTTTGCATTGGTGAAATAAGGATATTCTTTGATGGGCCTCACTTTCAGGGCTTGTATGCTAATTTACTACATTCTTAGGAACGTGCTGGTCCTACTGATCACAGATTTGAATCTTCCCAGGTCAACCTAATCTATCATCTTTCACATGCTGATAATTGTGTACCTATGTACTAATCCCAGTGTATAAAAGTGTACAAATGACATTTGTGGCCTTTAGGCAGGAGCATTTTAGATTCTGGAACTTTCAGTTTGTACATTGAGGACAGACCTTTTGGAACTCCTTTTTTACAAGACATGCGATGGCACGTTTGTTAAAAAGCACATCACAGCAAAGCAACCAAAGCTGCTAAGCAGCAATGCTTTAAGGGAGAGAGTGATGCAGAGCCTTATATATTAATATATGGTGGTGCTGCTCTCTGCATCAGCGCAGGTGCATAAACAGGCTGCCCAGTGCAACCTACACACTTTTCCACCATAGCCTGTGTCTGATGTCTAGGAAGGGATTTGTACTGGAAGGGTACCCTTTCAGTATAAACTACTATACTTTGTCTAACTTTAAAACTTTTAACACATTCAGGGCCACATTTAGTAACATTTAATGCAATGCAGCAAGACCACTTGCTGAGCTGCGCTTCATTAAATAGAGAAAGCAGGAAGGTGTCATATTTACTAAGATATGGTGCATTCCTGGTCTCTCTCTGCGATAGCCTAGTGCCTATACAGGTTCCCTTGCACCATGGGGCATTGGTGCCTGCATAACAGGTAGTATTATTCTGTGCTGGATGGGACATTTCCCTGCACTAAAACAATCCTCTGAGGTACTTTCGTCTTTCTACAGAATACAGCACACGTAGAAAGAGGAAATAATTAGGAGAAATAAACATATTTTCCTCGTTACTCCTCGGTTGGGATGGTAAAGCATTTAGACACATTGCCAGATTTGCTATTCTTAGTAAATCTGGAAATATGCCAAAATCCATGAGTGACTCAAGGAAACACTCACACTCCACCCATGGATCACCTTCAGAGCCAAGAATAACACAAGACAGTGACTTGCACTGGACTTGCTCTGCCTTGCGTAACTTTAGATATATTAAGCTAGGCAGAGCCACACAAGGAGCTTCTGATAACGTGTCCCAACCTAGATAATTTACTCACTATGGGACTCGTTTTAGGCCGATGTATCTTTTGACCCTGATTGAAGTCTCCTTAGGACGAGATTACTTCTCAACATGTCAATCGATAGATCAATAACCTCATCAATAATCACATTAGCAAATCAATCGAATTAACCAATAACATCAATAATATCGAAACACACCATGACCTTTCAGGCATGAATAACCACACAAGATTTTATAAGATTTATGATATTTATTCCCTATTGGTTACAATTCTACTGATAAGTTTATTAGTCTCAATACCAGAAAACACATCAGCAATGTGTCACGTACTGCGCTGGACTTCTCACCTCTGGATTTCGGATCTATCTGCATGGGCTCTTCATGGGGAGGTGGAGAGGCTTCAGATGGACTATCTTCCGTTTGCCGACTGCTAGCACGGAAGGTACCGGGCTGGTATGGAGCTCTAGTTCTACGTCTTTCCATCTTGCGCTCTCGAAGTCTATACTCGATGTTCATAGATTGATCCATTAATTCTTTCAAAGAACAAGCTGGGGAAGAGTGTACAAGCTCATCTTTAATTTCTTCACGCAGGCCTCGGCGGAAAAGGGTTACGAAAGTGCGTTCTGCCCAGGAGGTTTCAGCTGCCAGCTGTTTGAAGCGGGTTATATACTGCAGTACATCCTGATTACCTTGCTGAATGTCACATAAGACTTCTTCAGCTGCTGCTTCTACCCCAGGTCTCTCAAACATTTGTTTGAAAACAGTCAGGAAAGCGGAATAGTTAGCCAGGACTGGGTCATCTGCAGAAACCAGAGGAGTCGCCCAAGCAAGCGCTGGACCAGACAAGGCGCTGATCAGATAGCCCACCTTAGTCTTATCCGAAGAAAACTGGAGTGGACGAAAGGCAAAGAAAACCGTCAGGGCGTCCAAAAATTCCTTCATCTTTAAAGGATCTCCGGAATATCGAGGAATAGTAGCAGATACGGGTGGTATGTCCATTGATCGGGAAGAGAAGACCTGTTGTAGCGCAGTGTTCTCTGCCCGTAACTGTTGTAACTCTTGGGCTTGTTGTTGGACAGTCTGTAACATAGCTTGAGCATTTTCTGACACCTCTCCCTGTGGATCTTCCATGGCGCTCTCGCAACGCAGAATCTTTTGGCGTTGCAATGTGTCACGTACTGCGCTGGACTTCTCACCTCTGGATTTCGGATTGGCGAATACACCAAGTCTTCTACAGGTCCTGGATGTTCCCAGATAAGGGCGACCCCTTCTAGTAGCCATGGTGCCGCTTGACAGGCTACGCCAAAGCAGACCGTATCCTTCAGAAGGAGTCCCAGAGGGAAAAAACCCCAACACTGGGGAAAAAACCTCTAACAGGAACTCCTGAAGGAAAACAAGAAAAAACAGGACTTGACAACAGGAAACAAAAATAGGCAATATCCAGGGTACAAGGCAGGAAAAAAGAAACAGGCAAAAATATCCAAGGCAAAAGCAGAAACAAAGAACAGGCAAAAATCTCCCAAGGCAAAAGCAGGAACAAAGAACAGGCAAAAATCTCCCAAGGCAAAAAAGCAGGAACAAAGAACAGGAGCGAACAGCACAACCAGAAGGAAGTGTTTGCAACGCAAGGAGGAACATGACTGACTGACTTATATACTGAGAAAAGGGAAGTGACATCACAGGAAAGGGAAGTAACACCATCTTGGATTGGGAAAAGCCCATAGACCAGTATAGGAAAAAGGAAGTAGTATAAAAGAAAAACAGAGCATGCTGGAACAAAAACACGAAAAAGACAAGATGGACACAACATGGATAGAGACAGGCAAAAGGCCCAACAAAAAACCTCCCACCAACAATAAAAGAAGAAAAAAGGCTACAAGTAAGTGTAGCGCAACCGGGAGTGAAATATATGCTTCCCAGAAAGCATAGTCAAAAAACGCGGAGAACGGCGCTCCGAATATCGGTAGCGTGTTCCACCCGCGAGGACAGAAAGAGACGCCGCGTCAGAGCACGGCGTTACAGTAGGTCCCCTCCCCGAGGCTCCAGGTTTGTCAGGATGATTGTCAAAAAACAGGCGAACCAAACGGGGAGCATGGACGGAGGAAGCATCTTCCCACGAACAGTCACTGAGGGGGTATCCTTTCCAGTGGACCAAAAACTGTAGTTTACGTCGAAAAATTCGGGAATCACAGATCTCCTGGACTTCATACTCAGGCTGTCCGTTGATAGAAAGAGGAGGCGGACGTTGGAACTGGCAATGGTAAGGATCAGGAACAAAGGGTTTTAACTGGGACACATGGAAAACAGGATGAACCCTCCAGGTATGAGGTAAGCGGGGACGCACAACTACAGGATTCAGGATGTGCGAAATTCGAAAGGGTCCATAAAAACGTGGTTTGAACTTATTGGTGGAAAACCGGGATGGTAGAAATCTGGAAGAAAGCCATACCTTGTGGCCCACTTGATACAAAGGTGCGGCTTGCCGATAACGATCCGCCTTTCGCTTCATAGCTTGTTTCGAAGCTAGGAGAGTAGTGTGAAGTAGGCCCTGGATTCGACAGATCTGTCGTGAAAAAGAAGTGACTGCAGGCACAGAAGAGGATGTTCGAGAAATAGTAGTGAAAGTCCTCGGATGAAATCCATAAGTACAATAAAAGGGTGTGGTCTTGGTCGCACTATGTATTGTGTTGTTATAGGAGAACTCGGCAAGAGCAAGATATTCCGACCAATTGCTTTGTGTGGCATTACAGTAACATCTCAGATACTGCTGAAGTTCTTGATTCACTCGTTCAGTTTGCCCATTCGTTTGTGGATGGAAACCCGAGGATAAAGAAATCTCAATGTTAAAGAAGGCACAAAAGGCTCTCCAGAAACGTGATACATATTGAGGCTCTCTGTCCGAAATGACCTCTAGAGGAAGACCATGGAGGCGAAAAATATCTCGTAGAAAAATGCGACTCATTTCTGGGGCCGTTGGTAGTTTCTTCAAGGCTGAAAAATGGGCCATCTTGGTGAATGAATCTACGGTTACCATGATTACTTGGTTACCAGAGGAAGTAGGTAGAGAGCATATGAAATCCGTGGATAGAGTACACCAAGGAGCGGAAGGAACCGGTAAAGGTCTTAATAAACCTGCCAACTTAGTTCGGGGTGTCTTAGTCCGGGCACAGACTGGGCATGCTGACACATAGGTTTCAGTGTCTGTCTTTAGCGAAGGCCACCAAAAAGATTGCTGAAGCAGTTCCTGGGTCTTCCTGATACCTCGATGAACGGCTATAGGAGAATCATGGCACATTTGCAGGGCTTCTGTCTGCACTTTCTTGGTAGGTAGGAAGAGAGCATGTTGATGATAGAAGTAGTTGTCCTTCTTCTGCAAAAAAGGAGTCACTTTATCCCATTCTGAAGCAGACAGAAACTGGTACTCGGATTGAACGCGTTCTTGAAAAGATTGAGTAGCTCCGATGATCCTGCTAGACTCAATAAGATGTGGAGAGGAGTTCTGGGCTATGTCAGGATATCTGCGGGATAAGGCATCTGCCACTAAATTCTGGGAACCAGGTATGTATGTGATCACGAAATCGTACTGGCTAAAGAAGAAAGCCCACTGAGCCTGACGACTGTTGCGACACTGAAAGCTCTGAAGACACTGGAGATTACGGTGATCAGTCCTAGCTTCAAAAGGCTCTCTGGAACCCATCAGGAAATGCCTCCATTCCTTACAAGCTACTTTGAGAGCGAGTAGTTCTCGTTCCAGTACAGAATAATTTCGTTCAGCCTCTGATAGACTATGCTACAGATAAAAGATAGGAAGTTCCAATCCATCATTGTCTTGCTTCTGAAGCAGAACTGCTCCAATAGCTCTGTCTGAGGCATCAGTCACAATGATAAATTTCTTGGTATTGTCAGGATGACGCAACACGGGTGCTTGGGTAAAGGCTGTCTTTAATTCTTGAAATGCATGTTCAGCCTCCTTGGTCCAAATGAAACCCTTCTTCAGGTTCTCTTTCTTAATTGTTTGTGTTATGAAACTTTGTAGGTGGGCAAAGTTCTGAATAAACTGACGATAAAAGTTTGATAACCCAAGAAAACATTGCGTTTCTTTAATGGACGTTGGAGAAGGCCAATCTAATATGGCACTGACCTTGTCAGGATCCATGGATATTCCGTGTTGATTAATACAAAACCCGAGATACCTTACTTCAGATTTATGGAACTCACACTTCTCAGGTTTACAAAACAATTGGTTTTTCTTGAGTCTTTCCAGGACTTGTATGACATGATCTACATGGTGCTCAGGATCACGGGAATATATCAAGATACCATCCAAATAAATGACTACATATTGATTGAGTACATCAGAGAACACTGAATCCATAAATCGTTGAAAAACAGAAGGGGCGTTGGTCAGTCCAAAGGGCATAACACGATACTCATAGTGCCCAAAAGGGTTACGGAAAGCAGTCTTCCATTCATCTCCTTCCTAGATCCAAAGGAGATGATAGGCACCCCGTAAGTCTAATTTAGTAAATATCTTGGCTCCTTGAATGGCATCCAGTATATCTCTGATTAAAGGCAGTGGATATCGATCCTTAATCGTTATTCTGTTGAGTTCACGAAAGTCCACACAAGGACGCAGATCCTTAGTCTTCTTTGGGACGAAGAAGAGAGGAGCCCTAGCGGGGGACGTGGAAGGAGCAATCAAACCGTTGTATAAGTTGTCGTCTAAATATTCCCTTAACACCTTCTTTTCTTGGTCTGTCAGAGAATACATTCGACCGAAGGGAACGACTTCATCAGGAATTAAAGGAATAGCACAGTCATAACTGCGATGAGGTGGCAAAATAGGATTAGTAGGTTTCTGAAAAATCCTGATATATTCCTGATAACAATCTGGAACCCCCTGGATAGTATTGATAGAGTTAGTGTTATCCTTAGTTGACTGACAGGACCTTTTTGGAGTCCAATAAGAAGTAGTAGAATAACAATTCTGTTGACAAAATGAAGACGTTAGGGCTATAGTTCGTGTTTCCCAATTGATATAGGGGTTGTGTCGGGCTAACCAGGGAATTCCCAAATTCATGATGTGATTTGGTGAGGCTATGAGATCAAAGGCAACGTGTTCTTGATGCCCCCCAAATGTCAAACAAAGAGTAGGAGTTGAGGCCACCACAGGTCCTGAGGTTAACGGAGAGCCATCCACTGTGTGAACCTGCTCAGGGGTTTCTTTAGGAATGCGGGGAATTCCTTTACTAGTAGCCCAGGTCTCATCCAGATAGAGTCCACTGGCTCCACAATCAAGGAGAGCCAGAAGATGTTCTTCTTGATCTTGTGAACTTTGTAACTTGACCGAGAGGATAAACAGGGTGGACATGCTTTCTTTGGAGGAACATATTGATGGTACTTCAGCTCCTCCCGTCTCCTTCCTCCTTACAGGGGACGGGAGCTGGCGTTTCCCGCAGGCCTTGAGGGACGTACGGGACAACTACGGATCAGGTGGCCAGCCTTACCACAGTATAGACAAAGTCCCCTTCATCGTCGTTCCTCCCTTTCTGACTCCGTCAATGGCCCATGAACCAGATCGATCTGCATGGGCTCTTCATGGGGAGGTGGAGAGGCTTCAGATGGACTATCTTCCGTTTGCCGACTGCTAGCACGGAAGGTACCGGGCTGGTATGGAGCTCTAGTTCTACGTCTTTCCATCTTGCGCTCTCGAAGTCTATACTCGATGTTCATAGATTGATCCATTATTTCTTTCAAAGAACAAGCTGGGGAAGATTGTACAAGCTCATCTTTAATTTCTTCATGCAGGCCTCGGCAGAAAAGGGTTACGAGAGTGCGTTCTACCCAGGACGTTTCAGCTGCCAGCTGTTTGAAGCGGGTTATATACTGCAGTACATCCTGATTACCTTGCTGAATGTCACAGAAGGTGTTGGAAAATGGGTTATTGGTAGGGCAGGTAGGTACCTACACCTAGCAACAAGCCACTAACCTCCACATAGGTACAGTTAGGTCTCAGTAAATTAATCCCAGCTCAACCCTTGGTAGCTTGGCAACGAGCGTCAAGGCTTAACTTAGGAGACAAAGTGTAAAGCATTCAAATATCACAAAACAGTAATTAAATAAAACACAGGAAACAGTTTAAAAATCCAAAACCAATTTATAAAAATAGTTTATATTTTTATCTTTAAAATGACACAAAAACGATTAAAATCGGTTCAGGGGAACCGGAGATATGAATTTTTAAAGAATTATTACTTTTCTAGCGCTTAGAAACAAAAAGCGCCAATCGGGTCATCTGGTTGCACCTCGACCGGGGCAAAGTCAAACTTTCAGGCCGACCGCGATGGAGCCCTGCTCGGCTACAGGTCGCGGGAGGCCTCGGTTAAAAAGTTACCTTCTGACTTAGTCTTTATTTTGAAGTTTTTCTTCACCGGGACGAACCTGCCAGTTGAATCCGACCTCCTGGAGCCCTTGTCCGGATACGCGATGTGGGTTTCCTCGGTGGAGACTTTTACTTTCGGACTTAGTCGTTTTTTCGAGATGAAAATCCTTCGACCGGGGTAAACCTGGATCTTGATCCGACGTCCATGGAGCCCTTCTCGGATACGATGGCTGGGAGGTCCCGGTCAACTTTTTACGTTCGGACTTAGTCTCTTTTTTGGATGTTTTTCTTTACCGGGACGAACCACGAAGTCAGGCCGGGTCGCGGTTGAGGTAAGCCGGCTAGAATTTCCGCGGCGGGTCGGTCCCTCTCTGGAGCTTTTTTCCAAAAATTCTCAAATCTTTTCCAAACTTCTGGGGCTTCACCCAGATGTTCTTTTAAGGTTCTTTTGGGGTCCACAGCTCACCCCAAGGGTCCAGAAGTTCTGTGATGGTCCTTGGGGGGTGCGGACTTCAACTCCCAGAATGCACCTGGCGCAAACTCCTTTTTGGCCACTGGACAGTGGTCAGCTGGTCGCTTTCTTCAGGAGTTGGTGCAGGGGACTCTGGTTTAGCAATTTTTCACCTGTAGCAAACAGGGAGTCCCTCCTTGAACCAGTTGAAGCCAGGCAAAGTCCTTCTTGTGGTGAAGCCCAAGTGTGCAGCTGGTGCAGTCCTTCTGAGTGCAGGGTCCAGGTGCAGGCCAGGGGTCCAGCAGGGCAGTCCTTCTTCTTCTTTAGTTCCTTTCTTGTTGAATTCTGGAGGGGATCTGAGGCGTGGGTGCAGGTCTGCCAGTTTTATCCTTGCTCCTGGGTGAAAAGCAGGGGGGCCCTGGTTCTCCAATCAGGGACAGGGTCGTCCCCCTGTGATGACCACTTCCTGGGAAGTGCGGCAAAAATCCATCCCAAAAGGCAACAGCCTCTAAAAATCCAACATGGCTGAATCTGATTTTTGGAGGTTACATCTGGCTGAGCCCACCCACTGGTGTGGCTAAAAATCATAAACACACCCCTCTCCTGCCCTCTCCTAATCTAATCAAGGGGGCACCTAATTGTCTGGGGTTGCAGGATGTGGGGGTGTTGCTGGGTGCTCCAAATGTCCTTCTCTGCCTTTGAAGACCAGTTTGGCAGCCCTCCCCCTTCCTGCCTCACCATCTGCTGAGGGGAGATTCTCTCCCCCAAGCACATTCCTTTGTGTGAAGTCAGGCCACTTCACACCTCATCAAGGTAGCCTGGCAGAAGCTGCTGCAGGCTGGCCAATCAGAGCACAGCAGCAAAAACAATGCAGAGCTGAAATTGGCAACTTTTTAGGTAAAGTCTAAACTTTTTACCTGAACTAGTTATATTAAATCCAACAACTGGAAGTTGTGGGATTTATTACAACAATCAATTTGATACCAAATTCTTGGTATGTAACATTTAAGGAGACTTTAAAATTTAAAATAAAGTCTGCCCATTCTAGCCTATGAAGGCCATTTACTTCAATGAGGGAAAAACGAATGTGGCTGTTTTTACCTCACCAGGGCTTATAAATCTATTTTTATAAAGTCCCTGCTTATAGTTACATGGCACCCAGCCCTAGGGGCACATAGGGCACACCTTAGGGGTGACTTATATGTATAAATAAGGTAGTTTAAGACTTTGGAAGTACCTTTAATTCCAAAGTCGAATTTGCATATAACTTTAATTTAAAAGCAGCCAGCAAGGCAGGCTTGCTTTTAAAATGACACTGGGCACCTCAGCAGTGCACCTAGGTGTGCACCACCTATGCTGTGGTCCCTAAACCTACATGCCCTACCATATACTAGGGACTTATAGGTAGGTTAACTTAGCCAATTATAATTAGCCTAATTTGCATATCCATTTTACACAGAGCACAGGCCCTGGGACTGGTTAGCAGTACCCAGGGCACCATCAAAGTCAGGAAAACACCAGCAAAAAGAGGAAAATGGGGGCAAAAAGTTATGGGGCCTCTGCAATCAGCCCTGTTTTCTCACATAAGGCTTCTTCAGCTGCTGCTTCTACCCCAGGTCTCTCAAACATTTGTTTGAAAACAGTCAGGAAAGCGGAATAGTTAGCCAGGACTGGGTCATCTGCAGAAACCAGAGGAGTCGCCCAAGCAAGCGCTGGACCAGACAAGGCGCTGATCAGATAGCCCACCTTAGTCTTATCCGAATAAAACTGGAGTGGACGAAAGGCAAAGAAAACCGTCAGGGCATCCAAAAATTCCTTCATCTTTAAAGGATCTCCGGAATATCGAGGAATAGTAGCAGATACGGGTGGTATGTCCATTGATCGGGAAGACAAGACCTGTCGTAGCGCAGTGTTCTCTGCCCGTAACTGTTGTAACTCTTGGGCTTGTTGTTGGACAGTCTGTAACATAGCTTGAGCATTTTCTGACACCTCTCCCTGTGGATCTTCCATGGCGCTCTCGCAACGCAGAATCTTTTGGCGTTGCAATGTGTCACGTACTGCGCTGGACTTCTCACCTCTGGATTTCGGATTGGCGAATACACCAAGTCTTCTACAGGTCCTTGATGTTCCCAGATAAGGGCGACCCCTTCTAGTAGCCACGGTGCCGCTTGACAGGCTACGCCAAAGCAGACCGTATCCTCCAGAAGGAGTTCCAGAGGGAAAAAACCCCAACACTGGGGAAAAAACCTCTAACAGGAACTCCTGAAGGAAAACAAGAAAAAACAGGACTTGACAACAGGAAACAAAAATAGGCAATATCCAGGGTACGAGGCAGGAAAAAAGGAACAGGCAAAAATATCCAAGGCAAAAGCAGAAACAAAGAACAGGCAAAAATCTCCCAAGGCAAAAGCAGGGACAAAGAACAGGCAAAAATCTCCCAAGGCAAAAAAGCAGGAACAAAGAACAGGAGCGAACAGCACAACCAGAAGGAAGTGTTTGAAACGCAAGGAGGAACAAGACTGACTGACTTATATACTGAGAAAAGGGAAGTGACATCACAGGAAAGGGAAGTAACACCATCTTGGATTGGGAAAGGCCCATAGACCAGTATAGGAAAAAGGAAGTAGTATAAAAGAAAAACAGAGCATGCTGGAACAAAAACACGAAGAAGACAAGATGGACACAACATGGATAGAGACAGGCAAAAGGCCCAACAAAAAACCCACCACCAACAATAAAAGAAGAAAAAAAGCTACAAGTAAGTGTAGCGCGACCGGGAGCGAAATATATGCTTCCCAGAAAGCATAGTCAAAAAACGCGGAGAACGGCGCTCCGAATATCGATAGCGTTTTCCACCCGCGAGGACAGAAAGAGACGCCGCGTCAGAGCACGGCGTTACACAATGTCATAATATGGCAACTCCAATAAGTCTTCATCAAAGCAAAGATCATAAACATTAGAACATAGCACAACGTCAACATGGATCAACTTTAGCAGAGTATCATTAGCGCATTATTCAACAATGCATAGATTCAGTCATTTGTCTATTTGCGTCCGTTTAGTGAATTCCTTAACTAACCTCGAATTAGCATTAGCATGTTGGGATTCATGCAAAACAATTTAGCAACACAAATTTAGAAAAACATCTAACTACGGTCTCTGTCAAAAAAAGCAGTTGGTACCTAGAAGAAAAGACAAACAGACAATTACAGTTTCATCATTATATAGTTACCTTCCGTAATGGGTCAGCATACAGATTCAGTCTTCGTCCTCAGGACATCAGTTGATTTGCCATTAGCCAGGAAACTCAGGAAAGTTCAGCAAGACGGGGCAATAAGGACACTTCCCTCATAAGGAGGAAAAGTATAGAACGGGCTAAGCAGAGTAGGGTAAGGATGATTCGATGAATCAAACAGCAAAGTCTTTAGGCAGAGTGACAGAGTGTCTAGATAACGGCAAGAATGGCTTCTCGGGTCTCCCTAATAGTGGCTGATTTCTCCTTGTGACCTACGGTTATATCAAAGCTTGTTGTACAGTCCCGTAATTTCCAATTGGACAAGTTTTGGTGCATCATTATCTCCATCCAATGGTCCACTTGTTGCCTCCTTAAGTTTGTCACCCCATAACAGTTCTCACACAGTTTATTGGCTCCTGTGATTGACGCCTCCATCGGGTAGAATGTCAGGTGAAAACTTTCAGTCTCTCAGGCTCAGTCAGTAGTTCCATTGTCTAAACCAGTTTAGGCTACCTTGTCCCTGTTGCAAGTCTACACTGTTGCATTCGGCAAGAACGTCTCCTTGAGCAAGTCGAGTCTCATAAGAACGGATTTACTATGGTTACATACATTTTCTAGCTTTTGGAAAAGTACGGCTTCATGTCCTTCAGCAAGTCAGCACAGTGCACGTTAGAAAAACACATTTTAATATGAAACTCATGCTAACTAAGGCCTAGTGATTAATTAACAAAACCTTAACATATAATCCTTAATACTAGTACAAAATCAAACATTAGTACATTAATAATTCATCATTAGTCAATTTCATTAATCATCGTATACATTGGTGGCCACTCCCCGTGGGCACATTTCGAACACACGTTTAGTAGAAGCGCATTAATACATTTTCTATGCAGCATCAGTATGCACTAATTCGCAAACATTTCATGTTAATTTTGATTATAAAAACTACGCTCCAACAATCCCTCCTCTGATGACACTTGTCATCACACAAATCCTTTCTTTAACATTTCTTTCACTTATTCAATTCCCTCATTTCAATCTCTTCTTTTCGTTTCGCCTTTTCATATCTTGCTCTATACATTTTCTCCCTTTTCTTGTCTTCCCCCTTCTCCTTATATTTTAACCATTTTGTTTTAACTCTTTTACTGCATTTACTCAATAACCATAGTCCGAATAAACAAGCAAAAATTATAAATATTCCATGTATTACTTTTCCCAATATCCCATTCCAAATATTTTTAAACCAGCTTCCCACTTTAGCAAGTCCTTTTCCCAAACTCCTGGTTCCTTCAATTCTTTCAAATCTGCACTATCTCTTGTTAGGTTAGTAAGCATACTTCTAATCTTATCGCTATTATCCGTAATATATGCACAACAGCGGCGCTCATTAAGCATCTTACAGACTCTGCCACTTTTCGCTAAAAGAATGTCTAAAGCAAGCCAGTTTTGAAGAGTCATAGCCCTCTCCGCAACAAGTTCAGTATCCATCAGGAGTGTAGCCCCTGTGAAGTTTGTCAGCATGTTATCCACAATAGTAGACAACTTTCAAATCTTTATGGAGTTTAAGGTGACTCCCACTGAAGGAATTATTGCTCCACATATGTCACCCACGACAGCAGCAGCTGTCTCTCTTTTCTGTCTAGTGTAATGTAATTCAGACATTTTAGGAAACTTCCTTAAGTCATCGAATTGGTAGATCTTCGTTAAAACTATTCCCAAATAACATGTCCCATACCATCCCTTTGGAAGACGGTAATAAGCATTAAGTGCACATATGTAATAGATCCCAGGGATCGCTGGATCCTTTCCATTTAACATGAACGTCCATTTACTCAGAAACAAAAACACATGTCTGCACTTACTCGTTCCTACAAATAAAGTGTCATGGTCAGATTTTGGCCTATATATATAAAGCTTTCCTATGTGTAATGCATCTAAAGCTAATTTGCCTTGTGTCTTTGCTGCACTATAAGCATAATCATTTGCAAACGTTCGTTTCTCTAATCCCTTTTCTAGGTTTTCTTTTAACGCTTTTCTTCTATCATCAGTGTGATCTAAAAAGCTCTTCTCTAGAGGCGTTAGTAAGCAGGTTAGATTATTGCAATGTGCATAAGCCGTACCAAATGTCAGTGTGGGCTCAAAGAAACCCCTAACTATTTTTATATTATGATCCTTAGCTATCTTACTCAAATATTCAATTATAGGCACAAAAGAAAACACCACATCTAAATTAGAATAGAAGTACTGAATATATTCTTGATCATAAAACCTCGTTAATAACAAACTACAATTTATCCCGTAGGTTAGCGGCAAACTATGATAGGTAACCCCTTCTTATACCGACTAAGGAATTTTTGTCCACACATAACAATTCTTCACATCCATTGTCTCAACATACTCATTCAACAAGCGATAGAAAACATTAGTAGATAGTTCCCTTTTCGTGTTAGTTCCCTCATGCAAATATTTCATATCCTTCTCAAATCTTTCCCATGGCGTTAGTGTAGCAGTCTCAGGAATTGTAGCATTGTTAGTCTCACTCTTATCCACCAATGGCCTTCCCACAATCACAGCTATGATTACTATCGCGCACACAACACCCAAAAAAATACACAACCATCTACAAATCCTACTCCCCTTATTATTATCTCTAGTGTATCAGAAAGCAAAGTACTACAAATGTAAACAACTAATTTGACGATGGTTAATAACTCTTTTTTTTTTTCTTCTCTTCAAGCAAGTCTTTTCTTTAGCAAGTATTTACAGCGTCTCACTCACTCCCAGGATCCTTGTCAAATCAGGTTAGCAGCTTGTCAAAATCGTTTTTCAAAGTTAATTCAGGTTAACATTGTCACATTCAGTAATTTTCATTAGTCTCTTTTCTCAATTTCAGCTTAACACAGTCTCTTTTATTTGTAGCCAACTTCAAGTACCATAATATTGCCCTGGCACTTCACGATCAAAACAGAACGCCAAGAACTCTTGCTGCCATTCAGTTGTCGTTGCATAAGCCCATTCAGGACCTGAGTACCTTCTGTTTGCTACTATCTTTCTTTTCATTATGCGGTCACCCTGCAATTCTCCTTCACTTAGATCTTCCTTCCTCGTGGTATCGACCTCTTCCTCTATCGTTTCATCAATGACCACTTTCCCTTTTGCAGCTTGGGCTTCTGGCCACTTATCTCCCTTGAGCGTCTTTTTACTTTTTGATTTTTCAGGTTGCTGTTCACTGCCCTCCTCTTGTGCTATGGTGTTTTCTCTTGATGGCTCTGCAAGGGGCTCAGGAGGAGTCGGAACACTTTGTTTTCCTTCCGCCTCGCCTCCTTCGCCTTCTGAGTCTGTCAGGGGTTCAACTTCAAACCTGTATCCGTCTGCTTCTGGGAGAACCTCTCCTCGGGTCGGTTTCCCTGGTGCCTCAGTTGAGATAGGCTCACTGTCACCCTGCTGGGTCTCGTTTGCCATTTGAGTGACCAAGCCATCCTCAACGGGCTCTCCTCCAGTCTCAGTTCTCCTTTGATTACTCTCCGGCCCTAAGACTTCCTTTCCTGCAGCTGTTATTTTCGACAACTCAAGTTCCTCATCAGTTGGACATGTCACCTTCTTTGTGTGACTGGCATGTATCCAGTTTGGAACTCCCGCACATTTCACTGCAGTAGTAGTTGTCAGTATTACTTGACATGGCCCCTTCCAATGTGGCTCCAAACCCGACTTCCTCACGTGTTTCTTGACAACAACCCAGTCACCAGCTTTCAGATTGTGACCTGGATCATTTATCGGTGGCAATGTGGTTGCTTCCACCTAGTGAGAAAAATATCAGACCACGTCAGCCAGACCCTTGCAGTAGTCCAACACCATATCATCTGTGATATTCACAAGAGCATTTGCAGGCACTGCAGGCAGTCTCATAGCTCGGCCCATAAGAATTTCATGCGGAGATAGTCCTGTTTTCTTGTTAGGCGTATTTCTCATTGACATTAGCACTAAGGGCAATGCATCTGGCCATTTCAAATTGGTAGCTGAACACATTTTCGCCATTCTCGACTTCAAGGTGCCATTCACCTGTTCTACCAGTCCTGAGGCTTCGGGACGGTAGCTACAATGCAACTTCTGTTCAATGTTCAGTGCGGCACAAAAGAGCTTAACCACCTCATTGTTGAAGTGACTTCCTCTATCTGATTCTAAAGAGATCGGAAACCCGAAACGTGGTATCAACTCCCTAAGCAGCAATTTCGCTACTGTGAGACTGTCATTCCTACGTGTAGGGTAAGCTTCAATCCAATGACTAAAAATGCACACAATCACCAGCACATACCTCAGACCTCCACATACAGGCATCTCGATAAAATCCATCTGCATTCTGCTAAACGGACCTCCTGCTCTCCCAATGTGGCTCAAATTCACCATGGTCCCTTTCCCTGCATTCATCTGTTGACAGATGATGCACCTGTGACAGATTACTTCTGCGGCTTGCATGAACTTCGGATTGAACCAGTCAATTGTTAACAATCTAATCATGGCGTCTCTCCCAATATGTGCTTGACTATGGTATAACCTTGCAAACTGTGACAAGAGACTGTTTGGCAAAACCATTTTCCCCTCATCTGAAACCCACAAATCATCAGGCCTTTGCACAAATTGCATTTTGAGCCAAGTGCGTTTCTCTTCTCTGCTGGCAAGTCCTTGCAACAATTTTAATTCTTCCATTGTGTCAACCACCCTCAATGCGTAACCTGTGCATGTCTCATTTTCTGTTTCAGGTAACAATTCCCACTGATCCTTGAACGATATATAGTTCAATGCACAAAACCTTGCGACTTGATCTGCATATCCATATTGACACAAAGGGGGTCATTCCGAACCCGGCGGGAACCGCCATATGGCCGCTCCGCGGTCGGAAGACCGCTGGGGCCATTCCGACCTTCCCGCTGGGCCGGCGGGCCCTAACATTGTTAGCGCCCGCCGGCCCAGCGGGAAGGCGGCCTGCAACATTGAAGCCGGCTCCGAATGGTAGGCAGACAGTGAAAAGCAGGCTGGGGCCCTGTTAGGGGGCCCCTGCAATGCCCATGCCATTGGCATGGGCAGTGCAGGGACCCCCAGGGGCCCCAGGACACCCGTTCCCACCATCCTGTTCCTGGCAGTAAAAACCGCCAGAAACAGGGTGGCGGAAAGGGGGTCAGAATCCCCATGGCGGCGCTGCTTGCAGCGCCGCCATGGCAGATTCGCCCAGCCGGGGGAAATCCGGCGGGAAACCGCGGACCCGGTTTTCTGACCGCGGCTTTACCGCCACGGTCAGAATGGGCAGGGAAGCACCGCCAGCCTGTTGGCGGTGCTTCCGTTGCCCGCAGCCCTGGCGGTCTTTGACCGCCAGGGTCGGAATGAGGGCCAAAGTCTTGTGACTTCACAAGAGCATTGCATTTCACCACGGCAATTTCAAGAGGTAACTGAATCGCGTGCAACAACTCCTTAATTCTTTCACCATTTTTCACTGGAGAACCAGAAGAGGTCATGAAACCTCTCTGTGACCATAGCTGGCCAAAATCATGGACAATTCCAAATCCATATCTGCTATCAGTATAGATAGTGACTTTCAAATTTTCAGCGGCATGGCATGCCCTAGTAAGAGCAATCAATTCAGCCACTTGAGCAGAGTACACTCTTTCGAGCCAAGATGCTTCTAGGATACCAGTGATTGTACACACAGCATATCCGGCTCTCAGCACTCCTACTGAGTCTCTCAGACATGAACGATGAACAAAGATAATGTAATCATTTTCCTCTAACTGAGTATCTTTAATGTCAGGTCTCGGTTTGGTGCACAGTTATGTTACCTCAAGACAATCATGTTCAAATTCCTCGGCATCATCAACATCTGTATTCTCATTAGAAAGCAAAGTTGTCGGGTTCAACACAGTACATCTTTTCAGTGATACATTAGGTGACCCCAATATAATTGTCTCGTATTTTGTCAAACGGGCATTTGTCATGTGCTGTGTCGTTGTTCGGATGAGTACTATTTCAACTGAGAGTGGGACCATTACTGTCCCATCACTATGCCTTCACACTGTGTGAGGCTTTGACCAACTGCTGCAACTGCACGCAGACAACCCGGTAAGGCTGCTGCTACTGGGTCCAAAGTAGCTGAAAAATATGCCACTGGGCGGTTTGCACCTCCATGGACCTGTGTCAGGACAGACAAAGAACAAGCATCACGTTCATAACAAAACAGAACAAAAGGCTTTGTGTAGTCAGGCATACCTAAAGCTGGAGCCCTGCACATACACTCTCTCAGCTCCATGAATGCCCGCATCTCTTTTTCGGACATAGTTATGGTACCCGGACCATCCAGGATCTCCTTAACAGTCAACCTCATCAAGGGCTTAGAGATAATTGAGAAGTTCGGAATCCACTGGTGACAGTAGCCCACCATTCCCAAAAACATCCTAACATCTCTTTTGGATGTCAGGGGATTCATCTGTAATATGGCTGTCACTCTTTCTTTTGAAATTCTCCTCAACCCTTTCTCAATTAGATGACCTAAGTACTTCACCTCTTTCTGACAGTATTGCAACTTCTTTGGAGACACTTTGGGGGTCATTATGACCCTGGCGGAAGGTGGAGAAGCGGCGGTAAGACCACCAACAGGCTGGTGGTCTTTTTTTTGGAATTATGTCATCCGCCGGTTCTCCATTCCGCCCACCGGGCTGGAGACATTGGTCTCCAGCCCATCGGCCGTCATTATACCGCCGGCGGCATTTGGACCCGGCTGACCGCCATGGATTTCATGCGGTTTGAAACCACCATGAAATCCATGGCGGTAAGCACTCCATTCCCTGGCACTGATAGGGGTCTCCCACACCCCCCACCACCACCCGACTCCCTCACCTACACCCACCACCACCCCTGCCACACCCCAAAGGTGGTAGGACCCCCCTCCCCACCCCAAACCCCAACTTCACAGCACACATGCACACACGACACGCACGCAGGCACCACCAACACACATACACGCACACACACCGACATACATGCCAACATCCACACACACACTCAGACACGCACACCCACATTCAAACCTACACGCACACATCCATACAGACATACCCACAGACATACACGCACTCATTCCCAAACATACAACACCCCCGCAAGCATACACACACTCACACACCCCCTCTACATACACACACGCACACCCCCATGCACGCACACAACACACAATACCCCCTCAACCTCCATCCCCTCACGGACGATCGACTTACCTGGTCCGACGATCCTCTGGGAGGGGACGGGAGCCATGGGGGCAGCTCCGCCGACACCACACCATCAATAGAACACCGCCACGCCGAATCGCAGGACGTGATTTGGTGGGCGGTGTTCTGTTGACGTGGCGGTGGAGGTGGAGCAACCTCCACTTCCCCGCCGCCCGCCAGTATGGCTGTTGGCGGCTCTCCGTCCGAAAAAGGACGGAGAGCTGCCAACAGTCATAATACGCAGAGTGGAAAACCGCCACCCCTGGCGGTCTTCAGCACGACGGTCCCTCTGCGGTCTTTAAAAAAGACTGCCGAGGTCAAAATGACCCCCTATATGTCCATTCTTTCCCAAGTGGTTCAGTAAGGCAACAGTATCATACCTGTAGTCATCTTTCGTTTTGGACGCAATCAATAAGTCATCAATGTACTGCACTAGAGTCAAATTAAAAGCCAGTTCCAATGATTCCAAATCTTTCTTCAATATCTGATTGAAGATGGAAGGCGATTCTGAGAACCCTTGAGGAATTCTACACCAACTGTAAACCTTGTCCAGGAATTTGAAACTGAAGAGAAATTGGCTATCCTCATGAAGAGGCACCGAAAAGAACGCTTGAGACAAGTCCACAACTGTGAACCACTCTGCATCACAATGAACCTGAAACATAATCACGGCTGGATTTGGCACTATAGGGCAACATTTTACCAGTATTTCATTGATCTTTCTCAGATCCTGGACAATTCGAACTTTCCCACAAGGCTTCCTCAGACCCATTATCGGTGAATTACATGGGCTGCTCATCACTTCCCTTAGGACCCCTTGCTTCATGAAGTCTGCAATTATCTACGTCACCTGTATGAGAACATCTTGTGCCATATGGTACTGCGGTACCTGTGGAAACACGGCATTGGGCTTTACCTCTACCTTAACTGATTCTACTCCTTTTATGAATCCCACTTCTTTGCTCTGTTACCGTCCCTTGTAATTCCGTTGGCAAATCTGTCATTGTGAACACCGGGAAGAAGCTTATCAAAGGGTACTCCTCATCTGTGGTCTCCTTCTCTGAGATCTGACCATCATCCCCTTCATCGTCACTGTTCGTCTGCACCTCTATTCCTTAATTGGAACAGGTGATAGAACACCTTGTCTTACACGGCAAGTCACCTCCCAATAGGGATACGGGACTTGAATCACAGACTACAAACCTGTGCAATCCCTGAAATGTACCAATCTCAACCTGAACTGGATCTATAATCGGATTTGTCAGGAGCTGATTTGCTACTCCTACCACCTTTACCGTGCATCCTGATAGGGGCAATTTCGGAACCTCTGCACTTCTGACCGTAGAACGTGTTGCTCCTGTATCAACCTGGAATGAAACCTTATGACCCATCACCTCTCCTTGCACATAAGGTCCCCTCTGATCTACTTCTAGGGATGCTGCAAGCCTGCACTCCTCACTGTATGAGCAATCATCCAACCATTCATCGTTTATTCCGTTCTCACCACGCACTGGGACCTGTTGGACTGTGTCATTTTGAATAATTGTTTGACCTGTGACCTGTTGAGGAAGCATCACCTGTTGCTGTCCCATCGGAGCTAAAGGCAACTGCATTTGCTGACTAGGCACCAAGGGAATCTGCTGTTGTACTTGCTGCACCTGTGCTTGTTGTACACGTGGCATTTGCATCTGTTGCATAGGCTGGAGACCATGCATCTGAACCATGTTATTCTGGAAGTTCTGATTTTGACCCCTCATTTTTTGATCCCTCACATTTTTAAATGTACTGACATAATTGCTTTGTTGAACAACACCATCCTGCACCATCATCGGGCATTCCCGCTTCCAGTGTCCCAGGCCCCCGCACGCATGGCATGGTAACACCTTCTTCATCCCTTGCACATAATTTTGAACCACAACCGTATTCAAATCTGGACCCTGATTCACAAAACCTCCTCGACCTCAGCCTCTCGGTTGCATCTGAAACATCCCGTTTCCTTGCGGCTGCTGTATCATTGTTGCACTCCGTTTCCCTGCATCCCTGCTTGAGCTGCCTAAATTTGCATCACCATCACTTTCTCTTTCAACTTTCTCTGTTTGACCTCAATCTCATCACTACAGTATTTCGCATACTGCAACACCTCATCAATCGGCTTCGCTTGCCAACAGATCAAATGATTCTTAATCATCTGGGTAATTTCTGGCCTCAATCCTTCAACAAATCTGAACACAATGTGATTCATGTCTTTCGGTTCTATGACCTCTGTACCACTGTAAAGTTTGAACGCCTTCAACAGCCTCTCATAGTAAGCATGTCTCGACTCTTTGCCTTTTTGTGCCGTTCGATCAAATTTCTGCCAATCAGTAACCTTCGGCGACACCCTCTGTTTTAGAAACTCAATCACCTTCTGGTAATACCTCATTACATCAGGAGACGGTGCTCCCATAATCTTGTCCCTTGCTGGTTCCTCTGTCGGCCTATCCACACCTCTCTTGCACTCAAGCCACAAATCAGCTGGAACTATAATCTCAAACAGTGTGTTCAAGTCTTCCCAAAGACACTGCGCAAGTTTCACAAACCTGTCTGTCTTCTGGTACCACTCTATCGGCTTCTCCCTCAACCTGGGATAGTCATTCGTGAATGACAAAATGTCTCACCTAGACCACGGTACATGAACTAGGACCCCTCCAGCGGTCTCTCTCATTGGTAACATCTTTATTGTCCCCGTGTCTGATACAGCTTTCGCCTGCTGCGGCTCCAGGCAGTCACTTTTCCTCTTATCTCTCTCCTTCGCCCATCTGCCTTCCCACTTCTCTAATGCTCCCCAAATTTGAGCACTCTGCAATATCTCCTTAAGGTGTGCCTTTATTCCAGTAGTTCTCATGTGATCAAAATCTTTAGACTCAAGGTCTAACCTGTAACTCCTTTTCAGATGCTTGGTATTATCTAAATCTATGCCATATTTGTCTGCCAAGTTCGCTAATCTCTGATGCACCTTACCCACTTCTTTGGTTATTTTTGGGCACCGATACCTCAATTCTCCTTCACTGTACGATTCTAGACTGTTCACCCCCATAGTTCCTTCAACTAATTCAGCTGCTTCCACACCCAACCTCACAAAATTCAGGAATTCCTCTCTCTCCAACCGCTCGGCTGTTACAGGAGTAGTCTGGAGAGTGTTAAGCTTGTCTAACCATTCATTCAGCTGTTGCGCATTTAACCCTTGCAACAAGATATTTCCAGCTTGCACCATCGACGGTTGTGTCGTATTTGCACTCAGTACCTGCGGAGTCAGTAGACCCAAGCCTGCTTGTCTAAGGGTCTCTAAAGGAACCCCAATCGGACTAAAGTCCAACAAGGATCTAGACCTCTCTGCGGTCTGTTCTCCCGGTATCATTCCCTGGGAGCTTCCTGTGAACCTACCTCTTATCTCCTCTTGAGTCATTACTCCTTGATCGCATACACTAGGCTTCGCCTGTGCATATAGTGGTACTGGCGGACCAACAGTAATCGGCAAAGATATAGCAGCTGGTTTCTGTCCATTTCCCAATCCCTGTGGAGCATTAACTCCCACAGATTGATTCATTATAGGTGCTGTAGCTGACTGCGGTCCTGTGACCGAAGTGTAATTCGGAACCATCTGTTGCTGCGGCTGGGGCAGCAATTGTGGAGTTGGCTCAATCTGCACTAACTTTGATCCCGTGTATATCGGATCAGGCGATACCATCAGATTCATAGTCGTCTCTAATACTGGGACATCAGGGTAGAGCCTCTGAATTGGCGGTGGCTGCAACTGTATCTGCGTCTCTGGTGCAGTGAATACACTGACACCATTCTGTATTGGAGCAAATGTGATAACATTTTTTTCCTGTGCTGCATTTGTATTTCCCTGATTCTGTGTCGAATTTACAGGACCTGCACTAGTACTCGGTCTATTGTCACTTATGGCTTATGGTGGCGGTCGATAATGTAACAACTGATTAAGAAACTCCTCATCATCTGAATCATCTGCATCTGCCCAAGACCTCTGTGTCTCTTTCTGTTTACTAGAGCCCTTGTCTGTTTTACAAGTGGCCTTTCTTCCCTCTGTCTCGGCTTCTTGAGTTATTGCCGGAAACATCCTAACTCGTCTATTATTTCCCTTCTCCACATCCTAGTCTCACTATCTCATCTACCTTCAGCTAGTGTCTTTTCTGCTCTCTTCATTCTCCTCTCAAATTTCTGTTGCTGTTTCTGAATTGCCGCCAGTTCCCAAATCGCTAACGCTTCAAACTGAGCTGGTCTCGGAGGCGGCTCCTGCTCATTTAACACCCTCCGCAAATTTTCTAGAATTCTTATATTGAACGTTCCGTGCTCCGGAAACGCCAAACATCCTTCATTCTTTGTCATTTTGCACCATTGCTTTAGCCAAAGGCATGGCGCTACTCCCTTCTCCTCCATTACGGCATAGGCCGGAGTATCCTCTGGCGGTGTAGACTCCCCCACACTCGCTGTAATGTACACATCTCCCCTCAAAACTCTCTTTAAAGCCTTGAAAAACTTCATTTTTGAGTATTTTATTTTGTTTAGAATCTAATCAGGAAGTGACTTTAATTCCCAGAACACTCTTCACCTACCTTCTCAACCAATTGCCTCTCACGGACGGCTGCTAATCTGTGCGCGACCCCTCTCAGCAACTGACCTATCCCAGCGCTGCTCCAATGATGTCACACTCACACACACTGTGGCTGACAAAGTCTTGTGGCTTGTCCTCCTCACTCTAGATCCACACAAAAAGAAATGGAATATATTGCGAGCACCTTTAACAACAAAAATCCAAATTTGCCGGTTTACTACATGAAGGGTAACAGAATCGCTTCAGAACTTTACAGAGATTTTACTTGAAGCCTCGGCCGCTACTCTCTCCTTCTCAGATCCCGCACTCGCAAGCAGAATTCGACCCGCAAATTCTACTCTCGACTTGTCAATGGTTCGTCCTAGTGCACTTTAGAACTTGCCAAATCTCCATCAAAGGTTTAACTCACACACTTTGAGTCAAACTCGACTCGTCAACCACGCCTGATTGACCTATTAAACTGCACAAATTACAACATAAACCAAGTGTCTCATACACTTATCAATATACTCAGGAGTCTTAGACCATGCCGGGTCCGTACATCACCAACAACCACGTGGATAATTTTTTAGCACAAAGCGCCACACTCACATGAAGTTTGCCGACTTCCCTTCTTTCATACTGCGGAGTACACCCACTCCTACTAAAACATTGCCTGGCCTAAATTCTCACAACATCACAATTCACCTGCAATATGCATAAGCTGAGCAAGCGCAAATTCTACGTCACACATACTATCACTAGAATGCCGAGAACAAACCCAACTCACTTAGGCAAGCTCCGAGATTCCGGGAAAGTCATTGGGGACTTAGGGGCACATCATATCTCCAATTTGCATTATTTCAAAACAATTCTAAAACAATGGTCCCTCGTCCTGGGGCCCCAGAGGGCCTAAACCATCCTCTGCTACCAGAACTGATAATGTGTCCCAATCTAGATAATTTACTCACTCTGGGACTCGTTTTAGGCCGATGTATCTTTTGACCCTGATTGAAGTCTCCTTAGGACGAGATTACTACTCACCATGTCAATCGATAGATCAATAACCTCATCAATAATCACATTAGCAAATCAATCGAATTAACCAACAACATCAATAATATCGAAACACACCATGACCTTTCAGTCATGAATAACCACACAAGATTTTATAAGATTTATGATTTTTATTCCTTATTGGTTACAATTCTACTAGTAAGTTTATTAGTCTCAATACCAGAAAACACATCAGCAATGTCATAATATGGCAACTCCAATAAGACTTCATCAAAGCAAAGATCATAAACATTAGAACATAGCACGATGTCAACACGGATCAACTTTAGCAGAGTATCATTAGCGCATTATTCAACAAAGCATAGATTCAGTCATTTGTCTATTTAGTGAATTCCTTAACTAACCTCGAATTAGCATTAGCATGTTGGGATTCATGCAAAACAATTTAGCAACACAAATTTAGAAAAACATCTAACTATGGTCACTGTCAAAAGGAGCAGTTGGTACCTAGAAGAAAAGGCAAACAGACAATTACAGTTTCATCAATGCAAGCCCTTAGTAAATCTGGGTCAGAATTTTTGCTGAAAAGGGCAACAAATATGTAACGTGAGAAAAGAGGAGGAAAAAAACATTGTTTCTGGTTAGCGCCTGTCTCAAGAAGGCATTATTTTTTAGTGCAGAGCCCCCTCTACCAATGTTAGGAGATAGGGCTTAGCATCAAAAACATGAGGCTTATTTACAAGCCCCTTGCGCTGCTGGGGAGTCACATTTTACCATTTAAAAAGTGACGCACCAGCAGTGCAAGGGGCTTGTAAATAAGCCCCTATAGGTGTTAGAGTGAGAGCGTTCTTGTACCACCCATAGGATACCCAGTGCTTGAAATGGAAAAATAGAAGTGCAGGTACTCTGTGCCAGAGTACCTGCTTATTTCTGAGAAGTCCCAGTACTCTCCAATTAAAAGCATTACGTTTTTCTCGAGAAGTGCAGGTACTCTCCTCTGAAAATAAAAAAGTGCTGGTACTCCGTACCGGACAGTACCGGCCCATTTAAAGCACTGGAGATTCCCACTTACCACTTAATACAAATTAACCAAAAGCAGCGCACAACGCTATTGGTGTTACTTTGTATGGTACTTGTGCACTGCAATGGTGATACTTTATCATCACTTTGCGCTGTTTTGTGTAACTTTGTGGTGATGTAAAGTGTTGATAAATCTGCCTGCAGTGTCTCAGCTGAGATTCACACAGACCACTGCCTATAACAAATCCTAAAACATATATGCTATTAGCTGAGGTAGATTCATTAGCTAATTCCAATTAAAAGATGACTACCCTAAATAGCCAGTGATCTCTGTGCTCTGGCAATAGACTGCCCAATCAATGCTGCCTTGCCTGAATAAGTAGGAGTGCCTCTCTAGGACTGTGAGAGATACCCTCTGTAATATATAAGAGCAGAATAGCTAGTGTAAAGTGCACCTCGGGGGTACTGTATTTACGTTGCACTTTTAAAAACAAATGAAGGTATTTCTGGAGATGAACAACCTTTTTTCATGTTTACAAGAAAAAAGAGGGATCGCAGGCTTACATGAATGTCCTGTCCTGCTTCCAACCAGGTGCCTAATCCCCCAGTCTTGGCAAAGTATTCATAGACAAATTATCGATAGTTGTTTGATTCTCAGTGGCGTCAGGCGAGAAGAACTCCTTGCAAGCATCTTCCTGCCGGCTGCCAATTCTTAACTCAAGTCAGGTGAGTTTCGAAGTTGTGGAAACGTATTCTTACTGACTTAGAGCATTATGTATGAGGAGCTTAAATATAATATAAATAAAGAACAGGGAACATGTTTGAAAGAGGAAAACACTCACATTTCCATGAAAAACAAATACACTTCAAAGACTAGGTTTTTTGTGATAAATTGTTTGTTAACGTTTACATTGTTTATATTATGTAAAAGTCTTTGGAAGATCTTTCAGTTTGAATATTAAAACAGACATTTTAAAACGTGGGTAGTAAACATGAATGGATTCGTTTTTAAACTGTGCACATGTCAGGCGCTCTTCCGATTCTAACTTCGTATTTTCTTTTTTTACAATTTGTTGAGTAGGTTTGGAAGTGACAGTGTCCATGAACTAATTTGATATAGGGGCAGAAAAGTAAGCATCTTACTCTATCCTGAATAGAAGGATCCAATAATATTTTGAGAAACAGAGTATTAATAAACCAGATGATATTTCAAACAGTTTTATTTTCTTTTTCTCTTTTTTAGGTCTCACCGACATAGCACATGCACTAAACTGCGTGGCTTAGGCCCGAATTTAAGAAAAGTGGCGCTGCATCTGAGGCAGCGCCACTTTTCTTGTGCCCTCCTACGCCATCATGTGTGTGCCATATTTATCATATGGCGCACCATGGTGCAGGGTAGGGACAATAGCTATTTATGTACTGTGCAGGATTAGCGCCAAAATTGTGGCACTAAACCTGCAGAGTATATAGGGGCCCATTGAAAACAATGGTATGCCCCTTTTTAATGCCTATAAAAGGCACTAAAAATAGTAGCTAAGAATGGCACAGTGGAACCTGTTAGATATCGCTGCACCATTTTTGCGGTCCCCCTAACAATGGAACGCCCCATTGCATACATTATGCCTGGCAGAGGCATAATGTGGTGCAAGAGGTTACAAAGTGGTGCAATGCAATGCTAGGAAGCGCTATACCCTCGTAAAGCTGGGCCTTGTTGTTTACAATTTAGTGACATTGCAATCCACCCCCAGCATACCATTAGTTGTTTTCGTTGTCAGTCTCAATTGCAATCTTTCGATTGCTTAGCTCCCATAGACTTCCCTTCCTAAATAACGTTGGCTCCTTCCTGGAGCATGAAACAAGTACAGTTTTCTTTGTGGTATTTGTTTTTACTCATCTTTATGCAGCACACTGTTTTTTAATAGGCATTTTAGTATTATTCCTGATTATGCAGTGCGCTTTCCTACTTTTAACACAGGCATACGTCTTCCTATTTATGTTCCTTTCATCCTATTCACAGTCTTTATACATGTTTTAGTTACACTAACAACTGCACTGCTCTATGCTATTCTACTCTATGCTACTTTACTCTTCTCTATGTTTCTTTAGTTCATGCCACTCCACTCCATGCCACGCTATTTTATGCCGCTCCACGGTAATCTGTGCCACTCCACTCTACTGTAAGCTGCTCCACACCACTCTGCACCACTCCACTCTATGCCATCCCACTTTACTGCACTCTGCACCACTCCAGTCTATGCCACTCCACTCCATACCACTCCACTCTATCCCACCTGACTCCAAACCACTCTACACCACTGTATTCTAAGCCTCTGTATTCTATGCCACTTGACTCAACAGAAGCCACTCTACTGATGTCTCCACCACTTTACTCCACCCCACTCTACTTCACACTCTCTACTCCACTCCACTCTGTGCCACTCTACTCTACAATACTCCACTTTACGACACTCCACTGTACCCCCCTCTCCTCCACTCTAGTTACTCTACTTTACTCTACTCTACTCTGTGCCACTTTAATTTACCCCATTCCATCTATGATACCCCTCAGCATGCCTCACCACACCACTCTACTGCACCCACACACTGCCTCTTTGCTGCACTCTACACCACTCCAAAGCCAATCTACTCTATGCCACTCTACTCTATGCCACTCTATGCAACTCTTCATCACTTCAATCTATAATACTTTACTCTATACCACTCCACTGAATGCCACTTCACTCTTCTCTACCCACTCCATGCCACTCTAAGCCACTGAATTATACTCCTTATCACTCACCTCCATGTCACACTCCTCCACTCCAACCCACTTAACTCCACCCCACTCCAGTATGTGCTACTATACTCTATGCCACTCTACTCAATGCCACTCTCTGCCACTCTACTCTACACCACTCCACTCCACTCTATTCTGTGCCACTCCATTCTACGTCATTCTACTCTATGCCACTCTGCTCTATGCCACTGTACACCACTCCACACAGTGCTACATTCTAAGGCTCTCTATGACACTCTACACCACTCTATGCCACCATAAATGAGAATTAATCCTGATTAAAATTTTAGTAATTACACATTACTATTGTAATGCAAAATTACGGAAATCAGGCAATTACATCAGCTTGAGTAATTTGGGGCAAACTTAAGAGAGTGAGAGCTGATGCTGGCTAATGCTGGTCATGTCCGGTAGCATTTATTGCTATTTTCTTAGCACAAAATGCATCCTCTGGCCCATATTAGACACATGGGTGCCTTTTACCTTAAGAAAATAGAGCTAAATGCTGGCTTACACTTCCCATGTAAATAACACATAATTATGAGTATTTTGCTGTAACTATATTCAAAAGAATTATTCCAGTTATGCACACTCCTACTTCTAAGTCACAGCAGTGATAAAATCACATTTTTTTTCTGCTGTGAGAGAAAACAGTGAATACATTTCACATGGAAGCCATACACACAAAGGGGACAACTCCTACACAGGACTGAGAAAGCACAAATAGGATCTGAAAGTGAGTACTTGCTGTGCAACCCATAAGTACAGTGACAGCAGCCTTGACATCCACTTCAAGATTCAGAATTCACCCATCTTTAGTACTGAAGTGGTTGTTTTTTCAAAGAGAGCCTCAGCCTATTAGGTGAGGAACCATCAAGAAGCCTTCATTAGTGCAGATGTTGAAACCACCAGGTACGTAGAGCACACAAAATGGGGAATGGAGCAAGAAGCCTGTGTGCAGTTTTAAGCTGCCATTATGACCTGGTAAAATAAACATCTTGTCAGGCCTAGCCCTGATTTTTAAATTCATGTAAGTCTACCCTAGGTTAGGCCCTAAACAGCCTATAAGCTGCACCCTGCAGCATATTTAAAAAGTTCAACATGTACTGTTATGTTTCACACGTCCTGGTAATGTAAAACACTTAAATTTGTTTTTCTCTACTGGAAGTCCTACCTCTCCCATAGGATAACATTGCTGTAGCTTATTACAGGTAATAAGTGATAACATTTGATTGGAAACAGGTAGAAAAGTCAAGCTTGGTCCCTAGGGAATTGTAATTTAAAACCCTCTTTAATTGTGAAGTCAGATTTTAATTTTGAAATTGTCCCTTTTAGAAAGGTGGCATTGTTTTCTCCTAACCATTTGGTGCATGCAACTTGTTTCTGGATTACATGATAGATGTAACTGGCAGTTGGTCTTTGTGTATTCCTCCCAGGCCGCCACACAATCGAGGGACTGGGTGGTGTCAGGAAGGACCACTGTGGCAGGATGGGGGCCACACTTGCACTTAAAGACACCCCCTCAGCACACAAACAAAGAACTTCACACAAGACTATTAGGGGAAGGGAAGCAGGAAATTCCAGACATTTATGCCGGGGGAAAACTCCAGAATGTTCTTCAACTTCAAAGCTGGCATCACTTATAGAAATAGGACCCTCGGACTCACTCTTTAACACACACATGAACCTGTAGACACTACAGACAGAACTGCCCTGCTACCAGAGGACTGTCCTGCTGCTTGAGACCTGCTATGCTGCCTAAGAAGGAAGACTGGACCTGCTCCCTTCACCCCAGGCTGAAATGACTCCAGTGGTTAACTGATTGATCTTCTGTTCTGAGCTACAGGGACATAATACACTCCATAGCCCACCATTGCAATTCCCAGTTGACCTGCAGCAGTGGACCTCTCAGGACCTGTAGCTGGGCCTTCCTGAACCATGCTGGTCTCTGCTGGAGTAAGTTCCTGACCCCCCAAAGAGGTGTCTTCCAGGTCCAGGACCCTTGTTTTGGCATCAGTGGAGTTCCTCCTAGAAGCTTATTGCGACCAGAAATGGACCAGTTCGTGCCAATATCTTGCCTCCTGCACCAGCCACCAGCGCAAAGCTCTGGTGAACCTGACAGTGACTACCTCTAACACAAGATCTGCACTTCGCACTACATCATCAAAAGCCAGCACTGACTGCCAGTACGAAGCTCCAGCAACAACTGTCTGTGATACTCAACAGGCTCTTTGTGCTCCAGTAATGACCATCCTCAACATCTGACCTGCTCCTCATGCTATAGTGATGAATATCCATGATGCCTTTTCGGTTCATTGTGGCCTACTCCACCATGAACTAGGCTCTCCACCCTGGACGGTGAGAAGGTAACTCTGTCAGGGGGATTAACCGGTCTTTGTATCTGGCCCACACTCCATCATGATTGACCTAAACGTCTGTCTTTCACCAAGTCTTGGGTGACCAGATAACTGTGAACGGCGCTTTATGATTTTAGGTGCTTTACTTACCTTAATTCTATGAAATTGCATATTTCTGGTTCTACTTATTGGATTTACGTCATTTTGGTACCTAATAATGTGTCACATTTTACTCTATTTTTCTAAATTGGTGTGGGATTTTCGTTCTGCTATGTTTTCACTTTGTTACTGGTTGTGTGCTGCATAAATATTTTACACATTGCATATGGGTTACGCCTGGATGCTTTGTGCCAAGCTACCAGAGGGTTAAGCACATGTTAATTTAGTGACTTTTTGTGTTTCTCTCTGAGAAGGGTTGTGGTTGCATTTGAAGTAAGATTTCACCCCAACCAATCACCCCAATTCTCTCACATGCCAAAAGTGTATGATAGTTGCAAGAAAGACTCTGTCCACAAAAGAAATCGTGTCACCTATGTAGAAACTTTGGGTGGCCGGGAAGCGGCCACCAGATAAAGAAGGTATTTTCAATAGTGCACAGACTTCAAGTAGGCCAAGGAGGATGGTGAACTTGAAGGAGCCTGCGGCACTCTTTACCTATGTCTCTTCTCCCCGCCACAGTTGAAGTGCAAGAGTACTAGTAGCAGCGTCTGGGGTCTAGGGATGAAGGGCCAAAGAGCACAAGGGGCACAAGTCAGGACAACAGAGTAGAAAGCAAAAACCCACATCATAGGCCTCCCTAAGGTTCTGGCAACTGGAGGACTAAGAGACAGGGCCAGAAGTATGGGCCTCAGCCTGTAATAGAATCAGAGCTGGGCATCCCAATATGCCGCAAGGGAGTTTGCAAAAAAAACAAGAAAAGGCATTAAGGGACAATACAAAGGCAAATAAAGGCAAATAATACATTGCTGGCATATCTGGTACAGAGTGTGCAACGTTTACATGAAGGATTTCCCATCTGTCTTAGCAGAATTACTTGGGAAACCTCTCCCAAAACTGCAGGACAAGATGAATGACATGATGCTGTCACTCGCAAAAACAACAGATGATGGACGGAATGCAGAGCAAATCAAACATTCACCCCCAGTCATAGATCTGGGTTTAATCCATCAGTTTTTTTTGCCTGCCATGCCATTCCAGTTTGGGCCCAGCCATATGCAAATCAGTCTTGACCCTGTTCCCCATGGGAAGGCCAGGCCTGGACCAGAAACAAGCATCCTGGGACCGGTTTCAGGGTATCATCCTTCATCAGCCAGGCTGTCACTCTGCATGATGGAGAGGGGGCAGAGAAGAAGCGGACATACCCCCAAAAAGGAATGCCATTGGACCAAGGGAAAAGGGGAGATAGTGGGAAGGAACAGGACATGGAAGATGTTGAGCAAGTTTGAATGGATGGCACTGAAAGAAGAGTATAGAATATGCATTTTACCTGAGATAGACAGCCATGGACTTGACTAGATCAGAATAGCCAGGGGACAATCTGCATGGCAATAGACAATGAGGTGATAGAACAGCTGGAGGAGGAATCCTCATGTGGAGGACGTTGGAAGAAGGTATGTTTTAGATATTTAGAGTAGGTTGAGACACCAGCCCAGCAGCCAGAACTGTTGTTTTGAAGGTACTTGTCCCCGGGTGACAGCTGTTTATAGCAGAGAAGAATTTAAAGAGTGGGAGAATGGGGTGGAAAACAGCAGGCTACATACTGCTGAGGGTGCAGAAGCTAAGTGACAAAAGGCAATTGTCACTGAGCCAAGCAACAGAGAAGAGAGAATGATGAAAAAAAGGTGTTTGGACAAAATATTGATTGGGAGACAGAAATATCAGAAATTAAATATTGTGACATACAAATATTAGGATCCACAATATAGTGGTAAATAATATTGTTGTTTTAATATCATTTTAACTGATAAAGAGCCTAGAACTATTGTGTTTTAGTTGATATATTCATTTTATGTTGCTATTTGTTATATAAATCAATAATTGTTTTTGAAATGTATCTTGTAATTTTAAGTGATTTAACATTTTCTATTAATTATCACTAGTAATGTATAGTGTTGTAGTGAGTTGTTCAGCTTGTAGGGGGATAGGGTGGGAAGTTAATTAGGTAATAATGAATTAAGAATTATTTAGTCATTTTTTAAAAATCTTATGGTTGATATTTGTCATGCAATTTATGTAATACTGATTTACTTTAATTGGATGTTATTTGTGGGATTTTAGGTTTGTAGGTGTATAGGGTGGGAAGTTAATTATGTAACAATTAATTATCATTTAAAAATTATTTGATAATTATATAAATAATTTTTAATTAAGTAGTTTATGGAATACTTATTTATTTTACTTATACATTATTTGCTGGCTGCTAGGATTGCAAGGGTACAGGGTGGGAAAGGCCAGAAACAAGAATGTATCTAACCAAGATCAATAGGAGTCCCCATGCAAGGGCTCCCATTATCTTTGGTTTGATCTATTCCTGTCACTGGCAATAGGACCAGCCTTACAAGTGGTGTAGCATTTGTTTCGGCACAACTGGGGCAATGTTGGGCGGTAGGAATTTTGTGGATTCCTGATGCAAGTGTAATGATAATGCATGATGTAAGAAAATGTTTGAGATTTGCAGGGCATTGTGGGAAAAAAACTTCATGAGATTCTTGCAAGTCACCCTATTTTAGATTCCCCTAGATATTTAGTTTCACAAATGTACAGGTTAGCTAGGTTTCCATATGTGCCGGCTGAGCTAAGGCCCAAAAACCACAGCTACCCACTTTGAAAAAAATACAGTCAGGTTTGAGAGGAAAAATTGTATGTATCCATATTGAGTTTTGGGCCGTTTCGTATCGCCAACACTAGGCCTAACCACACAAGTGAGGTACCATTTTTATCAGAATACTTAGAAAAATGTGACTCTCTGTGTATTCCAGAACTTTCAATCAGAAATGTGAGGAATATGTGTTTTTGTTAACAAAGGTTTTAGGTTTGGAAGGGATCCTGGGTAAAGCAACCCAGTGAGAACCAAGCACATCACCGCATTCTGGATTCCCCTCAGTGTCTAGGTTTCACAAATGTATAGGTTTGCAAGGTTCCCTAAGTGCCAGCTGAGCTAGGGTCCAAATACCACAGCTATGCACTTTGCAAACAACGTGTCAGTTTTGCGTGGAAAAAATGTGTGGATCCATGCTGCTCCATTTAGCGCCGGTTCCTGTCCTGGCCACTAGGCCTACCCACACAAGCGAAGTACCATTTTTATCAGAAGACTGAGGGGAATTCTAGCTGGAAGGAAATGTGTGACTCCCCACAGATTCCTGAACTTTCCATCATAGAAATGTGAGTAAAATGTGTTTTGTTTGTGAGATTTTGAGGTTTGCAAAGGACTCCAGGTTGCACAGCCTGGTGAAAGCCATGCAAGTAACCCCAACCTGGATTTCCATTCCCATTTTAAAAAATATACAGATTTGCTAGATTTCCCTAGGTGCTGGCTGAGCTAGGGTCCAACATCGATGGCTAGGCACACTGTAAAAAACAAATCAGTTCTCAGTGGAAAAATGTGATGTATCGATGTTGCATTTTGGACCGTTTCCTGTTGTGGACACAAGGCCAACCCACATATGTGTAGTACTGTGTTTATCAGGAGAGTTAGGGGAACACAGAATAGTAGAACAAGTGTTATTACCAATTGTATTTATCTGTATGTGCAACTTCCAAATGTAAGACAATATGTAAGAAAGAAGTAATTTTGAGAAATGTCCCCTAATTCACATGCTAGCATGGGTACTCAGAAATTCAGAGATGTGCAATACCTCTGCTTCTAAACTCCATATCTTGTGCCCATTTCAGAAATACATAGGTTTCCTTGATACCTGTTTTTGACTATTTATATTTTACCATGTGAATTGCTCTATACCCGATTGCTTAGGGAACATCTCCAAAAATCTACACAAATGGCCCCTTGGTGAATTCAGAATTGTACCTAGTTTTCAGAAAGCTTCCCAGGATCCACCATGGGCTTCACACCTTTTTCACCACAAGCAGGAAGGAGTTTTAAAGCAAAAAAAAAAAGAGAAAAGTCAGCTATCACCTAGTAAAATGCCAAAATTGTGTTAAAGAATTTGGCTTTCTGAATCAAGTCTGCTTCCTGAAAGCTCAGAAATGGTGATTTTAGTACAGCAAACTTTTGTTGATGCTATTTGCTGGAAAAAACAGACACTTTCTCCTTCAGCACTTGTTGTCATTTTTTCCACAATAAAATACAATTTAGCTATATTTTAGCTAATTTCTAAGTCCCCTCCAGGGAAATCCACAAACCCTGGTACCTTTAGAATCCCCTAAGTTAACTAAAATTCATGTCCTTGCCATTCACTGCTAATTACCCAGATATGACATCATTGATAATATCACTGTAACATTTCCCATAAAATTATTGATAAGAAAACTTTGCATGTAAATAAGTGTAACTATAACTGCTAAAATGCTGTGGTTTTCTGTCTGTAAATTCAGAACCTAACTATAACGTCCCTGTAACCTTTGTTTTTTTCAGGGAATTTCTATGCTTTTTTTTAATGTAGCAGGGCTGACCCCCACCACAGGCATCAAACTCTGCACCACGCACAGCCTTTGGTCATGCGCGGTGGTTGGCTATAGTCTCTGGATGGGTCTCTGAGTGATGTTATGAGTGGGTGTGTGAGTGGATTTGGAGTCTGTGCATTTGTGTGTGAGTGGCTGTATGAGTCTTTGTGGCAGTATGGGTATGTGAGCAGCTGTGTGGGTGTGTGAGTGGGTTTGTTAGTGGCGACATGAATCTGTGAGTGGGTGTGTGAGTAGCTGTTTGGATCTGTGATTGGGTGTCTGAGTGGCTGTAACGATCTGTTAGTGTGTGTGTGAGTGTCAGTGTAGGTCTAAGAGTGGGTGCATAAGTGTCTGAGATGGTCAGTGAGTGGGTGCGTGAGTGTCTGAGTGGGTCTGTCAGTGGTGCGTGAGTGTTTGAATGGGTCTGTGAGTGTGTGGGCGTCTGAGTTTATCTGTGAGTGGTCGTGTCTGAGTGAGTCCATGTATCTGCTCCTTTTCTTCACTCTATTTTGCATTTTCTGCTCGCTTTCCTGCCTTTCCTACTCATGTTTCCGCTTCTGCCCTTTCTGCTGTTTTCTGCACTATAGTTTGCCTTTTTATGCTCATTTTCCACTCATTTTTTCGGATACTTTGCTGCTCATTCTCCTTTTTTCCTTCCCTTTCTGGTAGTTTTTCTGGCTTTTTAAAGGAGGGAGGCCATGTGCCCCAACCTGGCATATTTTGGCCCCGGGGACCCAATTCCCCAGGCCCTGACCACAATTCAATGTCTAAAGATAGGGAAAGAGATGATACCTTTGCTGCCAGCTGCTACCCACTGGATCTGTAGAGTTTGATTTTGCTTGGTGAGATCTGTCACTCTGGGACATAGCAGGAGCTGGCTACCCCCTGGGGGGGTGGTGGTCCTCAGGGCTATTAATGGCTCCAGGAGGTGGGCCGCACAGCCCCCCCTTCTTTACTTTTCAGGCCTAGCCACGGGGAGGTGATGAGCCTCAGGCCATTTGTGGCCTGGGGGAGGGGTCATGTGTCCTTTCTCCCATTGTTTTAAAGTATTTGGCCCCTGGAAGGTGGTGGTCGCTGGGGCTCAGTGGGGGTCCATGGGCCCCCCATTAGACGTTATTTAGCTCCAGGAAGGTGGAGGTCCCCAAGGCTTATAGAGCTCAGGAGGGGGCCCTGAGCACCCCCTCCTTTTTAATGAACGAAACCCTAGGGAGGTGGTGGTCCCCGGGGATCCAAGAACCCCGAAAGGGGGGCCCCGTGCATCACCCTCTTTTTTTTAAACACTGCCCCCGGACCTGGCCCACCGGGGACTTTTTTCAAAACAAGCACGGGAACCTGCTCTTCTTTTTTGAAAATCTCATCTGCAATTTTCTGCAAAAAGTGCCCCAAAAAAGATTGTTTTGGATTGTCAAGGCGGGGCATTTCCACCCTGCCCCATTTTCGCATTTTGGTGTTTTTTTCCAGGGACTCAGCTGAAGCCAAGTCCCAGTATGACTGACAACACTTCCTAGTTGAAACCAATCGGATTTCAGTTAGGGAACTGTTGGATCCTTGGAGGGTCTGGGTCCCTAGATAAACAAATCTGTTTTTCCTTTAATTGCTCAAAAACTACAAAACGAATTTACACAAAATAACAAAAAGGGTGCATACTGAACCAAGATCTACCATTCTGCAAAATTTGGTGTAATTTCGGCCAGAGGTTTGGGCTGTAGTCATGTTCAAAAACCCTAAGGGAATTAACAAGGGGAAAACACGTTTTGGAACCCCCCTTTTTCTCAGCCCTGCTTGAAGGATCACCCTAAAACTTTCCAGATAGCAGCTGAAGTAAGCGTCACATTTTTTTGGAATCTTTCCTGAAGATTCATCAACAGGGGTCAAAGATATAGGCAAGTCAAAAAATGCTTTCAACTAGGTCCTAACTACAACTACCTAGTGCAAGCTAAGTAGGTAATACATGTATACATGTGTGTATATATATATATATATATATATATATATATATATATATATATATATATATGTATATATATGTATATATATATATATATATATATTTATATATATATAGCTATCTATCTATATGCAATATAGATAGATAGATAGATTGATAAAATAATTGCTAAAAATATGTATTTTATATTATATTAATCTGATTTATATTGTAAATGTATTACTACAAATATATACATTTATATATTCATATTTTGTTTTACTAATTATATTAGATATCATACTAAAACATTTAAGATATAATAATAATGTAAACTAGTTTTATTAACCCCTTTGCTGCCAGGCCTTTTCCACCTCAGGTGGCAGGCCTTTTTTTTTGGGCTATATGGGGCAGTTTGTGCTTAGACCCTCATAGCTCTTTGTCCACATAAGCTACCCATGCCAAATTTGCGTGCTGTTTTTCTAACATCCTAGGGATTCTAGAGTTACCCAGAGTTCATGGGTTCTCCTGGAGGAGACCATAAAATTAGCCAAAATACAGCCAAAATGTTTTTTTTTTTTTTTTAAATGGGAAAAAAGAGCTGCAGAAGAAGGCTTGTGGGTTTTTCCGTGAAAATGGCATCAACAAAGAATTTACAGTGTTATAATCACCATCCTCCCAGCTTTCAGGAACAGACAGGCCTGAATCAGAAAACCACATTGTTCAACACAATTTTGGCATTTTACTGGGACATACCCCATTTTTACTATTTTTTGTGCTTTTAGCCTCCTTCCAGTTAGTGACAGAAATGGGCATGAAAATAATGTTGGATCCTGGACCGCTAACCATTTCTGAAACGTAGACAAAATTCTGAATTCAGCAAGGGGTAATTTTTGTATATCATAAAAGGTGTCTTACAGAAAATAACAGCTAAATTAAAATAATTGAAATTCAGCTGAAAAAAACAGTCATTTCTCTTCACGTTTTACTCTGTAACTTTTTCCTGCCATGGCAGATTTTCAAAACCAATAAACTGTTACGTTTTCTGGACTCTTCTTGTTGCAAGGATATATAGGGCTTGTAGGTTCATCAAGACCCCTAGGGAGCCAGAACCAATGAAGGAGCTGCACCTTGCAATGGGTGTTCGTTGTATACCAAGTATACAGCAATTCATTTGGTGAAAAATAAAGAGTGAAAAATAGGTATCAAGGAAACCTTTGTATTTCCAAAATGGGCACAAGATAAGGTGTGCAGGGGGAGAGCTGAAAGACTGTTACCCCCTTCAGTTGGGGTGGGGGCATAACCATGCCCAGACTGGCTGGTAGCCACCACCCCACTATTTTTAATTTTTTTGAATTCCCTGGCATCTAGTAGGCTTTCTGCCCCCCGGGGAGTGGGTTAGGGGTAACTACCCCATCTGCCCACCGATGGGCAGAACAACCCTGGCCCTCTTTTGTTGAAAAAAAAAAAACTTCCCTGGTCTCTGATGGGCTTTCTGCCCCCCTTGGGGGCAGATGGGCTTTACAAAGATAGGCCGATCTGCCCCAAAAGAGCCAACAGTAATGTGCCCAATGGGCTGCCCCCCCAAACAAATCACACAAACACACACACACACACACCAATCCCTAGTGCCTAAGTGGTTTCTGGGGTAGATGGGCCTAATATAAATAGGCGAATCTGCCCCCAAGAGGGCAGAAATGGCCTAAAATAAATTTCCCCCCAGGGGAGCGACCCTTGCCTAAGGGGTCACTCCCCATCTGTAAAAAAAATAAAACTCCCTGGTGCCTAGAGGTTTCTGCCCCCCTTGGAGGCAGATTGGCCTAATAAAAATTGGGTGGCAGAAATGGCCTAAAATTAATTTGCCCCCCCCCAGAGGAGTGACCCTTGTTGAAGGGGTCACTCCCCTTGCGTGAAATTTGTGCAACAAAAATCCCTGGTGTCTGGTGGTTTCTGCCCCCCTTGGGGGCAGACTGGCCTAAAATAAATGTGTCCCCCAGGGGAGCGACCCTTGCCTAAGGGGTCGCGCCCCCTCTTGTGTGTAATTAACATTAAAAAAAATCCCTGGTGTCAAGTGGTTTCTGCGGACAGATTGGCCTAATGAAAATAGGCTGATCTGCCCCTCCACGTGATCAGAGGAGAAATGCTTCTGATCGTGGAGGGGACAGCCTCTGATGAGCTCAGCGTGCGATTGCGTGCTGACGTCGTCAGATGCCATGAGGGATCGGGGGGGTTGGGGTGGAAGCGTAAGGGTAAGTGATTCCCCTTCCATCCCTGCCCAAGAGGGGGGGGTGCTTGGCCATCCGGGGGAGCGCCCATAGCAGGACGTAACGGTTACATCCTCGGCACCCGAGTGGTGCAATCGAGGATGTAACCATTACGACCTGGGCAACTGAGGGATTAATTATGTTACACATAATATATATAACAATATATGTGATAAATATGTATGTATAAATAAGTATTTAATTATAATGGAATATATTTAATCTACATTCCATTAAATGTATGTAGTAAAATATTCAACAATTACTAGTTTAAACTCAATTTAAATTAACAAATCAATATTTTTTGTCTATTTTTGGATAATATTTGTGTCAACAATATATTTGTCCAATATGTTTGTACTTACCGTTATAAGTATAGGAGCATGTAATTGTGGTAAATTATATTTCTGACTTTATATTTTTTCAACAATAATGTTTACCTCAATATTGTATTGGTGATCCCTTGAGACAAGACAAAAACTAGTGGTAGAAGCCATGTCTGAGTTTGCATCAGGGACAAGGCAGTGAAGACTGTAAACGTATGAAGAAAAATATAGCTTCAGCAATTGCAAAGATACTCTACAAGGCATAGTCAAACCATTTTGTAGGCATTTGTTAGTGAATGTGGAGGTAAAATTATGGACTATGAATATGCTGACAAATTCAAGTTCCTGCCTAAAGAAACATTTAAGGCAGATTTTTAAGGCCAAAGAAAAATAACACGATAAAAGGGACCCCCATAGTAGCGGGAAATTGACAGCAGCATTCACATTCATGCAATCAATACTCAGGATGCACCGTTGTATAGTTTAAATATTGAACTAGTAACAGAACAGCACAGAACAATGCTGGCTTTTTTTTATTCCTTGGGCCAGATTTACAAGGCCGTAGCACCTCCTTGAGCCACATTAGCATCATTCTTTTTTATGCTAATGTGGCTCAAAGATGCAAAAATCGCTACACCATATTTACAAAGTGGTGCAATGCATACACAAATTTTGATGCCATTGGCCTAACGTACTCCATGGTGTGCCGTGCTGTAAATACGGCACACCCATGATGGCATTAGGTGGCGTGGGAGGCACAAGGAATCTGGTGCATCAGTACTGATGCACCGGATTCCTGTAAATCTGGGCCATTATGTGAAGTTTTGGCGCAAGTAGGAGTTTGGCCCACTAAAGTCTATTAAAGTCTTGAGATAGTCAAGGAGCTATGGCTACAGCTGATCACTGTTGCCGAAGCTGTGTTTGAAAACGTAACCCAACAGGAGAGTGGCTGTCTGCTGAGAGGAGGGTTTGTGAAAGGTTTCAGGATGCCTTATAAAGTCCTCAGCCACAGTGGATGAACTGAAAATGTAAGATCAAATAAATGCATGACAGAGATCATACATGGCACTTCGGGCTTACCTTATTGCTGTTGGAAGTAGTACCAAAAAAGCAAAAGGTAACTCAGGCTAATGCACTTATTTTCTTGGCAAAAGAGGGGTTCAGTCCACGATTTCTTTGACCAGAGTAAGTGGTTTATTAGCTATTGCAATATTGAAAAAGCAGCTCAGGTGGTACGGAGATGTTAATTAGGAGCGGAAACAAGGCTGGACTGGCATACTGGTTACCAGGCGTTTCTTGGGCTGGTAGGGCGGGAGTCATTTCACTGCCAGTGGGGACCAGTTTTGTTGCTGGTGACTTGCCGGCCATGTTTCCTGCTTGCAGTGCTTCTAAATAAATAATGTGAAAGCAAATGATTGAGTACGGTTTTAGACACTTGTAATGGAGGGACAATGTGAGGTGATCATTGATGGTAATCTTGTACGTGCTGACTTTCGTAATGTAATTGAAAACAATTTGATCCAATCTATATAAATGTTAATAAGGTAACAAGTCATGACCACTGAGAAAATGCGAGAACATTATTTCATGAAAAAAAAATCTGGGGCTATGAGCCAAATGGGGAGAAGTTGTGAAACCTATCTTGGAATGGTGGGCTTGAGGAGAACGTGACAGAATAGGAAACATTGTGCTTAGAAAACGATTTTGAAGCGGACGAGATCTGTGAGTGTTTCTGCTTGGGATCAGAATAACAAAAGGGGGGTGCCCCGCTGGGTGGGCAGGGCACTGTAACAGCATCAGTGGCATCTGCTTTGTATGATGCAGGTCAAACCAGCTGCCCCATTCTTCCCTCTAATGGCCTGCGTACTTCATGGTGTGTTTTACAAGATCTGGTTTGCCACAGTAGCGCCAGGCCAGCCCCCTTAGCACAAATTGCCTCTGGTGGCAAGCGTAGGTCTTAAGTAGCATCCTTTCTTACTTCTCCAAATAGCGAGGTGGTACTTAATTTGGCCCAGCAAGCCACCCTGTTCATGGTGGTCTTGGGGAACGTCCCACCACGGCTTCCTCAGAGCCCTTTGAAAAGTTAAAAAATAAGGTTTTCCATTGGTTAATTGGGCATTTGGATGTGGGGGTGGGTATTTCTGACTCAATCATCATGGTTCGTAGGGTGGCATGTGTGGGCCCAGATAGGAAGCGATGGGAGGCGGATTGTGTGGTGGTAAACTTCAATCGATCTTCTATCACTCTCCCTGAGCCCTGCTGGATCCACCAATTCATCTAGTATCTTAGACCTCCCACTGGGCTACTTTTACAAGCTGATAATGGTTTGTCGCCCACATGGACTTTGGTGTGGCATAATAGGAACCTCCAAGGCAGCTATTGCCTAGACTTTCAGGGCCTGCCGGCCCTGAGTCTTCCAAACAGGTTTGACCCTCTAAGTTATCTTGAATCCTGTGACTGATTGAGTAGCCCCAGCTTCTTATCTCCACCCATCACTATTGTTCCTCTTCCTGTAGACAATTTGGTTGTTAATCTAATGGCTTTGAAGCTGTTGTCATGGAATATTGCAGGGTTATCTGCTAACTTTATAGATCAAGTGTGGTTATTATTTGTTAGGGGCTACCAGATTGTTTGTATTCAGGAAACGTGGGAGGTACATAATTCCTTTTTTAAAGAGGGTTACAAGACCTTATTTCTTTGACAACTCCCTCAGGGGCAGGGAGGGGTTGGGGCTGTTGCTGGGGAATTATGTGGGTTTGTTAAGGATCATGAATGGGACATGAGGATGTTGCAAGGTTTGCAGATGGTGGTCCCGGGCATCCCACAACTAGTATTGATCAACTTCTAAAACACTCAGATTGGGCATGATGGGGCACCCAGTTCCCACATGCTGTGATCTATTTTGGACCTACTGCCGATGCAGGGCCCTAGAGGAAGTTGATTGAGCTTGTGGGTGATTTTAATTGTAATTTATGTGATTGCCCTCCAGTTATAAGGGCGATAGTGTCCAAATGCACTCATAATAGGGAAGGACTAGAGTTCACCCCTAATTTAGATTTCCACAATCTTGATTTTACTTTAGCGACGCTGGTTAGCTCCCCAACCCCAGATATTGTGCCTAAGTTCAAAGGGAGGGTTGTAGATCTATTAAAGAAAATATATTTTTCTCAGCCTTCCTGTTTACGTATATTTCCAATCACTATGTTACTCAAAATCCCTTCAGTGTCCCTAGGTGCAAAATTTTACAGCGTGAGTGGTGAGGTGCAAAGGGGGCTCACCGTTGTTGACTGTGGATGGAGACTTAAATGAGCTCAGGGGGAAACCTCACTATATAAAGTTTCACTTTTTTCCAACTGCCAGAAGGAGTTTTCTCCCTGTTTGGACCCAAGCAACTGGAGAGGGCTAGAGTTATTGTGGGTGCCTGTGTCGCAGGATCCTAAGTGGTTTGGCAGGGATTGCTCTAGGTGGTCTCCTGCATTTGAAGCCAGCATTTAAGCAGGCTCCTAGAGATAGGAGCTTCATGCCGGCGGGCATATCAAAAGGCCCTTGGCACTTATTAGTCCTTATTGAGAGTCTCAGCATGGCAGGAGTTAGTTTGGGCATGCAAACTCAGAGACAGCTCCCTTTGCTGGAAGGTTGTTAAAAGCCCTTGCTTCACCGAAGGTATAGGCCTGAAATGTGTCTATTTCAGAGCAGCAATTGATTGACCGCTTTAAAAGGGTCTATAACTTTGCGACTCTTGAAGGCTGTAAAGGTGGGGTGGAAGGGGAGAACAGGCAGGGTAGTGTGGTCTTTACATTAGAGGAAGTCACTCAGAGTCTCAAAGTGCTATCTCGAAACACGGCCCCTGGCCCGATGGGATTCTCCCGGATTTATTTTTGAGTGAAATTGAGATCTGGGGCCCTGTTCTGACCTTGGTCTTGAATGCGGCTGAGAAGGTGGGGGTGATGCTCTTGTGGCCCACCTCGGTAATAGTGCCAGTATTCAAGAAGGTGGACAAGAATAACCTCCAGTCTATTGTCCTTTCCTCTTGATTGATGCTATAGTTAAGGTCTTTGGGAGATTAATGTTAAACAGACTGACTGACCAAATCTCATTATGTTTTCACTTAGGTTCAATAGGGCTTTTGGCCAGGTCGGTCAGCTGTTGACCAGTGCCTGAACCTTCATCTAATCATCAACATGTACATGTTTGCTCGGTCGGAATCTGTCCATTTGGCATTTATAGACCTTAAATCCACCTTTGATAGGGTAAACCGGGCAAAGCTGTGAGGTTTGCTACTTGAGTTAGGGGTTGACTCAAATAGAGTGGCCATTCTCACAGATGTACATTCCGGCACTCCAGCATCGGCACGATTCACTTAAGGAGTCAGTCACTCACATTCTCTTCTTACTAGCAGGGGTGTTCGTCACGGGTGCCTTCTTGCATCCTTTTAGTTCACCCTTTATATTAATGGTCTTGAACAAGTTTTTCTTTCTTTTTAGGCAGATTGGCCCAAAGTAGGTCCGAAGTCACTACCGGTATTGCTTTAAGCGGATGACGCGGTCCTTATGGCACACACTGCAGTAGGACTGTAACTACTGCTGAACAAGTTTGTAGCTTTTAAGGGGTCTTTAAATTTGGCTGTCAATTTCACCAAGTCGTATGTAATGGTTGTAGGCCTGTGTACTACTATCTCTAAGACCTTTACGGTGGAAAATTATACCCTGACCAAAGTGGCAGCTTTTCCCTATTTGGAGGTGCTATTTGATGCAACCATTAGATGGAAAGCTCTGATTGCAGGTAGAAGGTCAGTGTTACTCGGGGCCAGTGGAAAAGTGGCTGGTTTTGTACATAGGCTGGGATCATGGGCACTGTACAATCTTCTAAAAATATTCTTAAAATCTATCAGGCCAAATGTGTGTCACAGGCTCTATACGGCAGTGAGATCTGTGGTTATGTGAGGATTCACAATCTTCAGAGTGTTGAAAATCAATCTTTTAGATGATTTGTGCAGGTTCCACATAGTACACTGACTTTTGTAGTGCATGCAAAGCTAGGACTCAATGCTTAAAGAACATAGCTGCCCTTAGTCCCCTCCTATGCTGGATTAAGATTTGGGCTAGGGAGGGTCTTAAACTCAACAGGGAGATTCTTCTGGTTTGCTTGTCCCTTGATTTTGCACTCAGAAATCCTTGGATTGCCTATGTGAAAAAGTATCAGCCGTGATAGGGAGAGCAGACATATTTATTGATGCACAAATATTGTTGCTCTCGGAATTGAAAAGGACGAAAAACCTGTTTTTAGAGCATGATATATTAGTTCACAAGCAGTTAGAGTTGACTAAACCCTGAGCATATGTTACTGAAAATATTGCAGGAGCTGGAGCCCTACCTAGCCCTGGTCCCCAACAGGAGGAAGAGATTTGTTCTGACTAGGTTCAGATCCAATCTGCTACACCATTTTTTGGCTTCACTCATGTTGGGTCAGTCCTAGCTCTATGTTGCCCTCTGGCTGAGACAATAGATCTCTGTAGGACACCATGCACTTTGTTATGTTCTGTCATTATTTTAGTCTGTCCAGAAAGCTGTTTTTGGTCCTCTTACTGAAGAGCCAGAATTTTTCTTAAGTCCAGCCAGTGCTTATATACCCGAGATGCTTCTGAATGAATATGTACTATCTGCTGTTCTGGGTTTTTAAGAGGTGCCTAGGTATTCCAGACCAGATTGACTTGTTTAGACTACAGTACAATTAATTCATCTTTTCATCTTATTTATTGTGTGTATGTGTTTTATATTGTTAAGATTATATGGCTCTGTTTTTAATGCTCTTTCATGGTTATTGTATTCTTACAACCCAATAAAGAATTACAATGATGAGTTATTTTTGATGTTTGAACGTTAGGCCAAAGTAGAACTTGTGGCTAAAGCAAATGATACCATATGTTTGAGCTCAAAATGCTTCGTAATGAAGCAGCCTTTTTCTTGTAGCAGTGATCTGTCTATAGTCCATATCCCCTCAAGTTAGTTGCAACTTCAACTTTCCAAGTGGGCCTCAGTTTTCCTCAGAACAAAAACTCATGAATAAAATCAGACAGAAGATATATCAATATTTGATTGAGGACTAGATGCTTCATAGAAAGTTAATCCAACCATAACAAAAAACACAAGTGACAGTGTTAGAAATGGGGTCTTTGATTGGCAGTCAGGCTACCCCCTGTCCAAGCAAGGACCCTCACTCTAGTCAGGGTAAGTCACACACAATCCAAATTAACCTGTGCCCACCCTCTGGTAGCTTGGCACTGAACAGTCAGGCTTAACTTAGAAGGCAATGTGTAAAGTATTTGTGCAATAAATCATACACTAACACCATATAGCACCACAAAAATACTCCACACAGTGTTTAGAAAAATATATAATATTTTACCTGACAAATGCAGGTCAAAACGATTAAAGATGAAATAAGTAAATCTTGAGATATCACTGAAAAGTGATATAAAGTGACTTAAGTCTTTTAAAATCAAGCAAAGTCTCTTTCAAGCACAAAGTACCAGGTTTGCATGAAAAATCTCCGCAAAGAACCGCAGAGGAGGAGATGCATGGAAACAAAGGGGTGTGCGTCGATTTCTCGGGCCACACACGGCGATGTGTCATTCAGTTTTCACGCAGGGACGGCTGTGTGTCGATTTCCAGTGCTCGGTCGTGGATCCTCTTCGGGTTGGGGGTTTTCAGACACCCCAGGGATGATGTATGGATTTTCTGTGCTGGCAGGACGAGGTCACAGGAGCTGCGTCGATCCGGTGGGCGTTGCATCAAATTTTCTACCGCACAGCAGGCACTGCGTCGATTTCACTCTAGAAGTAGGGCTGCGTCGTTCCGGCTCAGCTGTGAATCGATCCAGTGGGCCATGCGTCGAATTTCCGATCGCTATGCTGGCGCTGCGTCGATCTTCTTGTTGCAAAGTCGGGCTGTGTCATTCCGGTTTGGCGTGCAGTGAAATTTTCACCGCTGTGCAGGCTGTGCGTCGTTTCTGGCAAGCTGTGCATCAAATTTCGCCGCACAAGGAGTCCTTCTTGTAGAGGTGAAGTCTTTTTAGTCCTGAGACTTCAGGGAACAGGAGGCAAGCTCTATCCAAGCCCTTGGAGAGCACTTCTTCACCACACCCAGAGAGCAGCAAGGCAGCAGGGCAACAGCAAGGCAGCAGTCCTTCAAATAAAGCAGACAGGTGAGTCCTTTGGGCAGCTAGGCAGTTCTTCTTGGCAGGATGCAGGTTCTGGTTCCAGTTTCTTCTCCAGGAGGTATCTGAATTGGTAGAGGCAGAGGCCCTGTTTATATACCAAAATGTGCCTTTGAAGTGGGGGAGACTTCAAAGAGTGGCTTAGAAGTGCACCAGGTCCCCTTTCAGTTCAATCCTGTCTGCCAGGGTCCCAGTAGGGGGTGTGGCAGTCCTTTATGTGAAGGCAGGCCCTCTACCCTCCCAGCCCAGGAAGGCCCATTCAAGATGCAGATGTATGCAAGGAAGGCTGAGAATCCTGTGTTTGGGTTGTGTCTGAGTTAAAGCACAAGGAGCTGTCAACTAAACCCAGCCAGACGTGGATTGTAAGGCACAGAAAGATTTAAGTGCAGAAAAATGCTCACTTTCTAAAAGTGCCATTTCTAAAATAGTAATATTAAATCCAACTTCACCAGTCAGCAGGATTTTGATTCACCATTCTGGCCATACTAAATATGACCTTCCTACTCCTTTCAGATCAGCAGCTACCACTCAAACAATGTATGAGGGCAGCCCCAATGTTAGCCTAGGGAGCAGGCCTCATGGCAGTGTAAAAACGAATTTAGGAGTTTTACACTACCAGGACATGTACACTACACAGGTACATGTCCTGCCTTTTGCCTACACAGCACCCTGCCCTATGGGTTACCTAGGGCATACCTTAGGGGTGTCTTATATGTAGAAAAAGGGAAATTTTAGGCTTGGCAAGTACTTTTAAATACCAAGTCGAATTGGCAGTGAAACTGCACACACAGGCCTTGCAATGGCTGGCCTGAGACAAGGTTAAGGGGCTACTTAAGTGGGTGGCACAATCAGTGCTGCAGGCCCACTAGTAGCACTTAATCTACAGGCCCTAGCCACATATAGTGCACTCTACTGGGGACTTACAAGTAAATTGAATAGTCCAATTGGGTATGAACCAATGTTACCATGTTTAAAGGGAGAGAGCATATGCACTTTAGCACTGGTTAGCAGTGCTAAAGTGTGCAGAGTCTTAAAACCAGCACAAACAGTATCTAAAAAGTGGAGGGAGGCAGGCAAAAAGTTAGGGGTGACCACCCTAAAGCTGTCATGTCTAACAGACAGGAAATATGATGCATGAGTCCTGTTTGTGCATTGAAAAACTTTGTGGAATTGCAAGTTTTCCGCACATAATGGAACTGAGGTACTGGTATAAAAACGTAATTTTCCCAGGACCAAATTACCAAGTGAAAAACAAAATAGATGAAGTGGAATCGAAATACAGTATTTTTTTCTATTTGTCCTACAGGGGGCAGCAGTGGGAAATAATGTATCTTTAATAATAATAATAAAGGGACTAGTATATTGGTGCGCTCCGATTCATAGTACAGAATTTTCAACTTTTTTGCAGGCATGCCGATGTGCCCTCTTGATTGGTGCTTTCTCCAGTCATCCTAAAAAAATGAAGACCAATCTGAATTCAGTCTACATTTTGTGCCACCCCTTTACCACCTATTATTGGTGGGAACAATGTTTGTTGTCAAGGAGAATCCACACTCAAGCTATCTCTGCACAGTCAATGGTGCGTGTAGCTGTAAACAGTGCAGCAACTATAGTGACACCAGGACCAGGGGTTTGAGTAATCCACTTTGTCGCAAATATATCTGACTTTTAGCACTCAATCAAGGAGTAGAGGGCCTTTTCCTTGCTTGCCCTAAGGCCCTCGGCAACATTGTTAAACCACTGCCAACTATGACAAAACATCAGCCATTTGTTTATTCCGATCTACAGGATTAACCACAAACAGCACTGAGGGAGTCCCATAGGCCATGTGCCCCGTGGACCACACACCACTGAATTTCCTAGTGCGAGCTTCTGGATCTTATACTTGCTCTATGCTATATCTCTTACATATTCTAATAACGCATATGGGACCACTAAACATGTATTTGGCAATTTGTGTTGACATTCAGGCACAGAAAACGGAAAACTGTAAATTGCTGAAAGTATCAGAGCAAAAAGTTCAGACTATCACAGGACCAATAAAATGATTCAGTCAAGCCATTAGTGAAGGAAGTCTCAAGGGAAACAGTCTCAGAGACTATCCATTTCACTTAAGATGTGGTCCACCTCATCATAAAGTAAATTGCTCAGGGGAACAAAGAAACTGTGGGCTTTCAACAGACTACATGGGTATGTGGATTTACTACCTAGGAAGAACATTCCTTTTATATAGCTGGCCGGAAAGGTTAAAGGAGATGAAATGCTTTCCTTCTTTACCAGCACAATTTCCACAGGTGCCAGCCATACAGTCAGGAATGACCAGGTGTCACTGAATGAAAACTTACTGCCAAGTACCTTGAAAGTTGTCATGACAGGCCAAGCAGGACTGGCTGGTTTCCAATAGTTGACCAAAAAGCAGACCACTCTTGAGCTTGATTATTGCCCACTGGAAATATGTGGGTGCATATTTTGCATTTCTAATTACTACTTGTATGCAGTAATTCGCAAGTGCACAATATACACATCAATTGGGGCAGTTACACACAAATAATGCTTGAATTCTGCCTTCTGGGCTTGAGAAACCCATAATCTGTGGAATATGGAAAAACACAGAATGGCAAGCACCAGTATTAGGTACAATTTGCAGGCAAATTGTAATGGTGTTTTGGATGCATACTGGAGTTTGCGCCCAAAATGGGATTAACCTCTAACCAGGGTCTTCAGGTGACTTTGTGGAAGGACATATCAGAAATCTGAGAATCTCAGTATGTTGTATAGAAGGTGGAATTCTGGGGAAATTAGAAAAAAATATGGTGATTTAAAATATACATTTTAGAAATCCCTCTTTCTCCCAAAGGCTGTTTTCTTAAACCCATTTTGTGAACCACAGTTTACATTTCCATAGTAAACACGATGAAGCAGACTTAAAGATGAAAATATGTTACTCACAACATGGGGCAAATGCCTGTATTTGGAGAAAATATCTAAACAGCTTTAAAATACGAAAGTGCAGGTTAGCCATAATAGTTAAGCTGAATCTCGCTGGAGTTCAAAAATGTGTCAGTGACAAGAGAACAAGCAGTGTGAAAAGTTTTTATCACACAAGTGAAGCCTCAGGAAGATCTTCATTATAAGCCTACCTGTCATTTTCAAGGCTCCTGCTATCCCTATGTCCCTGACTATACATGTATAGTTTTTAAATGGAAAACTACCAATATTTCCTTGAGAGTGCTAGCTGGTGCTGAAAATGAATGTGCTGTTTTCATTCAACTTAGGTTATCGCACATGAGCACTCTGCATTTTCCTTCCTCGAATTGGCCATTTTCTGAGCGCTCCCATGTTCTTTTGACAATAGCTTATGGGCATGATTGTGTTGTAAAATTGCCTTTTTACAGGAAGTCTTAAACCTGTCAGTCTTGGGGTGGTGTTCTCCCAAGCTTTTTACATTCCTCCTCTAGTTGTATTAACTCCGATTGTACCTGTCCCAAGACTGTGGCCCTCATTCTGACCCTGGCGGTCGGTGATAAAGCGGCGGCCAAGCCGCCAACAGGCCGGCGGTCTAAAATATGCAATTCTGACCCTGGCGGGAACCGCCAACACAGCCCGCCAACTTAACACTCCGCCCGCCACAGCGGTACAAACAAACAGCGCGGCGGTTCCCGCCAACAGCCAGGCGGCAGACAATGTACCGCCCACCCTATTACGACCCACCAATCTGCCACCTTTTCCGGGGCGGGAGCACCGCCGATAAGAACACGGCGGAAACAGACTACGAACGGGAAAACACTCACCTCTACGCACTCCACGCGAGATTCCGGCAGTATGGAACCAGAGTTGCAGGTCATCCCCGCACTCCTATTCCTGCTCATATACCAGGAGCACGCCCGGCGGCGCGGAAGACATCGGTGAGTACTGCACCTACGACACAGGGGAGGGAAAAGATTACCGGCACACACCCACCCACCCACACCCACTACAACACACACATCAATGCATTCCCACAGATCACTGTCACAACCCACAAACCACCCCCCTCCGAAATAATGCAAAGACCAAAAGAAGAGATCATAAACGGGCAGATATATTGAAATATGTACACCAGTAATCCCAATAAATAAATAAACTATGTACAAAATATATACAGCTACTAAATGTAGTCCAACCACTGTCCGTGGATCACAGGGGTCCTGTGCAAAGGGGCAAGGCCCAGTCCCACGACAAGAACTCCACGGAGAGAACACTGCAGGGGCATCAGAAAGAAAATAGGACAGGCACCTCAGGGGGAAGGGAAGGGGGGGCACCTCAGCCACTTGAGTACACGACGCCAGATCCACGAGGGGACTCCATGACCACTGGCCCATCCTGGGGAGAGCAAAGCCACAGTCCAAACAGTCCATACAGTGGGTGGCCTGCCCACTGGGCCATCCTGGGGAGAGCAAAGCCACAGTCCATACAGTCCATACAGTGGGTGGCCTGCCCACTGGGCCATCCTGGGGAGAGCAAAGCCACAGTCCAAACAGTCCATACAGTGGGTGGCCTGCCCACTGGGCCATCCTGGGGAGAGCAAAGCCACAGTCCATACAGTCCATACAGTGGGTGGCCTGCCCACTGGGCCATCCTGGGGAGAGCAAAGCCACAGTCCATACAGTCCATACAGTGGGTGGCCTGCCCACTGGGCCATCCTGGGGAGAGCAAAGCCACAGTCCAAACAGTCCATACAGTGGGTGGCCTGCCCACTGGGCCATCCTGGGGAGAGCAAAGCCACAGTCCATACAGTCCATACAGTGGGTGGCCTGCCCACTGGGCCATCCTGGGGAGAGCAAAGCCACAGTCCATACAGTCCATACAGTGGGTGGCCTGCCCACTGGGCCATCCTGGGGAGAGCAAAGCCACAGTCCAAACAGTCCATAACAGACCCCACTGCCACTGGAGGAGGCAAGTTGGCCAGAGGACATCCTGCAGCCCTGCCCGAGATAGATCCTGCCCTGCCACGTCTGCCAAAGGGCCAGCGGTTCTTGCCTTGAAGGGCCCAGTTCAGCGGTTCCTGAGACGGCGGGGCCCAGTTCAGCGGTTCTTGAGACGGCGGGGCCCAGCGGAGCGGTGCGTGAGACGGCGGGGCCCAGCGGAGCGGTTCTTGAGACGGCGGGGCCCAGCGGAGCGGTGCTTGAGACGGCGGGGCCCAGTTCAGCGGTTCTTGAGACGGCGGGGCCCAGTTAAGCGGTTCTTGAGACGGCGGGGCCCAGCGGAGCGGTGCGTGAGACGGCGGGGCCCAGCGGAGCGGTTCTTGAGACGGCGGGGCCCAGCGGAGCGGTGCTTGAGACGGCGGGGCCCAGTTCAGCGGTTCTTGAGACGGCGGGGCCCAGTTCAGCGGTTCTTGAGACGGCGGGGCCCAGCGGAGCGGTGCGTGAGACGGTGGGGCCCAGCGGAGCGGTTCTTGAGACGGCGGGGCCCAGCGGAGCGGTGCTTGAGACGGCGGGGCCCAGTTCAGCGGTTCTTGAGACGGCGGGGCCCAGTTCAGCGGTCCTTGCCCTGAAGGGCCCAGTTCAGCGGTTCTTGAGACGGCGGGGCCCAGTTCAGCGCTCCTTGCCTTGAAGGGCCCAGTTCAGCGGTTCTTGAGACGGCGGGGCCCAGTTCAGCGCTCCTTGCCTTGAAGGGCCCAGTTCAGCGGTTCTTGAGACGGTGGGGCCCAGTTCAGCGCTCCTTGCCTTGAAGGGCCCAGTTCAGCGGTTCTTGAGACGGCGGGGCCCAGTTCAGCGCTCCTTGCCTTGAAGGGCCCAGTTCAGCGGTTCTTGAGACGGCGGGGCCCAGTTCAGCGCTCCTTGCCTTGAAGGGCCCAGTTCAGCGGTTCTTGAGACGGCGGACGGTCTATGGCCAACTGCTAATTGCCTGGTGGTGCCCTCCTGGGCAGCGGGGATGGTGCTCCTTCACTGCCCACCTGGGCTGTGGGTGGTGGGGCCCTCCTGGCCAGCTGGGCTGGGTCCTCCCTGGGCAGCGGCTATGGGGGTGGTGGGCTCTCCCAAGGGAACAGCTGTGCCGGTTCCTCCCGGGGCAGCGGCTATGGGGGTTGTGGGCTCCTCCTGGGCAGCAGGCCTGCTGCCTGACCTCTCCGACTTGCTGCCCTTGCCCTCCTTAGTCGTGGGCCTGTGGCCCTTTCCTCCCTTTGGAGCTGTGGCTGGTGACTGTCTCTGGGTGGTGTCCGGGGGGGATGTAGAAGGCGGGCTCCTGCGGCGCCCCTTCCGCATCTGCTCCTCTTCCCAGGGGGTGGGCTGGCTGTCCCCTTGCTGCTGGGCGAAGATCCAGACATGCGGGCTGGCGGGCTCCAATACCCCTGCACCCTTGTCAAGGGGGCTGCAGGGCTGGTGGTGGCTGAGGTGCTCTTCTTACCCCGACGAGAAGGAGGGGGGGGCTCAGGGTCAGGAAAGAAGTTAGTAGTGGCGAGGAAGAGCTTCTTGGGACAATGGAGAGTGGTAGGTACAGTGGGAATGGGAGTGGAGGGAGAGGATGTGGTTGTAGGTGAGACACGTTTGCTGTCTTTGGGTGCAGGTGCAGGAGGGATAGGCTGTCGTGAGGTGGATGGCTGTTGGGTGGGTGGGTGGCTGCGTTTGTGTGGTGTGGAAGAGGGGGTGACAGACACAGTGGGAGAGGACACAGGGGACGTGTAAATGGCAGTGGGGGTGGTGACTGCACGTGTGCGGACTGGAGTGGAGGGTGTGCTGGTGATGGAAACACTGGCTGATGGTGAGGTGAATGGAGGTGTGAGTGTAGACGTCACAGGGAGGGAGGAGGGAGACGAGGAGGTGGGGGTCACAGAGGTGGTAGTGACTGTTGGCATGTCTGCATCGGAATGTTGCGTGTGTGAATGTCTGCGTGATCTGTGGTGCTTATGTTTGGATGAGCTTCTCTTGGGTGTTGAGGTGTGTGCAGGCTGGTCTGATGGTGTGGGTGGGACAGGCAGAGGAACAGGAGACTGGGAGGAGGGAGTTAGTAGAGGCAGGCAGGAGACAGGGACAATGGCTGCCGTCAGTGCTGAGGCCAGAGCCTGGAACGATCGCTGATGGGCAGCCTGACCCGAATGAATGCCCTCCAGGTACGCATTGCTGCGATGAACCTCCCTCTCCACCCCCTGGATGGCATTCAAAAGGGTAGTCTGCCCAACAATGAGCGTTCGGAGGAGGTCAATGACCTCCTCACTGAGGGCAGCGGGGGTAACAGGGGCAGGGCCTGAGGTGCCTGGGGCGAAGGAGATGCCCGGCTTCCTGGCAGAGCGGGCACGGGGCGAACGCTGAGGGGCTGCTGGGAGGGCGGAGATGGTGCGCTGGGTGGCGGCTGTACCTGTAATGGCGGGGGGCACGGATGGTGCCACCCCCGCAAGGGAGCCCCCTTCCGAGGACGTGTCCGTGTCGCTGCAGGGTCCAGTCGTCCCCGTCGTGGAGCTCCCCTCGCCCTCCGTCTCACTGGTCCAGTCTGACTCTGTGGCATGGCCCTCCTGGGCCATGTGAGATGCAGCTCCCTCCTGCCCCGATGCCACTTCTCCTCCGCCTGATGATGCTGATGCACACAAGCACAGAAAGACAAACAAAAAGGGGGGGGGAGAGAGAAATAAAGGGATATTGAGTACATGGATCTCCGGTACAGTTAGCAGACATGACAGACACAGATGCCCCCTGCACTAAGTTGCGCACTTGGGGTCCGCTACGCATTCCGTGGAACATGCCCTACACGCCTAGAGTTGACAACTGCACCCATGGATGACACGGCCCAGGGATGGCTGTACTGACAAACTACTGAGGGTGGTGGCTGGGGACACAGGGGCTTACGGGGGTGCCCAGCCTACAGATATCGCCCTGGCCTAGGGGGACCCCCAGCCCTCCTCCCCCAACCAGACACCTCCACTGCGCGACAACAGAGTAGATAATGCTTGTACTCACCCCCTTGTGTCTGCTGTGCTGCCCTCACGCGCCCATCCAATTCAGGGTAGGCCACCGCCAGGATCCGGAACATCAGGGGGCTCAGTTGACGGCAGGCACCCCGCCTACGTTGGGAGGCCATCCCCAGCAGAAACTCGGCGGTCTTCTTGGTCCCGCGGCGGATGTCCTCCCACCTCTTGCGGCAGTGGGTGCCCCGTTGATGGTGGACCCCCAGGGTCCGGACTTCCTTGGCGATGGCACGCCAAATCCCGATCTTCTCATGGGCGCGGACCTATGTGACACGTACAGGGAGGGAGAAATACCACGTTCAAGTTTGTCAGCATTTTCCTTTCCAGTGGCCCAACGCCCCCCATCCCCGCCAGGCCCCCCGCCATGCCCCCCGCCAGGCCCAACGCCCCCCATCCCCGCCAGGCCCCCCGCCAGGCCCCCCGCCAGGCCCAACATGCCCCCCATCCCCGCCAGGCCCCCCGCCAGGACCCCCGCCAGGCCCAACATGCCCCCCATCCCCGCCAGGCCCCCCGCCAGGCCCAACATGCCCCCCATCCCCGCCAGGCCCCCCGCCAGGACCCCCGCCAGGCCCAACATGCCCCCCATCCCCGCCAGGCCCCCCGCCAGGCCCCCAGCCAGGCCCAACATGCCCCCCATCCCCGCCAGGCCCCCCGCCATGCCCCCCGCCAGGCCCAACATGCCCCCCATCCCCGCCAGGCCCCCCGCCAGGCCCAACATGCCCCCCATCCCCGCCAGGCCCCCCGCCAGGACCCCCGCCAGGCCCAACATGCCCCCCATCCCCGCCAGGCCCCCCGCCATGCCCCCCGCCAGGCCCAACATGCCCCCCATCCCCGCCAGGCCCCCGCCAGGCCCAACATGCCCCCCATCCCCGCCAGGCCCCCCGCCAGGACCCCAGCCAGGCCCAACATGCCCCCCATCCCCGCCAGGCCCCCCGCCAGGACCCCCGCCAGGCCCAACATGCCCCCCATCCCCGCCAGGCCCCCCGCCATGCCCCCGCCAGGCCCAACATGCCCCCCATCCCCGCCAGGCCCCCCGCCAGGCCCAACATGCCCCCCATCCCCACCAGGCCCCCCGCCAGGCCCCCAAGCCAGCCAGTGGCCCCAAATCCATATTGAATTAAACTCACTTGTTGGTCTGGAGGACCGTAGAGTAGCGCATACTGGGGGAGGACCCCATCCACAAGTTTCTCCAACTCCTCTCCAGTGAAGGCAGGGGCCCTTTCCCCAGGCGCAGCAGCCATTGTCCCTTCCAGACCGAGGTCACAGCAACACTTGCAGTATAGGTCCTCTCCTGTGAAAGTTCAAGTCGCAAGTGGATAAGTAGATAGAAAATGGCGGTGATGTCCGCGGCGGTGCGTACCGCGGCGGTGCGTCCCGCCACCGCGGGCGCCCTTCGCCATTGGCTCCTGAAACCCATAGGCTTCAATGTTAACCAATGCGGCTTTGCGCCGCGGTCTTCGCCCGCCGCGGTGTGCCACGCCAGCGCATTGACCTCACATCCCATTGTCACACTTCACAGGTCAGGCAGCCGCCATTTCCAGGGCCCACATGGCTCAATTTCAACTGCGTCACACAGGCCTAGGCCTTGCATAGCCACTCAGACACGCCATTCACTGCATAGAGAATCGTATACTGTGCTAGCTGTGAGTACGTACCTGTGGGTTGCTTGACTGTGTGCTCCATGTTGTCCTTCCTAGGCACCGTCCGCTGGGTTGGGCGAGGAGACGGATGAATCCTCCCGTGTACCGACCGCTGGTGGACCTGTCGACAATGGAAGAACGCCACATTATCCGGACCTACCGTCTTAACCGTGCCACTATCCATGAACTGTGTGCCCAGCTGGAGCCCGACCTGATGTCCCCCATCCGCCAACCCACAGGGATTCCCCCTCTGGTGCAGGTCATGTCAGTACTCCATTTCTTGGCAAGTGGGTCATTTCAGACAACCGTGGGAATTGCTTCTGGGATGTCTCAGCCCATGTTTTCGAAGGTGTTATCCAGAGTGTTGTCTGCCCTGATGAAATCCGTGAGGAGCTACATCATTTTCCCTGAGGTGGGCGAATTGGCTACAGTGAAGGGTGATTTCTACGCCCTTGGACATATTCCCAACGTAATTGGTGCCATTGATGGGACCCATGTGGCTTTGGTTCCCCCAAGAGACAGGGAGCAGGTGTACAGGAACAGAAAAAATTACCATTCAATGAACATCCAGGTGGTGTGTTTGGCTGACCAGTACATCTCGCATGTAAATGCCAAATTCCCAGGGTCAGTGCATGACGCCTACATCCTCAGGAATAGCAGCATCCCTTACGTGATGGAACAGCTACAGAGACACCGTGTATGGCTAGTGGGGGACTCTGGGTACCCCAACCTGTCGTGGCTACTGACCCCAGTAAGGAATCCCCGGACCAGGGCAGAGGAACGGTACAATGAGGCCCATGGGCGTACTAGGAGGGTGATCGAACGCACCTTTGGCCTCCTAAAGGCCAGGTTTAGGTGCCTGCATATGACAGGTGGATCCCTAATGTACTCACCTAAGAAGGTGTGTCACATCATCGTGGCCTGCTGCATGCTTCACAACCTGGCTTTGCGCCGCCAGGTGCCTTTCCTGCAGGAGGATGGTCGAGACGGTGGTGTTGTGGCAGCGGTGGAACCTGAGGAGAGTGACGAGGAGGAAGACGACGGGGCTGAAACAGACAACAGGGACAGAATCATTGAACAGTACTTCCAATAGGACACAGGTAACATTTCAAAGATAATTTAGTAAATGTTAACTACTCTCCAGCATCTCTGCTGCCTGTCTATTTGCCCCAGTGTATGATGACTGAGTTTTGGCTTTTCCCTCCCTATTTCAGATCTGGGGTCCCCACTACGAGTCCTGTGCTTCGTTTCCCCATGGACTACAGCTTTGTGGCAGCTGTTTGTTGACTTCACCATGTACAAGGACATATTTGCACTGTCATGTCAATTACAATCTATTGAAATCACAGCCAGACTCCAGATATTTTTGTGCAAAATAGGTGTTTATTTAAGTGCTCAAAATGGGATGGGTGGTTTCAAGTGGGTGGGGGCTATGGTGAAGGAATGTCCATGGCAGAGTCCAGAGTAACAGTCACACAGGTGCATTGTCCAGAGGCCTGTGGAGAGATGGAGCATGGGCAGTTCAAGGATGGACAGGGTGACAATGTGGGACAGTGGGATGACATCAGGTGGTATCCATTGCTGGCGGGGGTCTTGACATCCTACTCTGTCTTCTTGCGAGATCTCAGGGCCCTCTTGCGGGGTGGTTCTTCTCCTGCAGGAGGTGGGGGTCTGGTGGGCTGCTGCTGTGCGGGGGCCTCCTGTCCACTAGCGCCGGCGGAGGTGGTTGGCTGTTCTTGGTCCAGGCTAGTGGCAGGGGCCCTTGGGTGTTGTTCAGTGTCCGCCCTGTTGTTGACGAGGTCCTGCAGCAGCCCTACCATGGTAACCAGGGTGGTGTTGATGGCTCTGATGTCCTCCCTGTACCCCCGATAGTGTTCCTCCTGCAGTACCTGGATCTCCTGGAACCGGGCCAGTACCGTCGCCATCGTCTCCTGGGAGCGGTTGTATGCTCCCATGATGGTGGTGAGGACCTCGTGGAGAGTGGGTTCCCTGGGCCTCTCCTCCCCCCCCTGTCGCACAGCTGCCCTCCGAGTTGCCCTGTTTCCCTGGGCCTCTGCCCCCTGGCCGGTGTGCCCACTACCACTGCCCCCAGGTCCCTGTTGTTGTTGGGGTGGTGGGTTATCCTGGGTGCCCTGTAGTGGTAGACACACCGCAGATTGACGCGCCCTGGAGACAGAGGCATGGGCCCGCTGGGTGGGAGCTGTGCTGGTGTTCCCAGAGGGGTTTGGGTCTGTAGTGGCCTGGGCCTGTGTGAGGGGAACCGACTGTCCAGAGGTCCCCGATGGTCCGGGCTGGTCATCGGTGTCCAGGTCGACAGAGCTGCTGTCATCGCTGACGGCCTCTTGGGTGGGGGGTGTGGAGAATTCTGGCCCCTCCGCCGCGGTGTGTTGACGGTCGGGTCCTGCAGGGGTATAGAGGTATGGTTATAGTTTCAATGTGTGGCATATGGGTGTATCTGTGGGTTCTCGTGTCCCCAAGTGCTGGCATTCGTGTGTGGGGGCTTTGGTGAGGGTGGCTTGTGGGGGGGATGTGTATATGCATTGGGCATGCTTTGGTGATGGGTGTCCATGCTTAGTGGACGCATGCAGGCCTAGGTTTTGGGATGTGTGGGTTGTGATGGTGAGACATTGGCGGGGAATAGGTGTGCTGGGGGTGGGGGTGAGGATGGTGGTGGGGGTGAGGATGGTGGTGGGGGTGAGGGTGGGGGTGAGGATGGGGGTGGGGGTGAGGGTGGGGTTCGAGGATGGGGGTGATGGTTGGGGTCTGATTTGGCATGCAGGTGGGGGGGAAGCAGTATTGAAGCTTCAACTTACCAGTATCCATTCCTCCGCCGACTCCTGCGAGGCCGTCAGGATGCAGGATGTTCAAGACTTCCTCCTCCCATGATGTGAATTGTGGGGGTTGAGGTGGGGGTCCTCCGCCAGTCTTCTGCACGGCGATGTTGTGCCTGGATACCATGGAACGCACCTTCCCCCGTAGGTCGTTCCATCGCTTCCTGATGTCTTCCCGATTTCTGGGGTGCTGTCCCACTGCGTTCACCCTGTCGACAATCCTCTGCCATAGCTCCGTCCTCCGGGCAATGCTGGTGTATTGTATCTGTGTGCCGAACAGCTGGGGCTCTACCCGAACGATTTCCTCCACCATGACCCTGAGTTCTTCGTCTGTGAAGCGGGGTTGTCTTTGGGGTGCCATGGGGTGGTGTGTATGATGTGTGGGGTGGAGTATGTGTATTGAAGTGAGTTGAGTGTGGTGGTGTGTGTTGTTTTGTGTGTGGATAGTGTGTGGGTGATGGTGTTGAGTGGCTGTGGCTGTTATTTTTTGGATGCTGGTGTCTCGCTCTTGCCTTCTTTACGAATTTTTTAGCGTAGGGGTTTGTGGGTGATGTGGGTGGGTGTTTTATATTGTATTGTGTGTGTGGGAGTGGTGTGTGTATGTGTATCAGGTGTGTGGGATTCAAATCGTCCAATGTGGCTGAGTTTTGTTCGTTTGTGTGTATTCTGACCGCGGCGGTGTGTCCAGCCAATGGAATACCGCGTTTGAATGACCGCCGCGTGGATTCGTGGGTCGTAATGGCATGGGCGTATTTCTGTTGGCGTGACGGTGGAGGTTTTGTCACCTCCACCTTTCCGCCGACCGCTGGTCTGGCGGTCTGTTGTGGCGGTCGGATTTTCGGAGGTTTGCCTTCTGCGGGTCAGAATGACCGTGGCGGGTTTCCGCGACCGCGGCGGGATTATGGAGGATTTCTGACCGGCGGTAGGCGCCTTTTACCGCCGAGGTCAGAATGACCACCTGTGTGTTTTACCTCTGCTAATAGTGCTCTCTCCTGTCAACATGCTAACACTGGCTTATCCCCTCTTGGCATATTTATCATACTTATAAGTCCCTAGTAAAATGATACTACATGTGCCCAGGACTTGTAAATCAAATGCTACTGATTGACCTGGAGCAATGATTATGCCACCTACACAAGTAGTCCCTTAAACATGTCTCATGCCAGCCATTGCACATCCTGTGTGTGCAGTTTTAAACTACAATTTCTACCTGGCAAGATAAACCTTTTACCAGGCTCAAACCTTCCTTTTTAATACATGCAAATCACCCCTACGCTAAGCCCTGGACACCTCAGAGAGTAAGGTAAAATGTTTTTAAAAATGATGACAAACATTTAAGTTCTATGTCTCTGGCTAGTGAGAAACTTTAAATTCATTTTAGCTGCAAGACATATCTTTCCCCTAGGATAGCATGGGAGTTGCCTTATTACATTTTATAAGTGTAATTTCTAAATTGGGAAGTATATTCAGTTCATGTTTGGTGGCTTCAGAATCACAATTTAAAGTCCTAACTTATAGTGAAGTTGGATTTTAAATTGCAATTCTAAACATGCCACTTTTAGAAAGTTGGCTTTTTTTTGCCTTATCCATTTAGGTCCAGATGTATGACCTTTTGTTTTGCGACTTGTATTTTGCGATCCATTTGCGATTTGTTTGTGATTCACAAATGGGTCACAAGGGACCTGCCTCATTAATATCCACGAGACAGGTCACAATTTGCAATCCATTTGTAAATGCCTGCACTCACAGGGATGGTGGCCTGCTGGGGTCAGCAGACCACCATGTCTGTGCTGCTTTTTCAATAAAGCATTTTTTGGAAATGCTGCCCATTTTCCTTAGAGGGAAACGGGATGCATTTAAAAAATGACAATGAAAAGTTTTATTTTAATTTTTTCAGAGGAGGCAGGGGCCCGTGAGACCACTGCCTGCTCTGAAAAAAAACATTTTCACTACCATTCACAAAGGGGACGGGTCCAGTGGTGTTAACTGCGATTGTTTTGCGGCTGCATTCACAGTCAGCAGACAATCATACATCTCCCTTCAAGTCACAATTAGGAAGAGACGCCCTTTTGACGCTCCTTCTTAATTGCGAGTTGCAGTCCCTATTTTGTGAGTCGGTAACTCGATACCGATTCGCAAATGGGGATAGTATATTGTACATGGCCATTTTGTGGTCGCAAACAGTGATTTCACCTTTTGCGACTGCAAAATTTCGTTGTACATCTGGCCGTTAGTGTCTGTAGCCTGTCTGTGATCACATGACTAGGTGTAGCTGTCAGCTGAGCTTTGTATGCTCTTCCTAGAAAGTCAAACACAATAGGGAGCTTAGTTGTGTCTGGGTAGGCCATCACTGGCAGGATGGGAGGGAGGAGCTGGGCACAATACCACTTATACCTGAATAGGATGTGTCCTGGCTCCACGCAAAGGGCTGCATAACCCCTGTAAATAGTCTGGAATCTGGGCAGGGAGACAGGCTGATGGAGTACTTCAAGGGAAACCTCTAGAAGCTTTTCCACCACTTCAAAGGCACAACTGGGTGGAAATACCAGACCTCAGGCACTATCTGTTCAGTACACTTCCAGACCTGCAGACACTCTGATGGGAAGAAGGACTGCTGTGATGCTGAAGGACTGCCACTCTTCTGGACTGCCTTTTGCTGGACTTCTGCTTTGCTGTGCTGACCTGCTGCCTGCTGCCTCCTGCATGGGTGTGAAGGACTGGACCTGCATCTCTTGAACTCAGAACCTCGGAGTGACTCCAAGTGCGAGTTGGCTGGCCTCCTGACTTGAACCTCAAGGAACAGAAGGCCCTAACAACCTTGCACCGGCACTTGGACTCTGACATCTGTGAGTCTACCCTGCAAATGGTCCCAGGCCTGGACCCTTGGTAGTGCGCCTGAGGAGCTTACCAGCCTTTGTGGATCCAGTGTAACTGATGCATCTCCTTTGCTGCACAATGCAACCACGAGGTGCATGGATTGGACCCACTACAAACACCTGTATTGCATTGCAGCTCTTCAGAACCACTGCATTTTCCCAACTGTGCGATGCATGCGCAGTGCAGTCCCTTGCATCCCTTGTTGACAGCAGCCTCTATGTCACCAGATTCGCAGCTCTTCAGGACCGATGCATCACCCCAACTGTGCATTGAATCACCAATGCTGCACTTCACATAGCAAGCCCTCGACTAAGATTCAGGCCCCCTCATCGCAGCCTCACTGCATCTCAGAACGGACGCCTCGCTTCGACTGCACAGTGCATCTTCAGAGGGGATCCTTGCATCGCTCCACAACCCAGGATTGAAGGTACTTTATTTAGCAGGCCTAAGTGGGTCCCTGTAGCTGGCCCGTGCTCCATTGCAGTCGACCTCAACTTCTGAATTTGTACTGGTCCAGCAATACCAGATATACACAGTTGGCGCGTTGCGCCTTCTGAGAGCTATTTCTACTAAAGCTTTTGAAATTGAATATCTCCAGTTCTATTGATCTGTTTTTTTATCATTTGGTCTTGTTTTATTCATTAAATCCATCTCTATTTTTCTAACCTGGTTTGGGATTTTTTGTGTGCTGTTTTCATTGTTTTACTGTTTGAAGAGTTGCACAAATACTTTACACATCACTTCTAAGTTAAGCCTTAACCTCTGTGCCAAGCCACTACGGGGTGGAGCACCGGTTAATATAGGGTTTGCGTGTGCCTTACCCTAACAATGATTGCAGACACCACTTGACCAGGGCTCACACTCAGTGAACCAATAACCCAGTTTCTTACAGGAAGGTCTTCTGTTACTAAAAGTGCTAGTTAAAAAATCATTTTATTATACATGGAGAAAAGCGGTACGCCAAAATGTTAAAAATATCAGAGCCAAAAGTAAAGACTACTACAGGAGTAATAAAATGAATGAGTCAGTCCATTAGTGAAGTGGGCAACACAGAGAGCTAACACCAAATAAATCATGTTTGCTTCAGATATGCTCCACCTCACCCTAAAGCAAATGACAAAGGAGAACAAAGATACTGGGGGCTTTAAGTAAACTTGCTGCAAATGGGAATTTACCATGTAAGAACATTCACATTACAGATGACCAAAAAGAAATGAAATGGTTTCCTTCTGTGCCAGGATAATTTCCACAGATAACAGCCCTACAGACAGAATTGACAAGGTGTCACTGAATAAAAACTTTCAGCCTTGTGGTTTGAGTGTGGCTCTGAAAGGCCAAGCAGTACTCCATCTGCTTTGCAAACATCTGTCTTACCAAGTGAAGGCGAGAAGCAGAATATTACTTCTAGAAGGAAGCTTATTTCCTGTAAAAAAAATACATATGCTAAAAATCACTCATAGAAGCACCGTTCCGAGAAACAAAGAATAAAAGATGTTTATGGCGCGTTTTTTCAGTTTTGTGTGTTTGTCTTATGTTTCAGATACCGGGGCGGGCTTGTTCCACTGTTCACTGAAATGTTCTTCTTTTATAGTCACGTGTTACTGCATCAACATTATGTTATACTTAACTTTTGCTGAAGAATGAATTAAGGTCGCTTACATTTTCCCAAAACGGGTATTCCAATTTACCCCTGGCTTATCACACGTGTACTCACAGGCAATTTCACGCCGATTTCCTTGTATTCTTTTTAAATGAGATGCTTCTTTGGGTTGTACCAACCCTGGTATTTGAAACGGTTTGCACAAGAAGCCCTATCACAGCAAATATTATGTTAGATAGCTTAGCCCCTCAGGAGGGCAGCGTAAGTTTGACAGAGTTTCAACGGCCCTTGAAAGAGTATCCCCCAAACCATGGAAGTCCTGCTGCTTTAGTGGAAAAAGACATAAGCTGAGGACGTTATAAATAAACTCTTTTATCACTGGAAGCTGGGTTTTAGTCACTTCAAAGGGGAGGCCAGGGGTAGGTATTCCTCTGAAGTTCGGGAGACAGGAGGCACTTTATACAACTACATGATGGGACTAGGTAGAGCTGCAGCTAGGGAATGCTCACCAGCACATACAAACAACATATCTTTGTGGGATGAGCATCCCCATCTAGCAATGAAGTTGTTCAATTTCAGACATTTCACAGACACTTACAAATTAGGGCCATGATTTATACTTTTTTTGCGCAGCATTACTGTCATTTATTGATGCAAAAGCGGCGCAAACTTACAAAATACAATTGTGCGCAAATGCAGCGCTAAACAAGTATAAATATGGGCCTAGGTCTTTGATTTGTCTAGTTTTGTTAAACTCTGATAATCATCTTCAGTGTGCTTAAGTGCGCTTTAAAGTATAATTATTTAGTGTGAGATAGGTGGAAAGCGTACACATTTTGTATTTATTAGTGTTTTAATTTCCGGGGGGCAGCAATATATATTTGAGTCAGTAAATTCAAACGTGGCAATGCTGAGTGACAGTAGTACGTAAACATGTTTTAATAAATTTGTTCGTACTTAGTAGAGTGGTGTATGCCAGACATAGAGTACTTTCGATTATTCAACAGTTTGAAAGGAATATGCAGGTCAGTTATGGCAAAAGTACAAAGAAATGCTGATTTTATAAGCTATCTGGAGAACTCTGTAGAGGACCATAAAATAATGCTGCTTTGGTGCTGGCAGAACATCTCTGGGTTTCAATCCTTAGGGAATAAATGGATAGATTCAAGTGCAAGAGCTCCTGCTTACTGCCACATAGGAAATCAGCCATTCTCTATAAAACCCCCATACTGTTCCCAATTAAAGCAATGCAGACCTGGTCCTGGCACCATTAACAGAACACTCCGTGTGTATGAGTTACAAAAATAAGTTATCCTATAGATGTCATAACTTAGTCATGATCACATTCTGCTCCTCTTTCAGTCATGTGGGAGACAATCTTTCACACTAACTTTTATGTACCTTTTGAAATGTGCAGACGACACACATGTTTATATAAAGATTATGCCACTTGCATTGGGATTGAAAAAAAGCAGGGCCTAGATCTCTCAGATGAAACTTAATCAAAACCCCTAGAATTTTTATTTTTTTATTTTCGTCTACCAAAACAAAAACAAATATATTTTCATAAGTCTAGAACACCAAACTCACATCTCCCTAAAATTGTGACCTTTGTTAAGTCTTTTAGTTACCTATGGGATCAGAATCTCAACTGTGACATTTATGTCAAGGAAGTCTCCAAACAGTCAAGATTCCAAACTTCCATCTAAGATGTTAGTAAAAACATCAAGCACATGTCATCCAGGAATAACCACAAAACTGCTCTTGACATTCTTTCACGGACTACTGAAATGTTGTCCTCACCAGCCAAACTAAGTCACATCTTGCAAACTTTAGAGATGTTCTCCACTCTACAGCCAAGTTGATTATCAAAATCAAAAACATTGGATCACAACAGTTCCTCCACTGGCTTCTGCTGAAATGGTGCTCTCCAAAAAGGGAGCATGTTTTACCATCAAATTGGTATATCTGGAAATAACGTAGACGTATGAAGCCAGCCCCTTTAAAAACTCAAATCTTTATGAACGGGAAATCGTCATCCCTCAAAAGATCCTTTTTAATTAATGCCCATACTATCTGGAACACTTACTCCTTCAACAACTGTTAATGTCTTTCCCTAATAAGCATCTTTTAAGAACAGTAGCTATTTCCACTTACATTGTTTTCACTCTCTCTCTCATCCGATTCTGCTTATTTTAATGTTTTTCTTGTGTATCTATATATTGTATGGGTTAATATACAAATACCTAACACTTACAAACTCAGATTTTTCACTGCCATTTTTGAGTCATCTTTATGCGTGTACTGTATATTTTCCTGCTTTTGCATCAATTTATAATACTATTACTGTTTTTTTTAATAGCAGAAATCTATTTGTTATTTTCCTGCCATGCAATGGTCGGGAAGGGAAATCACATTTACTATAACCCTCAATGGCACTTTTATCAAGCCTGTAGTAAGCAGGCTATAACCTAGCTCCCTAGGGCGAGACCATTCATGGGCTGGATGTGATGCAACTGAGACCTTTCATTGGACCTGTCCTGTGTAGTTCCTCAAAAATTCTGTTCAATCCCTTTTTATTCAAGTATCTTCTGCCTGCTCTGACAGTAAGGACTCGAACCAGATGTGCACAGTGTCTTTTCCTGAAAACAAAGAACATGTTTCCAGACTGCTACCATGATGAGGGAAGGCAGTAAGTATCCATGGCCTCACAGACAAGACAGTTCTCAAAGTTTCCCACTTCATTGAGGGCAAAAAAAATCTAAAGTGTTTCCATCCAGTGTAATGACCATTGTCGCAGGTTCAAGAGGCCATATTTTCTGTCCCATTTCTTTAGACTTGATCTGTGGGTCAGGAATTTCGTCCTCCTAAAAGGAATATAATATCAAATGAGCAGTCCACAGAGATAAATATAGTCTGACCTTCAAGTCTAAAGGGTCCGTTATTCTTTTTGTCTACATGGAGAATTGTCCTTGTAGGTCTGTGCTTAAAGTGAGAGGCAATCATGGAGCATTGGTATATTGACATTAACTAGCAAAGTATACATAAAAAGCCTGGACAAAGATTCTCTGCCTAAGTTTGAGTATTTCCACCTGCAGTGTTGAGTACAATTGTACAAACATCAAGGCATTTAGGGACATATCTATCCTGTTAAGTGGTACATTCAAATCAAGGGGCTAGCCAAAGAAGATTATTAGATGAGCAGCATAAATATTTTATAGTAAGAATAGAGCTACTCATATACATAAAGGAAGGACAGGATTACAACATTACGTGTGTGACTGTGTATTCACCAGTGTCCAATCTTCCAAAGAACTTGACTGCAAAACACTGGAGAATGATACAGTGAGGGAGTATGTGCTTTGTTCACTCTATATATCATATTCTTTCAAATGTGGGAGTACTTTGAGAGCATAGCTGGTCCACACTAGACCAGCTAAAATTGTAACAGAGGGGTTGGGATATACATTATGGAATCTTTCAAAAGAAAGAGTCATTACGCATGTGTCTCTCACAGTATCTTTATCCGCATAAAACAACCCAGAAAAGTAGATATGAGTCTTTGTGCTGCTAGGAAACAAAGAGCACTGACAAATGCAAGAAGGCCTTCTTGGTTAACTCTGCACTTGCTTCAGTGGGATGAATCGTAAAGAAAGGCAAAGACACATATCTTGCAACAAATAAGCTTTATTTCCTATGTGATTTTTAATTCAGCAGACAGAATATCCCGTACTTCTGTCAAAATATAAATCAGGCTTCTAGTTTCTGAATCTTCCCCATACTTTGCAAACCTAGAGAGAAAAATGTGTATTTAAATTTCCATGTAAGTTTAAATAATGATGTTGAAATGGAACAAATGTCTATTGTATCAATTGCTACAGCTTCTTATCTATTCCATCTAAACATTAAACCTTTTGACACTACGTGGGTTGAAATAATCCTAGATTCAGTGTGCCTGAAAATTGACCTCAGAGATTATTCATCTCTTACATTCATTATCAGTGCACTATTTGTTCAACCTACTTGTGCCCCATTGATAATGTGAGTAAACAGCAGTAAATAAACATAGCTACATGATGTATCACCTCTGTTATGGATAAGATCACGTAGGGCAAAATATGTCGTCTACACTACATTATTAACTGATTCACAAGATGCTCTTTCCCACAAAGATAAATGCTCTTCTTTAAAAATGGATAAACACATTGTAAAAAGACACCTTGGAAAAAACTCTTTTGCTGTGTTAATTTGGGGAGGGGAGCTAGTAGAACTGATTTTCCTCTCCCAAACAGTATTAGTTATTAGTTGAGTCAGAAAGCCATTTCCTGCAAAGGGATAACCACATGGTACTGACATTATTTCAGAATTTGCAGCAACATCAGAGTTGTATTTTTGGAAAGGGAAATCCTTGGGACATTTCCACTACATTTTGGCACCAATAATCATTCTCCAGAGTTGCTGGCATTTTCTATCCATGACTGATAGTTATGCCACCTACGGATGGACACTTTGATGAAGCCTGCCAAAAATTGTGCTTGAGGGTCTGTCATCCTTTTATTACGCCTGGGTGGAGTTCGCGGAGTTCTGCTACACAGAACTCCGCGAAGTGATGTAAAAACTCTGCTGCGCTGCACGGAGTTCCGTGAGCAGCGGAGTTTGGGTAATGCATGCTGTTCGCATTCATTTTTAGCACTGGAGTTTCTCCCACACTGTGAAATCAGCATGAACAGCAGAGTCCCAGAGGGTGGTAACTTCTTTTTGCCACTCACATAGATTTTTTACTTTAGTGGCAGCTTCCTCATCACGAGCGGCAGCTTTCTCATTGCGAGTGGTCGCGGCCTACTGTGACCGCTCACGTTCAGAAATCTTGCTTGCACTAACCAACGTAACAATTTTTCTCGCTCATGCTCACCAACTTAACATTGTTGAGTGCAAGTGAGAGCAAAAATTCTATTTTACATCACTTCCTGGAGTTTTTCGGAACTCCACACTCTGCACGTAGTTCGATAAAACTCGGCGAACTCCCCCTGGGGAACGGAATACTTCTCCTACCCCTACCTTTTATTTGGTATGAACAGTAATTAAGGGGTTAATACTCCATCTGATAGAGTATAGCTTGAATTTTGCTCAAATGTGCTAGCTCTGGGTTAGGTCCATACTTTTCTTATTGTGTACGTGATACTCTGCGGGAACTGCACCAGAACTGGATCAGTCACCTAGTAAAATACCATGGTGCATCTCAGATTCTTGCATCCCACATTTACTTTTATGAATTCCTCTTGATGATTTATAGACTGACACACACTGCCAGAGCAGTTGGATGATCTCTGATATTTGTCCACTTACAGATAAAAGGTCTAAATATGTTGACATTTGAGATTACTGTTCTTTCATATGTGAAACACTGCAAGGATGATGTAAATATTTTGCAAGATACTCCACAGAAGTCTGTGTTAACGCATCCGTCTATGTCAATTTATACACATCAGGACTCGTTTTTAGGTCGATGAACCTTTGGACCCAGTGGTGAGTCTCCGTAAGACGAGATTACCAAACATCAAAATACATTTCACAATAACCATTAATAAATCTTCGGCGCATTCAGTTGTTCTCAGACTCAAATAACCACACCTTAAAGGTAGATTTGTGAATTTATTCCCTATTGATTACAATCTAATAATAATAATAAACGTATTAATCTCAAAACCAAGAAGCATAAAAGCATAATCACAAAGTGGCGATTACGATGAACTTTCAACAATGCGATGATCAAAATCATAGGATAGATACGAAAATGGAGAATAGACCACAGTGCATGATAAACAATAGAATATCAGTTCAGCATAGCTACATGTCAGTCACGTCAGTTCCGTCCGTCAAATAAGTACCTCATCTAACCTCAAATTAGCATTAGCATGTTGGGCTTCATGCAAAACAATTTAGAACATCAATTTGGAAAACATCTAACTAAGATACCTAATTAAACATACAGCAGTTGGTACCTAGAAAGAAAGGCATATAGATTTCGTTAGCATTAATAATTACCCTCCTCGATATAGGTCAGCTTACAGGATCAGTCTTCGTCTTCAGGACATCAGATAGTTCACCGTCAATCTATCTAAATTTAGAAGCAAGGGACACTCTCCTCATAAGGAGGAAAGTGTAATAGGGCAGTCTATGGGCTAGGATAATTTTGTCTAAGTCTCAAATCACCAAATAGAGTGACAGAGTTTCTGGATGCAGTCAGTATCATTCCCTATCTAATGCGTCTCGTCTCTTGTGTCATGAGTTTTTATCCCCTTTTCGTAATACATTCCCCCAAAATTCTATTGGTTAGTAACTACACCCCATTATTGGTAACCAATCAAATTATACATTAAGTAATGCATGTGTCATTTCTTGATATTAACTTGTCTTTCAATTGGTCTTCATAATCAGCATTTTCGTAGGTGGTATGTCCGGGGTTACTTCACCATCTTGGCACACGTCTCAGGTCAGAAGTTCTCTTCCCCTCGTCTCATTGTCCTTGAGAGTGTCCATTAATGGTTCGAAGCACATAACTTTATACTAAAAGCTGCTAGCATGCGGATGAGAAGATTCCTTCATGTTTCGAACTAATACAAAAAGAACAATAGCTGGGTCATGGTCATTTGCAAGTCCGCACACAGAAGAAACAGAAAAATACGCTTTAAATGAGAGTTACACAGCTAGTTTGCGACTCATGCTAACTTAAGACATACGAGTTCTAAGGCATACATTTATGATCGTAATAATGTGTATATTTGAAAGATTATTAATTATTCAACATTAGTGTTCATACATGAGTAAATCTTTACGTTTATTAATATTTTTAACTATTAATTATTCATATTGCTTTGACAAATGTAAGCATTTCACGTCTATAATATACGATATTTAAACTACGCTCTCTCAGTCCCTCCTCTGATGACGAACGTCATCACACAATTCTTGATCTTCAATTTTCACCTTGCGCATAATGTGCATTTCAACATCTTGCCCTTTGTGTGAACTTTCCCATATTTCATTGAACATTTTCTCTCTTTCACTTTCTTCATTCCGTCTGGCTCTTTTTGACAGGTTTCTTTTAATTTTGTCATTAATTTTGCATGCTCCCCATAATCCTAATAGACAGATCAAAACAATTAGTAGGCCCAGCATGATTTTAGCAAGAACTCCATTCCAAATGTTGGTAAACCAGTTTCCTACCCGGGCAATTCCTTTTCCAAATTTTTCCCAGACTCCAGGTTCTTTTAGATCCTTCAAATCTGTACTATCTCTAGTCAGGTTAGTAAGCATGTTCCTAATTTTCTTACTGTTATCGGGTATATATGAGCAGCAGTGACGTTCATTAAGCATTTTGCACACACCCCCATTCTTTGCTAAAAGAATGTCTAAAGCAAGCCGATTTTGAAGAGTCATAGCTCTTTCTGCAGCAAGTTCAGTATCCATTAATAATATTGCTCCTGTAAAGTTTGTCAGCATGTTATCCACAATAGTAGACAACTTTTGAATTTTCATAGAATTTAAGATAACCCCCACTGAAGGGATTATTGCTCCAAATATGTCACCAATGACAGCAGCCACTGATTCTCGTTTTTGTCTAGAATGTTGTATTTCAGAAGATTTAGGTATTTGTTTTAAGTCATCAATCTGGTATATCTTTGGGAAGACAATTCCCAAATAACATGTCCCATACCATCCACTTGGGAGACGATAATATGCATTTAACCCACAGATGTAATAGATTCCAGGAATCGCTGGGTCTTGTCCATTTAACATGAAGGTCCATTTACTCTGAAACAAAAACACATGCCTACATTCACTCGTACCCACAAACAAATTGTCTTGATCAGATTTTGGTCTGTATATACATAGCCTACCTACGTGTAATGCATCTATAGCTAACTTGCCTTGTGTTTTAATCGCTGTGTAAGCATAATCATTTGCATAAGTACGTTTTTCTAAGCCTTTTTCTAACTTCTCTTTTAATGCTTTGCGTCTATCATCTGTGTGATCTAAAAAGCTTTTCTCCACAGGAGACAGTAAGCATGTTAAATTGTTGCGGTGCGCATAAGCTGTTCCAAATGTTAGTGTTGGCTCAAAGAATCCTCTAACTAATTTTTATATCATGCTCTTTAGCTAGCTTATTTAAGAATTCAATTACAGGTACAAAAGAAAACACAACATCCAGATTTGAATAAAAGTATTGTACATGCTCCTGATTATAAAATCTTGTTAATAGCAAACTGCAGCTAATCCCATAAGTAAGAGGGAGGCTATGATAGGTAACCCCCTCCTGCACAGATGAAGGAATTTTAGTACACACATAACAATCTTTTGTATCCATAGTTTCCACTTACTCATTTAATAAGCGATAGAAGACATTAGTAGAAAGTTCCCCTTTTGTATTAGTTCCCTCATGTAGATGTCTAGCATCCTGCTCAAATTTCTCCCACGGTGATAATTTATTAGTTGCAGTGGTAGTCTCAGGTTTTGAAGTTGCATTAATAGTTTCACTCTCTCCACGGCATTCCTACAATCACTCCCACGATCATTATTGCACATAAAACACCTATCATAAGTCCTAACCAACCACACACCTTACTTCCTTTGTTGCTATAAGCCATATTTGTATAGAATCAGAATAGTAGATCGACAATCAACTTAAGATGGCAAACTCTTTCTGCGTATTTACAGCGTCTTCTCTCACTCCAGGACCCTTTTTGTCAGCTCAGGTTAGCAGCTTGTCGCAATCAGGTTTCTATAAGTCAAATCCAGGTTTAATTGTCTCTTTCCGGTAGGTGTATAAAGTCTCTTTCCTTTTAATATATATATATTTTTTTCCCAAGGTTTCCTGTTGTTGTTTTCCCTCAGGTAACGTAGTATTGGCCAGGCACTTCTCTATCAAAACAGAATGCTAGGAATTCCTGTTACCATTCAGAGGTTGTAGCATATGCCCATTCAGGACCTGTGTACCTTCGGTTTGCTATTCTCTTTCTTTTTAATCTTCGTTCGCCTTGCTGATCCCCTTCACTCAGATCATCTGCTTGTGAGGTATCGCTTTCTTCTATTATTGTTTCGTTTGTTAATTCTCTTATTCTAAAAGGCGACTTTTCTGGCCATTTATCACCTCTATGTGTCTTGTTTCGGTGTTTTCCTTCAGGACGCTGGACAGCACCCTCCTCTTGTGATATGGTGTTTTCTCTTGATAGGCTTGGAACTTGATCAGAGGATTCTGACTCGTTCTGATTTGAATTTACCACTTCTCTGTCTCTCTCTCCTTCTTGTTCAATACTGTATTCAGGTTCTGAATTGTATTCGTCTGCTTCTGGGAGAACCTCTCCTTGTCTTTGTTCTCATGCTGCCTCCACTGAGATTGGCACTTCGTCACCTCTCTCGAACTCTCTGATAGTGTGAGGGACGCGGCTGTTCTCAGCGGGCTCTCCTGTAGTCTCAGATCTTTCTTGACTGATCTCTGACTCTGAGACTTCTCCTCTCGAAGTTGCTGTACCGGAATTTTCAAGTTCCTCTTCAACAGGACACGTTACCTTCTTTGTGTGGCTGGCATGTATGCAGTTGGGAACCCCGGCACACTTCACAGCAGTAGTGTTCATCAATATTACTTGATATGGCCCTTTCCAATGTGGCTCAAGACACGATTTTCTTACGTGCTTCTTGACAACCACCCAATCTCCAGCTTGCAGAGAGTGTCCTGGTTCGCCGATTGGTGGTAACGTGTTTGCTTCCACCTGGTGAGAGAAAGAGCGTATCACGTCAGCTAAACTTTTGCAGTAATCCAACACCATATCATCTGTAATATTCACTAGTGCATTTGCAGGTACCGCTGGTAACCTCATTGCTCTACCCATGAGGATTTCATGGGGGGACAATCCTGTTTTCTTATCTGGTGTGTTTCTCATGGAAATCAATACTAGCGGTAATGCATCTGGCCACTTCATGTTTGTTGCTGCACACATTTTCGCTATTCTTGATTTTAAGGTACCATTCATCTGTTCAACTAGTCCTGATGCTTCAGGGCGATAGCTGCAGTGTAACTTCTGCTCGATGTTGAGTGTTGCACACAGAAGCTTGATCACCTCATTGTCGAAGTGTCTTCCCCTATCTGATTCTATAGAAACCGGGAACCCGAATCGTGGTATTAATTCCCTCAGTAATAGTTTTGCAACTGTGAGACTGTCATTTCTACGTGTAGGGTTATGCCTCAATCCAATGACTGAAAACACACACAATCACCAACACGTACTTCAATCCTCCACAAACAGGCATTTCAATGAAATCCATTTGTATTCTATTAAATGGACCTCCAGCTCTTCCAATGTGGCTCAGATTTACCACTGTTCCTTTTCCATCATTCATTTGTTGACAGATGATGCATCTGTGACAAGTAATTTCTGCGGCATGTCTGAATTTTGGATTAAACCAATCAACTTTAAAAGATCTGATCATGGCGTCTCTTCCTAAATGTGCTTGCCCATGATATAATCGGGCAAATTGTGACAGAAGACTATTAGGTAAGACCAACTTTCCATCATCTGAGACCCATATATCATCTGCTCTTTGTGTACATTGCATTTTCTGCCAGGAACGTTTTTCTTCTTTGTTAGCACGGTTTTGTAGTGTCTTTAACTCATCAAAGGTATCAACCACTTGTAATGCTAGATTCGAAGTTGTGTCATTTTCAGGCTGAGGTAGCAATTCCCACTGCTCTTTGAATGATATACAATTTAATGCACAAAATCTTGCTACCTGATCTGCATAATCATTCCCCATTGACACAAAGTCTTGTGATCTGGTGTGAGCACTGCACTTTACCACGGCGATTTCAAGAGGTAACTGAACTGCATGTAACAAATATCTTATTTGTTCTCCATTTTTCACAGGTGATCCGGAGGAGGTCATAAAACCCCTTTGTGACCAGATCTGACCAAAATCATGTACAATTCCAAATCCGTATCTGCTGTCAGTATAGATCGTAACTTTCAAATTCACAGCAGCATGGCAGGCCTTTGTAAGAGCTATTAACTCTGCCACTTGTGCTGAAAATACCTTTTCAAGCCAAGAGGCCTCAACTATGCCAGACATTGTACATACTGCATAGCCAGCTCTCAATGTCCCTGTTGAATCTCTTAAACAGGACCCATCCACGAACATAATGCAATCGTTTTCTTTTAATTGGGTGTCCTGTATGTCTGGGCGAGGTTTGGTACAGAGGTCAGTCACCTCAAGACAATCATGCTCAAATTCTTCCCCCTCTTTGATTTCTGTATTTTCATTGGGAAGTAGAGTTGCCGGGTTCAGTACTGTGCATCTTTTCAGTGTAACATTTGGTGATCCCAAAATAATCGTCTCATATTTGGTAAGTCGTGCATTTGTCATGTGTTGTGTTTTTGTTCTTGTCAACAAAATTTCAACAGAATGTGGAACCAAAACTGTCAAAGAGTATCCCATGACTATGCCCTCACATTGGGAAAGGCTTTGACCAACTGCTGCAACTGCTCGCAAACAACCCGGTAGGACTGCTGCGACAGGGTCCAAAGTAGCTGAAAAATATGCTACAGGGCGATTTGCATCTCCGTGGACCTGTGTTAAAACAGACAAAGAACAAGCATCACGTTCATGACAAAACAACAGAAAAGGTTTCTCATAATCAGGCATTCCTAATGCTGGGGCCCTGCACATGCATTCCTTCAGCTCTAAGAATGACTCAAGTTCTTCTTTTGTCAAAGTGATTGTATATGGTTCATCTTTGACATCTTTCCCTGTCAATTTTATTAGGGGCTTTGCAATGATTGAGAAATTGGGTATCCATTGGCGGCAATAACCCACCATTCCCAAAAACATCCTGACATCTCTTTTTGTTGTTGGGGGATTCATTTGTATGACAGCTGTTATTCTCTCTTTTGATATCCTTCGGGATCCTTTCTCAATTAGATGTCCCAAATATTTTACTTCTTTCTGACAGTATTGCAGTTTCTTAGGTGACACCTTATGCCCATTCTTTCCCAAATGGTTCAACAATGCAATGGTATCATATTTGCAACTGTCTCTGGTTTTGGATGCAATAAAAAAATCATCAATGTACTGCACAAGAGTTGAATTAAAAGGCAGTACAAGAGGTTCCAAATCCTTCTTTGATATCTGATTAAAGATGGATGGCGACTCAGAAAATCCTTGAGGGATTCTGCACCAATTGTACACCTTATCCAGGAATTTGAAACTGAACAAAAATTGGCTATCCTCATGCAGCGGTATTGAGAAAAATGCCTGTGATAGGTCTACTACGGTAAACCATTCAGCATCGCAAGGAACTTGGAACATTATTACCGCTGGATTAGGTACCACAGGGCAACATTTTATCACAATTTCGTTTATTTTTCACAATTCGAGCTTTCCCACAGGGCTTTTTCAAACCCATAATAGGTGAGTTACACGGACTGCTCAAAACTTCTTTCAAAACTCCTTGCCTGAGAAAATCTGCAATTATCTGTGTCACTTCAATGAGTACGTCTTGAGTCATGTGATATTGTGGTACTTGTGGGAATATTGCATTTGGTCTTATCTGCACCTTGACTGGTTTAACTCCTTTAATTAATCCAACTTCCTTTCCTGTCAAGTCCCACACTCTCTCTGTTACGGACCCTTGTAGGTCAGCAGGTAAGTCGATTAGAGTGAACACTGGGAATAAAGTAATTAGAGGGTAATCTTCGCTCGTCTCCCCTCCTTCTATGAGCTGGCCCTCATCCCCTTCATCATCACTGTTTGTCCGAACTTCTATTCCATCGTTGGAACAGGTAATGGAACATTTAGTTTTGCATAATAAGTCCCTTCCCAGTAGGGATACTGGACTTGAGTTGCATACGACAAACCTATGCAGGCCTTGAAAGTTTCCAATTTCAACCTGTACTGGGTCAGTAATTGGATTTGTCAAATACTGATTAGCCACACCATCCACTCGTATAGTGCGTCCCGATAAGGGTAACCTTGGTACTTCCACACTACAGACTGTAGAGCGTGTAGCTCCAGTGTCAACCAAAAATGAAACTTTATAGCCCATTACTTTTCCCTCTACATATGGGCCTCTCTGATCTACTTCTAATGAGGCTGCAAGCCTGCACTCTTCGCTGTCTGAACTGTCATCTGACCATTCGTCATTCATCTCATTTTCACCTCGTAATGGGAATTGTTGTACAGTATTGTTTTGACTCGTCACCTGACCTGTGACCTGCTGAGGAAGCATCACCTGTTGCTGACCCATCGGGGCTAGGGGTAACTGCATTTGCTGTCTAGGCACCATAGGAATCTGCTGTTGCATTGGTTGTACTGGCACATTTTGGAAACGTGGCATTTGCATTTGCTGCATGGGTTGCACACCTGACATTTGCACCAAATTATTCTGATAGTTCTGATTCTGTTGTCTCATCCTTGGACCTTGTGGATTCTGCTGTGCACCGACACTCATACTCTGCTGAACTGTACCATCATGCACCATATTTGGACAATCCCGCTTCCAATGTCCCATGCCCCCGCACGCATGGCATGGTGACATCCTCTTCACTACTTGCCCATCATTTTGAATGACAACATTATTCATGTCCAAACTACGATTCACAAAACCTCGACCTCTACCTCTCGGCTGTACCTGAAACCCACCGTTCATTTGCGGTTGCTGGTGCATCATCTGCTGAACACCATTTCCCTGAATTCCAGCTTGTGCAGCTCTTATCTGCATCACCATCACTTTTTCTTTCAGCTTTTTCTGTTCTAACTCAATTTTGTCACTACAGTATTTCGCATACTGCAACACCTCATCAATCGGTTTAGCTTGCCAACAAATCAAATGGTTCTTAATCATCTGACCAACCTCTGCTCTCAGCCCTTCAACAAATCTGAACACAAGATGATTCATGTCCTTCGGCTCGATCGTTTCAGTACCACTGTAATGTTTAAATGCTTTTAACAATCTCTCATAATAGGCATGTATTGATTCCTTAACCTCTTGCGAAGTCCGGTCGATTTTCTGCCAATCGGTCACCTTCGGTGACACCTTTTGTTTAAAAAATTCAATGACTTTATGATAATATTTCATCACCTCTTCAGAAGGTGCTCCCGTCGCCTTATCCCTTGCCGGTTCCTTTGCGGGCCAATCTACCCCTCTTTTGCACTCAAGCCACAAATCCGGTGGAACAATAATCTCAAACAAGGTATTTAAGTCCTCCCAAAGGCATTTTGCAAGCTTCACAAATCTGTCTGTCTGCTGATACCACTCGATCGGTTTTTCTCTCAACCTCGGGTAATCATTTGTAAAGGACAAAATATCTCCCCTGGACCATGGCACATGGACTAAAACACCACCAGCTGTTTCCCTCATGGGCAGGATTTTTACTGAATCCAGATTGGGTGTAATCGCTGTTTCAATAGACCCTGGGCTATCCCTCTTCCCTTTGTCCTTTTTCTTTTCCCATCGGTTTTCCCATTTTTCTAATGCTCCCCAGATTTGCGCACTCTGCAGCAATTCTTTCAGGTGTGTCTTCATGCCTGCGGATCTCATGTGTTCAAAATCTTTTGTGTCAAAATCTAATCTGTAGCTTCTCTTCAAATGTTTCGTGTTCCCAATGTCGATATTGTATCTGTCTGCCAAGTTTGTTAATCTCTGGTGTATTTTCCCTACTTCTTTGGTAATCTTAGGGCATAAGTATCTCAGTTCTGCCTCAGTGTAGGATTCCAACCTGTTCACCCCCATTGTTCCTTCCACCAACTCAGCAGCTTCTGCTCCTAGTCGTACTAGATTCAGGTATTCATCTTGTTTTTCTTTTTCAGAATTGGCTTTGGTTACTGTAGTCGCTGTAGTCTTTTGTGATGTGCAAGTTTTCTCTAACCACTCATTTAACTGTTGTACTGTAAAACCCTGCAGTGAAATGTTCCCTGCATGTATCATTGGAGTATATGAAGTATTAGTACTCATAGTTTGGGGAATCAAGACTCCCAACCCTGCTTGTCGCATTGCCTCAAGAGGTGCCCCTATTGGACTAAGGTCCATTAAGGGTCTTGATTGTTCGGAAACCTGTCCTCCCTGGGCCATTATTTGTGGAGTTCTAATAGGCCCTTCTCTTATCATTTCATTAGTCATAACTCCCTGTTCACATGTCCTTGTTCTCTCTTGGGCATATAACGGTACTGGGGGACCAACAGTGATGGGTAGTGATATCGCGGCAGGTGTCTGACCTGATCCCAGGCTTCTAGGAGCTGCAACACCATAGGTCTGCTCTAATAATCCTGGTGCAGGTTCTTTCAAAGGACCCGCTACTGGGTTATACCCTGGTATCAGTTGTGGTGGTTGTGACACTAACTGTGGGGTTGACTCAATCTGAACCAATCGTGGTTTTGTATATATCGGGTCTGGCGGCACCACCAAGTTCGTAGTAGTCTCGAGCACTGGAACATCGGGATAAATTATTTTTATCTGTGGTGGAGGTTGTAACTGTATCGGTACGTCTGGTGCAGTAGGTACACTGTCACCATTCTGTTTCAAAGCTGTATCGCTAGTCTGTACCGTATGAGTAACTCCCTTCTCCTGCGTCTGGTTCCCAGGATCCAAGCTAGTGCTCGGAACATCGTCACTCACCACATAAGGTGGTGGTCGATCATGCAGCAATCTATCCATAAACTCCTCATCCTCTGAATCATCCTCTTCTTCCCAGGACCTTTTTTGTTCTTTATCTTTGCCTGAGTCTTTGTTAGTTTTGCAAGAAGCTTTCTTTCCCTGTGTCTCTTCTCCCTGTGTTATCGCTGGAAACAGCTTTAACCCATCTACTATTCCCCGTCTCCACATCTTATTCTCGTTGTCCCATCTTGCTTCTGCATAGGATTTTTCTGCCCTCGTCAATCTCCTGTGAAACCTTTCCTGCCTATGTTTAAGAGCCATCAGATCCCAGATCGCTAGAGCCTCATATTGTGCCGGTCTCGGAGGTGGTTTCTGTGTACTTAACATCCACCTCAAGTTTTCTAATACCTTTTGATTGAATGTCCCATGTTCCGGAAACGCTAGACACCCTTCTTTTTCTGTCAACTTGCGCCATTGTTTTATCCATAAACAAGGTGCAACACCCTTTTCCTCCATAACTGTACCCTCGGGTGGTGTAGGTTCCCCTTCGGTTGCGACAATGTACACATCTCCCCTCAAAGCGCTTTTGAATGCCTTAACAAAATTCATTTTATTTTATTTTATATTTAATCAAGAAACGGCTTAGTTCCCAGGACACTCTTCACCTGCCCTTTGCTCACCCTATTGTCTCTCACGAACGGCAGCCAATCCGTGCGCGACCCCTCTTAACATCTGACCTATCCCAGCGCGGCACCACTGACGTCACACCCATACACACTCTGCAGCTGACAAAGTCTTGCGGCTTGTCCACACCTCGCTAACTTCTTACAACTCATACAAACTAATGCAATCTATTGCAGATAAAATGACAACACAAATCTGCCGATTTACTACAGGAAGGGTAACACATTCGCTTCAGAACTTTACAGAGATTTCACTTGAAGCCTCGGCCGCTACTCTCTCCTTCTCAGATCCCACATGCGCAAGCAGAATTCGACCCGCAAATCCTTCTCTCGACTTGTCAATGACTCCCTCTAGTGCACTTTAGAGCTTGTCAAATCTCCATCTAAGGTTTCATACGTACGTTGTGACTCAAACTTGACTTGTCAACCACGCCCGATTGACCTATTAAACCGCACAGATTACAACATAAACCATAATTCTCATCCTACTCCGGAGTCTTAGACCTCAACAGGTCCGTACCTTAACCAACCACGTGGATAATTTTGAACAATAAGCGCTGCATTCACATGAAGTACGTCGACTTCCCTACTCTCATACTGTGGAGTACGCCCACTCCTGCTAAACGACACTTATCTTGGCCTAAATACACACAATCTTCACAATCTCCTGCAAGATGCATAAGCTTTGAGCAAGCGCAAAGACCCTAACCACACATACTATGGCGCCGAGAACATTCCCAACTCATCTTAGGCAGGCTCCGAGATCCCAGGAGAGCCCATGATGAACCTAGACACTCATCGTTTTGCCAAATTTCATTATCACAGAAAACAAAATTAACAATGAAAACTCCGTCCTAGGGCCCCCAAGGGCCAAACCGTCGCTCTGCTACCAGAACTGTTAACGCGTCCGTCTATGTCAATTTATACACATCAGGACTCGTTTTTAGGTCGATGAACCTTTGGACCCAGTGGTGAGTCTCAGTAAGACGAGATTACCAAACATCAAAATATATTTCACAATAACCATTAATAAATCTTCGGCGCATTCAGTTGTTCTCAGACTCAAATAACCACACCTTAAAGGTAGATTTGTGAATTTATTCCCTATTGATTACAATCTAATAATAATAATAAACTTATTAATCTCAAAACCAAGAAGCATAAAAGCATAATCACAAAGTGGCGATTACGATGAACTTTCAACAATGCGATGATCAAAATCATAGGATAGATACGAAAATGGAGAATAGACCATAGTGCATGATAAACAATAGAATATCAGTTCAGCATAGCTACATGTCAGTCATGTCAGTTCCGTCCGTCAAATAAGTACCTCATTGTAATAAAGTGAATCCACACTAGATGAAGATATGTGGTAGGAAGTATTTATTACAGCCTCAACCAACAGCCAGCATATCAACTGTCATGCAGAGTTATTAGGTTATTTTGATGACTGCATTGAGTACAATGGTAGGTTCACTGATGCTAGGATTTATGTTGCTTAGAGGGGTGATAATTTGTTGAGCTGGAGTCATCAAGCACGTTTGGGTGTCATTCTCAATCCTAATGCACATCCATCTGTTCAGGTACAATCTATTGAGGGTGACGAAAACAAGTTTGTGAGAGCTTTTAGTGAATTGCTCTGTGACACCTTAGGGTGTTTAAAGGGGTACAATCACCATATTAAGTTGAAACAGGGCGCAGTACCAGTTGTAGCAAAAGTTAGACGCATTCCCATTTGTGTCAAAGACGCTGTACAAAAAGAGATAGATAAATTGTTGTCCACTGGTGTTATACAGCCTGTAGAGGCAACGGAGTGGTTAGCTCCCATTGTTGTGGCACATAAACCAAATAATGAAATCCGTCTATGTGTGGATCTTCGTGCCTTAAATAAAGAAGTGGTGGTTGACAAGTTCCCACTTCCCAATATTGAGGAATTAGTATCATCGTTGGATGGTGCTTGTTATTTTACCACTCTGGATATGGCATCAGCATACCATCAGGTTCCGTTGAGTAAAGAGTGTCAAGAATTAACGGCTTTTATTACGCCAATGGGGGCCTTCAAGTTTTTGCGTATGCCGTTTGGGCTGGTTTCTGCAGCCTCAGTATTTCAGAGGATTATGGAAGATCTTTTTAAAGGCATTTCAGGCGTAAAGTGCTACCAGGACGATGTATTAATATGTGGGAGAGACGTGAGAGAACATGATGAGAGGGTGCATGCTGTGCTTAAAAGGATGCTTGATGCTGGGTTATCTCTTAGGCGAAGCAAATGTAAATTTGGAGTCACTGAACTGGATTATTTGGGTCATCATATTTCACGGCAGGGGGTGAGTCCTAAAAAGGATTTGGTGGACACTATCGAAATGTTAAAAGAACCGTGTACAAAAGATGAGGTTTCTTCATTCTTAGGTATGGCAGAATTTTATAACAAATTTATACGAAATTTTGCAGATAAGACAGTAAATCTAAGGAAGTTGATGTGTAAGAATGCAGAGTTTGTTTGGACGGAAGAGTGTGGTACAGAATTTAAACAAGTAAAAAATGATCTCAGGAATGCACCAAACTTACAAGCTTTTGTACCTGGGGCGTGGGTTCGGATCCCATCCTCGTCGCCAGTGTAATAAAGTGAATCCACACTAGATGAAGATATGTGGTAGGAGGTATTTATTACAGCCTCAACCAACAGCCAGCATATCAACTGTCATGCAGAGAACCCTCATCACAGAACCTCAGAACATGCTGGTTCCATGCCCAGTGTTCTGGCATGGAGCCATGTTACATCATTACACTCATCAAACCTCAAATTAGCATTAGCATGTTGGGCTTCATGCAAAACAATTTAGAACATCAATTTGGAAAACATCTAACTAAGATACCTAATTAAACATACAGCAGTTGGTACCTAGAAAGAAAGGCATATAGATTTCGTTAGCATTAATAATTATCCTCCTCGATATAGGTCAGCTTACAGGATCAGTCTTCGTCTTCAGGACATCAGATAGTTCACCGTCAATCTATCTAAATTTGGAAGCAAGGGACACTCTCCTCATAAGGAGGAAAGTGTAATAGGGCAGTCTATGGGCTAGGATAATTTTGTCTAAGTCTCAAATCACCAAATAGAGTGACAGAGTTTCTGGATGCAATCAGTATCATTCCCTATCTAATGCGTCTCGTCTCTTGTGTCATGAGTTTTTATCCCCTTTTCGTAATACATTCCCCCAAAATTCTATTGGTTAGTAACTACACCCCATTATTGGTAACCAATCAAATTATACATTAAGTAATGCATGTGTCATTTCTTGATATTAACTTGTCTTTCAATTGGTCTTCATAATCAGCATTTTCGTAGGCGGTACGTCCGGGGTTACTTCACCATCTTGGCACACGTCTCAGGTCAGAAGTTCTCTTCCCCTCGTCTCATTGTCCTTGAGAGTGTCCATTAATGTTTCGAAGCACATAACTTTATACTAAAAGCTGCTAGCATGCGGATGAGAAGATTCCTTCATGTTTCGAACTAATACAAAAAGAACAATAGCTGGGTCATGGTCATTTGCAAGTCCGCACACAGAAGAAACAGAAAAATACGCTTTAAATGAGAGTTACACAGCTAGTTTGCGACTCATGCTAACTTAAGACATACGAGTTCTAATGCATACATTTTTGATCGTAATAATGTGTATATTTGAAAGATTATTAATTATTCAACATTAGTGTTCATAAATGAGTAAATCGTTACGTTTATTAATATTTTTAACTATTAATTATTAATATTGCTTTGGCAAATGTAAGCATTTCACGTCTATAATATACGATATTTAAACTACGCTCTCTCATCTGCATATTGTTTTGGTTGCCCTTTGTTGTATAAAAACGTTATTTTAAGATCACATCATAGGTATATAAAGGAAGTAAAACACGTTTTCTATACATGTACAGGGAACTTTCATAATCGTTCATTCCAGGTCGCACCAATGATTTAATTAATTTTGCAATATATCACGCTTGTTTAGAAAACAGGAGAAGACACATGACGCCATAATGGGTACCTGGGCCCTGATTTATACTTTTTGGTGCAAAACTGCACTAACGCAGTTTTGCACCAAAAAGTTTAGCACCGGCTTGCACCATTTCTGTGCACCAGCCGGGCACCATATTTATCGAATGGTGCAAGCCGGTGCAAAGGGTAGGCTAGCGTAAAATAAAATGACGTTAGTCGGTGGGGCTGGCGGTATGGTAGAAGGGGGTTTTGCACCAAAAAATTATGTTAGGCAGTTTAGAGTAAAGAAAATGACTCTAACCTGCCAAGAGTTCTTTTCTGACATAAAACCATCCATACTACATGACTCCTGTCTTAGAAAAGACAGGAGTCATGCCCACCACCACAATGCCCAGCACAGGGGACCAGGGTCTCTTGGGCATGGCCATTGCACCCAGTGCCCTGTAGGGGGGCCCATTTCAGGGCCCTCAATGGCACGTAAAAATAAAATACTTACCTCTACTTACTTATACTTATCTGGGATGGGGTCCCCATCCTCCACTGTCCCTCTGGTGTGGGTGGGGGAAACGTGGGGCATGGGGAGGGCACCTGTGGGCTTATTCCATGTTGTTCCACCATGGAATTAGGCCCACAGGTCCTCTAACACCTGCCCTGACCCAAGCGTTAAAAAATGGTGCAATGTTAGCACCATTTTTTATCCCTCCTGTGCGTGATTTTAGAACGGGGGGATAAATATGACATTAAGGCCAAGAGTCATTTTTTGCACAAGAACACCTACTTTGCATCTCATTAATGCAAAGTAGGTTTCCATGTCCAAAAAATGAGTTTAACTCCATAAATTTGGTGCTAGATGGGTCTAGCGCCAAAGTATAAATATGGCGTTAGTCTTGCACCGAATTTGCGTAAAAAACAATTACGCCAATTCAGCGCAAAACAAGTATGAATATGCCCAAGGTTTGCTCTGGCATTGTATTGTATGAGAGGCAGCATGCAGTGGTTAAAATTTGCAGAAAGTGACATTGAACTGATAAAGAGTTGTTCCTGAGATATTTTAATGTTCCTAACACTGACAATTTGGCCGGAGCAGACTTTCATAAGCAACATCCACCTTTTCTTGGCACTGATATATACACCAAGAGGGAATAATCTTCCTAGTGAGCTCATTGGAACGCCAGCAGCTGTCACTTTTATTTTACACGCACATAATAGTGATCAAAAGCATGAGATACCATGTAAACACAGGGAGAAATTCATATATACGAGTAGGAATAATTGTAAAGATGATCAAGTAGAGGCGCAACACAACTGCTTTAAGAATAAGGATGTGATAGCAAAGTATAACAAAACCATTGCATCCCTGCAGCAATTTATGTTTTGTCTTTCTGTTTTTCTGTTGTTTTCACACTGTATTATTTTTTAAATGATCAATAATTAGCTTTTTGTGAAATAGATAATTTTCTACAATTATTTACTTTGAAATAATTACTAAAAACTACCATACTTGCACAACAGATGCTGGCTCCTGTGTAGCATTTACAGTCTAGAGGAGAGATTTAACATATTTCCAAACAAATACAAAAATCGCATACATTGCAGTGGCTTTCTTTTTGTAAAGACCCAAGGGTGTGAAAAATCAAACAGTTCCAAATAGTTCTTAGAACCGTGGAGGCAGTTGGTTGAAGGAAGAAGAAGGAACAAATGTACTCGTTCTGAGAAAATATGTTAAATGTACCATTTGGATAAGCAGGCTGTCCTCATTAGGCTGCAATGCATCAACACGGGGATTGAAATGTGTGCAAACATCCAGAGAGCAGATTTATGTTTAGTGAAGTACCTGCCAGCGTTTCACTCCTACCCCAGCAAATATCTCCAAGAAACTGTGGAAATTTCAGTCAGAATCTTCCATCCACCTTTTCCATGCACATTAATAGAAGTTATGGAAGCTTATTGGCAGTCTTAAACCAGCCACTTTAGGTTTTGAACACAACCTGTGGAGTGGAATGCTCTGACAGTGAGGCTTATTTTCTTTTTGAGAGTGCAATTGGTTGTACACACATCATCTACATTGTTCACCCCACAGACTACTCAGAAAGTGTTTTACACCCAGAAAATGCTATAACAATACTGATGGTCTGGAATGGAGATTAAAAACCTGAATTATATAATGGTGGGAAGGGAACTCTGTCACAGCGGTGACGGAGTTCACTCCTCACCAACACAGTGGCCCTCCTGCCTAACTGGACCTTAAGTTTGGCCATGACAGAAACTACTCTGCCTCCCCCATGGCCAAGCTCCTTCAATGGCACTGTGAAGGAAGGGCCATTGAAGAAATGGCTGCATAGCCACCTACCCAATTTAGACAGAAAGGCACACTGCTATTCTTTACTTTCCTTACTGCCAGGCACAACACGGAGGTAATGGACAGTAAATTTGTAATAAAGCTCCACGCAACATGGGAGAAGACTCCCATGGCGGAGGGATTATGTTGATGACGGTTCCCAACAATGCTTTTATAATTGACTACAGGCTTTGTGGTCACTTATAAATTAGGTAGGTGGCCCCTCCGTCATATTGATGGAGCATTTTACTCCATCCCCATGTGGAACATTGAGCCATCCACCTCAATATAAATTGGTCCCTTAGTTATTAAACATTGCTATGCCAGTTTTCCAGGATACATTACATTTTCAAACCAATAGCCAATAGCCATTTATTGTGGATGTGTAGAGTATGACATTATGGCCCATATTTATACTTTTTGACGCCAAACTGCGCTAACGCAGTTTTGCGTCAAAAAAATTAGCGCCGGCTAACGCCATTCTGAAGCGCCATGCGGGCGCCGTATTTATTGAATTACGTTAGCCGGCGTTAGCCGCCGGCGCCGTCTGATGTGCGTTAAAAAAAACGACGTACACCAGGCAGCGCCGGCGTAGGGGGATATGGGGCTTGGGCGTCAAGAAATGGGGCAAGTCAGGTTGAGGCAATTTTTTCGCCTCAACCCGATTTGCGCCATTTTTTTTCACTCCCAACCCCCATAGAAATGACTCCTGTCTTAGCAAAGACAGGAGTCATGCCCCCTTGCCCAATGGCCATGCCCAGGGGACTTCTGCCCCTGGGCATGGTCATTGGGCATAGTGGCATGTAGGGGGGCACAAATCAGGCCCCCCTATGCCACAAAAAAAATAAAAAATAAAACTTACCTGAACTTACCTTAATGTCCCTGGGATGGGTCCCTCCAGCCTTGGGTGTCCTCCTGGGGTGGGCAAGGGTGACAGGGGGTGTCCCTGGGGGCATGGGAGGGCACCTCTGGGCTCCTTCAGAGCCCACAGGTCCCTTAACACCTGCCTTTTGCAGGCGCTAAAAAACGGCGCAAAAGCGGCCGTACATCATTTTTTTTGACCCGCCCACTCCCGGGCGTGAATTTTGCCCGGGAGTATAAATCCGACGCACATGCCTCGGAGTCGATTTTTTAGATGGGAACGCCTACCTTGCATATAATTAACGCAAAGTAGGTGTCCACGCTAAAAAATGACGCTAACTCCATGGACTTTGGCGCTAGACGCTTCTAACGCCAAAGTATAAATATGGAGTTAGATTTGCGTCGGAATTGCGTCAAAAAAAACGACGCAATTCCGGCGCAAACAGAGTATAAATATGCCCCTCAGTTTACTAGGTGAGTTCTCAGTACTAATCATTTGCCACAAGAAATAGAGCCTGTTTAGTGAGTTTGTGTTTGTTTGTGTTTGTTTGTATTGGTGTAGGATTATGGGAGTGAGTTTTACGAGTGTAGAATGTTGGATATAGTGGGTGAGTTCAGTATAGCAGAAGCATTTAGCACATTTTTTGAAAGTTCAGAGGAATTCTGTCTTTTGTTTTAATTTACTTTATGTTGGCTTTTGGTTCTCTTAAACATTTGTCAAAAAAGCTCCCTTTTTCCATATGGTGGTTAGTGCTTATTCATTAAAGCAATGGTATTTCAGCCTCATTCTGTCATCAAGCATACTTCTGATTGTAAACTACTATTGCATAGTCGTGGGCTTACTGAAAAGTAGGCTCTGTGTCTACATGTTTGAGTAGCTGATGGATAATCTTATTTTTGTAATCAGTTTACCAGCTTCCTCTAGTTGTGCTACATTTTATTTTAAATGTAGCCAAATGTAGTAGAAAGGCTTATGTTTCACATATCTCTAATTGAATTTGTTGATGTAGGGCTTCAGTGCACCTATTCTTCGGTCCGCAATAGAAGATGGAATTTTTCTTATGCTTATATAAAGGCATTTATTTATAAATGTTTCAAATTTTGTATATGCAAAATGGGCAAAAATTTCACTTTTTCGCATTTTGCAAAATGTATCATGGTTTTTGTTAGTCAACATGATTAGAGTAAAAAGTACTCAATCACCAATTACATTTTCTCCTTGAACAAGGTATTTTTTTATGGAACTATTCTTCCTGGTGTTTTTCATGACTTTTTATCTGTAGTTTAGCTTCGTGAGGAAAATTTGATTGAGATACTGGCAAAATGTATTTTGCGTAAAACATGTAATTTAAGAACAATTGGCCTTATTTCACCCAAGAGCACACATCATACATACCCTTAATCAATATTAATCTTCTCTGATATTATGTTGTTTTCTGGAGATTAGGCTGAGACTCAGGCTTCGAAATCACAATGCTGATATTTTTTACAGTCTTTTCCCCCTGACTACAAAGTTAGTTTTGGAGAAATGGATGACACCTCCACTTCTCTACTTAACGTGTATGCGTCTTTCCTTAATGATTCTGTAGTGCTGCAACCACTGAAAAAGACACTAGAGGCTTCTGGGGTCATTTATTTCTTCTGAGAACATTTTGAAGATGTGGATTCCAAAATGTTTTTCGAAGGCTATTTCTTCCTTGAAAAAACCCTTTCTGTTTCTGGGAGATAAAGTTGAACTCATTAGAGTGGACATTTTCTACTCAGTGCTTTGGACTAAATTACTCTAATATTAATAAAATCATTACTAAGTAGATAGTAAAGAGAACAACTTTTAAATACATAAATATCTTTGTTTCAAAAACTGCTAGGATTGATGCATGAATTGTGGAAAAAAGTATTGGATTTAAAAAAAATATTCTTTAAATTAAGTCATAAATGGTTTTAATGATGTCAGTGCATGTGGACTGGCATATCTTTGTATCCTATGGTTTGAATAAGTCAATACTGATCCAAAAAGAACCTATCAAATTTTAACCATAGGCACAAATTGATTTGAACTGTCTTAAATCAGATTAAGTCAATTAAAAGCCACGTAGCAATGGTCTCTGTTTCCTTTAACCTTTATAATAAGAAGTGAAACTTGGGAGACCTGTAGAGGGAGAGAAAAGGAGTTGAAAGTGTGTAAAAGAGAGCAGGAGGAGGAGACAGAGAGAGAAAGTGAGTGGGACAAAGAAAGAATGAGGTAGAGAGTGACAAAAGTGAGAGAAACAGGCAGAGAGAGTTTAAAAGAAAAGGATACGGAGAAAGGGAAAGAGAGACAAAGAAGAAAATAGTTTGAGGAGACAGACAACGATTACGGCTAAAAGGCTAATTCCGTTTCACAACCTGAAAATAACATAGCTGAGGTGCAGGGCCACATGGACTGAGACAAGACTGATCGATCTCTAGGATGTCTGTGCAACCCTCCTAGCACCTGTACGCCCCCACCCTCTGCCTGTTCAAAAAATTAATGTTGTTAGAATATCAGAAAATAAACTACATTTCATGCCTAGAAAATGTATGTTTAATTTTATAAACCATAAACAACTATTGATGAGAATCACAGACAATTTATGTTTGTGTTTGTTGTAAGATAGTCATACCTCTGCAAATGAGATGAATATAGTTGTTACAGATAAAAATATAACACAAACTCTAATAAATTCAAGAGTGTATACTGACTGAAAGTAATTGTAATTGTAATAGTATTTATATAGCGCTTACTACCCCTGACGAGGCATTGAAGCGCTTTTTGGCGAGTAGCACGCTACTTCGGAACCCAACAAGAATTAGTGAAGGATTAGTATAGGGAAATATGAGTACAGTTTTAGTATTATTATGAGTTAATTTGAGCTGTGTGTATGAGAGTTTGTTAGTTAGATTGACTGGAGTAATGGAGGGATGGGGGAGGAAAGAATACAGAAGTGTTAATTGGGAGTACATAGTAATAAGATTTAGGCTTGGGATGAGTAAAGGGAGATGGATGGGGGACAGAGTCTGTGGAAGGGGTTAGGGGGATCATAGTAGCAGGGTGAGATAAATGAGGGAGAATATAGTAGGGTTGTTTGGGAGATCATGGAAGTAAAGTGAGGTTTGGTGAGTTAGACGTGGAAGCGGAGGGGAGAGCTTAAGCAGAGTAATTTAGGAGATGAAAGTAGTAGAATGGATTTGGGATGAGTCAGAGCGGGAATGGAGGATAGATTGATAGAGACATGACATATGGTGATGGGTAGATAAGTGTGATATAAGATGAGAGCAGGGATTCATGAGTATCTAGTATAACAACTTATCTAGGAGTTATGCAATGACCTATGAACATGTTAAACATAGAATAACATACACACATACATAAACACATACACACACACACGAATACACAAACATATGCACACATATGTACATACATATACATATTTAAAACATGAGTAAATATACTTAGCTAAACAGGTTTAAAGAGTGTGTGTGTAGTTTATTGTTATGACATAGTAGCAATACATATTTTCTAAAGAACTGTATATGTTGGAAATGGGGTCTTTGGTTGGCAGTCAGATTACCCCCTGTTCAAGCAAGGACAATCACTCTAGTCAGGGTAAAAGAGCTTGGCAGAGGAGTAGGCTTACCTTCAGAGTGCTAGGTGTAAAGTATTTGCACCAACACACACAGTAACTTAATGAAAACACTACAAAATGACACAACACCAGTTTAGAAAAATAGGAAATATTTATCTAAACAAAACAAGACTAAAATTACAAAAATCCGACATACACAAGTCAAGTTAAGAATTTTTAAAGATTAAACTTAAAAATAGCGCTTAGAGACACAAAATGCTTCGATGAGGTGTTAACACGGCGTCATGACAGAGTCGTTCCCAATAAGCTGACACCAATGGCGCCGGACACGGAGTCGCGTAGACCTCCAAGTACAGTACCTTTGGTGAAGAGTGAAAACAAGTCGATGCGCGAAATCAGGGATTGCGGCGTCTGTGCGAAACGTTGAATCCGTGCACTTTGAGCGGCGTCGGTCACAATGTGGTGCGGCGACTTCCACGGAGTCGTGGACTTCAGCGGGGCTGCAGCGGCGTCGGACCTGCGAAGGTCGTCGCGTTCCAGTGAAGATCATGGAGTCAGTTGCAGGCGGGATCACCAGATTCAGCAGCGGTGTCAGGCCGAAGTCGTCTGAAGTCGATTTCCTTGGATTTCCACCACCTTTCCTTCCAAGGGCCCAGGAACTGGATAGGGCACCACTTGTCAGAGCAGGAGTTTCTCCAGAGACTCCAGGTGCTGGCAGAGAGAAGTCTTTGCTGTCCATGAGACTTCAAACAACAGGAGGCAAGCTCTAAATCAAGCTCTTGGAGATTTCTTCACAAGATGGAAGGCACACAAAGTCCGGTCTTTGCACTCTTACTTTGGCAGAAGCAGCAACTGCAGGATAGCTCCACAAAGCACAGTCACAGGCAGGGCAGCACTTCTCCTCAGCTCTTCAGCTCTTCTCCAGGCAGAGGTTCCTCTTGTTTCCAGAAGTGTTCTAAAGTCTGTGGGTTTGGGTGCCCTTCTTTATCCAGTTTCTCCTTTGAAGTAGGCCTACTTCAAAATAAAGGTGGTCATTACAACCCTGGCGGTCGGTGTTAAAGTGGCGGTAAGACCGCCAAAAGGCCGGCGGTAAAAAATTTGGAATCGCGACCATGGCGGAAACCACCAACAAAGACAGCCACTTTAACACTCCGACCGCCACGGTGGTATAAACAAACAGCGCAGCTGTCATCGCCAACAGACAGGCGGGAGACAATGTACCGCCCACACTATTATGACAGGCCAATCCGCCACCTTTTTCGGGGCGGATTCACAGCAGATAAAAACACGGCGGAAACAGGAATTCCGAAGGAAAAACGCTCACCTCTACATACTCCACGAGGAACGAGGACGCCATGGAACCAGAGCTTCACATTTTCCCAGCCTTCATCTTCTTGCTCCTTTACCAGGACACCGACCGCCGGCGGCGAAGACCACGGTGAGTACTGCACCTATGACACAGGGGAGGGGGGAAGGAAAAAACAGGGACACACACACGCAACACACCCTCACCCACTACAACACGCACACTAATGCGTATCAATACATCACAGTTACAACCCCCAAACCCCCCGGAAGAATGCAAAGACAATAGAAAATGAGTGTAACCATTGTAGTATATTAAAAGCAAGTAGGCAGAAATAGATATATACACCATGTACATCATATATACCAAGCATAGTAGTCCAGGTAGTGTTCTAAGAAAGTCCGTTGAACACCGGGACCACACGGTATGGGCGAGGCCCACACAAGATCCCCGACCATGACGGAGAGAACACTGCAGGGGCATCAGACAGCAACTAAACAGGCACCTCAGGGGGAGGGAAAGGGGGGCACCTCAGCCGCTTGAGTGCACGACGACAAATCCACGAGGGGGCCACATGCCCACTGTTCAATCCTGGGGAGTGCAAAGCCACAGTCTCTCAAGTCTCTACAGTGGGTGGGCTGCCCACTGTTCAATCCTGGGGAGTGCAAAGCCACAGTCTTTCAAGTCTCTACAGTGGGTGGGCTGCCCACTGTTCAATCCTGGGGAGTGCAAAGCCACAGTCTCTCAAGTCTCTACAGTGGGTGGTTTGCCCACTGTTCAATCCTGGGGAGTGCAAAGCCACAGTCTCTCAAGTGGATGCCTTCTCCACTGGTTCTGGAGGGGGAATGGTGCCCAGAGTGCTTCATCCTGCTAAGGACAGAGGGAGTGGATGGATCTCTCCACTGGTTCTGGAGGGGGCATGGTGCCCAGAGTGCTTCATCCTGCTAAGGACAGAGGGAGTGGATGGATCTCTCCACTGGTTCTGGAGGGGGCATGGTGCCCAGAGTGCTTCATCCTGCTAAGGACAGAGGGAGTGGATGTATCTCTCCACTGGTTCTGGAGGGGGCATGGTGCCCAGAGGGCATCATTCACCCCGTGACGGACTCAGTTGCATCAGTGCCCTTGCCGCTCGTGGGCCAGCGGTGCTTGAGACGGCGGTGCCCTGTTCAGCGGTGCTTGAGATGGCGGTGCCCTGTGCAGCGGTGCTTGAGATGGCGGTGCCCTGTGCAGCGGTGCTTGAGACGGCGGTGCCCTGTTCAGCGGTGCTTGAGATGGCAGTGCCCTGTGCAGCGGTGCTTGAGATGGTGGTGCCCTGTGCAGCGGTGTTTGAGATGGCGGTGACCTGTGCAGCGGTGCTTGAGACGGCGGTGCCCTGTGCAGCGGTGCTTGAGACGGCGGTGCCCTGTTCAGCGGTGCTTGAGATGGCAGTGCCCTGTGCAGCGGTGCTTGAGATGGCGGTGCCCTGTGCAGCGGTGCTTGAGACGGCGGTGCCCTGTGCAGCGGTGCTTGAGACGGGCAGGTGCTTGAGACGGCGGTGCCCTGTGCAGCGGTGCTTGAGACGGCGGTGCCCTGTTCAGCGGTGCTTGAGATGGCAGTGCCCTGTGCAGCGGTGCTTGAGATGGCGGTGCCCTGTGCAGCGGTGCTTGAGACGGCGGTGCCCTGTTCGGCGGTGCTTGAGATGGCGGTGCCCTGTTCAGCAGTGCTTGAGATGGCAGTCTCCATTGCAGGGTCTCAGCTTCTGGCGGTCCCTCATGGCCCAACGGGGCTTCTGATGGCGGTCCTTCATGGCCCAACAGGGCTTTTGCTGGTGGTCCTTCATGGCCCAACGGGGCTTTTGATGGTGGTGGCCTCCTGGGAAGCTGGGCTGGTACTGGCGGTGGCCTCCTGGGCAGCAGGGTTGCTGCTGGTGGTGGGCTCCTGGGCAGCAGGGCTGGTGCTGGCAGTGGCCTCCTGGGCAGCAGGGCTGGTGCTGGTGGTGGGTTCCTGGCCAGCTGGGCTGGTGCTGGTGGTGGCTTCCTAGGCAGCAGGGCTGGTGCTGGCGGTGGCCTCCTGGGTAGCGGGGATGATGGCGGTCTTCTCCGCCGTGCTGCTCTTCCCAGGTTTCTTGTGGCCCTTCCCCACCTTGGAAGGTGTCACAGCTGACTCCACACTCCCACCGGGACCCCTGGGAGCGGCTTTGGTGGCTGGAGTCTTCCCCCTCTCCCGCCGGGCACTGGCCAACTTCTGATGCTTCACAGGTGGGGGACTGTCTGTGCTGTGGCTCAGTACCACACTGGCTGCCCTGGTGGCTGGTGCACTCCAGATTCCGGTGACTACAGGCACCACTGGTCCCAGAGATGTTGTGGCTGAGGTGCTAGTTCTGGACCTATGAGATGGACGGGGTGGGGGAGGAGTGGGAAAGAGGTCAAGGGTGGACAGGAAAAGTTTTTTGGACACACTGGGATGGGTAGCTGGAGGGAGTTTGGGAGTAGAGGAAGAGGTGGTGGTTGTAGGAGGTGTACGTTTGGTGACTTTGGGTGAAGGTTCATGCACGGGAGGCTGTCGTGAGGTGGATGGCTGTTGGGTGGGTGTGTGCCTGCGTTTGTGTATCTAGGGAGGGGGCGTCACAGACACACTGGGAGAGTACACAGGGGACGTGTGAATGGTAGTGGGGTGGTGACTGCACATGAGCGGGGTGTGGTGGTGGGTGTGCTGGAGAGGGACGTATTGGCTGTAGAGGTAGTGCATGCAGGTGTGAGTGTAGACATCACTGGGAGGGAGGAGGGAGATGAGCAGGAGGGGGACACAGTGGAGGCAATGGATGTTGGTGTGTCTGCATGTGTGTGATTCTTGCGTGAATGCCTGTGGGATGTGTGGTGCTTATGTTTGCCTGAACTACCCTTGGGTGTTGACGTGTGTGCATGTTGGTCTGTAGGTGTGCTTGGGATGGGCTGAGGTAGAGGGGATTGGGTCTGGGTGGAGGAAGTTGGAGGGGGGAGGCTAGAGACGGGGACAATGGCTGCCATCAGTGCTGAGGCCACAGTCTGAAAAGCTCAGTGAAGGGCCGCCTGACCAGAATGAATGCCCTCCAGGAATGCATTTGTTTGTTGCAACTGCCTCTCTACACCCTGGATGGCATCCAAAATGGTAGACTGCCCAACAGTGAGGGACCTGAGGAGGTCAATGGCCTCCTCTCTGAGGGCAGCAGGGGTGACTGGGGCAGGGCCTGAGGTGCCTTGGGCGCAGGTGATGCCCACCCTCCTGGGTGAGCGGGCACGGGGCAAAGCCTGAGGGGCTGCTGGGATGGCGGTGCTGGTAGGGGGGGTGGCAGATGTACCTGTAGATGCGGGGGCACGGATGTTGCCGCCACCACAAGGAAGCTCCCATCAGAGGACGAGTCCGTGTCGCTGGTCTCAGCTCCTGTCGCCGCTGTGGAGCTCCCCTCGCCCTCTGTCCCACTGGTGAATTCAGACTCCGTAGTGTCGCCCTCCAGGGCCATGTGGGATGCAGCTCCCTTCTGCTCCGGTGCCACTGCTCCTCCGCCTGATGATGCTAATGCACACAAGAACAGGGAGACCACAAAAAGGGGGGGAAGTCAGAAGAGAGACATGTTGAGTGCATGCATTACCGCTACCGTTGGCGGACACGACAGACACAGAAGCCCCCTGCACTATGCTGCGCTCTTGGCCTCCACTGTTCAATTCCTGGGAAATGGCCTACAAGGCTATGGATGACATCTGCACACATAGATGACACAGGGGCATGACTAGGTGTACTTGGCACTCTACAGAGGTGGGCTGGGGTGCCACATGGCCTGCCTTACGGAGGGGCCTTGCCTACGGAACTCGCCCTGGCCTAGGGAAACCCACAGCCCAACTGCCCCCACCCAGACAACTCCACTGCGCGCAAAGTCAGCAGAATGAGAGTGTACTCACCCCCTTGTGTCTGCTGTGATGCCCTCAAGCGCCCATCTAACTCCGGGTACGCCACCGCCAGGATGCGGAACATCAGGGGGGTCATGGTGCGACGGGCATCCCCAGCTGAGCCTCCGCCGTCTTCTTGCTCCAGCGGCGACTGTCCTCCCATCTTTTACGGCAGTGGGTGCTCCGTCTGTGGTAGACCCCCAGGGTCCGTACGTCCTTGGCGATGGCACGCCAAATATCTTTTTTCTAGTGGGCGCTGACCTACATGAAATGTACAGGGGAAAAAGAGTAGTTATTACCAACTGCACCATCAAAGTGATTGGCCCCCATCGTTTCATGCACGCCTCAATCCCCCCCCATCTTTCATCCACCCCACTCCACACAGTCATAGCCCATACAGCATGCTCACAGTGTATTTACCTGTTTGTCTGTAGGACCGTAGAGTAGCGTGTACTGGGGGAGGACCCCATCCATGAGCTTCTCCAACTCCTCCGATGTGAATGCAGGGGCCCTTTCCCCAGACACTTGAGCCATTGTCTCTTCCAGACCGAGGTCACAGCAGCACTTGCAGTGTAGGTCCTCTCCTGTCGAAGATCAGGTATCGAGTGATTGAACAGATAGAAAATGGCGGTCACGTCCGCGGCGGTGCGTATCGTCACCGCCGGCGCACATCGTCATTGGCTCCTGGGACCCATAGAGTCCAATGTTAACCAATGCAGCATTGCGCCGCGGTCTTCGAGCGCCTACCGCGACGGTGTACAACTCCAGCGCAGTTACCTCACATCCCATTGTCCCACTTTAGAGGTCAGGCAGGTGCCATTTCAGGGGCCCACATGGCTTCATTTCCAGCTGCGTCACACATACCTAGGCCTAGACTCAACACACATACAGGCCACCTTTTGTGTATGATTGGTGTTCTGTGTAAACTGTGGGTATGTACCTCTGAGTTGTTTGACTCTGTGCTCGCTGTTGTCCTTCATAGGCACCGTCCGCTGGGACATGTGAGGAGATGGCGGCATCCTCCGGTGTACCGACCGTTGGTGGACCTGTCGACAATGGAGGAGCGACATGTCATAATCACATACAGGCTTGACCGTGCCATGATCTAGGAACTGTGTACCCAGTTGGAGCCAGACCTGATGTCAGCAATCCGCCATCTCACAGGAATCCCCCTTCAAGTGCAGGTGCTGTCAGTGCTCCATTTCCTAGCAAGTGGGTCATTTCAAACAACAGTGGCCATAGCATCATGGATGTCCCAGTCTATGTTTTCCAACGTATTGTCCAGAGTGTTGTCTGCCCTTCTGAAACACATGGGAAGCTACATCGTGTTCCCTCAGGTTGAAGTACTGGGTTTTTCGGAACCCAGTGGTGCCAGGGAACACACCCTAAGACTTCGAGTCCTTCCTGTTTCAGACTACAGAAACACAGAGTCTTCTTGGTGAAGTCAAAGATCTTGTTTATTGGCTGCAGCCAGTAACAGGTATCCTAGAAGTACAACACGGTGTATATTCTCAGGAGACTGCTGCTCTTGCAAAGCTAACCTTCTCTTTTATACAAAATATTATGCTTTGGGCAAGCATTCCTTATTTTACAGTTGACCATTCACATATTTTCACTACAAAGAAATAGCAGGGTTATGAAAAGAATGGCTAAGATCAACCCAATGGCTATCAGAGTCTTCCATCCCCAGGTGGATATCAGCTCCCAGAGCCACCCCATCAATGACCAATCTCCTTTATCCACGTGAATAGACTCGGAGATCTTATGCAGTTTGGAAATGGCCTGGTAGACTGTCGGAGCGTTATCTGGGATGAAAACACAGCAACTTGATTGGATCACTTTACATACCCCACCTCGGTCTGCAAGTATGACGTCTAATGCGACCCTGTTCTGAAGAGTCATAAGGCGATCCGACTGGAGCTCAGCAGTCAAATTACCAAGGGCACCGGCGGTTTCAACTACCGAGGATTCAACCACCTTTGTCAATTGCCTTATGTTCCTGCTGTTAACCATAGGACCCCAAAACGGCAGAATACCCTTTACGAAATCTCCAAATTCTTGTCCTGTAGTGTCTTCTTTACTTATGACACCTCTAACTATCCTTGTCTTATGGTAATCTGCCGCGGCCGTGTAGGTGGGAGGTAACAGGAACGAAACAAAACATGTGCCTGAGAAGTCAGGGGGCAACCATGTATAGGCTCTATTATGGCAGATGAAATAGGTACCCTTAGCTGCTAAGAACGAAGGAGAAGTCTGAGACGCAAAAACATATGTTCCCTAACTGAGCTCTGGGATTCTTGCCATTACCTTGCAGACATAGGTGACCCTGATGGGGTACAATCCAAATCGGGGAGGATCTCTTTGCTTGCTGGTTCCCACTCAGAGTAACTCCATATCCTGTTATGTTCCATCCAATATATGCTAGTGTCTCATCTCTCGGGATAGTCTCATAGGAAATATCTTCCCTAATCATATCTACTATACCCTTAGCTAGAGCACTATTCTTAGGATTATCTTTCACAGAACGTAGGGGGTTGGCTTCATACGCGTATATGAACACCGTTCTATATGCCCATACAGAACCATTATGGCTGAAAGGCAGGACCAGATAAGGGATACCTTTATCAGTAGTATGAGGCATAAGACCACACACCCAACAGTTAGTTGTGTTCACTACTAATTGGTGTTGGTGTAGAAGCTGAATTAATGAATTGTTGACATATTCTAATCTTCTGGCAGACTCGTGTTCAGGCAGGGGGTGAAAAGAATGCGAGGAAACAGTAGAAGGAGGTATGGGCTGTGTAATGTGTGCAAATGTCACTTGAAAAGAGAATAAAACATATCCTATTAAAAACGTCATTACACTAAGCAACATGAAAATACATATATCAAAAATCGTTTCTTTGTCATTATTATACACATTCTGGCTTTAAAGTCCATCTGTCTGGCAGGTCTCTCATTCTTGAAAAACTCCATCCTCTCTAATTGCTGCTCGTGGTGGTAGGGTGTTCTATGCTAGGGAATGCTTCTGTCAGTCCAGGGCAACTCCCTTAGACCGACCAGAACTGTCGACCTAACGTCTTCAGCTGCACTCCAAAGACTTGGGCAACCACGACCCTACAGCTGATCCCGGATGGCGGTTCGAAAAGAAAAAAACAAAAATAAGAAAGTTTCTCAGATGAGAGAGTCGCACTTTTAAAAAAAAATAGCAAAGGAACGGGAAAAAATTATTTGTTCTTAGTTCTTGGTCTCAAATTATAACGGCTTTTTCCGGGTACTGTCTGGTTCTGGAACAAGAGTTCAGGCTCTGTAGTGTTCAATCGAATTGACGGTGGCACAGCTTCTTGCAAATTATTGTCACTTTCTCGTTCAGAAATTGTTCCTTTTACACGTGCATCGCTAAATGGCAAAAAACGAGGCACAGTCTCAGTCTCAGAGTCAGCGATCCCCTCCTGGACACACCGGTCGTACGGTAGAGGAAAAGGGACCCTCTTGCAGTGTACGCCGTGGATCCAGTTCTTTTTCCCTTCCACTCGAACAGCTGATCTTGTTGAGAGAAGGACGAGGTGGGGGCCGGTCCAACGGGGCTGGTCATTCTTTGTCCGCTGGAAGTTCTTGACCAGCACCCATGATCCAGGATCGATAAGATGTCCTGGAGCTTCAGAGACCTGAGGCAGAGTATCGTGAACCTGTTGATGTAGAACACGCAATTTAGCCGTCAATTCATACAAATAATCAAGCAGTACAGGGTGTTCGATCTCACTGAATTTTGTTGGTCTTGGCACTCCCCATATGTCGGCCGGGCGGCCGAACACAATTTCATAGGGACTAAGTCCAACTCGCGAATGTACAGTCATTCTTGTTGATAGGAGTGCTAGAGGCAGAGCGTCAGGCCATTTAGGACCAGAGCTCGCTTGTATCTTTGCCAACTTCAGTTTTAGCGTGCCATTATAGCACTCTACTAGTCCAGCTGATTGGGGGTGATTTGCAGCGTGGAATTTTTGCTGGATACCTAGCCCCTCACATACTTTTTTCATCACTCGACCCACAAATTCACTCCCATTATCACTCCAGACCATTCTCGGCATTCCAAACCTAGGGAAGAATTCTTTGACAAGGGCTTTAGCTGTGGATAAGGCAGTGTTGTCTTTTAAGGGATATGCTTCTACCCATCTTGAAAAAGCACAAACAACAACGAGTACGTATTTCAGATTGTTGCACCTTTCCATGTGGATGAAATCTAGCTGCAAAACCTCAAACGGATACGTTGGAGGCGCAAAATGACCAGCTGGAGTTGGGGTTCCCCTACCAGGATTGTATTTCAGACACACCATGCAATTCTTGACCACATTCTCTGCACATTTAGGAATTCCAGCATTTTGCCATACTGGAGCCAACAACTTACAAATCCCTTTCACACTGATATGGGCCATTCCATGAGGCATTGTCACCACTGCAAGCACATACGCATCGGGTAACAACCATTGCTGCTGTTCTGACAAGTCAACCCAACAACCATTTTCATCCAATTTACCCGTACTTTCTTTCCACACACTCAACTCTTTCTCTGAAGCTTCAGCTTGAAGAGACTTCACACCCTCTATCGTATCTTCACATATTCCAACGTCACCAACCCATCTTGCGGGGCCTGCAACATACATTCGATTCATCACATCTTTTGCTGTTTCTTTTGCGATTTCGTCAGCAAATGCATTGCCACGACCGACATCATCAGTAACCTTCTTGTGTGCACTGCATTTCACAATCGCAACTTGTAATGGCAAGGTCAGTGACTCAAGAAGCTCATTCACCAACTGACCATGCTGAATTTTAGCTCCATGCGAAGTCAGGAACCCACGTCGGTATATATGGTCACTTTCATTCCTTTCGATAACACACACGCTCTCGTAAGTGCAATCAGCTCTGCTGCTTGAGCTGAATTATGTGGTATACGTGCAACTTCAACAATCGTATGCAAAGTTGTGACAGCATATGCTGCATTCGTATCACCATTCGGAAGCTTGAAGCATGAACCATCCACCCATAAGGTACCATCACACTTTACAAGAGGAGTATCTTTAAGATCTACTCTCCCTTTCGTTTCTTCTTCTGTCCTAAGAAAACAATCATGTTGTTCAACATCATCTGTCTCTGCTGAAATCGCCATTAACGTGGCTGGATTCAACGTATTGCACCTCTTTATGTGCACATGACTCGCAAACAGTGTCAACTCGTAACCTGACAATCGAGCACTAGTTAAATGCTGTGTCTTGGTCCTGTTTAACAACGTGTCCACTGCATGTGGAACCATCACAATCAACATATTATTCATCACTAACCCAGCAGACTGTCGAATAGAAACAGCTGCTGACGCTGTGGCTCTCAAGAAACTCGGCAATGCTTTAGCTACCGGATCCAAAGTCGACGAAAAATATGCGCATGGGCGCTGCTTGTCTCCAAAAGACTGTGTCAGCACTGACAATGCACAACCCTCTTTCTCATGGACATACAGTGTAAAGGGCTTACTGTAGTCGGGGGTACCCAACACAGGAGCCGAACACAATGCATTACGCAATTCGGAAAAACTTTTCTGACAATCTTCAGACCACGGAACGGGGTTCGGTGTATCTTTATAGGTCAATGCTACCAAAGGTTTGGCCAGCAAAGAAAAATTCGGTATCCATTGTCTGCAGTATGATGTAATGCCCAAGAAAGCACGTACTTCTCTCTGTGTCCTTGGCACACTCAATTTTGCAATTGCCTGAATTCTTTCTGAGGTCAGTTTCCTTCCCTCCTTCGATAAGAGATGACCTAAGTAGGTCACTTCTTGTCGACAATATTGCAGTTTTGAAAGGGACACTTTGTGATGTAAATCAGATAAATGACGCAACAACGACAAGGTGGCTTCTTTACAAATCTCTTCAGTATCTGTAGTGACTAGCAAATCATCGACGTACTGAATAAGGGTAGCGCCGTTAGGTAAAACAATCGCATCTAGCTGTGTTTTTAAAGCCTGACTATATATTGATGGACTTTCACAGTAGCCTTGTGGAGCGCGTTTGAAGAGGAAGCTTCGGCCTCCTAAACTGAAGCCAAAAATATCCCTGCTCTCCTCTGCAATCGGGATGCTGAAGAAAGCATTCTTTAAGTCAATCACCGAGAACCAGGTGGCGTAAGCTGGAATCATAGTCAATAGGGTAGTGATATTAGGAACAACTGGAAACTGTGGCACAACTATTTTATTTACCTCTCTAAGATCAATCACGAGCCTGTAAACAGGTGGCTTAGAGGGGTCAGTACGTTTCAAAACAGGCAGAAGAGGACTATTACAAACGTTGCCTCTTGTCTCTTCAATTACATCTTTTTCAATTAAATCATAAATGATCGCTAGCAACGCCTTTTCACCTTCACTAGAGATCTTGTATTGTTGAATGCGTGGTAATTTAACATTGGCTTTCAATGTCACAACATAAGGCGGTATTTCCAAAAGACCCACATCATTAGGACCAGTAGCCCAAATGGTATCAGGAAGAAACGACAATTCGGTCGGAAGTTTATCCTTCGACAAATACATTGGAGAGACCATTTTCCTACCCAGTGTAAGTTGTACTCCCGAAGGAGAACAATATAATGTCGCATACAATCTTTTCAACAAATCCAATCCTAACAAGTTTTCACCACAACCTGTCGTCAGAATAAGGGGTGCTTCCAATTCACAAGGTCCAACAGAAAGGGACATAGGACTAGAAATCAGGTTCCTAACCGGGGCGCCAGAAAAACCTACTGAAATATTCATCTCGCCAAACAAAGGTGCGCCAGGGAGTTTTGAGTGCATAATAGAACTCTTTGTAGCACCAGTATGCAACAGAAAAGGCTCCGACACACCTGAGGTAATCACCTTAACATAAGGTCCATTCTGATCTACTGGAACTAAAAAAACTCCCTCTCTTCATCTATGGCTGTCCTAGCAATTATTACCTTCCAAGTTCTCATCTTCTGCATAGTAGTCGTCAGCATAGTACTGAGCCGTCCTACCAGAAGCGTTATGTTGCTGGTCAAAACTATTCCTTGAGTTTTGAGACGGAAAAGAACGCGTGTTCTGGGGGAAACTTCCACGTCCTCTACCTCTAGGAGCTTGTTGAACACCTCGACCTCTTGCGCCAGAAGCACCATTCGTACGCTGTAACAAAATAGGACAACTATACTTGAAATTACCCTCTTCTTTACAATATGAACACTGATTGGGACCTACAGGAACACGTGGTTGAGAAAACTCGAACCTTTGCGAGTTTCTCTGGAACTGTTGAGGTTGCTGATAGTTACTCTGACCACCACGTGGCAGATACGCCTGTTGTAAAAGAAACTTCGTCTTTAATTCTTTAGTTTTCTTGTCTGCTCTATCCTTCTCATCTTTATCCCTATTTTCGTAGTACTGTGCAGTAGCCAATATTTGTGCTGAAGAGGAAACGGCCCAAGAACTCTCTGAATCCTTCAATTTCTTACACAGCTCGGCAAGCAAATTGTGCACAAACTTGTCGACGAACAACCGTTGACCACCTTCTGTACTCATATCTTGACCACTGTGGTCGATAAACGTTTCCTCAAACCTGGTGAAGAAATCAGACACTGTTTCATCTTTCTCCTGCTCACACGCAGACAATTTATCCCAATTCACACGCATCGCAGGCATTAAAGTCTTCATGTAAGTAATGATCCTAGCAGGCAGTTCTGATACCAAAGGCTCAGGCTTGGCACCACCAACTTGTCTATCATTTGCAGCACTAATATTAGCCCATGAGTCACCTAACTCTTGCGCATGATCTGTATGGCGAATCAATCCCCACAAAGGCTGTGGAACAACATTCCCAAATAACATGTGTATGTCGGCTAAATTCATAATGCATGAGTCTGCAGTCTGTGATAATTCCTTATAATACCCTGCAGGGTTTTTACGGGGATCAGGCAAAGTCTGCTTAAGGGCTAAAACTTCAGCTCGCTTACACGGAACATTCTCTCATTGGGTACTGTCGCACCTTTTTTTTTAACAGAGGAGTCATGTTGGAACAATGACTGAGAAGGATCCTTATTCCGAAAGGACAACAACGTTGCAACTGCTTTCTCAACATCGGGACCCACAATCGTGCCTTTTTCAAACTCAAACCGTACACGGCACAAATCAGGCGGATTTGTTTCCAAATCATTATCCTCCAATTCCTCACAAAGGAATGCACACATTTTCTCAAAAACGTATCTTTGTTTCGTGCTCCCCATTGACGGAAGACATCCATAACAAACTCTACATCGTATCTTAAAGGGTAAACAACCCATTTACGTGCCATACGGTCAAACATTTCTCTCTCTTGAGAATTAGGCAGTTGACTACGTGACTGCTTACGCTCCGAATCTAGGGTCACACCAGACGACCCAAAGAGAGGAAATATAAGGCTGGCAACAGTATCTGTCATTCTCTGTCGGACAGAAGGAGAAGTTGATGAAAGAACAGGAGGAAAAACAGAGGGAGGCAAGGCAGACGCAGAAGCAGACGCAGAGGCAGTATCAGGAAGAACACCAGAAGAGGCAGTTGATGTAGTACATAAAGTCGCAGGAGGTACAGATGGAGCAGGTAGCAAAGTCGGCGGCCCTTGAAGGGGCTACGCCATAGTAGTAGGAGCCAACTGAAGAGGAGCTGGTGGCTGTGGAAGAACCTGAGGCACAATAACCAGAGGTTGCACAGCTAAAGGCTGCGGAGGTGCTGTAGCATTCTGCGCATAAGGGGGTGGCGAACTCAACAAGTGTGACATTAAAGGATCTTTCTCAAGTTCTTTTGCTGCATCTTGCTGAAGAAGCGGAAAAACTGGATAACATTTATCGGTCATCAATTTACGTTGCCTGTGCAACTGCTCATTTATCTGTTCTTCTTCATCATCTTTAAACTGCATGGCAGCTTGCATTATCGAGATACCCTCTTCCCTCTTATTTCTCTTTGCTAATTTAATTTCCTTCTGTTTGGCTTCCTTACGCCATAGGCGGAAAGAGTCAAACATCGCCGGCCGGGCTTTCTTCTTAAAAAGTTTAACCTCCAGATTATCCAGAATCTCTGTGTCAAAACTACCATATTGGGGCCATTTTAAAACACCATCTTTCCTGGTGTATCGGATCCATACTTCATTATATGTGAGGGGGCCAATGCCATGTTTCACATATAGTTCATAGGTTGGAGTTCCAATCGGAGGAACCGGACACGAGTCCTCCAATTTCCATGTCTGCTAAGACCAGGCATCTTCGCTCTCCAGTCTAGCTTCAAACTTCAAAGGATTATCGAATACGATAGCCTCGTGAATACACGAATCCCTCGGCTTTGGTACTTGCAAGTTCCAAATCAAAGATCCCAAGGGGATACCAAACTAAGAACCAAACTAAGGACTGGGAGACGCTCCACTTATACTTAACTGAGGTATCGATGACGTCACCAGAAGACTCGTTTATCGTTTCGCTCTACCAAATCATCAAGGGTCCAAAACAGGGCGATAGTCAGGGCAGCAGTCCTTCGTAGCCGTCGGGAAGCGGGGAACCTCGCAGCAAAGACTTTCGGACCACATCGACATACAGGGGTCGATGAAGTGGCAGCCTCCCTCCAGATTTTTCACACGAAGCTCCTCACGAACCTCTGGCTTGGACTGGTACCGTTGAAATCGCCCCACGTTGGGCGCCAACTGAAGTACTGGGTTTTTCAGAACCCAGTGGTGCCAGGGAACACACCCTAAGACTTCGAGTCCTTCCTGTTTCAGACTACAGAAACACAGAGTCTTCTTGGTGAAGTCAAAGATCTTGTTTATTGGCTGCAGCCAGTAACAGGTATCCTAGAAGTACAACACGGTGTATATTATCAGGAGACTGCTGCTCTTGCAAAGCTAACCTTCTCTTTTATACAAAATATTATGCTTTGGGCAAACATTCCTTATTTTACAGTTGACCATTCACATATTTTCACTACAAAGAAATAGCAGGGTTATGATGACAAGCCCATATTTCAGTTTGTCCAGCCCTCAATCAATTACCCGGCAAGGCTCAGTACTTTCATCAGATATCAACGGACCCCCAATATAAACAGGCACCTCCTCCTTGTAAAGCAAGTCATAAAGAAAGAAACAGGGACAGGTGAGTGTAAGATTAGGCATGGTTTGTGTGTGATGAAAGGTTTTATGATGTGTTGTGCCTTGATACTAATCTCATTCGGCCACTGGGAAAGAAACTGGCCGAACAGGTTTGGCTTCAGGCAGTGGAGTCAGCTTGCCCAGGTCACAGAGGAGTCAGCAAAGATGTACGTGTCCTTCAGACTTGTTTTCAGCATTAGACATTGGCCTATGTGAGGGCAATCACAAAATGGCTGTCGTTTAAATGGAACACGAGGGTTCAGGACGGAAACTCTGATATTCGGGTGATTTTGTTACCCGAATATGAATACAATGCTTGTGCATACTATTCTAATCATTCTCGGTCTGCTGATACCAAAATCGTTGTGACACGACGATGTTTATAACACGGGTCCAGAATTTTCAGTACCACAAGGTGGAGGATTTGCCGACAGTGAAAGGTGATTTCTATGCCCTGGGACATATCCCCAACATTATAGGTGCCATTGATGGATATCATAGGTGCCATTGATGGGACCCATGTGGCTTTGCCCCCCCACCCCCCACAGGAGTAAACAGGTGTACAGAAACCGGAAGAGTTATCATTCTATGAATGTACAGATGGTATGTTTGGCAGACCAGTACATCTCCCATGTGAATGTCAAGTTCCCTGTCTCAGTGCATGACGCCTACATCCTGCGGAATAGCAGCATCCCTTAAGTGATGGGTCAACTCCAGAGGCACTGTGTGTGGCTATTAGATGAGCACCTGGAAGCAAGACAGTGGGAATGGTTGTCTGGGTCTGGGGTTACCATCCAGGTTAGTGTGTGTCTAATACTTGTCCCTCGACATTTGCAGGTGACTCTGGTTACCCCAATCTGTCATGGCTACTGACCACAGTGAGGAATCCCAGGACAAGGGCAGAGGAACGCTACAATGAGGCCCATGGGCGAACTAGGAGGGTGATCAAGCGGACCTTCGGCCTCCTGAAGCCCAGGTTCCGGTGCCTCCAAATGAGAGGTGGATCCCTATTCTACTCACCAAAGAAGATGTGCCAGATCATCGTGGCCTGCTGTATGCTTCATAACTTGGCATTGCAACGACAGGTGCCTTTTCTGCAGGAGGATGGTCCAGATGGCGGTGTTGTTGCAGCTGTGGAGCCTGTGGATAATGAAAACGAGGAAGCAGAGGAAGAAGACATGAACAACAGGGACTCAGTGATCCAGCAAAATTTCCAGTAAAACATGGGTAAGAGTACAGACCTGCCTACTACATGTACTTAAACACTACTACCTCTCTACTGTCTGTCGTTTTCACCCAGTGTATGGTCACTGAGTTGTCACTTTCCCTTACGATTTCACAGATGTGGGTCCCACTGTGTGACATCTGCTTTGATTCCTCACGGACTTGAGCTGTGTGACATAGGTATGTTGACATTACAATTGAAAGAGCATTTTGTCACTGTAATTGCTAATACACTATTTCGAAATAACAGACAGACTGCAGATTGTTTTGTGTTTTAAGTGTATTTATTTAAGTGCTCAATATTGGAGGGGGTAGTGAAATGGTGAGGGGTGATGGCGGAGGAATGTCCATGGCAGAGTCCAGTCTATTAGTCTCACAGGTGCATTGCCCAAATGGGCATAGGAAGTAGAGGTTGGGCAGTTTAAGTATGGACAGGGTGACAAAGTGGGACAGTAGGATGACAATCAGGGTGGTCTCATTTTTTGGCGGGGGTCTTGGCATCGTGCTCTGTCTTTGTCCTGGATCTCAGGGACCATTTGCGGGGTGGTTCTCCCTCTGCAGGGGGTGGGGTGCTGGTGTGGTGGTCCTGTGGTGGGGCGTCCTGTCTGCTCTCGCCGGCGGAGGTGGTGGGCAGTTCATCATCCATGCTAGTGTCAGGGGCCCCTTGTAGTGCCACAGTGTCCCTCCTGGTGTTCATGAGTTCCTTCAGCACCCCCACGAAGGTGCTCAGGGTGGAGCTGATGGTTCTGAGTTCCTCCCTGAAGCCCATATACTGTTCCTCCTGCAGGCGGTGGGTCTCCTGAAACTTGGCCAGTACCGTTGCCATCGTCTCCTGGGAGTGGTGGTAGGCTCCCATGATGGAGGAGAGGGCCTCGTGGAGAGTGGGTTCCCTTGGCCTGTCCGCCCCCTGTCGCACAGCAGCCCTCCCAGTTCCCCTGTGTTCCTGGGCCTCCGTCCCCTGGACCGTGTGCCCACTACCACTGCCCCCAGGTCCCTGTTGTTGTTGGGGTGGTGGATTATTCTGGGTTCCCTGTAGTGGTGGACACACAGCTGATTGACGTGTCCTGGGAACGGAGGTATGGGCCCGCTGGGTGGGTGCTGTGCTGGTGTTTCCAGAGGGGGGAAGGTCTGTAATGACCTGTGCCATTGTGAGGGGAACCGACTGTCCAGAGGTCCCCGACGGGCCGGGCTGATCATCTAGATCCAGTTGGACAGAGGTGCTGTCATCACTGTGGGCCTCTTCTGTTGGTGGTGTGGACATGTGTGGACCCTCCTGTCCGGTGACGTTGGGTAGGGGTCCTGCAGGGGTATAAAAGGATGGTTATTACATCTGTATGTGTCATGGTGTGCAATTGGTGGGTGAGTGTGTACCCCAGTGCATTGCTGTGTGGGAGCTTGTGTGATGGTGGTTTAGGGGGTTGTATGGGTATGTGCAGTGGGCATGCTTTAGTGATGGGTGTCCATGCTGTGTTGGGATAGGTGGTTTGTGATGTTCGGACATATGTGAGGAGTTGGGGTGCTGGGGGTGAGGGTGGGGGTATGTGATAGCATTCAGGTAGGGTGGGAGATGTAATAGTTAAGATTTGACTTACCAGAGTCCATTCCTCCGCCTACTCCTGCAAGGCCCTCAGGATGCATGATCGCCAAGACCTGCTCCTCCCATGTTGTTAGTTGTGGGTGAGGAGGTGGGGGTCCGCCGCCAGTCCGGTGAACCGCCTGGTGGTGTCTTGAGACCACGGAACCCACCTTCCCCCGTAGGTTGTTCCACCTCTTCCTGATGTCCTCCTGATTTCTTGGGTGCTGTCCCACTGCGTTGACCCTGTCCACTATTCTGTGCCATAGCTCCATCTTCCTTGCAATGGAGGTGTGCTGCACCTGTGATCCGAATAGCTGTGGCTCTACCCAGACGATTTCCTCCACCATGACCCGGAGCTCCTCCTCTGAGAACCTGGGGTGTCTTTGCCGTACCATGGGGTGGTGTAGGTGATGTGTGGAGTGGATTGTGTGGTGATAAGTGTGCTATGTAGTGGTGTGTTGTGTGAGGTGTGTGGAAGTTCTGTGGGTGATGGTATTGTGTGCCTGTGGATGCTGTTGTTCTTGCTGGTAGTGTCTCTCTCTGTCCTTCTTTCTGGATTTGTTGTCGTTAGGGGTTTGTGGGTGATGTGGGTGTGTGTTTTATATTGTAATGGGCGTGTGGGAGTGGTGCGTGTATGTGTATCAGGTGTGTATATTTTGAATTGTCCAATGTGGCTGTGTTTTGTAAAGGTGTGTGTATTTTGAGCGCGGCGGTGTGTACCGACAATGGAATACCGCAGTTGAAAGACCGCCGCATGGATTCGTGTGTCGTGATAGTGTGGGCGTATTTCTGTTGGCGTGATGGTGTCGGTTTTGTTTTCGCCAGTTTATCACTGACCTTTGGTGTGGCAGACTTGTGTGGGTGTCTGAATTTTGGCGGATTCGAAAATGTGGGTCATAATAGCTGTGGCGGTTTTCCGCGGCCGTGTGTTGGCGGTCTTCTGCACGGCAGTAAGCAGCTTTTACCGCCAATGTTGTAATGAGGGCCAAAGTCTCTTTTGAATGTGAAATCTTGCCTTTCCCAGGCCAGGCCCCAGACACTCACTAGGGGGTCGGAGAAGGCCTTGTGTAAGGAAAAGCACATCCCTTTCAGGTGTAAGTGACCACTCCTCCCCTCCCTCCTAGCACAGATGGCTCATCAGGAAATGCAGACTACACCCTAGCTCCCTTTGTGTCACTGTCTAGTGTGAGGTGCAACCAGCCCAACTGTCAAACTGACCCAGACAGGGAATCCACAAACAGGCAGAGTCACAGAAATGTTATAAGCAAGAAAACGCCCACTTTCTAAAAGTGGCATTTTCAAACACACAATCTTAAAATCAACTTTACTAAAAGATGTATTTTTAAATTGTGAGCTCAGAGACCCCAAACTCCATATGTCCATCTGCTCCCAAAGGGAATCTACACTTTAATCAGATTTAAAGGTAGCCCCCATGTTAACCTATGAGAGGGACAGGCCTTGCAACAGAGAAAAACGAATTTAGCAATATGTCACTGTCAGGACATATAAAACACATTACTATACCTTAACCATACACTGCACCCTGCCCTTGGGGCTACCTAGCGCCTACCTTAAGGGTGTCTTACATGTAAGAAAAGGGAAGGTTTAGGCCTGGCAAGTGGGTACACTTGCCAAGTCGAATTTACAGTCGAATTTAAAGTTAAAACTGCACACACAGACACTGGAATGGCAGGTCTGAAACATGATTACAGAGCTACTTATGTGGATGGCACAACCAGTGCTGCAGGCCCACTAGTAGCATTTGATTTACAGGCCCTGGCACCCCTAGTGCACTTTACTAGGGACTTACTAGTAAATCAAATATGCCAATCATGGATAAACCAATTACATACAATTTTACACAGAGAGCATATGCACTTTAGCACTGGTTAGCAGTGGTAAAGTGCTCAGAGTTCAAAAGCCAATGCAACAGGTCAGAAAAAATAGGAGGCAGGAAGCAAAAAGATTTGGGATGACCCTGCATAAGCAAAAAAGTCCAACAATATATAACTAGAACATACACATAATCAGAAAAAAATATTTATCAACAGAGGCATATGCAGTCCATAGTTGTTAGAATATGGTGGTTATGAAGGAAAGAGCCAACTCTTAAGTAGTTTTCTGAAGACAAGAAAGTTATCTGTGGCTCTTATAGTTGGGGGTAATGAATTCCATAGTTTGGCTGCTTGAACGGAGAAGGATGTACCACCTATAGTCTTTTTCTTGTATGGTGGTGTTCTAAGGCGGGGTGCCAGGCTTGAGCGGAGGTTTCTTTGTTGAATGTATTTTGTTTCTGATAAACAGCGGTCCTGTTCCATGTATAGCTTTGTGAGTGATACAAAGTAGCTTGAAAGTGCATCTTCTGGCAACAGGTAACCAGTGTAGTGCTCTCAAGGCAGGGGAGATGTTGGCTTGTGACTTTCCACGTTATAGTAACCTGGCTGTGGAGTTCTGAATACGTTGCAGTTTTTTCACAATAGATAGAGATGATCCATGGTAGAGGCCATTGGTATAATCCAGTTTGGATAGTACAAGCGAGATAGTAGCTTGCACCTTGTGTAGAAATCCGAGGTGGGGGAAGATGCATCGTAGAGTCTTCAAGGTGATGAAGCTTGTTCGTGCTACTTTGTCCACTTGGGCATTCATAGTTAACTTGGAGTCCATGGTGATTCCAAGGTTTTTAACTTCCCTGGATAATTGAGGAAATGCGATTGTGGGAGGAGGAATATTCCCCTCCCACTCCTACGCTGCGGGTGAGGCTCATGGCGCGCGCATCCCACCCCACCACCATCACCACCCCAACCCCAAACCCAGTCCAAGGACCTAACTGTTACATCCTTGGCTGCAAACGGGTTAATATCTTGAGCAGACCCCTGGGCATTGGTCCACCTCAGAGTTTCAAGAAAAACAATGTGGTCTCTTGCATTTTTTTTTTTAACCATCTTTTGTATTTGGTCTTCTGCGGGACCGCTCAACAAATTAAAATAAACAAGCATTTGCAATGCACTTGGGTCTCGCATTTGTCCGAGTTACAGCTATTACCAGTTGTAAACTGCCAACCGGATTTTTCTTGCGTTATAAGAAAAAAACATCACGATCAAGCTGCTACAGCTCACTCGTAATAATACCTATCCTCAAAAGTGCAATTATGAACGTAACCGGCAAAAGTGCAATTAACTGTGTAACAGGGTCAATAGTATGCAAAGCGCTCGACTTCTGCCAAGAGAGATTGCACTGCAAAAATAGAGAAAGAGTAGTCCACAAACCTGACGGGAAACAGCCAGCCTTGCATGTTTTCTGTACTTGGTCGCTGCGCTCGAGGATGGCTAACCACCGGAAAAGGCATGACGTATGCGTGCCTTCCACTTATCAAATCAAGCAGATTCTAACAGGCAAGCCAACGTGCCAATGAAAGACACTGACGTGACGTTGACAGGGCTCCGAGCCCTTTTTTAATCTCCGAGCCCTTTTTTAATACCTATAGCGTCTCGCTAGCGATATGCATGTGCAAGCGCATGCGACGCAGCCTCGACCCTAAAAATAATGTTGGTGGCTGCTAAGGGGGGGAGTCATCTGGAACAACCCCACCCCATCACCCACCCAAAGGCCTAGGCATCAGGTATACCTACTTTGTCCCCTTAGTTCCATTTTGAAAAACCTTTCACACCAGGGAGCTAAGCTTCAGAGTTCTATAAAAGTCACCACAACAATTTTTTGCCAACTTTTGTTCCGTGTTTCAGCCAACCAATGGAGTGCTCACTCTAAAAAAAAAAGTGGTGTAAATTATGTGTTTATGTCTTACCTATAATAGATAGGGCTCAATTGACAACTTTGTATGAGAAATTGTGTCTTGCTCTTGTTTTGAGCATCACTGCTTAATATATCCATATCTAATGATGCTTTTATTGCCAATTGTTGTCTTCGCATACACTTTTTCATTAATTTTCCATGTTTACTCCGACACCTAATTCACAAAGCTTTTTAACATTAGTTTATCTTCTCTTGTAGGGAAAACAATAAATGTAAAGAAAAAGAAGCAGTATCGTTTAATTTCACTCAAGAATATTTCGATCAAAATGTGGGAAAGAGATCAACAGGACACACCTGAGGCAGGATGCACAACAACTGATTACAACGAGATAACGAAGTTGCTTTTTTGATGGTCACTAAAATGATGAGAAAGCATCATAATGGGGCCGCAGTGTGAGTTTAAGATAAACAGTTTTTGACACTGTGGATGCGTACGGTGTACCAACTGTATGTACTTCAACGACCTAATATGTTGAGAGAAACACTCATCATGATTTGGTAGAAATTCTAGATGTTAAAAAAGGTGCTATTAAGCAGTGTTGCGACTATATAAATCCACCGCAAAAAATGAAGGTGGAACATTTGTGCTATTTCTAAGAGTGTTTCAAATTAGCAAGTCCGTGAATTAACTTATTGTGATATTTTTAATCTTCAGGAGTGTTGAAAAAGGGTAGCTAATAAAGGTTAAAGTGAGGGGCAGCACAATTGCTCCTTAGAAGCAGCGGTAAGTGGTCGCTTCTGCCATAAGAGATGGCTTGGCACATCGTGAACTAGCGTCAATTAACACCTGTCCATCCTGCCCCCTTCTCCTAACCTCATGCCCACCCAACACTAATTTTCCCAGCTGACCTGACAGTCCGGAGCTCCACTTTAGTGCATACAGATTCCCAGAGGACAGGGTGCTATTGCCCCTCGACCCCACACCTGACAGTACTTGGGCCGTGTGGCTGCACAGTTCATTGCATTGGCCAGCCCACTCATGCCCCTGCAGCCAACCTTCCTGGCACCTTTTTCTGGTGATTGGACGAGGTTTCATCTTCTGTATCCTATTGCTAGATCCAGATGTTTTAACAAATGAAATTCCTCGGACAGGAAAAGGTGACGGAGAGATTATTCAGTATTGTTTTACTGTGTCTCAGTCAAATTAAATCACTCTATTTCGTCTGTTTTCAAATGCTGATCTTTCCAGAGTTTTTTCACATTTTGCAAGGGGTCAAAAGTACATGCATCCAAATTATTTTCATCCAGTCCAAGACAGAACAGATTGCGGTCACGAAGAAGGTTCTGTTGTGAGAAACAAAAACTAAATATGTTGAAATTCTGTAAGAGTGAGGTGTAGTTGAAACTGATTAATATGTGCAGAAATTTGTAAAAACTATGCAACCTATTTGTAGTGACTGTGGTTGCTGCAACATTTTGTTTTATGAGAGGAAAGGGAGTTGGTCTCATCGATATCGATCTAGAGCAACTAAAACTGTAATTCTGGCCGTATTTTTTTTTGTTTTATGGTGAGTTGCTATTTTTTAATGTAAGTAATGATTTGGGGCTTTCTCATAGATCTTTCATTAAATCATTGTAAAAAATGAGATTACAATGCATATGATGTGGCGATTAGGACAAGCAATTGTGTATGTGTGTGTGTGCATATCTGTGTTTATAAATATATGTCCAAAAACTAACAAAAACTGTGTAGATGACACTCGTCTAGTACACCTGTTTATTGTCAAGTGCCTTTGTCAAGTGAAATGCCTCATACCACTTTGAAGTAATATGCAAATTAATTCAGTAAAAATAGTAAACAGACTATGGGCCTCATTACGACTTTGGTGTTTTTTTTTTGGAAGACCACCCATGGTGGTGGCTGCCAAAAGACTGCCACATTGGGGGTCAGCTGACCTCCATATTAAGAGACATACACTGAAGACCGCCACTACACAGTCACAAATCTGACACCTTCAGGACACAAGTGGGTGGGAAAGAGGTGGTTCCACCACCAGCACTGCCAGCCTGACAACTTACCACCCACAAGATTACAACCCACAAATCAGCACATCGGTGCTACCATGGTGGAAAACCATTGGCGGTGCGAACCACGCACACTTAAACTCACGTCAGACAGAATACAACATCCTATTGACCAGTTAAAAAACCCACACCTAACACACATACACACAGCAGACACACCTACTCACTGCACTATAAATTGCCCCCCACACAACCCACAATCCTCTGCTACCAAAACGACAATTGCATACACCGAGAGCAGATAAAAATCGACATACACCACATTTACAATGTAGGCACACATACACATCTCACTCAGCACACACCATACAACTGCACAAACCACACAATACACACATAACGAATACACATAAACACTACAACTGACCATCACATATAACTAAACACCCCCATCCCACCAAGCACCCTACACTGCACCCTTGCACACACAACACCCACCCCCATCCACAACACAGCCACCACCATGTCCCGACAAATGAACCCACGCTTCACAGACAATGAGTTGAGGGTTGTCAGGGTAGTGCCACAACTGTTTGGAGCACAAGTCCAGCAAACATCCATTGCCAGGAAAATTGAGTTATGGCAGAGAATTGTTGACAGGGTCAACCCAGTAGGCAACCATCTGCGCACAAGGGAGGACTTCAGAAAGAGGTGGAAAAGCCTACGGGGAAAGGTGTGTTCCGTGACATCACGCCACCAGATTGCCGTGGAGGAGACTGGTTGCTGGCCTCCACCTCCTTCCCCAAAGTTCACATCATGGGAGAAAAAGGTATTGGACATCCTGCCTGACTGGAATACCCGGAGGACTGGAATCTGGTAATTAACTACCACTCCCCTGGCAAATTTGCGTCTTGTCCAGCATGCTTTCACACCAACAAAACACTCCCCAATTCACTTGATCTCCCACTACACCTCCCACCTAAGGACCTAATGGCCCTCTCCTCCATGCCACACAACCAACAATCCCCAATGCACACACAGTCACTGGCAAGTGTATGGTTAGCAGTGCCAATAACATTCACTATGACTCCCACAATGCACTAGCCAATCTACATCAAAATCTGCTATGTCCACTCCACAGCACATCTCTTGCATGGTGACTATTGCACTAGCTACACCAACTGGATGATTCAACTGAGCACTACTACATGGCAATGACAGCAATGCAATTGCACTACACAATGTCAAACAGGGCCAAACACAGCCACAGCGCTGTCACCAAACCTAAGGGCCACTTATTCATATCTACAACCCTGAAATGGACTGAGCATGGGCTAGAAAGTAAGAAGAAATGCCACCATGTCCTCCATTGCAAGGTTGCTCAGGGACTTCAACACCACCCTGCGTGCTTCCACCACCACCAGCAGGCCCCTTCCACTAGCTACATCACATCTTAGCCTTCCACATCTGCTGCAGCTAGTGGAATGGAGGCCATGCCGGGGAACCACAGGCCTCTGGCACCCCTCCCTCTGTAGGTGATGAACCCCCCCACAAACATGAATGTCCGTCCAGACATCCAGCTGGAGCAGATGCCAAGAACAAACCCACTGCCAGGAAGTGAAACTCTCTGATTTCTCTCCCTTAATTGCCACTGACACACCCTGTTAACTGTTCAATGGCATTGCTCCATGTTGTCATGTTCCTTGCAAACAACCTGTGCTACCTACAGCTGTGCCACCTACTCTGATGATTACAACTACCATGACCCCACTCATCACCTGTTTGTCACTGTAGGCACCATAGATTGTTTGTTCACATTTCCCCTGTATGCCCAGTACACACTATTGATCACAACAATAGCATATGTCTTTATTTGAACATGTACAAAAGTTTTGTCTGCAAAATGTGATCTAGGTATGCTCCCCTAAACCAACAGGCAGTGTAATGGACACCAGAGGGTGGCTTCCTCTGCCGGAGACACAGTACAACAAATATGTCCCAGGGCAGATGTCAGGTAGTCACTACTCCAGGCATGCACTACAGTAAATTCACTCATCCAACCTGCAAAAGAGACTATGACACAGAGTTACATCACAATAGAAGGTATGGTACCACACAAAGCGTATATGCAGTACATAGTTGTCCAACCCAGTGTATATTGCCACTGAAGCAGGGCAAAACAGATGATATTCCTTCATCCCCAGTCACAGGAAATACATGAAAATTCATTCTAACTGCCATCTGTCATGTGCCAAACACTATTCTGCATACAGTTACCAATGGATAATGGCCATGAATGCCTCAAGCCATAGGCAGCAGAGGCATTGATTTACATAACACAGTCCGTGGTTGGAATAACATGAGGACAGGAGAATACAGCACGTATAGCTCAGCACAGGTCTGTCCATAGGAGATGTGAATCTATCAACCTGTTGTTAATACACGTATAAGAAAAGATACATGTAAACTCTGCGCCTTACATTCAAGCACTCACCTTCCCCAACACACACATAGGGATAGGAACACATTATAACACCACTAATGAAACTAATCAGGAGTACCATTGTCACCAATCAATGTGGATACACATCAGTTGCAAATACACGGTCAGCTTACCTATATGTCACTGGAAGAACTGATTGATGAGATCAGTCCTAGAATCAGCAGCACCATCATCATCTGCCTCCTCATCACTTTCCTATCTGCATCATCAGCCACTGGTTCAGCTGCCTCATCATTGTCAGCTAGCGATGGTATCTGACGTCTCAGGGCACGATTTTGGAGCATGCAGCAGGCAACTATGATCTGGCATACTTTTTGAGGAGTGTAGAGGAGGGCACATCCAGAGACATCCAGGCACCTGAACCTGGGTTTCAGAAGGCCACATGTCCTTTCCATTACATGCCTCGCCCTGCCGTGGGCTTCATTGAAACAGAGATCCCTTTCCGAGGCAGAGTACCTCACTGGTGTCAACAGCCAGGGAAGGGTAGGATAGCCAGAGCCACCTGTGTGCATAAGGTAGGACCTGTTACAATACAAGTACAGCCACAGGGAAGAGTGTGATGACAGGTGCCATAACAGAGACACACATCCAAATGTATACATACCAATTAGCCAACCCCTCTCTGTATGTAGTCTTCCCATCATGTGTGGGACATTGCTGTTCCTCAGAATGTAGGAGTCATGCACAGGTGCAGGAATCTTGGCTGTCACCAGTGCCATGTACTGGTCTGCCAGACACACCACCGTAACATTGATCGAGTGTTAGTTCTTCCTGTTCCCGTACACTTGTTCATTGGCCCTGGGAGGGACCAAGGCTAAATGGGTGTCATCTATGGCCCCTATCACATGAGGGATGTGTCCCACATCATAGAAGTCTGCCTTCACATAGGTCAAATCTCCAATTTGGGGGAACCTGATATAGCTGTCCAGGTGTTTCAATAAAGTACACAGGGCATCCTTAAACACAAGGCTGAACATGGGCTGTGACATCCCTTCTGTCAAGCCCACTGTATTCTGAATGGACCCAGTTGCAAGAAAGTGTAGCACTGACAGGACTTGTACTGTGGGAGGGGTGGCATAGGGAAGGCGTATGGCAGGCAATAGATCAGGCTCCAAATGGGCACATAGATCCATGATGGTATGACGATTCAGACAATAGGTCTGGATGATATGCCTGTCCTCCATGGTTGCAAGGTCAACTGGTGCATGTCTAATTCTCCTCATAGCAGGGTATCTAGGATAGAGAGTAGAAAATGTACTCAGTGATAAGTACATCACACATGCAAACAGAACATGTCATCATCGCACACACCTAACACTGTAGACATGTGTCGCACTGCTGACACATACCATTATGGGCAGCTGAAATGCCACAGTGGCATGCATGTCCCATGTGTTGGCTAAACTATGAGGGCACAATGTAATCCTACTCTGCATTGTGCACATAAATGTGTATGACACAGGTATTTAGGGAATGTAAGGCATGATATGTGCACAAAATGGCATCCACCTGTCCTGCTGCACAGGGCAGTTGGAAGTGACATAAGTCCACTGGCATATGTCGTCATGGCAGTAGGTGTTCGCTACCGCAGTGCAACTCCTGATTGGATAACATTGCTGCCTATGGAGGATTGGGACCAATGGCGATAACCGCTGGCAGTGACGATCCTTTACGCAGTGGTAGTGACTGCCATTTTCTGCTGCCTTGCTCAATCAACTCCTGACACTCCTGCAAGCACAACACCCACGAGTTAAGCTGCTGTGTCCTGTCTCTGGTCGCCATGATGCCATGTCATGCAGGTGATAGGGCCCTAGCCTTCACCCCAGAAGAGCTGGTGAAGCTTGTGGATGGGGTCGTGACTGCTCTATGGGGCACCAGAGGAACAGGTTAGCCCAATGCCACAGTCATGTGTGATAGTGGTGTGTGTGATGGTATAAGGGGTAAGTGTACTGGGGAGGGAGTACATAAATGCAGGGGGCATGGAACTGAGGTGTGTGAGACCAGAGGAAGGGAATGTGTGGGTACTTGGTGAGTCAGATGTATATTGTCCACTACTGTTGGTATGGGGCATGTGTACCAACCTTTCTCATTCTGCCTGTGTAATCCATGCAGGTGAACGCCCATCAGAAGAAAGGGAGCTGGCATGCCATCGGCAAGCAAGTGTGGACCATGGGGGGTCCACAGCCGACGGAGCACCCCTTGCAGAAAGTGGTGGGAGGACCTGAATCGCCTGGCCAGGAAGACTGCGGAGGTAGATATGAGGGTGTCCTCCCAATGAGGGGGGGGTACCCTTCAGACCCTGACCCCCCTAATGGCCCACATTTTGGTGGTTGCCTACCCTGAGGTGAAGGGGCATTTGAGGGCAGCACAGCAGGCACAAGGTTGTGAGTACTGACTGAATCCTGGCACTTGTCTGAGCTTATTATGGATAATGTGCCTCCCTGCCGTCAAAGTGACATTGTTGTAATAATATCCTGTGTATCATCTATTGGAAATGCGTATCATGTACCCCAGCTGAGTATGGATAGTAGATGTGTTGGCATGCTTCACTGGAGGGGATGTACATCTCCCATTACTAAACCTCCCCATGTCTGGAATGTGGAGATGGTCAAATGACAGCCACATGTGTGCGACCACCCTGCCTATGCAATGGATGTGAGTATTGGTATGACGCTAAACATTGAGTATGACCAGCTCCATTCATCTGCATTTGTGGCTCTGGGTGTCAGTCCACTCCCATCTGTATAGCATACCTGTAAATGCTACTGTGTGACTCTAGTTTTATCACAGAGACTGAATACATAAATGTTAGTCCTGGCATCCTTAGGGCGGTCACCCTCAACTTTGTGCCTGCCTCCCTCCTCTTTTTCACACTGTTTTTGCTAGTTTTGGACTCTGCACACTTTACCACTGCTAACTAGTGCTAAAGTGCATATGCTCTCTCCCTTAAAACATGGTGACATTGGCTCGTACCCAATTGGCTCATTTAATTTATATATAATTCCCTGGTAAAAGTGCACTACATGTGCCCAGGGTCTGCAGCACTGATTGTGCCACCCGCCATTGCAAGGTCTGCCTGTGCAGTTTCACTACCAATTCGACTTGGCATTTAAAAGTACTTGCCAAGCCTTAACCCCCCCCCCCCCCTTTTTCTACATATAAGTCACCCCTGAGATAAGCCCTAGATAACCCATAGGGGAGGGTGCTATGTAGAGAAAAAGAAGGACGTGTACATGGGTAGTGTGTATGTCCTTGTAGTGTAAAATTCCTAAATTCATTTTACACTGCTGTGAGGCGTGCTCCTTTCTTAGGCTAACATTAGGGATACCCTCATATACTGTTTGAGTGGTAGATTCTGATCTGAAAGGAGTAACAAGGCCATATTTAGTATGGCCAGAATGATAATACAAAATCCAGCTGACTGGTAAATTCAGATTTAATATTACTATTTTAGAAGTGCCACTTTTAGAAAGTGAGCATTTCTCTGCACTTAAATTCTTCTGTGCCTTACAATCCACGGCTGGCTAGGTTAGTTGGCAGCTCCCTTGTGCATTTTACTCAGACAATCCCAACACAGGATGCTCTGTCACACCTGCACACATCTGCATACTGAATGGGTCTTCCTGGGTTGGGAGGTGATGTGCACTTCTGAGCCACTCTTTGAAGTCTCCCCCCACTTCAAAGGCACATTTGGGTATTTAACCAGGGCCTCTGACCCTACCAACTCAGACACTTCTTGTCAAGATACCTACTGGGAAAGGAACTCTGAACCAGAACCTGCAACAAGCTAAGAGAACCTGTCTGGCTGCCTGGCTTCCCAAAGGACTCACCTGACTGCTTTGCTGAAAAGGATTGCTGCCTTGTTGTTGCCCTGCTGCCTTGCTGCCATCTGGCTCTGCTGAGAAGTGCTCTCCAATGGCTTAGTTTGAGCTTGTCTCCTGCTTCCTGAAGTCTCAGGGCCAGAAAGTCTTTGGGGCATATTTATACTCCGTTTGCGCCGAATTTGCGTCGTTTTTTTCGACGCAAATTCGACGCAAAACTAACTCCATATTTATACTTTGGCGTTAGACGCGTCTAGCGCCAAAGTTTATGGAGTTAGCGTCATTTTTTGGAGTGAACACCTTCCTTGCGTTAATGAGATGCAAGGTAGGCGTTCCCGTCTTAAAAAATGACTCCCAGGCATGTGCGTGGTATTTATACTCCCGGGCAAAAATGACGCCTGGGAGTGGGCGGGGCAAAAAACCCCGCATTTGCGCCTCTTTTTAACGCCTGGGTCAGGGCAGGCGTTAAGGGACCTGTGGGCTCAGAATGAGCCCAGAGGCGCCCTCCCCTGCCCCCAGGGACACCCCCTGCCACCCTTGCTCACCCCAGGAGGACACCCAAGGATGGAGGGACCCATCCCAGGGAAGAAAAGGTAAGTTGTGGTAAGTATTTTTATTTTATTTTTTTTGTGGCATAGGGGGGCCTGATTTGTGCCCCCCTACATGCCACTATGCCCAATGACCATGCCCAGGGGACCGAAGTCCCCTGGGCATGGCCATTGGGCAAGGGGGCATGACTCCTGTCTTTGCTAAGACAGGAGTCATGTTAATGGCGTCTGGGCGCCCAAAAAAAATGGCGCAAATCGGGTTAAGACGATTTTTTTGCCTCAGCCTGACTTGCCCCATTTTTGGACGCCCAAACGCCATTTTTCCCTACGCAGGCGCTGCCTGGTGTACGTGGTTTTTTTTCACGCACACCAGGCAGCGCCGGTCGTCTAACGCCGGCTAACGCCATTCAATAAATACGGCGCCCGCATGGCGCTTCAGAATGGCGTTAGCCGGCGCTAATTTTTTTGGCGCAAAACTGCGTTACCGCAGTTTTGCGTCAAAAAGTATAAATATGGCCCTTTATCTCTGCAAAGAACTTCTTGTGTGGCAAAAATCGATGCACAGCTAGCCGGAATTGACGCACAGCCTGCCCTGCAGTGAGAAAATCACTGCACACCGAACCAGAACGATGCAGCCCGGCTCCCCGAGTGGAGATGGATACAGCACCAGCATTGCGACTGAAACTACGAATCACGGCCCACTGGATCGACGCATCACTGACCCTGAACGACGCAGTCTGATTTCCTCCAAGAAGAATTGATGCAGCACCTGCTGTGCGACAGAAATTTCCCTGATCGACGCAGCTCATGTGACTTAGTCCTGCATGGCCAGGATTCCTCCGCATTGTCCCCGGGGTGTCCAAATACCTCATAACCTGAAGAGGATCCAAGCCTGCGTGCCGGAAATTGATGCAAAGCCCTTGCTGCATGGAAAAACATTAACACATTGTCTGTCTGCGCCTGGAGAAACCAACGCACACCTCCCTGTTTTCCACTCATCTCCTCTTCTGCGGTCCTGTGCAGATAATTTAGACGCAAACCAGGTACTTTGTGCTTGCAAGAGACACATTGCTTTTTAAGATCTAAACACTGTATTGATCATTTCAAAAGTGATATTTCAACTTGTGTTTATCAAATCTTGATCATGTTGACCTTACTTTAACAAGATAAATATTCTATATTTTTCTAAACCTGTGTGATGGATTTTGTGGTTTTTATACTGTGTTATTGCATTATTACTGCACAAATACTTTACACATTGCTTTCTAAGTTAAACCTGACTGCTCAGTGCCAAGCTACCAGAGGGTGGGCACAGGATAATTTGGATTGTGTGTGACTTACCCTGACTAGATTAAGGCTCCTTGCTTGGACAGGGGGTAACCTGACTGCCAACCAAATACCCCATTTCTAACATTGGTGATCAGTGGTGAGGATAGGACTTGTATTTGTGCAGTGACATACAATAGCTACATGTACACTACCTACCCACAGTTGAAGGGCAACTTGATTTTTTATCTTTTTCTGCAATTTCGTTTCTGTCTGACATTTTAACTTAATCCTCCTTCAACATGTCTCTGGCTGGGTCCCAAGCAGGAGCTGAAGATTTTTAACCAGCCAAGCTGAAGACATAGGTGGTCATTCTGACCCTGGCGGTCTTTGACCGCCAGGGCGGAGGACCGCGGGAGCACCGCCGACAGGCCGGCGGTGCTCCAATGGGGATTCCGACCGCGGCGGTAAAGCCGCGGTCGGACCGGCACCACTGGCGGGGTCCCGCCAGTGTACCGCCGCCCCATTGAATCCTCCGCGGCGGCGCAGCTTGCTGCACCGCCGCGGGGATTCCGACCCCCCCTACCGCCATCCAGATCCCGGCGGTCCGGATGGCGGTAGGGGGGGTCGCGGGGCCCCTGGGGGCCCCTGCAGTGCCCATGCCACTGGCATGGGCATTGCAGGGGCCCCCGTAAGAGGGCCCCTACATGTATTTCACTGTCTGCTGCGCAGACAGTGAAATACGCGACGGGTGCAACTGCACCCGTCGCACAGCTTCCACTCCGCCGGCTCGATTCCGAGCCGGCTTCATCGTGGAAGCCTCTTTCCCGCTGGGCTGGCGGGCGGTCTGAAGGCGACCGCCCGCCAGCCCAGCGGGAAAGTCAGAATTACCGCCGCGGTCTTTCGACCGCGGAACGGTAATCTGACGGCGGGACTTTGGCGGGCGGCCTCCGCCGCCCGCCAAGGTCAGAATGAGGGCCATACACTGTTAACCAGCTGAAGGGGTTCCGCAAGGGGATGGGAGTACCTACACGGGGTCCCTCCAGAAAGGAGGAATACCAAAAGGCACTGAGGACCTGGGCAGAAGCCCATTCAGAAGAGCATGTTGAGGATGAGGAGCCAGAGGATGGCCCCTCAGAGGATTTTTTTGCCAGCAGTGGGGATTGTTACCCCTGGAATTGTACCCCTTGCTAAACCAGGAAGCAGTGTCTCTAACCATGGCAAGGTTAAAAACAGAAGCTCAACAGGTGGAGAGCAGGGCAGAGAGAGAAGCCAAACCGGCTAAAGCTGAGGCTGAAAGGGCATGGGCTGAAAAGGAACTTTTGTTGGCTCATGAACTGAGTCTAAAAGAGCTGGATAGCAAGGCGAGGCAGTCTGAGTCCAGCAGTGATGGTGGCAGCATACATGCAGTGGCTGCTGGGGAAAGGAAGGTTCGCATACGCAAGAATGTGGTTCCAAGTTATGTGGTGGGAGATTACATTTATAAGTGGTTGGCTGCTATGAAGTTGCACTAGGGGCTCATGGGGTTTCTGAAGAGCGATGGGGGCAGCCTTGTGGTGGTATGGGCCAGTAGTGGAGAGAGACACACTCCTTGCATTGGATCCGAGGGATCAAAACACAAACACACTCATGAAAAGTGCTTTACTTGCCAAGTTTGGTTTGATATCTGAGAAATACCGTCAGATGTTCAGGAACAGCACCAAACTCTCCACACAGAACTGGGTAGACTTTTTTGCTTTCTCCAGTAAGGCACTGAACGGATGGGTGTGGGACTGTAAAGTAGCTGACTATTTGGGGTTATATTATTTGGTCCTGAAAGAGCATATGTTCTGTGCTTGCTTTACAGAGTTATGCCAGCACCTAGTTGACAGTAAGCTGACTGATCCTAGAAAGCTTGCTGAGGAGGAGAACTTCTGGGTTAGCCCCAGAGTATCCAAGAAGGTACCTGGTGGGACACTCACAAAGGTGGTCAGGGTTCCCACCAGAAGAAAGAGGGGGGAGAAAATCTTAAAAATAAGGAGTTCTCAAAAGGCCCCCAAAACAATTCCCAGGGGTGGTGGTAACCAGTCCCCACCTGAATCTGACAAGAAGCCAGGGTACTTTGACAAGAAGAAAGGGAAGTTTATGCCCAAATGCTTAGAGTGCTTCAGCCCTGGACACTCTAACGATGACTCCTAGTGTCCCAAGAGGGCACAGCCCCCCACTGGAGGGCAGACACCTGGGTTGGCTAGTGTAGCACTTGGGGGGAGGAAGTCCCAGTTAGCTTTGGGAAGCAGATAGAGGTGTCCCTAGTATCCCTGTGAGATGAGGAAATGGTGCCAAATGCCCACATGCCTGCCAATACTTCCAAGTATAGGCAGTGGGTCACCATTAATGGGCAAAGGATGGAGGCTCTGCGTGACATAGGAGCCTGTATGACTACTGCCAGAGCAAGTCATCCCTAATACATTTAACCAGGTCATAGTCGCTGACAATCGTGAGAGCCACCTACTGGTAGCTCTGGTTCCCTTTAAGGGGGGGGGTCTCTGGTACTCTAAAAGTAGCTGTGAGTCCTGCCATGCCTGTAGATTGTCTGTAAGGCAATGATCTTGAGCACACTACCTGGAAGGAGGTAGAGCTCAGATCCCACCTGGAGATGTTAGGTTTGCCTGAATGGGTCTGCGTGACCACATGGTCCATGGCTTCCCAGGAAGGGAGTCAAGGGCGTCTGGAGCCCGGAACAATGGCCCAGACAACGTCACAGAGGAAGGGCAAGGGGCATGGGAAACCAGCCTCAGATATTCCCACGGTGGATAATGGGGTTCCAGAAGAGGAGGCCCTTGAGCCAACTGGGGAGGATAGTGCCGCCCTGGGTAACTTGCCTGAGCTTGCTGGCTGGAAAGTGGAGGGTGGTCCAACTAGGGAGGAATTCTGCAAAGCGGAGAAGGAGTGCCCCACTCAAGAGGGTCTGAGGCAACAGGCCGCAGCCCAAGCAGTAGTTGAAGCCTCAGGTGATCACCACATATATTGGGAGAATAATGTCCTCTACAGTGAGCCTAAGGTACCGGCTGCTGAGTCAGCAAGTGTGCTGGTGGTCCCCCAGTGCTACCGGGCCTTTCTACTGGGCCTGGCTCACAACATCCCCCTGGCAGGACATTTTGGGCAAGACACGTCTTTGTCAGGTTTGTCACCCACTTTTATTGGCCTCGAATGCGGGTAGCCTCAGATAATTTCTGTAGGTCCTGCCCAATCTGCCAGGCTAGTGGGAAGACAGAGAAAAGGCTCAAGGCTCCCCTTATCCCACTCCCCGTCGTTGGCACCCCCTATGAAAGGGTGGGCGGGCATTGACGTCTTTGGTCCCTTGGACCCCAAAACCGCCCTAGGCAACAGGTTTATCCTGGTTTTGGTGAACCGTGCCAACCGCTATCCAGAGGCAATCCCTCTAAGGACAGTGACCGCACCGGTGGTGACCAAATCTCTTATCGGGATATTTACCTGTGTGGGGTTCCCAAAGGAGGTTGTGTCTGACAGAGGCACAAATGTCATGTCAGCGTACATGAAGTCCAAGTGGGATGAGTGGGGGGTAACCTGCCGGTTTACCACCCCTTACCATCCTCAAACTAATTGGCTTCTTTAAAGGTTGAACAAGACCATGAAAGACATGATCACTGGCCTGCCCGAGGCCATGAAGCATAAGTAGGCATCCTCTTGCCATGTTTTCTCTTTGCTTATAGAGAGGTGCCCCAGAAAGAGGTGGGGTTCATCCCCTTTGAACATCTCTATGGATACCCTTTCAGGGGACCACTAAGCATAGTCAAGGAGGGATGGGAGAAAGCTCCCAAGAAACCTCATCAGTATGTGGTCAGTTACATGCTGGCTCTCCGCAACCACATGCAGCATTTCTGGATACAGGCCAACAGCAACCTCGAGGTCAGTCAAGAGGTGACGAAGGAATAGTATGACCAGAAGGCCACCCTGGTAGAAGTTTCACCTGGAGACAAAGTATGGGTGATGGAGCCAGTAGAGCCTTGTGTTCTCCAGGACCACTGGACTGGCCCATTCAGAGTAAAGGAGTGAAAGGGGGAGGCCACTTACCTAGTGGACCTCAAGACCCCCAGAAACCCCTTAAGGGTTCTCCATCACAATTGACTGAACCCTCATTTTGAGAGGTCTGAGGTCAGCATGCTTCTCGTGACAGATGAGGGCATGGAAGAGGAGAGTGAGCCTCTCCCCGACCTCCTCTCTGTCAAGGAAGGTGATGGGTCAGTGGAGGGTATTAATCTCTGACTCCCTGACTCTAATCAATCAATCAGGAGTTTGTAAAACACTACTCACCCGTGAGAGTCTCAAGGCGCTGAGGTGGGGGCTGCTACTTCTAGAACAGCCAGGCCTTGAGAAGTCTCCTGAAGGTAAGGAGGTCTTTGGTCTGACGCAGGTGGGTGGGAAGAGTGTTACATGTCTTGGCAGCGAGGTGCGAGAATGATCTGCTGCCAGTTGTAGTTCTGCGGATGCATGGTATGGTTGTGAGGATGAGATCGGCGGAACGGAGATGCCACGTTGGGGTGTAGAAGGAGAGCCGTCTGTTGAGGTATTCTGGTCCGGTGTTGTGCAGTGCTTTGCAAGTGTGGGTGAGGAGTTTGAAGGTGATTCTCTTGTTGACTGGGAGTGAGTGCAGGTCTCTCAGATGGCCTGTGATGTGGCAGTGGTGGGGGATGTCCAGGATGAGGTGTGCGGAGGCGTTCTGGATGCGTTGCAGCCTCTTCTGGAGTTTGGCTGTGGTTCCTGCATAGGGGACATTGCTGTGGTCCAGTTTGCTGCTTATGAGGGCTTGGGTGACTGTTCTTTTGGTTTCGGTGGGTATCCATTTGTAGATATTTCGGAGCATGCGGAGGGTGTTGAAGCAGAAGGAGGAGATGGCGTTGACTTGCTGGGTCATGGATAATGAGGAGTCCAATATGAATCCTAGTTTGCGTGCTTGGTCGTGGGAGTCGTAGCAGGTCCGAGAGTGGCAGGCCACCCGGAGTCATCCCATGTGGAGGGGGTGGAGCTGAAGATGAGGACTTCCTTCTTGTCAGAGTTGAGTTTGAGGCAGCTGCTCTTCATCGATTCAGCGATGGCCTTCATTCCTTCGTGGAGGTTGGTCTTGGTGGAGTCCTTGGTGAGGAAGTAGATCATCTGGGTGTCAGCAGCATATGAGATGATGTTGAGGTTGTGGTATCGGAAGATGTTAGCGAGCGGGGACATGTAGACACTGAAGAGGGTCGGGCTGAGGGCTAGTTTGTTGGAGCAGTTCTCTTCCTTGTGCTCCCTCACACCTGGCATCACACACTTGTGTGTCCACAATATTGACAAAGGAGACATCCACCTGTAAAGAATACAATTTACAGGGTGTCAGATAAAGTGAGTTCCAGCATTAAGGAAGAAGTGACCAAAACGCTGGCACTTGGGGTGATAGAGAAGGCTAGTAGTCCCTGGTCCATCTCAGTGGTGTTGGTTCCCAACGCTGCTGCTACCAGTGCCAAGACAGAACTTAGGTTCTGCATGGACTACTGGGGTCACAACTCTGTCACAAAGACAGATGCTCACCCATTTGCTGCGCTGATCAGCTCGCAGACAAGCTAGTCGCTGCCAAGTTCCTTAGTACCTTTGAACTCACGTCAGGGTACTGGCAGATCGCCTTGACTAAAGGGACTCAAAAGAGATCTGCTTTTTCTACTCCTGAGGGCCATTACCAGTTAAGATTAATGCCCTTTGGACTGAAAAATGTCCCCGCTAACTTCCAACGGTTGGTTAACGAGGTCCTAGATTACAAGGATGCCTTCAGCGCAGCCTACCTAGATGACATTGCGTCTTTAGTTACAGCTGGGAGGAACACCTGCTCCACCTCAAGGAGGTGCTTCCGGCTCTGCAACAAGCAGGTCTGACCATCAAGGCCAGTAAGTATCAGATTGGGCAGGGTTCCATGGTGTACTTGGGACACCTAGTAGGTGGTGGCAATGTGCAACCCCTCCAGGCCAAGATTGAAACCATCAAGGCCTGGCAACCTCCTAGAACACAAAGAGAGGTGAGGCCCTTCTTAGGCCTCACCAGATATTACTGCAGATTTGTTAAGGGATATGGCACCATAATAGCCCCCTTAACAGAACTGACATCAAAGAAACAACTTAGGTTAGTGAATTGGACAGAGGCTTGTCAGAAAGCCTTTGACTCCCTGAACGAAGCCATTTGCACAGCCCCCATGCTCAAGGCACTTGACTACTCCAGAGAATTCATCGTGCAGACAGACGATTCAGAGCATGGCATAGGGGCAGTCCTAGCATAGCTGAATGAAGAGGACCTAGACGAACCAGCAGTCTTAATGTTAGGGTTTGTGCACAGCAAAGAGCATGTCCCCTCTCACTGCACTAGTGGGTTCTGTAATAGCTCCCTTTTAAACTTACTATTGAAAGCCTTTCTTGTTATCTCACCTTCTTCCCCCCCCCCCCAGGCTTCTGTGTATGTTGTTTAATGTGCTGTTTTGTTTACACATTGGGCCTTGCTTTTACCAAGGCTTCTTTAAAACACTCCTCTCTAGGCCATGTGTTAATTTAACTCATTTGCATAATAACTGAAACTCTGCACACCTTTCAAGAACATGTGCAGCATGTGAGGACCACACCCAGCTCTTCAAACCACACCCAGCTCTGCACACCTTTCAAGAACATGTGCAGCATGTGAGGACCACACCCAGCCCTGTCTATAAAAGGCAGCCCCCGAGCCTCACCCAGTGCTTGTGCTCGTCTACCTCCCGCTTACCTGAGGACAGATCCCTCGGCGCTGGCACTCCTGCTCTCTACAGACTTTCATTGGCTTCAATGGGCGCAGCTGCTCGCTCTTCCTTCTTCCGGTTTCCGGTTCCTCCTTGCCTTAGCCTCTCTCCTACAAGCAACCTGCAAAAGAGAAAAAAGACAAGGTTAGACTGATCAGTATCTCTTGCCAGCAACAAGTAAGTGCAAAACTTTTATTACCTGAAAGAACTTTGACTACAATTTCTGGATTCGTGTATAGACAATTTGAAACAAGATACCTTCCACGAACATTGTGATTCAAACTCTTTGTTACAAGAATACTTTGCGGAACTTTGTGAAGCAAACATTTTTTAATTTTTTATGGAACTTTTAAGAATCGAACCGTGGAAACCATTAACAGCAAGGCAAACAGTAAATCAAGGACTTGCACAAATTACATGCTGTATTTTGACGTAAAAGTACAGTATTTGTTTTATAAAAGATTCTGGAAATATGGGAAAAGTGAGTCTGCTATTGGGAATTTAGGCTTTAGTTATATTAAGATGAATGTTTGATATTGGTAATTCTGATAACGGTATTTGTTTAATGTTTTAGAAGCTTTAGAGTAATAGAAAGCACATCCCAGAGCAGTAACACATTCCAAACCTGGAAACTAGAGACCAGGATCCAAGAGGTACTTTTAGAAGAAAATTTCTAATAAATAAAGGGATAGTCAGGAACCCAGTTAGGAATAGGTTGTACTTATCTGTTCTTTGTTTATGTTTCATTAGGCACCAGTTTCTACAAAAGTCAGAGAGGGCCGCAGATTTGTGCAGCACTTCAACAGTGGAAACGCAAGAACGGTGTTGTCTCTTTATTTTATTTTATCCACTTCCCCCCTTCCCTTGAGCTTCTGTTCTTAGTGCACTGTTTTAAAAACTAGTGTGCTGGAACAAGCAGTTTCAGGGTGGGGTCGGATTGTCTTCAACCTCCATCAGAACTGAACAAGGACTCAGGTGAGCTGGGCTTTGACACTTAATTAGCAGAAGACTACTACCACGCGAACAGAAGTGGAGTGTGTTAGATGCGTCAGAAAATGGAGGAACGTGAAAGTATCTTTATAGAGAGTTTTATTGATTAAACATAGGGCAATATCAGTCTCTTATAAGGTTGTCTTTGATGGCCATTAGTTCTTTTCCTTCTTTCTGCCTTCTATCTTGGTCTTCACGCTTGTTCTCCTGTCCTTTCTTTTCCCAGGGTCAACTCAGGAGGAGCATGAAAGGAAAGAAGAGCACATGTAGTGGGTAAGTAGGTTCTTCCTTATTCTCTCCCTTTCCAGCCTCCCCCCCTTCTCCTTTCTTCTGTCATTTTCTGAGTAGGATCTTTCCTCGTCCTCGCTCTCTTTCCTTCTTTTCTGCTGCTAGTCTCTCCTTATGGTTTTTCTTCTTACTGTCACTCTGCCCTTCCTCTACTTCTCTCGTTTTCCTTTCTTCTTTTTCTCTTCTTTTTATTCTCTCTCGCTCTTCTCTCTCTCTCTCTGGTTAAAGGTGTTCTTTCTTCATCTGTTTTTACTGAGTTTTTTTATCTCTCACTCTTTTCTTCTGTTTATTGTTAAATCACAATAAATTATTTTTACAACTATCGTGTCTTGAGATGCATGTTAAAAAAAAAAAAAAAATCCTGGAACACTAGTTTCTTTGAGGACTCAATTATAGTTTGGGGAAAACAAATAAACGGAACATGTGACCAAAAGGTAAAATAATGGGCTTCCTGCCGCAATGGTCGGGTTCGGGGTTTTGAAATGTGAACAATAATAAAGAGAAAGGCAGTTGTAGGCTCAATGACAAAAAAAAGGCAATAATGTTTACTTGGCGCTTGCCATAATACAGCAGTGCTATTCCCCAGGACCCTTAATTCCCACAAAACAAAACTAAATACAAAACATTATAGAAACAACCCGTTCCCGACTCCCTACTGCCCCTCCCTTCCCGTACCTGGTGTGACCACGCTCTCAAGAGCATGGCCGGCTTCAAGGCGAGGCTTCCTCCTGGTTCCTGGTTCCCTGAGTCAGCAGCTGGCAGTGATCCTTCTCTTAGGTGTCGTTGTCAGGGCTCCTGGACGTGTCTTCCTCTGCCGGTTGTTGCCGCCTTTCTTGGCGGTGGGGGCCCTTAAAAATCCCCGCCGCTGCCTCTTCCTCCGTCCTGCCGGGAAAGGCCAGAAGTGATTCCGGGTCAGGAAGCCCATCACCAGAAGGCTCCCTGGGTGGACCCCCGGGGTACCGAGGCGTGTCTTCGACGGAAGATGCCCCCTCACAGAGTGTTATTGAGAGAGCACTTGCTGTGGTCTACGTTCTAAAGAAGCTGAGAACATACATGTTTGGGACTCACTTCTGGGTTCAGACAGACCACAGGCCCCTCAGATGGCTCATGCAGATGAGGGGCAAAAATCCTAAACTCTTGAGCTGGTCCAATTCCCTTCAGGGGATGGACTTTATGGTGGAGCATCGTCCGGGGATTGACCACGTTAACGCTGATGGTCTCTCCAGATACTTACCCCTTGGCAATGAGAGCTCCCAGAAGGTTGGAAAGCTCTCCCCATTTTCAGCAGGGGAGGGACACATGTTAGACTTGACAGCCTTAGGGTGGTCACCCTCAACTTTGTGCCTGTCTGCCTCCCTCCACTTTTTGACACTGTTTTTGCTGTTTTTTGGACTCTGCACACTTTACCACTGCTAACCAGTGCTAAAGTGCATATGCTCTCTCCCTTAAAACATTGTGACACTGGCTCTTACCCAATTGGCTTATTTAATTTACTTATACATCCCTGGTAAAAGCACACTACATGTGCCCAGGGCCTGTAGAATAAATGCTACTAATAGGCCTGCAGCACTATTTGTGCCATCCACAAAAGTAGCCTCATAACCATGTATCTAAACTGCCAATACAAGGCCTGTGTGTGCAGTTTACTGCCAATTCGACTTGGCATTTAAAAGTACTTGCCAAGCCTTAAACTCCCCTGTTTCTACATATGTCACCCCTAGGATAGGCCCTAGGTAACCCATAGGGGAGGGTGCTATGTAGGGAAAAGGCAGGACATGTACCTGGGTAGTTTATGTGTCCTGGTAGTGTAAAACACCTACATTTGTTTTACACTGCTCTGAGGCCTGCTCCTTTCATAGGCTAACACCAGGGCTGCCCTCATATACTGTTTGAGTGGTAGAGTCTGATCTGAAAGGAGTAACAAGGTCATATTTAGTATGACCAGAATGGTATTACAAAATCCTGCTGACTGGTGAAGTTGGATTTATTATTACTATTTTAGAAATGCCACTTTTATAAAAAAACAGTTGACAGCTCCCTTTGTTCATTTCACTTAGACAACCCTAAACACTGGATGCCCAGTCATACCTGCACACATCTGCATACTGAATGGGTCTCCTGCGCTGGGAGGGTGGAGGGCCTGACACTTAAATGTCAAAGGACAGTGGCCTGCCCTCACACAATGGACTGCCAAACCCGCTACTGGGAGCATGGCAGACAGAATGGAACTGGAAGGAGAGCTTGAGCACTTCTATACCACTCTTTGAAGTTTCCCCCCACTTCAAAGGCGCATTTGGGTATTTAAACAGGGCCTCTGACCCTACCAACTCAGACACTTCTTGACAAGATACCTACTGGGAAAGGAACTTTAAACCAGAACCTGCAACCTGCTAGGAGAAGCTGCCCGGCTGCCCAAATGACCCACCTGACTGTTTTGCTGAAAAGGACTGCTGGCTTGCTGTTTCCCTGCTGCCTTGCTGCCCTCTGGCTCTGCTGAGAAGTGCTCTCCAAGGGATTGTTTTTGAGCTTGTCTACTGTTTCCTGAAGTTTCAGGGCCAAAAAGACTTCATCTCTCAAATAACTCCTTGTGCAGGGAAAATCAACACACAGCCTGCCGGAATTGATGCACAGCCTGCCCTGCAGTGAGAAAATTACTGCATGCCGAACCGGAACGACACAGCCCAGATCTCCGAGTGGAGATCGACACAGCACCAGCGTTACAACTGGAATTTCGATGCACGGCCCACTGGAATGACGCAGCGCCGACCCGAAATGATGCAGCCTGACTTCCTTTGAGAAGAATTGACGCAGCGCCTGCTGTGCAACAGAAATTTCCCCGCATCACCCACCGGATCGATGCAGCTCCTGTAACTTCATCCTGCACGGCCAGGATTTCTCCGCATTGTCCCCGGGGTTTCCAAATACCACACAACCTGAAGAGGATCCAAGCATGTGCACCGGAAAGCGATGGAAACCCCTTGCAGCATGGAAAAACATTGACGCATCATCTGTGTGCACCTGGAGAAACCGACGCACACCTTCCCATTTTCCACGCATCTCCTCCTCTGCGGACCTGTGCGGAAAATTTAGACACAAACCAGGTACTTTGTGCTTGCAATAGACACTTATTGTTTTTATAAGAACTAAAGACTTTATTGATCATTTTAAAAGTGATATTTCAACTTGTACTTATCAAATCTTGATCATTTTGACCCTGCTTTAACCAGATAAATATTCTATATTTTTCTAAATCTGTGTGGTAGATTTTTGAGATGTTTGTACTGTGTTATTGCATGATTTATTGCACAAATACTGTACACTTTGCCTTCTAAGTTAAGCCTGACTGCTCAGTGCCAAGCTACGAGACGTTAGGCACAGGATAATTTGGATTGTGTGTGACTTACCCTGACTAGAGTGAAGGTCCTTGCTTGGACAGGGGGTAACCTGACTGCCAATCAAAAACCCCATTTCTAACAGTCATGTACTGGTAATGTTATTGACTGAATGTGGGTCTCCCAGTACAGTTCCACAACAGATATGGCCTTCATGGGACTGGATCATTTCTCTGATAGCTGTATCGTCAAATATAGGTGATCTGCTGACTGGAGGGTATGTGAAGTTAGGCTAACTGGGATACTGATACATGTACAATTGATGAGGTCTGGTTGCAGACATTGTGCATTCCTAAGTGCAATACTTTTGGGGATGTTACCGTTAAACCAATGGAATGGTGCTAGAGGGAGTAAGTGCCTTGACAGGTTAGGTATATGTTACCATGGTATGTATATGGGTTGTATGTCATGCCTAGCAATTGATATGCTACATTACGGAGTTACTGCCAATGTCCTAATGGTAAATTGGGGGCACATCTGATGGGCTGGGACCTTTCAGCTTGCCTTGCGTCCCTTTGTCTACTGTCCCCCCTCCTCCTACCTCTTCCCAATCCCAAAACTCTCTCCTCAAACCCAGCCAAAGCACAGAGGCATGCATGCACCTCAACAGACAGGAGTACCACTGACAAGCACAAGCACCACCGGCATGCACACAAATAACACCCAACTGAAGACACACTAACAACCACTACCCACACAGACTCCCCCACAACCCCCTCCTTCACAGACACTACACCTGACACACCTGCAGCCACCACACCATTATTCATGGATCCAGGCACAACACCTGTCTTACCCACAGTCACCACAATATCAGACCTACAGACATCCACCCCAGTCACCACATCCGCACCCACTCCAACCACCGACACTCTCACATGCAGCACATCTACCATACCTACAGACACCGCTCCCACAGTCACCCATCCAGCATGGCATCTCCCTGCACCATCTTCCCCCCTCCTCCCAAGACACCTAAACAGCCACACTCACCCACCCAACAGACACCCAGCACCCACAAGCATTCCACACAGTCACTGGCACCCAAGACACCCAAACCGACACATCTTTCAACCACACCTTCGCCGTCCACTCCTAAACCCTTTTGCCATGACCGCCCCATGTGTCAAAAAAGCATTTCCTTCTAGAGTTTTCCTAGTTCTCCACTCCTCTGTCACCCTGTGATACCACGAAGCATTCTTCCTCCCTCCCCAAGTCCAGCCCTTCCATCTCCAAGTCCTCCCTTTCCCTCCCTGCTAGTGCCCATGACCCTCCCCCTGCCAAGAAGCCTACCCCTCCCAAGCCCAAGCCCAAAGACCCCCTCCCAAACCCAAGGACCCCCTCCCAAACCCAAGCCCAAAACCCACTCCACTTCCACAATCCCTGAGGCGCCTGCCTGCCCCCTTGTTGCCTCTACCATGTGGAGGTCATTTTGCAATCAGGAGTCAAGTTGGGGCACTCTAAGGTGCCATTTGTGCCTTTAGCACTTTAGACTGACCAATGGCCTTTTAATTATAAATATGTTTGTTTTGTATCTTTTTGCTTTTATAATACAGCTGTCCCAACCTGTTGTTGGATTTGATGCTAACATACTTGTCCTGCCTTTCTTTCTACATGGCAGTTTGGTGTTTGTGGGCTTTGGTTTGTGTGTGTGTGATGTGTGTATGTTGGTTGTGCCCGCTGTTGTGCCTGGGCTTCATGTGTGAGTATGGCCCTGCCATTTGTCCGCTGGCATTGCTGTGTAATGTGTGTAAGATATGATTGTGTCTGTTACATGCATATATGTAGCAAAATTGTGTATTGCTTGTGTAGAGATGTGTAATGATGGTGTTGTGTGACCTTGTGTGGTTGTTGTGAGTGTGTGTCCATGTGTGGTGATGGCTATGTCATTTGTGTTGTGTGTGGTGTTAGCGTGTTGTGACATATGATTCGTTGTATAGAAGTGTGATTGTGTTTATTGGTTGTCTGGTGTTGTTAAGTGTTGTTGTTCGTATGTGTTGTCATGTGGAGCTGTGCAATGACATTGCTTGGCAAAACGTCTGTGTAGTTGCGGTTGTGTTGTTGTTGTGTGTATCTGTGCTGTTGTGGATGATTGTGTTAGACAGTGTCGGTGCTGTGTCTGGGGGTCGGTGAGTGCATGGCACGTGTGTTGGCCCTGGTGTGTGTAGTATGGGTGTTCTTGTGTGTAGTATGGGTGTGAGTGTGTGTATGTCGGGGTGTGTGTATGTGCATACGGATGTGTGCTTATGTGTGAGTGTGTCGCTGTCACCTACTGACCCAGATGGGTTTGTTGTGTGTGGTGCAGGTTTTCCCTACAGTGTGAGGTAGGTGTGTGTACTCATGATAGTTGTTTTTATCGCTGGTTCTGGAGTCGTTGTGTGAGCAGGAGCGGTAGGAGGACTTCCATGTCAGGTTCCATGGTGGCTCCAGTTAGGTATGTGTTTCAGAAGGTGAGTGTTGTACTTGTGCTTTGGCAGCCACATGAGGCTTCTCAGCACTCGTGCTACAGGCTTCACTGTTGCATTTTTGGCAGTTTCAAAGCTCTCACAATGTCTTCAGTGCTTCTGGTGACTGGCACTTTAGAACCTCCTCAGGTGACCTGACCTCAGAAGGCAAGCTGTCATTGTAGAGAGCCCTCTGGAGCTAACTCATTAAGATGGAAACATGGGGGCATATGTCTTTTGCTTGAAGATGAAGAGACACCCTCTGGGTTATGTGTGTCAGCCCCAGGTAGAAAGCAGTGTTTTTTTCTTTTACTATTAAGCCCTGGACTGCTGCTTTCTTGTTACATTTCGCTACTTCCTAAAGAAGGGCAGGAACGGGGCAAGAGCTGGGGGGAATTTCTCCTTCCTCTGAACATGGCATCTGAATTTTGACTTTCGCTGACATGTATGATCAAGTAAATAACAGAGTTTCTCCCTGCTCCTGTATGATTTGTATATTTCCAGCCCCAGTGACTAGAGTGTCCCAAGGTAATGCCAGTTAAATTAGCCAAATCATTTAAGGCCTCATAACAAAACAATGTGCCATGACTTGAAAAATAGCTGGAGTGGGTTTTTCCTCTGTTGGAGCTGAAGGAGAATGTGATGTGACCTCAATATGTTAATTATTCCATTTCAGCAGGAATGGTATAAAGAGTGAAGCTAAAGCTGCTGGGAGAAGCCAAGAAAAATCTCCCCTAAATTCAGGAATGCAATCTCTGCCCAAGAGAGATGTCTGAGTGAACTATGCACCTGCCACTCAGTGTGTGACAATCACAATGAGAGAAGAGCAGCTGAGGCCCACACAGTGTGGGAGAGATTCTCTTGTCAAATGAGATGGGGGAGAAGAAGATACCTCAAGTTTCCAAAGTATGTTAGAGGAGGTATTAAGAGAAGTTAAGTCAATTAAAACAACACAAAGATGGTGGATGAATTAGAAGAGCAGTTAGACTTGTTGTGTATACAAATGGGCAACCTCTCTACAGACTAAATGAGATGGAGCAAAAAGTGTCTGAGTGTGAGGATAAGGTTAATTCACTTGAAGAAGTTAATGAAATTTGGAAAAGGAGATATTGTAGCTCAAGGATAAACAGGAATAAATGGAGAACCGTGCAAGAAGGTCCACATTATGGATAACCGGAATGCCAGAACACAAAGAGGATGCCGATGGTAGTATATCCTTGGTTGAAAATGTAATTAAGGCCTATGTTATTCCAGATCACAATCAAGACTTGACAATCATGCAGGCTCATAGAGTCCCAGCTCAGGCTTCTGGCCAAGCTATGTATCCTAGGACCATGCTGGTGAACATTGCTGACTATAGAATCAAGGAGAGGAGACTGGCCAAGGCAATTAAGAAGAAGTTGTTTAGGACACCAGATAACTTTGGGTTTCAAATCTTCTCAGATATGACGACAGAATCATTGATAGGTGAAAACAGTTCAGGAACATAATCCCAGCGTTTCAAGAACTGGGGTGCAGGCATCGATTGTACAGCTCTCTAAACTCAAAGTACTGTTTAAATGTGTGTTTCGGACATTTACCATTGTCGAAGAAGCTGCTATGTTTTTTAAATCAATTAGTGAATTTGGGAGTAGAGACTGTGGTTAAACATCTAGATAAGAAAGGGGCTGCCCCCCTGGCAACCCACTGTCGAGTCACCGTTTTTACGGCCTGAAATTTGAATGTGAAAGTTAATGACTGGGCAAATGACATGCAGGGCCACTGGTGTTGGTTTACCTGCTTTGTTTACTCAATGCAGCTCACTTTTTATCAGCATTTATGTCCCTGTGGAGGATGATACTCAGCCATATGAGAAGTTATTTCAGTCTTTAAAGCATGTCCTGGATGAGATTATTACAGGTGGAGATTTTAATTTCTTGCAAAATCCAGGAGTGAACACCTCTTCAGGTTGTAAAAGGCAGCAGAAGCCCAAGGTAGTGAAAAGCATGCAAAACTATTAAAAGGTCCTTTCTCGGGTTTATCCCTGGAGGGAAGCATTCCCAGAAACAAAGGAGTTTTCTCTGGATTGATTTATTTCTAGTCCAAAAGAACCCAGGTTTTAAATGTCTTCAGACACTTTCCAATGGATTTTCAGATCACTCAATTCTAGAGTTGGATATTTTAGATGGGGGAGAAAGCCCCAAGCTAAGATGTGGGTTTTCAATAAGCAATATCTGCACCTGGAGGGATGGATTAGAGTATGTAAAGATGAGATCTGAGAGTTTTTGACAAAAAAACATGGGTCGGCTCCACCAAACATCTTTTGGGATGCTTTACAAGCTTATTTACAGGGACAGCTGTTATCTAAAGATGTGAGTACTAATACAAAAGCTAACGAGCAAAGATTGGCCTTAGAAAAACTTGTGAAAGAAAAACATGATAATCCCCCTTGTGGGTAAGAGAATAGAAAGGAGCTTGAGGAAGTTAAACACGCATTACTATGTCACGAGTTATGTTAATAACATGGCTTATAGGCAGAAGATCTAAGAGGATGGTAATTATGCTTCGAAATTCATGGCTTGGCAGACCTGAGAGAAAGCAGGTAAGATCGCCATACACACTTTACAATGTCCCATAACAGGGCTACGCAGTAAGGGACAGGGTAAGGCAAATCTTACATGAACATTATAGTCTGATCTACAGGTATACTCAGGTAGTTTATAAGAGAGTAATGGAGACATTCTTGGGAGTGCTCGATATGCCCACACTTTCGGCGGAAGATAGGCAAAACACAGTCAGCCCCTTTACTAAGGAGGAATTGGTTGAGGTGGTTGGTAGCTTGCCAAACTGTAAGGTTCTTGGCCCTGACGGTTTTACATCAGAGTTTTGACCGGTTCTGTGCCGGGGACATAATGGTTACATCCCGCAGCACAGTGCTCCTGTGGTGAGGACGTAACCGTTATGTCCCGGCACCGAAGCTCGGAGGGAGCGCTAGCACTCTCTCCGTTGGCTTCCCACGCACCCCCTCATGGCAGGACGGGAAGTGGATTTGCTTCCCCTTCCACCCCAGATCCCCCTGACCCCCGCCAGTGATGTATGATGATGTCAGTGTATGATCGTGTGCTGACCTCATCAGAGACCGCCTTCCATTGCGCTAAAAGGTCAGCTTCCAGTGCAATCGGAAGGGAAATGTATTTGCATTTCTCTTCCGATCATGTAATGGGAGCCTGAGAGGCTTCAAAAGGAAGGAAAGGAATTTTCTTCCCTTTAAAGTCTCTCAGAGTATTTCAGCAGCCGAATCGTGAAGCGATCTGGCTGCTGAAATGGCCATTAGACACCAGGGATAATTTTTCTTTCTAAAAGTGGCATAAGGGGAGCGACCCCTTAGGCAAGGGTCGCTCCCCAGGGACAATTATTTTCAAGGCCTTTTCTGCCTCCCCCCGGGAGCAGATCACCTATTGTTATTAGGCCGATATGCCCCCCATAGGGGGCAGAAACCTTTAGGTACCAGGGATTTTTAAAAAAAAACATTTTATTTGTTTTTGAATCGAGGGGCGCTACCCCTTAGGCAAGAGTAGCTCCCCTGGGGGGGCAAATTATATTTAGGCCTTTTCTGACCCCCTTGGGGGCAGATCGGCCTATTTTCATTGGGCCAATCTTCCCCCAAGGAGGACAGAAACCAGTAGACACAAGGGATTTTTTTGAGGTCAATTTCACACAAGGGAGCGACCCCTTAGGCAAGGGTCACTCCCCTGGGTGGCAAAATTATTGAAGGCCATTTCTGCCCCCAGAGGGGGGCAGAAACCCCTAGACACCAGGGCTTTTTTTGTTGTTGTTTATTTTCTTTTATATATGCAGGGAGTGACCCCTCAGGCAAGGGTCGTTTCCCTGGAAGGGGAATTGTTTTTAGGCCATTTCTGCCCCCCTCGGGGGCAGATCGGCCTATTTTTATTAGTCCAATCTGCCCAAAAGGGGGAATAAAATCACTAGACACCAGAGATTTTTTATTTGTCGTCACGTGAGGGAAGTGACCTCTTAGGCAAGGGTTGCTCCCCTGGGGGGCAAATTTGTTTTAGGCCATTTCTGCCCCCAGGGAGGATAGAAACCCCTAGACACCAGGTATTTTTTTTGTTTATTTACTTTTTTTAGATGTGGGGAGCGACCCTTTAGGCAAGGGTCACTCCCCTGGGAGAGCAAATTGTCTTTAGGCCATTTCTGCCCCCCTTGGGGGAAGATCGGCATATTTTTATTACGCTAATCTACCCCCAAGGGGGGGCAGAAACCACTAGACACCAGGGAGTTTTATTTTTTTGCGTAAATTTCACGCTAGGGAAGCAACACCTTAGGCAAGTCTGTGCTTTCACAAATGTGTATTTGCTATAACAGACCTATGTCACACAGCTCTAGTCCATGAGGTAACATAGCAGAGGTCTCACAGTGGGACCCACATCTGTGAAATGGAAAGGCAAAGTGACAGGTCAGGGACCATACACTGGGTGAAAGTGACAGACATATGATAGGTCGAACAATTGTATGAGATGTAGGAGGCAGTGATGTCTTCTTACCTGTGTCTCACTGGAAGTATTGCTGGATCACGTTGTTTCTGTTGTCGATATCCTCTTCTTCTGCCTCCTCTTCTTCACTGTCCACAGGCTCCACAGCTGCCACAAGACCTCTTTTTGGACCATTCTCCTGCAGAAAAGGCACCTGTCATCTCAAAGCCAAGTTGTGCAGCATACAGCAGGCCACGATGATCTGGCACACCTTCTTTGGTGAGTAGTAGAGAGAACCACCTGTCATATGGAGGCACCGGAACCTGACCTTCAGGAGGCCGAAGGTCTTTTCTATCACTCTCCTAGTTCACCCATGTGCCTCATTGTAGCATTCCTCTGCCCTTGTCCTGGGATTTCTCAGTGGGGTCAGTAGCCATGACAGGTTGGGGTACCCAGAGTCACCTGCAAATGTCGAGGGACAACTGCTAGACACACACTAACCCTTAGGGACAACCCCAGACCCAGACAACTATTCACAGGGTATAAGGTACTTGTCCTCACCTATTAGCCACACAGAGTGCCTCTGGAGTTGCCCCATCACATAACGGATGCTGCTATTCCTCAAAATGTAAGTGTCATGCACTGAGCCTGGAAGCTTGATGTTCACATGGGAGATGTACTGGTCGGCCAAACACACCATCTGCACATTCATTGAATGGTAGCTCTCCCTGTTTCTGTACACATGTTCACTCCTGCGGGGAGGGGTACCAAGGCCACATGCGTCCCATCAATGGCACCTATGATGTTGGGGATATGTCCCAGGGCATAGAAGTCACCTTTCACTGTGGGCAAATCCTCCACCTGAGGGAAAACGATGTAGCTGTGCATGTGTTTCAGCAGGGCAGACAACACTCTGGACCACACGAACATAGGCTGGGACATCCCTGATGCAATGGCCACTGTTGTTTGAAAATACCCACTTGCCAGGAAATGGAGTACTGACAGGACCTGCACTATAGGGGGGATTCCTGTGGGATGGCCGATAGCTGAAATCAGGTCTGGCTCCAACTGGGCACACAGTTCCTGGATTGTGGCACGATCAAGTCTGTAAGTGATAATGATGTGTCTGTCTTCCATTGTCGACAGGTCCACCAGTGGTCTGTACACCGGAGGATGCCGCCACCTCCTCACCTGCCCCAGCGGACGTGCCCTATGGACGAGAACAGCGAGCAGAGTCAGCCAACACTGAGGTAGTAAAAAAATAATTTATTGCACACATTCGTCAATCCGCTATGTGCCTGTCACTGTGTGTATGCAAGGCCTAGATATGTGTGACGCATTTAAAAATAATGCCATGTGGCCACCTGAAATGGCAGCTGGCTGACCTGTAATGTGGGACAAGGGGATATGAGGAACTGCGCTGGTGTTGTACACCGTCGCGCTAGGCAGTCGAAGACGCCGGCACAATCATGCATTGGTTAACATTGGGCCCTATGGGTCCCAGGAGCCTATGACAATGTATGCCAGCGGTGACGGTACACACCACCGCAGACGTGACCGCCATTTTCTTTCTGTTCACTCACTTGATACCTGACCTTCGACAGGAGAGGACCTACACTGCAAGTGCTGCAGTGACCTGTGCCTGGAAGAGAAAATGGCTCATGTGTCTGGGGAAAGGGCCCCTGCCTTCACTTCGGGGAGTTGGAGAAGTTAGTGGATGGGGTCCTCCCCCAGTACACGCTACTCTACGGTCCTCCAGACAAACAGGTGAGTACACTGTGAGCATGGTGGATGGGCAATGCCTGTTTGGAGTGGTGTGGATGGAAGATACAGGGGGGAGGTGACTGAGGCCTGCATGAGCGGACGGTGAGTGTATGTGCGTCAGGGCAAGGGTGGGAATGTGGGCCAATGACTGTGATGGTCCGGACGGTTAAAGATCATCCTTTTCCCCTGTACTGTTCCTGTAGGTCAGCGCCCATCAAAAGAAGGATATCTGGCGTGCCATCGCCAAGGACTTCCGGACCCTGGGGGTCCACCACAGACGGAGCACCCACTGCCAGAAAAAGTGGGAGGACATTTGCCACTGGAGCAAGTAGACGGCGGAGGCCCAGCTAGGGATGGCCTCCCAACGTGGGAGGGGTGCCCGTCGCACCATGACCCCTCTGATGTTCCGGGTTCTGGCGTGGCATATCCGAAGTTGGATGGGCACTTGAGGACATCACAGCAGCCACAAGGGTGTGAGTACTGTCACATCCATCTGACTCTGCGCGCATTAGGAGGTGTCTGGGTGGGGGAGGTGGGCAGTGGGTTACCATAGGCCAGGGCGAGTTTCGTAGGCAAGGACCCTTTGTGAGGCAGGCTATGTGGTACCCCAACCCCACCAGTGGTAATAGCCTTCTACACCTAGTCAGGCTCCTGTGACTTCCATGTGTGCAGCAATTGGGCGTAGGCCTTGTAACCCATGTCCCTGTGATTAATTAGGGAACTCTAAGTGCATGGCGTAGTGCAGAGGGCTGCTGTGTCTGTAGTGTCCGCCAACAGTAGCGGTATTGCATGCACTGAACATGTTTTCTTCTTTCTCCCCCCTATTCTTGTGTGCATTAGCATCATCAGTCGGAGGAGCAGTGCCACCGGAGCAGGAGGGAGCTGCATCCCACATGGCTCTGGAGGGCGAGACAACGGAGTCTGAAGTCACCAGTGGGACAGAGGGCGAGGGGAGCTCCACGGCGGGTACAGGAGCAGAGACCAGCGGCACTGACTCCTCCTCTGATGGGAGCTCCCTTGCGGTGGCGGGCCCATCTGTGCCCACTGCCTCAACAGGTACAGCCGCCACCCCCCCTACCAGCACCACCCTCCCAGCAGCCCCTCAGCGTGTGTCCCGTGGCTGCTCACCCAGGAGGGTGGGCATCTCCTTCGCCCCAGACACCTGAGGCCCTGCCCCAGTCAGCCCTGCTGCCCTCAGTGAGGAGGCTATTGACTTCCTGAGATCCCTCACTGTTGGGCAGTCTACCATTCTGAATGCCATCCAGGGTGTAGAGAGGCAGTTGCAACAAACAAATGCATACCTGGAGGGCATTCATTCTGGCCAGGCAGCCCGACAGCGAGCATTTCAGGCTCTGGCCTCTGCACTGATGGCAGCCATTGTCCCTGTGTACAGCCTCCCCCCTCCAACCTCCTCCACCCAGACCCAATCCCCTGTACCTCAGCCTATCCCAAGCACACCATCAGACCAGCATGCACACACCTCAACACACAAGGGTGGCTCCGGCAAACATAAGCACCACCCATTCCACAGGCACTCACACAAGCACCATACCCATGCAGAATACCAACATCCACTTCCTCCACTGTGTCCCTCTCCTCCACGTCTCCCTCCTCCCTCCCTGTCTCATCTCCACTCACACCTGCATGAACTACATCTTCAGCCACTCCCCCATCACCAGCACGCCTATCACCACACACCGCTCAAGTGCACTCACCACCCCCACTACCATTCACACATCCCCTGTGTCCTCTCCCAGTGTGTCTGTGGGCCCTCCTCCAAAAGTACACAAACGCAGTCACACACCCACCCAACAGCCATCCACCTCACAACTGCCTCCTGCCCATGCACCTTCACTCAGGTCAGCAAACGTACACCTCCTACATCCACTACCTCTTCCTCCACTCCCAAACCCCCTCCATCTACCCATCTCAGTGTGTCTAAAAAGCTTTTCCTATCAAATGTTTACCTCTTCCCTACACCTCCCACCCCTCCGGCCCCTAGGGCCCGCCTTTCCAGGTCCCACCCCAGCACCTCAGCCACCACATCACCGGGCACAGTGGTGCCAGCAATAGTGGGATTTTGAGTGCGTCAAGCAACAGGGCTGCCAGTGTCCCAAGGAGCGAGGGCAAGGACATTCCCCCACCTCCAAAACAGAAGAAGTTGCCCACATCCCAGAGGGAGCAGGCGAAAACACCTACCACCAAGGGCTGTGCCCTTTCCTTTCTTTTCCTTTATTTCACTGCTTTCTTCTTCCTACCACTTCTGTATTTTGTGTGCCCTTTCCTTATTTTTACCTAATTTTCACTCCTTTCTTCTTGTTTTTTACTCCATTTTCTGTGTTTTCTCTTATTGATTTTCTCTCATTTTCACAGCTTTCTGTTTGCTTTTTTCCTCTATATTGTGTGTGGCTTCTCCTTACTTTTTCTTGTTTTTACTGCTTTCTCCTCACTTTTTCCCTAATTTTTTCTGTGCCTTGTCCTTGATTTCTTCTAGTTTCTCACCTTTTTTCTTTCCTTTTCCCACGTTTTATGTGTGCCTACTGTTTGTCTTGACATTATAGTGTTGGGTGGCAACAATGTGGGGGGTTGGCCAACTCCCCACCACATCTAAAAAAAACCTTAGAAATTCACTGAAAAAAATAAAGGTTACAGGGACGTTGTAGTTAGGCTCACATTTCACTCATACGACACCATAGACATTTAGCAGTTATAGTTACCAGACCTAATTATACCTTATGCCCCGCAATGTACTGCTCATGACTTCATTTATTATATCTCTCATAAAATGGTCAGTGACATACTGGCGATCACAAGTAGGTGTAGTTATGGTTAGGACCACGTTTCCATAGGAAACATGTTTTACTTGCCTATATCTTTGGTGCCGTTTGCTGGATCTTCACAAAATATTCTGAAAAAAAAGCATGCTGGTAATTCTTTTTCCATATGGAAAGTTTTGGGGTGATCCATCTAGCAGGGGCAGAGAAAAAGGGGCAGTCAAAGAAGTGTGTTTCCCATGTTCATTCCCATAGGAAAAGAAATGTGTCAATCTAGAGCCACAGTTTCTTCCCAATGTTTTTGCAATTATCATGGCAAATTCGTGATTGCATGTGCCAACAGGAATGCTGTGATTTGCTGGCTGCAACCTGAGCAGAAAGGTGCGGCTATCTATCTAGGTAATAGGACACGGTCCCCGAGGCTCAAAATTAAAATGAAAAGTACTACATGGGGTTGAGGTAAAGGTAATGGTATATTTCATGGCTGAAATATAAGGGGCTTTGGGGGACCCCTGATGCCTGATGTGTACAATATGTAGACTAACAGACTTTTTTGTCCATGGGATATTTGCGAATTCATCGCGGCCATCAGTGCAGCTGCCCTGTGTGATACCACAACTAATTTGCAAAATTCGCAAAAGTCTCTTTCAGATACTAATACATTCACTTATAGATGCACTCAGAGACTCATGCACTCACTTACATACCCACTCAGAGACTAATGCAACCACTCACACACTCAGAGATTCATGCACCCATTCACAGACCCACTCAGAGACCAGTGTCCAGCACATGTATTTATTATGGCTTCCCTGTGCACTTACTATGCCTTAAGGTTTTGTGAAAACATAATAGTGGCATATTTGCTCATGAGCACATATGCCCTCACATGTATTGTAGTATACCCTGCTTTAGGGCTGTAAGGCCTTCTAGAAGGGTGATTTACCTACAGTGCATGAAGTGTTAGTGGACATGGCACTCTTAGTGAGTCTCATCTCGAGTTTGCAACTTTTAAATACACTTTTAAATACACCTTGTCATGCACTTACAATGGCAGTCTGCATGAGGCTGGTGTGGGGCCTATCAGAGTGGCACAATTGTTGCTACAGCTGTGGGGGGCCCTATTCAGTATCCATGCCATAGGTACCAGGAGTATCATTTGCTAGGGACTTACAAGGTTGACTGAAGTGCCAATACACAGCACAGTTTTGGGGAAAGAGACCTGGCCCTGAGAACCTGAATAGCACTTACACTTTGAAGTCACATCATTTACAGGCAAAACGTGGGGCACTACCATGTCAAAAGAGGCCCTTTCTCACAATGCAGCCAAGTCTCGCCGTGAGAAGCTGATGGCTGTGCGCAGCAATGGTTGCATTAGCGTTTAGTAATTAAAATGAAAAAAAACATAGAAATTCAAGATCATAGGGAATTTATAGTTAGGATATGAATTTACCACAGAAATTTAGCACTTACAGTTATGATTAACTAGTGCCCTAAAATAAGTACAATCCTCGCCATGTACTGCTAATAGCCCCACATATTACATCACTCATGACATCTTTGATAACATCAATGATAATATCAATATAACATTTGCAGTAAAATTATTTAATAGCTACTGTGCAGTTCCCTGTCCTTGCAGTCCCCTGTCCTGATATAAATATATAATATAAGGGGGTCATGTCGGGATACATTAACCCTCCAAGCCCAATGGAGGGGACCCAGAGGGACCGCCCCACCTGGGGTCAAAAGAGAAAAAGTATCAGCAAAAATCACCAACAAATGCTGTGATCCTGAAAGACTCTCGCAAGATTGAAAAAAAAGCAAAAACAAAATGGTGTCCGAGCCACAATCAAATAGCGTATGCCTTAGGGAGCGTACCCCTAGGACTGATTCCTTAAAGAGAAGGGAGGCTGCATTGTGCCCCTCCACAAGCCTCAAGAGGCCCCAGGGGATGTTACCCCAGCACTGAAATGTATGTAAATGGGAAGGGGACACATGGCCTGCCTCCCTGGAACTCAAGAGGCCCTGGGGAGCCCACCCCCAGGGCTGATTACTGGAAGGGCTGCACCACTCCCTGAGCCATTAGTATCCCTGGTTACACCATCCCCCAGGGCTGGCCCATATGTTATGTCTCAAAGAGCTCACAACATAGCGGTTTCCCTACCCGTAGCAGAGTGAGCTCCTCCCCTTTATTTTTAGATATGACCCCAGGGGATGGGGTCCCCAGCACCTAACAAGTCTCGAAGAGGGTGGAGGGGTGCTTGCCCTTTAATGAAAAAAGCAAACAACCCTGGAGATGAGGTACCAAAGGCCAGGCCCTATGGCCAACCCCGACTACACATGGCCAATGCCTTGTGCAACATGGGATTGGCCGTATGGGGGGTGTTGACTGCAGAGACTAGTGCACGCCAGACCCTGCAGTCAGCCTCCCATGCCACAAGGCCAAAGGCCATGCACAGCAGGGGTTGCCTTGACATATGGTATTTTAGTATTACTTTTAGAAATTAACTGAATAAAACCAAAGGCTAAAGTAACATTATAGTTAGGTGTGATTGAAAATCTTTTTTTATTTATTTTAAACTTAAAAATTCACCAAAACACCAAGGCCCATATTTATGCTTTTTGCCTCAAAAACACAGTTTTGCGGCAAAAAGTTTAGCGCAGGCTTGCGTCAATTAATAATGAATGGCGCAAGCCGGCGATAAGCTTGGGCTAGCGTTTTCAAGAAAGACGCCAGCCGGGTGGGGGTAACTGTAGGGAAAGAGGGGGTGGTGCGTCAGAAAATTACACTAGCCTGGTTAGAGGCACAAAAATGCCTCTAACCAGATGAACACCATTTCCTGGCGCACAACCACCTAAAACATGACTCCTGTCTTAGGAAAGATAGGAGTCATGCCCACTACCTCAATGGTAGGCACAGGTGACAAGTGTCCCCTGGGCATGGCCATCGCTCCCTGTGCCATGCAGGTGGCCCCATGTTAGGGCCCCCGGTGGCATTAAAAAAAAATTTAAAACATACTTACCAATACTCCCCCTTCTTACATGGGATGGGGCCCCCCATCCTCTGGTGTCCCTCTGGTGTGGGAGGGTACATTCCTGGGGCTTGGGGAGGGCTCCTGTGGACCCATTCCATGGTGTTTAACCATGGAAATGGGTTCACACGTCCCCTAATGCCTGGTCTGACCCAGGCGTTAAACAATGGTGCAAAGCAAGCTTTCCACCATTAGTTAGCCCCCTCCGCCCACTGTGGGTCATTTTAGCACGGAGGGATAAATATGGGGCTTTGGGGATAGCACCACTTTTTAAATGGGAACGCCTTCCTTGCATCTCATTGATGCACGGTTGGTGCAGGCATCCAAAAAATGGTGCAAACTCCTATCTTTTGACGTTAGACATGTATAACGTCAAAATATAAATATGGAGTTAGGTTTGCACCAAATGTGCGTAAAAAAATGACGCAAATTTTGCACAAACTGAGCATAAATATGCCCCCAAAGGTTACATTTTTAGTAAGTGAATATGTCAGTGATAACTTTAGTTGTTGTACTAAAAAAAAACACAGAAGTTCAACAGTTATAGTTAGCAGAGCTAACAATAACTTGAGCTTCCACCATGCACTGCTTATGACCTCACATATTTCATCTTCCATGACATGTTCTATGACATCATTTAAGACATCACTTCTGACATCTCAAATGACATTGTAGATGACATCAGTAGTTATAATTAGGATTTCAAGAGATAGAAATTCCTCAGATTTTTGCTCACTAATAACTTTGCCACCATTCGACAAATCTCCAGAAGCTCTACGGACCTATTGCATTTTCTACATTGGTAGAGAGTGCAGAGTTTCATGGTGATTTATCAAGGGGTTGCAAAGAAAATCAGGGAATCTCAAAACACATTTTTCTACCAATGTAATTTCAATAGACATTGTACTAGGCATAGCGGTAAAGTGGCCAGTCGCAGTTCAGTGAAATTTGTCAGGAATATAGATATGGATTGCAAATGATCCTTCTCAGTAGAATAAGTAATTTGGGTGAGTAGTTTTAAAGCACTAAGGCATAAAGTCTAAGTGACATTTTGAGCCACAGTAAAACGCAGTAATTTTGAAATGTACCGCTGTACTTGCCAATGACAAGGCAGTATATGATTAGGTAATGAGCTCCTTTAAAAAAGTAAAAAGTCGGTGAATGGCAGTAAAGTCTCTGCCTGGTTATGTGCATCCAAAACAAGGAGGATCTGGGACCCCAAAAAACTCACACTACACAATGTGACTGAACTTAACATATAGTACTGGCCACCAATACCTTCACCATGTAATGCCACACAGACTACACAAGAATCCTAAGTGGCACACATGGGCACATTGTAGCCTGCGAGGGGGAAAAGGATGGTGTCAAACAGTATCAGTTGTGCCTATGAGATTCTTACCTGTTCCTCTGGTGAGCCCTAGAGCTGTTCATACTGGGGTAGGATATCATCAACAAGCATCTGCAGCTCCTCTGGATAGACAGCAGGGGTCCTGTCACCTGCTGGACATGGCATGATTGCTCCCACAGACTGCACACAGCAGCTCAGGTCATGGAGGTGTTGCGGGCAGCAGTGTCAGGAGTATAGTGAGTGAATGTGCACAACATAGCAGTCAAGTCTGCCACATACATGGTCGTCACCACTGATGGACGCAGCCTTTGGGCTATGACTGCCACAGGCAACAACGTTAGCCTATGTCTGTGTCCACCACGGTGGCAACGAACTACCACTCTGATGACTTTCGCCGGTGGTCTCGGGCCATTCGTAATGTCCAGTGGAGCAGGACAGGCATCTGCCATTTTGGTGGCCTGAAATGCTGTATTAGGCTTTATAAACTGTCACACCTACAATATATGTTTTGTTGTACCACAGACATGCTTATACTGTCTTGTCACGTAGATCCTTCTACTCAACCACCATTGTAGTTAGTTGTAGAGCACAGATGGGACCGCCGATGATGGTCTTTTTGGCGGTTGGAACATACAGTCACATTTCAAGGGGCAATTGTGTAGCACATCTTTGAATTTCATCCCAATCCATGTTGTGGACACGTGCTGAATACAAGGGGGTCACAGCTGAGATGTGTACTGGGTGTCATGTCTATCCAGTCAGAAATGCTTTGCCACATGATATTGTTGGCATGCATCATGTATGTTGCTGTGGACACACATGAGTACCCTGGGAGAGGGAGGATGTGACAATCTCCTGTCTACCGCCCACTGCCAGACCTTCAAACCAGGGAAGAACGCCACTTCATACAGCTGTACCATCTGAATGGGCAACCAATAGTGGACTTATGCCATCAGTTCAAGTTAGATCTGACGCCAGCTATTAGTTATCGAACCTGCATACAACCCATTGTACAGGACATGCCATTATTGTACTTCCTGGCCACAGGGTCCTTTCAACATACAGTGGCCCTATCTGCTGGTATGTCCCAACCTATGTTCAGTCTGGTGTTGAAGGAAAGACTTCCTTTTTGCCCTGGTCACACCCAAGCTTTTTAGACAGATACAGGTGGGTACTGACTCTTGGCTGTGCCCTGGGTACTGATAACCAGACCCAGGGCCAGTGCTCTGTGTGAAGTGGATATGCAAATTAGGCTAATTATAATTGGCAGTATCAAGCTACCTATAAGTCCCTAGTATATGGTATAATATGAAAGTTTAGGGACCCCAGCATGGGTAGTGCACCCATAGGTGCACTACTGAGGTGCCCAGTGTCATTTTAAAGGCAGGCCAGCCTTGCTGGCTTCTTTTAAATTAATGTTACCTTCAAATTCGACTATGGAATAAGTTCTTCCAAAGTCTTAAACTACCCTATTTTTACATATAAGTCACCCCTAAGGTGTGACCTACGTAACCCCTAGTGTTGGGTACAGTGCAACTATAAGTAGGGACCTTATAAAAGATGTTTTATAAGTCCTGGTGAGGGAAAGTAGGTAGCCAAATAGTTTCCCCCTCATTGTAGTGAATGAGCTCCAGAGGTTAAAATGGGGTGACTTTATATTTATTAATAAAGCCTCAAAAGGAGCTAGATATTTCACGTTTGGTATCAAAACTATGGTTATAATAAATCCAACAACTTGCCATTGTTAAATTTAACATAACTGGTTCAGGGAAAGAATTCTAGAGCTCTACCAGAAGGTTGCCAACTTCAGCTCTGTAGTGCCCTTCTCTGACTGGCTAGCCTCTGGCAGCCTGGCCAGGGAGGAGAGCTGCCTCAGTAGATGGTGAAGTAGGTTTGGGGGAGGGCAGCCAAACTAGACTTCAAAGGAGGGAAGGACATTTGGAGCAGCTCAAGACCTCCCCCATTTCCTGCAAACCCAGACAACCAGGTGCCCCCTTGATTAGATTAGGAGAGGGCATTAAAGGGGTGTGTTAAAGACTTTTAGCTACACTAGTGGGTGGACTCAGCCAGACCTAACCTCCAAAATTGAATTTCTGCCACTTTGGATTTTTATAGAATGCTGCTCCCTGGGATTGATTTTTGCCACACTTTCCAGGAAGTGGTCATCCAAGAGGGTGGTGGTCTGCCTGTGATTTGACATTTGGCCCCCCAACCCCACGTTTCTACCCCAGGAGCAAGTATACATATGGCAGAGCTGCACCCACACCTCAGATCCCTACGAGGAACAAAGACAAGAAGAAGAAGGGCTGTCCTGCGGGACTCCTGACCTGTACCTGGATACTGCACTCTGAAGGACTACGCCAGCTGCATACTTGGGCTTCACCACAAAAAGGACTTTGCCTGGCTTCAACTGATTAAAAAAGGGACTACAGGTACAGAACAGCTAACCAGAGTCCCTTGCATCAAAGCCCGAAGAAACCGACCAGCTGACCACTGTCCAGTGGTCATTTTTAAGTTTGAGCAAGGGCAATTCTGGGAGTTGGAGTCCTAAACCTCAAGGAGCAACTCAGAGCTTCTGGAACCTTGGGGTGAGCTATGGACTCCTAAAGGACCTTCAAAGACCTTCTTTAAGAAGAACCAGAAGATTGGAGAAGATTAGAGAACCTTTGGTAAAAAGCTCCATAAAGTGACCAACTAAACGTCGTGATTCAAAGCAGCTTACGTCAAGCAAGACCTGGCCTGAATTGCAGGTTCGTCCTGCTGAAAAGCTCCAGAGCCCCAGACTTCCAGGATTTCACTGGGGGCTCCTGGAAAGGCAATTTAACAATGTTGATTTGAAATTGGCTTGCTGTGGTGGGTCATCCGACGTCGAAGAGAAATAGCACCAAAAAAGTGACAAAGTCTGAATGTAAAACGTTTACTGAGACTTCCCGCACAGCGTGTCTGAGGTGGGCTCTAGGGATGTTGGATCAAATTTCAACTTCGACCCGGACAAAGATTTTCGTCCTGAAAAATCGACTAAGTCCGAAGGTAGAATTCTTCCCCGAGGTCTCCTGCAACGCGTATCTGAAGAGGGCTCCAGGAAGGTTGGATCCAATCTGTAACTTCGTCCAAGTGAGAAAAATCTTCAAGAAAAATAATAATTCTGAAGGTAAACTTTTGACCGAGGCCTCTTGCTTTCCATAGCCAAGTAGGGCTCCATCAAGGTTGGCCTCAAGTTTTGACTTTGCCCCGGTCAAGGTGCGACCACATATCCCAAGTGGTGCTTTCAATTTCTAAGTGCTAAAAAACATTTATTCTTTAAAAATTCATATCTACGGTTCCCCTTATCTGATTTTATTCATTTTGATGTCAAATTAAAGACAAACATATTTCCTATTTTTATAAATTGGTTTTGGATTTTCAATCTTTCTCTATGTTTTATTTTATTACTGTTTTGTGATATTATAATGCTTTACACACTTTCCCTCCGAAGTTAAGCCCTTGTTGCTCGTTGCCAATCTACGAGGGGTTGAGCTGGGGTTAATTTATTGAGATCTAACTGGACATAGTGGGGGTTAGTTGTCTACTGCACCCCTGTTAGGGAGGACATGTTCCTATTATAGCCCTCCATCTGTTCCCGCATTTCTCTGTGCATGTATCTCTGTAACTATGTGATTTCCCGGAGTTCATTCAACACCTGGCCCATCATGCCTTGGGACTCAAGATAGACCCTCAGGACGTGGCTGATGGTGTCCGGCCGACAGCAGCCCCTGTGGCCTCACTTTGCTGGCCCAAAACATCTCTCTCTCTCACCCTACCCACACCGTCCTGTGCCCTTGCCACAATGCGCACTTTCCAAATTGTTCCTTGACCCTCATTGTCAGAAGTGTTGCGCTGCAACTCAGGATCTAGGACTGGGGGTCACGAGATGGTAAACACTGTGCTAGAGACACTGTTTGGGGGGTGAACGGTTGCCTGTGATGTTGAGACAACTGGCCTGGAAGGTGACCATGTGGCCACAGTGAGACTCACTGTTGCCATCTGACCAGGTTGCCCAATGGTCCCGAACCATGCTCCACATCCAGACATCCAGGAGTGTCTTCCTCACTGAGGGATTCATCATGGGGGGGTGGCAGTCTCTTCTGTGGCCTCTGTGTACCCAATACAAGATCAACCTGGTGATGTAAAATGTACAATGTTGCTGGTTGTATTGTGACATCTACCTCCAACGGTTTAGTGTTATAGAGACCTTGTACAAAGTTAAGATGCAGTTAATCAAATAGTGGCAAGTAACCATGGTATTGGGTGTATTGACATTACATGTGTGGAGCATGCCAATTCATTTTGACTGAAGCAGCTGCTGAAATGTGCCGATCATTTACACTTGGAAGAATGACCTTAAAATGACATCTTGCCACCAGTGCAGGCAAACAGTGGCTAGGCAAGCTATGGCTTTGCCCATTAGGAGGCCTAGTTGAGTGTGATGCAGGCACACCCAGAATTTAGTTGTATATGTGACTTTGTTTGCTGCCAATACCAAACTGGTGATGCATGTTGAAGCATTATGAGTACTTATTATACACACTGGATAAGGTATCATTCCTATTCTTCAATATTTCATCTTGAGTTAGCAAGTCAAGATGGAGCTATGTTGACAGATCTATGCTTGCCCAGTCCCAGCTGAGTATACTTCATTTGGGAGTTGACAAACAAGGGTATTTGGACAAGTGGCCACTGTACTGGTGGTTGGTGTTAGAGTTACCTGGGCCTATTGGACTTTACAGTCATGCCACTCCCTCTACTTCCCAACACTCAGCATATTGTTACATCCCAAATGAGTACACTTCAATTATGAGTTGCCAAACAGGGGTCTTTAGACAATTGAACACTGGTCTACTATTTGGAATCAGAGAAACAGTGCCTCTTGGGAGTTGCAGTCAGGATATTCCCTCTACTTCACACACTTGACAAGTAGTTTCCTCACATGTAAGTAAACTTCAATTGGGAGTTGCCAAACAGGTTTTTTTTGTTAAGTAAACACTGGTCTGGTGTTTGGAGTTAGAGACACAAGACCTCCCTAGAGTTTCAGTCATGTCACTCTCTCTACTACACACACTATACACATGGTATCCTCCCAGTAAAGTACACTTCAATTGAAAGTTGAGGAACAGGGGTATTTGAACAAATAACCAGTGGGCTGGTGATTGGAATTAAAGATACAGGGCCTACTGGCCTAAGCAATCATGTCACTCTCTCTCTAGTACACACACTATAACAATTTTATGCCCCCTGGTGAGTACACTTCAATTGAGAGCTGAGGAACAGGGGTATTTGGACAAGTGACCACTGGGCTGGTGGTTGGAATTAGAGATGCAGGGTCTACTGGCTTAAGCAGTCATGTCACTCCCTGTACTACACACACTATACAAATGTGATCTCCCCGGGTGAGTACACGTCATTTATGGGTCACCAAACAATGGTATTTGGACAACGAACACTGGACTGGTGAGTGGAGTAACAGTAACAGAGCTTCCTGGCCTAAACAGACATGTCACTCCCCGTACTACTCACACTATACAAATATGCTCTCCCCAGGTGAGTACACTTCATTTGTTGGTTACCAAACAATGGCATTTGGACAAGAGAACACTGGGCTGGTGAGTGGAGTAACAATAATAGAGCCTCCTGGCCTCAGCACACATGTCACTCATTCTGCTACACACACTAAACAAATGTGAACTCCCCAGGTGAGTACACTTAATTTGTGGGTTACCAAACAATGGTATTTGGACAAGAGAACACTGGGCTAATGAGTGGAGTAACAATAACAGAGCCTTCTGACCTCAGCAGTTTTGCCACCCCCTGTACTTCCCACACTTGACATATAGTATCCTCCCAGGTGAGTACACTTAAATTGAGATTTATGAAACAGAAGTATGTGTACAAGTGAACAATGGTCTGGTATTTGGAGTTTCTGAAACAGTGCCTCCTTGGAGTTGCAGTCAGGTTATTCCCCCTACTTCACACCCTTGACAAATAGTATCCTCCCAGGTGAGTGACCTTCATTTGTGAGTTCACGAACAAGGGACTTTGAACAAGTGAACACAGGTTTGGTGTTTGGAGTTTGAGAAACAGTGCCTCCTAGGAGATGCAGTCAGGTAGCTCTCTGGACTGCAGACATCATACAAATGTTGGCTATTACATATCTGTTTGCAGACTCCATTTAGGTTTGGGCATACATTGTTGAGACATACCATGAGTCCTGTTATTATTATTGTATATTGGAAGACTTACAGGCCCAATTTGGACATAGGGCATGTGATGGGCCTTGACAGCTATGATGTTGGGTCCAACAACACAGATTGACAGTGTTTAAAGTAAGATACTCTGGATATTGAATGTTGGTAGGGTACATGAATAGGGGCCATATGGTGAGCTGTGAGCATCCATAACATGGCATTTTTATAACATGTTTTGTGTTGTGACTTTGCCAGACTCCACTCCCCCAAGAATTCCCATCAAGCCCTCAGGACGCAGGATGGCCAAGACCTTCTCCTCCCAGGGTAGGAGATATAATGGGTCACTGGAAGAGCCACCACCAGTCTTCTTGGCCTACAGCTGGTGCCTAGAGAGAACCAGGGAACGGACCTTGCTCCTGGGGTCATTCCATCTCTTACTGATGTCCTCCTTTGCGTGCAAGGTGGTGCCTACAGCATTCATATGTCGACTATCCTGTCCCACATTTCTAGTTTCCTTCTGAAAGGAATATGCGAGTATGCTGGACATGTACTCCAAACAATCGCAGCACTACTATTATGATTTCATCCACCGTGACTTTTAACTCATCTTCATAAAAAAAGGGAATTTTTAGAATGTGACATGGTGGGAAAAAAGGGTAACAGTGACTTACTAAACTGGGGAAGTGCAAAAGGGTGTGAGTGGACAACAGTGTGTGCAAGGTGTTCTATGGGATGGTGAAAAAGGGGGTGCCTAATCTATGTAGTTTATGAGAAATCAGGTTATTTGGCTTCTGTTTTGAGTTGGAGATGCAAAGGATTGCAGTCTGCGAAGGGGTGTGTTTTATAGTGTCCTTTGAAGGTGTGTCCACTATGGCAGTGTGCCAGCTTTGTTGCTTTCAAATTCATCCAATGTGCAGTTGCCTATGACTTTGCTAACTGTGAACCGCTGTGGTTCAGACTGCCATTGGCTGACCTCCATGAAGGGTCTGCCACAGTGACTATGTGCTTGTAATATGCTTGGTGGTTGGCAGAGGTGCTGTCGGCGGTGCAAGTCAGACCACCTATTTCCAGGCCTCCGTGACTCTGGCGGTCTGCCATTTTTGCTTGCCCGCCCGCAGTCCTGCCTGTGTAACTCATAATAGGGCAGTCTGAGACACTGCTGGCACAGCAGTCTTTTCAGGACTGCAAACATAGCGGTCTGGTAGTCTGATCGCCAAACATGTAATCAAGCCTTTGTTTTTGTTCTAGGTTTTATGGGGACATTGAGGCCTTCATTTCACCTCTGGCAGTTGGTGATAAAGCGACAGTAACACCGCCAACAGGCAGGTAATAAAATAATGGAACCATGACCACGGCGGAAACCACCAACACAAACAGCCACTTTAACACACCGACCGCTAGGGCGGTAGCAACAAACACCGCAGCGGTAGCTGGTGTGTGCCCCTTCCTGCCCTTGGCAGATGGTGGTGCTTCCTCTTCCCCTTGCTGGTTGGTGTCCTCTTCTTGCTAGGTGGCGGACCCTTCTTGGCCTTGGCAAGTGGTGTTGACACACTGGCTGGGTTGACAGGTGCCTCCTTGGAGCCTCTCACACCTGCAGTTGCTGCAGAAACCACAGTGGCTGTGGACTGGGTGGCTGATGTGCTGGGCTGGGTTCTGGCCACCCTGGCCCGAGGTGAAGGATGGGGGGAGGGGGAGGGAATAGTTCAATGTTGGTGAGGAAAAGCTTCTTAGGGATACTGGGGCGGGAAGAGGGTGAAGGTTTAGGTGTGGAGGGAGAGGGAGTGGTTGTAGGAGGTATCAGTCTGCTGTGTTTGGGTGCAGGTGCATGGGCTGGATGCTGTTGTGAGGTTGATGGCTGTTGGGTGTCTGAGTGCTTGCATTTGGATGTGGGGGTGGTGACTGCCAGTGAGGGGCGTTTAGTGATAGGCATGCTGGTGATGGAGGTAGCAGATGAGGATGTAGTGCATGCAGGTGTGAGTGGAGGCACTACTGGGAGGGAGGTGGAAAACTAGGAGGAGGGGGACACAGTGGAGGCAGTGGATGTTGGTGTGTCTGCATGTAGATGGTGCTTGTGTGAGTGCCTGTGAGATGAAGTGTGGTGCTTGTGTTTGCCTGAACCACTTCTGTGTGTTTATTTGGGTGATTGCTGGTCTGAAGGTGTGCTTGGGATAGGCTGGGGTTGAGGGGATTGGGACTGGGTAGAGGAAGTTGGAGGGGGGAGGCTGGAGACAGGGACAATGGCTGCCATCATTGAGTTGGCCAGAGCCTGGAATGCTCTCTGTTGGCCGCCACGCCAGAGTGAATGCCCTCCAGGTATGCATTTGTTTGTTGCAAATGCCCTTCGACACCCTGGATGGCATTCAGTATGGTTGACTACCCAACAGAGAGGGATCTCAGGAGGTCAATAGCCTCCTCACTGGAATACGCCCACAGTATCACGACCCACGAATCAACGAGGCAGTCTTTCAACCACAGAAAATCATTGGTGGTACACACTACCGTGCTCAAAATACACAAACTCAAACAAAACTCCACCACATTGGACAATTCAAACTACACACACCTGACACACATACACACCACACCCAAATCACTATAAAACACCCACCCACAATACCCACAACCCCTTACAACCAAAAAAAGAGACCAAGCACAGAGAGACAAGCAAAGAGCACACAATCACTCAGAGGCACAGAACACCATCACTCATACACCATCCACGCACATCACATTATACATCCCAATGCATCACCCCCCACACATCGCCACACACATATCACTCACACCACATCATGGCACCTCAAAGAAACCCCAGGTTTTCTGAGGAGGAGCTAAGGGTCATGGTGGAGGAAATCATCTGAGTAGAGCCACAGCTATTCGGATCACAGGTTCAGCAGACGTTCATTGCAAGGAAGATGGAGCTATGGCGGAGAGTCGTGGACAGGGTCAATGCCGTGGGACAGCATCCAAGAACCAGGGATGACATCAAGAAGAGGTGTAATGACCTACAGGGGAAGGTGGGTTCCATGGTATCAAGACACCAGATAGCAGCACAGAGGACTGCCAGTGGACCCGCACCTCCTCCCCCACAACTAACAACATGGGAGAAGCAAGTATTGCATCCTGAGGGCCTGGTAGAAGTAGCAGGAGTACTGGACTCTGGTAAGGCAAATCTTTACTACTTTATCCCCCACACCCTAACTGCATGCTATCACATACCCCCAACCGTACCTTCACTCCCATCACTCCATCACCTCACATCCACCCCACCATCACAACTCACATATACCAATATCAAGCCGTGCATGCAACATCAATGCATGGACACCCATCACAGACCTGAATGGACACCCATCACCACAGCATACCCAGTAGAAAGGCCCACTCAGCCCACACAATCAGCAAGCACATAAGGCCAAGGTGACAGGGAAAGCACAATTCTATAAGGGAAACACACCCATTGCACAAGATGGCACACACAGATACAATAACAATGCATATGCATCCCAACAGGACCCCTACCCAACGTCACCGGACATGAGGTGCCAGCTACATCCAGTCCCCCCAGAAGAGGCCACAGTGATGACAGCAGGTCTGTACGCCTGGATCATGATGAGCAACCTGGCCCATCTGGGACCTCTGGACAGTCGGTTCCCCTGCCACAGTCCCAACCCACCACAGAGCCTCCCCCCTCAAGAAACACCAGCACAGCACCCACCCAGCTGACCCATGCCACTGTCCCCAGGGCACGTCAATCAGCAGTGTGTCCACCACTACAGGGACCCCAGGCAACCCCACTAACCCAGGACGATCAGGGACCTGGGGTCAGTGGCAGTGGGCTCACGGTTCAGGGGACAGAGGCACAGGGCAACAGGGAAGCTGGGAGGACTGCTGTGTGACAGGGGAAGGACAGGCCCAGCGAACGACCCTCCATGAAGCACTCTCAAACATCATGGGAACATACCACCATTCCAAGGAGACCATGGACATGGTACTGGCCAAGTTTCAGGAGACCCAGCGGCTGCAGGAGGGACAGTACATGAGGCTCAGGGATGACCTCACAAAAATCTACACCATCCTGGTCACCATAGCAGGGCTGCTGGCTGACATGGACAAGACCATTAGGGAGGCAGTGGCACAACAAAGGGCCCCTGACACCAGCCAAACCGATGAACAGCCTTCCACCTCCACCGGCGCTAGCGGACAGGAGGCCCTGCCACAGGACCAACAGGCTACCAGCACCCCACTCCCTGCAGAAGGAGAACCACCCCGCAAACTGTCCCTGCGATCCAGGCAGAAGACAGAGAACATTGCCAAGACCCCGCCAGGAAATAGGACCCTAGCCTCAGCACTGATGGCAGCCATTGTCCCCGTGTCCAGCCTCCACCCTCCAACTTCCACTACCCAGACCCAATCTCCTCTACCTCATCCTATCCCAAGCACACCTTCAGACCAACATGCACACACATCAACACACAAAAGTGGCTCAGGAAAACATAAGCACCACAAATCATCACACAGGCACTCACACAAGCACCATACCCATGCACACATACAAACATCCACTGCATCCACTGTGTCCACCTCCTCCTCTTCCTCCACCTCCCTCCCAGTATCATCTCCACTCACACCTGCATGCACTACATCATCAGCCACTGCCTCCATCACCAGCACGCCCATCACAACACACCCCTCACGAGCAATCACCACTCCCACAACCATTCACACGTCACAAGTAAACAAATGCAGGCACACACCTACTCAACAGCCATCCACCTCAATAGAGCCTCCAGCCCATTCACCTTCACCCAAACTCAGCAGACATACACCTCCTACAACCACTACCTCTTCCTCCACTCCCACACCCCCTCCATCTTCCCATCCCAGTGTGTCCCAAAAACTTTTCCTAGCTAACGTTGACCTCTTCCCTATACCCCCCGGTCCTTCCCCTAGGGCCAGGATGTCTAGATCCCAGGCCATCACCTCAGCCACCAAATCGGCGTCTGCTGTAGTCCCTGCAAGTCCAGGAGGATCGAAGGAGGCACCCGTCAGGTGTGCCAGTGTGCCACCTATAGATGATAAGGACCACCCGATTCCACCACCTGCCAAGGTAAAGAAGGGGCCGCCATGCAGCAGGGAAAAGTTGCACTACCCACCCAGCAAGGCCTCATCCAAACACAAAGAGGACAGTGCCAAGGTCCCAGCAGCGACTACCAAGGTGGGGAAGGGCCACAAAAGCAAGGGCAAGTCACCTCAGGGCATGATGCCTCCTGGTGATGGGCTGGTGACCACCATTTCCCCAGACAGGCCAGCAACCTGTACCACGGTCAGCACTGCCTCACTGACCGCCACCTGCCCTGCCACCTGCCCCACCATCTGCACAACTCCCTGCACCGCTGCTGCCACAATGTCAGTCACCAACATCCTCCACAGTGATCAGCCGTCCGAGGCTGCCAGAGATGGTCTCGTGTCACCCTCCACTACTACAGACACCTGCACCATGGGCAGCACTGGCAGCATCTCTGCCACAGCCACCGCCGCAGCCACCACTGCAGCCACCGCCACCTGCACCGCCATCTGCACCGCCACGTGCCCAGCCGGTGCCACTACATCGGACATCAGCAGCATCCCCAGTGGGCAGCCATCCGAGGCTGCAGGTGACGTCCTGGACCCTGCACACACCACATGAGGCACCAACACCAGCACTGGCACTACCAGCAGTTTGCAGCCTAAGTCGCCGCAGGATGGAGTGTGGCTCTGACTCCATGGAGTATCATGCTACCTGTTCCCTTCACATCTTGTGCCTCAGACACCCAGATAAGGGTATGGGAACAGCCACACCCCAGGTGCAGCATCACTGGGCACAAGGCTCCCTCCAGAACCAGTGGAGATATGCATCCACTAACCCCCTCCTTGGCAGGATGAAGCACAGTGGGCACAAAGCCCCCTACAGAAACAGTGGAGAGATGCATCCACTATCACTTTCCTTGGCAGGATGAAGCACACTGGGCAAAAAGCCCCTCCAAAACGAGTGGAGAGATGCATCCACTCACCCCCTCCTTGGCAGGATGAAGCACACTGGGCACAAAGCCCCCTCCAGAACCAGTGGAGATATGCATCCACTCACCCCCTCCTTGGCAGGAGGAAGCACACTGGGCACAAACCCCCTCCAGAATCAGTGGCGATATGCATCCACTCACCCCTTTCTTGGCAGGATGAAGCACACTGTGCACTAAGCCCCCTCCAGAACCAGTGGAGAGATGCATCCACTCACCCCCTCCTTGGCACGATGAAGCACACTGGGCACAAAGCCCTATTCAAAACCAGTGGAGATATGCATCCACTATCACTTTCCTTGGCAGGATGAATCACACTGGCACAAAGCCCCCTCCAGAACCATTGGATATATACATCCACTCAGCCCCTCCTTGGCAGGATGAAGCACACTGGGCACAAAGCCCCCACCAGAACCAGTGGAGAGATGCATCCACTCAACCCCTTCTTGGCAGGATGAAGCACACTGTGCACTAAGCCCCCTCCAGAACCAGTGGAGAGATGCATCCACTCACCCCCTCCTTGGCAGGATGAAGCACACTGGGCACAAAGCCCCCTCCAGAACCAGTGGAGATATGCATCCACTATCACTTTCCTTGGCAGGATGAAGCACACTGGGCACAAAGCCCCCTCCAGAACCAGTGGAAGAAGGCACCCACTTGAGAGGCTGTGGCTTTGCACTCCCCAGGAGCAAGCAGTGGGCAAACCACCCACCTGAGAGACTGTTGCTTTGCGCTCCCCAGAACCAAGCAATGGGCAAACCACCCACTAGAGAGACTGTGCCTTTGCACTCCCCAGGAGCAAGCAGTAGGCAAACCACCCACTTGAGAGACTGTGGCTTTGCACTCCCCAGAACCAAGAAGTGGTCAAACCACCCACTTGAGAGACTGTGGCCTTGCACTCCCCAGGACCAAGCAGTGGGCATGGAGCCCCTTCGAGCAGCAGTGGCGTACTACCATCTTCCAGCTGAGGTGCCCCCCTCCCCTTCCCCTGAGGTGCCTGTGTTTTGTCGACCTGATGCCCCTGCAGTGTTCTCTCTGTTTTGAGGCAGGTATCATGTGTGGGCTTCGCTCATGCTTTTTGGGACCACTGGTCCATGGACATTTACAAGGGACAGTGTACAGCCTTCTGTACATAATGTAAATATTTGTATATACTGATTTATTTTTATTCGATTGTTATATATGAATGTTCTAAAATATCACTGGTTAAATTAATTTCCTTTTGTCCTTGCATTCTTCCAGGGGGTGATGGGGTGTATCTGTCATGTTGTTGGATGTGTTAGTCTGTATGGTGTTGTGGATGTGGGTGGGGTATGGGGTTGTTGTGTGCCACGTGTATGTGTAACTCTCTTTTACCTCCACCCCTCCCCTGTGTGTCAGGTGCAGTGCTCACCATCGTCGTCACCACCGCCTTCTTTCTACTTCCTGGTGTATTAGTAGGTACACCAACATGGGGAGGACCTGCAGTTCAGGCTCCATGGCGTCCTGGTTCTTCGTGGAGTGTCAGAAGGTGAGTGTTTCCCCTTCAGTGTAGTGTTTCCGCCGTGCTTTTGATGTTGTTGACACCACCCCGGAAAAGCTGGCGGATTGGCCTCTCATAATAGTGTGGGCGGTTCATTTTCTTCCGCCTGTCTGTTGGCGGTGACCCCGCGGTGTTTGTTGCTACCGCCCTGATGGTCGGAGTGTTAAAGTGGCTGTCTAGGTTGGCGGTTTCCTGCGTGGTCATGATCCAATTTGTTTTACCACCGGCCTGTTGGCGGTATTACCGCCGCTTTAACACCGACCACCAGGGCTGTAATGAGGGCCTTAATCCTTAGACAACAGTGAGAACGCTGTTAGCGCACAAAAATACCTGGGTAGTGTCAAAATAAATCCACACAGGACCAGTGAGCATTGGAGGTCAGCGATGCATCGATTTCTCACTTGCAAGCGAGAATGTGCGTCGTTTGTCCTCCGGTTGGGTTGGCGTGTGTCCTTTCTTCTCTCCTGCAAGAGAGCGATGCGTCAATCAGGATGGGAACCTAGGGTCCGGAAGACTTTGCGTTGATATTCTGCGCCCAGCGATGTTACATTGAAATCCGGTTGCGCGGTGTCACGAAACCGCGCTGCGTGGGGTTGCACGTTGTTTCTCCAGCCACATTGCGGCAATCTTCCAGCTGCAATGCAGGTGGAGTGTTGATTTTAGCCATGAGGCCGGCAGCGTGTCGTTTATTAGGCGTGATGTGGGTAGTGCGTCGAAAGTTTCCCTGCACTGTGGTCTTTTCGTGGATTTTCAATTCTCAGCTGCCAGCTTCACCTCTCAAGGGCCGAGGGACTGGATAGGGCACCACTTGGCAGCGCAGGAGTCTCAGCAGAGAGTCCAGGGGCTGGCAGGGGAAGTCTTTGATGTCCCTGAGGCTTTAACAACAGGAGGCAAGTTCCCCTTTCACAGGCAGAAGCAGCAACTGCAGGATAGCCCAACAAAGCACAGGCAGGGGCAGCACTTCTCCTCAACTCTTCAGTCTTCTCCTTGGCAGAGGTTCCTCTTGATTATAGAAGTGATCTACTTTTCAGGGGTTTTGGGTGCTCTTCTTATACCCCTTTCTGCCTACTCCAAAGAGATGTCTCTGTTGTTTTCATGATCCTGCCTTGCCTAGGCCAGGTTCCAGACACACACCAGGGGGTTGGAGACTGCACTGTGAGAGGGCAGGCACTGCCCTTTCAGGTGTAAGTGACCACTCCTCCCTCCCTCCCAGCTCAGATGGCTCACTGGGATATGTACGCTACACCCCAGCTCCCTTTGTGTCACTTTCTAGAGAGGTGCAAACAGCCCATCTGTCAAACTGACCCAGAAAGGGAAACCACAAAAAGGCAGAGTCACAAAATGGTTTAAGCAAAGAGAATGCCTACTTTCTAAAAGTGGCATTTTCAAACACACAATCTAAAAACAAACTTTATTAAAATATGTATTTTTAAAATATGAGCTCTGTGACCCTAAACTCCACATGTCTATCTGCTCCCAAAGGGAACCTGAACTTTAATAATATTTAAAGGCAGCCCCCATGTTAACCTATGAGAGATAGGCCTTGCACAGTGAAAAACGAATTTGGCAGTATTTCACTGTCAGGACATATAAAGCACATTAGTATATGTCCTACCTTAAACATACACTGCACCCTGCCCATGGGGCTACCAAGGGCATACCTTAGGGGTGCCTTACATGTAAGAAAATGAACGATTTAGCCCTGTAAGAAAAGGAAAGATTTATCCCTGGCAAGTGGGCACACTTGCCAAGTCACATTGGCAGCTTAAAACTGCACACACAGACACTGCAGTGGCAGGTCTGAGTCATGTTTACAGGGCTACTCATGTGGGTGGCACAACCAGTGCTGCAGACCCACTAGTAGCATTTGATTAAAAGGCCCTGGGCACCTCTCGTTCACTGTACTAGCGACTTACTAGTACATCAAAAATGCCAATCATGGAAAGCCAATTACACATACATTTTACATAGGAGCACTTGCACTTTAGCAATGGATAGCAGTGGTAAAGTGCCCAGAGATTCAAAAACAGCAAAAACTGAGTCCACCACACATTAACAACCTGGGAAACAAAGGCAAAAAGTTAGGGGAGACCACGCTAAGGATGCCAAGTCTAACACCAATCATATACTGTTTTGTCCTTGAAATGTACTGCAGTATACCGCAAAATTACAACTGTATACCATGGCCCAATATATCACTAAGATTTGGAGCAATATGGCACAATTCATAATGTGCCATATTGTTGCATAGAACCTAAACTTCTATGCAACTTTACCAATGTTTAATATTCACAAAGGCATTTTTACCAGCAATGTCTTTACGACTGCAGAGTCTCCACGCATAAAAAGGTAAGGCTGTCCTATCTTTTTATGTGCGGAGACTCTGGAGTCATACAGATACTACTTATAAAATACCTTTGTAAATAGTAAACAATCACGTGAATCAGAGCATATAAACTTAAAACTTCTTAACCAATTTAGATTTACTACCAAAAAGGACCCTTTACTCCCTATAATCTACATGTTTGCAAAATTTTGTCTAAATGCGTTCAGTAATTTTCTGGCTAATTTTGTATAAATAACACTATGCATCATAACATGCACTGCACTCTACCGTATGACCCACCACTCCACCTTATGATATGTCACGACACTCTATGACACACCAGTACACTGCATGACAGTTCAGTCCAAGATATGACCCCCCACGCCACTCCACTCTACAACATGCCACTCTACTCTTTGATACACTGCTCCACTGTAACACATGTCAGTCTACTCAATGGCATGCCACTCCACTCTATGACACTGCAGGCCACTCCACTGAATGACATGCTACTCCACTCTGCCACACACCACTCCAATCTATGGCATACTACTCCACTCCATTCACCTCCACTATAAGACTCTTACCACTGCACTCTATTGTACAAAACACCACCTTACTCTGCCACATGTCACTCCACTGTACTCTTCTCCACTCCACAACATCCCACTTCACGCTACACCACTCTAATCTATGCTCCTCTGCTCTATGACACTGGACCACAAGTCCCTCCATCACATGCAACTCTACTCTACCATACTCTGCACCACTGCACTGTGTGCCACTCCACAGCACTCTACTACCCTTTGTGCCCCCCCAATGTATGTCTCTCTACTCCACTGTATGACACAGTATGGGATGCCACACCACTGTATGACATGTCACACCACTCAATGACACTGCTCCACTCCACTCTACTTTATGGCAGTCCATGCTACTCCACTTTGTGGCACACCTCTCCACTCTACAGCATGCCACTCTACTCTAATATACCCCATTCCACTCTACAAAATGCCACTTCACTCTATGACACTTTACTCTATTACATGCCACAACACTCATTCAACTCTGACGCCCTACAGTCTTCCACTAATCACCACTGTACTCCACTCTATGCCACTCTGTTATACTCAGCTCTATATGACTCTACAAAACTCTACTCAACCCCATTCATCTCTATGCCACTCCACTCTACCCCTCTCTACTGTACATTGTACACCTCCACACTGTATGCCACTGCACTCTGTCACAACACTGTACACCACAACACCGTATGACACAACAATTTGGCTCAAATTGAAGAAGGCCTAGCACCACATTAGAGTATTTTTTAAACTAATGTGGAGTTAGGCTTGCAAAATCACCATGCCATATCTACAGAGTGGCGCAATACATGCATTGCACCACTTTGCAACTCTTTGTGCCACATCACGTATGTGCCATGCATAATGTATGCAGATGGGCGTTCAGGCTGAAGAAGCTCTGCAAAAATGGTGCAATGAAATCTACAAGATTTAATTGCGCTATTTTTGGCATCATTTTTAAAACATGTATTCAATGGTCTTCCTTGCACTTTGCTCCAATAGCGTAATCATTTTTGCACTAGTGGAGCAAAGCGCCACAATAGCAACAAAAATGTTGATGCTATTGTTCCTAATACTGCCATGGTGCGCTGTATCATGAATACGGCACACACATGGTGGTGTTAGGAGGGCACAGGGGGAGCAGGAAAAGTGGCACTGGATTGGATGCAGCACAACTTTTCTTTAATACGGCCTTTATGTCACTCCACTCTATGGTAGTCCATGGCACTCCACTCTATGCCGCTCCATTCTATGACATGCTCCTTCACTCTAAGGCACTGTACAATTCACTACTTTGTGAAATGATACTCCCTTGTAGTGTACACCATGGCACTCCACTGTATGCTACTCCTTTCTACACCACACCACTCTACTCTATGTCACTCCTCTCTATGCTTTTCCACTCTACACTATTCCACTCTATACCACTCCACTCTATGCCACTCTACTCTACAGCACTCTACTTTATGCCTCTCCACTTTATATCATTCAACTCTATGCCACTCCACTCTATGCCATTCTACTCTGTGCCACTCTACTCTACACCATTCCACTTGACGCCACTCCAGTGTACTATAGCACACTCAGCTCCACTATATGCTACTCAACTGTATGCTACTCCACTCATGCTATTCCACTCTATGACACTCCACTCTATGACCGTTGTTGGAAAATGGGTTATTTGTAAGGGCAGGTAGGCACCTACACTTAGCAATAGGCCACTAACCTCCACTTAGGTCCAGTTAGGTCTCAGTAAATTAAACCCAGCTAAACCCATGGTAGCTTGGCAACGAGCGACAAGGCTTAACTTAGGAGACAGAGTGTAAAGCATTCAAATATCACAAAACAGTAATTAAATAAAACACAGGAAACAGTTTAAAAATCCGAAACCAATGTATAAAAATAGATTATATTTTTATCTTTAAAATGAAACAAAAATGAATAAAATCGGATAAGGGCAACCGGAGATATGAATTTTTAAAGAATTATTGTTTTCTAGCGCTTAGAAACAAAAAGCACCAATCTGGTCATCTGGTCGCACCATGACAGAGGCAAAGTCAAAGTTTAAGGCCGACCGCAATGGAGCCCGGCTCGGCTACAGGCCGCAGGAGGCCTCGGTCAAAAGTTTACCTTCGCACTTAGTTGTTTTTCTGAAGATTTTCTTCAGCGGGACGAACCTGCCAGTCCAATCCGACCTTCTGGAACTCTTCTCCGGAGACACGTCGCGGGAGCCCTTGGTGGAGATTTTTACCTTTGGACTTAGTCGTTTTTCCGAGGTGAAAATCCTTCGAACGGGGTAAACCTGGACCTTGATCCGACGTCCTTGGAGCCCTCCTCGGATACGCTGGCTGGGAGGTCCCGGTCAACTTTGTATGTTCCAGGGTCAACGACCGCAAGAGCACCGCCAACAGGCTGGCGGTGCTCTCAAGGGCATTCTGACCGCGGCGGTTTGGCCGCGGTCAGAAAGGGAAAACCGGCGGTCTCCCGCCGGTTTTCCGCTGCCCTCAGGAATCCTCCATGGCGGCGGTTCACCCGCCAGGAACAGGATGGCGGTATGGGGTGTCGTGGGGCCCCTGGGGGCCCCTGCAGTGCCCATGCCAATGGCATGGGCACTGCAGGGGCCCCCGTAAGAGGGCCCCACAAAGAATTTCAGTGTCTGCTTAGCAGACACTGAAATTCGCGATGGGTCCAACTGCACCCGTCGCACCTTCCCACTCCGCCGGCTCCATTCGGAGCCGGCTTCCTCGTGGGAAGGGGTTTCCCACTGGGCTGGCGGGCGGCCTTCTGGCGGTCGCCCGCCAGCCCAGCGGGAAAGCCAGAATGGCCTCCGCGGTCTTTCGAGGTGCCCCTTGACTCTACAAACTCTGAACCACTCTATGCCCTTCAACGCTGTGCCACTCTACTACACGGTATGACACTGCATGACACTCTACTCTATGACATGCCGCTCCACTGTATGACCCTGCACTCCACTCGATGACACATTCATTCCCTCAACTCTATGACACTCAACTCGACAATACTACACTATTCAACACTGTACTCTACCCAATTCCAACATATGCCAATCTACAACACAGTACTCCACTCTTTGCCACTCTACAACACTCTACTCAATGATACCCAGCTTGACTACACTCCACTCAACAACAGTCCACTCTCTGCCACTCTACGCTATGACTCTCTAGGCCACTCCACTCTATCACACTTTACCACATTCTATTCTACTTTTATCACTTCACTCTACAACGGTCGTCTCCACTCTATGCTATGTCACTCTTCTACACTATACAACACTTTCTAATACTCTGCAGCACACCACATCACTCCATTGTAAAACACGCCACTCCACTTTACTCCACCTTATAGTACGCCACTCCACTCTACTATACTGAATGCTACTGTACTATACGAAACAGCACTCCAGTCTATGATACCTTACTCAACTCTACGCCATGCCACTCCACTTCACACTACTCCACTGTAGGGCACGTTACCACAATCTATGCCACTGTATGACACATTATAGAATGCTGCTCCACTCTACGACAGGCTACTCCACTCTATGCAACTCCTCTCTACAACAGTCTACTACACTCTATGTGACTGTAAGAGATTCTGCTCAACTCCATGCCCCTACACTTCACTCTACAAAACTCTACTCATCTATATGCCAATGTATGACACTCAACTCCACTGTATGTGACTCTGCAACACTCTACTCTACACCATTCAACTCTACTCCACTCCATTCTACACAACTCCCTCTATGCTAATCCACCCCACTTTATTCCATTCAACTGCATACAAACTACTCCAGTATACTCCACTCTACACCACTCTACTCTATGCGACTCTGTGCTACTTTACACTACGATATTATGTCACTCCACTCTACCAGACTCTACAGCACTGTAAGCTGCTACATTGCATGACACTCTGTGACATGCCACTCTACTCCTCTCTATGACACACCACTTCATTATATAACACATCAGTCCACTCTATGACTCTCTCTTCCACTCCACTCAGTAACACTCCACTCTATGACCTTGTACTCTACACAGCTCAACTATATGTCACTCTATGACACTCTACTCAGTGATACACAGCTCAACAAGATGCCACTTGACAAAACTGTACTAAGGGACACTCTACTATATGACATTTCACTATACAACACTCGGCTCTATGACACTCCACTTCACTCCACTCTATGACAGTCCACTGTACTCTATGACATGCCCCTTTACTCTATACCACTCCACTCTAGAAGGCTCTACTCTACTGTATCCCCCTCCACTCCTACACCACTATACTCCTGTCTGTGACACTCCACTCCAATGTATCACACTCCACTGCACTATACAACATGCCACACTATGATACCACACTGTATAACACTCTGCTCCTCTCTACGGTACAACCTCTAATCAACAACAATCCACTCTATGACACTGTACTCCACTGGAACTCTGTGCCATTCCACTCTACAACACTTTACTCTCTACTCCACTCTTCTCCACTCTGTGCCACTCTCTAACACTGTACTTGATGACACAGGACTCCATGACACTCTACTCCATGACACTCCAATTGCCGACACTCTGCTGAACGACACTCTTCTCTCTGTTACTCAACACTCCACTTCACTGTATGCCACTCCATTGTACTCTATGACATGCCACTCAACTCAAAGACACTCCACTCTTAAACATTCTACTCCACTGTATGTCCCCAATCTATGCCACTTGACGGCACTGCACAAGACACTACTCCGCTTCACTGTATGACACAGAACTCCACAGTATGACTTACCACTCTGCTCTATACCATCCCACTCTACTCTATGACACTCCACGCCACTCTACTCTACTCTACATTGCGTCAATGCACTGTACACCATTCTATTCTACACTACTCCACTCTAACACAGTTTACGACATGCCACTCTATAACACGCCACTCCACTGTACTGTATGACACACCACTCCACACCACGACACTCCACTCTACTGTCCCATACACCACTCCACACTAATACACCACAATCCATTCTATGACAGTCCTCTCCACTCTATGACAAACCATGCCAGTCCACTATAGGAACTCTAACTATATCTGCTGAATTTCCATGGTTATATCTGAGTAAATTCAGAACCTAACTATAAAGTCCCTGTAACCTTTGTTTTTTTCAATGAATTTGTATAGTTTTTTAATGTCAAGTAATTTTGAATACTATGCATTATTCCAACCCCTGCCATGCATGACCTTTGACCATGTTTGGTGGGGATTGGTCGGAAGGCCTGGCCCTGCAGCCAGGCCTTGTAGCCAAGCCCTTATCACCACCCAGCTCCACAACACGCATGACCTTTGGCCATGCGCAGCGCAGGTTGGCCACAAGGAATGTCTCGGTCAGTGGATGTACATATATATATATATATATATATATATATATATATATATATATATATATACATATATATATATATATATATATATGATTATGTTTGTATAAATCAAAACAATATTCTTTCAGGCATAGGATGACTCATGAATTATGCAAAAGAGAAGAGAGAATTCCTGGTAGTTCTCAAGTTTAGGTGGAGAGCAGCTCCTGTTAGAACACCCTACAACACCGGCAACACTCTAAAGTTGCTCACCTAAAATATCTGCTTTTCCAGCTACGTTTTTAAGCAGGGGATTAAGACAGTGCCATCCACACCGAGCTAGAGAGGGCCAAACTTTTTTTGCCATTTATACAGCAAGGTCTTTAAGCATAGGATTATCTCAGTGCTTTCCTTGCCATGCTGTAAATGACAAAAGTCCTTCATCACTGCAGGCACAGTATTACAGCTTTGAAATTGCAAAATACCATCCAAACTAACCTGGAATGAGCAAAAGCAACTCCTGACATATGGTTCGCTGTCAGTATAGTTTTTCAGAGAGGTTTAACTTTGTCCAGACACAAGGGAGCTCCAAGTATAAGTCAAAACAATACCCTTTCAGGCACAGAGTGATGCATAAATTAAGCAAAAGAGAAGAGCGAACTCTAGGTAGTTCCCAGGAGCTTCTCTCCTCATTCATTTTAATCAAAGCCCCAGGGAGGTGCTGGTCATGGGGTTGCGGGGGGAAGCATGCATCCCCGCATTCATTTAAGTCAAAGCCTCGGGGAGGTGGCATTACCCGGGGCTGCTGTGAGGCTTGCACCCGCCGCATTCAGTATGATCAAAGCCCTGGGTGGTGACAGTCCCAAGGGCTGCGGGGGGCTGCATGGCTCCCCCACATTCATTATAAGTCAAACCTCAGGGAGGTGGTGGTCCCCGAAGCTGCTGGGACCACACAGCCCTCGAATTCATTATGATTTAAACCCTGTGGAGGTGGCAGTCCCAAGGGATGCGAGAAGGCTGTGCACCCTCGCTGCATTCCATGTGTTTTAAATCCCTGGGAGGTGGCGCTCCCTAGGACATAAAACTGCCTGAAAATGGGGGCCCCATGTGCTCCCCCTTTATTTCAACATGCCCCTGAGACCTGGCCCACCCAGGGACTTCATAAAAAGAAGCGCAAGAGCCATAGTTGGGTTTTATTTTTTAATTGTTGCTGTGAATTTGTGAGGTCATTGCAAATTTGTAGCAATATTTTTTTAATAAAGTGCTTTTTTGCCCTGGCAAGGTCCCTCTTGGACCCCAGCACCAGAGCGAAGGGGTCAGGGTGTCCCTTTCCTGGCCCCTTTTCTTTTCTTCACTTTTTTCCTGGGACTCGGTCCCAAGATGTCTGCCAACACTTCTTGATTTGAAGTGTTGGCATCCAATCAGAGCTCTGCAACTCTCTGCCCGAATTCTTATTATTCACAAAGTCATTGGAAAGGATCATAAGCCTTGGATATACAGATTTATTTTCCTTTCAAAAACTATTGGAAGGATTTACACCAACTAACCAAAAGCAAATTTTTTGGAACAAAATCTAGCTTTCTGCCAAATTTGGTGTAATTCCGTCAAGCAGTTTGGGCTATAGACATGTTCAAAACTCAAATCGAAATTTACATGGGAAAAACATATTTTTAGACCCCCCCTTTTACTCGATCCCCACTTGATGGATCACCCTGAAAACTTCTCATGCGCAACAAGAATCACTGGCACACTTTGGGGGTCATTCTGACCCCGGCCTGCGGCGGAAGCGTCGGCCTGGCTGGGACCGCCAGAATACCGCTGCGCGGTCAAAAGACCGCCGCGGTTATTCTGGGTTTCCCGCTGGGCTGGCGGGCGACCGCCAGAAGGCCGCCCGCCACCCCAGAGGGAAACACCCTTCAATGAGGATGCCGGCTCCGAATGGAGCCGGTGGAGTGGAAGGGGTGCGACGGGTGCAGTAGCATCCGTCGCGATTTTCAGTGTCTGCATGGCACCCCATACCGCCATCCTCTGCCTGGCGGCCAAAACCGCTGCGCCGCCATGGAGGATTCCCCAGGGCAGCGGAGAACCGGCGGTACACCGCCGGTTTTCCGTTTCTGACCGCGGCTGTACCGCCGCGGTTAGAATGCCCAAGGGAGCACCGCCAGCCTGTTGGCGGTGCTCCCGCGGTCGTTGGCCCTGGCGGATTTTACCGCCAGGGTCAGAATGACCCCCTTTATTTGTAAAATTACATACAAATTCATCAAAAAGTGGCAAAGATATAGGCAAGTCAAAAAACACTTTATCTATAGAAACATGGTCCTAACATTAACTACATACTGATGACCTGGCCTGCAGTTAGACCCTGCTACCAACCCCCCTAATAACTCAACCCCACACTGCACAGGTTCTTCGTCTGTGTATGGTGTGAGCTGGGCGCAGCCTCTCTGGGTGTCAGAATAGGTGTATGGGTGGCTGTGAGAGTGTCTGTCTGGGTGTGAGAGTGCGTATGTCAGTCTTTTAGTGGGTGTGTTAGGGTGTGTGCAGGTCTGTGAGTGGGTGCATGAGGGTGTCAGTGGGTCTGTGACTGGGTGTGTGAGAGTCTGAGTGGGTCTGTGAGTGGGTGTGTGAGGGTCTGACTGGAGCTGTGACTGGGTGCACAAAGGTCTGGGTGGGACCGTGAGGGGGTGCATGAGTGTCTGAGTAGGTCTATGGGTGGGTACGTAAGTGTCTGAGTGGATGTGCAAGTGGGAGAAAGATTGAAAGAGAGAGAGAGAGAGAGTGATAGGGAGAGAGATAAACAATTATTTAATCTTTGATATGTGATATACCTATAATGAAATATTTCTGGATAAATTGCAAAAAATTTATCTGTCATATAAAAAGAGTAAGATCACCTTTTAGTATGAGCCTTAAGCATGTGTAATTCAAAAAATGATGGAAATAAGTCCAGACTCAAACCTTCAACTCTCAGTGTGAAGGTTTGTGACCTTCACTAAACTATTCTTTTTTTTTTAAGCGTTGTTTTTTTAGCCCTTTAAGGGCTATCTGGGACCATGGGGAAGACCTCTAAAGGGCTCCCCCACAGTCCCTACATGCTTTTTTAAATTTATTTTATAATGTGCCCTTATGGGCTATCTGGGACCGCTGGGAAGCCTCAAGGCCTCCTCCACAGTTCCATTGCTTCAGCAACCAAGTAGGATTTAACAGTCTGGTGTCACAAAATAACCACAGCCTCCACCGTGCATTTCAGATGAATCATCTCAGTTCATTCAGGTAAGGTTATTGTTTGCTTCCTGAGAGGCATTTTACACCTTGTTCACACCTTTTTAAGGCTGGGTGCAGGCTGAGTGCTAGTAACAGCTTTTAGTAATTAGCCTTCTACCACACAGGTAAACAGTAGCTTTCTAAAATATACTTTTCTTTAAACATGTTCTTTAACATTTATTAGTAACTTTACAACCATTGAATTGTATTTTTTTAATAACTATTACAAAAAGTGGTTTAATTTGTCTTGCCGCTGGTTCCTTTTATGAGTTAGCAGTATTAACATTTTATTTTGTACTCTGGTTTTCTACATAGGACACCTAAGGCTGCCACATCAAAATAGCTTTTAGGGCCTTGTCACAGACATTATGTTACATTGTCACAAAATTATTACAAGGTAAAATAATGCTCTACCTGTTTAGTAAATGTCTTTATTGAATTTTATTCATACAACTTTATATAACTTGAATATCTCAGATACAAGTGGACACATCAGTGAACTGTTGCTCCAGAGGTATACATTTCCATCTACCTATTTCATAGTCAGATTTGTAATAAACAAGTCTATCACATATATGTTTGTTTGTCACAACACATTCACATGTATTTCACGGTGGGTGAATGGTACATAGGCATCCTGTGGTCACAATCAGGGTAGTGTTTTTCCCATTCCTTCCAGATATTTTTATGTTTTTGGGGACAGCCCCTAGCTTTGAAAATGTGGATCTCACAGATACATCTATCCATACCTCTTTCCTACAATGCAACAGTAGGAAGTATTTGATTCCACCTTCTTTGGGTGAGGTATCTTTTCCCTATCAGCAATGTTAGCCTCAGGAATATCTTCTGCACATTTGTGAAGCTCTCATCATCTAAAAAATTAAGTAGAACCTATCAAGGGGTTCATTCTATTGGTCTACGCATGTTGATCTGTAATGTATGGAAGATTGCTAACTAGAATGGATCTAGCACTGGACAGGTCCAAACGGTTTGTAAAAGGTCTCCTACTGCAGCCTGATACATGAAGCATTCCACTGGTCCCCTTTAAAAGCACTATAGTTTTTCAAGTGTCAGGTCTATTCCAAGAAGATACATAGACTATACAAGATGAAGTCTTTTTGAGATTGACACTTCACGTGGAGTCATAATTGCAAATGTCCATTATTTGTCATGAAGGGGACCCATATCGGCTTCTTACAAGTTTATTGAGAGTATCAGTTAAGTTAATCATTAGAGTTATATATGTGGGACACTTTTCCCACCTGAGGGAGGGGAAACATCAGCATTTCCACCACCAAGCGGGTGACTCTGGGGCATCATTTATTTTCTATAAGTTCAATGAGTGCATGTCTAAGCTGGCGATACGTAAAGAACGGCGTTTGTTCTAGTCAATGTTCTTCTCTGATTTCCATAGATGACTTCAGATGGCTACTCATAATTATCTCACAGATTGGATAGTCCAAGGCTGTCCCAGCCCCTGAAGCCCTCCAGGGCACCTACCACAGAAAAGTTGGTACCTAGCCTTAATAGTGTCTTCCTTGCAAGTCTTCCCTGTAAGTCTCTCTGCTCATCCAGTGTGCTTGTTTGATGTTTTCCCAATCACTCATACCATTTTGATGCAGATGGCACTACTAAAGGAGTTCTTCTCCCATTAAAGAAGTGACTAGTGGGCTTCTCCCCCCTAGCCCACTGCTCTATGGTATGTGCTGGATCTGTAATATGTCCCACACTTGTGGAGTGCATCCAGTCATTTGTCACCAGTAGGTGAGTTGCCCAGTAGTAAAAGATAGGATCATTCACCACCAACCCTCTGTCGCATGTTGCCTCATAGCATTTAACAAGTGATATTGGTGATGGCCTCTGTTTCACAAAATGGACCTCAGAGTTGATGTCAGGGTCTGGCTTAAGCCTCTAGATAGAGGAAAAGGATAATTTTACAAAGTATTAAGATGTTCAGGAGAGTAATCATCTTCAATAGGGCAGTCCTTCCCCTTATTGATAGGGGTAACAACATGTAACAACATCCAGTTTTGTGTGTCTCTCAGGTTGGGCCATTTATTGTCTTCCTGTGAGGTAAACCCCGAAAAATCTAATGTAGCAGGTTTTAATCTAGATCACTTTTGTCTTTTGCCCAGGGTTTGTTGTGTCCCTAAACCCAGTGTATTCGTAAAAGGCCTCTAACAGCTGCATCAAAGCAGAACCAAAGGATGTGGGTTTGCTTAGTTTGACATGAAGGTCATCTGCATAGAGTGATACTTTGTCCTCCAGGTTCTATGACGATCTAAAGCATGCAACTCACTGAGCCAGGCACATCTTTTGGGACAGGTGCTCAATTGCAATTGCTAATAATAGAATAGAGCACATGTACCACTGCTTCACCCATTTCTCCAGCATTATTGGATCTGATAGAGAGTTTAACACTTTGGCTTGGACCCTCAATCCTATATAAAAGAGTTTTCTGCTTTGGTCTAGGCTCTCAATTTTATATATAGTGACCAGTGTAAGCTATAAAATGGGGGCACAACTCCATATACCTCAGAAGCTTAAATGAATATTCTCTTGATAGGTCATCAAAACCACTTCTAAATCTATAAATAATAAGACTAAAGGCAATTTTAATCTTCAACTCATGGCTAGCATGTAGAACGCACACTGGATATTATGCTGGGTTGCTAAATGCAGGGTGAAGCCTCTTTGTTTGGGATTGATCACGATTGTTGATACTGTGGAAAGTCTCTGTATCACTATTTTGGCCAGAATTTTGGCTTTGATATCAATTAGGAATAAAGAGAGATATGAGCCCAATATATCTGGGTAAGTCCAGCTTAAGGGTAGTCGCGATATGTGCCTCACAAAGTTCCAAGGCAAAGTCTTCCTGTTCTCTATCCCACACAAACACATCACACACATCAAGAATGGTTTGTGATAGCAGAGTGGCAAATAATTTAAAGAATTTGTCAGGGAAGGCATTTGATTGTTGTGATTTGCTATTTGAAAACTGATTTACAGCTTCTGATATTTCATGGATTTGTATGGGTTTATGTAGTTGTGAGACTTCTTTTTCAGAGAGTCTGGCTATTGATATGGACAATAAACATTCTTCCATCTGATCTGATGAGTTTGAAATGGTCTGTAGATACAGCACTCCATAATTCTGTATACAAAGATTATCGCTGTCTCACCAAGGTGGGTACGGATTTTTCCCTCCCTGTCTCCAGTCTGATGTATATGTATGGAGCTGGATGTCTTGATCTGGCAGCGAGTTTGTCAGCTTATGTGTTTTGTCTCCTTGGCCATATATTCTGCTGTGAGCATGTAAGCCATGATCTGTCTGACCTGTTGAAGGTGTGGGTTTGCTTACATAAGTCTCTACAGTGTATCCTTTTCTGCATAGAGGACATCTTTGGCTAACTTATCAGGTGATTTTTTTTGTGTGATACTGAACTGATGGCCTTTCCTCAGGACATCTTCTTAAAGGCTCCTGAAACACCACAAGTGAATCCTGTGGTTGACTTTAAAAATTGTGTTGTCTCGTCCTCTAATGACTACCTGGCCTCTCACTTTTTGAGCCACCAGGGGCTAACCACCATTTATACAGAACAGTCTGTGGTTTGCAATAGAACTGACACTCTATGGTTGCATGATCTGAGAAACTCCAGGAGTGTATAGAAATGGATGTAACCCAGTCCATGTTGGAAGTGGTTACCAAGAGTTAATCTGTTCTAGAAAAGGACCTATGCACCCCAAAGAAGAATTTGAAATGCCCTCTTAGAGATGATATTGGCACCAGATTTCAGAAAGTCCCATAGATCTCACAAAGTCTGCTAGTGGGTGATTTGAGGAGTCATTGATAAGGGGTCAAACTGATCTAATTTGTAGTTCATCATCCCATTGAAATCACCAGCTACTAGTGTCACACTGGGTTATCTCTCCATTAGCACAGATCCAGTTTGAGTCAAGAGCTCTCTGGATAGAGGTGGTGATGTATAGACCAAGCATATAATGATAGGTTTGTCATATATTGTGCCCGTTACCATGGTGTATTTCCCATGTATTTTGCAACACCCATGGCCTTCTTTCATATCCAGAGTGGACCATATCCATTAGGACGTGGAGAAAGATTACCCATCAGATGAGTGTTCTGTATCAAAAGTATGGTCTCCTCATACTATTTAGCAGTGTTCCACATTGCACCTCTTTTAATACTATTGAGAAGTCCTTTAACATTCCCAGAGATTTATCTCACTGTGTTCGTGGGCCACTCACTATAAGGGTTATTTCCTATAGAGTGTTAGGGAGTTTTTATTCATGTATGTACCATCATAAGTAGTACTTGTGTATAAACTGTATTAACTGGTTATACTTATGAGAACCCTCTTCCTCCGCACACTTTAAACTATGAAGCACCTGTTGGTAACTCCACCCAAAGCCAGGCTAGGTGGATCAGAACAAGAAGGTAAGAATAATTATTTCCCTTAATTCCCCCTCCACCCACTCAATATCACAACAGAAATTCAAAACCTTCTCTAAAACTACAGAAATTAGGTGCACCCTGTGGTGTAAGTCGAGCTCTAGAAAAAAAGGTGTCTCAGGTGAGTGAGACAGTTGCTAGAAAAAACATAGGCCCATATTTATACTTTTTGACGCTAAACTGCGCTAACGCAGTTTAGCGTCAAAAAATTTAGCGCCGTCTAACGCCATTCTGAAGCGCCATGCGGGCGCCGTATTTATGGAATGGCGTTAGCCGGCGCAAGCAGACCGGCGCTGCCTGGTGTGCGTGGAAAAAAACCACGTAGACCAGGCAGCACCGGCGTTGGGAAAAAATGACGTTAGGGCGTCTTAAAATGGGGCAAGTCAGGTTGAGGCAAAAGAATCGCCTCACCCCGATTTGCGCCATTTTTTTACGACGCCCAGACGCCATTTCATGACTCCTGTCTTAGTAAAGACAGGAGTCATGCCCCCTTGCCCAATGGCCATGCCCAGGGGACTTATGTCCCCTGGGCATGGTCATTGGGCATAGTGGCATGTAGGGGGGCACAAATAAGGCCCCCCTATGCCACCAAAAAAAATTTAAAAATACCTGAACTTACCTGAATGTCCCTGGGGTGGGTCCCTCCATCCTTTGGTGTCCTCCTGGGGTGGGCAGGGGTGGCAGGGGGGGTCCCTGGGGGCAGAGGAGGGCACCTGTGGGCTCATTTTGAGCCCACAGGCCCCTTAACGCCTACCCTAACCCAGGCGTTAAATAGTGGCGCAAATGCGGGGTTTTTTGACCCGCCAACTCCCGGGCGTGATTTTTGCCCGGGAGTATAAATACGACGCATTTGCGTCGCCGTCATTTTTTTAGACGGGAACGCCTTCCTTGCATCTCATTAACGCAAGGAAGGCGTTCACGCAAAAAAATGACGCTATTTGCCAATACTTTGGCGCTAGACGCGTCTAACGCCAAAGTATAAATATGGCGTTAGTTTTGCGCCGAATTTGCGTCGAAAAAAACTACGCTAATTCGGCGCAAACGGAGTATAAATACGGGCCATAGTCCTCTGGATATCACTACATAAACTTAAGGAAGGGGGGCATGTGTGAATGATTCATCTGTTTGCTGCCTTCTGGTTCTGGGGCCTTAGTTATATTGTCTTCCACATTTAGGTGCATTATCTGGCCTAAGTCTAGTTTGTCATGGACACGATCTCTTCTGTTGACAGAATTCTCATCCAAATCAGACGGTGTTCTTCTATGGATCAACTGACAAGCTTTGGAGATGCACCAGACAAATTTGAAGTGACCACTAATTTTGTACTACATCTACCATAATGCCAACTGACCATAATACAAACTGACGAACTGTGCTGGAATGTGAGATTGTGTGCTCACATTCCTCCTTCTACTAGGGACTTATAGGCAAGTTAAATGTGCCAGTTAGGAATAAGTCAATTCAATCACATTTAAAGGGGGAGTGCAGGCACTTATCATGTGGTTTAGAGTGCTGAAACAAGTAAAAAAAAGAGAATCTAGTAAAAAGAAAAAAATCTGAGGGGACCACGAGGAAAAGGTAACTTTCTTACACACACACTTAGACCCACAAAACATTCAAAGCTATTATAGCAGAACACTAATAAACTTTGTATCTGCTTGCAATTATTTGCTCATCACAAACACCTAAATACTCTCAGAGCAAAGAGTCATTCTGATAATGTTCTCCTAAATGAAACATTTGTGATCGCTTTGTCTTCTGACAAACTGCTGCTTATTTTTTTTTATCATGGGATTGATGTTCACTTTTTTCTTTGACTGCAATATAAGTTCAGTTTTTTAAAGTGAATGGTGTGACAATCTTGCTGGAATACAGAGAGAGTGAAAGGAAAGGCTGTTAGATGGTGTGTTTTTGCAATATACAACAAAATATAAATACCTGCAAATGAACTGTATGAACTGAGCAGTTAGGAATGCAAAAATGAAGCACATTGTTTTGTAATTCTGAAGTGTGCCAGAAACATCGATTTTAATAAAATCAAAACAGATCTTGGTGATGCACGAATGACAAATATTCACAAAAGCTTGTTTTCCACACATTATCATTGAGTGTTATACAGGTTTATCATTATACCTTTGGCCCTCATTATGACATTGGCGGTAAATGCCGCTTACCGCCGCGGTGATGGCCGCCAACATACCACAGCTTATGCAAATTGCAGGTGAATTGTGATGTCTGTGCAGTTTAGGGAGTTTGCGTACTCTAAATGAAGTTGTTGAAGGAGTTTGCGTACTCCAGAGTGTGAAAGTAGGGAAGTCGTCAAACTTTACATGTGTGGCACACTTGGGCCCTCATTATGACATTGGCGGTAAATCCCACTTACCACCACAGTGATGGCCGCCAACATACCGCTGTGGTCGTGAATATCCGTTCGCCATATTATGACCCACACACACCAATATGACAGACTACTGCCACATATATAAATCCGCCAGTCCAAAGGTCAGTGCTAAAGTGGCGGTACTAACACCCATACCATTGTGCCAACAAAACAACGTCCACCACATCATGGCGGTGAGCATTGGCAGTACACACCGGCGTGCTTTGTATGGCCAACCAGATACAAAATAACACAACATTGGCCAAAACTAAAATACACACTTGACACTCAAACACACACCACACCCCACCACTCATAGCACTATAAAACACACACCCACATTACACACCACCCTTTACGAATACCAACAAGCACCACAAGAATAACACGAAGTCCACTGAGACAACTACACACACACACCACAAGCACCCATCCATCCGTCACGCACCCCACATCCCACACCCCACCACATCACTTAACACTCTCTGTACAACACACACCACACAACACCCATATCCCCACTAAGGCACCCCCATTTCATAGATGAGGAGTTGTGGGTCATGGTCGAGGAAATAGTCAGGGTAGAGCCACAGCTGACTGGAGCACCAGTACAGCAAATATCCAGTGCCAGGAAGATGGAGCTATGGCCTCGAATCGTGGACCAGGTGAACGCCGTGGGACAGCATCCAAGAACAAGGGACGACATCAGGAAGAGAAGGAACGACCTATGGGGGAAGGTATATTCCGTGGCAGCAAGGCACCAGCTCACCATTAAGAGGACTGGCGGTGGACCCCTACCCTCTCCCCCACATCTCACAGCATGGGAGGAGCAAGTCTTGGCAATCCTGCATCCTGAGGGACTCATTCGATTAGCCGGAGGACTGGACACTGGTGAGTCAATATTTACTACTTATCACCCCCTACCTGCATGCCATCCCACCCACTCACCCTCACTCCCATCACTCCACTCCATGCTGACTAACCCCAATGCCAAGCCCTGCATGCTATACCAATGCATGGGCAGCCCTCACAGCCCTGCATGGACACCCATCACCAAAGCCTGCACAGCATGGAGAACTAACAATCACACAATCCATCACCACACACAAACAAAGGTGTCAGGGCAAAAGCAACACTAGAGGGAAAGCAAGAGATGTACAATATGTCATAGAAATGAAGTTTAATACATCACTTACATCCCCACAGGTGACCCAGCCAATGTCAGCAGCGAGGAGTTGCCACGACTAACCAGTTCCCCAACAGAAGATGCCCCCAGTGATGACAATAGCTCTGGGCTTCAGGATTTGGATGAACTACCTAGCCCATCAGGGACCACTGGTCAGTCGGTCACCCAAGCCCACTCACAGTCTACCACAGTGCCTCCCCCATCAGCATCCAATACCCCAGCACCCACCCAACATCCCCACACCTCTTTCCCCAGGATACGTCAATCAGCAGTGCGCCCACTTATACAGGGACCCCAGGCCACACCTCACACCCAAGACAATCAGGGACCTGGGTCAGGGGCAGTGGGCACACCGTTCAGGGGACAGAGGCACAGGGAAACAGGGACACTTGGAGGGGAGCTGTGTGCCGGGGGGGACAGAACCAGGGAACTGACTATCCAGGAGGCACTCACTAATGTCCTGGGGGCTTGCCAACAATCCCTGAACAAGATGGGCCAGATCCTAACCAACATGCAGGAGAACAAGCGGCTGCAAGAGTTACAGCATCAGGAGATCAGGGAGGATTTGCAGGCCCTCAACACCACCATGGTCTCCATAGCAGGGTTGCTGGCAGATATGGCAAAAATCGTGAGGGAATGGACAGCACACCAGCAGGCCCCTACCACTAGCCAGTCTACTGACCAGCCCACCTCTTCTGCTGCAGCTAGTGGGCAGGAGGCCCTGCCACAGGACCAACAGGCCACCAGCACCCCTCCTCCTGCAGAATGTGAACCACCCTGCATACATTCCCTACAACCCAGACTGAAGCCAAAGACACTTGTCAAGACCACCGCTGGGAAATGAGACCCTCCTGAATGTCCCCCTTGCGTCTAACCTCGTCACCTTGTCCACTTTGAACTGCCTTTGCTTCCCTTCCTATGGCCCCTCAGAACTCTTCCAATTCCTGAGCATCTGTTTAATCTGGCGGGGGCAAACGCAATATGTGTACAGTCAATCGCCCCAATAATATTGGGAATATGGCCCATTGCACAGAATCCTGCCTTAACAGTGGCCAAATCATCCATCTGGGGGAAAACAATGTAGCTGCACATGTGCTTCACCAGGGCAGGCAGAACCCTTGCCAGCACGATTGAGAACAATGGCTGTGACATTCCTGCTGCCAATTCCACTGTCACGTGGAAACAACCAGTTGCCAGAAAATGGAGCACTGATAGCACTTGCACAAGAGGGGGAATCGCAGTGGGATGACGGATGGGTAATATCAGGTCAGGTTCCAATTGGGCACACAGCTCTGTGATTATGGTCCTGTCCAGTCTATAGGTGAGTATAATGTGCATGTCTTCCAGCATAGCCATGTCCCCAAGAGGTCGGTTCACAGGGGTTTGTCTCCTCCTCCTATTCATCCGCAGCAGTAGGTATCTAAGGGACACAAGAGTGAGTAGGCTGTCACAATTTGAACAATGGAACCACCACCTTAGTGCACATAGAGCATCAATGTGATGGGACAGTGGGAATGGCAATGTATGTGCTATTTTAGGCAATGACGCAGTTATGGTTTATCTGATCATTGTCTACCACCATGAAACGGTGACCGCCTGTCCTGTATCTTAGGACAGCTGGAAGTGAGGTAACTACGCTGATGTTAGTCTTCGTGGTGGAAGGCGGTCTTGCACCGCTGTGCAATTCCTCATTGGCTAATATGGAGCTCTATGGAGTACAGGGGACAATGGGTATCAGCACTGGCGGTTGCGGTATACACCGCCACAGAAGAGACTGACATTTTCTATCCAAATCCTCACTTGTTTCCTGACTTTCCACAGGATGACACCTACACTGTGTGTACTGCTGTGTCCTGTGTTTGGAACCTACCATGGCCCTTGTGACTGGAGAAAGAGCCCCTGCCTTCACTTCGGAGCAGTCAGAGTGACTGATGGATGCGGTCCTACCCCAGTATGGACTGCTGTATGGGCCTCCAGAACAACAGGTGAGTACACCATGGGCACGATGTATGTGGGAAGAATGCATGGGGATGTGTGTGCAAGCATTGCATCATCGGGGGAGATGTCTGGTGGTAGTGTACATGGTGGGCGCCGGATGATGTGTTTGCCAATTTTGATGGAAACAGAATTGGTGGGCTACATGTGTGACAGGCTGGATTGTATGTGTAATGGTCTCCTCCTGTCTGCATTCCCTCTGCAGGTCAGCACCCATCAAAAGAAGGGATTATGGCATGCCATCACCAAGGAAGTGCAGAACCTGGGGTCTACAGCAGGAGGAGCACCCACTGCAGGAATCAGTGGGAGGACCTGAGATGCTGGCACGGAAGACTGTGGAGGCCCAGCTGGGGATGGCCTCCCAACGAGGAAGGGGTGCCCATCGGAACCTGACCCCCCTGATGGCCCACGTTCTGGTGGTGGCCTACCCAGAGCTTGATATCCGCTTGAGGGCATCACAGCAGCCACAAGGGGGTGAGTACAGTGGGCATTACTATAATAATTGGTAGGTGGCGGGGGTTCCGGGTGCTGTGTATGAGTTAGTGGGTGCCCATTAATGCCAGGCCAGACATTGCAGTGTGATCCAGCTCAAGGGTAATATGTGTCTGGCAAATGCAGGTAACCCAGCTTGTTTATACTCCATGTAAGTCAGGGCTTTGTGGGTCCCAGGAGGGGTGCAGTTGGCAGTGTTTTGCCCTCATTGTGCTGTGGCATTTACCCAAATCAATGGCAGTGCAGTGCATAGTGCTCAATCCTAATCCCTGTGTGTGACGGTGCTGTGTATGCCAACTGTGGTGTTGGTGCTGTAATAGAACCAGAGTTCATTTTTCAACATGCAAAGTACTGTAGTGACGAGTCTGAATTGAAGAGGAGAAAGTAGAAAGAAAAGGCGATGGTGATGCAGATTAATGCAGCACAAACACGGATGCAGGAACATTTTCCACAGCAGCAGAGAAATGTGGTATTTCAAAATCAGTCCAGAGGTAGAGGTCACAGAGGAATAGGGAACGGAAACCGTAGTCTCGATTTGGGTACCGTAGTGGTTCAGAATGATGTGCAGGGAATGCAGAGATTGTTGCCATGTCACGCTTTTGGAGGAATTGGACAGTGGAAGCGAGGGTGTCCGATGGTGATACAGGAAGGTGTTGTTCAGCAAACAAGTGACATCAATTCGATCTAAAACATGAGAGAACCAAGAATGAGGGGTCATAATCTAAATTTTCAAAGCAATGTAAATCAGACTCCAAATTGTCAACCCTTGCAGCAGGTGCAAATGCCACTTGAGCAGATGGCACAGTCACAGCCAATGCAACAGCAGGTTCAAATGGTACCTAGACAGCAAATCCAAATACCTCAAGCCCCATTCGACCAGCAGAAGGTGATGCTTCCTCAACAGGTCACAGGTCAGAGGTTTAACCAGAGTAATAACACAGTACACCAATTCCCATTACACAGTGAGAATGGAATAAGCAATGATTGGATGAGCAAGA